>NC_041732.1:21319430-22527764 GCF_004115215.2 Ornithorhynchus anatinus
GAAGGTGGAGACGGAGGGATCCGGTTGCCTCCTTGTTCTAAATCTTAACCGGGCCCAGCTGGCCCTCAGCATCAGAGTATTCCCCTGACCATAGTCTTGAGGCGTCCCTGCCATTCACCCTGAGCTTCACTGCCCTTCCGGGCCCAGGGCGGGGCCGAGCGGTGCCGGTCGCCCCCGCCAAGCCTCCAGCAAGACCGTTTCCACCCAGCAGCGTCGGCATCCCAAATCTAGCTTCTCCCCTTCTGCCCCCCCATCCCTCCCCGGGAAGAGAACAAGCCTCCGGGCTTGAGTTCCGGACAAACAGGCTCTAGAAGGGTGGGAGTCTTTAAGGATTTCCTCCAGGCAAAGGGGTGCCCGGGACACACCTTCCTCCTCTGCCCGGGTAGGAGACGCTGGGCAGGGGTCAGGCAGGATTGAGCCCCGAGCTCAGCATCTCTTCCCGGGGGGGGCAGGAGGGGCAGGGAGGTCCCTGCCTTGGCTTTTCCCTGGGAGCCTGCCGGGTCCGTGGGAGTCTGGGGGGTGGCGCAGTGTGCCCGGCCGGGCTGGGGACCGAGGAGGTGCAGTCGAGAAGGCGAGCGAGGGCAGGGCACTAATTTTGGCACTTCTCCAGGATTGCTTCAAGGAAGTGCCCGGGCGCAGACCTTGCCCCTTTGATTTCCGGGTCAAACTGCTAGACATTTAGATCATGAGGAAGCTTACTTTCACCCAGGGTGTCCTTTCTGGATCTCATCTACCCCCACCCTTTTTTTCTTAAGTGTTTTTTGTTAAGGATTTAGCATGTACCAGGTACTGTATTAAGTACTGGGGTAGATACAACCTCACCAGGTTGGTCCCAGATCACGTCCCACAAGGGACTCACAGTCTTAATCCCCATTTTACACGTGAGGGAATCGAGGCCCGGAGAAGTGAAGTGAAGAGTCCTGCACTTGCAGAGTGCTTGGATGCTCCCGAGGAACAGAGCCGGACTCACAGAGTTTAGCACTCAGGTGGAATTAAACGCGAGGACCTGATCTGGCCAGCGAATGACACAGATCCCACCCAGTTGTCTCACCAGCAAGATGCTGGGAGGGAACTCCCGAGGGTTCAGGTGCCTTCCCTGGAGGCTGAGACCAGACACATTTCTCCTTTAATCTGGCTGTTTCCTGTCATTTCTTCCAGCTGTCCCGTGGGGGCAGGGAGGTCGGGAGGCCGTATAGGTCGGTGTCGAGAGGGGCGTCCGGGGAAAGGGATTTGAGGTTCTCAGGGGAAAGAGGTTGGTTCCTTTCCCCCCCGGGTGGGTGTCGATTATGAGGTTGTAATTGGCTTTTCTCCAAAGATTCCTTAATTTAGAGCGGTGCCTGCTGGCTACCTGTAAACCTACAGGAGGTAGTAATAATTATGGTATTTGTTAAGCGCTTACTAGGTGCTAGGCACTGTACTAAGCGCTGGGGTGGATACAAGCAAATCGAGTTGGACACAGTCCCTGGGGCTCCCAGTCTTAATCCCTATTTTACAGATGAGGTAGCCGAGGCACAGAGAAGTGAAGTGACTTGCCCAAGGTCACCCAGCAGAAAGGTGGCAGAGCCGAGATTAGAACCCATAGCCTTTTGACTCCCAGGCCCCTGCTCTCTCTACCCTGTCATACTACTTCTCAGTCTTGGCACCAGGAACCCACTTCATCACTGGCAATGGCAGCCTGGGACTGATTTTCTCACCTGGCCTCTTGGCTGCTGGGGAGAAAACGGGGGGCCAGGGATCTGAAATGGTGCCGGGGAGCCTCCCAAGCAGACAAAACTCACGTGGAGACTTGGGTAGCTGGGAGGAGGAGGGAAGTAACGGAAACTCTGCTTTGGTTTTGTTTTTTTGGTCCCCTCCCAAGTACTTAGTACAGTGCTCTGCAAGTAGTAAGCGCTCAATAAATACCATTGGCGATGCTGAAGGGGTTTGAATTTCCATCTTCATATTTTGGGAAACCATGGCTGTGATCCTCGGCCGGGTGTATCAGTGTGCTTGATTGGGCTCTTCCTGTGAATGCTGATTCCAGGGGGAATTTGCTCCAGGAAGCGATGGCCCGAGTGGGAAGGTGAAAGGGTGCCCATGGGAGTCGCTTGGAGAATCCAGGGGAGGATTATCAGTGGCAGTCAGTATTATGGTGAGTCACACTGATTAAGTGGCTACAAGGTACAAGAGAAGGCGAAGGTCCTCGGGGGAGAAGGGGCCCCAGAATCTTAAGGTCAGGAACAACGTGGCTACCTGCGTGAAGCAGTTCAGAAAGCAAGTTTGCTCATTCCTTAATTCCCTCTCCACTCCTCTAGGCCGTAAGCTCGTCGTGGGCAGGGAACCTGTCTTATATTATTGTATTCTCCCAAGCGCTTAGTACAGTGCTCTGCCCCCGGCAAGTGCTCAGTAAATGTGATTGACTGATGCTGCCCTTGCCCCCATGGTGGCAGCGGGTAGTGAGGGTAAGGCGGGGTGAGGCTTCTCGAAGAACGGCCAGAGACCCCAGGACACGTGCTCATGCCCTGAGCTGGTAACAGGTCTGGTTCCATTTGGTTTTTGAGGGCGGGGTTTCCATCTCCAACAGGAGAACCAGAAAGATGGTTGCCACCTGGGCACCCCCTTTTTTTAAATGCAATCTGTTCAATCATACTAAAAGCTTACAGTGTGCAGAGCGCTGTACTGAGCGCTTGGGAAAGTACAATGCAACAATAAAGAAGTGACAATCCCTGCCCAAATCGAGCTCACAGCCTAGAGGCGGGGATGCTTCGTGCCAGATGCTGTACTCAGCGCTGAGGTAGATACAAGGTAATCGGGTTGGAAACAGTCCCTGACCCCCATGGAGTTCACTGTCCTAATCCCCACTTTACAGAGGAGGTAACTGAGGTGCAGAAAAGTGAAGTGACCTGCCCAGGTCACAAAGCAGATGGGTGGCGGAGCTGGGATTAGAACCCAGGACCTTCTCATGGCTCATTCTCACTTTCAGGCCCATGCTCAATCCACTAGGTCACGTTGCTTCCTCTTGGAGAAGCATCAGTGAATTTATCCAACCCTCTCTTGAGCCTAGACTGTAAGCTCATTGTGGGCAGGGAGCGTGTCTCCAGTGCTCTGCACATAGTAAGCGCTCAGCAAATTCCGTTGATATTTTCAGCCTGCACGAGTAACAGGTAACTTATACGTTCACCTTTGCGGGTCCCCTTGGTCCTGGCTCCATTTGAAGAATGCACAATTCCGTGTTGGCCCTTTGCGGTCGCATCGGCAGATCGTGTCCCGCTGCGTCCGTCCTCACGTGGATGCTTCTCTGCCCTGTGGACCAACTTGGGTCCCCCCTCTTTTCCTCTCTCTTCGGTGCTCTTCTGGAGAAATTGCAAAGGCCTCTGCTCCTTCAGGATCTGCAAGCCTCAGCTGGAATGTTGAGCCTGCTGTGTGGAGGAGTTAGCAATTGTATTGGCAAATTATATGTTATATTAATATATTAATATTGTTATTTAATATATTAATATGTCTCCCCCACTAGACTGTGAACTGCTCGTGGGCAGAGAGCATGTCTTACCAACTCTTTTATACGCTCCCAAACACTTAGTACAGCGCTCTGCAGAGCCCCCCGTAAATACCACTGATTGATTTTTAGCTCATTGTGGTCTAATAAGTAACAAGTCTACAAGTACAATTGTACTCTCAAGGGCTGGGTATAATGCTCTGCACGTAGTGAACGGTTCTCTAAATAGCATTGCTAGATTTTGGCATTTACTGTGTGCCACCCGCTACTAAGTACTGGAGTAGATTCAAGATAATCAGGTCACCAGTCCTTGTCCGACACGGCGCTCACGGTCTAAGGGGGAAGGAGAACGTGAATTTCATTTTCATTCTACAGAAGAGTAAGCAGTTACGGAGCCGGTGACTCCCAAGATCATATAGCGGGCAAGTGAGAAGCAGCGTGACCTGTGGACAGAGCACGGGCCCGGGAGTCAAAAGGACTTGGGTTCTAGTCCCGGCACCGTCGCTTCTCCGCTGGCCCAGTTATCTGTAAAATGGGGAGTAAGACTGTGAGCCCCACGTGGAACACGGACTGCGTCCAAGCTGGTTTTCTTATCCCAGGGCTTAGAGCGGTGCCGGGCCTTCGCCCCTGGAGTGCTAGCCTCACTGCATCCCCCTGTGTCCAGCCTCTGGCCTGGAACACCCTCCCCTCCTCCTAGCCAGCAGGCGATCCCTCTTCCCCACTTCAAAATTTTCCTGAAGGCACATCTCAAAGAGGCCTGCCACGACTAAGCCCTGTTTTCCCCAACTCCCTTCTCCAGAGTCGCCCTGACTCACTCCCTTTATTCATCCCCCTTCCCAGTCCCACAGCAGTTGGGAACATATCTGTCATTTATGGTGATGTCTGTCTCCCCCCTCGAGACCGTAAGCTGATTGGGAGCGGGGAATGTGTCTGTTATATTGAACAGTGTTCTGCTCACGGTAAGGTCTCGATATATACGATCGACTTAAGGGCTTAACAAAAGCCGTGAAAAAAAGTGGCGTTCATTCGGTCGTATTTATTGAGTGTTTACTGTGTGCAGGGTGCTGTATTGAGCACTTGGGAAGCGCAATTCAGCAACACATAAGAGACGGTCCCTGCCCACATTGGGCTCGCAGGCCCTCTTGATTCCCAGGCTGGTGTTTCTGTCGGGTCCACGCTGCATGTCGTGGAGGCTGGGAACAGAGAGCTGAACCCAATTCCGTGAAGTGCTTTTTTTTTGGGGGGGGGGGCGCGCGAAGACTTCCCGTCTCACATTAACCAGCCAGAAGGGTCCAGAACCAGTTCCCGCAGGGCCACGGAACCGGCTGGTGACCCCCACTCGGACTCCCCAGTCCCCGGAGCAAACCCGGCGCGGGTCGACGGGGCTGGAGTCGGGTTCTGGGGGCCTCTTGGGCGATCCCCCCAACTGCCCTCAAAAGAACAGACTCGCCTCCGGGCCTCCCTCCTCGTCCCCCGTGGCCAGCGGCTCAAGCGGGCCGCCGGCCGGCGGGGAGATGCAGTCGGACCCATCGTCGGCCTTCCCGGACCCGGGCCCTTGAGGATTCAAACGTTTTTTTAAAGAGGATTTTGTGAATTTGGGGGAGGGTGGCCTGACCTCAGCCCTCAGGGTATCCTCGTCCACTTTCCGGGTCCTAGCTGTGTGTCCTCTGTGCTCCCTCCACCCACCGTGGCTTCCCCGGAGGCTCCGGGCCCTGGACTGGGACCGGACCTCCACCGGGGAGGGACGGACCTCCCCGTCCCAGACACGGGGGCGGTGGGCGATGGTGTAAGGGGGGGATTTCCCCAAATCGGATGAATCACCCTCGAGGTCTGAGCAAGCCCTGCACGTGTGGGTGAGTGAGTGTGTGTGTGGGAGGGGGTCTGCGTGCCTGTGTATAGAGGGGTCGGGGAAGGGTGCAGGGCCAAACTGGGGGTCCAAAGGGGAGGCGGGGGGACCCAGAGCAGCCCGGGGGCGGCCACCCCTGGATTCCTCGGGACCCCCAGGCTTCATCTGTCATCTGGTCGCCGGGGGCGGGACCCGGCATGACCAGGCTTCCTCTCTCGCCCCGCACGGCGCCCTCCCCGGGGGCCACCAGATTTCCCATCCGACAGGAGGCCCGGGGGCGAGGACCGGCCCGGGGGCCACCGGACTTCCCTCTCTCACACCGTCCCCGGGGGCGACGGGGTTTACTCTTTTACGTACATTCATTCACTCGGTCGTAAAAGTCTTGAGATTTTTACTGTGTGCAGAGCAGCGTGGCTCGGTGGAAAGAAGCCTGGCTGGGGAGTCCGAGGTCATGGGTTCTAATCCCGGATCCGCCACTTGTCAGCTGGGTGACTCTGGGCAAGCCCTCTCTTCCCCCCTTTCCCTCTGCTCCTCCCCCTCTCCCTTCCCCTCCCCTCAGCCCTGTACTCGTCCGCTCAACCGTATATATTTTCATCACCCTATTTACTTCGTTAATGAGATGTACATCACCTTGATTCTATTTGTTACTGTTTTAGTGAGATGTCCATCCCCTCGATTCTACTGATTGCTATCGTTTGCGTCTGTCCGTCTGCCCCGATTAGACCGTGAGCCCGTCAAAGGACGGGGACTGTCTGCTACCGATCTGTCCATCCCGAGCGCTTGGTGCAGTGCTCTGCACATAGCAAGCGCTCAATAAATACTGCCGAATGAATGAAGTGGCTCCACGTCCCTGGGCCTCAGTTACCGCATCTGGAAAAGGGGGGATGAAAGACCGTGAGCCCCACGTGGGACCACCCGATGACCTCGATCTACCCCGGCGCTCAGAACGGTGCTCGGCACATAGTAAGCGCTTAACAGATGCCATCGTGGTTATTGCCGAGCGCTTGGGAGAGGACGATTTTACATGATCCCCGTGTGTGCGGGCCCCGGGGGACTTTTCCTCCCCCTGGGACGACGGCCGTGGGCCGGAGGGGACCGGAGGGGACCGGCCCGGGGTTTCCGATGACCCTGCAGCGAAAGCGAAACCGCCTTTTGAGGGTTCCCGGGTGCGACGTCAAAGACGAGTCATGGGTGACAGCGGGCCCGGCCCCGGGAAGGCGGGGCGGGGGCCACCGGGCCACCGGGCCACAGGGGCACTTGCCCGGAGGCCGACACGGACGGACCTGAGCCGGACCCGCTCGAAGCCCGCGGAGGAAGCGGGGCAGGACCGGACGCAAGGTGAGAGACAGCAGAGACGCAGACACAGAGTGACAATCAGCGGTGGGAGGGGTGGGGGTGACCACCTGGGTCACCTGCCTCGGGTCCCTGGAGGGGGTCGGGGGACAAAGGGGACGGGGGACGGGGGCCGCTGGAAAGAACGGCTGATCCATCCATTCAATAGTATTTATTGAGCGCCTACTATGCGCACAGCACTGTACGAAGCGCTTGCAGTGGACAAATCGGTAACAGATAGAGACGGTCCCTGCCCTTCGACGGGCTTACAGGCTAATCCCGGCTCTGCTGCCTTCGGGCAAATCACTTCCCTTCTCCGGGCCTCAGTTACCTCATCTGGAAAATGGGGATTAAGACGGTGAGCCCCGTGTGGGACCATCTGATCGCCTTGTATCCCCCCCCCCCCCCCCGCAGCGCTCAGAACAGTGCTTGGCACATAGTAAGCGCTTGACAAATACCATCATTATTATTAAAGAACAAGGGCTGACGGCTTTTATTGTTGCACTGGACTTTCCAAGCGCTTAGTACAGTGCTCTGCACACGGTGAGTGATGTCTGTGTCCCCCTCTCTGGACTGTAAGCCCAGTGTGGGAAGGAATCGTCTCTAGTTATTGCTTAATTGTACTTTCCAAAGTGATGTCTGTCTCCCCCCGCGTCTAGACTGTAAGCCCGGTACGGGCAGGGATCGTCTCTCTTTATTGCTGTACTGTAATAACAATAACGTCGGTATTTGTTAAGCACTCAGTATGTGCAGAGCACTGTTCTAAGCGCTGGGGTAGATACAGGGTAAACGGGTTGTCCCACGTGAGGCTCACAGTTAACCCCCATTTTACAGATGAGGTCGCTGAGGCACCGAGAAGTGAAGTGACTTGCCCACAGTCACACAGCTGACAAGTGGCAGAGGCGGCATTCGAACCCATGACCTCTGACTCCCAAGCCCTGGGTCTTTCCACTGAGCCACGCTGCTTCTCTTTACTGTACTTTCTGTACTTTACTCTACTTTTCAAGTGCTCCGTACAGTGCTCTGCACACAGTAAGTGATGTCTGCCTCGCCCCCATCTAGACTCTGAGGCCATTGTGGGCAGAGATCATCGCACTTTATTGCCCAGTTGTACTTTCCAAGCGCTTAGTACAGTGCTCTGCACACAGTAAGTGGTCTGTCTTCTCCCTTTTAGACTGTGAGCCCGGGGTGGCCAGGGATCTTCTCTCTTAATTGCTAAACTGCACTCTCCAAACGTTTAGTACAGTGCTCCGCACACAGGAAGCGCTCAGTAAATATGATTTAATGAATGCATGAATAACTAAGACTGAATGAGTGAATGAATGGCTGTGGGGGTCCGGGGATTGGGGGAGCTGGGCACGGTCGGAGGGCACCGGTGCCAGCTGGGCCTGGGGGCTGGGTGCCAGGGCTTGGCCCTGAACGGGGGCACCCTGGCTCCCTTAGACCCCAACAGCGGGATTCAATCAATCAGTCGCACCTATTGAGCGCTTCACGCAGAGCACCGTACCGAGCACTTGGGAGAGTACAGTGTCCCAAAGCTGCTAGACATGTTCCCTGCCTACAAGGAGCTTAATAAGGATGATAATAAGGATAATGTTCATGATGATAACAAGAATAATAATAACAATAATGACGGTATTCGTTAAGCCGTGACTACGTGCCAGGCACCGTACGAAGTGCTGGGGTGGATACGAGGGAATCGGGTTAGACACTGTCCCTGTCCCACCTGGGGCTCCCAGTCATGATCCCCATTTTACAGATGAGGGAACTGAGGCCCAGAGAAGGGACGTGACCTGCCCAAGGCCACCCAGCAGACAAGTGGCAGAGCAGGGATTAGAACCCATGACCTTCTGACTCCCAGGCCCGTGCTCTATCTACTACCCCGGGCTACTTCTCCTATAAATATGGCATTTGTTAAACACTAACTAGGTGCCAGGCCCTGTACGAAGCACTGGGTTGAAGACAAGCAAATCGGGTTGGACAGTTTTTTAGTCGAACAGTCTCTATAAACTCATAACAGTGATAATGATGGTATTCGTTAAGCGCTTACTATGTGCCAAGAACAGTTCTAAGCGCTGGGGTAGATACAAGGTAATCATTGCGGGCTGGGAACCTGTCTGCTACTCCTGTTGTATTGTTCTCACCCAAGCGCTTAGTACAGTGCTCTGCATACAGTCAGCACTCAATAAGTTCCATTCATTGATTGATTGTGTGCTTGCTGTGTGTAAGCACTTGGGAGAGTACAACATCACCAAGTTGGTAGACACGTTCCCTGCCCACAGTGAGCTTACAGTCGAGAGGAATTTAGAGTTTAGAACTTAGAACCCCTAAAACCCCTCCAAACTCAGCCTTGAATGCTTCGGCGCTATCCTCTTCCGGGAAGCATCCAGTCTGGGCTCAGGAACCATGACTTAACCAGCCAAAACCCTGGCCAGGACTGTGCCATTTGGCCCCGAGGGCCAGCAGTGATTTTCTGCTGTCACCCTGCTAAACTTTGAGCACACGAACTTGAAGCTCTAAAGGCTGCCCGGCCACCGGGCGTAAATGGCATGAAAAATAACCGGAAGGATAAGCGGTGTGACCTGATGGATAGAGCCCGGGCCTGGATGTCGGAAGGACTTTGGTTCTAATCCCAGGTCTGCTGCTTGTTTGCTCTGCGACCTTGGGCAAGTCACTTCACTTCTCTGTGCCTCAATTTCCTCGCCTGTAAAATGGGGATTAAGATGACGAGCCCCATGTGGGACAGGGACTGTGTCCAACCTGATTAACTTTTATCTGTTTGAGCACTTAAAACAGGTCTTGACACATAGTAAGTGCTGAAAAAGTACCATAGTTATTATAATAATTACTACTACATGGACTGTGTCCAACCTGATTAGCCCAGTGCTTAGTACAGTGCCTGGCACATAATAAGTGCTTAACAAATACCAGAAAAAAGGATAGAACAAAACATTTAAAATACAGAGCACATCTGGGCAGAGTATCATCTCCCAACTAGGTCCTGCTTTCTTTTCCCTCCTGTTTCCCTATGCTCCGCACACAGCATGTCCGGCTTGTGTTGCCTGAGTCGGGCTAGTAGCCGGTCAGCGTTGGGTGAACCTGTGGTCCTGGATCCATCATCATCATTCGTTCATTCATTCAATCGTACTTATGGAGCGCTTACTAGGTGCAGAGCACTGTATTAAGTGCTTGCGTGGCTCAGTGGAAAGAGCACGGGCTTTGGAGTCAGGGCTCATGAGTTCGAATCCCAGCTCTGCCCCTTGTTGGCTGTGTGACTGTGGGCAAGTCACTTCACTTCTCTGGGCCTCAGTTCCCTCATCTGTAAAATGGGGATTAAGACTGTGAGCCCCACGTGGGACAACCTGATTCCCCTATGTCTACCCCAGCGCTTAGAACAGTGCTCGGCACATAGTAAGCGCTTAACAAATACCAACATTATTATTATTATTATTAAACAGACACGATCCCTGCTCACAATGAGCCTACAGTCTAGGGCAGGGGGAGACAGACATGAAAGCAAATAAATAAATGACATCAGTACATAAGTGCCGAGGGACTGGGACGAGGGGATGGGCCAAGGGAGCAAGTCAGGATGACGTAGAAGGGAGTGGGAGAAGCGAGGAAAGGGGGAAGTCACTGAAGGTGGGGAGAGTAATTGCCCGCTGGATTTGAGGAGGGAGGGCGTTCTAGGCCAGAGGCGGGCCACGGGCGAGGGGTCGGAGGTGATCGTTGTAATCAGTGGTATTTATTGAGCACTTACTGTGTGCAGAGCCCAGTACTAAGCCCTTGGGAGAGGACAATAGAAACGGGTTGGTAGAATCATCCTCTTCTCCCCACAACTAGCTTAGAGTTTAATGGGGATCTTACAGTCTAGGTGGGGAGAGGGGGGATCCACAGTAGCCACTGAGGGTCTGTGGTGTGTAGAGTTGTGTTCAGAGCATCTACTGAGTGCAGAGCACTTGGGGAAACATGACAAGGTTAAACAGTAGGGCACAGAAGAGAGAGCACGGGCCTGGGAGTCAGAAATTCAGGGGTTCTAATCCCGGCTCTGCCCCTTGTCTGCTGTGTGGCCCTGGGCAAGCCACTTCACTTCTCTGGGCCTCAGTTACCTCATCTGTAAAATGGGGACTGAGACAGTGAGCCCTCTGTGGGACAGGGACTATGTCCGATCTGATTTGCTTCTATTCACCCCGGCGCTTAGTACAATGCCTGGCACATAGTAAGCGCTTAACGAATACCACAATTATTATTACTATTATTAGGCTCTAGACTGTAAGCTCCTTGTGGGCAGGGACCATGTCTATCGGCTCTGTTTTACTTTCCCAAGTAATAATAATAATAATGTTGGTATTTGTTAAGCGCTTACTATGTGCCGAGCACTGTTCTAAGCGCTGGGGTAGACACAGGGGAATCAGGATGTCCCACGTGGGGCTCACACTCTTAATCCCCATTTTACAGATGAGGTAACTGAGGCACAGAGAAGTTAAGTGACTTGCCCACAGTCACACAGCTGACAAGTGGCAGAGCTGGAATTCGAACTCATGACCTCTGACTCCAAAGCCCGGGCTCTTTCCACTGAGCCACGCTGCTCCTCAGTACTTAGTACAGTGTTCCGCACCCAGTAAGCGCTCAGTAAATGCCATTGATTGATTGATTGGAGTCTCCCATCAGGGACAACAGACTAGTCTCACAAGATTTGGGGCAGAGGACCCAGTGGACCCCGCTCCAACCAGCTCCCGCTCTTTCTCGCCAGTACTGTTCCCCCCGGAATGTGCTCGGGTGCAACGGGGGAGTAGGCGGGCAGGGGTTGCCGTGCGTTTCGAGGTGCCAGGACGGTCCCCAGGCGGAACCCAGGTCTCCTGACTCCCAGACCAGCTCTCCTTCCACTGGACCCACAGCAGGGCTTTGGGGAACACCTAGAAAAAGCGAAAGAGGCGACCTCTGCCTCGAGGAATTTTACAGTCCAGAGGGTGACGCGGTGGTTGATGAAAGCGCCGCTTGTTAGGAGAAAGTAAATGAAATGAACAAGTCTCAGATCAGGAACAAATGAATGGGAAAGTGTTGCCAGCTCAGGTGACCAGTAGATCGGCTGGAACTGGGGTTTCTTTTGTTTTTATGTTGTTTGTTTAGTGCTTATTATGTGCCAGGCATTGTACTAAGTGCTGGGCTAGTTACGAGCTAATCAGGTTGGACAGTCCATGGGCTCACAGTCTTAATCCCCATTTTATATATGAGGTAACTGAGGCACAGAGAAGTGAAGTGACTTGGCCAAGGTCACACTACGGACAAGTGGCGGGGACGGGATTAGCACCTAGCTCCTCTGATGCCCAGGTTCTTTCCTCTAGGCCATGCTGCTTCTCAGAGGGACGTTCAGTTTCCGTTTCCCAGGCTGGTAGAGGAAAAGAAAAGAAAGCCTCCCACTCTACTGAGAGCCGTTTCTGGACCCGAGGGGCCCGAATCTCAACACTATTTTAACTTCCTGCCCGAGGAGGGAGGGGAAGGTCAACCTGCCGGATCCCTATCTTTCCTCTGCTTTTCCGCCAGAGCCCGTTCCCGTGTCCCGACAGTCGCCCATCTCCTCCAGCCCTTCAGCATCCCATGGGGGACATCAGCCAGGTGGTCTCTTTGGACTGCGAGATGGTGGGCTTGGGCCCCGGGGGCCACGAGAGCGGCCTGGCCCGCTGCAGCCTGGTGGGTTACCATGGCAACGTGCTGTATGACCGCTTCGTCCGGCCCGAGGGGACCATCACGGATTACCGGACACGCGTGAGCGGGGTGTGCAAGGAGGACATGAAGAATGCCACGCCCTTCGCGGAGGCCCGGGAGGAGGTGAGTGTGGAGGGTGGTGGAGTGGGGATTAGCAGGCTGGGTTGGATATCTGGATGGATGTACAACTCATATATTCATTATTTTATATACATATAATAAATCATTATATATATATGCATATATATAAAATGATATTTGTTAAGCACTTTTGATGTGCCAAGCACTGTAATAATAATGCTGATATTTGTTAAGCGCTTATTATGTGCAGAGCACTGTTCTAAGCGCTGGGGTAGGAACAGGGTAATCAGGTTGTCCCATGTGAGGCTCACAGTTAATCCCCATTTTCCAGATGAGGTCAATGAGGCACAGAGAAGTGAACTGACTTGCCCACAGTCACACAGCTGACAAGTGGCAGAGCCGGGAGTCGAACTCACGACCTCTGACTCCGAAGCCCAGGCTCTTTTCCACTGAGCCACGCTGCTGTACTGAGCCCCGTGGCAGATACAAGCTAATCAGGTCCCACAAGGGGCTCACAGTCTAAGTAGAAGGGAGACCAGGTATTGAATGTCCATTTTACAGATGAGGGAACTGAGGCACAGAGAAATGAGGTGACCTACCTGAAGCCACAAAGCCGGCAAGTGGTGAAGTCAGATCCTCTGACTCCCAGGCCCAGGCTCTTTCCACTAGGCCTTGCCACTTCTCATGCATATATACGACTGTATTCCGTCTCTTCCCCTATCTGTAATTTATTTTAGTGTCCGTCTTCCCCCGCTTGACCGTAAGCTCCTTGAGGGCAGAAATCTCATCCACTAATTCTACAATACTCTCCCGAGTGCTCAGTGCAGACCTCTGCGCACTATAAGCCCTCGATTGATTGATTGATCGACTGTCCGTGGCTCCGAGGGGGCCCTGGAACTGGCTGAGAATGACTGAAAATTCAGAAAGTTTTCCCTGGGTCACTCTAGACTCTGCTGAGTCTCTTAAAAATCCTCGGTAGAGGGTGGTGTTAGGGAGTCCCGGGCTGCGGTAACGGGAGGTTACCTGGGGGGCAGAGTACGGGTAGTCCTCCAGGAGCGGGGCATCATAGGAAGGCTTCGCCCTTACCCCCGCGGGCTAGATATGGGGACACTGGTGACATCCAAACCATCACTCCAGAGATTAGGAGTGGACAGGTCATTCATTCCATCACTCATTCACTTGTATTTACTGAGTGCTTACTGTGTGCAGAGCAGTGTACTAAGCGCTTGGGAGAGTACAGTACGATGATAAACAGCTACATTCGGGTCGGTGCTATGGCCTTCAGACCCCGGGGAATGAGACACGGCTGAATAAGTTAGTAATATGGGGAGTTCCCTGTCTGCCCTACTGGTTTTCTCTGGAGAGGAAAAGGTGTGGTCAGGGGGACAGCTGGATCGGGGCCTGGGGAAGGGGAGGAGAGGTTTCCAGGCCCTTCTAAAGTTTGGGGGAACCCTGGAGGAGGGGAAGGAACAGAAGAGAGTACCGCCCGAATCCCAGAAAACTCCCTACTCTGGGGCATTCCCAGCTGTCTAGAGATTATCCAACCCCGGGACTGGACAGCTGTCCGCATCGCTGCCCTGGCTCACCTCATCCCTCCAGGTTGGCCCCAGGGGGCCTCCGGAGGCACGAGATGGTGGGTAGAGGTGGGGTGAAGGGTGCTGGGTTTACCCACCAGCAGGAGGGGCCTGGGGCTTGGCAGCCTTCCCTCCCTCCCCCGGAGGCACGAGCGGGTTCTGGGAGCCCATCTCCTTCCTTTCTCATCCAGTCTGGCCAAAGTTCCCGAGAAAACCACTTCCCCTTCCTAGGTTTACATTGCTTCATGGGTAAAACCAGGAGGGCAGTGTTAAGGGGCAAGGACCGGCTTACGGGAGACCTGCTCCAACTTTTCTGGTACACGCGAGGGTGCCCGTGGAGAGACCCACGGACGCCGTGTGCCCGTGTGATGAAAATGGTCAGGCAGCTTCTTAAATACACAGCATCCGATCTGGATTGGGAGAGGCGGGCTAGTCCAGACCCTCGGGGACCGAGGAGGTGGTCGAAGCTGCGTCTTCTGGCCTGAGAGGGGCCCCGTGGAGGTGACCCGTGGGTTTAAATGCGGCTGGGGTCAGGTAGACTGACCAGGGGTGCCCAGATCTCTTCTTCTCCCCCTATCAAGTCACTTGGCCAAGTCACTAAACGTCTCTGTGCCTCAGTTCCCTCATTTTCAAAATGGGGATTCAATACCTGTTCTCCTTCCTTCTTAGACTGTGAGCCCCATGTGGGACCTGATTATTTTCTTTCTGCCCCAGCAGTTAGTACAGTGCTCGGCACATATTAAGCACTTAAGAAATACCACAGTTATTCTTAATAGTAACGTTACTGAGTACCTACTGTGTGGAGAAGTAGAACCATGGTCCCGCCCTGGAGGAGCTGCCTATTTAATGTGGGAGACAGACAGCAAACATCGAATGCATTCATGGGGAACAAGGACAGTTGTAAGGATACAACTAGCAACTGCAAGACTGTGGAAAAATGAATAAGTGATAAGTTTAATAATTGATAATTATTAAACTTTAATGGGGTGAGACTAGAGTAACAAAGGAATAATGAAATTACGTTTTATTAAATGAATGAAACTAATTGATTTAACAAATTTGATCAATAAATAATGCATCATTAAACAAACGATACAGGTATTCTTTTAATAAAGAAGTGGAGGGCATGAATCGACATGTACGGAAGGGCTGAGAGCAACTAAAGACGATGACTCGGGATGACTACGCGTGAGGGAATGGTTGGGGAGAGTCTGCTGGAGGAAATAGTTTTCGCAAGGGCTTGAAAATGAGGCCTTCCCTAACTAAGCCCTCATCTCCTCTTCTCCTTCTCTTTTCCGAGTCACCTATCAACCAACCAGTCAATTGTATTTATTGAGCACTAAAGGTGTGTTGAGCACTATACCGAGCACTTGAGAGAGTACAGAATAACAGAGCTGGGTAGAAACGTTCCCTGTCCACAGTGTCCTTTCTAGTCCAGGGGGCGGAGAATTCACCCCACCCTCCACCCCACAGCACTTACGTACATATCCGTAATTTATTTATTTTTATTCATGTCCGTCTCCCCCTTTAAACTGTGAGCTCGTTTTTGCACAGGGAATGTGTCTACCAACTCTGTTAGATTGTACTCTCTACTCCAAGCGTTTAGCACACGCTTCAGCACCACAGTGCTTGGCACATAGTAAGCGCTTAACAGGTACCATAATTATTATTATTACTCTCCCGAAGACGTAGTACAATGCTCTGCACAGAGTATGTGCTCAGTAAATTTCATAGATTGACTGGGGAGGGACAGTCCTGAGACCCCAGTAGGGGGAGGGAGTGCTGCACCCAGAAGAAGCAGCTCAGAAAAGTGAAGTGACTTGCCCAAGGTCACACAGCAGACAAGTGGCAGAGCCGGGATTAGAATCTATGGCCTTCTGACTCCCGGGCCTGT
This sequence comes from Ornithorhynchus anatinus, assembly GCF_004115215.2. Taxonomy (NCBI): domain Eukaryota; kingdom Metazoa; phylum Chordata; class Mammalia; order Monotremata; family Ornithorhynchidae; genus Ornithorhynchus; species Ornithorhynchus anatinus. The sequence continues at coordinate 21,335,339 of NC_041732.1, forward strand.
GCTCTATCCACTAGACCATGCTGCTTCCCCATCAACTCATTAATTCATTAATTCATTCAATCGTATTTATTGAGCGTGTACTGTGTGCAGAGCACTGAACTAAGCGCTTGGGAAAGTACAATTCAACAACAGAGAACAATCCCTGCCCACAGTGGGCTTATGGTCTAAAAGGGGGGAGACGGACATGAAAACAGGGAGAGAGGCATCAATAGCATCAATATAAGTAAGTAGAATTATAGGTAAGTACACACCAAAACAAGTAAACAGGCATTAATATAAATAAATAGAATTATAGATATGTACATATACACACAAGTGTTGTGGGGCAGGGAGCGGGGTACAACAAATGGAGCGAGTCGGGGAGATGGGGAGGGGAGGGGGAGCTGAGGAAAAGGGGGGCTCAGTCTGGGAAGGCCTCCTGGAGGCGGTGAGCTCTCAGTAGGGCTTTGAAGGGGGGGAAGTGTGCTAGTTTGGCACATGTGAGGAGGGAGGGCATTCCAGGCCAGAGGTAGGACGCGGGCCAGGGGTCGATGGCAGGACAGGCAAGGCCCAGTGAGAAGGTTAGCACCACCACCAGAGGCTCCCTCTCCACCCACAACAGTGGGGAAATTGTGACAGGTCTCCTGAAAGTTTCCGTTAGTCCCGGATTTCTGCATCTCTTTGTGCTTCCCGGCATCCTAAGGCCTAATTTTTTAAAATTGTATTTCTTAAGTGCTTACTATGTGCCAGGCACTGTACTAAGGGCTGCGTGTGGATACAAACTAATCAAGTTGGACACAGTCCGTGTCCCAGATGGGGCTCACGATCTTAACCCCGATTTTACAGGTGAGGTAACTCAGGCCCAGAGAAGTTAAGTAGCACAGCAGACCAGTGGCAGAGCTGGGATTAGAACCCAGATCCTCTGACTCCCAGGCCTTTGCTCTTTTCACCAGGCCACATAGCTTCTCTAAGGTCCCATTATTCAGATAGGGAAATAGAGGCTCAGGGACCTGGTACTGTGGGTTGTAGAATGTACGCTCGGGACAGGGACCATGTCCAACCTGATTACCTTGCTCTATCCCAGCGCTTAGTACAATGCCTAGCAGACAGTAAGCACTTAACAAATTTATTATTATTATTATCATCATCAGAGATCACAAAGTAAACGCTCAATAAATACCTTTGATTTTGAGGACAGAGAACAGATGAGAGTGAAGCAAGGAGAGCTTTCAGGGTTGACCTGAGGTATTTTGGCTCCCCGGGTAAAATTTTCTAAATCAGCCCTGTTCAACCCGCATCCCTCCTCAAAATGTATGTTTTTTAAAGCCAATTATCTATCATCGCCTGTGCAAATTTGAACCCAGACTCATAGTACATTTTCTGTATGATTTGTGAAATTCTCATCAAATTTTAATATAAACAGCAACGAGGTCTAATGGAAAGAGCCCAGGTCCGGGAGTTAGAGCACCTGGGTTCTAATCCCAGCTCTGTCACTTGTCTTCTGCTTGACCTTGGACAAGTCACTTAACTTCTCTAACTATAAAATGTGGATTGACTGAGCCCTACGTGGGACAACGACTGCAGCCAACCTGATTAATTTGTATCTACCCCAGCGCTTAGCATGGTGCCTGGCACATAGGAAGCGCTTAATAAATACCATTAAAAAAATAATAAAAACAATTTTCTCTTAGTTGTACTCATTAAGCTAAGAGAACAGCACCCGGGAGTGTCTCCTGGGAGTGTCTTCTGGGAGTGTCTCCTGGTTCACCCTTAGTTCGGATCAGCCGTGGGAATTCATGAAATGCAAGTTGGTTCTTAGGGGTGATTTTCTTCCCCGGGCTCAGGCTTTGGAGGTGCAGTCTGCTGCCTCCATGGCAGGTCTTCCAGTAACATGCTCGCTGACACCGGACAAGTCACTTTTTTTTAAAAAATGGTATTTCTTAAGCACTTACTCTGTGCCAGGCGCTGTACTAAGCATTGAGCTAGATACAATAATAATAATAATGTTGGTATTTGTTAAGCGCTTACTATGTGCCGAGCAGATACAAGAAGAGAAGCAGCGTGGCTCAGTAGAAAGAGCACGGGCTTGGGAGTCAGAGGTCATGGATTCTCATCCTGCCTCCGCCACATGTCAGCTGTGTGATTTTGGGCCAGTCGCTTAACTTCTCTGTGGCTCAGTTACCTTGTCGGTAAAATGGGGCTAAAGACCGTGAGCCCCACGTGGGACAACCTGATTACCCTGTATCCCCCCCAGCGCCTAGAACAGTGCTTGGCACATAGTAAGCGCTTAACAAATGCCGTCGTTATTATTATTATTATACAGGATAATTGGGGAGGACACGGTTCATGACCTATATGGGGTTCTCAGTCTTAATCCCCATTTTGCAGATGAGGGAACTGAGGCACAGAGAAGTGAAGTGATTTGCCAAAGATCACACAGCAAAAGTAGTGGAACCGGTACCAGAACCCAGTCTCCTCCGTGGGCTCCTCCTCTCCCTCCCAAACCCTAGCTATAGGGGATCAATATCTATAGCTATATCTGTTCTCCATCTATACTCACTCCCTTGGTGAACTCATTCGCTCCCACGGCTTCAACTGTCATCTCTATGCAGAGACACCCAAATCTACATCTCCTCCCCTGTTCTCTCTTCCTCTCTCCAGGCTCGCACCTCCTCCTGCCTTCAGGACGTCTCCACCAGGGTGTCCTCCCGCCACCTAAAACTCAACATGTCCAAGACTGAGCTCCTTATCTTCCCTCCCAAACCCTGTCCTCTCGCGAACTTTCCCTTCACTGTAGACGGCACAACCATCCTTCCCATCTCACGAGCCCATAATCATGCTGTCATCCTTGACTTCTGCTCTATCATTCAACCCCACCTATCCAATCTGTCACCAAATCCTGCCAGTCTCACCTTCACGGCATCGCCAAGATCCGCCCTTTCCTCTCCATCCAAACCGCTATCACGTTAGTATAGCCACTCAGCATCCTTCCTGATCTCCCAACCTCATGTCTCTACCCGCTTCAGTTTATACTTTACTCTGCTGCCCGGATTATCTTTCTACGGAAACGCTCTGGGCGTGTCACCCCCGCTCCTCAAAAACCTTCAGTGGTTGCCTATCGACCTTCATATGAAGCAAAAACTCCTCACTATTGGCTTCAAAACTCTCCATCACCTTTCCCCCTCCTACCTCACCTCCCTTCTCTCCTTCTCCAGCCCAGCCCACACACTCCGGTCCTCTGCCGCTCACCTCCTCACTGGGCCTCGTTCTCGCCTATCCCGCCGTCGATCCTTGTCCCACGTCCTACCTCTGGGCTGGAATGTCCTCCCTCCTCACATCCGCCAAACTAGCTCTCTTACCCCTTCAAAGGCCTACTGAGAGCTCACCTCCTCCAAGAGGCCTTCCCAGACTTCCCTTTTACTCTGCTCCTCCTCCCCTCCCCATCCCCCTTACTCCCTCCCTCTGCTCTACCCCCTTCCCGCCCCACAGCACTTGTGTATATATGTACATATTTATGATTCTATTTATCGTATTAATGATGTCTATATATCTATAATTCTATGCATTTATATTGATGCTATCGATGCTTGTCTACTTGTTCTGTTTCGTTGCCTGCCTCCCCCCTTCTAGACTGTGAGCCCACTGTTGGGTAGGGATCGTCTCTGTTGTCGACCTGTACTTTCCAAGTGCTTAGGACAGTGCTCTGCACATAGTAAGTGCTCGATAAATACGATGGAACGAATGAATGAATGAACCCAAGTCCTTCTGATTCCCAGGTCCGAGCTCTATCCAGTAGGTCAAACTGCTCACCGTTTAGGAATGCGGCAGTTTCCGCTGATGTCAACAGTTGCTCGGGTGTGGGGGACGGTTAATGGAGGTGGTGCTGGGAGGTAGCTGAGAAGTGTTTAAGCCTACTTTTTTGGGAGGTGGGGGGGGTTCGTCTCCCCCCGGCTGAACCTGGGGGAAAGCTGAAGGAGTCTGGGATAGAGCCCATGAACCAGACGAGGACCTAGCCTTGTTTCAGGCCCGCGGGGGCTGGGGTGTGAGCGGGGGGAGGGAGAGTGGCGTGTCACCTGGCGTGGCTTTAATGCCAACGTGCAGGACTCAGGCTGGGCACTACAAGTCGTAGAAGCTTAGAGAGAGAACTTCTCGTGAGCAGTTCTGCCTCCCTCCACTTCTCCAACAAGAAGCAGCGTGGCCTAGTGAGAAGCAGCGTGGCCTAGTGGAAAGAGCCAGGGCCTAGAAGTCAGAGGATCTGTGTTCTAATCCCACTTCTGCCAAATGCTTGCTGTGTGAACTTGGCCAAGTCTGTAAAACGGGAATTTGATCCTCCTCCCTTCTCCTTAAATTGTGAGCCCCAGGTGAGACAGGGAGTGCACCTCCCCTGATTAATTTTATCTATCCCAGTGCTTGGAACGGGGCTTGACACATAGTAAGTGCTTACCAAATATCATATGAAAAAAAAACAAACTAAGGTCTAGGACTTAAGCTGGGGTAGGGCGTGGGCCTCTAGACTGTAGGCTCGTGGGCCGGGAATGTGTCCACCAGCTCCGTTAGCATGCTCTCAGAAGTGCTTAGTGCGGTGCTCTACACATAGTAAGCCCTCAAAAAATATGATTGATTGAATTCTGAGAGCTGTCAGAAAGGCTCACCGTGGAATGGGGCAGGGCAGCACTGACAGGAGCTAATCCAAACCAAACGGCAAAATCCCACCCACTCACTCCCAGGACCAGATGCAGAGATGAATGGCTTCCTTCTTCGGGACACGGTTTGCTTCTGACAGCCCAATTTGGCCTTGCAGCTAGTTGCTAAAACCTGTCAGCCCTCAGGCCTGGCTATTCATTCATTCATTCAATAGTATTTATTGAGCGCTTACTATGTGCAGAGCACTGTACTAAGCGCTTGGGATGAACAAGTCGGCAACAGATAGAGACAGTCCCTGCCGTTTGACGGGCTTACAGTCTAATCGGGGGAGACGGACAGACAAGAACAATGGCACTAAACAGCGTCAAGGGGAAGAACATCTCGTAAAAACAATGGCAACTAAATAGAATCGAGGCGATGTACAATTCATTAACAAAATAAATAGGGTAACGAAAATATATACAGTTGAGCGGACGAGTACAGTGCTGTGGGGATGGGAAGGGAGAGATGGAGGAGCAGAGGGAAAAGGGGAAAATGAGGCTTTAGCTGCGCAGAGGTAAAGGAGCCAGCCCACCAAATAGCCTAGCCTTCCCTATTGTCCCTGCCGTGACGTTCTCGTTCTCCGCGGGGTCCCGTGGGTCCCAAGCCCACGGCGCAGGTCAGGCTGGCAGAATTTGGGGTTTGGATGCCCCCTGACACCCCTCCCACTGCTCTCCTTTTTTTTTTTTTTACGGTATTTGTTAAGTACTTATTATGTGCCAGACACTGTCCTAAGCGCTGGGGCAGACATAAGCTAATCGCATTGGACACCGTCCCTGTCCCACATGGGGCTGGAAGCAGCACGGTGTAGCGGCTAGAGCACGGGCCTGGGAGTCAGTAGATCATGGGTTCTAATCCCAGCTCTGCCACTTGTCTGCTGTGTGACCTTGGGCAATTCACCTCACTTCCCTGGGTTTCAGTTTCCTCATCTGTAAAATGGGAATTGAGACTCTGAGCCCCAAGTGGGACGGGGACTGTGTCCAACCGGATTTGCCTGTGTCCGTCCCAGCGCTTAGTACAGTGCCTGGCACATAGTAAACACTTAACAAATACCATAATAATAATCATTATGGGCCCACAGTCTTAATCCCCATTCTACAGATGAAGTAAGTGAGGCACAGAGCGGCGAAGTGACTCGCCCAAAGTCACACAGCAGTCAAGTGGTGGACCTGGGATTAGAACCTAAATCTTTCTGACTGCCAGGCCCGCGCTCTAACCACTATGCCACACTGCTTCTCCTTTGGAACCGTATGGAGGGCAGGAGGCGGTGGTGCAAGTGGCCGGACGGGAAGTGAACTAGGCCAAACAAGATGTGGACCTGGGCGCACATCCAGGCGTTTCTGGGGAGGACTCCGCCTGAGGTAACTGATGGCAGGAACCCTGAGGGAGTCCTGGAGGGGTTCCGTGGGGCACGTTGGATCAGCACCTGGGAACTTTCTGACGTGGGGCTTGTGTCTTCCCGGGTAGATCCTGAGGCTTCTGGAGGGCAAACTGGTGGTGGGCCACGACCTCCAGCACGACTTTGAGGCGCTGAAGGCGGACATGGCGAGTTACGAGATCTATGACACCTCCAAGGACCGGCTGCTGTGGGAGGTGGGCGGGCTGGGGGCCTGCCGGAGGGTCTCCCTCAAGGTCCTCACATTGAAGATCCTCAAGAAGAACATCCAGGTGAGTCTCCGGGAGGCCCTTCTCCTCTTCCCCGTTCCCTACACCTCCCTAGAGGGGCAGGACGCCTCATGGATAGAGCACGGACCTGGGAGTCAGAGGACCCGGATTCGGCTCCCGACTCTGTCATCTGAGGGCTGTGTGGCTGTGAGACTTCTCTGGGTCTCAGTTCCCTCATCTGCAAAATGGGGATTCAATGCCTGGTCTCCCTCCTGCTGAGATGTGAGCCCCAGGTGCCACCTGATGATCTGAGAGAAGCAGTGTGGCCTAGTGGACAGAACACAGCCTGGAAGTCGAGGACCTGAGTTCCGATCCAGGCTCCTCCACCTATTTGCTGTGCGACCTGGGGGACGTCTCTTCACTTTCTCTGAGCCTCAGCTTCGTCACCTGTACCGACTTTGTACCAAGCACTTAGAACAGTCCTCTGCATGCAGTAAGCGCTCAATAAATACTGTTGACGATAATGATGATGATGATGATCTTTAAGATAGGGCTTCGGTCCCCTTTCTCCCACCTACTTGGACTGTAAATCCCACGTGTGGCAGGGACTGTGTCCGACGTGACTACCTGGTATATACCCCAGCACTTAGAACGGTGCTTGACACATAGTAAGTGCTTAACAAAGATCCCAATCTATTATTATTATCACGATGGTTATTGTCATACAACCGGGCCCAGGCCTGGGGGAGTCTGGATGGATTATCCTCCGTGGCTCCCTAGGCAGCCAAAAGGCTGACCGACTCCTGGCCCCCTTTCCCAGCAACCCGGCTTGTCTGAGGCGAACCAAACTACAGCCATCTGAGGCTCAGGTCCACATCTCTTAAATGGAAGAAATCTGAGCCTCCAGCTCTAAAAGGCAAGCAGAAATTTGGCAGGTGCCAGTTCTCTCGGCCAGCTGAGGCTTCCTGGCTCCGACTGCTGCTGCTAATCAGTCAGTCGGTCAATTATATTTATTGAGCACTTACTGTGTGCAGAGCATTGTATTAAGTGCTTGGTAGAGCGTAACGTAACGATCCAATAGTTGCATTCTCTGCCCACAGTGAGCTTACAGCCTTGAGGGGGAGACGGACATGAATATAAATAAATGATGGATATGTACGTAAGTGATGTGGGACTAGGAGGGGGGATGAATAAAGAGAGCAGGTCAGGGTGACGTAGAAGGGAGTTGACGATATTAGGACCCAGGAATCCAAGGAAGGGACTGGAGCCATCTAATAGTAACTGTGTTATTTGTTAAGCGCTTACTATGTGCCAAGTACTATATTAAGCGCTGGGAGGGCAGGGGGATACAAAACAATCAGGTCCCATATGGGACCCGCGGTCTAAGTAGGAGGAAGAACAGGTATTGAATCAGATAAGGGAACTGAGGCCCAGAGAAGTGAAGAGATTTGCCCAAGATTACACAACAGGTAAGTGGTGGAACTGGAATTACAAGCCAGGTCCTCTGACTCACAGGCCCGAGCTCTAAGAGTGGCCAGTGATGGTGCTCCCAAGCACCGGACAGGGTACGTGACAGTCCCATTAATTATGCCTGGCACCAGGTGAAGCAGCGGGCACCATTTTGCAGAAGCCTGAGAATTTTGCCCAATCTTCAGGTGTAGTTCCAGGAGGATTTCTGATCTCTTCCCCCTCTTGTCCCCCCCGGCCCCCTCCCCACCTCCGGTCCCCCCGACACATCCCTGGAGCTTTGCATTCCCCTCCCAGGTCCGTGTGTGTCTGGCCCAGCATCTGAGCCATGGAACTTAGTCACGGGAGCCATGCCAGGGGAGGGGTCGGCGTCAAAAACAAAAAACCGGATACACAAGCTCTGGGTACTGTATCAGAACCAGACCGGAGACAGGCCAGCTCAAAGCCAGACAGACCGGCCTCCTTAGCGACGGTACAGTTTGGGGTTGCACCACCGGCGCTCTGAGAGGTAAGCTCGGACGGCAGAGGAGACAGGAGTCTGGGGACCTTCCTATCATCCCCCAGGGAAGACAAATGGGAGGAGATGCTACCCATCTGAGCCCCTTGGAGCCCCTGTTCTGCCCGCTCTGGGAAACTGAGGCAGCCCAAAGCTGTGACCTGTTCTCTGTGGTCTATTGCTCTTCCTGTCATTTCTCTGAGTTGCCCCGGTGGCCTCTCTTTCAAGTGGCTGAGCCATTGACGCAAGGTTAATTGGATCAAATGGACTTATTGTCTTCCTGGTAACCCGGCCAGCAGTGAGGCCTTGTCTCCCTGGTAACTGGGGCAGCAGTGAGGCGTCGTTTCCCTGGTGACTGGGTCAGCATCGAGGCGTGGTCTTCCTGGTAAGCAGGCGGCGGTTAAGCGCTGTCTCCCTGGTAACCAGGGCAGCAGTGAGGCGAGGTCTCCCTGATAGTCAGAGGACCAGTGAAGCCTGGTCTTCCGGTAACTGGAGCAGCAGTGTGGTGTGGTTTGCCCTGTTAACTGGGTCAGCACCGAGGCCTGGTTTTCCTGATAACTCGGTAGCCGTGGGGTGTTGTCTCCCTGGTAATCAGAGCAGCCGTAAGATGTCGTCTCTCGGGTAACCATGGAAGCAGTGAGGCGTGTTGTCCCTGGTAATTGGGCAGCAGTGAGGTGTGGTCTTCCTCTTAACCAGGCAGCAGAGAGACGTGGTCTTGCTGGTAACCAGGGCAAAAGTGAGGTGTGGTCCCTTGGTAACCAGAACAGCAGTGAAAGATGGTCTCCCTTGTAACCGGGGCAACAGGGAGGCATGGTGCCCTTGTAACTGAGGCAGCAGTGAGGTGTGGTCTTCCTGATAATCAGGGCAGCAGTGAAATGTGATCTCCCTGGTAACCAGGAAAGCAGTGAGGTGTGGTCACACTGGTAACTGGGCAGCAGTGAAGTGTGATCTTCCTGGAAACTGGAGCAGCAGTGAGGTGTGATCTTCCTGGTAACTGGGCAGCAGTGAAGTGTGATCTTCCTGGTAGCTGGAGCAGCAGTGAGGTGTGCTCTTCGTAGTAACTGGGCAGCAGTGAGGCGTAGTTGTCCCGCTAACTGGACAGCAGTGAGGTATGGTCTTCCTGGTAACCAGGGCAGCAGTGATGCGTGATTTCTCTTTCTAGAGCGAGACAAACCATGGGTCTCCTGGGATATCCGAAACCATTAAGCCAACACCACCCCATGGAAGTTCTGGGTGCTTACGAACACTTAATCAAGGCCGGTTTTGTTTATTTTTATCTAAGGTTGTGTTGGTGCCTCGTTGCACTTTCAGATCCTGGGGCCCAAAGGTGGAATGGAGCAATTTGGGACTCACATGGGGAGAAGCTCAGGGTCCCCACCTCAGCCAGCATCGGGACAGGGGATGGGCAGGGTTTAGGCAGCACCAAAGAGTCTGGTGGCAGTGGCAGGGGGTGTGGTGTGTTGGCGAGGAATGAGAAAATCCCCATCTTCTCCCCTCCAACCAGCAGCACCCGGTGGGCATTTCAGCCGAGCCAGGAGGGCCATCTCTCCACCCTCTGAGGGACTCCTGGGCGCTCAGGGGGTCAGGCCCTAACTGGAAGAGGTTCCCAAAGCACTTGGGAAGCAGCATGGCCTGGTGGATAGAGCCCAGGCCTGGGAGTCGGGGGACACGGATTCTAATCCCGGCTCCAGCACTAGTCTGCCGTGTGACTTTGGGCATGGGTGGCAGATTGCTCAAAAGGGATCCCTTTGACATCCTCAGCCTCTCTGGTCCTCCGTTTTGACATCGCTCTTCCTCCTTTCCACGGTCCTTTCAGCTCAAGGACCTCTCCATTTCTTCCATCCTACCAGAAGGGTCCAGGAGCCGGGAGGTTGAACAGTCCCGTCCCATCCCTGCCTCCTCTCAGCCACTTCGGCCCTCAGATGTTTTCCGCTGCTGTTGATTACTCCTCAGATCATTTACGTCTATCCCCGTGAATCGTTCGACTGCCGTGAATTTGTGAAATGTCTGCCTGGGTTCCCCATCGCAATACAAGTTCCTCAAGGACAGGGATTGCATCTTTGACTTCTGATTCAGTGATGCTCTGGCACAGTAGGTCACTGCAGTTGGTGAAGTCACGACATCAATTTCATTTTCAGGAGGGCAGAGTCCTCCGACAGTGAGAGGGAATCTTTTTTTTTTTAAATGGCATTTGTTAAGCCCTTATTGCGTGCCAGGCTCCGTACTAGGCCCTGGAATAGATACAAGCAAGTCAAGTTGGACGCAATCCCTGTCCTACAAAGGGCTCACAGTCTCAAACCCCAATTTACAAATGAGGGAACTGAGCCCCAGAGAAGTGAAGTGACTTGCCCAAGATCACCCAGCGGACAAGTGGCGCAGCTGGGATTAGAACTCATGACTGTCTGACCCCCAGGCCCGTGCCATTATGCCATGCTGTGAAAGAGTCAGGATTAGAACCCAGATCTTTCTGACTCCCAGGCCTGGGCTGTATCCCCCGACCATGCTGCTCTTCATTCTGAATCCTCCTTCTCACCCTATCAGAGTTCCATTTTGTGGGCGCAGATGTTCTCTGACACTGGTTGGAGCTGTAAAATCTTCATTGGAAACTCTCACCCCTCACCTCGAGATCGAGATCCTGGGGCACAGGTCCCCGGATGGGGTCGCTCCCCAAATAGGGGTTTGGAGGACTGCCTGGTTACTATTATATTTTTTAAGCACTTACTTTGTGCCAAACACTGTTCTAAACACTGGGATAGATAAAAGGTTATCAGGATGGACACAGTTGCTGTCCCACACGGGGTTCACAGTCTAGGTGGGAGGGAGGAGGATTTAATCCCATTTTACAGATGAGGAAACCGGGGCACAGAGAAGTGAAGTCATTTGGTCAAGGCCACACAGCAGACGAGTGGCAGAACTGGATTAGAACCCAGGTCCTCTGACTCCCAGGCCCCTGCTCTTTCCACTGGGCAGCACTGCTTCTCGCCTCTACCACTACGAGACACCAGTTCACCCCCGTTGGCTCTTTCCTGAGCCATGTTGGCTTTGAACCCTACAGCTGGGAGAGCCCCCCGAGAACAGGGAACGTGTCTGTCGACTCTGTCGTACTCTCCCCAAGCGCTCCGCACGGTAGCCTGCACACAGTAAGCGCCCACTAAGTTCCACTGTTTTCTGTTTCTGCAGACTGGATGGAGCGGGCATTCCTCTGTGGAAGACGCGAAGGCCACGATGGAACTCTACAAGATATCCAGGAAGATCCGAGCCCGCCGGGCTGAAGCCGCTGTGCCGTGATTAGCCACCAAGGCCCGCTGCCCTGTGGATCTGGGTCTCTCTTGTGGGAGAAGTCATCTCAGCGGAGCTCTCCCTCTCTTAGAAAGAATACCTCCGACCTGTCCTTTTTCTTTGTTTTATAAAACCGAGTAAATTGTGATAATAAAAAGGCCCTTTCTCTGTCCATCCTTTGCATTCTGGGTAAAATGAATCCATGCAAAGCGAAGCCGGATTTACACTGTAGAAGAGGACCGGGTTCCAGATCCCTTAAGACCATAAAAACATTACAACCCTCCCTCATCTGGGCTGGTGGCTTGGAAAGGTGGATGAGGAGAGATTTTACCAAGGGTGACAGCAAAACCTTTGTTTCTTTACAACGAGATTCTCCCTGGCCTCCAGCTTCTCGGAAACACCGTTTGGTAAGTGATTTGGGGTAGGGGTTGGACGGGGCAGGGTCGGGAGGTGTGGGGCGGGGAGGAAAGGAGTAATGAAATCTGAGTGACCGAGAGGGGAAGAGTCAACCGCGCTGAGTTTCCTTGGCAGCTGACACGAGTGTTTCGCCAGAGCCGGAGGAGCCATGATGCAATAGCTGGTTTCATCATTTAATAATAATTGTGGTATTTGTCAAGCACTTACTATGTGTCAGGCACTGGGGTTGATTCAAGCGAATCGGGTCGGACACGATAGGACGCACAGTCTTAATCTCCATTTTACGGATGGGGAAGCTGAGGCCCAGAGAAGTGAAGCGACTTGCCCGAGGTTACGCGGCAGACAAGTGGTGGAGCTGGGATCAGGAACCAGGTCCTCTGAAAACTCCCAAGCCCGTGCTCCTCATTGTCCCCCCATGGCGTCCACCGTGCCCACGACCTTGGTGGCACACCGGTCCGGCCCCAGTTTGACATCTGCCTGCTCTAGGCCTCACGACAAGCCTTCCGGCTCAAATCAGGCAGCCTCTGGTGTGAGCTGAAGCTGCTCCAACGGGGGTCCGGTCCTAGGGCCCACAATCCCGGGAGGGTGTCTAGAGTGTCTGGATCTCCCCTGGCCCAGAGATACCCAGAGAGACCACCTCACCCACAGACAGTCAAATCAGTGTCCTGTTGTCTTCTGTGAGACCTTGGGCAAATCGTTTCACTTCTCTGTACCTCAGTTACCTGATCTGTAAAATGGGAATTAAGAGGGTGAGCCCCACGAGGGTCAGGGATTGTGCCCAACCCGATTTTGCTTATGTCCACCCCAGCGCTTAGTATAGTGTCTGGCACGAAGTAAGTCGTGGGTTCTAATTCAGGCTCCACCACTTGTCTGCTGTGTGACCTTGGGCAGGTCACTTTAACTCTCATTGCCTCAGTTACCTCATCTGTAAAATGGGGATTGAAACTGTGGGCCCCACAAGGGACAGGGACTGTGTCCAACCTAATTACCTTGTAGCTAGCTCAACATTTTGTACAGTGCCTGGCACACAATAAGCACTTAACAAATACCACAAGTATTATTATTATTATCATTATTATTAACAAATACCACAATTATTATTACTATTACTGATGTCCACTATGACTTTGGCCTGGATTAGGTGCTCCAGGGTCTGCCGAACAGTGATACGGCCCTGTCGGGTGGGAGCTTAAGGGGAAGATTATTGAAATTGGGTTTTTTCTCTCTTCTTGCCCTCCCTCCCCTGGGGGGATCAGTGGGGATGGGGCTGGCCATCTGACATCTTCTACCATTGAGTGTGGGGCACCTAAGGGAGGACCAGCACCAGGACTGGCTCCATGCCAATTCCATAGCCCAGTTGACATCCTGCCGGGCGGGAAATTGAGTGCCCAGTGGTGACCTGAGGCCTCAGACTCCCACCTGGGGTCCTTGGCATTGTGTGGGCCAGGGGCAGAAGAAGGGCTGGGTCTCAGCCGTCTTCAGCCAGTTCAGATTTTAGCTTCTCCCCAAGAGCCCTTCCCCTGCTGTTCCACCTGGGATTAGGCTGAATTGCCTTCTTCAGGAGAGCTGGACTGATCCAGGATCCCACAAAAATATCAAAAAAAAACCCCAGATTTCAGTAGGGGGAGGAGGCTCGGATGACTCCTTGGGTCTAATCTTGTGAGCTCTCTCAGCTTTGGGCCTGTTTGCTGGCAATTTAAGGAGGTGAGAGGGCATGGGTCTCAGAGCAAATGAGCTAACTGTGTCTGTAAAGTCGGTGAAAACACTTGTACGTCTCTAACTAGAAGTGATCACCAAGCCGGTCTTGCAGCAGGAGAGATCCCTGGAGTTCATGACCGCCCTGCCCATCCTCCCGCCCCACCTCTTCATTAAAATGGAGCTAACACTGTGTTAGGTAACACTGTGGACGGTCCCCTCCTTCGGGGCACGCTTTGGTTTATCTGACATGGCCCTCTCCCGATTCTTCTCTTACCTCTCTGGCCATTCCTTCTTGGTCAGTTTTGCTGGCTCTTTCTCTGCCTCCCACCTCCTGAGTGTTGAGAATCCTTCAAGGCTCTGTTCCGGGTCCCCTTCCGATCTCCATCCACACTCCCTACCTTTGGGAGCTCATCCATTCTCACAGCTTCAACTACCAACTCTACTGGGACAGCTCCCAAATCCACCTCTCCAACTCAGACTTCTCTCCTCTGCCGACTCAAAAACTCCTTCTGCCTTCAAGATATCTCTAAGTAGCCATCCCACGGGCACCTCAGACTTAACTCTCCAAAACTGAATTTGTCTTTCCTGTCAAATCTACTTCTCCTCCTAACATTCCCATCACCACTGACAACCTCCCTGTCTGTCAAGACCTCAATCTTGGCAATGTCCTTGAGTCTTCGCTCTCTTTCAACCCCCATATTCAACTGTTGCCAAGTTCTGTAAGTTCCCCTTCCGTAATATTTCCAGAATCAATCCCTTTCTCTCCATCCGAACAGACACCACATTGGTCCGGACACTTGTCATTTTTTTTTTTTAATGGTATTTGTGAAGCACTTACTATGTGCCCGGCACTGTATTGAGCACCGATAGGATAATCAAGTTGGATCCAATCTCAATTCTCTTTTTTACAGATGAGGAAACTGAGGCCCAGAGCAGTGAAGTGACCTGCCCAAGTTCGCAGAGCAGATGAGCGGCGGAGCCGGAATTGGAACCAACGTCGTTCCGACTCCCGGGTCGGTGCTCTATCCACTAAGCTTCGCTGCTTGTCTCCTGACTTGACTACTGCGTCAGCCTCCTCGTTGATTTCCCTGATTCCCCTCTCCAGCCCGTACTTCACTTTGCTGCCCAGACCATTTTTCGAAAACATCACTTTGCCCACGCCTCCGATGATTGCCTATTCCTCTCCACATCAAGTAGGAACTCCTGACCATCAGTTTCAAGGTCCTCCATCAACTCTCCCAGTCACTTACCCTCGCTCCTTTCCCGCTACATCCCAGTTTGCACACTTTCCTCCTCTCAAGCTCACCTACTCACTGTGCCTCACTCTCGGATTTCTCATTACTGACCTCTTGCTCATATCTCCCTCCTGCTTCTCCCCCTGTCACATCCAGGAGACCACTACTCTCCCCATCTCCAAAGCTCTTCTGAAATCACAAGTCCTCTAGGAGGCCCTCCCTGATATATCCCTCACCTCCCCCCCGACCCAGAACCCTCTTACTGCCACTCCAACACCCTGTCACTTAATCAATCACATTGAGGGCTTACTATGTATCGAGCACTGTACTAAGTGCTTGGAAGAGTACAGTATAACGACCACCTAAGCTCCCTAGTAACAGTTATGTACATATAGTCAAACTCCTTTGTCTCCACCTGTCAGAAATTTATTTTAATGTTGGTCTTCCAAGCTGGAGTGCAAGCTCCTTGAAGGAAGGGATCGTGTCTTCTATCAACTGTGCTCTTCCGAGCATGAGATACAGTGCTCTGCACACAGTAGGTGCTCAGTAAATGTCACTGATTAACTGATGAGTTCAGAAGCTTATTCATCTCCCCTCCCAGCCTCACAGCAGTTACATACATACCTGTAATTTATTTATTTCTATTAATGTCTGCCTCGCCTCTCAGGGTCGCACCTGGAGAGTTTCCAGTTCTCTACCAGTCTCGACTATGGGAGGGAGAGTCAAGCAGAGGCCTAACCGTTCCATTCCTACCTTGGGCAGTGCTAGTGAGTGGAAGGCAATCTGCGACAAGTCAAAACGCACCTGTGCTGGGCAGCAGCGGCGTGGGAGAGAGTCTAGGGCGGAGACTCAAGCTTACTACGTAGAAGGAGGCAATGGTAAACCACTTCCATATTTTTTACCAAGGAAACTCTATGGGTGGACTACCAAAATGATTGCAGAAGGTGGGGCGTTCTGAGAGAGAAGTGTCCGTGATGTTGCTATAAGACATGACTCAACAGCATAAAACAACAACAACAACGTCTGCCTCCCCCTCTAAACTGTAAGCTCGTTGTGGGCAGGAAATTTGTCTCTTTATTGTTATACTGTACTCTCCCAAGCACTTAGAACAGTGTTCTGTGCACAGTACGTGCTTAATAAGTACGATTAAATGAAGGAAAGCTCAGGCGCTAGGCTGGGGTGGAAGCAAGGAAACCCCCATTTCTGTAATATGGGTGGAGGGGGAATTCCCTCTCTCTCTCTCTCTCCCCCTTTCCCCCCATCCAGGCCACAGCAGGGGGAACCTTGGCAACCTGGTGACAATTGCCTGATGGGAATGGAGTAGTGGGAAAGACAGGAAGAGCACTTCAGGGCAATTGGGAAGCAGCCTAGCCTAGTGACACTTGTCTGTTGTGTGACCTTGGGCAAATCCCTTCCTTTCTCTCTGCCTCAGTTACTTCACCTGTAAACTGGAGATCAAGACTGTGAGCCCCGAGTGGGACAGGGACCGGGGCCAACCCGATTAACCTGCACCTACTCCAGCGCTCAGTACAGTGTCTAGCACCTAGCAAGTAGTTAACAAATGCCATTAAAAAATGAGGGGAAGAATGGGAACAGCCTGCAAGGTGGAAACTACCCCTCTCCCCCTCGGGCCCTCCCACCCCCATCTCCCACGGGGCATTCGGTTGCGAGGTCCCATGTGTTGTGCTCAGAGACGGCTCGGAGCGGAGACGGTCGGCCGCTCACGGCCGGCCCCTTAACTTCAGCATGATGCGGCTTACTGGATAGCGTATGGGCCTGGGAGTCAGGAGGTCATGAGTTCTAATCCCGGCTCCACCACTTGTGTACTGTGTGACGGTTATAGACTTTGAGAAGGGAAAGACCGGAGGCAGGGTGGTCTGAGAGAAGGCCGAGGCAATAATCAGGCCAGACTAGGGCACGTCCTCGGACCAGAGTGGTGAAAGTTCGGATGGAGGGGAAGGGAAGGATTCTGGGAACGTTGTAGAGGAAGAGCCAACAAGATTTGGTGGCGGACTGAACGTGGGCTTTGAAAGAGAGGGGGAGTTCAAGGATAATGCTGAGTTTGGGAGCTTGAGAGACAGTGAAGATGGTGGGATCGTCAACTCTTCAGTCGCTTGTATTTACTGAGTGCTTTCTGTGTGCAAAGCACCGTACTGAGCGCTTGGGAGAGTACAATGCAGCAATGAATAGACAGATTTCCTGCCCACAGTGAGCTTTCAGTCTAGAGGTGAACGATGGTGCGAAAGGTAGGTGGAGTGGATCAAGGAGGGAAAGTGAGAAGTTTACTTTTGGACAGATTGAGCCCGAGATGCCAGCAGGATATCCCGAGAAGCACTGTGGCTTAGTGGATAGAACCCGGGACTTGGAATCAGGAAGACCGGTGATCTAATCCCGGCTCCACCACTTGTCCGCTGCTTGGGCGAGTCACTTCACTTCTCTCATCTGTCAGTTGCCTCATCTGTAAAATGGGGATTAAGACTGTGAGCCCTGTGTGAGATCGGGACTGGGCCCACCCTGGTTAGCATGTATCTACCCCAGCACTTAGTACAGTGACCGGCACATAGTGAGCGCACTTAAAAACCATTAAAGAATGGAGGGAATAGCCTGGATGCAGGAGGTAATAGGGGGAAATGCATTTGCATCTTTATTGCTGAATTGTACTTTCCAAGCGCTTAGTACAGTGCTCTGCACACGGTAAGCGCTCAATAAATACAATGAATGAATGAGTGAAGTCACTTCACTTCTCTGGGCCTCAGTGACGTCATCTGTCAAATGGGAATTGAGACTGTGAGCCCCACATGGGACAGCGACTGTGTCCAACCTGATTTGCTTGTATCCACCCCAGCGCTTAGCCTGGCACATGGTAAGCGCTTAACTAATACCACAGTTATTATTATTACTGGATTGACTGCGGACAGTCACTAACCAGCCCAAAGCCACTGATGTCGCCGGGTTGAGTTGGTCTTTAACCTGGCCGGGCCGGACCCCTGGAGGCTGGAGGGGCCCATCTCGCCCTTGACCCCTCTTCCGCGTCCGGTCTCTGACCTGAAGTGTCCCCATCTGCCTTCGTATAATAATAATAATTATGGCATAGTGGATAGGGGGTGGGGCTGGGAGTCAGAAGGTCATGGGTTCTAATCCCAGCTCTGGAACTTGTCTTCTCTATGACCCTGGGCAAGTCACTTCACTTCTCTGAGCCTCAGTGACCTCATCTATAAAACGGGGATCGACACTGTAAGCTCCACGTGGGACAGGGGACTGTGTCCAACCGGGTTTGCTTGTATCCACCCTAGAGCCTGACACGTGGTAAGTGCTTAACAAATGCCATAATAATAGCTATTATTATTATATCTGTCAGGGATTGCGTCTACCAACTCCGTTACGCTGCTGTATTATACTCTTCTGAGCACTTAGTACAGTGCTCTGCACACAGTAAGAGCTCGATAAATGCGATTGATTGATTGACTGATTGAGAGAGGAGGCTGGGAGCAGCGAGAAGAGAGCATCCCTGAAGACTCAAATCTCTTTGAGGGCAGTGATCGTGTTTGCCAACTCTATTATACTGTGCTCTCCCAAGCACTTAGTTTAGTGCTCTGCACCCAGTAAGTGCTCAGTTCATTCCACTGACTGATTGATTGATTAATTGAGTGATCCCCCTGGCCTGGAAGGATCAGAAGCAGAGGGAGCTCCGGGAAAGGCTATAGATGGGAAAGGGTGGGACGGCAAGGGCTGGATCTGAAAATTCCCGGCCCAGACAAGCGACGGCGGGTTTTTGTGGCCTGTCGACTTCTGGATCGAGCTCCATCCCCCAGCAGCCCTGAAATGGGTCCCTGGTCACCCCCGTTGGCAGGGTCACCAGCTGCTGGGTGTGGTTTTCACCCCCATAGTCTACCCTGAGTTCCGCCTGCTGCTTCCTCGTGAACACTGCCCTCCCTCCTCTCCCCCCCACGACACCCTCGCCCCTTCCCTTGCTCCCCCCAACCCCTTCTCTCTCCTCCCTCCCACCCCCTCCTCCAAAGGCGGCCTGCTCCCCGCCGATCTCTGTAAATCACGCACAGCTGGAAAAATTCATTATCTCAGCCCTTCGGCAACTCTGCTGTGTGTGAATGAGTGTGCCCACGTGGGTGCATGAGTGTGAATTGCAGCAGAGTGAACTCTGCACGCGTGACTCTGTGTGGGGGTGTTTGTCAGCGTGCGTGGGTGTGCATCCCTGGGTTTCTAGCTGTACATTAGGGGGTGCCCTTGGTCCGTCTGTGCCTGCGGACGGCGGTTATTCCCGCCCGCGTCATCATCCTCGCCCACGGAGGGTTTGGTTGGCACCGCCCGGTGGAGCGAGGAACCCGTACTGGACTCCCAAGGACACAGATCTGCCCTGCTCTCTCCCAGCTTTGCCGCAACGAAACATTCGGCGGCAGGAGGATGCCAGGCTCTGGTGGTCTGAGATAGTGGCATTTCCATGAACTCTCGATGCCGTTGTTTGGCGGGTGACAGGAGCAGGGCCTATATATGCTTGCTGATGGACCGGAGACCTGGGAATCAATCAGTGGTATTTATTAAACGCTCTCTCGGTGGGAGAGTACAGTATAACAGGAATAAGGCAGGCTGCTTTTGTTACTCAGCATCTTGTGCCCACCTCTTCCTGGTCCCCAGAGCAGTGCTTAGAACAGTACTTTAGCACTTAGAACAGTGCGTGGCACATAGTAAGCGCTTGACAAATACCATCATTATTATTGTCATGGGTTCGAATCCCGTCTCCGCCACCTGTCAGCTGTGTGACTGTGCGCAAGTCACTTAACTTCTCTGTGCCTCAGTTATCTCATCTGTAAAATGGGGATTAAGACTGTGAGCCTCACGTGGGACAACCTGATTACCCTGTATCTACCCAAGCGCTTAGAAAAGTGCTCTGCACATAGTAAGCGCTTAACGAATACCAACATTATTATTATTATAATTGCTCTGTTTACTCTGTAATAATAATAATAATTTACTCCGAGGGAACCACTGTGCTAAGCACTGGGGCCGATGCGAGATAACCAGATGGGACACAGTTCCTGTCCCACAGGGGCCTCGCATTCTAAGTAGGGTATTTTACAGATAAAGAAACTGAGGTACAGAGAGATTAAGGTCACCCAGC
This sequence comes from Ornithorhynchus anatinus, assembly GCF_004115215.2. Lineage (NCBI taxonomy): Eukaryota > Metazoa > Chordata > Mammalia > Monotremata > Ornithorhynchidae > Ornithorhynchus > Ornithorhynchus anatinus. Next base: position 21,355,332 of record NC_041732.1, read on the forward strand.
AGACAAATGGAGGAGTCAGGATTAGAACCCATGTCCTCTGACTCCCAGGCCCGCGTTCTTTCCCTTAGCCCACAGTGCTTCTCACGTGGGGCTCCGTATGAGATGGGGCACTCCGGGGGCCCCTTGCCCATCTGCCCACCGCGCCCTGCTGCAGGCTCTGGTTCAGTTCAGAGTTATTCATCGTGCCCCCCAGCAAAGCCAATGAAGCCCCGACGATAGTGGGTCTGGTGCCCCACTGGCCCTGGCCCTCCAGCCGCCAGGTTTTGGACCTGGCACAAGAGGCAGGAGGGCAGGGGATGGAGGGGTCTGGGGGGCACACGCGTTCCCCTCAAGATGCTTCTCAAAACTAGCCCCTGCGACCCATGGCTTGCCAAAGATGAACTCTGAGTCCGGGGGTCGCCATGGTGGGCATGGAGTGTCAGGAATTCAGCCAGCAACCGAGGTAGGAGAGGCAGCACTGGAGAATTAGCGTGGCCTAGTGGAAAGCGCACGGGTCTGGGAGTCAGAGGACCCGGGTTCAAATCTCAACTCCAACACTGGTCTGCTGTGTGACCTTGGGAAAGTCACTTCACTTCTCTGTGCCTTGATTCCCTCATCTGCAAAATAATGATCAAGACGGTGAACCCAACAGGGGACAGGAAGCACGTCCAACGTAATTAGCTTGTACCTACCCCAGTGCTTAATGCTTTTCCTGGCATGTAGTAAGTGCTTAACAAATACCACTTAAAAAAAAAAAAAGGATGGAGTGGGGTGTCGAGCGGATTCTGAGCCTGGACTGAAGGGGGTGGGATGTCCTCTAGCCCAGAGACACGGGTTGAGGGGAGGGGGATTGCACGGGTCTTGATGGAGGAGCTGAGGAGTCCAAGGTGATGGGGGCCGTCTGGAAATGGTAATGAAGGAAGGCCTCCTCCCAGTATCCAACCATCTCTCTTAACCCTGATTCCCCGGGGATCAAAAACAACAGGGGACTGGTGAGTACATGGTCCCAGGGGTGTGTGGGTGGGTATCACCCTAACGGAGGCCAGAATTGGCCGTGGAACCCGAGCCCTCCCGGAACCCGAGCCCTCCTCGGCGGTCCCCCGGGCTCTAGGGGAAATGTGATGCAGAAACAGTGTTGTTTAACGGACAGAGCGCGGGCCTGGGAGTCAGAGCACCCTGGGAGCTGATTCCGGCTCTGCCACCTGCCCGCTGCGGGACCTCAGACAGGTCACTTCACTTCTCTACGCCGCAGTATCCTCGACTCTTAAATGGGGTTTAAATACCTTTTCCACCTCCTACTAAGACTACGAGCCCCGTGCGGGACAGGGGCCGTGTCCTCCTAATTAACTTATATCTACCTCAGTGCCTAGAACAGAGTTTGACATTTAACCAATCCCATAAAAAATAGTAAGCGCTTAAAAAATACCATTAAAAAAAAATGGAGAGGAGGAACCGACAGCTCCATGAAGCGGGGACACGCCGGTATGCAAGAGGAGACCCCCTTCCCCTCCCCCACAACCACCACCAACCCTACCCGGCGGGAAGGGTGCGTGGGAGGAGGGAAGAGTGTGGGCAATGGCGGGGAAAGGGAGATCAGAGTCAGGGGAAAAACCCAGAATCTGTTCCCTGAGTAGGCCCATGCCTGGAGAGGGCACTAGCGGGCTGAGAAGTGACACAGACGGATCCTTGTTAATGAAAATCACGGTCTGCTTTGGCTCTTTCCGGTGTCCTAAATCCACACTACCGTATAGTTGGCTTGGCAGGCCCAGGAGCTAGTAGTGGGGTGACCACTAGCCACATGGGGCACGGGGAGGGGGTCTGGAAAGCAGTCTTGTAATATACAGTCCTGGCCCTGGTATCCCATCTAAGCCAGGACCCAGATAATTAGGCCCTCAAAGGGGGCACCTGGTCCCAGAAGCCCTTGCAGCCTCCCCGGGGCTCTGATCCCTCGTGATCTTTAAGGAACCGGGAGACAGGCATTTGTGTGTTTATTCCCGGTTCTGCCCCCGGTGCTCTGCCCAGCTCCAGCGGACCCCAGACCGCTCCAGGCAGAAGAACAGGTAATAACGAGGACTCGATGTGGAGGAGGAGAAGGAAGTGGGGGAGAAAGAGGTGAAAGTGGAGGAGGAGGGTGAGAAGAGGAGAAGGAATAGGAGGACGAGGAAGAGGAGGAGGAGGAAGTGAAGGAGGGGGAGAGGAGCATGAGGAGGAGGAGGCGGAGGGAGAGAAAGAGAAGGTAGAGGAGGAGGACGAAGAGAGGAAGGAGGAGATGGGAGAGGAAGGGGAGGGGAAGAAGGAGGAGGAGAAAAGACCCACACTTGTCTGCAGGGGCCCGAGCGCTGGAAATTTCCCCATCCAGCAGCCCCCGAGGCGAGGTGCCAAAGGGATTCTGGGCTGCCTCTCTGTCTCCGGCTGTTTCCGAACACCTCCCGCTCCCCACTCCTCCCCCAGACCCCGCCAGAAGAGGTGAAATCTATGGGCACTTGGGGCAGTGGAGATCTTCAAATTCCACTCTGAGGGCGTCTCCACTTCCCAGCGTGGAGCCTGGCCGGGATAACCCGATCCATCGTGGAGCGGGGGCTCCACGTCTCCCCATCTGTGGCCTCATTGTCTCGGAAATCCATTTCACATCTGGGCCTGGGATGCGGGGGGCGGGGAGCCTGGCCGATTTCCTGTCAAGCGTTCTGTGGGTTTTAGGGGCGCGCCGGTGCCAGATACTTTACTTATTCGTGGAGCGGCTCACCCCCGTATGGAAAGAACGTATGCTTCCCTGGCGCGAGTGAGGGTTCTGTGGACAGACCTGGGAGCCAAAGATGGAGACTCCTCCTGCCTCTCTCCCCGCCTCCCGCTGGCCCTGTGAAGCGAAGCCTATGGAAGGGGGGAAAGCAGGCCTCACCCAGCCCCAGGAGAGAAGACACACCGTGAGAGGTCCTCAATCCATCAATCGAGTCACTAATCCTGGCTCTGCCAATTGCTAGCTGTGTGACCTCGGGCAAGTCGCTCAACTTCTCTGAGCCCCAGTTTCCTAACTGTAAAATGGGGATTAAATAACTGTTCTACCTCCTACTTAGAATGTGAGCCCCACGCAGGACAGGGACTGTGTCTGACCTAATTAACTTGCACCTACCCCAGAGCTAGAATAGTGTCTGACACAGAGTAAGCGCTTAATAAATACCATAAGAAATCCTCCCAAAACCCTAAGGAAAGTTCGGGATAGAGAAGGCAGTGTCCGTGTTGGACGTTAGAAGGACCGGGCCTATTCATGATGGTGTGTGTCGAGGAGGACAACCGGTCCAAGGTCCCTGCAGAAGTCCCGGCATCGCCTCCTGAGACGAGGACCTGGACTGGACAGAATGGGGGCCTGACCCAGCGTGATAAAAGAGATATAAAGGACCAGCCACAGTCAGGAAAGGGACCCAGGTTTGGGGAGCCAGGAAGGAGCGGTTCTCCTCTTCCCGACCCTCTATGACTCTGGATAGAAAGCACAGTGGCTTAGTGGATAGAGCATGGGCCTGAAAGTCAGAGGACCTGCGCTCTAATTCCCACTTTACCATTTGTCTGTGACCTTAGGCAAATCACTTCAGTTCTCGGTGCCTCAGTTACTTCATCTATAAAATGGGGATTAAGACTGCGAGCCCCATGTGGGAGAGGGATTGTGTCCAACCCGCTTAGCCTGTTACCCCCACACTTCTTACAGTGTCTGGTACACAGTAAACATTTAAATACCATAGTGAAAAAAAAAAAAAGGAGGGGCTGAGGCCCAAGCCTGAGTCTGTTCCCCTCTGGGAAGACCGCCTCCTGTGTCCTGGTCATGGTATGGGATGGTGGGGAGGATTAGAGAAGCAGCATGGGCCAGTATTTGAGCACGGACCTGGGACTCAGAAGGTCACGGGTTCTAATCCAGGTTCCTCCACTTCTCTGCTGTGTGACTTGGGCAAATCACTTCACTTCTCGGGGCCTCAGTTACCTCATATGTCAAATGGAGACTGACACTGTGAGCCCCATATAATACAGGGACTGCATCCCACCCAATTTGCTTGTATCCACCCCAGGGCTTAGCACAGTGCCTGGCAGATCGTAAGCGCTTGACGAACACCATAGATGTTGTTACGATTATTCTCGGGAAATCTCAGCCCTCCCCACTCCCCCAACCCCCATCATTCCCTCTCTGGTTCCGGCACCATCCCAGCCTAGCTGAGGTACCCCCACCCGATCTCCTCCTCAGAGTGAGGATCTTGTACGTGAGCGGTGCCGATCTGATGTGGCTGAATAGGATATAGTACCAGGCGAGATGGACCTGCCAGAATGCCTGTTGACTGAAGATAACTGTCTGCTTCCAACCACTACTTCTTTCCTGTTGCTCTGCCATCTGTAGGTTCACAGTTCATCACCACCCTCACATTAGGCACCTGTCTCTGAAGCTCAGTTATCCCTATCTGTGAAATGGGGATAATAAATCCTCCTCCTGTTCTCCCCATCCTGAGATTTAAGGTGTCTCTGTCCCACATCCACCCCAGAGTTATTAAATGAGTCGGGATTGACTGCTCACACCCGGGGGCTCGGCGCTGTTTCTAGGGACTCAGCAGCTCATGGCGAAGGCCAGCCTGGACCCCTCCTCAGAGACAGAAAGCTAGATTAACTGACCCAAGGGAGCCAAGCAGCAGGGAGGGGCGTGGTTGCCTGGGATCTTTCAAAGATGGCGGCTGCTGTGATGTACCAAGGTGGGCCACCCTCCAGTCCCTCTCCAAGACGGCACTGGAATGAAGGCGATGGGTTAGCAGACCCTGAATTAGGGTCTTGGAGCCAAGTTGTCCGGGCCACTTAGTCAAGAGGCCACCCTGAGGCGGGTGGAATGGCTGAAGTGGACCTTGCCTCAAGGAGCTAACAGTCTTACACAAAAGGGCTGAAGAGACTTCTCTTCATTACTGCTTGGCAACCGGAATGATCAAACTGGTGGAGGAGAGGGGCTGGACTTCACTGTTGCCAGGGTTTGTACCCTGCCTTCCTGCACTGACCTGCCTGATGCCAAGTATCGCTCTCTGCCTCAGCTTCCAGCTGAACACCCTGGGAGTCCAGCATCTGCCTACTTGCCCATCTTCTGAGGGAAGGAGAAAGAAGAGGATGGACTATGTTCTGAAAAACAGAAAAGGAGGAAAAAAATGAAGAAGAGGAGGAGGAAGAGGAGGAGGAGGAGAGGAGGGGGAGAAGGAGGGGGGGGAAAGGAGCAGGAGGAGAAGATAGAGGAGGAGAAGGAGAGGGAGGTGGAGGAGAGTGGAGGAGAAGGTAGAGGAAAGAGAGAAAAGAGAAGGAGGAGAAGAAGAAGGAGGTGGGGTAGAGAGAGGAGGGGCCAGCGAAGGAAAGAGAGGAGGAGGAGGTGGAGGAAAGAGAGAGGTGAAGGAAGAGGTGGAGGACGAGGGAGAGGAGGAGGAGGAAGAAGAGAGACAAGGGGGAGAAGGAAGGGGGGAGACGGGGAAGAGGAGGAGGGGAAGGAGGAGGAGAAGAAGGAGATGGAGGGGAGAGAAGGGAAGGAGGAGGAGGCAGAGGGGAAAGAGGAGGAGGAAGTCACCAAGCTTCTGGGTATGGGGATTGGCTGGGATAGGGAGAAAGGGCTGGGTTCTCCAGAAAATGGTTTCCAAGGGTAGCCACCGCGCCAGCAGCAGCCATAGCCCCAGCTGCAGCACAGAGGCAGAGCTGTTCTCCAGGCTGCTCCCTGCCGGTCCCCTCCCACCCTGGCTGGTCATTTCAGTGAGGATGGATGGGGCGCCCAGAAGTCAAGGCAGCCAGGCGCAGGCTGAGGTGGGGAGACTTCGAGCAGAGCCACTGCTGGAACGGGTCAGCTATTCGGGGAGCCAGCTCCCTCCTCAGAAGGGAGTCTGAGGGTCCCCACCCTGTGGGCGGCCTGGTGCGGGGCCCCTTCAATCGAGCCCTGTCCCCGTCTGACGCCGGCATGGCCCTGTGGCCTGAGCCCTGTCCAGCAGCTGGCCAGAGGCACAGATGGCCCCATTGTCCGGCTCGGGTTGAGCTGCTCAGAGAAATCGAGGGCCAGGAGACTTCATCCACCTTTGAGAGGAGAGAAAAAAGGCGGGCCTTTCTCTCTCGCTTCTCTCTCTACAAGGCCAAGACTGATGGGGCGCCTGAGTGGGACGCCCGACTCGGGACCATTCCGGAACAAAACGGGAGCTGATGGGATCTCCCCCATTGTGACCCAAGCGTGTTCATGCCCTCTCCGAAATGGGACTGGTTTGGTGCGGGAGGATGGGCAGGGACGGGGGAGGTGATGACCGGCAGAGGAGGCCTGGGCAAGGGAGAGGAGGTAAGTGGAATAAGGGAGGAGTGAACAAAGAAGAAAGGAAAAAAGAGGGAAGGGGAGGGGAGAAAGAGAACATAAGACAGAAGGAACAGGAGGAAAAGGGGAGAGAGGAGGAGGAGAAGGAAGAATAGAAGCAATAGGTACTAAGCTGCAGGGTATAAAGTCTGGAGACCAGAGCCTTCAACCGATTAATCAGTGCTATTCGTCGAGAGCTGACTGTGTGCAAAGCACTGTACTAAGTGCTTGGGAGAGTAGACCGTTACGATCTCTGCCCTCAAGGAGCTAACGATTCTTTGCACTAAGAGACCTCTTCTCCCCCAAATCCCACAGTGTGCAAACATACTCACCGACCCTTCCAGAACTGGGAGCTGCTGATGTCCTAAGGCTGCCATGACCCAATTACGTGTCCCTTATCTAGGCAGCAGGGGCTGGGAAAGAGGGGAGGGGATAAAAGGACTTTAACTCCCCATGACCAACCCTGGAGCTTTCTCCCCCTCCGCCCGACCTGGGACTAATGGATTTCCTCTTCCAAGGTAGAGGAAAGGGGACTGGAAGATCACAGCTATAGTGCTCCTGAGAGGCGGACAACTGGAGGCGGGAAGGCCACCGCTGCCCATGAGTCCAGCAGGGCAAATGGGCTCAAGTCCATGGAACCAACATGGAAAGAAATAAGACTAGGCCCAAGAGAAATCAGGGTGCTGACGAGAAAGAATCAAGGTGAAAAATTCAACTCTGGGCCCGTTCCTGAGTTGCTTCCATCTCCTGTTGCTCCTGGCCGGAATCGCTGATATCAGTCTGAGGACTGGGAAAATTGGTCCAGGGCTGAGATAGAGTCTTGAGTTGGTTTGCCGCCTGGATTCATCACTACATTCCTAATAATAATAGTTGGGGCATTTGTTAATCCTTATAATGAGGATAATAATAATCCTGGTATTGGCTCATACCAACAATAATACTACTAATAATATTAATTGTGGTATTTGTTAAGTGCTTACTACGTGCCAAGCACTGTACTAAGCTCCGGGGTAGATAGTGGGTAATTTGGGTAGTCTGGGCCCCACATGAACATCACAGTCTAAGTAGGAGGGAAAACAGGTATTGAATCCCTATTTTGCAGATGAGGGAATTGAGGCACAGAGAAATTAAGCGACTTGCCCCAAGTCACCCATCAGGTAAGTAGTGGACCTGGGATTAGATCCCAAGTCCTCTGACTCAGGCCCATATTCTTTCCACTAGGCCATGCTGCTTCTCTAAGCATCCCACTGTGCTGATGTTTGCCATTCTTTTTATGTGGGGGAAGAAGGGAATGGGTAACTTGGCTTGTTTATTTTGTTTACCTATGCTTCCTTTTTTCCTCTTTTTGGATACTTTGGGTGTGGGTGATGGAGAGAGAGGGCTAAAAGGTTGGAAAGATGGGGAGGAAGGAGTCCCCCATTTGCACCCCTCAGTCCTGACCCCCTTTGACCTGAGTTCTGGCTGATTTCCTGAAAGAGGTGCACTAAGATTGGGGAGGGGAAGGAGTTAATACAGGAGGAGTAATAGGAGGAGGAGGAGGAGGGGTAGTAAAAGTAGAAGTGGGAGGAGGAGTAGAAATAGGAGTCGGAGTCAAATAGGAGTCGGAGTAATATTCATTCATTCATTCAGTAGTATTTATTGAGCGCTTACTATGTGCAGAGCACTGTACTAAGCGCCTGGAATGTACAAATCGGGAACAGATAGACACAGTCCCTGCCCTTTGACGGGCTAACGGTCTAATCGGGGAAGACGGACAGACAAGAACAATGGCAATAAATAGAATCAAGGGGAAGAACATCTCACTGAAACAATAGTCCACCACTCTCCCCACCTTCAAAACCCTCCTAAAATCACATCTCTTCAAAGAGGCCTTTCCCAACCTCATTTCCCCTATCTGCCCTTCCCTCCGCATTGCCTAGGGATTTGGCTGTCAATCAGTCAACCAATCAGTGGTATTTACTGAGCGCTTACTGTGTGCAGAGCACTGTACTGAGTGCTCAGGAGAGGACAATACAACAGAGTTGATACCCTTTAAGTACTTAAGAGAGTCTCCTCAACCCCACTGCACATATGTCCAAATCCTTATGCTCTACTATCTCCTTCATCTGTTATTTATTTTAATATCTGTTCCCCCGCTGTAAACTGTTAGCTCTTTGTGGGCAGGGAACATATCTACCGACTCTATTGTTCTGTACCCTCCCAAGCACTTAGTTCACCACTCTGCAAATAAATAATAAATTGTGCAAACTTGCAAATTTGCAAATTGTGCAAATAAATTGTGCAAACTGCTCAATAAATAGGATTGATTGAGTGATTGATTATCTGACCCTATTTTTCCTTGGAGTATCTTTTATGAGAAGGGAGGGGGGCAAGAATTATTCTCCCCTTTTACAGATCGAGAAACTTAGGCCCAGAGAGGGTGAATCAAGTTCACTCGGGAAGTGAACTGTTAACTCTTTTCGAGTCTCACTTGCCAAACAGCAGGATGGATGGGCTCTGGGCCCCACCCGGGCTTTGGCTGGCCCTTTTCCGATCCCTGAGTCAGGAACGAGAGTACCAGATCCTCCTTGCCGGGCGCTGGTTGTTCTCCGGATGAAAGAGGGGTGGGGGAACTGAGGCTGCGTACGGATCCTGGTTAAGTGGAAAGTGCAGGACGGGGAGAGGGGGAAGCCAGGACCTTATGGGAACTCTGGGAAAGAGGCGTTCTGAGGCTATCTGCTGCTGGGAGAGGCCGGGGAAGGGCATCTTCCGAAGGGGAAATGGGTTACGAAGGAACAACTGAAGGAATGAATGGCCCCGTCAGCTGGAGACGGGGAGGCCAATGTAAGATCTGTGATTAGGATAGAGATTGGGATCAGCACGGAAAATCCTTGTTAGCCACAACTTGTAAAGCAGGGTGGAGTTGAGGAAGGCGAGCAGATCCTACCACAACCCATGTCAGGATTATAATGGCTCTGGCACTCTTTTCTAATATAGCGCAGTCATCCATTCACGTGTGCCTTTCTTTTTTCATGATATTTGTGCCAGACACTGTACTAAGCCCTGGGAAAGATTCAGGATAGTCGGGTTGGGCACAGTCCCACATGGGCCTCACAGTCGTAATCCCCATTTTAATATTATTATTATCTCCCAGCAGACAATTGATGGAGCTGGAATTAGAACCCCCCAACCTCCTGACTCCCAGACGTTTGATCTGTCCAGTACACCATGATCCTTCTCATGTTTTTCTTCCCTCTTACACTAATCACTCTATCAATAAATAGTATTTACTGAATGCTTACTATGTGCAGAGCACTGTACTAAGCATTTGGTGGAGTGCAATACAGCAGAATGAATCAGTGGATTAGAAGCACTCCCAGGACAGAGATGGTGTCTGTAGCCTTCTTCCTGTTCCCTGACTCCAAGTGACAGTACTCAGCAAACACAGCCACTCAATTCAGTGCTTTGCCCACGGGAAGTGCTCCATACATCAGCACAGTGTTCTACATAGAGTAGTTGCTCTGCACAGAGTCATCACTCAGCACAGTGCTCTGCAAACAGTAAATGCCCCATGGATACTGATAATGAGGCCCAGTCTCACATTCCCCCCTTCAAAGCCCTCCTGAAAGCTCACCTCCTTCAGAAGGCCTTCCCAGACTGAGCCCCCCTTTTCCTCTGCTCTACCCCCTCCCCGCCCGCAGCACTTGTGTATATATGTGCATATTGATTATTCTATTTATTTCATTAACGATATATGTATATGTATAATTCTATTCATCTATGTTGATGCGATTGACGCCTGTTTACTGGTTTTGACTTCTGTCTCTCCCCTTCTAGACTGTAAGCCCGTTGTTGGGTAGGGATTGTCTCTGTTGCTGAATTGTACTTTCCAAACACTTAGTACAGTGCTCTACACACGGTAAGCGCTCAGTAAATACGATTGAATGAATGAATGAATGAACATGACCCGAATGAATTTCTGCCCAATTTCTGAAATGCCAAATGGGGAGCTGAATTACTTCTGCCTCTGCCTCCATCTCCTGAACCCCTTTGCTTAATTTCTTTCCCTTTCCCTCTCTCCCTGGGTCCTTCTCCCCTCAGTCTTCTGTGTCCTTCTGCTCCCCCCGACCCTGGTCACCTCCCCATCATTTCCCCAGCAGAGGAAGGATGCAGTGGATGGGGACAGACAGAAGTGGGTGGGACCAGAATGGGCTGGCCTGCCAGAGTAGGCAGGGCCAAGCCAGAGTTGGTGCGGCCGGACCAGAGTGGACAGAGCCCAGGGTGGGCAGGGGCAGGCCAGAGTGGGCAGAGCCAGAGCTGAGGTGGACAAGGGCAGGCCAGAATGGACAAGGACAAGGACTCACTCAGCAGAATGTTCTGTGGGCAGGAGGGAGAGGGAGGTCGCTTCTCTTGGCCTCCGTGGAAGGTCCCTGGGGCTGGCTCTCTTGGCTCTGGGACACTGGACTGTTGTGTCGGGAAGGGTTGTGGGATGAGCAGCCTGGGGACTAAACTGGGTTCTCCACCTCCAACTCTGACGCTTTACAGTAAGCTGCATCGGCTCACTTCTCACTTCTCCTCATCCTGGCCCAGCTCCTCAAACCTACACACACACACAACCCCCTTCACCCCCCCCCCCCAGGCACGTACGCAATCACACGTACACACACACTCACACAATCTTCCAGGCACAGTCCCTCACAGGGGTTTCTGTTTCGCCCGAGGCCACACAAAGGAGAAGCTTGAACCAGACTGATCTTTATCAATAATAATAATGATGATACCTGTGAGTGCTTACTACGTGCCAAGCACTGTGTTAAGCGCTGGGGTAGACAGAGGTTTAAGGCTAGGGTTGTCCCCTCGGGGAGGCTGGGTAGAGGCTGGGGGCGGGAGGAGTTGGGGGAGGGGAGAATCTGGGGGCGGAAGCTAAGGATCAGAGGTCTCCAGGCTGAGGCAGCCCCATCCGATCCAGCTGAGGAAAAGTCACCTACAGGTTAAGACTGGGGACTTTCAAGACTTGAAAACCATTTAAATTATAAGCTGGGAGAAGCAGCATGGCCTAGGGGAAAGAGCATGGGTCTGGTAGTCAGAAGGATGTGCGTTCCAATTCCGGCTTCACCGTCTGTTTGCTGCGTGGCCTCGGGCGAGTCACTTAACTCCTCTGTGCCTCAATTCCCTCATCTGGAAAATGGGGATTAAAACTGTGAGCCCGACGTGGGACAGGGAATGTGTCCAAACTGATTATCTTGTATCTACCCCAGTGCTTAGGACAGAGCCTGGCACATAGTAAGATCTTATCGAGAAGTAGCGTGGCTATAGAGAAGCAGCGCGACTCAGTGGAAAGAGCCCGGGCTTGGGAGTCAGAGGTCATGGGTTCGAATGTCGGCTCTGCCACTTGTCAGCTGTGTGACTGTGGGCAAGTCACTTAACTTCTCTGTGCCTCAGTTCCCTCATCTGTCAAATGGGGATTAACTGTGAGCCTCACGTGGGACAACCTGATGACCCTGTATCTCCCCCAGCGCTAAGAACAGTGCTCTGCACATAGTAAGCGATTAACAAATACTAACATTATTATTAACAAATGACACGATTATCATTATTGAAAACAAAGTCAGGAGCTACTAAGTGTCCAAAACCAGGCCCCCACTAAAAATTAAAACGAACCAAAGGAAACAAGTCTGCCTGAGAGTGGAAAACAAATGGGATCTACCTTGTATCTATCTTGGATCTATCCCAGCTCTTGAGACAGTGCTTGGCACAGAATAAGCGCTTAACAAATACGACATCCACGGGAAGCCGTGAAGTACATAAGGTTCAAGAGGGGTTCGGATGCATTCACGGACGAAAGGAAAGCCGGGAGTGATGGACGGCCTGTCCCTAGCCATAAAGATGGCACCCGGATCCTCCAAAGCATCCTGGTATCTGAACTCTAGGCTGGATGGATTGTGGAATTGACCCAATTTTGGCCATGCTTATGGACTTTACGGATTTATGGACCCTCTAAACTGTAAGCTCATTGAGGGCAGGAAACATGTCTGCTAATTCTTTAGTATCGTACTCTCCCAAGCGCTTGGTATGGCGCTCTGCACATGGTAAGTGCTCAATATATACCACTGATTGATTGGTTGACTCACTGATGACGGCAGCAGCCTCGGAAGATTAAGCCTATTTTAAATGTTTTCAAGAGCTTTTCCCCAAATAGACATAACTGATTAACTTTTGCAGATGGTTATCGGATCCCCATTTTGCAGTTGAGGAAACTGAGGCCCAGAGAAGTTAAGTGACTTGTCCAAGGTCACATAGCTGGCGATTGGCAGAGCAATTGGCAATGCCGGCATTAGAACCCAGGTCCTCTGACTCCCAGGCCCGTGCTCTTTCTAGGCCAAGCTGCTTCCTCACGAGAGTACGATACAACAGAGTTGATAGACGTGATCCCTACCCACAAGGAGCTTACAGTCCCACTCCCTTGGCTTCCAGTTCGGGAGGTGGAGAGAGAAAACCTCAAGATTCTGAAGAGATTCTAGAACGTGCCAACCCCTTTTTTTAAGCGAACCCCCTGACCTGAGGCGTCCAGAGTCCCAGGATCCCCCCAGATAAAGTGGGTTCACCCCTTCAGCTCCGGAAACCTGTTCCCGGGTGGATCGTGCCTTTGATGGGTAAGAAGCAGCATGGCTCAGTGGAAGGAGCACGGGCTTTGGAGTCAGAGGTCATGGGTTCAAATCCCAGCTCTGCCGCTTGTCAGCTGTGTGACTGTGGGCAAGTCACTTAACTTCTCTATGCCTCAGTTCCCTCATCTGTAAAATGGGGATTAAGACTGTGAGCCCCATGTGGGACAACCTGATTCCCCTGTGTCTACCCCAGTGCTTAGAACAGTGCTCTGCACATAGTAAGCGCTTAACAAATACCAACATTATTATTAAGGACGGTAACAGGAGAAACAGCGTGGTAGAATGGAAAATGCACAGGTCTGGAGCCAGAAGACCTGAGTCCTCATCCCGGCTCTGCCATTTGCCTGCTGTGTGACTGTGGGCAAATCACTTACCTTCTTTGGGCAGCAGTTTCCCCCTCCGAAAACAGGCTTTTGTTTCCCGTTCTCCCTCCCCCCCCCATTTTTTTATGGTATTTGTTAAGCGCTTACTACAAGTCAAGTGCTGATCTGAGCACTGAAGTAGATACGAGGTTATCAAGTTGGACAGAGTCCCTGGCCCACTTGCAACTCTCAGGAGGGACCAGAAGTTAATTCCCATTTCACAGTTGAGAAAACTGAGGCACAGAGAAGTGAAGTGACTTGCCCAAGGTCACATAGCAAGCAATTGGCAGATCCAGGATTTGAACCCACGTCCTCTGACTGGCCAAGCTGCTTCTTCCTTTGATTGTGAGACCCATGTCAGTTGGAGAATGTGTCCCATCTGATTATTCTTTGTCTGGAATAGTGCTTGGCACATAGGGAGTGCTTAGCAAATATCAGAGTTTGAATTACGCTTCAGTGGCTTCCCTGCTGCAGCTCCAGGTGTCATGGGTAGCGTTCACACGATTCCCGCTCCTGCTAATAATAGCCCCGAAAAAATGACTGGGGCCAGCAAAAAGAAGACAGCGTTCCCACCGGAGCAGGGACCATCTGACTCACAAAGCCTCCCTCAGCCGGGGAGACAGTCCCCTCTGTGCCGGGCTCAGCCTCCTCCCGGCCCCGGCCCCCTTCCAGCTTGGATTGGCCGGGATTTCGGATGAATCACCGGGAAGCGGAGCAATGAACGTTTTCATTTTCGGGCATCCGCTTTTGCGGACGCTCACTGGTCGACCCAAAGTGGGTCCGGGGCTCTTTGCTTGTCCGGTGAAGAGCAGTTCCATCTGGGGCTGGAGCCGGGCAGCAGCTGTCGGCACGGCCGGACGGGCTCCTCATCCTCTCCTTCCAGTTCATTCCTTCATTCGATCGTATCTATTGAGCGCTTACTGTGTGCCGAGCACTGTACTAAGTGCTTGGGAGAGTACAATATGACAACAAACAGACACAACCCCTGCCCAAAAGGAGCTCACGGTCTATAGGGGGAGGCAGATGTTAATATGCATAAATAAATCCGTCAGTGGGCAGGGATTGTCTCTATCTGTTGCCAAATTGTACATTCCAAGTGCTTAGTACAGTGCTCTGCACATAGTAAGCGCTCGATAAATACTATTGACTAAATATACATATTCCCCTGACAGTCCCCGGTCTTCCCGGCCCTCTGTCCCCCCGACTTCTGGGAGAGAAGTAGGATCCTGTGAGAGATGTAGAGGGTTTGGGGGTAGGGCTGGAGCTGGAGCGTGGTACTGGGGTTATGATGGGGTGGGGGGGGGGGTGAATGAGAAAGAGGGGCTAGTCCAGGAATGATGCTGGGCCAAAATAGGGGCAACAGGGGGCACTCACTACAGTTCTGGGCTCTCTTCCCTGTTCTGGGCGGTACGAGGTGTCTGTCACTGTAGCTCTGTGCAAAGATGTCAGCAGTCCGTCGAAAATAATTGTCCTTCCCCAGGATAGACACCTTTAGACTGCATGAGAAGCGGCATTGTCCCGTGGATAGAGCCCAGGCCTGGGAGTCAGAAGGACCTGGTTTCTAATCCTGGCTCTGCCCTTGGTCTGCTGTGTGATCTTGGTCAAGTCACTTCTCTGGGTCTCAGTTACCTCTTCCGTAAAATGGGGATTAAGATGGCAAGCCCCATGTGGGAGAGGGACTGTGTTCAACTTGATTAGCTTGTATCTACCCCAGGGATTAGCACAGTGCCTGGCACAAAGTAAGCGCTTAACAGATACCTTTAAAAAAGATAGCAAAATCCCACCCCCTCTAAAACAGAGACATCAAAGCAATAGGGGATGAGGATTTGTAAATTCTCAGGCAGGTACTAGGGAGCTCATGCTTAGGACAGCCCTTCACGTGGGTTCAATAATAATAATGGTACCGACTAAGCATTTACTCTGGGCTGAACGCCAAGCTAGATGTAATAAAGATAACTGCGGACTTTGTAAAGTGCCTACTATGGGCCAAGTACTGTACTGAGTACTGGGGTAGATTCTAGATCATCAGGTTGGATACCATCCCTGGCCCGTGAGGAGATTCACAGTCCTAAGAAGGAGGGAGAACAAGTATTTCATCCCCATTTTATACAAGAGGAAACTGAGGCACAGATAGATGAGGTGATTTGCCCAAGGTCACACAGCAGCCGAGTGGCAGAGCTGGGATTAGAACCCAGGTCCTCTGCTTCTCACCCCGCCTTAAAGCCAGTCAGTCAAGCAAGCAAGTAATGAATCAATCAGTGGTACTTATTGAGCTCTTAGTGTGTGCAGAGAGCACTGTCCTGAGCGCTTGGGAGAGTACCCTACAACAGAGTTGGTAATTATGTTCCCTGCCTTCAACGAGCTCACAGTCTAGAGGGGCAGACAGGCATGAATATAAATAAATGAATTACAGCTATATACATAAGTGCTCTGGGGCCGAGGAAGGGGTGAATACAGGCCTCAAATCCAAATGTAAGGGTGACGCAAAAGGGAGTGGGAGAAGAGAAAATGAGGGCTGAGTCGGGGAAGGCCTCTTGGAGGTGATGTGCCTTTAATGAGGCTTTGAACGGTGACTTTGAATGGTGATGTGGATGGAGATTGTCTCTATCTGTTACCGGATTGTACTGTCCAAGTGCTTAGTACAGTGCTCTGCACACAGTAAGCACTCAACAGATCCGATTGAATGAATGAATGAATGAATGAATGGTGACTCGACACCTCCTAGGCCCTTAGATCCCTGGGAGAAGCCCAGGCAGGGGCCTTTTTTTAAAAAAATGGTATTTGTTTAAAGCGTTGACTGTGTGCCAGGGACTGCACTAAGCTCTGAGGTAAAAACAAGGTAATCAGTTTGGATGCAGCCAATTGCCCCTCATGAGGCTCACGGTCTTCATCCCCATTTTACAGTTGAGGAAACTGAGGCACAGAGAAGGGAAGTGACTTGCCCAAGGTCACACAGCAGACAAGTGGCAGAGCCAGGATGAGAACCCAGGTCCTTTGATTCCCAACCCCATGCTCTGTCCACCGGGCCACGCTGCTTCTCCACCCGCAGAAGCTCTACCCCCTTCCCCTCCGAACCCCACGGTTTGTTCCACTGAGCCACAGTGCCGTCCGAGGAGCGCCCGCTGTCCATCCGCTTAGTGCGGTGCTCTGCACGTAGTAAGCCCTCAATAAATACTATTGAATGAATATGACCGCAGTCACCTTTATGTCCTTTACACTTTAGAGCATGGCCTAGTGGAAAGACCATGAGCCTGGGACTCAAAGGACCTGGGTTCTAATCCCGGCTCTGCCAGGAGCCTGCTGTGTGACCTTGAGCAAGTCCCTTAACTGTTCTGCGCTTCACTTTCCTAACCTGTACAATGGGGATTCAATGTCCTTTGTCCTTTCTACTTAGTCTGTGAGCCCCGTGCGGGACAGGGACTGTGCCCATACCCGATTAACTCATATCTACCCCGATGTTCAGAACAGTGCTGGGCACATAACAAATGCCTAACAAGTGCAGTAATGATAATAAGCATAATCCTAGTAGTAGTAATCATGTCCCGTGGTTACATTTCTGAGCTCCTGACCACTCTATGAGTTCTGTGAATTCCAGCAAAGACCTTTTTCACGCGAATGTCCTTACGGCATTCTTAATTGCGTAACTTTGCAGTATGTTTGCTCCTTGTTCCACGAGTGACTGACGTAAGAGCAGTCGTCTTATCGCTTTCCAAACACAGACATAATAATAAACGTCACCAGGAAGGGACAGAAGTGCAATCACCGGTCTATGCCACAAGGTAAATGCTCACTGGCTTTTATTTTTGGTATTCTAATAGCTATTATTATTTCTTTAAATCCGGGTACGGCTAGGGTTGGCAAGGGAGAGGGGATTGCGGGAGGCCAGGCGCTTCTGGAATTCTGGAGAAGCAGTGTGTCCTGGTGGAAATAGTACAGGACTGAGAGTCAGGGCACCTGGTTTCTAATCCCAACTCTGACACCTGAAGCAGCGTATCCTGGTGGAAAGAGCGCAGGACTGAGCTCGTCGTGAGCAGGGAATGCATCTGTTATATTGTTGTATCGTACTCTCCCAAGCGTTTGCTACAGTGCTCTGCACACAGTAAGCGCTCAATAAAGAAGATTGATTGACCGGCCGGCTGACTGGAAGTCAAGGCACTTGGGTACTTACCCCGGCTGTGCCACTTTTTTTTTTAATGGTATTTGTTAAGTCTTTACCTTCTGCCAGGCACTATACTAAGTGCTGGGGTAGATACAAGCTAATCATGTTGGACACAAGCCATGTCTCGCATGGGATTCACTGTCTTAATCCCCATTTTACAGATGAGGTACAATCAGGTCATTCAGTCAGTCGTATTTATTGAGTGCTTACTCTGTGCAGAGCACTGTACTAAGTGCTTGGGAAAGGACAGTATAGCAATATACCAGACAAATTCCCTGCCCACAACAAGCTTACAGTCTAGAGAGGGAGACAGACATTCACATAAGTAAAATTACAGATATGGACATAAGTGCTGTGGGGCTGGAAGAGGGGGATGAAGAAAGGGATCAAGTCTAGGTGGTGCAGAAGGGAGTGGGAGAAGTAGAAAGGCGGGCTTAATCAGGGAAGGCCTTTTGGAGGAGATGTGCCTTCAATAAGACTCTGAAGATGGAAAGAGTCATTGTCCGTCAGATATGAAGAGGTAAGGAACTCTAGGCCAGAGGCGGGATGTGGGCAAGAGGTCAGCAGTGAGATAGAAGAAATCGAGGTACAGTGAGAAGGTTGGCATTAGAGGCACAGAGAAGTTAAGTGACTTGCCCGAGGTCACGTAGCAGACTCGGGGTGGAGCCAGGATTAGAATTTAGGTCCTTCTGACTTCCAGGGCCCTGCTCTAACCATTAGATCATTTGCCTAATGTGAAGATGACTGCTGATTCTGTTGTACTCTCCAAAGAACTTAATACAGTGCTCTGCACAGAGAAAGTGCTCAATAAATACCCCCAGTTGATCGACTGATTCCCTCGGACAGCACGCACCTTGCGGTCTGTGACTGTCTGTGAGTGACCTGATCGCACTGTAGCTAAACCAGAGGTTAGTACACAGTAAATGCTTAACAAACACCATAATTACTGTTATTTGCTCAGGTGTGCCCCTTCAACATTCATATTGACAATGTCACCCTGGATCCACCTCCTGATACCCTTGAACTCCGGGCACGGTATTCTAACTACCGCCTATGATGGCCCTAGGGAATGCAAAACAACCTGTCCTCCTAACCAGACTGCTTTCTTGGCACAAATTACAGAAAGCCCAGTAAAATTTCAGGTGGGCGATTTCCAGGGAACTGTCACCTATTTTTGCTGACTTCTACAAGTCAAATGGAACCATCAGGAGGCTCAGTGGCCGCTATTTTTCATGAGGTTGCTTACTCAGGCGACCTGGGGGACCGGTCTTATATGTAGTACTAAATCCTTGGCACTGACAAAAGCCCGAGATAGGGCATCTCTGAAGGAAAGCATTAACCTTCACACAGAGAAGCCCACCAATTCCTCATCTTTTCCCTTGGATTACCTAAGAATGGACCGGTTTTACAAAAGGAGTTTTTGCACTGAGGGTTTAGCCTAGAGAAGATCACGGTCTCCCCGGCTGAACTCTCAGTTCATCAATTAGTAAGGATGGAGGATCTGATTTTTAAAAATTGTATTACAAGTAAGAACGTGTATAGGTAACCAAAATCCACAGATTATTTTTAACCCCATTTGGACCAATAGTCACAACCTTTCCCCACCAAAGTTCTTATTCTAACAAGTGAGAAGCAGCATGGTCCAGTGGAGAGAGCGCGGACTTGGGAGTCAGAGGACCTGGGTTCTAATGCTGGCTCTTCCCTAACCCGCTGTGTGACTTTGGGCGAGTCGCTTCACTTCTCCATGCCTCAGTTCTCTCATCTGCAAAATGGGGATTCAAAATACCTGCTCTCTCTCCTACTTTCACTGTGGGGCCTGATTATCTTGAATCTACCCAAGCTCTTAGTATATTGCTTGGCACATAGTAAGGGCTTAACAAATACTGCAGTTGTTATTTTTAAGTGACTGGGCTTCTTCCTCTTCATGCTATTCTCCTCACCTGATCTATGCAGAGTGTGAAGTAGCCAGAAGCCACGTAGTTGACAACAAGAGCAAAAATCATCCATCGATGGTATTTATTGATCACTTACTGTGTCCAGAGAACTGTGCAAAGAGCTTGAGAGAGTATAAACAAGTGAGTAGACAAGATTCCTGTTCACGAGGAGTCTAGAACCTAGGGGATTGTAAAATGAAGTAAAAGTAAAGGACTAATGAGATAATCCTGACGGTTCTACATCTGGATAGTAAAGGGCTAATGACCAGAGGGCAAAGACCAATGGGGAGAATGTATATTTTTTGTTTTATTTTTTATGGCATTTGTTAAGCGCTTACTACGTGCCAGGCATTGTTACTAAGTGTTGGGGTAGATATAAGGTAATCAGGTTGGACACAGTCCCTGTCCTACAAAAAGGCTCACAGTCCCAATCTCCATTTTACAGATGAGGAAAGTGAGGTACAGGGAAGTGACTTGCCCAAGGTCACACAGCAGACAAGGGGCGCAGCTGGTTTTAGAACCTAGGTCCTTCTGACTCCCAGACCAGTGCTCTTTCCTCTAGATTGATAAATGTATTATCACCTCTCCCTCCACTCTAACCTTTCCAAATCCTTCAGGCACTTCACTGGCTTTCAGGCTCAAAATGAAGAGTCTGGGCCCAGAGTGATTGTCTAATTTGCGTCCCCCCCTCCCCGCACTAGACCCAGATAACCCTTCTTTCCAACTGCCCATCAGCCCTTCCTGCTCTGCTGATACAAGAGACGAGAAGGACCCCTGTTGGATCATCTGGGCAACCACTCCCGTGTAGGGTCACCGGAGTCTGTCGAACCGAGCCGGGTGCAGGGCAGAGTGGGCGGAACTCTCTTGGAGCCATTTTGGAGTTCTGGTCCCCACCCCGGCCAGAGGCAGGGAGCAGCAGGGAAAAACAGCCCTTCCCAGAAGCCCCTGCAGGGTTTTTGTTTACCGCACCTCTGGGCCCGTTTCCTTCCCAGAAGCCCGGCCTCGTTCCTCAATGGTTTCCATGGGAACCATGACGGCATCTCCAGCCCTTGTATTCTCGAGGACCACTTGAGTAGAAAGCACTTACGCTGTTTGGGAAAGGAGTCCGGGGGAAGGGAAGAGTCGTTTCTGATGGCGAGCCACTGCCCTCGCCCGCTGCTGATGCCGGGCCAAGCCCGGAGAATTCTTGCCTTTCACAAAATCCTCTCCTGGCCCTAACCAGCCGGCAGACCAGCTGGGGCTTGAGCTTAGCCCAACAGGCTGGGGTCAGGGCAGAGATCTGCAGGACTTGGGAGGGGGAGGAGGAGGAGGAGGGAGCCATGCTAGACCTGGGTCAGCTATAGGGGATCCATCAAGGGATGTGAATCTGGGCCTCATCACATGCAAACAAAACACAAAGCTTATTAAGTCCCTCCATTCAATCCTCCATTCAATCATAATAAGAATAATAATAATGGTATCTGTTAATGCAGTTGCTATGCGCCAGGCACTGTACTAAGCCGGGGTGGACTCAAGCAAATCGAGTTGGACACAGTCCCGGTCCCATTTGGGGCTCACAGTCTTCGCCCCCATTTTACAGATGTCACACAGCAGGCAAATGGAGGAGCTGGGATTAGAACCCATGACCTTCTTACTCCCAGACCCATGCTCTAGTGTTTACTACGGGCAGAACACTGTACTAAGTGCTTGGGAGAATTCAAAATAACCAATAAACAGACACATCCTCTGCCCACAGCGAGCTTACAGTCTAGAGGAAGCCAGATCCACCCCGGCCCAGGTCACTGCCTGTGCTTCCATTCACTGCCTCTTAGGGAAGATAGAACAGGAGAAGGTTCGGAGCAGGGCAAACAAGTTGACTTTTTGAGAAGCCACGTGACCTAGTGATTAGAACACGGACCTGGGAATCAGTTGACCTGGGTTCTAAATCCAACCCCACCACTTGTCTGCAGAGTGACCTAGGGCAAGTCATTTCACTTCCTCTGTGCCTCATCTGTAAAATGAGGATTAAGATTGTGAACCCTATGTAGGACATGGACTGTGTCCAATTTAACTGTCTTGTATCTACCCTGGTGCTTAGCACAGTGCCTGGCACATGGTAGGTGCTTTACAAAGCCCATAAAAAAAGACTGAAGCAGCTTCCAAATCAATGAATCAATGTCATTTACTGAGCACTTGGGAAAAGATGATTTTCACCTGAAGACATTAAGTGCTTCTTCAATGGGGTTGACTTTTATCGATCAATCCATACGATTTACTGAGTGCCTACTTTATGGGAGACTAGACTAGACGAAAAAGACATGACCCATATTCTCAAAGGAGTTTACAATACGATCGACTGTTAAACGGGCTAGAAGAATGTTAATGCCCATTGTTCTTAAGAGAGATAGAATCTTGGTCGGACTCAAATCGTTCCAAGGCTCGGGGGAACAGCTTCGGTTTCAACATCAACAGAATTAATTGAGCACCAGATGTACTGAGCAGTGTACTGAGCACTCACCAAGGGCAAAATAATAAACGATCACTCAGTCGTATTTACTGAGTGCTTACTATGTTCAGAGCACTGGACTAAGCGATTGGGAAAGTAAAGTACAATAGAGTTGGTAGACACATTCCCTGCCCACAACAAGTTTACAGTCTAGAAGGGGAGACAGACATTAAAATAAATAAATTATAGATATGTACATCAATGCTGCGGAGCTGAGGGAGTAGTTAAGAAAGTATGCAAATCCAAATGCAAGAGTTAGGCAGAGGGAGTGGGAGAAGAGGAAATGAGGCTAGGCAGAGTGAATGGGAGAAGAGGAAATGAGGCTTAGTTGGGGATGGCCTCTTGGAGAAGGTGTCCTTTCAACAAGTCTTTGAAGGCGAGGAGAGTGATTGTCTGTCGGATATGAGGGGGGAGGGCGTCCCAGGCCAGAGGGAGGACGTGGGCCAATGGTGGGTGGCGAGATAGATGAGATCAAGGTGCAGTGAGTAAGTTGGCATTAGAGGAGCAAAGCGCGCGTGCTGGGTTGTAATAGGAAATTAGAAAGGTAAGGTAGGAGGGGGCGAGTTGATAAAGCCGATCGTAAGGAGTTTTTGTTTGAAGTGGAGGTGGATGGGCCACCACTGGAGGTTCTTGAAGACTGGGGAGACAAGGATTGAGTGGTTTTCAGAAAAATGATTTTGGCAGCAGAGTGAAGTATGGATTGGAGTGGGGAGAGACGGGAGGCAGAGGGATTTGCAAGGAGGCTGATGCAATAATCAAGGAGGAATAGGAATGCTTGGATCAGGGTGTGCCATGCTGAACTGAACATATAAGGTGGGAAGAGAGCACTGTACTACAAGTAACATGTAGAAGAAGTAAATGACATGATCCCTTTTCTCAGGGTGCTTACAATCTGATGGGGAAAACCGTAGCCAGGTACGTCAAATCTTGCATCGATCATTTATTTATTTTTTAAATGGTATTTGTTAAGAGCTTCCTATGTGCCAGGCACTCTTCTAAGAGCTGGGGTAGATACAACTAGCCTGTCCCACCTGGGGCTCACAGTCTTAATCCCCATTTAACAGACGAAGTAACTGAGGCACGGAGAAATGAAGTGACTTGCCCAACAGCTGTGAGCTCACTGTAGGCAGGATGTGTATGTTCGTTGTTATATTGTACTCTCCCAAGTGCTTAGTACAGCGCTTTACACACATTAAACGCTCAATAAATACAACTGAATGAAAAGTGGCAGAGTCAGGGTTAGACGATTAGGATCCAGTCCTCTGGCTCCCAGGCCTGTGCTAATTCAACCACTGGGCCAGGCAGCTTCACTGACTCGGGCCTTTTTGGAGGGAATCTTCTCTGGGGGGCCGGCGCATTCTCAAGCAAGAATCCATCGCTGTCTGCTGCCGGGCTATAGTGGGGACTCCTGTCAGGACCCCAGACAGGGCCAGGGAAACCCCCAAAAAGCAAGCCCGTTTCCCATGGATGTCCTTCACCGCCCGCTTCTCTTTCTGTTTCCTCTTCCCTCAGGTAGAATCCTTCCCCGTTCTTCCTCTCACCCTCCTCCAGGGCTCTGATAAATACCTGCTGTTTGAAGGGAAGGGAAATGAACAGGACCCTAAATGGGCAAGGACCTTCAGAGGGAGGCCAGCTTTTTAATGATAAGAAACTAATAATAATAACAACAACAATAATGGTAATAACTGTGATATCTGTCAAGCGTTCACTATGTGCCCAGCCCTGTTACTGAGCACTGGGGTAGATATAAGATTATCAGGTCAGACACAGTCCCTATCTCACATGGGGATCACATTCTAAGAATGAGGGAGAACAGGTAGTGAATCCCCATTTTGCAGATGAAGGAACTGAGGCAAAGGGAAGTGAAGTGACTTGCCCAAAGTCAGCAGACAAGTGGGGGAACTGGGATTAGAACCTGGGTCCTTTGACTCCCAGGCCCGGGATCTTTCCACCAGGCTTTGCTGCTTAGCTCCGGAGACCTCCTTTCTCCTCCATGAGCCCTAAATCCACAGAGTCCTCCCTCCCCACTTTTTTCATAAATTGAATTTTTTTTATTCACTTTTCTAAGATTCCAGCCAATTGCCGGTGAATGACAGCACAGAAGAAATCTACAAAGCACTCTTTCACAGTCTCCCACCGTGCCCGAGCCCAGGCAGATCTCAGAGACCAAGTTCTTCACAAACCAACCTGTGTTACAAGAGCGGGAGCCAGAAACCTCCCTGTCCTCTCTCTCCTTCAGGATTTGGATTTGAGGAGGAACCGGAGCTCTGAGGATAATCCCAAGTAAGGGGGGCTTGGGAAGAAATGGTAGGAGCAACCCCTCCAATGTAAGAACAAGAAGGTAGGGAGGAATGGCAGAAGTAGAGTAGGGAAGAGACGGGGATCATATTGCAGTAGAGATTGGCTTGTGAAAAGTAAGAGTAGGTGGAGAAATGAAGGGTCCAGGGTCATCTTCCATGTCAACTTTGACCCTGGCAGTGCCCTCGAAGAATCTCGACCAGATCTTGAAGTAAGTCTTAGCCTCCGGTGTTTCCCCCTCCTCTTTTTTAATGGTATTTATTAAGCGCTTGCTATGAGTGGAGTACTGTTCTAAGCGCTGGGATAGATACAAATTAATCGGTGGGACACATTCCCTATCCCCCATGGGGTTCACGATCTCAGTAGGAGGGAGAAACAGGATTGAATCCCCATCCACAGATTCAATCCCCATTTTGCAGATGGGGAAACTGATGTACAGTGTAGTTAGGTAAATCGCCCAAGGCCACCCAGTAAGCGAGTGGCAGAACTGGGATTAGAACCCAGGTTCCTCTGACTCCCAGGCCTGTGATTTTTCCACTATTCCATGCTGCTCCCCTAAAGCTATAAGCCCTTAGATGGAAAATCTAATTTATTTTTTAATGGCATTTGTTAAGTGTTTACTCTGGGCCAGGCACTGTACTTAAGAGCTACGTACAAGCTAATCAGGTTGGACACAGTCCACATTCCATAGGGGGCTCACAATTTTAATCCCCATTTTACAGTCTAGGTAACTGAGGCATAGAGAAGTGAAGTGACTTGCTCAAAGTCACACAGCAAGCTGGGATTAGAACCCAGGTCCTTCTGACTCCCGGGCCCATGCGCTTTCCACTAACCCAGACTGCTTCTCAATCTGCTCCAGAATTGAGCAGTCTTTCAGGCTGTCTGTTCTGCCCCATGTCTAGGTTTAGTTGCCCTCAAAACCCTCCCTAAGTGACAAGGAAGCCTCCACTCTGCCCCATACTTCAAGATCCTTTCAGGGGTTCCAAACGGAGGAAGCAGCATGGCTTGGTGGATAGAGAACAGGTTTAGAAATCAGAAGGTCATGGGTTCTAATTCCAGCTCCACCACTTATCTGCTGTGAGACCTCAGGCAAGTCGCTTCTCTGGGCCTCAGTTAGCTCATCTGTAAAATGGGGATTAAGACTGGGAGCCTCATGTGGGACAGGGACTGTGTCCCACCTAATTATCTTGTATCTATCCCAGCGCTTAGAACAGTGTTTGGCTCATAGTAGGCCCTTAACAAGTACCATAATTATTCTCTTCTTGTCCCCGAAGCCTCTGGGGCCATTTGAGCCGCTCCGGGATTGGGTAGCCTGGACCATCTGGACCTTGGGACGGCCGGGCTGGGATCCCCCCGACACTAACATGAGTCCTCCCCTGGGCCGCAGGGACCCCGACCAGCCAGGGGTCTTTCAGGAAGCCCGGCCCGGGAGGCCTGCTCTTCTCTCACTGGTCGGCGCTTCCCAGCCGTCCCCGACTTTCTTCAAGGAAGCCAGTTGAAGGAAGCTGCCAACACATAATAATAATGGTGCAATTTGTTAAATACTTACCCCGTGGCACTGTAGTGAGCACTGGGGTAGATACAAGATAATCAGGTTGAACACAATCCAAGTCCCTCAAGGGGATCACACAGCTTTAATCCCCCTTTTACAGATGAGGTAACTGAGGGCAGACAAGTGAAGCGACTTGCCCAAGGTCACACCGTAGACAAGTGGTGGAGACAGGATTAGAACCCAGGTCCTCTGACTCCCAGGCCCGTGCTCTTTCACACAACTTTGGTCCCTCCATGCCCTCTCAGACCCTCCTCAGTGGGATTCCACTGGGGCTAGGGGCCAAGAGGACCTGAATCTCTGAATCCTGAACCCTGAACCCTTTTCTTCCTCCCGTACCTCTTGCTCCTTTCCCTTGGCACTCCCCTTCTCCGGCCCCTCCCTGCCTCCCTGCCCAGGCCCACGGACAGGACACCGGCTCCCGGACACTGCCGCTATTCAACAGAAGCCTCCAGGGTTGCGGTCACACCTTGGGCAGTTCGTTTCTCTGGGGCTCAAGGGCCGCCCCTATTCTACAGCAAAGTCAATCCAAACCAGGGCCCCTCGATTCCTAGAAATGAGGCCGAATGGCTGATTTTTAAAAGTTGGCTCTCAGTACCTTTATGGCCACAAGGGGACAGGAGGGTTTAATTTATTCCACACACAATATCTCTGCCCTGCTCTTGCCCGAACAGCTCTCTGCCAAAAAGAGGCGGGTGGTATTTCGAAGGCCTCGGCCGGGCCTCTAGGACTGGGCAGGGCTCTCTCTGGGCCAACGGATTTGCTGCCTGATAGAGGGAGGTTTGTGGACTCTCGTCCGGACCCACGATCTGGTGGTCCGGGGTGCGATCCCGGTTGTCAGTCCCACCCACCACCATTATCAGAACTCCAGTCTCGGCCCTGGTGGTCCGAACAGAGGGGGCAACCGAACTGTTGGGCTTGACCCTTGGGAGCTTCTCAGTGTGGAAGTTCCCCCTGGACTGTAAGCTCCTTGTGGACAGGGAACGTGCCTACCAACCCAAGCCCTCCTCTCCTCTTCTCCCACTCCCTTTTGTGCCGCTCTTACATCCCCCCTTCATTATTTCATCCTTCATTCACCCCCCCTCCCATCCCCACAGGACAGATGTATATACCTGTATAAATCCGTAATTTATCTACCTATTTCTTTATCTATTTATATTAATATCTGCTCCCCCTCTAGACTGTGAGCTCACTGTAGGCAGGAATATGTCTGTTTGTTATTGTATTGTACTCAGCCAAGCTCTTAGTACACAGCTAGCACTCAATAAATACAATGGAATGAAATGAATGAGTATATTGCCCTCAGTTCACAGTAAGTGCTCAATAAATACGATAGATTGATTGGAAGTTCCAGCCCGGTTTGATTCACCTGTCCCATAATTCCGCAGCACTTGGAAACGCTTCTATATTGTGGGCTTACTGTCCTCCTAGACATTCATCCTTACGGGTAATAATGATACGAAGAATAACGGTACTTGTTAAGTGCTTACTATGTTCCAAGCACTAAGGTAGACACAACTTAATCAGTTTGGACACAGTCCCTGTCCTGCATGGGGCTCACATTCCTAATCTCCATTTTCCAGATGAGAGAACTGAGGCCCAGGGAGTGACTCGCCCGGGGTCACACAGCAGACTTGTGGCAGAGCTGCGATTAGAATCCAGGTCCTTCTGACTCCCAGGCCCGTGCTCTTTCCACTAAGCCATGTTGCTTCTCCGCTCTCCCTAACTTTCCCCTCTCCATGACTAACTTTCCCTCTGGTAACTCACTAGAGACTGGGTAAGAGCTGACGGGAAGGAGGTGGGTCCCCTCGATCGTCCCGATTAGGGCCGGCCCAACCTCCTCTACGCCCGTGGCCAAACCCAAAATCCTATCGTCAGTGGCTGGCCCCGGGGATGACCAGTCTCCCCCTGCTCCTGGCTCTGAAGAAGGACCCGTCGGCGGGTCTGTCTCCCCTTCCGAAGTCCCGGGTCCTCTCACCAAGTCGCCCACAGCGAGTACTGTCACCGCCGCACACGCTCGATTGGCACAGCGTGACTTAGGCCGCAAGGCGTCCAGAGGGCACTGTGGGAGACGGCCTGGCCTGCTCGGCACCCGGAATCTCCCCCGACCCACACTGGCAGGGTACCCCAGAATGTCACAGCTGCCGGGCACCTGGGTTTGGCGCTCTGCGGAGAGCAGTGGCTCCGAGCTGCCTCTGGAGGGCAGCTACTCACCGAGTCCCCGGGCATGGGCCATTTCTTTACAATTCTTCACCCTCATCACATCTTACCCCTTTACTGTCCGTTGGTCAGTCCTCGCCTGTCCCCACTCTGTCCTTCCTCCCTGGAATGGGACCCCCTTTAGAGGGGCGAGCTCTGCCCCTACTGCTCGTGGGGAGGGGTCCTGTTTGACCCTGGGGCCTCTTTGGCTCAGTGATGGTCAGTGCTGTTCTCAGTCCAATTCCTCTCTGCCTTTCCTTGGGGGAAAAGCCAATCTGGGTCCTCTGTAGCCTTGCGGGCTGGTGCCGATTCATATCGACCCTTTGGACTTTAATAACAGTAGTAATAATCACAATAAAATGATAATAATAACAATTGGGGTGTTTGTTAAGTTTGGCAGATAGAAGATGAACAGGTCCCATCTGGAGCTCACAGTCTAAGTGGGAGGGAGAACAGGTATTGAATCCCCATTGTACAGATGAGGGAACTGAGGCACAGAGAAGCAGCGTGGCTCAGTGGAAAGAGCACGGGCTTTGGAGTCAGGGCTCATGAGTTCGAATCCCAGCTCTGCCACTTGTCGGCTGTGGGACTGTGGGCAAGTCACTTAACTTCTCTGTGCCTCAGTTCCCTCATCTGTAAAATGGGGATTAAAACTGTGAGCCCCACGTGGGACAACCTGATTCCCCTATGTCTGCCGCAGCGCTTAGAACAGTGCTCGGCACATAGTAAGCGCTTAACAAATACCAACATTATCATTATTATTATTATTATTAAACGACTTATCCGAGGTCACATGACAGACAAGTGGCAGTGCAGGGATTAAAACCCAGGTCCTCTGATTCCCAGGCCCATGCTCTTTCCACTACCCTGCGCTGCTATCCCAGAATCCTCCGCCTTCCCTTGCGTATCGTTTATCCATGAATCAATTCACAGCTCTCTAGAACCTGATAATGATAATAATAATATTGGTTAAGTGCTTACTCTGTGCAACACATGATACTAAGCTCTGGGATATATAATGATGGGTATGTAAGTCTATTTATTGATCTGTAAGTCTATTTATTGATAATGATGCTACTGATGCCTGTTCACTTGTTTTGATGTCTGTCTCCCCACCCTTCTAAACTGTGAGCCCATTATGGGCAGCGATTGTCTCTATTTGTTGCTGAATTGTACTTCCCAAGCACGTAGTACAGTGCTCTACACACGGTAAGCTCTCAATAAATACGATCGAATGAATGAATGAAAGAATACAGTAAGAGTAGATTGGAGATAGACTGTGTCCCTTATGGGGCTCAGAGTCTAAGAGGGAGGGAGAGCAACTATTTTATCCCCATTTTACTGATAAGGTAACTGAGGCCCAGAGAAATGAAGTGACTTGTCCAAGGTCACCCAGCAGGAAAGTGCCAGAGCTGAGATTAGCACCCAAGCCTGTACTTTATCCACAAAGGATACTATTTTCTCAATTTCCTGGGCAAAGCAATAAATAAATAATGTTGGTATTTGTTAAGCGCTTACTATGTGCAGAGCATTGTTCTAAGCGCTGGGGTAGATACAGGGTCATCAGGTTGTCCCACGTGAGGCTCACAGTTCATCCCCATTTTACAGATGAGGTCACTGAGGCACAGAGAAGTTAAGTGACTTGCCCACAGTCACACAGCTGACAAGTGGCAGAGGCGGGATTCGAACCCATGACCGCTGACTCCCAAGCTCGTGCTCTTTCCACTGAGCCACGCTGCTTCTCTATCCTATCTGCTTATTTACTGCCAAATGAAGAAGTGATTCCTGTAGTCTTGAATAAGCTTGTATCAGTCTTCAGTGGCTTCCCTCTTGTCTTGGATTGTGAGGGGTTTTTTTGTAGTTTTATGGTATTAATTAAGCACTTACTATGTGTCCTTCACTATTCTAAATGCTGGGGTAGATAAAAATTAATTAGGTTGGACAACAGTCTCTGTCCTGCGTGGGGCTCACAGTCTAAGTAGAAGGGAGAAGAGGAGAACTGAGGCACAGAGGAGTTAATGACTTGTCCAAGATCATACAGCAAGCATTTGGCAAAGCCAGGATTAGAACCCAGGTCCTCTGACTCCCAGGCCCCTGCTCTTTCCACTAGGCCACACTGCTCCTCTGCGCTGGGAACAACAGTTGTGTGTTCACCCCATCCACCCGCTTCCTGGTTTTATAGATTTCAACCGTGTCCCCTCCGGTCAGCCTGACTCTTTCCGGGCTGAAGAATCTAAATCCTTTCACTTCCTCCTCAGACAGAAGCTGTTCCACCCCCCGACCACATCAGTTGCCCTTCTCTGTCCCTTTTCCGGCCCCACTCTGTCCGGGGATGCAGAGCTGCCCACAGGATCTCAGGTGAAGGCAATCCGGGGTGCAGCAGACCGCCAGAACTGGGCCATGGTTGATTCCCTTCATGGGAATGACCAGCATTCGGTGGTCTCTCTGGCTGCTCCCACATTTTGGACTGGTGATTGAAAAGGGTAGTCCCAGTGACCCGTCCACTTTCCTGAGTCGGATCTGACGGCCCCGAGACCATTCCTGGGTCGTTGTCATTTGGAGACTTTTATTTTTTTGGCCAGTGCCTTTTCTACTTCATTTCTTGGCCTTTGCTCTCTCTGAAACTTTACCTGCCACTCACTCTGTTTCCTGAACTTTTTCTTGCAGCTTTCCCCTAGTTGCATGGTGGCGCCTCACCATCTGGGAGAGGGTAGGGGCGTGTGAAAACTGAGAGATTTTCCTGCACGCATCCGACAAAACCGGGCCTAGCTCGGATTCCCTTGGGCCACCCGACAATTTGCACTCCTCCATCCCCAAAACGTGGCCACCCTTTGTCTCCTAGCTTGTAGCTCAGTTTCTATCTTTGACAGAATGTTCCCTGCAATCCCATGATTAGCTAGGTTTTATTAAAAGCCTCTGGGGTGCAACCTTGCTAAAGGCCTTTTGAAAATCAAAATGTCTTGTGTCTACTGGCTCCCATCTATCTGACCCTTTTAAAGAACTCCAGCAGATTCATAAGGCACGATTCCCCTCCTCTTACAGAAACTCCGTTGTCTCTCCCCCAACAGGTTGTGTTTGTCTAAGTGCTCAATGATCCTAAACTTAATTATCAATTCGACTGATTTGCCAAGTATAGACTCGCGGGTCTATAATTTCCAGGATCAGCTCTGGAACCCCTTCTCTACCTGGGCGTTCCACTGGCCGTCGGCCAGTCCTCTGGGACAGTGGCTGTTTGTAAGGAACCTGACCCCTCTCCCCCGCCCCCCGTTTGGTCCGCTGCGATGCGGGGAGGAGAGAGAGCGGGGCTGGAGAATTGCTCTCTGTACTTGCCCAGTAGGGAACGAGGCATGGAATGGGCAAGGATAGGGCGGAGTTAGTCAGTCAGTCGGTCACTTCTATTTGTTGAACACTCACAGGGTGCAGAGCCAGCTAGTACGTTACTGCTGCGATTCTGTGGCTATGTTCCCCTGCCATCTTGCACCCCAGGCCCCGCCTACTCACCCTCAGATCTAGCTCTGTGCAGGAACAGGGGAAATTTCTCCAGCTGCCATGCCTCTGGGTAATTTTCTTGGAGCAGTTGGACACAGAGAAGGGGAAGAGAGGAGACTTCTACATACAGGCCAAGGAAGGGGTCTTTGTGAGCCCCTCCGTATTATAGGCCCGGTGGGGACCCAGATCAACAGTAGTATCTAAACAACGGTGTTTCTAGTTCACTGGCTGGGACCAGGCTTCCAGAAAGGAAAGATTCAGGCATCAGAGTAGAAGAGCTGAGAACACGTGAGAAGATATCTGAAGAGAAAGACCCACTGCGGTCAGAGATACAGAATCTACAAAGGCCCAGAGACTGAATTCAACAAGGAGATCAATCAATCGATCGATTTTATTGAGCACTTAACTGTGTGCAGAATACTATACTAAGCACTAGGGAAAGTACAATATAACAGTATAACAGAGTTGGTGGTTCCTTTCCCTGTCCACAACGGGCTTATGGTCTACAGGTTCCCTAGAGAGCCCTCAGAGATAGAGGCATCTTGGAAGAAGTTTAGTTAGTTGCTAGAGGTTTGTTTTTTTAAATGGTATTTGTTAAGCACTTACTGTGTGTCAAGCACTGTTCTAAGCACTAGGGTAGTTACGAGATCATCAGATCAGACACAGTCCCTGTCCCACAGTCTAAGTAGGAGGGAGAACAGGTATTGAATCCCCATTTTGCAGATTAGAGAACTGCAGCACAGAGAAGTCAAGTGACTTGCCCAAGGTCATACAACAAGCTGGGGTTAGAACCTAGGTCCTCTGACTCCCAGGCCTGGGCTCTTCCCACGAGGCCACACTGCTTCTCTTTGATAAGAGGCTTTGAAAATGATTGAGCCATCCCAAATGTTCTTAAAATTGCCGATTCGGGGGGAAATTGGGGAATGGGGTAGACTAGACCCCTGCTCACAGTAAACATTCAATACGTATTATTGATTGATTAAATGATTGATTTAGGACGATTCTCAGATGTTTTCATTTGGGATGGCTGTTTCAGAACCTCTGCTCCTTCTCTGCTCTCTCGTACGCCCTCCTGAGCAAAATGGGGGACACAGTGAGGTCCTCATTTGGGGACATTGCCCACACCAGAATGTTGTTCCTTTTTTTCTGTTCTCCTGGGGGGGCTGGCAGGGAGGACGGGGGGCTATAAGTCATCCTGGACCTGTCCTAGCCCTGTGTGGCAGGCTCTCTGGTTCTGTTTCTCTGATGAGGTTCTCTAATCCCAACTCCACCAATTGCCTGCTGTATGACCTTGGGTAAATCATTCACTTCTCTGTGCCTCAGTTACCCCATCTGTTAAGTGGGGATTAAGACCATGAGGCCTATTTGGGACAGGGACTGTGTCCAACCTGATTATCTTGTCTTTATCCTAGCACTTAGTATAGTGTTTTACACACAGTAAACACTTAACAAATATCAAAAGAAAGGGAGAGAGAAGCAGCATGGCCTAGTGGAAAGAACATGGGCCTGGAAGTTAGAGGACCTGGGTTCTAATTCCAGCTTTTCCACTAGCTGCTGTGTGACCTTGGGCAAGTCATTTAACTTCTCTGTGCCTCAGGTTACCTCATCTGTAAAATGGAGAATAAGATTGTGTCCAACCTGATTGCCTTGTATCTATCCTAGAGCTTAGTATAGTTCCTGGAGCATAGTAAGCCCTTAACAGATGCCACTAAAAATGAGGAAAAAGCACCCCAACTGCCTCTAATAGCCCCCCCAACCCCAAAGGTGCCATTCTCTGGGACAAATGGCCCAAGAGGGCTGGCCAGCTGGCTGGGGCTAGAAAGAGGGAGTGGGCAACCTGCAAACGACCACATTTCCTTCAGGAAATATTTAAAGCTTTACCCTCGCCATCTCGGATCCAGCCCCACCAACAAAATCGTCTGTCCATATCCACCACCCAGCAACGCTTGGCGTGAGAAACCGGTCAACTCTTTCTGAACTCCGCCCAGGCAGCCTCTAAAATGTCTGGGAAAAAGCCCAACTGGAATCAACTTCTGGTTGCCACCCATTCCCTCTGGGAAAATTCTTCCGAGGAGCCCAGGCCATGTAGGAGGACCTGCTGCCTGCCAGTGGGGGCATCTCCCACCAGAACTTCCAGAAGGGAGGTCCAGTCCCTGTTCTGGCCTTTGGCCCCGGAACCCGGGGTCAGGACCTTCTAGAGGTGCTAGCTCCCGATGGCGGCACCGAGGCCCTACCCACTGGGGAGGTAATCATTTAACCATCAATGGAGATTTGGGAGAATCAGACACTGATCCTGGCCCACGTAGGGACTCCCAGCCTTCACAAAGGATGTCAGACAGTGGGGAGTGGAGAGCGACAGGGAACAGAAAGTGATAAATAGAGAGAGAGACAGACAGACAGACAGACAGATGCAGAGAAAAAGCTAAAATGAATTAATTAAAAATGACAATGATCAGGTAGTAGTTGGCTATCCTGCTCTCCACTTTTGACCCGCTGATCCCCAAGTTATTATACATGATTTTATTATGCACGCTTTCCCCCCACTCCTTTCAAATCCATCAATCCAAGTCCTTCCCATCCTGTCAATACTGCCTAAAAAGCCACCACCTCCAGGAGATGTTCCCTGATTGCCCCCACCTTCCAGCTTTTTCCACCACACCACATCAGTCCCTCTAGAGCACTGCAGTGCACTCTTCGTCATCATCATCATCGTCCTCTTGTGAGTTCCATGTGGGACAAGGACTGTGTCCCAACATGATGAACTTGTATCTTCCCTAGTGCTGCTAATAGTGCAGAACACATAATAAGTGCTTAACAAATATCATCATCATCATCATCAATACTTACTGAGCTGCTCTTGTCTGCAGAGCACTCATTAAGTGCTTGGAAACATCCATTAAAAATAGAAGACCCAATCCCTGTCCTCCGGGAGTTAAAAGTGAAATCCCCGTTTATGGATTCAATTATCAACTTTCTCTTTGCCATTAGCATCTGGGTTCTTAATCTTGTTCCTCTTGTCTATTTGAAATTTGCATCTGCCTGCCTCCTCTCCCTCATAAAAGTATAAGCTCCACAAGACCAGAGACAGTATTTTTCATTTCTGTCGCTCCCAAGCACCTAGAGAGGAAGCTCATCATCATCACCTTTGATATTTAATGAGCATTTTCTGAGTGCAGAGAACTATATTAAGTGCTTTGGAGAGTACAACAGAGTTGGTAGACTCATCTCGAGGGAGAAACAGATTATTAATAGAAATAATTTATACAAGAGGCCAGTAGGTCACCGATGTAGAGGAAGAAGAGGATAGACTAGAGGCTGTTGGACATGGCAAAAGGGAGATCTTTGGTGACCTTTAAGAGGGCAGTTTCCACAGAGTCAAGGGGGAGGAAGCCAGGTTGGAGGGGGTAAAGGAGAGAGAGGAGAGGAAGTGGAGGAAGTGGGTGGAGCCTTGAGGAGCCAGCACCCCTGAGATGGCCCTGATCCCAGGTCCCGGGGCAGAAGGCCAGAACAGGAGCTGGACCTCTTTTCTGGAAGTTCTGGTGGGAGATGCCCCCATTGGCAGCCAGCGGGTCCTCCCATGTGTCCCGGGCTCCTCGGAAGAATTTTCCCAGAGGGAATGGGTGGCAACCAGAGGTTGATTCCATCTGGGCCTTTTCCCAGATGTTTTAGAGCTACTAAAGGGCTCTAAAGGGCTCACCAACGGCTGAGCTGGGACTAGGGCGATTGCAGTTTGGGTGGAGAGGAAAGTGGAAGTCAGGGAGAGGTCATGGAAGAAGAACTGGCAGTATGTGGTGACAAGTTGATCATGTCTTTGTATCCCCCATTCTAAAAAAAAAGGACAACAACTCTCCCTTGACCACATGGCTACCTCCAGTTATTGCTTCAACTTCCTCCAACCATTCCTCTCTAAACTTCTTGAGTGAGTTGTCTCCACTCACTTCCTCCACTTCCTGTGGATAGTGGAAGTAATTGAGGGACTGTGGCAGTCATCGAGGGACTTGCAGTGGGCTGTGGCAGTGATTGCAGGCGTTCAGTAGATCCTGATGGAGATGGTGATGACGATGACTAAACCTTCCTTTTCCTGAGCTCCCCCTCCCCTCCGCGCTGCCCCGACTCGCTCCCTTTGCTCTACCCACACTCTCCACAGCATTTCTGTATGTAAGTACATATCTATAATTCTATCTGTTTATATTAATGCCAGTTTACTTGTTTTGATGTGTATAGATCTATAATTCTATTTATATTGATGCCTGTTTACTTGTTTTGATGTCCTTCTCCTCCCTTCTAGACAGTAAGCCCAGTGTGGCCAGGGATTGTCTCTCTTTATTGCTGAATTGTACTCTCCTAAGCTATTAGTAGAGTGCTCTGCACACAGTAAGCGCTCAATAAATACGATTGAATGAATAAATGAATGATGACGGTGATGGGGATGGTAATCATGATGGTGATGGTGACCTTGATGGTGATGATGGTGATGTGGTGATGACGATGATAGTGATGCTGGTGATGGTGACCACGATGGTAATGATGGTGATGGTGATCCTTGTGATAGTGATGGTGATCATCCAGGTGATGGTGATCATGCAGCATGGCCTAGTGGATAGAGCCCGGGCCTGGGAATTAGAGCGCTATGGGTTCCGATCTCGGCTCAGCCACGTGATTTTTGTGCGATCTTGGGCAAATCACTTCACTTCTCTGTGCCTCAGTTACCTCATCTGTAAAATGGGCATTGAGACTGCAAGCCCCACGTGGGACAGGAACTGTATCCAACCTGATTTGCTTGTATCCACCCCAGCACTTAATTCAGTGCTTGGCACATAATAATAATGATGATAGCATTTGTTAAGCACTTACTATGTGCAAAGCACTGTTCTAATTGCTGGAGAGGATACATGGTGATCAGGCTGTCCCACGTGGGGCTTTACAGATGAGGTAACTGAGGCACAGAGAAGTTAAGTGACTTGCCCAAGGTCATACCGCTGACAAGCGGCTGAGTGGGAATTTGAACCCACGACCTCTGACTCCCAAGCCATAGTAAATGCTTAACGAATACCGTACATTATTATCATGATCATTATGATGATGGTAATGGTGATGATGATGAAGACGGTAGTCTTTGGGGAGCTGAGTGCCTCTGCTCCTATGGGGAATGAGGATTAGTTCCTATGGCATCTGGCGGGAGCAGTGAGATAACCCCAAGTCTTCAGCTTCCACCTGCGGGACCCCAGCATTCTGGTGAGCAGGGCGGAGTTAGTATTGCTTGAGGGGAAATGGGGAAAATCTTGCAGGGAGGGGAAAAGGGATGAGGAAAAGAGTGTTCAGAAGTTGCAAGACTGGGAAAGCAAAGGAAGCTTTTTTATAGTACCTGTTAAGTGCTTACTATGTGCCAGGAGTTGTTCTTAGCGCTGGGGTAGATACAAGGTAGTCAGGTTGGACACAGTTTAGGTTGGACACAGTTTAGGTCCCACATGGGACTCACACTTGTAATCCCCATTTTAGAGATAAGGCAATTGAAGCATAAGGAAGTTAAGTGACTTGCCCAGGGTCACCCAGAAGGCAAGTAGCGGAGCCGGGAATAAAATTCAGGTCCTTCGGACTCCCAAGCCCAGGTTCTACCCACTGGCCCACACTGCTTCTCTAACCATTTAACCTAATGAGGGCCATCACCAATGAATTCCCCCATCCATTTTCAATTCCCAGGATGGACTTCACTCTATTTTTATGTTTGCCTCTCTTCCCCGCCTCCCTTCTCAGTTAAAGTATAAGATCTTTGGGGACAGGGAACATATCCCTTCTGCATTCAACCTAATACTGTGAAGTACACTGAGTGAGCACTCAAAAACTACTTTTACTAAACATGTTATAGTAAATCCTTTTTTAAATATTACATTGATCCGAGAACTCACCCTATCCTACCTCGATTCCCGCGTCAGCCTTTTCACATATCTCCCTCTCTTCTGTCTCTCCCCACTCTGGTCCATAATTCACTTGTCTACCTGGATCATTTTTCTAAAAAAAAGCAATCTAGAACAATCAAGAACCTCTCATCCACATCCACATCTAACAGCAACTCCTTAACACTGGCTTTAAAGCACTCCATCACCTTGACCTCTCCTGTTTTATCTCACTGTTCCCCTATTACAGCCCAGCTCCATCACTTTGCTCCTCTAATGCCAAACTAATCACAGTAGCTTCATCTCATCCCTCTCAACGCCAACCTCCCTCATCCACATCCCATCTCGGGCTTAGAACTCCTTCTCCTTCATAGATGACAGACCACTACTCTCCCCATCTTCAAAGTCTTATTAAAATTACCTCTCCTCCAAGAGGTCTTCCTGACTAAGCCCTACTCATTCATTCATTCATTCATTCATTCATTTATTCGATTGTATTTATGGAGCGTTTACTGTGTGCAGAACACTGTACCAAGTGCTTGGGAAGTACAATTTGGCAACAGAGACAATCCCTACCCATCAACGGGCTTGCAGTCTAGAAGCGGGGGAGACAGCCAACAAAACAAAACAAGCAGACAGGCATCAATAGCATCAAAATCAATAAATAAAATTATAGCTATATACTCCCTCTCTCTCTCCCCATTCTGGGTCACTCATGTGCATGGATTTGTATCCTTTAATCACCCACCCCTCAACCCCACAGTCCTTATGTACATATCTGTAATTTATGTTAATGTATGTCTCCTCTAGACCATAAGGTCCTTGGGGGCAAATAATATACCAATTCTGTTGTACCTCCTCCAAGTGCTCAGTACAGTGTTCTTCACACAGTAAACACTCAATAAATACCAGGTTGACTGATTTTACTATGAAAGTGGGTGCTATTGTTCCATAAGGCCCAGGAACAGGGAGAAAAAGCACAGGCAAATGATCATTATGGGCAGAGACCGTGTCTGCTAATTCTGTTGTATTGTACTCTCGCAAGCATTTAGAAGGACTCTGAACGTAGTGAGTATTCAATTCATTCATTCAATCGCTTTTATTGAGTGCTTACTGTGTGCAGCACATTACATTAAGTTCCTGGGAGAATACAATATAACAGTAAACAGACACTTTCCCTGCCCACAGTTAACTTGCAGTCTAGAGGATGAGCTAAGCACTACCTAAATACCACCGATGGATCGATCGATATGATGAGATTAAGGAAGGCAGAACAAAATGGGGATTCAAAGTTGCCAAGTTGCCTGGCCCGGCTGAGCCTCGGTTTCCACACCTGTAAAAAGGGATTAGGGAAGCATGAGCAGCGAGTCATGCTGGGTAACAAATAAGTCACTGGGACAACAGGGGCTGCACAGACCGTGTGGTGTTAATGGAGCTCCAGCTTCGGCCTTGGGCAAGGCTTAGAAAAACATCAGGGTATTTCCGAGAGGGGCGTGAGGGTAAACAGAGTGCATAAGGAGAGACCAGTCACTGCAGTTCACAATGGCTCTTCACTTCATTAGCCCATGACCCTGGTTTTCCTAAAGCTCCCTCCAGGGGAGTGACAATCCAGTATTGTCCAAACCAAAATATCATCCATCCACGACACACCCCTTTCCCGTTGGCTTCACCAGACCCAATCTCGAGAGAAAACAGAACTGGGAGCCAAGTTATTACTCAAACAGACCAACCATCCGAGGGCAGAAATAGTAGCAATTATTTGGATATTCTTCGGAACCCTGAAATTTTCTCTTTCCCTTACTTAGACTCCACTAACTCTTGGCCTCTAAACAGACCAAAGACTGTCAGCACCATTTTTTCCATGTTCTTAAAATAAGACCTCCTAGGGCCCCCTGGGAACCTACAGGGGCCGCCTTCAGATTGGAGCGAGTGAGAGAGAGAGACAGTCGTCTCGGGTGTCCTCCAGGAGGTGGTGCCCATTTTGCAGGGACGGTCCAGGAGCGGGCCAGGGCCGTCCATGGAGTGACCGTGGGAACAGGGACTGGGAGGGGAAGGCTCTGGAACTGGAAGGGTGGGCCTGGGGTTCCCCCAGGGAAGAGCTGTAGGTAGAGAGGTCCGGATGGGCTCCCGCTAGATGCCATTACGTTACGCATGCAACATAGTGTAATAGCGTCGATCAGAGAGCTGTCTACGCACGAGGCACATGGAGTAACAGCCTACGGAACAGTGCGTGTGCACGGCATAGGCAGTAGCATCACACTAAAAGATGTGTGTGTACGCAGCATATGCAATATATTTTTATTACCCTATTTATTTTGTTAATGAGATGTACATCCCCTTGATTCTATTTATTGCTACTGTTTTTGTCTGTCTCCCCCGATTAGACTGTAAGCCCGTCAATGGGCAGGGAGTGTCTCTGTTGCCGATTTGTACATTCCAAGCGCTTAGTACAGTGTTCTGCACATAGTAATGCTATGTGAGCAGGCAGCATAAGGCAGAAGGGTCATACAGAGTGACGTGTGTGTGGAACATACACAATAGCATCAAACGGAATGCCACGCGTACATACAGCAGAACACAGCTGTGTCATTCAGGGTAACTTGTATATGCCGTATAGACCGGTGGCGTCACACAGAGTGAGATGTGTGCAGTCAGCGTAACACAGTGATGTCATACAGAATGGCGTGTGGGTATGGAACGTAACAAACACAGTGGGGTCATACAGAGTGACATGTTTGCCCACAGCATGCGCATCGTATAGAATAATGTGCCCATGCACCCCGCACAATGTGGTAATGTCATACAGAAGGCAGTGTTCATGCAGCAGAGCAGGATTCAGAGCCATCTGCGTGTATACGGCATGGCCCGATATCATCATACAGAAGGATGTGTGGGCACACAGCCTAACACAGGAGTGTCGCACGGAACGACATATGTGCCCGCAGGTGATAGCGGCGTACGGAACATTGTGTGCACGCTCAGTGTAGCAGAATGACATCAAAGGAAACTGGAGGAGGCGATTAATTTTTTCCTCCGCCTCGGAGCAGCCAAATGTTTGAAGCCAGTGATGGGTGTCTTCGGTGCCCACGGCAACAGATGCCACTTCCCTGGCACTCCTAACCTGATCCTTAGTGCTGCTATTTATTAAGCTCTCACTGTGCGCTAAACTCTGTGGGAGACATGAAACAATCAGATCAGGCACGGTCTCTGTCCCACACAGGGCTCACAGTCTAAGAGGAGGGGAGAGGTTTCTCATCTCCCTTTACAAATGAGGAAACTGAGGCACTGAGTGGTTGAATGACCTGCCCAAGGTCACAAAGCCGGCCAGTGATGGAGGCAGAGTTAGAACCTGGGTCTTATCTCTCCCCGTCCCACATTCTTTCCATCAAGTCAAGTCCTTGCTGACAGAACGGAGTGGCCTAACGCAGCAGCGTGGCCTAATGGAAAGAGCACGGGCCCGCGGAGTCGGGATTTGGGTAGTAATCCCGGCTGCTCAACTTCTCTGCTGTGTGACCTTGGGCAAATCATTTCACTTCTCTGGGCCTTTTCTTCATCTGTAAAATGGGGATTCGATACCCGTTCTCCCTCCTACTTTGACTACGAGCCCCACGTGGGGCAGGGACCGCATCTGACTTGACTGTCTCCTATCTACCCCGGCACGAGTACAATATTTGGCATTTAGAAGCGTGTAACAAATACTACTATTACGAGATCCCAGCTTTCCTGTCCGGCTGGATAGTAGTAGTAGTAAGAGTATTTATGAAGCGTTTACCATTCTAAGCGCCAGGAAAAAAGACACTGATGAGCTGGAGACGGCTCCTTGCCCTTCTGCCCCGCCCCCCGTGGGGGCTCACAACCTAAGAATAAGGGGTTGAGGGTGGTGGCGACAGTCACGAAAGGGAAGACGAACTAAAACACAAAAGATCAGTACGGCAATAAACACGAAAGAAGGGGTGAGATTTGTTGGCGGGGAAGCCCAGCGCAGACGAAGAGCTGGCTTAATAAACATCAGCTGCTCAAATCACCCCAAAGAAAAGCCAGAGAAAAACACCAGTCGAGCAGAGCTGACTGTAAACATTTCCCAGTCGCGCCACGACACGGGCAGAAATCCCTTTTGAGGCCGAGAATGGCCTCTGCCTTCGGCCGATCCCGTCTGACGCTCGTGGCTAGGAGAACCGGTCTCTTCGACTCCACCCCGGTCCCCGAAAGACAAACAGGGAACTCCTTCCGGGCCTTGTCTTTTCACATCGCACCAGATTGCAGGTCCCCCCACCTAGCGTGACCCCTGGAAAATCCCAGCACTTTCCCCTGCCGACTCTCTCGGGTCACCAAGAAGGAACTGCTTAAGAAGAAAGCCACCTGTCTGCTGTGTGACCGTGGGCGAGTCGCTTCACTTCTCTGTGCTTCAGTTACCTCAACTGTAAAATATGGATTAAGACTGTGAGCCCCATGTGGGTCCCGGACTATGTCCAACCTGAGGAGAAGCAGCATGGCCTAGTGGATAGAACACGGGCCTAGGAGTCATTAGGTCATGGGTTCTAATCCCAGCTGTGCCACTTGTCTGCTGTGTGACCTTGGGGAAGCCACTTCACTTCTCTGGGCCTCAGTTACCTTATCTGCAAAATGGGAATTGAGACTGTGAGCCCCACGTGGTACAGGGACCGTGTCCAACCTGATTTCCTTGTATCCGCCCCAGCAGTTAGTGCAGTGCCTGGAACATAGTAAGCGCTTAATAAATATCATAATTATTATTATCTACTCCAGTGCTTAGTACAGTTCCTGGCACTCAGTAAGCACCCTCAGTGCTTGGCACATAGTAAGCACTTAACAAATACCATCATCATCACCCTCTAAACTGTCAGGTCATTATGGGCAGAGAATGTGTGTAGTGATTCACTCGATCCGTCGGATTGAGCATTTTCTTTGTGCAGGGCACTGTAGTAACCGCTGTATTGATAGTTAATATTACTAATTCTGTGGTATTGTACTCTCCTAAGCCCTTAGTACAGTGCTTTGCGCATTGTAAGCGCTCGATAAGTACCATGGATCGATTGACTAAAAATACCATTAAAAAGAAAGTCTCGTTCACCTTTCTTCCGCTGACTAAGCAGGAAAGAGCTCTCCTGGAAGCTTAGCGTCACCGATCCTCACCCGGCCTCGGCAGTGACGTAGCTTCCTTTCCAGGAGTCTCTCCCTTTGAAGCCACCCCCGGGCCCCGGGCCCACCGGTTTAATTGAAACAAGTCACGGGCTTTCATGTTTCCAGGGGCATGGAGCGCAGCCGGGGTGGCTGCTTCTGGAAAATGTTAACGCTGTCCCGGAGCCCGCCAAACCAGCTGAGGGCTGATCTCCGAGAGAAACTGAGCCAAGAAAAACCCCAGACGGAGCCGGGCCGCGCGAGTCCAGCGGGCTGCGGCGGGGGCACCGGTCTGCCCCTCTGTAACTAACGCTGCGGTCGTGAGTCAGACCTCTCCTCGGCCGTGAGAGCCAAACTGTTCGTTCCGGGAGGCCCGGGCCCACTGGACGGCTGCAGCACGTTCCAGGGCGGTGGTCCCAAAGGCCCCGGCCCGCTGACGTCAGAAACCACGAGATCTGGGGGTCCGGCCGCAGAGGAGCCTCTGGGTTGGAGGGAGTCTGGGCCCCTGGCCCGCCTGCTGGCGTTTGAGGTCTTGCCTCCCAGGGCAAAACGAGGCCGTTGTGACGGAGGCCTTCAGTGACCATGGAGACCAGTTTGCTCAACGAAACCCACCTCGGGGTCCTCCAGCGTCCAGGCCCAGGATGGATGGGGTGCGGGGCGGGTGGACAGAGCCACCGGGGCTAAGCCCGCCGCCTCTAAGGTGTCACTTCTCCTCAACCGAGCCTCCCGTCTTGGCCACGAGTGCGGCCCGCCCTGGTCTCCATGGACTCGTGTGAGCTGAGAAAACGGGGAACATGGGCCTTCAGCTGGGCCCGACGCCACACGCCTACTAACTCGGGCTTGGGCACGGCCATTTCTGCTGCTGCCCGGTGACCCTGAACCCAAGAGGACCCATGTGTCGCAC
Source organism: Ornithorhynchus anatinus (assembly GCF_004115215.2). Lineage (NCBI taxonomy): Eukaryota > Metazoa > Chordata > Mammalia > Monotremata > Ornithorhynchidae > Ornithorhynchus > Ornithorhynchus anatinus. Next base: position 21,398,689 of record NC_041732.1, read on the forward strand.
TGGTGATCAGCATGGAGAGCGAGCGTAGCCATTCGGACAATGCTGGGTTTATTTTCGGAGCCTCTCTTCCCTGAGTGCAGTTTAGCTTTGGATGAGAATTGTGGCATTTGTTAAGCACTTCCTTTGTGCCGAGCACTGTACTGAGGGCTTCGTAAGATAATCAGGTTGGATTCCGTCCCTGTCCCATGCAGGGCCCACGGTTTGAGTAGGAGGGAGAATAGGTATTGGATCCCCATTTGACAGATGAGAAAACTGAGGCCCAATCAAGGTACGTGCTGTGTGACCGGGCCTCAGCCACCTCATCTGTAAAATGGGGATTGAGACTGGTAGCCCCATGTGGAACAGGGACTGTGTCCAACCTATTTGCTTATATCCACCCCAGAGCATAATACAGTGCCTGATACATAGTGCGTGCTTAACAGATACCACAGTTATCATTATTAGAATTATTACTATTACTGTTACGTGACTTGCCCGAGGTCACACAGTAGGCAAGTGGCAGAGGTGGGATTAGAACTTTGGCTCCCGGGACTGTGTTCTTTCCACTTGGTCAGAGTGCTTCTCCCAGTTATTATCTATTTCCATAATTACTGTGGTGCTTTTTAAGCGTTTCCTATGTGCCCAGCCCTGCGTAAGCTCTGGAGCAGTTACAAGATCATCAGATTGGCCACACAGTCCTACCCAGGACTCACAGTCTCAGGGAGAGGAAGAGAAGTTTCCTGACTTTAATGAGGTACTGCAAACTCATGTGACTTGCCCATGCAGCATGGCCTGGTGGAAAGCACTGGGGCCTTCAGAGGACCTGAGTTCTCATCCCAGCACTGTCACTTTCCACCTGTGTGACCTCAGGCAAGTCACTTGACTTCTCCATGTCTCAGTTACCTCATCTGTAAATCGAGGATCAAATCCTTCTCCCTCCAATTTGGCCTGTGAGCTCCATATTGGACGGGGACCTTGTCCGACCTGATTACCTTATATCTACCCCAGCGTTCAGAACAGTGCTCAACACAGAGTAAGTGCTCAAGATTCATCCATTCGTTCAATAGTATTTACTGGGAGAGAACAATACAATAAGCAGACACATTCCCTGCCCACAGTGAGTTTACAGTCTAGATACCATGCTTATTATTTTAATTATTAAGTGGCAGAGCCGGGATTCGAAGGTGGGTGTCCTGTCTCCCAGTTCCGCGTTCTGTCTGCCAGGTCAGGCTGCTTTGTTTCTCGGGGCGCGGTTCCCTCTGTAAAACAGAGATCAGATTGACGTTTCCGCTGGAATCTTAGGAGCAGTGAATGAAGCTGCATCTGGAAGAGGTCGGCAGCCAAATATCTGCAGATGGTATTCTTTCAGGAACCTTTGCCTACCATGGTACTTCCTATCCTGGCACGCCGGATTATTTGCAGGCAATCGTCGGGGTTTGGGGGGAATTTTTTTCCAAATAATCACCTTCTCCGGGCCAAGGTGGAAACTGCAGTGGAGAATCCACTTTGGGTGGGGATAGTGAGACCCACCTATTGAGTCACTGCATCTCTGACGAGCAAAGCACAAATGAAACATACGATCTGCTTCAGCACTGGCTGTGTAAAATCGGGGAAATGACTATTCCTGTCTTTTCAGTCCTGGGATTTCAAGATGCACCAGGGGCCCAACAGGGAACTCTTATTCTCCTTGGTTTTGTTGCCAAATTGTCAGTTGTGTAATAAGAGACTAATGATAACTGTGGAATTTGATAAGTGCTCATTATGTACCAATCACCATATGTACTAAGCGCAGGGGTAGATACAAGATCATCAGGTCCCACATGGGGCTCACAGTCTAAGTAAGAGGGACAACAGATATTGAATTCCCAGTTTGCAGATGACGGAAACTGAGGCACAGAGAAGTTAAGTTACTTGCCATAGGTCACACAGAAGACAGGTACTGAAATTAGAACCCAGGTCCTCTGACTCCCAGGCCCGGGCTCTTTCCACTAGCCTACGCTGCTTCCCAATGAATGCAAATTGTAAGAGAGATTGTAAGTTCCTTGAGGTTAAGTATTATATACTGTTTCAGTTGTATTTCTGCCAGATGCTTAGTTTGGGGTTCTGCCCACAATTAGGGACAAGAATTAGGTTCGGGGGCCAGGCTGGGTGGGTCGCCAGCAATCTGGCCGGGGCATGATTTCTACTAAAGTTTCAAGACAAGGCCCCTACCCCCGGCCCTTCCCAAAACCCAGACACCACACACTCTCTCTCTCTTTCCTCCCTCCCCCTTCCCCCGCCAAACTTTTCTGGCTCATCCCTGGCCTATGCCTTCAATCCTCGCTAAAGCCACCCTCCCCCATCTTGGCTAAGGAGAGCAGAAACCCGAAAGGCTAACTGTTCTGTCATATAAGGCAGCCCCAATGGGGCTACCCTAATAATAACAGTGATTTAATAATGGTTTTTGTTAAGTGCTTGCTTTGTGCCAGGCACTACGCTAAGCGCTGGAGCAAAGGAAATTGTGCACGCAGCCCCAGTCCCGCATATAGGGCTCACTGTCTTAATCCCCGTTTGACAGATGAGATAACCGAGGCCCACAGAAGTGAAGTGACTTGCCCAAGGCCACACAGCAGACAAGTGAAGGAGCCAGGATTAGAATCCCCACTTACTATGTGGGGGCCAGTAATAGTAATAATGATGGTATTTGTTAAGTTTCTACTATATGCCAAGCACTGTTCTAAGCACCGGGGTAGATACAAGATGATTGATGATGATGTTGGTATTTGTTTGTTAAGCGCTTACTATGTGCAGAGCACTGTTCTAAGTGCTGGGGTAGACACAGGGGAATCAGATTGTCCCACGTGGGGCTCACAGTCTTAATCCCCATTTTACAGATGAGGTAACTGAGGCACAGAGAAGTGAAGTGACTTGCCCACAGTCACACAGCTGACAAGTGGCAGAGCGGGGATTCGAACCCATGACCTCTGACTCCAAAGCCCGTGCTCTTTCCACTGAGCCACGCTGCTTCTCCAGCCTTTGGATTGGATTGGACACAGTCCCTGTCCCACTTGGGGTTCACAATCTTAATTCTCATTTTACAGAGGAGGGAAAGGAAGCACTGAAAAGTTAAGTGACTTGCCCAAGGTCACACAGCAGACAAGTGGAGGAGCCGGGATTAGAACCCATGACCTTCCGACTCACAGGCCCGGGCTCTAGCCACTAGGCCAAGCTGCTACGAGATAATCAGGTGAGATACGGTCCCTGTCCCACAAGGGGCTCACAGTCTAAGAGGGGAGGAGAAAGGTATTTCATCCCCCCTGAGGCTCATCGCAGTAAAGTGACTCTCCCAAGGCCACCCAGCAAGACCGTGGCAGAACCGGGATTAGGCCCCAGGTTCTCTGCCTCCTGGACTTGGGTTCTACCCATTGGGCCACTCTGCTTCTCTAATCTGAGCCAGACAGCCGTCCTCAAGATGCCCAGTGGACTTGGAACAACTATGGCTTGAATCAATCAATCAATGGTATTTATCGAGTGATTAATACAGGGCACTGCCTATAGCAGCCCCTAGCACACAAGGCCCATTGGAATGGAAGCTATTGTAGTGTTTGTTAAGCGCTTACTATGTATCAAGCACTGTATTGAGCACTGGGGCACATCATCATTAGGTTGGACACTCCCACATGGGGCTCCTAGTTTTAGTGGGAGGGAGAGAGGGGACTTCATCTCTATGAAGAAACCGAGGCCCAAAGAAGTGAAGTGATTTGCCCGAGGTCACCCAGCAGACAAGCAACAGAGCCCGGATTAGAACCCAGGTCCTCTGACTTCCAGATCAGTGCTCTACCCACTAGGCCACGGTGCTTCGCGCTGGAGAAGCGAAGCCTTAATCTCTCCTGCCAGTGACACAACAGAGTGACAGCAGTATAGATAGCCTGAGTGGGGACGGATGGAGATCCACTGACGGAGGAATGCAGAGCTTTGGCAGGGAACCTGGACTCTACTGTACTGTGCTCTCCCAAGGGCTTAGTACAGTGCTCCACACTTGGTAAGTGCTCAATGATTGATTGACTGACCGATTGATTGACGTCCTCATTTCCCAGTGCCTCGTCTGTGCTTGCCTTCCTGCAGCACGTTGAGCTGGGTGAGTTGCCTCTGATCTAAATAGCATCCAGGGTCCCCTAAGTCAATAAATTGCATTTAGTGGGCGCTTTCTGTGGGCGGAGCACCGTACTAAACACTTGGGAGAGTGCAGTATAACAGAGTTGGTAGACACATTCTCTGACCCACAGTGATTTTACCATCTAGAGATGAGTTTACAGGACATCCTGAGCTGGAATCAGGTGTGCAGGTTATGTGGAATATCATCGATGGCATTTATTGAGTGCTTAATTAAAAACACATCTTCTCCAAGAGGCCTTCCCTGACTAAGTCCTCATTTCCTCTTCTGCATCACCCTAACTTGCTCCCTTTATTCATCCCCCTTCCAGCTCTACAGGACTTATGTACATATATGTCATTCATTTATGTCCGTCTTCCCCTCTAGACTGTAAGCTTGTTGTGGGCAGGGAATGTGTCTTCCAACTTCGCTATACTGTACTGTCCTCAGTGCTTAGGACAGCGGTCTGCACACAGTACAGTAAATAAGATTGATTGATTAATTGATCGGGAGCGCGGTGGGCTAGAGGACAGGATCGGACTGTTGATCTGCTCCCCAGGGGGTGGGGGGGTTCAGTGGTCAGGGAAGCCTAATGTGTAGCAGAGAGTGGTGATCCTCACAAGGGTCATCAGTCAGTCAGTCATATTTAGTGAGCACTTACTGTGTGCGGAGCTTGGGAGCACTTACTGTGTGTGGTGTTTACTGTGCACTAAGCATTTGGGAGAGTACAATATAACAATGTAGCAGACAAATTCCCTGCCCGCAGCGAGCTTGGATAGCCTGTGGCCGCCCCTAATCTTGTACTCCATGTTCAAGCCACCTTGGGGCTGCCAGGAGCAGGATGCGTCACTGGAGGTGCCGTGTGATCAACAATCTGTTAGAGGCTGACCAAGATGTGTGTATGTGTCTGTGTGTTTGTGTGCATGTGAGTGTAGGTGTGTTTGTGTGAATGCAAGCTTATGTGCATAGGTATGTGTGTATATATGTGTATATAATATTGTTGGTATTTGTTAAGCGCTTACTATGTGCACTGTTCTAAGCACTGGGGTAGATACAGGGTAATCAGGTTGTCCCACGTGAGGCTCACAAACTTAATCCCCATTTTACAGATGAGATAACTGAGTCACAGAAAAGTTAAGTGACTTGCCCAACGGTCACACAGCTGACAAGTGGCAGAGCCAGGATTCGAACCCATGACCTCTGACTCCCAAGCCCGTGCTCTTTCCACTGAGCCACGCTGCTTCTCTAAACGAGGTAGTGCAAGAAGTTGAGGCACCTCTGGGATTCGAACGCAGGCTCTCCTGTTTACTAGACAGGCGCTTTAACCAACTAAGCCACGACGCTGCCATACGTGTGTACATATGTTTATATGTGGGCATGTATAGGAAGCAGCGTGGCCGAGGGGAAAATGCACAAACCCGGTTGTCAGAGGAGCTGGGTTCCAATCCCTGCTCTGCCATTTGCCTGCTGTGTGACCTTGGGCTAGCCACTGAACTTCTCTGGGCCTCGATTTCCTCAACTGTAAAATGGGGATTCAGTGCCTGTTCTCTCTCCCTCTTAGACTGTGAACCCCGGTGTGGGCCAGGGACTGTGTCTGATCTGATTACCTTGTATCTATCCCAGAGCTTAGAACAGTGTTTGACTCGTAGTAAGTGTTTCACGAATACAATTGTTATTATCACTGTTATTAGTAGTAGTAGTAATGGTAACAGTAGATAATAGTAGTATTAGAATATATATGTGTCTGTGTGGATCATTCATTCCAGCTGTCTGTCTCCTGCGGTGGCAACAAGCCACTTTTCTCCAGGGTCCAGCCCCGCGGGAAGGACACTGCCTCACCCCCGGGACCCGGGGATTTCCATCAGCCCCTGCTTCCGCTCAGGAGGGATTGGACCTGCAGCAGCGCGAGGACTTCTCGACTCTTAGATCTTCAGGAAGGTCAGCGCCGTGACTTCTGGCACTGCTGGTCCGGGCCGCCAAGAGCCTGAAATCCTGCCTCGCCCTTCTTGGTTGTCGTCTTTGTCTTCGGTGTTTTGGTTCGCCTGTTCTTTGGGGTCTGTCACCAACCCCACCCCCAACCCCTTTATTCATTCTTAGATTGTGAGTCTCTTGGGGGTGAGGAGCAGGGACCATTTCCTAACCTCTTCTGTGTATGCCGCCTCAGTGTTTAGTACAGTGCTTTACACCGTGGCTCAGTGAAAAGGGCACGGGCTTGGAAGTCAGAGGTCATGGGTTCTAATACTGGTTCTGTCACTTGTCAGCTGTGTGACTCTGGGCGAGTCACTTAACTTCTCTGTGCCTCAGTTACCTCATCTGTAAAATGGGGATTAAGACTGTGAGCCCCACGTGGGACCACCTGATGACCTTGTATTCCCCCCCAGTGCTTAGAACAGTGCTTGGCACATAGTAAGCACTTAACAAATACCATCAACATAGTAAGCGATCAATAAATACCATTATTATTACCATTCATGCAATAGTATTTATTGAGCGCTTACTATGTGCAGAGCACTGTACTAAGCGCTTGACTACTTTTCTTCCTCCTACTCAGAGTGAGAATCCCATGTAGTACCTAACTTCTATCTATCCCAAAGCTTAGTACAGTGCTTGATACCACAGTTATGATTGCTATTATTATTAAATGGTAGGGTATATATACAAGCTATACAGTCCGTGTCCCACTTGGGGCTCACATTCTTAATCCCCATTTTACTGATGAGATAAATGAGACACAGAGAAGAGAAGTGACTAGCCCATGGTCACACGGCAGACAAGCGACGGAGCCAGAATTTGATCCCAGATCCTCTGATTCCCAGGCCCGTGCTCTTTCCACTAGACCACATCGGTTCTCCAGTAGTTATTTATTATTACTACCATTCGGTCTTCCTCCCAGACATTCAGCAGAGGAAACGGAAGTGGTGAGACCCAGATCTAACCCATCTGGCTACTGGTTAATAGTAGTGGAAGTGGGGCCTGTTGGGGAGAAGATTGGGTCTCGTGATTTTACTGCATATTTCGCTCACCCCCGCGGTCCCTGTCCATTTTCCCTTAGCATGATTAACAAGAGCGGGTGGTCCCACATGAGTGTTGAAGACCCCTCGGGTCCAGAATGTTCCCGTAGGACTCTACTGCAGTTGTTTTCTAAGCTGGGCGCCATTTTTGAGGCGGGGTGTGGAAGGGTGTTTGGCTCCCACTCTAAATAGCCAGACCTTAGGGTAGTGCTCAGCACTTAGAAGAGAACTCGGCACTTAGAACACTGCTTGACGCATAGTAAGTGCTTAACGAATGCCTTTAAAAAAAGTAGCCTTGCCCAATTCTTCATGGTTAACCCGAATTCAAAAACAAATTCCTCAGTGCCCAGTGGCTTCCTCTCCTCTACAGCCCCGTCCCGACGACCTCAGGACTCAGTGACGGGCACAATCAAGAATCTGTCGTGGGGGACATCAGGCGATGTCCCGGATGTAGAAGACCAACAGGCACAACTCCTCCAGGAGGCCTTCCCAGACTAAGCCCCTCCTTTCCTCTTCTCCCACTCCCTTCTACCTCACCCGGACTTGCTCCCTTTTTTCTTCCACCCTCCCAGCCCCACAGCACTTATTTACACATCAGTAATTTATTTGTATTGATGTCTGTCTCCCCTGCCTCGAGACTGAATGCTTTTTGTGGGCAAGGAATGTGTTCACTTATTGTTATATTGTAATCTCCCAAGCACTCAGTACAGTGCTCTGCACACGGTAAGAATTCAGTAAATACGATTCAGTGAACGAATGAATCTTAGGTCTTGAAAGGAAAGATTCTTGACGCCACCATTCCTGGCTCATTATGTGATTGCCTCACTCTGGCAGGCATTCTCGTGGCTTCAAGTAGAGGAGAACCCAGGTCCTTCTGACTACTAGGCCCATGCTCTATCCAGTAGGCCGCACTGCTTCTCTAGGCACTGCTCTTGCTGAGGATGGTCTGTGGGTAGGCTGTGTGTGACCTTTATATTTTTGTGAGAAGCTACAAATGATCTATTTATATTAATGCCTGTCTTACGTATGATAAATTGTTTATATTTATATTGATGCCTAGCTCCCCCTCTAGACTATAAACTCACTGTGGGCAGGGATCATGTCCTCTAAGTATTGTGATCTCCCAAACATCTAATACAGTGTTCTGCATACATTAAGTGTTCAATAAATACCACTGAGGATGATGATGAGAAGCTGAAACCGAGTGGCCAAGCAGAAAGAGCACGGGCCTGGGAGTCAGAGAATCTGGCTTCTAATTCCGGCTCCCTCACTTGTCTGCTGGGTGATCTTGGGCAAATCACTTGACTTCTTTGTGACTGTGAGGTACAGTTACCTCATCTGTAAGCCCCATGTGGGACATAGATTGGATTCAATCTGGTTATCTTGTATCTACTACAGGATTTAGTATACTGCCTGACACATGATAAGCCACCTCAAACTTCCCTGGGGCTAAGATCCCTTAGCCTCCCCAGGCAGCCAGGACTATGAGAGGGATCTGTGGGAATCTACCCTGAGCCCTGACGGACCCAGGGGAGGCAATCCAAGCAGCTAAAGTGGGGAAAAGCAGTTGGGGTTCACTGAAAGACTGGAGCTGGCTACAAAGGGGCGGGGGATCCCAACCCCAGAACGCTGGATTTCGGTCCCCTCTCTCATCCCTTTTCAACCTGCAGAAATCCAGGACAGTCTCAGCCCAGTGGAATCATATGGGGAGCCTTGTCAGAGACTTTCAGGAATTCCTGCATCAGCCTTCTAGGGTGCCGCTTATTTTGATAATAATAATAATAATGTTGGTATTTGTTAAGCGCTTACTATGTGCCGAGCACTGTTCTAAGCGCTGGGGTAGACACAGGGGAATCGGGCTGTCCCACGTAGGGCTCACAGTCTTCATCCCATTTTACAGATAAGGGAACTGAGGCACAGAGAAGTGAAGTAACTTGCCCACAGTCACACAGCTGACAAGTGGCAGGGCCGGGATTCGAACCCATGACCTCTGACTCCCAAGTCCGGGCTCTTTCCACTGAGCCACGCTGCTTTTTGATGGTTGTCCAACCGAAAATTGGAGGGGGGGGAGGGTGTACATTCATGTATTCATTCATTCAGTTGTATTTATTGAGCGCTCACTGTTTGCAGAACACTGTACTAAGCTCTTGGGAAGTATAATTCAGCAACAGAGACAATCCCTGCCCACAGTGGGCTCACAGTCTAGAAGGGGAAGAAAAATATCAAAATAAGTAAACAGGCATCTGTAGCATCATTATAAATAAATAGAATTATAGATATAGACACATCATTAGTAAAAATAAATAGAATTATAATTATAAATTGAACTCTGCCCAGGTGACACAACCTTACTACAGCCCCGACTCTACTTTTGCTCTCCAAACACTCTTTCACCTCTGGCCCTGTGTTTTGTTTTGTTTTTTAAAATGATATTTGTTAAGCACTAACTAGGTGCCAGGCCCTGTACTAAGTGTTGGGGTAGATACAAACTCATCCATCTGGATACAGTCCATGTCCTACATGGGGCTCACAGTCTTAATCCCCATTTAACAGTTGAGGTAACTGAGGCATAGAGAAGTGAAGTGACTTGTCCAAGGTCACTCAGCGGATGAGTGGCAGAACTGAAATTAGGACCCAGGTCTTTCTGAGTCCTGGGCCCAAGCTCCATTCACTGGACCACTCTGCTTCCTTGTTTCCCCTTTTCAGGTACTCCTCCATTTGGGGGAAGTTGTTTTTTCTTCAGTGGTGTTTATTAAGTGCTTATTATGTACCAGGCACTGTACTAAGTGGTGGAGTAGATACAAGCTAATCAGGTTGGCCATAGTCCCTGTCCCACATAGGGCTCACAGTCTTAATCCCCATTTTACGGATGAGATAGCTGAAGCACGGAGAAGTGAAATGATTTGCCCAAGATCACCCAGCAGACAAGTGGGGGAGGTGAGATACGAACCCAGGTCCTCTGACTCTCAGGCCCGTGCTCTAGTCGCAGGCTGCAGCACCCTGGGGCGAGTCACATTGAGGGTGTTAGTTTCCCCAGGGCAAAACCCGGAGGAGGAGTGAAGCTCTTTGGGGCGTGTGCCTGATGACAGCATTCACTAACGCCGCTCAACGCTCAACGCCAACGACACCAGCCAGGCGTTGCACTGGGAACATCTGACAGGTAGGCGGCCAGGCACCGAACAAGATTTGAGTGACATCTCGTCAGCCAGTGGGAGGGACGTGTTGGTTCAGACCCAGCTCTCAGGTTCCACTAAACCCGTCCCTTTCGCTCCTCAGGCGGAAACCCACTGAGTCAAGTCCGCAGACTGCCGACTTCCGCGGCTGAAGACTGGAAGTCTTGTTCCCGGCATAAGGAAACAGTGTTTCAGGGTTGCTGTGACCTCTGCTCTTTCTGCCTGGGATTATGTCATGTCTCAGGTGAGGTCAGTTCACAAGAAGTGAGCAGGGGCTTAATCAGGCTCAGCTAAGCGCTCTCCACCTCTCCCCATGGCCCCCCTTCTCCCCTCCACCCAGTATAGCCCCCAGGCCCAGCCAGGAACCCTAGCCCAGCCCTCCTTTCTACCCCCTCAGTGCCCCCACACTGGGATGGTTCTGGGAAGGAAGAGAAGCCGGTACTCCACAGACTGTGAGAGGTCAAGGACAAGCTGGGTCTGCAGGCCTCTCCCAAGAGGCCAGAGACCAGCAAGGTGGCCTCTCCGTGCCTGTCTTCTGCCCTGGCACCTGTGGGAGTGGAGCAGGGAAGGGGTCTCGAGTGCGGGCGTGGTAGTGGATCTCCTGTTGGGCGGTGGCAGTACTGATTTCCGCTAACGGCCGTGAACCTGGTGGCTGAGGGCCTCTCATCCTAGAGCCGATTCCACCGATGGAGACGTCCTGAGGAGGAGGAGAAGGAGGAGGAGGATGACGACGACAAAGAGGAGGAGGGACCATTAATAATTGTGTTTTCTATGGTTTTTGTTAAGCACTTATTACATGCCAAGAATTGTACTGAGGGCTGGGGGGAGTTGCGAGATCATCAGGTCCCTCACGGGGCTCACAGTCTAAGTAGAGGGAGAACAGTATTGAATTCATTTTGCAGATGAGGGAACTGAGGCCCAGAGAAGTGAAGTGACTTACCCTAGATCACCCAGCAGACAAGTGGCAGAGCAGGATATCAGAGAACGCAGGTCTTTCCATGAGGCCATGCTGCTTCTCACCCCATTAGCAGTTTAGATGACTGCCCTGGGTCACAGTGGGGTTTCTGGGGCAGTCGCCCTTTTAGCTCCAATGGTTACCACAGCCCTAGGCTTCCCAGAACAAGGGAAGTGGGGACAAAGAGCAGCATCTCCAAGCTGGCCCGATTTGGACCGCGTAGTCCCGAGCATTAGGCAGAGACATTAACCAGAAGACCGGGCTGGAGCATGCCAGGGCACTGATGATGATGATGACGGTATTTGTTAAGCGCTTACTATGTGCAAAGCACTGTTCTAAGCGCTGGGGGGATACAAGGTAATCAGGTTGTCCCACGTGGGGCTCACAGTTTCAATCCCCATTTTACAGATGAAGTAAATGAGGCACAGAGAAGTTAAGTGACTTTGCCCAAAGTCACACAGCTGACAATTATAATAATAATGTAGGTATTTGTTAAGCGCTTACTATGTGCAGAGCACTGTTCTAAGCGCTGGGTAGATACAGGGTAATCAGGTTGTCCCACATGAGGCTCACAGTCTTCATCCCCATTTTACAGATGAGGGAACTGAGGCACAGAGAAGTAAAGTGACTTGCCCACAGTCACACAGCTGACAGGTGGCAGACCCAGGATTCGAACCCATGACCTCTGGCTCCCAAGCCCGTGCTCTTCCCACTGAGCCACGCTGCTTCTCTGCAACCTCCCCCATCTGGTGACCAGCAGTCTGACCCCAATGTTGACCAAAAGAAAAAGATGGGCAGAGGTGGGGACCCATAGGCCCACCAGAGAGGGGCAGAAATGGGATCTCAGGACTCGGGCCCCTGGGGGAAAGACCGCACTGATGCCATGCTCAAAGGTGGAGGGGGGTACGGCATGGGTGGGGAAGGGGAAGAGGATATGGGTCCAACAGGGCGTAGCCCAAAGCCCATAATAAAATTAACTGTGGCATTCATTTAATGCCCACTATATGCCAAACAATGAGGGAAATAGAATCAGATCAGACTCGGTCTCTGTCATAGGGGACTCACAGTCGAAGGCAGAATGAAAAGAGATACTGAATTCCCTTTTGACCGATGAAGAAACTGAAGCCCAGAGAAGAGTGTGTGTGTTTTTTTTTAATGGTATTTAAGTGCTTACAGTGTGCCAGGCACTGTACTAAGTGTTGGGGTAGATATAAGCTAATAAGGTGGGAAACAATCGCTGTCCCACATGGGGTTTATAGTCTTAATCCCCATTTTACAGATGAGGTAACCGGAGCACAGAGAAGTGACTTGCCCAGTGAGGCAAGTGGCCGCGCAGTGACTAGAACCCAGGTCTCCTGACTCCCACGTCTGTGCTCTTTCCAGGAGCCAAAACCCCCTGGTCCTGAGGAGTGTCGGGTGGGTCGGCGAAGAGTAAGATGGGAAGTCTGTGTAACCAAAGAAAGTCCAGGAGGGTGGCTGGGCCAGGGGCCAGATCTGGAGTCGATCTTTCCTTTGCTCCCCTCCTGGCCTCACCCAGGCCCTGCTACAACCTCTCCCTCCAGTCTCCCCTCCCCGCCAGCTGGGTGGGGGGGGGGGGTTCATGTATCACCTTCCAGAACATGCGTCTCCCTCCCCACCCCCCAACTCCGCCCCCACGACTCCCTACTCCAGGAATGTGCCGTCCCCAGACCTGCCTCTCAGCACGTCCACGCAGCTGCATGGAGCCAGGCTGGCTGGGGAAGGCGGAGAGTGAGGACCAGTGCAGTGAGGATGGGCGGGCGGGAGGCCTGGGGACCACTGTGGTGAGGATAGTAGTAATAATAATGATAATAATAATAAAAAAAGGAAATGGTACCTGATAAGCCCTTACTATATGCCAATCATGGTTCTAAGCACTGGGGTCTTGTCTTATGCTGTTGAGTCGTTTCCAACCCACAGTGACTCCACGGATACATCTCTCCCAGAACACCCCGCTCTCCATCTGCATTCGTTCTGGTAGTGTATCCATAGAGTTTTCTGGGTAAAAATATGGAAGTGGTTTACCGTTGCCTTCTTCCGTGCTGTAAACTTGAGTCTCTGCCCTCGACTCTCTCCCGTGCCGCTGCTGCCCAGCACAGGTGAGTTTTGACTTGTAGCAGATTGCCTTCCACTCACTAGCCACTGCCCAAGCTAGGAATGGAATGGGTGGGCCTCTGCTTGACTCTCCCACCCAAAAAGTAGAGTACTGGAAACTCTCTAGGATGGATCCTGAGGGGCAAGCACTGGAGTAGATACAAGGTAATCAGGTTGGAATGTCTTTGTTCCACATGGTGCTCACACTCTAAATCCCCATTTTATAGATAAAGTAACTGAGGCCCAGAGAAGTTAAGTGACTTGCCCAAGGTCACCCAGCAGACACTTGGCGGAGCCTGAATTATGACCCAGGTCCTTCTGAGTCCCAGGCCCATGCTTTATCCACTCAGTCACGCTGCTTCTCTGGGCAGATGGGCGGGAGGGAGGCCTGGGGACTAGTTCATTGAGCATGAGTTTGTCAGGGGCAGGAGGGAGGCCTGGCCTCCCGGTTTGCTCCCACCCTCAGTCTCAAAGCTAATCTGCCCCCCCAGTGCAGGCGAGGAAGGGAAAGGGGGCCTGGGGATGGGGGTGGGAGGGTGACTTGGGGCCGGCAGGCCCAGATAGAGAGCCTTGTAGCTCCCTGCTCGGTCTGTGAGCTCTGGATGGGGTGAGGCTCGTTCTGAATGGTCTCCTTTCACAACCTACCGCCAGCCAAATAGGATCCGATCCCCCCAAGGGCTGCCTGCACAGAGCCCTCTTAATCTGTGCGGCACAATGCACTGTTCACACAGCTCAGGAAACAAAATAAATAAACCCTTGCAAAGGCCTCACAATGGAGCTTTGAAAGAGGAATCGGCAGGAAAGGAGTTCACACCTGAAGTAGGGGGTGAGGGGTGGGGCCGGCCACGTATGGAGGGACCCAGGAAGTTTTGGGAATGGGGTTGGAGGTGGGGCGAAGGGAAGGGCCTGCTATGCAGGGAGGGATCCAGGAGGGGTTGGGAATGGTCGGGGGGGGGGGAGATGAGGGGAGGGGCCTGCTTGTAGGGAGGCACCCGGGGCAGTCAGGGAATGGACCCCAACCTATCGTCATTTAGCCCTTGGCCCCCTGCCCCGATATCCGGTCCACCTAAAGCTGGACTAGCTTTGTCCTATGTGGACTTACAGTTCCCGGCCCAGAGCATCCCATTCTCTTGGGGCAGGGAGAAGGTGGTAGGGGCCAGGATTTGGCACAGCCTGGGGCCTGACAAATCAAATGTCAAAGTGATGCCAGTACTGGGATGGTGATCTAAACTGGCACCAAGGAGCTCCAGTTTCACAACCCTGACAATTTTCTCCACGTGCACTTCGTTTCTGGTTGTGGAGGCTACGGGCAGGGGGAGGGAAAGGGGCAGGGGCAGGAGCAGAGGCAGGGCAGCCGTCCATGTGGTCGGGGCTCAGTCTACCTTGAAATATGAAAACTGTAGGGTGAGTCCTGCCAGCATGCCATGGCGTTTCAGGAAGGGATGCTTTTTTGTGTTATTTATTAAGTGCTTACTATGCGTCAAGCACTGTTCTAAGTGCTGGGGTAGATACAAGTTAACCAGGGAGGACACAGTCTCTGTCCCACGAGGGGCTCATAGACTAAAGTAGAAAAGAGATCGGGTTTATGGACCTCCATTTTAAAGACGTAGAAACTGAGGCCCTTCTGCATCTTGGTTGGCAGGCTCTAAGCAGGAGAGCAGTGAGTAGTGAGCCCATTGTTGGGCAGGGATTGTCTCTATCTGTTACACTGCATTAGTACAGTGCTTTGCACACAGTAAGCGCTCAATAGATACTATTGAATGAATGAATGAATAAATACAGTCCTGCCTTTCCACTATCGCTGCTCCATCCTTGCCAGCCGGCTGATCATTTCCGTCCCTGAGGAGCTCAGAGTGACATCACAGGGTTTTAGCCACTCTCCCCTTCCCCACTCCCTCACCTTTCCTGGCTTTCCTGATGGCCATCCCTGCCCCATTAGCCAATCCAATCTTTCCCACTAGTCCATTTCCTATTCCCACCCGTTAGGCAGCAGAACCTTGGTTCGGTTGGGTCAAACAGCTAGGACTAAATGCCGGGTTTGTGCTGAATCGCAAGAAAGCTACCAAGCTCAGCCTGAGTGATGGGGGTGAGGAGAATGAGTTGGGGCCTCAGACGGAGTTTCCTGTCAGAAAGAGTTTGCCTCTGGCCTGGAAGGCCCTCCGCCCTCACTTCAGACAATGACTCTCCCTGCCTATGTACCTTATTGATGGCACATCTCCTCCAAGATGCCTTCCTTGATTAAGCCCTTCTTTCCTCCCATTCCCTTCTGCTTCGCCTTGACGTTCTCCCTTTATTCATCCCCCCTCCCAGGCCTAGAGCATTTATGTACATATCTGTCATTTACTTATTTATATTAATGTCCGTTTCTCCCTCGAGACTGTAAACTCATTTTATCTGTTTATTGCTATACTGTATTCTCCCAAGCACTCAATACAGTGCTCTGCACACAGTAAACACTTAATAAACCCGAATAAATGAGTGAACATCCTCAGCATCTCTGCCGAGGGCCCAACGGGCAGAATCTGGGAGCAGGAAAATCCTTAAGGCTGGAGGGAAAAGGAAGCCCAAGGGCATAGGGATGCAGTCCTGGTAAAGCAGTAAATCCCCAGGTGACATTCCCTATAAATTTTTGGGAAACAGTCTCCCTCCTCCGGGGCTTCAGCCATAAAGATCCTGGCCATGTCTAGTTCCCACTGTTCCAGGACAGGGTCACCAGCCCTAGAGTAGTTATAGGGTTGGGTTGGTTTCTCCCTTAAAGGATTGGTAGACACTCAAAGGAACAGAAAGAGCTTCAGGGACTTTTTTCCTGCTTGAAAAATGAAGTGTGGATTCTGCAGTCATGGCAGATCCTCGGCTGTCTGCCTCTTCCTTCTTTCCTCGTTCTGTTTTGCCAGCTCTGCCCTGTCTGCTTTGCCTGGGGACACTAAAGTCAAGTTCAACTGCATCTGGAGTGGTGGTAGAGCCAAACTCACACTGCATTCAGGGTGAGGCTGAAGCCAAGCTCACACTGTGTTCCCCACAGCTGCAGCCCCACCATCAGATTCACACTATAGTGCTGGAGGCCATGCTAGAATCAAATTCACACTGATTGTCAGGGTGACTTTAGAGCCAAGTTCACACCGCATTCCTGGCAGCTCTGGAACCAAGTTTACACTGCATTGCCCGTGACTCTAGAGCTAAATTCACGTCCCATTTCTGCCACTTGTCAGCTGTGTGACCGTGGGCGAGTCACTTCACTTCTCAGTGCCTCAGTCACCTCATCTGTAAAATGGGGATTAAGACTGTGAGCCTCAAAAAGGACAATCTGATGACCCTGGATCTACCCCAGCGCTTAGAACAGTGCCCTGCACATAGTAAGCTCTTAACAAATACCAGTATTATTACTATTATTATTGTGTTGGCTCTAGCAATTAATCAATTTATTGAGCACTTACATGTGTACAGAGCACTGTACTAAACTCTTGGGAGAGTGCAACGTAATGATGGAACAGATGCATTCCCTGCTCATAGCGAGTTTACAGTCTACAGGAGGAGACAGACTTTAATATAAATAAATGAATTAGGACTATGTACATAAGTGCTGTGGGGCTTGGGGATGGTGATGAATAAAGGGAGGGCCATACAAAGGGAGTAGGAAAAGGGGAAATGAGAGTTTAGTCAGGAAAGGCCTCTTGGAGGAGATGTGCCATCAGTAGGATTTTGAAGGAGGGAGAGAAATTGAATGTTGCATTTGAAAAGGGAGGGAATTTCAAGCCTGAGAGCAGGACTAGGGCCAGAGGTCAGAGGTGACAGTGTTTTGCCGGGGGTGATATTAGTACCAAATTCACAGTGCGTTTTGAAACCCCCTCGCCTCTGTTGGCATCTGCTGGGGGCAGATGGTGTAGGAGCAAGGGAACCTCACCGACCCCTGAGCCTGGCCTGCATCCCCCACGTCCCCTGCAGCTCCATGTTGGATGTCCCTCAAGGGTGGAGTCCTTCTGTCTGAGGAGTCCAATTCTTTCAATGGCACGTCCAAGCCCAACGATCTAGAAGGAGCAGCTGTACAAGGACTTTGCTGGAGGAAGTTAGGGGAGGCTTTCCCTCTCAGAGGTATTTCTGGGAGCCCAGATGGGAGGCCCCCCTCAGGCTCTCTGCAGCCCTATAGGAAGTTCCACCCCAAGGGCCCGAGCTGGGCAGGGGCCTGGATGGGGACAGCTGGGTGGCAGACCTTCTCAGAAGACTTATGCAATGGGAGATGGACTCTGGGGGTGCCCCAGGAAGCAGGGTGGGGTGGGAACAGAGCAGGCCCGAGGAGCATGAGCCCTGGGCCCTCGAGCAGAGCAGCGGATCTATGGGGACTATGGGGGCCTCTCCATTTTCTAGCAGGTCTGGCAGTCACCCACCTCCTGATCCGCAGTGGGTCAAAAGTAGGACATGGGGTCAGTGTGACTTCTCACCCCACCTGAGATCATAGCTTCTCTGTCCGCCGGGCTCTCCTTGCTGACCTCCCTGCCTCCAGCCTCTTCATTGCATACTTCACTCTGCCGCCTGGACTATGTTTCTAACAAAATGTTGAGTGTATATCTCCCTGATCCTCAAGAATCTCTAGTGTAGCCCATCCCTTCCACCGCACAGAGAAACTCCTCACCATCAGCTTTAAGGCACCCAAATCAGTTCTCCCTCCCACCTAACCTTGCCCTTTCCCACTACACCCCAACTCACATAGTTTGTTCCTTTAACACCAACCTCCTCACTGTGCCTCAATCTCGTCTCTCCCGCCACTGACCCCAGGCTCAACCCCTCCCTCCTGGCTGGAAGTCCCTCCCATTTCCTTCCAACAGATCACCATTCTCCTCATCTTCAAGGCCTTTTTGCAATCACATCTCCTCCAGGAGGCCCTCCCTGACTCACCTGCCATTTCCCCAACTTACTTTCCCCAGCTACAGTTTCACCTATGACCCGTAAACACTTTGGTACTCATTCCATTGTCCCCTTTCACAGTCCTTATATACAACTCTCAACTTGGTTGCCTCCCTTACCTAAAAATTCCTTTAGTGTCTGTCTTCCCCTCTATGCTTGAAGCTCCTTGAGGACAAGGATCATGTCTATCTACTCTATTGTACACTCCCAAGCATTTAGTACAGCTCTCTACACAGAGTAAGTGCTCAATAAACACCATTGACTAATTAACCGATTGATTGGCCTGGGTAGAGTGTGGTGTCTACAGGGGTAGGGTTCTTTGATTCCTTCTGTGGCTGGCTTTGGTGGTAGCTTGGCCGGCACCATCAGACATGGCCCCAGACATTTTCAAGTCTAGAAGAAAAAGGAGAGAGTATCTACTCTTTCTCCTGGATGTTTTCTCCATCATTTTCCCCTTATCCCTGGGTGTGCGGGAAGGAGCCTGGCTGTCCCTCCCACGTTAAAGCTGGTGAAACAGTAGTTCAGAGAGGGGTATCATTTCCAGCAGCACTCAGAAAGCCAGGGGTCTATCTAAAGCTGGGATCCAAGTCACCCAACTCCCAGCTCTGCATCCCACCGGCCCCAGTTCGAGGATTCTGCTTCGATCCCAGTTCTGGACTTTATTCTCAAGCTGGCGGGGACCGGGGCTACCCACCTTCCACTCCCTGGACCATCCCCCATCACGATCAGCTCCTTCCACACCGCCCAAGTTAGCGGGGCGACGCTCTGGGGCTGGGTTTCCGGAGCCGGAGGCCAGAACGGACAGATGTGTCAGCTGTTCGACTCCAGCCCCTCCCGCCCGACAAGGAAGCCAGCCTCTACCTCCCTGGAGAGGCCTAATGCATTCTGCACACCCGCTGGCTGTGGGCTCTGCCTCTCGAAGCTCTCTCTCCCTGCTCGCACATGGAGCCAGCTCCTGTTGGGCGAGGGGAGGGGGATGGGGGCGAGCAGGGAGGAGAAGCCCAGAGCCATAGAGCCCGGCCCCTCTCCTTGGCCTGTTTCTGTTGGCTGCCTGTCTTGGACCTCAGTGGAATTGCCAGCCCCAAAGAGGAAGCCAGACGCTTAATTGAGTCCCCCGGTTTGATGAGGATGTATTGGATGTCAATAGACGGCCCGCGAGCTATTTTCGTCTGTGATCTCACCCTCAGCTGAGAGACAAAGGCCCTGCCCCTGCTACGTGGCCGGGATCCAGGGGCTGGGCCCTCAGGCCGTTCTGCAGGCTGAGGGGAGCCGCCAGGTCAGGGATTCGGGACCTCTCTGCGCTGTTCTTCTGAGAACGTGGGGGTGTCAGTGATTCTGTGGCTGGGCTGGCTCCCGCCAAGTTGCTTGACATGGAAGTCCACTTTTTGGGGAGCCTGAAGGGAATGGAGGGTGTCCTGTGGGGAGGGAGGATGCCCCAGGTGTCATCCCAAGGAGCATTTGGGCTGTGAAGGTGGGGTCATTGATATGGGTGTCCAAGGAGCTGGGTTCTAATCCCACAACCCACTGAATTGCTGTGTGGTTTTAGGCAAGCTTCCCATCACTACCCCCAAAGTGGCCTACTGGAAAGGGTACAAGCCTGAGAGTTCAAAATAGTAATAATTATAATAATAATTTTAGTATTTGTTAGGAACTTACTATGTGCCAAACACTGTACTAAATGCTGAGGTAGATCCAAGATTATCAGGTATCACGTGGGGCTCACAGTCTAAGTAGGAGGGAGAAGGGGTATTGAATCCCCATTTTGCAGATGAGAGAACTGAGACACAGAAAGTTAGGTGACATGCACAGGGTCCCTCAGAAGACAAGTGGAAGAGCCGGGATTTAAAACCCAGGTCCTCTGACTCCCAGGCCCGTGCTCTTTCCCCTAGGCCCTTATGCTTCTCATGGCAGTGGCAGAGGGGGGATTGGAAACCTGGGTTCTAATCATATCTCTCCCGTTTACTTGCTTTGTGGCCTTAGGCAAAGTCACTTAACTTCTCTGTGCCTCAGTTTCTTAACTTATTACATGAGGATTAAATGCCTAGTCTTCCTACCCTATGTGCCACTGTCCTAGTTATCGGTGCTTGGCATATAGTGAGTACTTGACAAACGGCACAGTTATTATTATTAATGCTGTTTCCAGGAGTGGTTGGGCAGGTCTGAAAGTCTCCTCAGAAATGGAATTTGAGAGGAAGGAAGTGAGGGGCCTTACTCAGAATTCATAGCTCCAGAGCTCCAAGAAACTTCAGAAAGAGCCACCTTCACCCAAGTAATCCCCACCCAGAGCTGGTGGTGGGCTTTGGGGTTTGGGGTGGTGTCCCCAAAACGGATGAACAGCAGAGATTGAGGTGCTAGCCCTGACTGTGGGCTGCAGACTTCTGCAAGAGCGACAGACACATGCAGAGCCAAAGCTTTTCAAAGATCATGAGCCAGTCTTGGCCAGGGAGCAGTAACATCAGTCGATCAATCAGTCGACTGATGGTATTTACTGAGTGAGACGCGTACTCCACAGACCACTGTATTAAGTGCTTGGGAGTGTACACTAGAGTTAGCAGGCATGATCCCTGCCCTCAAGTAGTTTACAATCTAGCAAGAGAGTCAGACATTAAAATAAATTGCAGGTAAGGGAAGCAATAAAGTATCTTACCTTATCTCCTACTTCCTTCCTTACCTCCCTTATTTCCTCAAAACCCAACCCACTCCTCTAATGCCATCCTGCTCGCTGTACCTTGATATCATTTATCCCACTGCCAACACATTTCCCACAACATTCCCATAGCCTGAAACTCCCTCCCGCTCCATATACACCAGACCACCACTCTCTCCGCCTTCAAAGCCTTATTAAGAGCACATCTCCCCAAAGAGACCTTCCCTGATGAAGCCCTCATTTCCTTTTGCCCCACTCCCTTCTGTATCACCCTTGCATTTGGATTTGCACTTTTTAGCTACCCTTCCCTCAGCCCCTATGGTGGGTCAAAGATGGAATTGGATTAGAGAGGAAGTGGAGGCAGTGGGAATATAAAACCCGTGAGAGATGTTTGGACAAGAAATGGGAGGAGGGAGATGGAAACTTACCTGGGTGGAGCGGTGGCATCAAGAGAAGATTTTTTTTAAGCCAAGAGAGACTTGGGAGTGTTTGAATGCTGAGGGGAAGAAGCCATCACTAAGTGAGCGGTTGAAGACAGTGGTCGGGGAAGGCAGAAGAGAGGGCATAAAGGCACTTATAAGGTATGAAGAGATGCGGCCAAAGATGCTGGGTAGATTTCAAAAGCAAATAGGAGATCTCTGGAGATGAAAGAGAAAGATGAGAGGGTAGAGAAGGGGTAAGAGGGAGAAGGAGAGGTAAAGGGAAGATTCTGAGAAATTTATGTCTGATGATTTCGATTTTGTCATTGAAGTCACCGTCATGGTCAACAGAGGTGAGAATTGGGGAGTAGGAGCACTAGAAAGGGACTTAAAAGTCAGTAAACTTCTTGTGGGC
Organism: Ornithorhynchus anatinus; assembly: GCF_004115215.2. Lineage (NCBI taxonomy): Eukaryota > Metazoa > Chordata > Mammalia > Monotremata > Ornithorhynchidae > Ornithorhynchus > Ornithorhynchus anatinus. The sequence goes on from NC_041732.1 coordinate 21,420,431, forward strand.
AGGGAGCATGTCTACCAACTCGATTATCTTGTACTCTCTCAGGCCCTTAGTACAGTGCTCTGTGAGCTCTAAGCTGTGAGCTCGCTGTGGGCAGAGATTGTCACTGTTTATTGTTCTATTGTTCTTTCCCAAATTCTTAGTACAGTGCTCTGTAGACAGTAAGTGCTTAATAAACATGAATGAAAGAATGAATGCTCTGCACATTGTAAGCCCTCAAAAAATATCACTGATCAAAGAAGGGACAGGGGGCCAAGGGAGTTGACAGCTACAGTGGGGAATCAGCGTGGCTCAGTGGAAAGACCACGGGCTTGGGAGTTAGAGGTCATGGGTTCTAATCCTGGCTCTACCACTTGTCAGCTGTGTGACTTTGGGTAAGTCACTTAACTTCTCTGAGCCTCAGCTACTTCATCTGTAAAATGGAGATCAAGACTGTGAGCCCCACGTGGGACAACCTGAGCACCTTGTATCCCCCCAGTGCTTAGAACAGTGCTTTGCATATAGTAAGTGCTTAACAAATGCCACTATTATTATTATTATTATTATTATTAATGGTTAGAGCACAGGCCTGGGAGTCAGAGGACCTGAATTCTAATCTCAGCTCTACCATTTTTTTTTCCTTAAATGCTATTTGTTAAGCACTTACCATGTGCCTTGCTCTTTACTAAGTCCTGGAGCAGAAAAAAGCTAATCAAGTTGGATACAGTCCATGTCACACATGGGGCTCACCATCTTAAACCCCATTTTACAGATGAGGTAACTGAGGCACGGAGAAGCACTTGCCCAAGATAACACAGCTGACAAGTGGCGGAGCCAGGATTAGAATCCAAGTCCTCTGACTCCCAGGCCCGTGATCTTTCCACAAGGCCACACTGCTTCCCCGTCCACATTCCCCCCTTCCAAGCCCCTTAATGAGCTTAGAGTTTAGAGAAGGTGACAAACTTTAATATAAATAAATTACAGGATTGTACATAAGTCCTGTGGCGGTTGAGGGAGGGGTGAATACCAAGTGCTCAAAGGGTACAGATCCAAGTCCACTGTACTAAGCGCTTGGGAGAGTACAATATAATAGAGTTGGTAGACATGTGCCTTGCTCAGAAGGAGTTTATAGTCTACAGCAAGAGCTTCCGGGCATTAGACACATCAAGGCAGGGTTTCCTTCTTCTTGTAGCCCACTGCTTGTAGCCCACTGCTCCCAGGACCCAGAGATGACCTGCTGCAGAGATCTTTCTCTCTCTATTTTTCTCTCTCTCCCCACACCACCTCTCTCCTTCTCCCTCTCCTCTCTGTGTGTCCTAGCTGCCAGCTTTATAAGTAATCCCCTTTGACCCGCAGCTTTGGGGAAGTAAAAGAAGAGCATGTTCAAGCTGAACTGGTGGTGAGAACGTTCGACAGGAAACTTCCTGAGGACAGGCATCCTTTGTAACTCTCCACTCTGGATTCTATCGCCAGGAGAGGCCTACATGCAGGTGGTCAGACCAGGGGGAGTATAGGGGAGGCGGTAAGGGAAGGGAACTAGAGGAAAGGAGTGGCGAGAGGGAGAGAGAAGGGGAGAGAGAGGAAGAAAGGGGGAAAGTAGGAGGAAGAAAAAGGGGAGGGGGAAAAGGGAGGGGAGGAAAGGGAAGGGAGAGACAAAAGTAAGGACTGGGTACCCCCTGAGGGTCTCTGGATGCCAGCAATGCCGCCATCTGAGTCAAGTAATGGTGGCGGTCAGTTGCGTGCCACTGGGGGCTGCTGGAAATGCTAACAATAATATTTGTTATGCTCTTACTATGTGCCAAGCACTGCATTAAGTGCTGGGGGAGATATTAAATAATCAGGTCTCACATGGAGCTCACAGTCTAAGTAGGAAGGAGAACAGGTATTGAATCCCCATCTTGCATAGGGCTCACAGTCTTAATCCCCAGTTTGTAGATGAGGGAACTGAGGCTCAGAGAAGTGAATTGACTTGCCCAAGGTCACACAGCAGGCAGGTTGGGGAGCCAGGATCAGAACCCAGGTCCTCTAATTCCCTGGTACTCACGGGCACTGGACCACCCTGGGGAATGGTCTTCTGAGCCAGGGGTAGTTTCCATCATGGTCAGCGGATGCATTTGGCAGCCACTCTGGAAATTCTTATTCTTGGTCTGGAAGAGAGACAACAACTATAGTGGTAACGATGGTGAGGGGGTAAGAGGTTGGGCTTCCAGCTGGGATGCTGTCCTGCCACCCCAGCCTGAGAAGAGACCTTAACTGGAGTTGCCTCAGGGAGCACGATTGTTCTGGCGAATGTGGGGTGTGGTTGGTCACATTACTGAAAATGGACCAAATCCAGTCCACAGTTCCCACTGATCCCACTTGAATCAATCAATCAAACAATGAATTGCATTTACCCAGAGCTTACTGTGTGCTGAGAACAGTACTAAGCGCTTGCTACAGTACAATATTGACACCCAAATCGACATCTCCTCCCCTTTTCTCGCCTCCTCCCTTCAGGCTCGTATCTCCTCCTGCCTCCAGGACGTCTCCACCTGGATGTCTGCCCGCCACCTAAAACTCAATATGTCTAAAACCGAGCTCCTTATCTTCCCTCCCAAACCCTGTCCTCTCCCTGACTTCCCTGTCACTGTGGATGGCACGACCATCCTTCCAGTCTCACAGGCCCGCAACCTTGGTGTCATCCATGACTCTGCTCTCTCATTCACCCCACACATCCAATCCGTCACCAACTCCTGCCGGTATCACCTTCACAATATCGCCAAGATCCACCCTTTCCTCTCCATCCAAACTGCTACCCTGCTGGTACAAGCTCTCATAATATCCCGACTGGATTACTGTGTCAGCCTTCTCTCTGATCTCCCTTCCTCCTGTCTCTCCCCACTCCAGTCTATTCTTCATTCCGCTGCCCGGATCATCTTCCTACAGAAACACTCTGGGCATGTCACTCCCCTCCTCAAAAACCTCCAGTGGTTGCCTGTCAACCTCTGCATGAAACAAAAACTCCTCACTCTTGGCTTCAAAGCTCTCCATCCCCTCATCCCCTCCTACCTCAACTCCCTTCTCTCTTTCTAGTGGCCACCCCGAGCACTTCGCTTCTCTGCCGCTCACCTCCTCACAGTCCCCCATTCACTCCTATCCCGCCATTGACCCCTGGCCCACGTCCTACTGCCGTTCTGGAATGCCCTCCTTCCTCACGTCCACCAAACTAACTCTCTTCCCCTCTTCAAAGCCCTACTGAGAGCTCACCTCCTCCAAGAGACCTTCCCAGACTGAGCCCCCCCTTTTCCCTCTGCTCCCCCTCCACTCTCTGCTCCTCCTCCTTCCCCCTTCTCCTCCCCTCAGCACCATGCTCATTTATATATATGATTTATTACCCTATTTATTTTGTTAATGAGGTGTACATCCCCTTGTTTCTATCTATCGTGATAATGTTATCTTGTTTTTGTTTTGTTCTGTTTTGCTTTGCTGTCTGTTTCCCCCGATTAGACTGTAAGCCAGTCATTGGGCAGGGATTGTCTCTGCTGTCAAATTGTACATTCCAACAGCTTAGTACAGTGCTCTGCACATAGTAAGCGCTCAATAAATACTATTGAATGAATGAATGAATAACAGAGCTGTAGACATTTTCCCTGCACATAGTGAGCTTACAGTCTAGAGGAGACAGACATTAATATAAATAAATCCTGGATTGATCATAAGTGCTGTGGAGCTAAGGGAGGGATGAATAAATGGTGCAAATCCAAGCTCAAGGGTGACTCAGAAGGGAGTGGAAGAAAAGGAAATGAGGGCTTAGTCAGGAAAGACCTCTTGGAGGAGACGTGCTTTTTAGTAAGGCTTTTGAAGATGGGGAGCGAGATCATCTTTTAGATATGAAGAGGGAAACGTGATCCAAGCCAGAGGCAGGAAGTGGGAAAGAGGTTGGCGGAGAGGTAGAAGATATCAAAGAACAATGAGCAGGTTGGCATTAGAGGTGCGAAGTGTGTGATCTGGGTTACAGTAGACAAGTAGTGAGTTGAGATAGGAGGGGGCAAGGTAAATGAGTGCTTTAAAGCTTATGGGAAGCAGTTTCAGTTTAATGCTGAGGCAGATGGACAACAGCTGGAGGTCCTTGAGGAGTGAGGAAACATGGATTGAATGTTTGTGTAGAAAAATGATCTGGGCAGAAGAGTCAAGTATAGACTGGAATGGGGAGAGAGAGGCTGGAGGCAGGGAGGTCAGCAAGGAGGCAGGGAGGTCAGAAAGGAGACTGATGCGGGTGTAATAAATTAAGCGCTTGGATTGATGCAGTAGCAGTTTGGATTGGAGAGGAAAGGGTCAATCGATGAACCAATTAATCCATCAACCAATAGTATTTATTGAGCACCTACTGCTTGCAGAGCACTCTAATAATTCCTTGAGAGAGTGTGAAAGAGTTAAGCATGATCCCTGCCCTCAAGGAGCATTCAATCTAGTGGGAGAGACAGATACTAAAAGAAATTTCAGTACAGGGGAAATAACAAGAGTTCAAAATGATGTCTGTAAGTGCTTTGGGGGTGGGGTCCGGTGGGATGAGCATCAAAATCCTTAGAAGGTACGGACCCATTACACAGGTCAGTCAGGAGGGAGGAAGACCAGGGAGGAGAGATAAGAGGTTAGTCAGAGAAGGCTTCCTGGAGGAGACATGATTTTGGCAGGGCTTTGTAGATGAGAAACAGCGTGGCCCAGTGGATAGAGCCTAGTCCTGGGAGACAGAAGGACCTAAATTCTAATTCCGGCTCCACCCCTTGTCTGCTGTGTGACCTTGTGTAAGCCACCTCACTTCTCTGTGCCTCAGTTACCTCATCTTTAAAATGGGGATTAAGACGGTGAGCCCCACTTGGCATGTGGACTGTGTCCAACCCATTAGCTTGTATCTACTCCAGCACCTAGTACGGTGCATGGCACATAGTAAGTGCTTAACAAATACTGTTAAAAAATGATGGGAAGAGCAGTCTGCCAGCTACAAAAGGGGAGAGAATTCCAGAAGGAGGGAGGGCACGAGCAAAAGGATGGCAGTGGGAAAGTTGAAAAGAGGGCATAGTTTTGAGATGAGTGAACCATGATGTAGTGGGAGAAGAAGGTGGACAAATAAGAGGGAGAGAGCTGATTCAGTGTTTTAAAGTCAACGATCAGGTGTTTCTGCTTGACGCAGAGAGGAATCGGCAACCATGGGAGGCTTCGGAGGAGTGGGAAGATGTGCACAGACCAATGTTTTAGAAAAGCGATCGGGCAGCGGAGTGAATAATGGGCTGGAGAGGGGAAAGACTATTTCCTGACCTAATTGGGGCTCCTCATTTTCCTCATTTTGGAGGTGTCAAGTTGGCAGATGGAGGGTCTTCAGGGTGGAGGTTTTGGGGGACACATTAACCCAGTTGCATACCAGATGATCCAGTTTCAGGTTGGGTTTTTTTTTTTGATGGCATTTGTTAACTAATTACTATTTGCCAGACATTATACTAAGCTCTGGGGTGGGTACAAGACAATTGGGTTGGACGCAGTCCCTGTCCCACTGGGAGTCACAGTCTTAATCCTCATTTTACAGATGAGTAACTGACTCCCAGAGAGGTGAAGTGACTTGATCAAGTTCACTTAGCAGACAAGTGGTAGAGTTGGGATTATTACTCAGGTCCTTCTGACTCCCGGGCCCATGCTGTATCCACTAGGCCACGCTGCTTCTCTGTTGACCTATTTCCCTGCCCGTACAATTATGGAACAGGACACTTGTCCAGCCCATCGTCCATTTCCATCCCCCGGCCTCTCTTATCTGTGTGGCTCCTGCTGCCAGATACAGGACCCAGAGTTCTCCATGGCCTGGGTGGGGAATGCAATGGCTCTGGGGAAGTGAAGGGCAGGACTCAACTCCCATTCTCTCCTGGACCCCCTCTAATCTGGCTTCCATCCCCTCCACTCTACCGAGACTGCTCTCTCTAAGGTCACCCATGACCTCCTTCTTGCCAAATCCAATGGCTCCTACTCCATTCTAATCCTCCTTGACCTCTCTGCTGCCTTTGACCATCCCCTCCTCCTCCACACCTTATCTCACCTTGGCTTCACGGACTCCGTCCTCTCCTGGTTCTCTTCTTATCTCTCTGGCCGGTCATTCTCAGTTTCCTTCGCAGGCGCCTCCTCCCCCTCCCATCCTTTAACTGTTGGAGTTCCTCAGGGGTCAGTTCTTGGCCCTCTTCTGTTCTCCATTTACACTCACTCCCTCGGTGAACTCATTCGCTCTCACGGCTTTGACTACCATCTCTACGCAGATGACACACAGATCTACATCTCTTCCCCTGTCCTCTCCCCCTCCCTTCAGTCTCGCATCTCCTCCTGCCTCCGGGACGTTTCCACCTGTATGTCTGCCCGCTACCTAAAACTCAACATGAACAAGACTGAGCTCCTCATCTTCCCTCCCAAGCCCGGTCCTCTCCCAGACTTCTCTATCACCGTGGATGGTACAACCATGCCTCCCGTCTCTCAGGCCCGCAATCTCGGTGTCATCCTTGACTCGTCTCTCTCGTTCACCCCACACATCCTATCCGTTACCAAGACCTGCTGGTTTCACCTCTACAATATCGCCAAGATCCGCCCTTTCCTCTCCACCCAGACGGCTACCTTACTGCTACAGGCTCTCGTTATATCCCGGCTAGACTACTGTGTCAGCCTTCTCTCTGATCTCCCTTCCTCCTCTCTCGCCCCGCTCCAGTCTATTCGTCACTCCGCTGCCTGGCTCATCTTCCTGCAGAAACGTTCTGGGCATGTCATTCCCCTTCTTAAACACCTCCAGTGGTTGCCTATCAACCTCCGCTCCAAACAAAAACTCCTCACTCTAGGCTTCGAGGCTCTCCATCACCTTGCCCCTTCCTACCTCTCCTCCCTTCTCTCTTTCTACTTCCCACCCCGCACGCTCCGCTCCTCTGCTGCCCACCTCCACACCGTCCCTCGGTCTTGCCTATCCCGCCGTCGACCCTTGGGCCACATCCTCCCGCGGTCCTGGAATGCCCTCCCTCCTCACCTCCGTCAATCTTATTCTCTTCCCCTCTTCAAATCCCTACTTAAAGCTCACCTCCTCCAAGAGGCCTTCCCAGACTGAGCTCCCCCCTTTTTTCATTCTGCTCCCTCTACCCTCCCCCTTCACCTCTCCACAGCTAAACCCTCTTCTCCCCCCTTTCCTTCTCCTCCCCTTCTCCCATCCCACCCCCTCAGCACTGTACTAGTCCGCTCAACTGCATATATCTTCATCACCCTATTTATTTTGTTTATTTTGTTTAATGAGATGTACATCACCCTGATTCTATTTATTTGCCATTGTTTTTATGAGATGTTCTTCCCCTCGACTCTATTTATTACCATTGTTCTTGTCTGCCTGTGACCCCCGATTAGACTGTAAGCCCATCAAAGGGCAGGGAATGTCTTTATCTGTTGCCGATTTGTACATTCCAAGCGCTTAGTCCAGTGCTCTGCACATAGTAAGCGCTCAATAAATACTATTGAATGAATGAATGAATGAATGAATAAATGACTCTCCCCAGAGAGAAATGCTCTCGGTTTGAATGGAATTGTCATATTTCTACAATCAGTGGGTATGACGTCCTGAGACTCAGCTGTGTGCCTAGATGGGGCTGTCAGGGACCGAATTCTAAGGGCACCATACCAGCTTGCTGCTCGGGGCATTTTTCTACAAAAACGTTCAGACAATGACTCCCTAGTTCTCAAGAACCCCCAGTGGTTGCCCATCCACTTCTGCACCAAACAGAAGCTCCTTACCATCGGTTTAAAGCACTCCATCAACTCTCCTCCTCCTACCTTACCTCAGTGATTTCCTACTTCAACACAGCAAGAACACACCACTCTTATAATGCTAACCTGAGCCACGATCTCATCTCTCTCTCACCATCAACCCCTTGCTCACTTCTTCCCTCCTCCCTGGAATGCCCTCTCTCTTCGTATCCATCAGACTATCACTCTCCCCACCTTCAAAATCTTAGTGAAGGCACATCTCCTCCAAGAGGCCTTCCCTGGCTAAGCCCCCATTTCCTCTTGTCCCACTCTCCTCTTTGTCACCCTTGTACTTAGATTTACTCCCTTTATTCACCCCTCCCTCAGCCCCACAGCACTTATGTATGCATTTGTTATTTATTTATTCTTACTACTGTCACTCGCTCCGGATTGTAAGCTCAGAGTGGTCAGGGAACATGTCTACCAACTCTGTTATACTGTATTCTCCCAAGCACTTAAGTCAGTGCTCTGCACATAGTAAGTGCTCAATAAACAAGACTGATTTATTGATTGGTTGGCTTCGTATCCAACAGACTATAGCTATGATAACAATAATAGTATTTTGTTAAGCGCTTACTATGTGTAAAGCTCTGTTCTAAGTGCTGCTGAAGGCACAAGATAAGCAGGTCAGACACAGATCCCTATCCCACATGGGGCTCACAAGACCACCAGTCTCTCCATTTACAAAGTCCTACTAAAATCACATTTCCTCCAGGAAATCTGCCCTGATCACACTCTCATCCCCCACCCTATTCTCCCACCCACCTCACTGCTTTGGGTTCCAAAGCACTTGGAATCTCTTGTCTTGACTTATGCTGTCGAGTCCTCTCTGAAACATAGGGATACCATGGACACATCTCCCCCAGAATGGCCCTCCCCCATCTGCAATCCTACTGGTAGTGTATCCATAGAGTTCTCTTGGTAAAAATACAGAAGTGATTGACCATTAACTCCTTCTGTACAGTAAACTCGAGTCTCTGCCCTCGACTCTCTTCCATGACACTGCTGCCCAGCCCAGGTGAGTTTTGACTTGTAGCAGATTGCCTTCCATTCGCTAGTCACTGCCCAAGCCAGGAATGGAATGGTTAGGCCTCTGCTTGACTCTCCCTCCCGTCGTCAAAACTGGTAGAGTACTGGAAACTCTCTAGGTGCAATTCTGAGAGGATCTTGGAATCTCACCCCACCCTTAGTCTTCACTTCTATGTGACTAAATTACCTCATCCTGTAAAATGGGAATTGAGAAAAAGGGCCCCATGTGATACAGGGAATGCATCCAACTTGATTTGCTTGTATCCACTCGAGCTCTTAGTACTGTGCCTGGCACAGAGTAATCTCTTAACAAACACCATAAGTATTATTATTATTAGTCCCATAACTCTTATGCACACAGCCTTATATTTTGTTATATCCTCTCATCTTTTTTAAATAGTATTTATTAAGCTTGTAGTATGTGTCAGGTACTGTTCTAAAAGCTAAGATAGAAACAAATTAATCAGGTCAATGAGGGGCTCAGAGTATAAGTAGGAAGGAGAACAGTTATTGAATCCTCATTTTGCCACTGAGGAAACTGAGGTGCAGAGAAGCTAAGTGATTTGCCCTAGGTCACACAGCAAGCAAGTAGTGGAGTAGTGATTAGAACTCAGGTCCTCTCTGTCCCAGTCCTGTGTTCTGTCCACTGCTTCCCATCTGTAAGTTGCTTCCTATCTGTAAGTAACTTTAGTGTCCATCTCCCCACTAGATTATAAACTCCTTGAGGGCAGGGATTGTGTGTACTTACTTCATTTTACTCTACCAAGTGCTTAGAGTTTAGCAAACAGTAAGTACTCATTAACTACCTTGATTGATTGATTAGGCTATCCTAACCTGGGATGGGAAGGAGAATCTTCAAGACGTCTCCATCAAGGGCTCCCCACGACCTGCCTGGGGAGAAGCAGTGTGGCCTAGTGGATAGAACACGGGCTTGGGAGTCAGAAGGAGCTGGGTTCCAATCCTGGCTCTGCCATTTGTCTGCTGTGTGACCTTGGGCGAGTTACTTCACTTCTCTATGTCTCAGTTACCTCATCTGTACAATGGGGATTAAGACTGTGAGCTCCATGTGGGACAGGGACTGTGTCCAGGGATTGTGTCCAACCGGATTAGCTTGTATCTATCCCAGCACTTAGAACAGTGCTTGTCACATAGTAAGTGCTTAACAAATGCCATCATTATTACTTCCTGCCTCCTCTCCTTCTCCCTGCCCTGCTCCTCCCTGTCCCGTCCAGATTGTGTATATGTGAGGGAGGGGAGGCAGGGGGTGGGAGAGGCTGGTCAGATGCAGTCCCTCTTTTCCCCAGACTCATCTTCCTGCAAGAAGCAGGCCCTGGGGAGTGGTGGACCTGGGATGTGGCCAGGCCAGATCCTGGAAATCCCAAGTCCAATCAGTTCAACCACCACTGGTCCCCAGAGACACAGCCCGGGCCTAGAGCTGGGACCGGCCCCAGGCAGGAAGCATCTGAGAGCATCCAGTTTCCCCTCACAGCTTGGCCCAGGCCCAGGCCCCCACCATCTGATCAACCTCATCACCCCACACTGGGAGGTAGAGCCTGCATTCCTCTCTCCGCCCAACTGTGATATCAGTGTCCACCACCAAGTAACGGGAGAGCAGTGTCCCCCAGGCAGGGACAGGAGCACAAACACTACTCGCTGCCACAAGGAAAATACACCCAGGGTTTTTATTTCCGACACATTCAAAATTACTATTTGTTATTATTTTTACTGCTGTTTTTACTCCTATTATTATTATTATTTGCTGAGTGACTCTTTGGGAGCCCTAATCCCTTTAAAATAATAAATAGAGGTTATTTGCAAGGACAAAACACTTAAATTATAAAAAATGTGGGGAAGAGGGGTGTTGACAGCAGGGTTTCTGAATTCTCTAGGGCCATCAGCAGTCACCCCAGTGAGGGACAGTGGATCTGGACAGAAATAGTTCCACACAGACTTTCTGGGCTCCTGGGACTATACTTCCCAGCAACCTCTGGGGCTGTGATGGTATGTAGTGATGTAGTAATAATGATAATAATTGTTATTATGCACCAAACATTGTGAGTACTGTACTAATCACTGGGTTAGATATACGGCAATCAGGTCAGACTAAGTCCCTTTCCCACATGGGCTCACCATGTAAGCAGAAGGGAGAACAGATATTTTATTCCATTTGAGAGATAAGGAAACTGAGGTGAAGAGAAGATAACTGACTTGTTCAAGGATACCCACTGGTCAAGTGGACAGAGGCAGGACTAGGACCCAGTCTCACGGGCTAGGCCTGGGGAAGACTGAGTGATGCCAGGAACGGGTTGGGCTGGGCAGACTGGGCAGGCTGGATCAGTTGGGAGCCCAGATATGCAACCCCTCAGGGCTCTCTCTGCCAGGACTTCCCAGGACCGAAATCATGGTTTTCTCTCGGAGCCAAACCAAAAATTGCACAATCATTGCCATTGGTCCTTCTCCTTCACACAAGCCAAATGGAGACGGAGAGACGGCAGCCTCGAGATGGGATTAGGGGGAGGACACTGCGTCGAAACAGAGCCGCAGATGTGGATTTTTGGTGGCGGGATCGCAGGCTGCTGTGGACTTTGCGATTGACGGTGGGGGGCGGCTTGAAGGACAGCTCCTGCCCCGAGAAGCAGCATGGCCTAGTGGATAGAGTATGGGCCTGCGAGTCAGAAGGACCTGGGTTCTAATATGGACTCCGCCACTTGTCTGCTTTATGACTTTGGGCAAGTCACTTCACTTCTCTGTGTCTCATTTATCCCATCGGGGATTAAGATTGTGAGCCCCACGTGGGAAAGGAGCTATGTCCAACATAATGATCTTGTATCTACCCCAGTACTTAGAACAGTGCCTGGCACATAGTAAGCACTTAACAGATGCCATAAAAAAGTGGTAGGAGCTCTGGATTGCACTTCTCTCCTCTCTGCAGCATTCCTGGTCTCCCTCCCTGCCCCCTCCACTCCACTGCCCACCCTAGGGAGCTACAGAAAACCCATCTGCAGAGAGGGGCGAAACCCCGCTTTTGTCCTGGTTTGGGGGGAGCCCTAGAAAGGACTTAAATTTCAGGGTTCTGACATGGTTTCCCTTAGCCTGTGGCATAGATCTGCCCCTTGCAATGTTGGAAGAATTTTCTGTTAATCAGATCTTTTCCAGAAATGTTCCTCGCTCCTGAAACATCACTCAGCGCCTGTCTCACTCCCCCAAATCCTCAGTCAATGGTATTGACCATTTACTATGTTCAGAACACGGTACTAATCTCTTGGGAGAATACAACAGAATTGTCGGATATGTTCCCTGACCAAAGTGTGAAGCAGTGTGGTCTAGTGGATAGAGCACTGGGCCTGGGATTCAGGAGGACCTGGGTCCTAATCCCAGCTCCTCCACTTGTCTGCTGTGTGACCTTGGGTACATCACTTAGCTTCTATGTGCCTCAGTTACCTCATCTGTCAAACGGGGCCTGTGAGCCCCATGTGGGACAGGGACTGTGACCAGCCTGATTATCTTGTATCTACCCCAGTACTCAGAACGGTGGCTGTCACATAGTAAGCACTTAACAAATGTCACTAAAACCCCCTCAAAAAACAAGCTTTCACCCTCCGCTGGCTTCCTGCGCCTCTCTGTACCAAACACACCTCAGAGTCAGCTTCGTGGCTCTCCGCTGTGGGGTCCCACCTTATTTATATGTTCCATTCACCCAGTGTTCCCCAACTCTCTGCCTTTGCTCCCCCAACCTTCTAGGAGCACCTCACTCTTGATTCCCTCATCCCCATCCCCCATTCATGTTGTTCCTCTGACTCGGAGCTCCCTCCCTCCCTTTATCAGACAGACCCCAGCTTTCTTCACCTTCAAATCCCTCCTAAAATCCCACTCTTCCAACAAGTTGATTCATTCCCTAGCACACTGCATCCTATCATCCTTTCAGCCAACTGCAACACTTGTGAATTTATTCATTTATTTTAGCCGTATTAGTCGCAAATGTTTATAGATTTCTCTCCCTATTAGAGTGCAAGGCCCAGGCGCCCAGGAAGCCTAGTACTTTGTCATTCTATTACAGTGTAACACTCTGAAGTGGGCACTCAGTAAATATTACTCCTCCTGCTTTAGCCCCAAGCTGATGCTCTCAGGGTGGCTTCCACAAGCCCCGACAGTTAAGCGCTCCCCCAGCCACAGCCGCACTGGATTTGGGGGGCAGGGGGACCGGGCCCCATGGGGGGGTCTCTCATGGTAGTCCCTGAGTTAAACAGCTGGCTTATTGGGGAAGTTGTGGTGGTTTGCTTCTGCCTGGGGTCGAGGCGCTTTCTCAGGGATGAACTGAGAAAGCAGTGTGGCCTAATGGATAGAACATATGCCAGGGAGTCAAAAGACCTGGGTCCTAATCCCAGTTCCATCACTGCTCTGCTGTTTGACCACGGGCAAGTGACTTCATTTCTCCGGGCCTCATTTACCTTATCTGTAAAATGGAGATTTAGACTGGGAGCCCCATGTGGAACATGGAGCATCCAACCTGATTGGCTTATGTATACCCCAGCACGCTGTACAGTGTCTGGCACATAGTAAGTGCTTTATAGATATCATAAAAAAGCATAGTGATGAGAAGCAATATGGCCTAATAGAAAGAATAGCTTGTATCTATCCCAGTGCTTAGTACAGTGTCCGGCACACCGTAAGAGTTTAACACATACCATAAAAAAGTACTATTGCCATTTTTAATTTTTTAATTTGGCTTGTTTTCTCTCCCCCATCCCACCTCCTTCTGCCTCTTTCCCCCCGCCCTTTATCTCTTCCTCTGCCCTTGGGTGTCTGTTCCCCAACTTCTTTGATACCTTGAATTTGAATATGTTTATTTTACCAAAGTGCTTTCACATTATTTTGTTTTCTTTGCACAGCATCATCCCTGTTTGGTAAAAGAGGCAGGAATCATTATCCCCATTTCACAAATGAGAATACTGAGGTCCAGGAAGTCAGCCACTTAATGTTTTGTGGAATTTACTTAGTGATATTTGTTAAGCACTTTTTTAAAATGGTATTTTTTAAGCCCTTACTATGTGCCAGGCCCTATACTAAACACTGGGGTAGATACAACCTGATCATATTGGACACAGGCCATGTCCCACCTGAGGTTCCCAATCTAAGGGCTTAAAATGTGCCAGACACTACACTAAGACAATTAGATAAGACATATTCCCTTACTCACAGAAAGTTCACAGTCTAAGAGGGAGGGAAAGGATCCTGAGGTTGAGAGGGTATGTGACTTGCCCAAGGTCACACAGCAGAACAGTGGCAGAGCTGGGATTAGAACCTGGGCCTTCCTACTTCTGGTCCATGCTATTTCCCCCAGGTTTCACAGCTTCTTGTGGATAAGAGTCCATATCTGAGTCCATGGATTCCTCCCGGCACCTCAGTACAGTGTTAGGCACAATGTAAATGCTGAGTCTTTTAATTTTTTTACTGGTATTTGCTAAGCACTTACTAGATGCCAAGGCACTGGAGCAGATACAAGATGATCAGGTTGGACACAGTCCCTGCCCCACATATGGCTCACAGTCTTACTTCCCATTTTACAGATGAGAGAAGTGAAGCACAGAGAAGTGAAGTGACTTGCCCAAGGTCACACAGCAGATAAGTCACAGAACCAGGATTAGAGACCAGTTCTTCCGACTCTGAGGCCACACTGTTTCTTGAATCTTTGTGGCTAATCACTGACTGATTTATAATTGAACATTGCTTCTGGGAAGAAATTCAGTGACTCCAACTCCTTCCCTTGGACAAAGTGAAGCCCCCTCCCTTCCTCAGTGGACCAGAACCCATTCCTGGGGCTACTGCCCCCCAGGACCACCTCCTAGTAGGGCAATACTGCAGACTCCGCCAGGGTGTGTCCAGGAGACGGAGTAGATCGGTGTCCCTCCTTAAGGTCTTCCCGAAATGGCAAATGGAAACCCAGAGAACTCGGTGTCCTGAGGTAGGAGGCCCCCAAGCTGTTTACAGAACACTCATGTCCCCGCGGCAGCCGTGCCCCATCTCGGAAGACAGAGAGACAGCGGGACCCTCCCTCAGCTCTGCGACTCAGAAAACACTCCCTCCATCGCACTGTTTATGTTTTCCTCTCCCAGGTTCTTTCTGGGTTGTTGTTGATTTTTGACAAGCCGTGTTCTCTGAAAGGCCATTCAGGAGAGTGATGAGTAAGGTTAAAGGCATCGGGATCTGTCTGACCTTAGACCTCACTCCACACCATTCCAGATGGTTCCGGCTGGTTCCTTCCTAATTTATCAATCAATCAATGGTAGTTATTCATTCATCATATTTCTTGAACGCTTACTGTGTGCAGAGCACCGTTTTAAGCGCTTGGGAGAGCACAATACAACAATAAGCAGACACATTCCCTGCCCACACTGAGCTTACAGTCTAGAGGAGGGGAGACAGACATCAGTACAAATAAATTACAGATATATATATATACATATAGAAGTGCTGTAAGGCTGGGAGGGGAGGATGAATAAAGGGAGCAAGTCAGGATGTGATACAGAAGAGAATGGGATAAGAGGAAAGGGGGGCTTAAGGAGATCACACTATTCATTCATTCATTCAATAGTATTTATTGAGTGTTTACGATGTGCAGAGCACTGTACTAAGCACTTGGAATGTACAAATCGGCAACAGATAGAGACAGTCCCTGCCCATTGACGGGCTTACAGTCTAATCGGGAGAGACAGACAGACAAATGTGCACGGACACCACACTGGGTACTGGGGAAACATGCAGAAAAAAATATAAGATGTGATCCCTGCCTTTAAGAAGCTTCTAAAAGCATAAGAAAGACAAAGGGACTTAAATTGAGAAGCAGTGGGCTCCTGGTGGTTTGGGAGCCGAGGTGCGTGTGTAGTTGCCGCCTCCCCTTTCACTGAGATGGATAGAGGCAGATCAGGATGGAAGAGCTGGATCAAAGTGCAAGAGGTCCTCTGATTCAGCCCTCTACTTCCAGACAAGAGAATAGCAGAATCATCCTTAGAACCATCTTGGCTCAGTGGAAAGAGCTCTAGTAGGAGTCGGAAGACCTGCATTCTAATCCAGCTCTGCCAATTTTCTGCTGTGTGACCTTGGGTAAATCATTTCACTTCTCTATGCCTCAGTTACCTTATCCATCAAATGGGGATTTGACACCCATTCTCCCACCCTTTTAGATGGTAAGCCCCAGGGGGAACAAGGACTGCATCTGATCTGATGATCTTTTATCTACTCCAACACTTAGTAAGGGTAAGCACAGTGCCACAATCATTATTATCCTTCTTCTTGATTAGATTTCTTGATTAGATATTAATCAAGGAAGGTCTCCCTCTAGACTATAAGCTCCTTGTGGGCAAGGAATGTGTCTTCTACCTATGAGAGTCAGAGGATCTGGACTCTAATCCCAGCTATGTCATAAGCTGGAATCTCCATGGCTTTGTGGAAAGAGCATGGGCTTGGGAGTCAGAGGACGTGGGTTCCAATCCCGGCTCCACCACTTGTCTGCTGTGTGATCTTGGGCAAGCCACTTAACTTCTCTGTGCCTCATTTACCTCATCTGTAAAATGGGAATTAAGAATGTGAGCCCCACGTGGGACAACCTGATTACCTTGTATCTACTCCGGCGTTTAGAACAGTGCTCGGGACATAGTAAGCACTTAACAAATACCATCACTGGGGCAGGTCACTTCACTTCTCTGGGCCTTGGTTTCTTCCTCTGGAAAATGAGGATTCTATCCCTGTTCTGTCTCCTATTTAGATTGAGTTTCAAGTGGGACAGGGACAGTTCTGACCTGGTTTTCTTACATCTACTACAGTGCTTAATACAGTGTTTGGCACATCGTAAATGCTTAACAAATACTATTATTATTATTATTATTATTATGGGAGAGGAAGTGCAAAGGAGCAGGGAGGAGGTAAGCAAGAGATTGGTGGCAGGAGAGATGAGAGCTAGGTATAGTAAATAGGTTGGCTTGAGAGAAACAAAAGATGAAAGTTGCGATGTAGTGAGTGAAGACAGTAGATAAGTAGGAAGGAGAGAGGTGATTAAAAGCCTTAAAACCAAAAATCAGGAGTTTCTTCTTGATGAGGAACTCAATCTAAGTGCTTTAAAGCATTCAAGCAGCTCTCCCCATCCTACCACACCTCACTGATCTCCTACTACAGCCCAGTCCTCACACTCCACTCTGGAACCGGCTTACTCATCGGGCGCCAAGCTTGCCAATCTCATCGCCAACCCCTTTCCAAAGATCTTCTCCCTAGCCTGAAACTCTCTCCACCTCCAAATACGCCAGACCACCACTCTCTCCATCTTCAGAGCATCTTTAAGGTCACAACTTCTCCAAGAGGCCTTCCCTAATTAAGTCCTTTTTTCCCCAGCTCCTCCTCCCTTCTACACTGTCTATGCACTTGGATCTGGGACTTCTGGACATTTGATTTTCCCACTACATTCAACTCCACAGTATCTATGTACTTCTCTTTGAATTATACATTATACATCATTTGTTTATTTATAATAATGTCTGTGTCCTGCTCTATCAATAAATCATATTTACTGAGTACTTACTGTGTGCAGACAGGACAGTGTACTAAGTGCCTGGGACACTCCAAACAACTATACAACAGACACATACCCTGCCCTCAGTGAGCTTACATTCTAGATGTGGAGACAGACTGTACTACTCCTTCTTCTCCCATCCCAATAACAAATCTATTTAAGATGAGTCAGAGAGCCTCAGTTCTAATCCTGGCTCTGCCACTTGTCTGTTGTGTGACACTTAATTTTTCTGTCACTCTGTCACTCTGTGACCAAGTCACTTAACTTCTCTATGCCTCAGTTACCTCATCCTTAAAATGGGGATTAAAACTGTGAGCCCTGTGTGGGAAAGGGATTGTGCCTAACCCCATTATCTTTTATCTACCTCAGTGCTTAGTTCAGTCCCTGGCACATAATAAGTGCTTAACAAATACCATGAAAAAGACTGTGCTTTCTGGAATTCCCTCGGCCTCTAGTTGAAAAGAGAAAGTGACTTGGTCCAAGTGCACAGATTCGCCTCCTCCTTTCCCATATTCCCCCCAGTCCTCTCCCTAGGCTCTTTTGCCCTCTGATGCCCCCCTAGACAGTTTAACTTTAACTGCTCAAACTTGGCTGGGCACAGGCACTCAGGCGAGACCTGGCTTCCTCGAGGTCCAGAAAGAAAAACAGAGAAACGGAAAGGATGGAGAGAGAAATCTCCCAATGCAAAGGGCCCGGGATGAGTGGGAATCGTTATTCTGGGTCTCGTGAGAGTGGGGACGTTTTTCCACCAGAAGCTCGGGGGAGGCCTGCGGCTCTCAGAAATAAACAGCCTGGGCTAATTCCGGCCCCATGGTCTTTAAATAAATTCAGAGGGCAGTTATTCAGGGCGGGGGTAGGCAGGCAAGTCAGAGAACCACGCCTCTCTAGACTCCCATGCTGCTGCCCCGCAACAGGGCCAAGGAGGAAGAGGTTAGGAGGAGCCTCCATCTGGCCTTCTCTTTTCCTCTGGGCAGGAAATACCACCTGCCCATTAGCTCTACACAGTTGGGTCAGCCAGCCCCAAGGCTGGACCTCAGACCAGGGCATACTCCATTGCATGGGGTCAGAGACAGTAACAACGTCATCTCTGCCTGAGAATCTGCATCTGTGGCAAATCCTGACCCCAGAGAGGAAGAACACCAGTCGCTGCCATCCCACCCCACCCCTCAGCCCCTCCACCTCCCTGGGGCTCCAGTGGGGAAGGTCCATGCTCCGGACACTGGCTGGGCCTGGCACTGCAACAGCAGGATGGGATCAATCAATTAATGATAAGCGCTTACTATGTTTGGAGCACTCTACTAAGAGCTTGGGAGAGTACAATACAACCAAATTAGTGGACTAGTTCCCTGCCCATAATGAGCTTACAAATCTAGATGGGGAGACAGAATTTATATAAATAGAGAATTAATTACATGTAATTTAAAGATATGTATATAAGTGCTATGGAACTGGAGGGGGGTGTGGATATCAAATGTCCAGAGGTCTCATACCCAAGGGCCTAGAATGATGATGTTGGTATTTGTTAAGCGCTTACTATGTGCCGAGCACTGTTCTAAGCGCTGGGGTAGACACAGGGGAATCAGGTTGTCCCACGTGGGGCTCACAGTCTTAATCCCCATTTTACAGATGAGGGAACTGAGGCACAGAGAAGTGAAGTGACTTGCCCACAGTCACACAGCCGACAAGTGGCAGAGCTGGGATTCGAACTCATGAGCCCTGACTCCAAAGCCCGTGCTCTTTCCACTGAGCCAGGCTGCTTCTCCAGAAGTTGCAGATGGAAGCCAAGCTGGGGAAAAGAGGGCTTAATCGGGGAAGGCCTCTTGGAGGTGATTAATAAAGCATTAATAAAGCTGTGAAGGTGGAGAGAGTGGTGGTCTGACGTATGTGAAGGGGGAGGGAGTTCCAGGCTAGAGGGAGGATGTGGGCGAGAGGTCGGCATGGAGATGGACGAGTTCGGGGCACGGTGAGTAAGCTGGTGCTAGGCAAGTGGGGCAGGCGGGCTGGGCTGCAGTAGGAGATCAGTGAGGTGAAGTGACTGAGAGCTTTAAAGCCTATGGTAAGGAGTTTTTTTTGGATGCAGAGATGGATGGGCCACCACTGGAGATTCTTGAGGAGTGGAGAGGTACGGACTGAACTTTTTTGTTGAAAAATGATCGTGCAGCAGAGTGAAGGATAGATTGGAGTGGGGAGAGAGGGGAGGTCAGAGGTCAGCGAAGAGACTGATACAGTAGTCGAGGCAGGATAGAATAAGTGCTTGGGTCAGCATGGTAACAGTTTGGATGGCGAGGAAAGGGTGGATGTTAACAACACTGAAAATGGAGACAGATTGAATATGTGTTTGGAATGAAAGAGATGAGTCGAGGACAGAGCCGAGGACTCAGGCTAGTGCGATAAGGAGAGTAGTGGTATAGTTTACAACGATGGGAAAGACAAGGGGACGACAGGGTCTGGGTGGGAAGATGAAGAGTTCAGTTTTGGACATGTCTAGTTTGAGGTGTTGGAGGGAAATCCAGGTAGAGATGTCCCAAAGGCAGGAGGAAATGTGAGACGGCAGGGTTGGAGAGATGTCGGGCCTGGAGATGTAGATCTGTGAATCATCAGCATAGAAATGGTAGTTGAAGCCACAGGAGCGAATGAGTTCTCCAAAGGAGTGCAGTGATTACTGCATCAGCCTCCTTGCTGACCTCTCAGCCTCCTGTCTCTCCCCATTCCAGTTCACACTTCACTCTGCCTCCCGGATCATTTTTCTACAAAAACATTCAGGACGTTTCCCCACTCCTCAAAAAACTCAAGTGGTTGCCCATCCACCTCCTCATCAAACAAAAAGTCCTCACCATTGGCTTCAAAGCACTCAATCACCTTGCCCCTCTTACCTCACTTTGCTGCTCTCGTACTAGAACCCAGCCCGTACACTTTGCTCCTCTAATGATAACCTTCTCACTGTGCCTTGATCTCATCTATCTAACTGCCCACCCCAGCCCACATCTTAACTTTGGCCTGCAACTCCCTCCCTCCTCAAATCTGACAGACAATTGCCCTCCCCCTCTTCAAAACCTTATTGAAGGCACAGCTCCTCCAAGAGGCCTCCCCTTACTAAGCCCCCCTTTCCTCTTCTCCCACTCCCTTCTGTGTTGTTCTGACTTGTTCCCTTTGTTTCCCCCCACCCATCCCGTCTCACAGGACTTGAGTATGTATCTGTAATTTATTTATTTTTTAATAATAATGATGGTATTTGTTAAATGCTTGTCTGTCTCCTCCCTCCACTCTAGGCTGTAAGGGAATGTGTCTGTTTATTGTTTTATTGTACTCTCCCAAGCACTTAGGAGAGTGCTCTGCACACAGTAAGCACTCAATAAATACGAGTCAATGAATGAATGAATTAGTGGGTGTAAATGGAGAATAGAAGGGGACCCAGAACTGAGCCTTGAGGGATCGCCCCCCGTCAGCTGGTGGGAGGCAGAGGAAGAGCAAGCAAAAGAAACTGAGAAAGAGCAGTCAAAGAGATAGGAGGAGAACCAAGGAAGGACAATGTCAGTGAAACAAAGACTGGATAAAGTTTCAAGGAGAAAGGGGTCATCTACAGTGTCAAAGGCAATTGAGAGGTCTAGGAGGATTAAGATAGAGTTTGTAAGATTTGGCAAAAAGCAGGTTATTGGTTACATAGAGAGGGTTACTTCTGTGGAGTGAAGGGTGTGTAAACCAGGTTGGAGGAGGTCAAGTAAAGAATTGGAGGAGAGGAAGTGGAGACAGAGGGTTTAAACAACTCTGTCAAGAAGTATGGGGAGAAATGGTAGGAAAGAGATGGGGCAATACCTGGAGGGAGCTGTGGGTCAAGGGTTTCTTTTTTTAAGTTAGGGGAGACAAAAGCGTGTTTGAAAGGAAAAAGACACTGGAAAGCGAACAGTTGAAGATGGCAGTCAAGATGGGAGAGACAAGCCTGCTTGGACCTCTCCTTGGTCACCCCACCATCTCTAAGCCGGGACTGCCTAACCTGCTGGGCATCCTCCCCCTGGCGATATGCCCGACCCGGGGACTGAGCCAAATGCACCTCCAGGGAGCCGGAGGCTGGCGCTGGCCTCTGTGTATCCAGGCCCCTCTACCTCAGTTTCCCATAGAGCCTGCTCACCTGCAGCTGCTGAATGGCCCCTCCCTCAGGGCAGGTGCTTCCGGGGCTCGTGATTGGGGAGGAAATTGGGGGGGTGGATGTGGACCTTTTCTTAGGATGTTTGGCGGTGTGCTCCCAGCATGCCTGGAGACATCGTCTCTGGTTAGCATAGAATTTGGACTTGAGCTGTTAGTGTCTGTCATCCATTCTGCACTGGCCCATTTGATTGACAGTGCCTCTGGGGCCATTCGAATGGAGCTCCTGGAGGGCAGCCAGCCACAAAGCAATCAGATTATTTGGGGGCTCTTCTCCTGGCCCCTTCAGTGGTTCCAACCGCTCCTCCAGCCCTACTGTCATCTCTATCTCCAGGTCCACTCCTAGCTCCAGCCCAGCTCCTGGCCTCAGTTCCATGAGGGTATGCATCCCTCCTGCCCCAGTTCCTGGGGCCTCCTTAAAACCACGGATTGATTGATTGATTGATTGATTGATTGATTATAACTGGAAGTCCTCCTCAAAATCATTCTTCCTGCTTCCTCCCCCTTCTCTCTCCTCCCACCAAGTTCAATCACTAAGTCAAGCAACCACTCAGTCCATTGATCTTATTTATTGAGCACTTACTGTATTCAGAGCATTGTGCTCAGTACCTCAAAGAGTACAGTCAAACAGAGTTGGAAGACAAGTTCCCTGCCCACAATAAGTTTATAGTCTGTGGTGGAGATAGACAATGAACTAACTAACTAAATAAATAATGGTTACGTATATAAGTGCTGTAGGCCTGAAGGAGGGGTGACCAAAGTGTGCAAACTCAAGTACCAGGGCACTGCAGAGGGGAGTGGGAGAGAAGCAGCATGGCCTAGTGGATAGAGCACAGGCCTGGGAGTCAGAAAGGCCTGACGTCTAATCCCAGCTCCACCAGTTGTCCTCTATGTGAACCACACTGGGGACAGGAACTGTGTCCAACCTGATTAGCTTGTATGTACCCCAGGGCTAAGTATAGTATATGGCATGTAGTAAGTGCTTAACAAATAAAATTTAAAAAAAAGAGAGAGAAAATGAAGGCCTAGTTGGGAAAGACCTCTGGGAGAAGATGTGCTTTTAATAAGACTTTGAAGGTAGGGAACATGATCATCTGTTGGATATGAAGAGAGAGGGAGTTCCAGGCCAGAGGCAGGATGTGGGCAAGGGATCGGTGGTGAGATAGATGAGTTTGAGGGACAGTGAGTAGGTTGGCATTAGATGAGCCAAGTGTGTGGGCTGGGTTGTAGTAGGAAATCGGCAAGGTAAAATAGGAGGGGGCAATGTCACTGAGTGCTTTAAAGATGATGGGAAGAAGTTTCTGCTTGATGCAGAGATGGATGGGAAATCACTGGAGGTTCTTGAGGAGTGGGGAAATGTGGATTGAAAGGTTTTGTAGAAAAATGATCTGGGCAGCAGAGTGAAATATGCACTAGACTGGGGAGAGACAGGAGGCTGGGAGATCAGCAAGGAGGTTAATGCAGTAATCAAGGTGTAATAGAATAAGTGCTTGTACTAACGTGGTAGCAATTTGGAGAGAAAAGGAAAGATTTTGGTGATGTTGTGAAGGTTGAACTGACAGAATTTGGTGAACAGACTATGTGCTTTGAATGAGACGCGTTGAGGTTAACCCCAAGACTATGGGTCTATGAGACAGGGAGGATGATGGTGCTGTCTACAGTGATGGGAAAGTCAAGGGAAGGACAGCATTTGGGAGGGACAATAAAGAATTCTGCTTTGGACATGTTACTTTTGAGGTGTTGGTAGCTTATCCAAGTAGAGATATCCTGAAGGCAGGAGGAAATATGAGACAGCAGAGAAAGAGACCACAACTATTATTATTACTACTATTATTGGTGGAGGTGGTGGTGGTTCTGGTGGCATTATTAACAAGACTTCCCGGTGTCAGGCTGTTGCTTATAGAAGACAAAATAGAGAGGGGAGGACTGTTGACCTCGGAAGAATTTCTTCCAATTTGTCTCTCCTCTTCTGCTTAAAATGACCATGTTTTTTAGAGTGATACAGAGAGGAGGGAGCTGTTAGGGGTGAAGCCTCAGGTTCGGGGCCTCTTGGGAGTGGAACCTGGAAGCCGGTAAGGTAGGTGCACTGGAAACTTTTAGGGAGCAGCCCCCAGGGGTCTTGGAAGGAGAACAGATGAAGTTCTAGACTCTAGAGTGTATACTTCTTGTGGTCAGGGAACTTGTCTACCAACTCCATTATATTGTACTCTCCCAAGAGCTTAGTATAGTGTTCTGCATTATAAATAAATGCTCAGCAAATAAAATGATTGATTGACTGAATGCTTCTCTCCTCCCAAACCAACCTATTTAACCTACTCCTTATCCTTCCTTCCCTTCTCTCTCACCTTCCACCTCTGCCAAATGCCCTTTCCCCTTCACATCTGGCAGACCACTGTTCTCCCCACCTTCAAGACCATTCTGAAATCGTAAGTTCTCCAGAAGGACTTCCCTAATGAACCTCTCATCTCTCTACCTTATTTCCCCTTTATTGTTAATTCAGGAATGTCGCGTCATCCAAACACCCCCTCACTCCCATAACATTTTTAATGGTATGTGTTTAAGCGCCTACTACCTAACAGGCAATGAGCTATGCAATGGGATAGATACCAGGTTGGACACAGTCCGTGTCCCACACGGGGCTCACGGTCTTAATCTCCATCTTACAGATAAGGTAAGTGAGGCACAGAGAAGTGAGGTGTCTTGGTCAGGGTGATGCAGCAGACAAGTGGGGGAGCCAGGATAAGAACCCAGGTCCTTCCCACTCCCAGGCCCATGTCCGATCCACTAGGCCACGCTGCTTCTCGTGCACATATCTCTTTTCTTGGATGATTTATTTTAGTGTCTGTCTCCTCCATAAGATTAAACTCCTTGTGGATGGGGATTATGCCTACTAAATCTACTGTACTTCTCCAAGTCCTTCTCTGCACAGAGTAAATGCTCAATAGATGACATTGATTGATTGATTGATTGATTGATTGGCAGTTGCCGCAGCGATCGAAGCAGTGGTGGAAAAGAAGAATGGCTTCCTCTTACCAGCTTCTGGTCTGTGCTCTGATCCTCAAATTCTAGTGGAAAACATGGCTTTTAGGGATCTTCCCAGCTGTCTTGCTGGGGTGAGGATAGGGGTCAGATACTTATGCACAGGGGGCCACCTGATCATCTTTACCGGCCCCATTCCTCCGTCCTTTATGGGGTCCCAGCCAGCACCCCCACCCTCTCCTCTGAGTCTCCGCCCGTTTGCCCCTCCGCCTCTGACCCTAGGCCCGATGAGTCGGTGAATAATGACCTCTTTGTTTCAGGCTCCCCGGCTCCCTCACCCCTGGCTCGGTCCAGCCCCAGTCTGAGGCGGCAACCTCTAGTGATCAGCCCCACTTCCTGGAAACGGTCAGCCGGTCCTCTGACCAGCGGGCAGGGCTGCAACTGCCAATACTGTCCACCTGCCCTAAGTTCAGCAGAAAGCACAAGCTCTGACCCCAGTGAAATAAGGTTGGGGTGGGGGAGAGACGGGAGCTGGATGGAGGCGGGGAGGAGAGGGTAAGGGTCTCCGAGCTGACGGGAGAGAGTCGCAGTGTAGGACCGGGCTGCTGAGAGATGCTTCCTCCGCCCACTAGGATTTCAAACCTGGAGCCTGTGCTATGTCCAGTGCGGTTTTCAAAATTCAACATTGGCGCCAAAACCCTGCCCCTCCCCTTGGCCCACGGCGAGGGTCCAGCCGGTAAACGGTCCGGTGGCCCCCTCCCAGCCTCCCCCGCCGTCCCGGAGACAGGCCCAGGCCCCAAGGCCCAGGCTGCCCGAGACTGGAATCTTACAGGCCCCTTCTGCGTTTGCTACGTGTGTTTGTTTTGGCCGTCTCTGCTTGTTCTTTTTGAACAGGATTTTTTCCCCATTTTTTGTTTGCTCTCTGCCCATCGGCCATCCCCAAAGCTCCGGACACAGGGCAGCGCTTGTTTGGATGGCCACGGTTACAGACCGTCCAGTGTCTGGGGCCTGTGAGACCCCCAGAGAATGAGACAGGGAAGCAGAGAGACAGGCCGGAGAGAGCTTGAAAGATACAAAGGAAGAAGCCTAGTGGAAAGAGCACGGGTCAGGGAGTCAGAGGACGCGAGTTCTAATCTCAGCTCCGCCATGTGCCTGCTGGGTGACCTAGGGCAAGTCACTTAATGTCTCTGTGCCCCAGTTTCCTCATCTATAAAATCGGGATAAGATAGCTGTTCTTCCGCCCCCTTAGACTGTGAGTCACGGGTGAGGCAGGGGCTGATTATCATTTACCTACCCCAGTGCTTAGCCCAGTGCTCGGCACACAGTAAGTGCATAACAAAGATCACAGATCTCCTTAAGCTACGAAAAGCCAGACAGATAGAAATGCCATGGCTCCCATCACCAATCAGGAAAGAGCAGGAGAAGGAGGATTTGGAGGAGTGGCGAGGGATAAAGGATCGAAGAACTACAAGAACAGTAACAAGGTTGTTTCTGGGAAAACGCAACACAAGCCCGATCCAGGGGAGATGGCGAGTGTATTTCTGGGTGGGGAGGTTATTCCTAGCATCGGGTTTATTTCCGTCTGCGGGGGGCGTGGATGTGGGTGAGGGAGGGGGGCCGGGGGCCCCGGAGTGAACAGAGCTGTCTTCCCCCTCGGCTAGTTCTGCTACTTTACCAAGCAGAAGCTGGGATGACCGAAAACTGCCCCATCCTGCGGAATTCTGTTGCAGGGTGTGGGGAGGAATGCCGAAGGGTGGGAATCAATCAATCAATCGATCCTTTGATTGAGCCCTTACTATGTGCAGAATACTGTACTAAGTGCTTGGGAGAATACAGTGCAACAGAGTTGGCAGTCACGTTCCCTGACCACAATGAGCTTACAGTCTAAAGGGGGAGATGGGCATTTATATAAATAGTCTACAATATATAATTTATAGATATGTACATACCTGCTGTGGGGTTGAGGTTGGGGTGAATGCCAAATGCCCAGAATGAGCCGATTCTCTGTGAGACGTTCCTCTTTGCTGAGAGCTGCCTGGGGAACCGTCTACCACATCAGCTGAGGGATGAAGGAAAGGAGGGAAGAGAAGCAGCCTGGCTTAGTGGAAAAAGCCCGGGCCTGGGAGTCAGGGGACCTGGGTTCTAATCCCAGCTCTAACTCTTATCTGCTGGGTGGTCTTGGGCAAGTCACTTCACTTTTCTATGCCTCAGTTTCCTCATCTCTAAAATGCGGGCTAAATTCTGCTCACCCCTACTTAGATTGTGAGCCCCAAGTGGGACAGAGACTCTGTACATCTTGAGGATCTTGAGTATTTAACCCACAATACACAGTAAGTACTTAATAAGTACCATTAAAAAAAAGGGAAGACAGAGCAACCTTAGCCATCCAAGCACATCAGCCTACGGGCAGGACCTTCTCAGCCCCATGGTCTGACATGGAGGAACCGTGGCTGATGGCCTTCCTGGACCGCCCTTCCAGTGATTAAGGATGAGAAGCAGCATGGCTTAGTGGAAAGGACCTGGGCCTGGGAGTCAGAGGACCTGGGTTCTAATCCCTGCTCTGTCACCTGTCTTCTGGGTGACTTCAGGCAAGTTAGTTAAATTATCTGTGCCTCATCTGGAAAATGGGAATTAAATCCTACTCCCGCCTACTTAGACTGTGATCCCCACATGGAACAGGGACTCTGTCCACCCCAGAGCTTAGAACAGTGCTTGGAACATAGTAAGCGCTTACCATATTTATTATTAATTATTATGGATCACTCCCTCGTTTTATAAAAACATGAGAAATGGTGTTATTGAGTAGCCCCTCTGTCCATCCAGCCCAAGGCTCTGTCTCCAATAGTGGCACCAGGAGGTGTATGCTGGTCACCCTCCTGGGCACCCATCCTCCTTCGAGTAAAGGCTCCTCTAAATTGTAAGCTCCTTGTGGGCAGGGAACTTGTCTACCGACTCTGTTGTATTATACTCTCCCAAGGACTTAGTAGAGTGCTCTGCGTATATTAAGAGCTCAGTAAGTATCGCTGATTGATTAGGGACGG
This sequence comes from Ornithorhynchus anatinus, assembly GCF_004115215.2. Taxonomy (NCBI): domain Eukaryota; kingdom Metazoa; phylum Chordata; class Mammalia; order Monotremata; family Ornithorhynchidae; genus Ornithorhynchus; species Ornithorhynchus anatinus. The sequence continues at coordinate 21,447,944 of NC_041732.1, forward strand.
ACCGTCCACTGTGCCTTCATATGTGCTCTGAGGCATAGCTGGTACCCAGAGCTGTTTGCTGCAAAAGGGGCAATTTGGCTCTTGTTCTCCCACCATAAAGGACTCCCATCTCTGCCTACAAGGGGTTTTACAAACAGCTATTTTCCAGGTTGGGGCCGGGGAGGGCGGGAGCAGGAGGGTTTCTGAGACACCAGCGATCCCTTGGATCCTTCCAGCCCAGCCTAGACCTTTCTCTCCCAGGTAGTTCACCTCCTCAGAGCCCTGCTTCCCCTGGAGAAGGACTAGGGAGATAGCTGCAGGGGGTGTGTGTCTCTCCTAATAATAATATTTTTAACGGTATTTGTTAAGCACTTACTATGTGTCAGGCACTGTACTAAGCTCTGGGGTAGATATAAACAAATTGGGTAGGATGCAGTCTCTGTTCCACAGGTAGCTCACAGTCGTCATCCCCATTTTACAGATGAGGTAATTCAGGCACAGAGAAGTTAACTGACTTGCCCAAGGTCACACAGCAAACCAGGGGTGGAGTTGGGATTAGAACCCAGGTCCTTCTGCCTTCCAGCCCCGTGCTCTATCCACTAGACTACACTGCTTCTCTCAAATAGTATTTATTAAGTACTTATGTGCCAAGCATTGTAATAAGCTGATAGTCCCGAGCTGTGGTCCTAGGCCTGCTCCGATAAGGATGATGTGGAAAAGCTCCAGGATAGAAACTTCTGCTCTTTAACCTCCCGGGACAAACAGGGCCTCACGGTGGGTTTGCTGTATTTAAGGTGGTCTTCAATCAATCAATCAGTCAGCCAGTCAGACAATAGAACTTACTGAGTGCCTTCCATGTGCTGACCTTGGGACAGTACCCTAGAATTAGTAGACATGCACCTTCTAGGAGCCTACTCTTAAGCAAGGAAGACAGGCACTAATATGAATTTCAAGTAGGGGGAAGCAAGTCCCTTTAAAGAGATGTCCATAAATGCTATTGGTGGGGTTGGAGATAATAATAATAATAATGTTGGTATTTGTTAAGCGCTTACTATGTGCAGAGCACTGTTCTAAGCGCTGGGGGAGACACGGGGGAATCAGGTTGTCCCACATGGGGCTCACAATCTTAATCCCCATTTTACAGATGAGGTAACTGAGGCCCAGAGAAGTTAAGTGACTTGCCCACAGTCACACAGCTGACAAGTGGCAGAGCTGGGATTCAAACTCATGACCTCTGACTCCAAAGACCATGCTCTTTCCACTGAGCCACGCTGCTTCTCATAATAATGTTGGTATTTGTTAAGCACTTACTACATGCAGAGCATTGTTCTAAGCGCTGGGGTAGATACAGGGGAATGAGGTTGTCCCATGTGAGGCTCACAGTCTTCATCCTCATTTTACAGATGAGGGAACTGAGGCACAGAGAAGTGAAATGACTTGCCCACAGTCACACAGCTGACAAGGGGCAGAGTCGGGATGAAGTATTTCGGCAAATACCAATAACTGTGGCATGTGTTAAGCACTTACTACGTGCCAGGCACAGTAATAAGCTCTGGGGTCTTGTCTTGTCTTATGCTGTCAAACTGTCTCCGACCATAGCGACACCATGGACACATCTCTCCTAGAACACCCCACCTCCGTCTGCAATCGTTCTGATAGTGGATCCATAGAGTTTTCTTGGTAAAAATATGGAAGTGGTTTACCATCGCCTCCTTCCACGCAGTTAACTTGAGTCTCCACCCTTGACTCTCTCCCACGCCGCCACTGCCCAGCACATAGCCAGTGGCCAAGCTAGAAATGGAATGGTTAGGCCTCTGCTTGACTCTCCCTCCCTTAGTCGAGACTGGTAGAGTACTGGAAACTCTCCAGGTGTGACCCTGAGAAGGGAGCTCTGGGGTAGATACGAGATAACCGGGTCAGACGCAGTCCCCTCCCACATTGGGCTCACAATCTTATTACCCATTTTACAGATGAGGCACAGAGAAGTTAAGTGACTTGCGCTTACCATATTTATTATTAATTATTATGGATCACCCCCTCGTTTTATAAAAACATGAGAAATGGTGTTATTGAGTAGCCACACAGCAGACAAGGAGTGGAACTGGGATTAGAACCCAGCTCTTCTGACTCCCACACCTGTTTCTTTCCACTAAGTTCTTTCCTATGTATCTTTCAAGTTGTCTCGGTCCCTGTCTCTGCTTCCCTTTTTCAATGAAGCAGCAGGTGAAGCAAAAGTGGCGAAGTGACAATTTAGGGGTTTATAGGAAGGGGAGATGAGAACATAATCAGGGAAGACTTCCTGGAGGAGATGTGATTTCAGAGGGACTTCGGAGATGGAAAGAGCTGTGGTTTGAAATGGGAGGGAGTTGCGGGCAGAAGGGAGAGTGTCTGAATGAGAGAGACGAGGGCTGGTATCACCTGGGGCTCCACTCCTCCATCGCTCAGTAAATAGTCCATCCCACCTATGATGGGCGTCTGAGCGTGCCAGTGCCCGGGCTGGTAGAGGACAGTGTGAGCCGTGGCCTACGTGCCAGACTGGAGGCGAGGCGCTGGAAATGGGAAGATCCTGATTTCCTCATGGAGGAACTATGTGGCACTGTCCTGCGGAGAAGACCTGGGAATGTTCCAGGTGATGTGGGGCGTCTGACGACGTCGGTAGCCAAGGGGTCAGAAGGCTGGTGGGCCAGTGTGAATATGAGTCAGCTGTGACTCCTGTGGTTCCAGGGAGATTCTCACACCAGGGTGCCCAGGTCCAGTGTGATGGAGATGGGTCACAACGCCCTCCGATGTACAGTTCTCCAGCCCCAGGCCTGGCCCAGAGAATCGGCATGGAGAGACCAAGGGCAACTAAGAGAGGTGACTCATTTTTCTGCTCTAAGTCGCATTTGCTAAATGCTTACTGTGTGTCAAGCACTAAGTGCTGAGATACATACAAGTTAATCAGGCAGGACACGGTCTCTGTCCCACAATGAGCTCGCAGTCTAATCGGGAGGGAGAACAGTTTTCAAATCCCTATTTTACAGATGAGGTAACTGAGGCACAGAAAAGTTAAATGACTTGTCCAAGGTCACAAAGCCAAAAATTCCCAGTCAGTTGCCAGTTTATAGATGAGGGAACTAAGACCAAGGGAAGTTAAGTGACTTGCCCAAGGTCACACAACAAGAAATCGGTGGACCAATATATGCCGGGGGAATCCAGCGGCAGAGGTGAAATGGCGTGTGATTGCTTGGGTTTCCCTCTCCCCTCCTCCTTCATTCCCAACATCCCTCAGTTCAAGTCTCCCCTTCCCTTTTAATCCCCCACATCCCCCAGTTCAATTCTGGACCCAGGGGTGGAAAAGCCATTTTCAGAAGCAGAATCTCGGGCCAGGTCGATTACAGGCACAACCCAGCTGGTATTCTTATGACACCCAACCCTAAATAATAATAATAATGATGGCATTTCTCAAACGCTTACTGTGTCCAGCACCGTTCTAATCAGCTAATCAGGTTGGACACAGTCCCTGTCTCACATGGGGCTCACAGTCTTAATCTCCATTTTACAGACGAAGTAACTGAGATACGGAGAAGTGAAGTGTCTTACCCAAGGTCACACAGCAGACAAGTGGCAGAGCTGGGATTAGAACCCAGGTCCTCTTGACTCCCAGGACCATGGTTTATCCACTAGGCCATGCTGCTTCCCTAAACATAATTTCCTGAGCCCCCCCACTCACCAGAATAGGGTGGAGGGCTCCTGAATATTGGTCAGTCTGCTGGAAATGGGCCTTGGGCCCCACCTCTGACCTCCTTCAGTCTGACATCAATAAGTCAATCAATCAATGGTACTTATTGAGCACTTGCTATGTGCAGAGCACCGTACTAAAGTGCCTGGGAGAGTACAGTCCAACAGAATTAGCCGATACGGTCCCTGCCCATAACGAGTTTACAGTTCAGAGGAAGTTAGAGATCAAGAGTCAGTGATTCCTGTCCCTGGGCTAAGTCATCCAGGACACTGCAGCCATTGAGGTGGGCAGGGCTATCTTTTTATTTAGAGGAATAAACATCATGCCGGTGCCCATGGATTACCTGGGACATTTATCAGCTCCGAACAGGACTTACTGTCCCTGCTCTTCAGAGACATCAGAAACCTGCTAACCACTCCTCTCCTCACCCCGGTCATCCCTTACCATGCGGCAAGGCAGAGTGGTCTAGCAGAAAGCGCATGATACTGAGTGGCTGGAGCTCTAAATTCTAGACTTTATTTACAGAAGACTTTCCTGGTTAAGCCCTCTTTTCCCTGACTCCATCTCCCTTCTCTGTCACCTAGGCCCTTGGATTTGTACCCTTGGATCACTCTATTGTTATCAGCCTCCATCAGCCCATGGCACTTACGTACATATCCGTAATGTATTTATGTTAATATCTGTCTCCCCCTCTAGACTGTAAGCTCCTTGTATGCAGGGACTGTATCTACTAACTCTGTTATACTACTCGTCCCCCAGTCCAGTGCTCTGCACATTGTAAGTACTCAATAAATACCACCGATGGATCGACTGATAGATCTCACCTCCAGCCTTTCAGCCTCAGGCATTTTCCACTGGGCCACTGGCCTGTTGGATGACCCTGGGCAAGTCACTTAACAGCCCTGTGCCTCAATTTCCTCATCTCTACAGTGGGAATGGGAATAGTCCCAACTTCACGAGGATTTCAAGAGGACCAATCAATGAATCAATGCTACTTTCTGAGCGCTTAATGTGTGCCAAGCTCTGTACTAAGCACTTGGGAGAGTACAGTAGACACACTATCTGCTCTGAAGGACCTTATAATCTAGTAGGGGAGACAGACATCAAAATAAATTATGAGATGGTTGGAGTGGAAAGAAAGTTGGGAAAAATATCTCAAGGAATTGTTCAGTGGATATGGATTTTTGTGGAGACCAAATCACCCTGGATGAAAATATTTCTAAGATGATCCCGTGGCTTCAGATAGCATCCTTATCTAGATACAGTGAATTCCTCCTGTGTACTGAGCACTCTGCTAGGAACTTGTTCTGGATAAGAGAGTCCAGAACCTTCCTGGGACTCTAGATGACAGGTCTGTGAGAAAACAAAGACCCAAAGCTGGGACACAGTATTAGATGGTTAGCTCCTGGAGAGCAGGATCAGTGTCTTTTACTGCTATGATTATACTCCCAAAGCCCAGTGTAGTACTTTGCACACAATAGGTGCTCAGTACAGTGCTTGGCATATAGTAAATGCTTAATACAGTGTTTATCATACAGTAGGTGTTTAGAACATCACTTTGCATACAGTAGGTGCTCAATAAACAGAGCTTTTCATACTGTAAATGCTCAGTACAGTGCTTTTCATAAAGTAGATTCTCAGTTCTAGCGCTTTGCATCCAGTAGATGCTTCATATAATTCTTTGCACACAGCAGATAATAATAATAATAATAATAATAATTGTGGTATTTTTTAAGTGCTTACTATGTGCCAAGCACTGAACTAATTGCTGAGGTGGAAAGAAGCAAATCAGGTTGGATACTGTCTCTGTCCCATGTGGGGCTCACAGTCTCAATTCCCATTTTGCATAGAGGCACAGAAAAGTGAAGTGACTTGCCCAAGGTCACACAGCAGACATTTAGCAGAGCTGGGATTAGAACCCATGACCTTCTGACTCCCGGGTCCATGCTCAATCTCAGTACAGAGCTTCACAAACAGTAGGGGCTCTGTTCAGTGCTTTGCATACAGTAGGTGCTCAGTATAACATTCTGCATCCACTAAATGCTCAGTACAGTGTCAATCTGGTACCCCCTAAGCACTCAGTAACTGATATTCTGGGTTCTAATCCCAGGCCCATCGTATTCCCTGCTTTGGGGCTCAATTTATCTCACTTAAACTGTGAACTCCCTGCGGGACAGGGACTGTGTCCAAACTGATTATCTTGTATCTACCCAAAGCATCATATAGTTTCTGGGAAATAATAAGTGTTTAACAAGTACCCCAGAAAGGAAAGTGGTCTAAGCAAGATTAGCCATTTTATCATTAACAACAGCTCATCCTGAACACGGAATTTGGGCGACATGGAAAAAAGTAAAAAATGCAATCTTTGCCTTCCAGGATTTTTCAATCAAATGTATGAGCCCAAGTAGCCATGAATCAACCAAGTTGCCACAGTGAAAACAGGGTGGGTGTGTATATGAAACTAGAACATAAAAGTCATTGCGGTATTTGTTAAGCACTTGCTTCTTGCCAAGAAAATCATATCGAACACTGTTCCTATTCCACACGGGACTAGCAATCAAAGTAGGAGAGTGAATAGTTATTGAATCTCCATTTCGCAGATGAGGGACTAAGGCCCAGAGAAGTGAATCGACTTGCCCCAGGCCACACAGCAGGCAAGGGGCAGAGCCGAGACTAGAACCTAGATCTCCTGACTCCCAGGCCGGTGCTCTGTCCATTAGACCACACTGCTTCTCAAGGGGGACTAAAACCAATCAGTCAGTCAATAGATAAGCAAATCAACCCTCGAGTGCTGAGGTGGCTGCGGGGGTTGGCACGGCCGAGAAGATGGGAAAGTTGATCAGGGAAGATCTCACAGGATGAAGGAGGTCAGGGGACAAGGCGGAAAGGAGACGTCAGAGAGAGGGCTTTGGGGCCCTGCAGCTTCAGCAAGCATCCCGGATGCCTGTGAAAACCAGTCTCTAGGGAGAACCTTCAGCCGGGTGAGAAGTCCCGTTGGAATTCAGGATGGTCAGTCCTATGGGTCGGGCCTCTCACGGGCCCGTGAAATTCCCCTGGGCCCTGTCAGGGGTCCAAGAAGTGGCTTGTGGAAGTTGAGCAGGGCGGGCAGGGGTGGGGGAAGAGGGATGCAGGCTCTGTTCATTATGGGCCTCTGCCTGCGGGATCTGGAGGGAGAACAGGAGATGAAAGAAGCTGTCAGATGTGAGAGGTTCTCTGTGTGGGGAGGTGGGCGGGGAGGGGCAGGAAGACTGACCAACTCTCCTCCTCCCCACCCCCTGGCCGTTACAAGACTACGAGACATTCTTGTCTTTGACCTTTCTTGTCCACTCCTCCCCGGCTCACCCTCTCCCTCCTCCAGCCCTTCCCCATCTGTTCTGTAAACTCACTATGAGCAGGGAACATGTCTGCTAATTCTGTTATATTACACTCTCCCAAGTGCTTAGTACAGTGATCTGCACATAGTAAGCGCTCAATAATTACCATTGATTGACTGATAATGTCTGTCTCCCCACTCTAGACTCTAAGCTTGCTGTGGGCCAGGGAATGTGTCTACTAACTGTTACTTTCTCCCAGGTGCTTAGTACAGTGCTCTGCACACGGTTAGCACTAGTTGGGGAGTTTTGAGACCCATCTTACTTCCCTTCCAAGGTCTTGAGTTGGTACCAAGGGGGTTCCCCTTTACCCAGAGTTCCTCTCTCAAGGACACAAAGCCAGGAGCAATTTTCATCCTGGGCACCTGGATGAATCATCAGGAGGAAATGGAGGCACAGAGAGAGAGGGGAAATTACCCCAGGACACCCAGCAAGCGGGCAGAGTAGCCTATTTGATAGAGTATGGGCCAGGGGGTCAAAAGGACCTGGGTTCTAATCCCAGCTCTGCGGCCTGTCTGCTGTGTGACCTTGGGCAAGTCACCTACTGCTCTGTGCCTTGGTTACCTCATCTGTAGAATGGGATTAAGACTGTGAGCCCCATGTGGGACATGGACTGTGGCTTAGTGCAAGAAGCAGCGTGGCTTAGTGGAAAGGGCACGGGTTTGGGAGTCAGAGAACGTGGGTCCTAATCCCTGCTCCGCCACTTGTCTGCTCTGTGACCGTGGGCAAGCCACTTGACTTCTCTGTGTCTCGGTTACCTCATCTGTAAAATGGGGATTAAGGCTGTGAGCCCAACGTTAGGACAGCCTGATTGCCTTGTATCTACCCCAGCACTTAGAACAGTGCTTGGCACATAGTAAGCACTTAACAGATACCATTATTATTATTATTATTTACTTGTATCTACCCCAGCGCTTAATTCAGAGCCTGGCACATATTAGGTGCTTAACTAATACCATAAAAAAAATTACGGGTCAGGCCACAGCTTGAACCCCAACCCCCCCAAACCTGCATTCCCAGTGTGGCGTCGAGTCTGCTGTCCCCAGAGTTTGAACAGCTGGTTTCTTGCATCAGTCTGCTCAGAGTACCAGCTCTGAATCACCCCCACCCCTCTCCTCAGATCTCCACAGGGAGAGGTTCCCACACTTTGTTATGGTATTTATTAAGCACTTACTATGTGCCAAACACTGTTCTAAGCAGTGGGGTAGAGACAAGATTAGCTGGTTGGACACAATCCCTGTCCCTCGTGGGGCTTACAGTCTAGGTAGAAAGGAGTAGGATTGAATCCCCATTTAACAGTTGAGAAAACTGAGGCACAGAAAAGTTAAGTGAGTCGCCCAAGGCCACACAGCAGATAAATGGCAGATCTGGGATTAGAATCCAGGTCTTCTGACTCCCAGGCCCGTGCTTAACCACTTGGCCACACATTGTCTCACTTGTTTTCCATGATAACCTCTCCCCACCTTCCATGGACACACACACACACACACAAACACAGCAGCTTGAACATGACCCCCCAAACATGTCCTGACTCATTATTATCATTATTGTTATTATCATCATCATCATTAGAGTATTTGCTAATCACTTTACTGTGTGACAGGCACCTTTCAAAGCTCTGGGGTTGAAACAAGTTACTCAGATTGGAAAAAGTCCCTGTCCCGTCTGAGGCTCACAGTTTAGGTCTGACCTCACCTAATAATGTGTAATGGTGATATTTGTCAAGTGATTACTATGTTCACGGCACTGTGACAGATAAAATTCAATCAGCTCAGATACAGACCCTCTCCTGGAAGGTCTGAGGGGGAGGCAGGACAGGGATAATAACAACAACATCACAGTGATAATAATATTTGTTTCATTACGTATGTACGTAAGTATGCAGCAACCACTCTACTAATCTCTGGGATAGTTGGGCAAGTCACTTAACTTCTCTGTGCCTCAGTTACTTCATCTGTAAAATGGGGATTAAAACTGTGAGCCCCACGTGGGACAACCTGATTACCTTGTATCCCCCAGCGCTTAGAACAGTGCTTTGCATATAGTAAGCGCTTAAAAAATACCACCATTTATTTTTGTTGTTTTATTTTAGATACAGTTAATCAGATCAGACAGGGTCCCTATCCCACATAGGATTCACAGTTTATGTAGAAGGGAGAGAAGGTGTTCAGACTCTATTCTATAGATGAGGAAACTGAGGCACAGAGAACTTAAATGACTTGCTCAAGGGCATACAGCAGGCAAATGGACAGAATCCAGTTCCTGGGACTCCCTGGTCCCTGCTCTTTCCACTAGGCCATTCTACTTCTCTATTGTGCACAGCACTGTACTAAGCACTTGGGAAAGGTTTTTTATCGTATTCGTTAAGGGATTACTATGGGTCAAACACAGTTCTAAATGCTGTAGTAGGTACAAGTTAATTAGGTTGGACACAGTCCCTGTCCCGCATGGGCTCACAGGCCAAGTAGGAAGGAGAACAGATATTTAATCCCCATTTTACAGTTGAGGGAACTGAGGCACAGAGAAGTGAAGTGACTTGCCCAAGGTCACACAGCAAGCATTTGGCAGAGCCAGGTCCTCTGACTCCCAGGCCCGTCCTCATTCCACTGGGCTACGCTGGAGCTCATTCATTTGTGCAGTCAATCGTATTTATTGAGTACTTATTGTGTGTAGAGCACTGTACTCAGCACTGGGGAGAGGACAATACAACAATAAAAAGACACATTCCCTGCTGTAAAACAGGGATAACCCCCAGCCCATCCCGCTGGCCTGGTGTCTTGCAGGAATGGGGACTAGAAGACTAGGGAAGGTAGAAGATAGAGCCTTGGTTTGTACTTGTATACGCAATTCCTTTATTTATATTGATTTCTGTCTCCTCCTCTAGACCGTAAGGTCGTTGTGGGTAGAGAATATGTCTACTAGCTCTGTTATGTTGTACTATCCCAAGATAGTACAGAGAGGCTGTCCTGGAGGAGGTAACTGTTTAAGAGGGTCAAAGAGGAGAAGAGATGTGGTTTGGCAGATGTGTGGAGGGGGGGGGGAGATATTCCAGGTAGGTTGTGATCAATCAGTCTATCTATGGCATTTATTGAGCACTTACTCCCTGCAGAGAACTATACTAAGTGCTTGGGAAAGTACAATAGAGTAGACCCCAGTCCCTGCCCTCAAGGAGTTTACGGTCTGCAGGGAGACATACCCATGAATGGCCTAGTGGAAAGAGCCTGGGAGCCAGAGGACCTGGGTTCTAATCCCAGTTCTACCACTTGTCTGCTGGGTGACCTTGGGAAAGTTGCTTCACTGCTCTGGGCCTCTGTTTCCTCAAATGTAAAATGGGGATTTAAATCTTCCTCCCACCTACTTAGACTGTGAACCTCATGTGGATCAGGGACCGTGTCCAACCTAATTATCTTGTACCTATCCCGGCATTTAGTACAGTGCCTGGCACATAGTAAGTGCTTAACAAATACCATTTTAAAAGGAAGAAAGGAAGGAAGGACAGAAGGAAGGATGGTTGGATGGACTAAAGAAAGAAAAAAGAAAGAAAGAAGGAAAGAAAGAGAGAGAAAGAGAGAAAGAAGGAAGGACGGAAGGAAGACAGGAAGGAAGGAAGGAAGGAAGGAAGGAAGGAAGGAAGGAAGGAAGGAAGGAAGGAAGGAAGGAAGGAAGGAAGGAAGGAAGGAAGGAAGGAAGGAAGGAAGGAAGGAAGGAAGGAAGGAAGGAAGGAAGGAAGGAAGGAAGGAAGGGAGGGAGGGAGGGAGGGAGGGAGGGAGGGAGGGAGGAGAGGGAGGAAAAGAAGGAAAAGAAATTACAGGTACAGTTGTGTTCCTAAATGCTGTGGATGTGGGGATGGGGTGAGTATGAAAGTGCTTTGGGTGTACAGATTTACGTGCACAGATAATGCAGAAGGGAGGGAGAATAGGATGAGAAGATGAGAATTTTGGGGAGGGGATTTTGGTATTTGTTAAGCACTTTACTATATGCTAGGCACTGAACTAAGTGCTGGGATTAGATACAGATTTTCAGGTTGGACCATTTGCAAGGCTGTAATATGGGCTCAGAGTTTCAGCAGCTGTGCCTCGTGAGGGAGAGGAAATGGCAGAGCCTGAGTTGAGTCCTACATGCTCCAGCTTGTCCCGCCATTTCTATGGGAAGTGGCATCTGAGGGGAACAAACGTCCAGCAGAAAATCCAGAGCAGGAGAAGGTTTTCCAGGCCCGGTGACGGAGGGGTGGTGGCGATGGGCCGAAGAGCGGGTCTTCGGCCCCGGCCCTTCTATCCCCAGGGCTGCCAGCTCGTCCCGCTGCAGCTGTGGACCAGGGGGAAGACCCAGGATACGTGGAGAGGACGAGCCACCGCTCCCCACCCATCCACCCAAAAACAGGGCGGGGGGATCCAGGCCCAGGCCCCCGAGACCCTTCATCCTTGTTGCTGCTTGAGAACGATCAGTTCCACTCCCTTAGGCCCTCCCATCCCATGTACCCCAGCCCCTCAAGCTCACACTCGGGGGTGCAGAGGAAGGGGGCCGAAGCCGCACCCACAGCACGTCCTGTTCCCGGAGGGGCCCGAGCCCGGCTCCGGTCGGAGCGTGTGCCGGGCCCCGGCGGTGGCTTCGAACAAGGGGGCACTGTGCAAAGATCTGCAGGACATAACATCTCGTTCTCCGCTCCAGTCCGTGTCCCGGAGTCGGTGCGGTGCCAGATTCCTGTGGTAGTCCAGACCTTGGCAGGACACCTGGGACCAGGGATCCATTGCTGACTTTCCCTGACACACGCACACACACACAGACCCCTCCACACTGTGAAACTACTGATTCTCACACACACACACACACACCCCTCCACACTGCGAAGCTACTGATTCTCACACTCAAACACACCCACACCCCTCCACACTGCGAAGCTACTGATTCTCACAAACAGACACACACACACCCCTCCACACTGTGAAGCTACTGACTCACTGACACACAAAGCACACACACACACACACACACACACACACACACACCCCTCTCTCCACTGCAAAGTTACCGACTCACCGAGATGCCAATTTTTCATAGACTTCATAAATTGCTTCGATTCTGACACAAGCGCATGTTTCATCGGGACCAGCCACCCTGTCCACGAAGGTAAACATGGACGCACATTCGATCTCTAGACGGACAGGGCTGACTGCACTACTAGTCTGAGCCTCTGCCGCCATGGTTCTCCCCACCTAATTCTCCTTTACCAACCACTGAGCCACCCCCTCTTTCATTCAATCAATACTATGTGCAGAATGCTGTGCTAAATACTTGGGAGATTATAATACAACAGGATTAGCAGACACGAGCCATGGCCATAAGGAGCTACCGTCTCCTACCCAGGATCCACTGCGAAAGGCAGCCATTCATTGAACACGTCTGCTAATTCTGTTGTATTGTCCTCTACTGAGCACTTAGTATTAAGTGCTTAATAAATACCACTGACTGACTGACTAGGGACTCCTGGGATCCCTGACATACTTTTCAAGTGCTCAATATGGTGCTCTGCACACAGTAAATGTTCAGTAAATACGACTGAATGAACGAATGAATGAATCTCTGGAAACCCACGGGGGATCTCGGAGGCTAAATTCATCATCATCAGCATCATCATCACCATCATCATCATAACAACAGTGGTATTTGCTAAGGGTTCACTCAAGACTGTGACCCCCATGTGGGACAAGGACATTGTCCAACCTGATAACTTCAAATCTACCCCAGTGCTTAGAACAGTGCTTGACACATAGTAAGCACTTAACGAATACCATCATGATCATTATTATTATTATGTGCAAAAAGACAATGAGACCTAGAGGGAAAAGCGAGGGCCTGGGAGTCAGGAAATCTCAATGTCAATCAATCAATGAGTAGTATTTATTGAGTGCTTACTGTGGGAAGATCACTGTACTCAACAGTTCAGAGGGTACACTAAAATAGCGTTGGTAGTCATGATCCTCGTTCAAAAGGAGCTTACGGGCTACAGGGGGAGACAGGCATTAAAATAAATTACAGAAAAGGAACATAGGAGAAATAGAGTATAGATTTTAGTTCTAATTCTGACTTTGCCACTTGCCTGCTCTGAGATGATGGATCAATCACTTCACTTCTCTTGTGCCTAAGTTTCCTCATCTGAAAATCAATCGATCATATTTGCTCAGAGCACTGTATTAAGCACTTGAAAGAGTACAATATAACAATAGAACAGAGTTGGTAGACACATTCCCTGCCCACAACGAGTTTACAGTCCACTGGGGTACACAGACATTGCTAGAAATCAGTCAATTACATATATGTATGTAAGTGATGTGGGGTTGAGGGAGAGGTGATTAAAGGGAGCAAATCTAAGTGCAAGGATGATGTAGAAGGGAGTGGGAGAAGAGGAAATGAGGGCTCAGTCAGGGAAGGCCTCTTGGAGGAGATGTGCCTTCAGTGAGACTTTGTAGATGGGCAGATTAATTGTCTGTCAGCTATGAGGAGGGAGGGCGTTCCAGGACAGAGGATGGATGTGGGTGAGTGGTAGGCGGCGAGATAGACAAGATGGAGCTACAATGAGTAGGTTGGCGTTATAGTCAGTTCTCTAGCCTGAAAGCTCACTGTGGGCAAGAAATATGCCTGTTATAGTGTGAAATTGTACTCTCTCAAGTGTTTAGTACAGTGTGCTGCACACGTAAGTACTCAATAAATACGACTGATTAGAGGAGCAAAGTGTGCAGGTTAGATTGTAGTAGGAGGGTAGTGAGGTAAGGTAGGAGGGGGCAAGGTGACTGAATGCTTTAAAGCCGAGGGTGAGGAGTTTCTCTTTGATGCAGAGGTAGATGGGCAACCACTGGAGGTTCTTGAGGAGTGTGGAAACATGGACTGAACATTTTTGCAGAAAAATGATCTGGACAGCAGAGTGAAGTATGGACTGGAGCAGGGAGAGACAGAAGGCAGGGAAGTCATCAAGGAGGCTGAGACAGAAATCAAGGCGGGGTAGGATAAGTGCTTAGATTAATATGGTAGCAATTTGAATAGAGAGGAAAGGGTGGATTTTAGTGATATTGTGAAGGTTGAACCAACAGGATTTAGTGACAGAGTGACTATGAGGATTGAATGAGAGAGATGAGTTGAGGATAACGTGAAGTTTACGGGCTTGTGAGACAGGAAGGAAGGTGGTACTGTCTACAGTGACAGGAAAATCATGGGAAGGACAGGTTTTGGGTGGGAAGATAAAATGGGGATTAATACCTGTTCTCCCTCGGTCTTAGAAAGTGAATCCTGGTGGGATAGACATTGTGTTTGACCTGATTACCTTGTATCTACTTCATCGCTTAATACAGTGCTTGGCAGGTGGTAAGAAGAGTTTAATGAATGTTGTAATTATTCTTTTTTATGGTATATAAATGCTTATTATGTAGTAGGCACTTTACTAAGCACTGGTGTAGATACAAGATAATCAGATTGGACACTGTCCCTGCCCCACACAGGGTTCACAGACTTCATCTCTATTTTACAGATAAGGTAGCTGAGCCCAGAGAAGTTAAGTGACTGGCCTAAGGTCACCCAGCAGACAAGTAGCAGAGCTGGGATTAGAATCCAGATTTTTCTGACTCCCAGGCCCATGTTCTATCAACTAAGCCACACGGCTGCTTTAAGTATCATTGTAAAGCACTGGGATAATAATTACAATAATAATAATGAATAAAAGGTGGTATTTGTTAAGCACTTACTTTATGCCCGGCACTGTACTAAGTGCTGGGGAGGATCCAAGTAAAATGGATTGGACACAGTCTGTGTCCCACATGGGGCTAACATCTTAATTCCCACTTTACAGATATGGTAACTGAGGCACAGAGAAGTTAAATGACTAGCCCAGTGTCACACAGTGGGCAAATGGAGGAGCTGGGCTTAAAACCTAGGTTCTTCTGACTCCCAGGCCCTTGCTCTATTCTCTAGGTCACTCTGCTTCCCTTATATTACTGTGCTGTATATTCAATACAATCAGATTAGACACAGTCCCTGCCCCCCAAGGAGCTCCCATTCTCAGAAGGGTGGGAAGACAAGTATTTTATCCCTATTTTTTACAGAGGACAAAACTGAGGCACAGAGGAAGTGAAATGACTTGCCCAGGGTCACGCGGCAGGCAAGTGGTAGAGCGGGGATTAGAACCTTAGTCTCCTGCCTCTGATGCTGGTGATTTTTCCACAAGGCCACGATCATCACCGGTGGTAATTGTTGAGCCTCTATTGAGGGTAGAACCTGGGTTCAGAGTGTGAGATTCCTGTGGGCAACGGATGATTTTTGCCGCTATACTTTCCAAGATCTTGGTACCGTGCAGTGCACCCAATGAATGCTATAACTTTTCCTTCTCCTCTTCTTCTTCCTCCTCCTCCTACCACCATTACTACTATTAGGACAGCATGGCCTAGTGGAAAATCATGGACCTGGGAGTCAGAGGACCTGGGTTCTAATTCTGCCTCTGGGATGTAAGCAAGCTGTTGGCAGAGAACGTGTCTACCAACTTCTTTTATTTCCCCTATGGTATGTGTTAAGTACTTACTAAGTTTTAAGTCAATCAATCTTATTTATTGAGCACTTACTTTTTGCAGAACATGGTACTAAGTGCTTGGGAGAATGCAACATAACAATAAATATATAATATAACATATAACATATAATAATATAACAACAATATAACATTCCCAGCATAAATTGAGTTTACAGTCTAGCACTATTCTAAGTACTAGAGTAGAAACTTGTATCTGATTCACACTGGGTGGACAGAAAGGATGACTGCTTTTTTTTTCAATGGTATTTGTTAAACACTTACTATGTGCCAGGCACTGAACTAAGCGCTGGGGTAGATACGAGCTAACCAGGTTGGATACAGTCCCTGTCCCATGTGGGGCTCACAGTTTTAATCCCCATTTTCACAGATGAAGTAACTGAGGTGCAGAGACGTGAAGTGACTTGCCCAAGGTCACACAGCAGACACGTGGCAGAGTCAGGATTAGAACCCAGGTTCTCTGACTCCCAGGCCGGTGCTCTATCCACTAAGCCACCCTGCTTCTCACCAACCATTCATGTGTTGCCCATTTGTAGCACTGTTTTCACTTTTACTTCTTTGTCTAATTTCTTATAATAATACTTATGGTACTTGTTAAGTGCTTACTGTGTGCCAAGCACTGTACTAAGCACTGGGGTAGATGAAAGCTAATCAGGTTGGACCCAGTCCTTGTCCCACATGAGGCTCACTGGCTAAGTAGAAGGGAGTAGGATTTAATTCCCATTTACAGATGAGGAAACTGAAACACAGAGCAGTTAAGTGACTTGTCCAAGGTCTCACAGCAGACAAGTGGTGGAGCTGGGATTAGAACCAGATCCCCTGACTCCCAGGCCCCTGCTCTTTCCATTAGACCCCACTGCTCTACTTCTTTATCTACCTATCACTCAATCAGTCGTATTTATGGAGCATTTAAAGTGTGAAGAGCACTGTACTAAGCACTTGGGAGACCACAGTACACCGAGTTGGTAGGCACATTCCCTCTCCACAAGGGATGCTACTGTGCTGGTCCAGAAGCCGCCTACACAGCTGAATTCAGTTCCTGATTTTAGCTCTGCGCTTGTCTCATGCTGTCAAGTTGCCTCCGACCCATAGCGACCGCCAGGACACATCTCTCTCAGAATGCCCTACCTCCATCTACAATTGTTCTGGTAGTTGGATCCATAGAGTTTTCTTGGTAAAAATTCGGAAGTGGTTTTCCATTGTCTTCTTCTGTGTAATAAACTTGAGTCTCCGCCCTCGACTCTCTCCCGGGCCGCTGCTGCCCGGCACAGGCGAGTTTTGACTTGTAGCAGATTGCCTTCCACTCGTTAGGCACTGCCCAAGCTAGGAATGGAACGGGTAGGCCTCTGCTTGACTCTCCCTCCCGTAGCCGAGACTGGTAGACGACTGGAAACACTCCAGGTGTGACCCTGTGCTACCAATACAAAATTTTGGTTGTGTGCATGGCTTGCCTGGTGCAGGCTGATACGGCACCTCCAGTTTCCTTTAGACTAATCGTCAGCCTGGCATTCCGAGCTGACCGGGTGAAGTGGTTTGCAAACATTTTAACGTCTTTTTGAGCGTTGGCCTCTAGGGCACGGTCATCTGCCCACAACAGTGTCTGACTGACTGGTCTCCAGGACTTTGAGATGATACTTGAAGTCACTGGAGTTGGAAGAGTTCCCCAGAGGTGTGAGAGCATATTCTAATCTCAGGATTATCTTCACCGTATGGGTCAGTGAGGGCTGGAGTTGAGTGCCTCTGATATCAGCTAAGAGCAAAGAAGACATCTAAATTACTTTCAGGATTTATCAGATCCAGCTAGTTTTGGCATGAAGTGAAGTCCGAATGAACCACCCTCTACCCTCGAGCATGATTTTTAAAGAAAAAGGGGTGTTGCCAAAGTTCCCATCCTGCGAGTGACAAGATGTGTGGGGGGGGGGGGGTGACTTCTTCCCAGATCCTAGCTACCTAGATCAACCCCAACCAAGAAACCCTCTCACTCACTGCTCATCAGGGAAATAGAAATCAAGGGGAGAGTGTGGCTTGGCCAGGGATAAGTTGGACTCTTTGGAGAAAAGTTGGTAAGGTCATCGGTGGTCAGAGGCGGGCAGTGAGGATCCTGAAGGCTTCAGGGAGAAAAAAATGGAAAAAGTAAAGCTGTGTGAATTGGGGTTCCTT
This sequence comes from Ornithorhynchus anatinus, assembly GCF_004115215.2. Lineage (NCBI taxonomy): Eukaryota > Metazoa > Chordata > Mammalia > Monotremata > Ornithorhynchidae > Ornithorhynchus > Ornithorhynchus anatinus. The sequence continues at coordinate 21,465,744 of NC_041732.1, forward strand.
TCCCTTTATTCCCACTGGGCCCTTACCAGCCTCTCCAGGCTCCCCACCTCCCCCCACCCCCAAAACCTCCATGCTCTAAGGTCTGGCAAACACATAAAAGGGGCAGAATATTCAGCCTTAGGGAGAATCCTTGGACTCTCATTCAGATCTGGTCCCAACCTGCAACCAAGGAAGTTGCATCCAGAGAGCAAAGTGCTTAGTGCAGTACTTTGTGCACAGTCAACGCTCAATAAGTATTGATTAAAAGCCAAGAGGAATTACAAGATTTCACCTCTAAGCGTCAGGCAGCTGGACAGAGGTCCCTGCCACCACGGACTTGGACCCCTCCCCTCCTTCCCCACCTCCCCATTTTCTCCCCATTCCTTTCCTGAGGGACTTGGCCTACCCCTTCCTCTGGTCACGGCCAGGTCTCTCTCCATTTATGGCTTCCGCAGCTAGGGCTGGGAGCGGGAATTCTGATTCATTCCACATACAATGACCCTGGGCCTCTTGGAGGAAGGCCAGGCTGGGATTCCTGAGTGCTGAGACCCCATGGTGTGGCGTGGCATGGCGAGGCAGGGAGACTGGGGGATGGAGAGAGGACCGAGAAGCCCTCCTGTGATAGGGTGGCCAGTCGCCTGCTTTGCTACCAGACAGGCTGGTTTCCCGCTAACATGTCTCCTGTCTAGATATGACCTGGCCCCAAAACCTCTATTTGAAGCCTCCAGCCACCCGCCTGCTGCCTCATTCCCCACTGTGGACCTGGGAAGCGAAGACCATGACATTGCAAGAAGTTGCGGGACCCCGGGGACCCCCTTGTTACACATCGAGCAATTCTATAGATTCCACCAACAGCCGCAGTGAACATTTTCACGTGTTCCCTTATGTTGCCCATTTGCCAAGCGTCGGCAGAGGGTTGTGTGGAGTTCTTCAGTACTGGCAGAGGCGGCTCTGTCCCGGGAGAACCCTGGGTGAGCCTCCTCCGTATGCCAGTGGGCTAGGGCGGTGGTCCCTCTGCTGAGGAGAGAGAACCCCACACCCCACCGGCAGGCAGGGGACCCTGAGGGAGCTTGGCTCACTGAGGAGAGCTGATCGAACCCTGCCTGATGCCGGACAAGGGCTTGCATGAACACGGGATTTGTCAATTCTGCTCTCTGACACGGAAGTGGTTGCTCCCTCCAAATTATAATGGTGACATCTGTCCAGCACTTACTATGACCCCAGAACTGTGCTAAATGCTGGAGTAGAGACTAGATCATCAGGGCGGACAAAGTCCCTGTCCCAAACGAGAATGCACTCTAAACCCCCAGGGTGAATGAGCAGAGGTCAGAAAGTTTCCCTCAGCTGTCTCCTTCCTCTCCAGGCAGGCGGGACAGGGGAGTCGGGACAAAGCTGGACAGAGGGAGGAGGGATGAGGAGCGGGGCCATCTCTTATTCCTGTGTAGCCTCTAACCTGGGCCACATGGGCTGGGATTCCTGCCCACCACTCACAGGATGGGTGTTAGCTCCTTCCCCTTCACTCCCCATCACTCCCCACCCCCCACTGCCACTCCCACTCTTAACACGAGGCTAGCGGTGTTGTCTAGTGGCTAGAGTACGGGCCTGCGAGTCAGAAGGATCTGGGTTCTAATCCCAGCTCTGCCATTTGTCTCGTGGGCAAAGTCACTTCACTTCCCTGCGCCTCAGCTATAGCCTCTGTAAAATGAAGGTTAAGACTGTGAGCCCCATGTGGGACATGGAACTTAATTATCTACCCCAGTGCTTAGTACAGTGCCTGGCACATAGTAAGCACTTAACAAATACCGTTGAAAACAAACAAAAAAAGAGGTAGGACACAATCTATTAATCTGTAAGATCCTGTAGGGTAGCTTCTGGGTTATTTTACTCATTTAGAGAAGCAGAAAAGCAGCATGCTAGAGAAGCAGCGTGGCCAAGTGGAAAGAGCCCGGGCTTCAGAGCCAGAGGACGTGGGTTCTAATCCTGCTCCGCCACTTGTCTGCTGTGTGACTTGGGGCAAGCCACTTAACTTCTCTGTGCCTCAGTTACCTCATCTGTAAAATGGGGATTAAAACTGTGAGCCCCACGTGGGCCAACTTCATTACCCAGTATCTACCCCAGCGCTTAAAGCAGTGCTTGACACACAGTAAGCGCTTAACAAATACCATAATTATTATTGTTATTTCAAGTGTCAAGGACAGTACTTTCCACTCAGTAGGTGCCTAGAACAGTTCTTTGCAAGCATGGTGGATGCCCAGTACAGTTCTCTGCAAATACCAAGTGCCTAGTACAGTTCTCTATACACAATAGGTGCTCAGTGTAGTGCTTTGCACACAGTAGGTGCCAAGCACAGTGCTCGGTCCACAGTAGCTACCAAGCACAGTAATCACTCAGTACCGGTCTCCCTGATGATGCAGTTGCGATGTGTTTCTTGAAAATGTGGATGTATTGTAAATGTGTATTGTGTATTGTGAATGGCTCCATCAGAACGTATAGATTTCTAAGATTCCAGTCCACAGCTCACCCTGACATGATGAGGGAATCCTGCAGCAAAGTAAAAATTACATTCGAAGTGCCTCCCCGCTGCTTGCTTCCCCTCGTTTATTTCCCTCCGGGATTTCTAGGGGCTTTCCTGATCCACTGCACCCCAAATTCAGCTTCCTCACATTAAGAGAAATGGCTGTTACCACCCGAGTGGCTTACCTTAGCCCTGGGCACAGCCCCAAACCCATCTCTGTCCCTGTCCCAGCCCCAGGCCCCATCTAGCGCCAATCCTGCCCCAGTCTCAACCCTCATCCCAGCCTTTTCCCAGCCCCTTCTCAGACCTAATTCCAGCCCTAATCTTAACCCCAGCCCCACCCCCAGCTCTAGCTTCCGCCCTGCCCTAGCCCTGCCCCAACCCCAGCCCCAGCCAGGAAGGGGATTGGGCAAAGGGAGATGGCGGGGAGAAAGGGGGGACATGACGACGCTGGCAGTCACGGTCACGGCAGCAGCCATTGCCCCATGCTGCCCTGGTCTATCCTTGTTTCCATTCCTATGGCTGAGCCCAAGGAGGAAGGGGATTTGCAAGGGGGAACTGGTGTGAGTGTGTGTGTGTGTGTGTCCGAGTGTGTTTTGGGGGCCGGGGGAAGGGGAGGGAGATGAAGTCACATGGGACACAGTGACCAAAAGCAAGGGCCGACTGGGGAAATGGGATCGATCTGGCAGGGTTTACAGGCATTTTTAGCGACGGTGGGGGTGGTGACAGCAGAATGTAAGGCTTTGAGATCCAAAGCAGGGGCATGTGTTGTTGGCGGGGGGCAGTGGCTGTGATGGCATGCGAGGCTGCTGGATTTTACACACTGCGGCATGTTAGAATCCCAGCGTCCACCCACCCTGCTCTCTGGACACCACAGGTACCTGGTGCGGTGGAGGACTCACAGTTGAAGCACCTGCGGCCGAGTGGATAGAGCACGGGCCTGGGAATCGGAAGGACTGGGGTCCTAATCTGGACTCTGCCACTTAATCTGCTGTGTGACCTTGGACAAGTCACTTGACTTCTCTGGGACTCTGTTGCCTAGTCTATAAAATGGAGATGAAGACTGTGGGCCTTATGTGGTTCTGGGACTGTATCCGATCTGATTAGCTTGCATCTACCCCAGTGCTTAGTACAGCACTTGGCATATAGTAAATGCTAAACAAATGCCATTAAAAAAATTAGAGCCCCAGTACAATGTGCTCTGCATGCAGTAGGTACTCAGCACTGTACTCGGCGTCCACCACAGAGGGGAAGTGACTACTCCTGAAGCCGCGCAGCTTAGTGGAGAAGTGCGGCTTAGTGGAAAGAGCACGGACTTGGGAATCAGAGGTCGTGGGTTCTAATCTCAGATCCGCCACTTATCAGCTGTGTGACTTTGTGCAAGTCACTTAACTTCTCTGTGCCTCATCTGTAAAATGGGGATTAAGACTGTGAGCCCCAGGTGGGACAACCCCAGTGCTTAGAACAGTGCTCGGCACATGATGAGCTCTTAGTAAACACCATCATCATTATTATCATTACTACTGATGGAGCCACCATCTCTCAGCCTCTTCTCTCCTTCACCGTTTAGGGCCACAGCCCGGGGATCTTGATGGACAGGCCGGCTTCTGACCCCTCCCTCCTGCGGACCCCGGGCACAGATGTTGAAACAGGACTGGCCGACGGCCCCTTGGGCAGCAAAGAGTTTTTGTGTTCTAGGCCCAGAGCCCCGACCGCAGAAAGCTGGCTGGCTGGGAGCGGGTTAGAACCAGCCTGCCTGGAGCACACAGAGGGGCTTTCAGGGATCCGAGCCCAGACGGCAGCCCCTCGAAGGTGAACCGCGGAGGTGGGGGGCCCGGGGGGCAGAGTGGAAGAGGCACTACTCTCTTAGGATGGCAGAGGATGGAAACTGGGGACTAGGCCCTGAGCTGGACATTGATGCCAGCCCGATATCTACCTCTCCTTTAGCCCACCAGGGCCAGTGTACAGCTCCCCTCTCCCATCCCTTCCCACCCGGTGGTCCACACCATCCATTTCTAGCCAGCAAGATCCCTGGTTATTTGGAACACCCTCTGAAATCACACCTACTCCTGGACCCCTTCCCTGATTAGGTTTACTATCCCCTGTTTCATCCCTTGTAGGCTTTAAGCTGGTTGTGGGCAGGGAATGTGTCCATTGTTATACTATACTTTCCTAGGTGCTTAGAACAGTGCTCTGCACACAGTAAGTGCTCAATAAATATGATTGAATGAATGAGCGCATAAATACCCTCACAACCACTACCTAAGCTGTACCTTTCTACACCTCTCCCACCCCAAGACCACATGTTGATTTACATGCCTTACTGTTTAAGCACTTACTCATGTAAATAGATCCACTTTTCTTTCCTCTTCTTCTATCCGTAAATGATTATGTGTCTGTCTCCACCGCTAGACTGTAAGCTCCTAGTGGACGGGGATCAATCAGGTCTTCTAGCTCTACTGTACTTTCCCAGACGACTAGTACGATGCTCTGCATACAGTAGGCCCCAGTAAATACCAGAGATTTTAAGGTCCTTGAGGGCAGGAGAATGTCTCTACCAAACTCAGCTCCTTGGCTGTAAGTGCCTCGTGGGCAGAATTGCCTATACTTATTCTTTTGTACTCTCCCAAGCACTTCATACCGTGCTCCACACACAGTAAGCGCTTAGTGAGCAATGAGAGAAACAGCGTGATCTAGTGGAAACAGACCAGGCCTGGGATTCCACCTCCAGGCTCCACCACTTGTCTGCCGTGTGACCTCGAGCAAGTCCCTTTACTTTTCTCTGTGTTTCAGTTACCTCATCTGTAAGATGGGGATGAAAACTGTGAGCTCTGTGTGGGACAGGGACTATGCCCAACCCGATTATCTCACGTCTACCCCAGTGTTTAGTATAGATCCTGGCACATAGTCAGGACTTAACAAGTATTAAAAATCAATGAGCACCTCTGACCGATTGAATCTAAACTCCTTGAGGAATGGGAATGTGTCTACCAACTCTAGTCTATTCTACTCACCCCAGCACTTAGTACAGTGTTCTGCACTCAGTAGACCCTCAATAAATACAATAGGCTGTAAGCACCTTGAAGGCAAGGGATCACTCTACCACCTCTATGGTACTGTACTCTCCCAGGGGCTTAGTACAGGGCACACAGTAAGCGCTCAGTAATTGACAAGAACCGGACATCCTTACAGCCATCCCTCCTCTCTGTCCTTCCACTCTTTTCCAGGTCAGAGAATTAATCCAGCCTGTCCCACCTTCCTGGATTACAGTCTCCGGCCCCTCCCCTGCTCCTCCCAGACCAGCTCTCAAGCCCCCATTTCCTAGCTGAGCATCCTGAAATCCATCTCAGCTCCAGCCCACGCACAACCCAGCATTTCACTGGGACTCAGAGAGGGGTGGACCATTGGGGGATACCTTTCTGAGCCCCTCTATAGGGTAGAAGGTTGGTTTCCCCAGAAAGTACTATCCCGGCACTTAGAACAGTGCTTGGCACATAGTAGGTGCCTAACAGATGCAATGTTATTAATAATAATAAGGGCTGAGATTCTTTGGTTTTTTGATCTTTGGGTTCACAGGGAAGGCACCAAACAAAACCTTTCCCTGGTGAGTGACCCAGGGTCAGGCTTTCCAGAACAAGAGGGAGATGCAGGGTGATTGACGGGGCTGGGGGAGTTTGCATTCTTAAGTATAATAACTGGTATTTGTTAAGAACTTACTATGTGCTAAACTCTGTAGTAAATACTTTTTTATTATTATTATGGCATCAACTAAGTGTAAAGCTCCGTTTTAAGCTCTGGGATAGATCCATAATAAATAGGTCGGGCAGAGTCCCTGTCACACATGGGGCTCACAGTCTAAATAGGAGAGGGAACAGGTATCGAATCTCCAGTTGAGAAAACTGAGGCACAGAGAAGTTAAGTGACTTGCCCAAAGTCACCCAGCAAGCAAGTGGCAGAGCCAGGATTAGAACCCAGGTCTTCCTACTTCTAAGCCTGTGTTGATTCTACTAGGCTACGCTACTTCCTATAAGCCTCCTATATGATGTAAACCAACCTACTCACTGTATCTCAATCTCATCTATCTCTCCGCTGACCCCACCCACATCCTCTCTCTGGCCTGGAACTCCCTTTCCCTTCATATTTGGCTGACCACCACTCTCCCCACCTTCAAAACCTTATTAAAAACACATCTCCTCCAAGAGGCCTTCCCCGATTAAGCCCTCATTTCCCCTACTCTCTCTCCCTTCTGGGTCACCAACGCACTTGTATCTATACTCTTTAAGCACTTGATATGCACCCCACAGTCAGCCCCACAGCACACATGAACATATCCATAATTTATTTTAATGTCTGTCTCACCCTCTGTACTGTAAGCTTCTTGTGAGTAGGGAATACATCTATGTCGTATTCTCCCGTGCACTTAATACAGTGTTCTGGACAGAGTAAGCACTGAATAAATACAATTGATTGATTGATTGATTGATAAGCAGATCAGATACAGTCCCTGTTCCACATGGGGCTGCCACTCTAAGAGGAAAGGAGAACAGGTTTCTTATCCCCATTTTACTGATGCGGAAACTGAGGCAGAGAAGTTCAATGACTTATCCAAGGTCACAGAGCAGACCAGTGGCAGAGGTAGGATTAGAACCCAGTGGACAGGCCCATGGTCTTTCCATTAGGCCATATTGCTTCTGGAACATCTTATACAGACAATCCAGAGAGTGTCTGCCCAGGGTCCTGTGAGGAGGGACTGAAAAAGTGCTAGGGCAAGGACTCACCTGAAGTTTTGCAGGAGGCTGGGGGTATGGTCTGGCGTATGGTCTTCTGGATCTCTGCTCTGTCTGTGACAGGAGGTTTCTATCGCAGATAGGCCTGGCGACTCCCTCAGTGGGCAAACCAGCCCCCAAGAGACATGTCTGACGGTCAACAGAGGAGTAGGATGACTTAGTCGAAAGAGCACGGGTCTGGGAGCCAGAGGACCTGGGTTCTAATCCTGGCTCCCACAATTGTCTGCTGTGTGACTGTGGACAAATCGCTTCACTTCTCTGTACCTCATTACCTTCATCTGCAAAATGGGGATTAAATCCTACTCCCTCCTACCTAGACCGTGAACCTCACATGGTACGTGGATTGTGTCCAACCTGATTAACTTGCATCTACCCCAGCACTTAGTAAAGTGCCTGGTTGTCCCAAGGTGACTCTGGTGTACCGACCATCTCGAGGTCAAATGCTATCTCGTGACCTCCTGAGCCAGCAGGCAGAACTCGGAAGTGAGGGTGGAATACCGCCCCCGCAACCAAAACTGCCAGATTGACAGCCCAAACTGGGAATACAGAAGGTGCCCCTCGCCCCCTGCCAATCAAATTAGGGATGGAGGAGAGGGGAGGGCAGAGATTGGATAAACTGAGGCCGGAAGCTGGAATGGCCTAAGGGCACTGCTGATAAATACCTGCAACCTCTAACCTTCTGTGCAGAGGAACGGGACTTGCAACAGCCGGTTGCAGGTCGTCTCTGTCCAGAGCGTGAGAAGGCCGCTCTGCCTGCACCGAGTGAGGACCCATGGGATGGGTGAGTGTCCCGTCCTGCTGAACGCTCTTGGGGTTGGAAGCCAGACGCTTCGCCATGGGTATGTAACGTTTAAGTGGATTTGATGCCTAAGTGGGTGCCTCCCGAGTGCGACGTTAACATGGTGGGAGCTAGCCGCCTCACCAAGTGTGAGTAGCACATAAGTGGATTTGATGCCTAAGAGGGTGCCTCCCGAGTGGGATGGGTACATGATGGGAGCTTGCCGCTTCACCAACTGTGAGTAACACATAAGTGGGTAACGCATAAGTGGGTTTAACACACAAGTGGGTTTAACGCATAAGTGGATTCCTCCTGAGTGGGTGCACACACGGTGGGAGCTGGTTACCTCACCACGTGCGAGTAAATCATAAGTGGGTTCCACCTGGCTGGGCCCCGGTGTTCTGCCACACGTAACAGACTAGTATATTCATCCCTTTAGGGAAGCTCTAACTCCATATTCCTCCCAAAAGGGAAGGTCAATTTGTTTCATCTAAATAACCAAATAATTCAATTCGCCCTGCGGAATAAATTTTATACAAAACTCAGGCTTTCCGTCCCCGGCCTCTCTCTCTCTCTCTCGCCACGCCGATTCCGAACGAACCCGTTCCCAGCGATGGGTGACATTGGCACATAGTAAAATGCTTACAAGTACCATTCCAAAAAAAACAGACCAATCTATTTTACAGATGAGGAGACTGAGGCTGAGAGTTGTCAAGTGATCTGTTCAAGGCCACACAGCAGGGTGGAGATGGAACTACGGGTCTGCTGACTAACAGAGCCATGGTCTTTCCTCTACCTGACCCTGCCAAGAAGCAAGAGTCCTAGACAAGGTTCAGCCCCAGTCTGGATTCTCTCTTAAAGGCTCTACCCCTAAAGAAACCTAGGAGAGAGAGAGAGAGAGATTAAATGGCCAATTTTAAGTATTTATATGCATCAGGCACTGTACTAAGTACTGGAGTAGATACAAGCAAATCAGGTTGGACACAGTCCATGTCCCAAATGGGGCTCACAGTCTTCATTTTCATTTTACAGATGAGGTAACTGAGGCACAAAGAAGTTATGGAACGTGCTCTGCACATAGTAAGCGCTCAATAAATGCTATTGAATGAATGAATGACACATGGCGAGCCAGGATTAGAATCCAGGTCCTTCTGACTCTGAGGCCTGGGCTCTATCCACTAGGCCACGCTGCTTCTCATTTCAATCAATGGCATTTGTTAAGCCCGTACTATGCGCCAACCACCATTCTAAGAGCTGGGGTAGATACAAGATAATCATGTCTGACACAGTCCCTGTCTTACATGGGGCTCACAGTCTAGGTAAGAAGGAGAATGGACACTGAATCCCCACTTTGCAGCAAAAGAGGCCCAGAGAAGTTAAGGGACTTGCCCAAGATCACCCAGAAGGCAAGTGGCAAAGCCGGGATTAGAACCCAGGCCTGTGCTTTATTCACTAGGCCACACTGCTCCTCACCCAAACCCACCCAGGCCCAGTCAGTCCGAGGGTGAAGTAAGAGATTTAAAAATGGATCTGACTGTAATAATAGGAAGACTAAATATTAGTGTTTGCTTCCAAAGCAGTAACGCTCAGCTGTTTTTAGCAGCAAGGCAGAGAATCTGGAGTCCAGGAAGTTTAGCTGCTGATTGCACTCTCTCGGATGAGGCAGAATGTTTACAGCTGTGGGCAAGAAATTGGGGGAGATGGAAGGCAACCTCAGTACCTCAAGGAAGAGAGTGGCCTTCCTCCCTCTGCAGGGCCTCGGGCCTCTTGGAGCCAGGCCAGGCCACCTCTAGATGCCTCACAGTAGCTTCAGTAGCCACAGTAGCCGCAGTGATCGCCCTCTTGACTGTAAGCTTATTCAGGCAGGGAACATGACGTATTGTATTGTACTCTCCCAAGTGCTTAGTAGAGCACTCTGCACATAGTAAGCGCTCAATACATACCATGGATTGGATTGGATCTGTCCACCACAAGCAGAGTTGGCCGGTGGTTTGGAAGAAGTGCCGCCGATAGTTTGATCCCAGTGGCATTCCCAGCCTTGATTATAACAAACCCCAAGGAGGCAATTGGTATTTACTGGCGATTAGGATTGAGAATCCTCAGGGCGAGGAGAGAGGCCATGGGCATGACAGGGAGGAAGAGGGGAATGTAGAAATGGTGTGTTATAATGATGCTCACTCCAACTCTTACGTTCCTCCAATTTATGACATGGTACCTCAAGAGTGAGTGAGTACATACCTGACTCATTGCCAATCAATTGCCGGTTGAAGGTTTTGGGGTGGGAAGTGTGGGGTGGATGGGACTGGAGGAGTGGAGGAAAGTAGGGAGATAAGAGTGATTTGAGAAAGGCTTCAAAGTGGTGTGGTGACAGCTAGGGGGTGGGAAGGAAGAGAGGGGAGGGGCAAGAGGGGGAGCTCAGCACCAAGTCAGTCAATCCATCGATCTGTGGTATTTCCTGAGCGCTTACTGCATGCAGAGCACTGTTCTAAGCTCTTGGGAGAATACAATTCAACAGAGTTGGTAGAAACGTTGCCAGGAGAAGGAAGGCCTAATGCCCTTGATTTTGGGTCGGCGCCACGGGGATCCATGAGGGCCCGGGGTAAAAAGTTCCATTGCAGGCGAGACTTTCAGGCCCCATTAGGTGGGGCCCTTTAGGGGTCCCAATTTTGCACGCCCCTCAGCTGCTGCCCCAGCTGAATGACCTTGGGCAAGTCACTTATCTTCTCTGGACCTCAGTTTCTTCATCTATAAAATGGGGATTCAATTCCCGTTCTCCCTCCCCTTTAGATTGGGATCCCCAAGTGGGACAGAGAATGTGACCGATTTGATTGTATCGTATTTACTCCAGCTTTCGGCACAGTTCTCGACACAGAGGGAGGGCTCAACAGATACCGCAATTGCTATTACTGGATGAAGGTGAACGCGGGGAGGAGTCTCCATTGGGACTGGAACTCTCTGGCTTAGCAATAGAGTTGGGGGTAGGGTTTGTATTAGGATTAGGGTCAAAATAATAATGATGGTATTTGGTAAGTGCTAACTATGTGCAAAGTTAGGGTTAGAGTTAAAGCTACAGTCAGGGTTAGGGTTAGGGTCAAAGTTAGGGTTAGGGTTAAGGTTAGGGTTAGGATCAGGGTTAGGTTAGGAAAAGGGTCAGAATTAAGGTAAGGGCTTGGGTTGGGATTCAGGTTAGATTAGAGTTAGGGTTAGGGTTAAGGTTAGGGTTAGGGTTTAGGTTAGGGTAAGGGTTAGGGTTGGTTTAGGGTTAAGGCTAAGTTTAGGCAAGGGCAGAAGTGGGTTCCAGGGTGCACCGGTGCTGGGCAAACTGACCCCTCCCCAGGGCCCTTGGCCACCCTCCCTGCTGCCTCACCAACTCTGCCCAGGAGCTCTGAGGGAGACGTAACCCAAGTGACCAGCTGAGACGAGCACCGGCCACCCTGAAGGAACGGGCCGTAGCATCCCGGATACATTAGCCCACCCTATCTCCATCGGCACCATTAGGCGGGTCAGTGGAGGAAATAGGGAAGAGCCATCCCTCTCCCAACCTCTGTCTCAGCCGTCCTTCTCCCTTTCCCCCTCCTCCATTTCCCCTCTACGTTTTGACCCTCTTTCCCTCCTCCCCAGTTTTCTGCCCCTGGCCCGTCCTGTTTCTACACTTCTGGTCACTTCAAATGAGGACTAAGAGTAGGAAGAGTTGCTAAGTCAGAGAGAGGCCCCCATTACCACGGAGGTTCAGTCAACCTCTCCAGGGGCTCACTGGAACAGAAGAACTAGGATTCAGACCCCAAAGGGATGAGCTACTCTGGGCTCTTGGTCACCTATCCCCCTGACCTCATCTCCTTCCCCTTCGCTCTCCCCCTCTCAGCCTCTGCCTCATCTTCCCTCTTCTCACAGCCCACCCTGCCACCCTCCCTCTCCAAGGGTCTCCTCTCCAAGGGGGTGTGGCCAAAGTCACAGATCCAGCCCCCCAAGCTCCTTAAGGCTGGCCCACCCCCCGCCCCAAGAAAGCTGCCTTTCTAGGCTGCTGATGGCTTCCCGCTGACCACCCTCCCTCTGTCTGAGCCAACAACTCTCTCCGCCCAGCCTTGGAGGAGCAACACAGTTCTCTCTTGTCCCCTCCCTGGAAGTTTCCAGTAAAAGGGTCTCAAATACGATCTCACAGCAGCCATACTAATTAAGTTTGAAATCGCTCCCCCCTCCTCCAGCCTTCCACCTCCCAAGCCCTTGAAACCACTAAAAACAGATCCACGCAGTTGGGCCCATTCTTCGGCCCACACAAGACAGCTTGATCGGACTCACAGGGCGGCCCCTGAGTTGCCCATTCCCAGGAGGGCCAGGGAAGGCTTTAGTTGCCCTAACCATCCCTTGCCCCCCAGCCTTGACCTCCACCCCCTCCTCCCTCCATAGCAGTTCCTGTTTTTTCTCGAGTCTTTCAGGAGACAATCTAGGCCGGATTGTTCTACAGTGAATGTGTCAGCTTGTACCGTGAGGGTGCGGGGGCGTGGTGAGGGGAGGCCGCTGGTGGTTTGGAGTGAGGGACGGCCTTCCGCCCCAAGTTGGCTATTTTTGGAACCTCCGAGCCAGCCACTCTGGGCATCTCTGAGTACATTTGTGTCGTATAAGGAGCTTGAGTGTTCAGTCTCCGACCAGCAAGATGCGGGGACCACCTTCTGGCAATGACTCAAGGTTTGTCTTAGAGGTGATGGAACTCCTGGGTCCTAGCCCCAGGTCTGTATTTGGAACCCGCTGGCTGATGAGAAAATGGTCTCCTCTTCTTCTTCTTCCTCCTCCTCCTCCTTTTTCTCCTCTTTCTCATCCTCCTCCTCGGCTTCCTTTTCCTTCTGTCCTCTTCCTTCTCATCCTCATCCTCCTTCTCCTTCCTTTTTCTTCCTCCTCCTTCCTCCTCGTCCTCTTCTTCCTTCCCGCTCCTCTTCCTCATTCCCCACCCCCTGCAGTGTTTGGAGAAGTACCTGGAGAGACTTAGGCCAAAAGAAACGGACAAATGGCTTGGGGTGGGAGGGCAACCCCTATCCCACTTGCATAACTCCAGGAGGTGTCGGCTTCCTCATACCCCCGGAGTAAAGCATTGGCAGAGAGTGCTGAGGGGGGGCAGATGGCCATGGGTTTAGTGGAGAGGCAAATGGCCTTCTCAGTGTGGTATCTTTTTGGAAAGGCTAGGAGCCCTTTTAGAACAGTGTTTTGCACATAGTAAGCGCTTAACAAATACCATCATTATTATTTTAAATCAATCAATGGTATTTATTGAGCACTTACTGTTTGCAGAGCACTGTACTAAGCACTTGAGAGAGTACAGTATAATAGAGTTGGTAGACGTGTTCCCAGCCAACAGTGAGTTTGTAGTCTAGAGGCCACATAACTCTAGGTGTCCACCTTGTCTTGATAATAACAATAAGAACTGTATTTAATAAAAAGCTTACTATGTGCCAAGCCCTGAACCATGTTCTGGGGTAGCTACAAGGCAATAAAATCGGACACAATGCCTATCTCACTTGGGACTGGCATTCTGAAATGGAGGGAGAACCCGTATTTGATCCTCATTTTACAGATGGAGAAATTGAGGCACAGAGCAATAACGAGACTTGACGGTGGTAGACAAGCGGCGGAGCCAGGATCAGAACCCAGGTCCTCTGATCCCCTCCCTTCCTCTCCCCCTGCCCTGCTTGCCTGTGCTCTTTCCACTCTTTCCCTACAAAGGGGGGCTGGGAGAGTTGGAGGAGAGGAGGGGGAGCGCTGCTCCCACTTGGCAAATATTGACCCAGCGTCTGAGGAATAACAGCACTGGGCAAGATGTTCCCAAGGGCCCTGGCTGTTCATCCAGAAGAGAGGATGGGGGTCAGCTATCTGCCTCTGAGGTCCCAGGCCAGGGCACCGCCCGCTTCCCTGGACACCCAGCCCCACAGAGAAGCCCCAAGGAATACTGCGGCCCCTCCAACCAGCAGGAGGCTCCGTCAGAAACCAGAGAATGTTTCGCTTTTCACCTCTGATTGTTCTTTTTTTTAAAAAAAAAAGTAATAATAATAATAATAATGTTGGTATTTGTTAAAGCGCTTACTATGTGCCAAGCACTGTTCTAAGCGCTGGGGTAGACACAGGGGAATCAGGTTGTCCCACGTGGGGCTCACAGTCTTAATTCCCATTTAACAGATGAGGTAACTGAGGCACCGAGAAGTGAAGTGACTTGCCCAAAGTCACACAGCTAAGTGGCCGAGCCAGGATTCGAATCCATGTCCTCTGACTCCAAAGCCCGTGCTCTTTCCACTGAGCCACGCTGCTTGCTAATCCATCTATCAGTAGTATTTATTGAGTGCTCACTGTGTGCAGAGCGCCGTACTAAGTGCTTGGGCCAATACGATGCCACAGAGTTGGTAGACACATTCCCTGCCCACAGCAAGCTTATAGCGCTTACTGTGTGCCAGGCACTGTGCTAAGCTCTGGGGTAGATACAAGATAATCAAGTTGGACACAGTCTTAGTCCTCATTTTACAGATGAAGAAAGTGAAGCACAGAGAAGTGAAGTCACTTGCCCCATCTTACAGCAGATACCCTGGTCCTCTGACTCCTCGGCCTGTGCTCTTTCCACTGGGCCACACTCCTCGATAGGTTAAGAAGTTCCTTACCTTACTTATTAAGTGCCTAGTCTGTGCTAAGCACTGTGCTAAATTCTGGGATAGGTACCAATAGAACTGATCTATCAAAGACTCCCACAAAGGGCTCCAAATCTAAGAAGGGGGAGGCAGACTGGAACAACATAATAGTAACGACAAAACAGCAGACAACCACTACAAGCAACAGAGTCAACAAATGGAGCCAGCAATACCAAAACAAGTGAAAGGACAGCTCTTGGAATTGGGGCAGCGGGGTCTCCGCTCCAAGCAAAAGGTCCTTATTTGCCAACTACGGCTGCCTTCTCGGGGTCCGACAGCTTGTAGAGGGGGATGCGGGGTTGGGGGAGGAGGCCTCTCACGGGCGGGTGGCAATCCCCAGGCATCGAGTTGATATTCTACAAGTTGGGCTGGCGGAGGCCGCTGATCCGTCTCTACCCTCCCCAGGTGGAGCGAGGCCTGACGGGAGCCCCGGCCGGCGTGGTGTGGCGGCCCGCTGGACGGTCTCTCCCCTGGAACTTTGGTGTTAAAAGAGCCTAAGGGGCCTCTTACCGCTGCTGCTGCTGCTGCTGCTTCTGCTATTTCTACTACATTCTTGCTCTGCGAGGAGCCTGTGTGGCATGCACCGTAAGAGCAGCCTAGGAGCCTAGGAGCAGTGTAGCCTAGTGGGAAGAGCCCGGACCTGGGAGTCAGAGCCTCTGATCCTGCCTCTGCCATGTACCTGCTGGGTAACCTCGGGCAAATCACTTCACTTCTCTGTGTCTCAGTTACGTTCTCTGTAAAATGGGGATTCAATATTTGTTCTCCCTCCTACTTAGTCCCTGAGCACTGTGTGGCAGAGACTGCTTCTGACTGATTATCTTGTATTTTCCCCAGCCCTTAGAACAGTGCTTGACACATAATATGTGCTTAATAAGTACCATTATCACTATTATTGCCATCATTATTATTAGTATTATGCCTGACTGATACTGCTTTTTTCCCCTCCTCCTGCCCCACCCCACCCTATAGTGTCATTCTGAAAATCCAGGACCGTCACCCTGCCTTGGGAAGAGCGGAGGAAGAAATGGTGGGACAATAGTTCCTGAAACAGAACCTGGTGTTCCCGGCCTGGTGGCCGGCCTGCATTTCTTCTCCTTCCTCTAGCTCTGAACATTCATCAAGGAGTCTGTTGGATAAAAAATATCTGGGATCCTCCGGAAGTGGGCTGGGAAGTGCTTGGTGTGAGCAGACACCTTTACACCCCTCTAAAGTCACTCCTAATACCAAGATAATAATAATAATAACTGTGTTATTTGTTAAGCCTTACTAAGTGCCCAGCACTGTAGTAAGCACTGGGATAGATAGAAGATCATCAAGTCCCACATGGGGTTCACAGTCTAAATAAGAGGAAGGCAGGTATTGAATCCCCATTTTGCAGATAATAATAATAATATTGGTATTTGTTAAGCGCTTACTATGTGCAGAGCCCTGTTCTAAGCGCTGGGGGAGATACAGGGTAATCAGGTTGTCCCTCGTGAGGCTCACAGTCTTCATCCCCATTTTACAGATGAGGTAATTGAGGCACAGAGCCATAGTCACACAGCTGACAAGTGGCAGAGGCGGGATGAGGGAACTGAGGCCCAGAGAAGTAAAGTGACTTGCCCAAGATCACACAGCAGGTATGTGGCAGAGCCAAGATTAGAACCTGTGTCCTCTGACTCCCAGGCCCATGCTGTGCTCTTTCCACTAGCCACACCTGCATTTCTTCTTCTTTTTCTAGTTCAGGAGCCCATCAAGTTGTCTTTTGGATACAGAGTGCCTGGACTCCTCTAGAAGTGAGTTGGGAAGTGCCTGCTGTGAGTAGGCCCTTCCAAAGTCACCCCCAAAACAGTCACCCCTAAAATAGTCACCCCCAAAGAAGTCCCGGCATCCCTGTGCAGGGCTCAAGACACTGGAGAAGGAATCCTCAGTTCCAAAAGTTAAATTCGAGAGGTTCCCTGCCCTGCAATAAGGGGACTATGAGTTCTAATCCTGGCTTGGGTCTGACCTATTTGACTTTCCTGAAATGAGGTTTCCTCTATATTCAGGTCCAGACAGTAAACGCAGTGGCATTCTGCTGTCTAAATCTGACTAATGATTAAATTTGATTTTGACCAAAAAGCCTCCAGAAAAATAAATAATAGACTATCTTCTTCTTCTTCTTCTCCTTTCTTCTTCTTCCTTCTTCTTGTCTTTTTCTTCTCCTCCTCCTCCTCCTTCTTCTTCCTCCTGCTCCCCCTTCTTCTTTTTCTTCATTATTATTACTGTTATTTGCTTACTATCTGACAAGCACTGTACTAAGATTGGAGTGACATTAATAAATTATGTTTATTTATATTAATGTCTGTCTCCCCCTCTAGTTGTAAGCTTGTTCTGGGCAGAGAATGTGTCTGCCAAGTGCTTAGTACAGTGCTCCGAACACAGTAAATGTTTAATAAATACTATTATTTACGCTACTGGATACAAGATAATAAATTGGACACTGTCCCTGTCCCACATGGGGCTTACAGTCTGAAAGAGGTAGAGTGGATCAAGTGGCCAATAATGGAAAGTGCTTTATACATCTTAAGTGCTTAATAAATGCCACTCTGACCAGTACTACAAAGAAAGAATGTGTTTATTGCTGTATTGTACTCTCCCAAGCACTTAGTACGGAGCTTTGCACGCAGGAAGCACTCGATAAATTCCACTGAATGAATTCACCCCTAACAACAAGTTCCACCAGCAAAGTCAGCACCTTTCAAGAACCTGTAGTTGGAGAAACCATTGATTATGTCGTGAGAGGGAGAAGATCCAAGCAGCTGCCGCAGGCCAACATGGGACACTTCTTAAAAAAAGGCTTCAAAAGGACCATGGGTCCTGGAGGCCAGTGGACAGAAGCCCTGGGCTAGTGGCATGAAGCAACTCCATTTTACTGAAGAAACTGAGGCCCAGAAAAGTTTTATGACTTGCCCAAGGTCACAAAGCAGACAAATGAGAGGCAGTATGGCCTCGTGGATAGAGCATGGGCCTGGGAGCCAGAAGGACATGGGTTCTAATCCTAGCTCCATCACTTGTCTGCTGTGTCATCTTGGGCAAGTCACTTCATTTCTCTGTGCCTCAGTTACCTCATTTATAAAATGGGGATTAAAACTGTGAGCCCTTGTGAGATCTGGACTGGTCCCATGTGATTAGTTTGTATCTACCACAGCACTTAGTACAGTTCCTGGCACATAGTAAATGCTTAACAAATATCATACCAAAAAAAAAAAAGTGGCAGAGGCAGGATTAGGACCCAGGTTCTCTAACTTCCAGGCCTGTGCTCTTTCCACTAGGCCAACGCTGCTTCTCTCAGTGCTTAGTCCAGTGCTCTGCACACAGTGAGGGCTTTAATGAATACCATTACTTCAACCCTGAGAAGGCACAGAGTGGAGAGGCTGGATGGAGGGCCTTGACTCCCTAGAAGACTGAGGCACTGTCAATGGTTTCATCCTGGAAGAAGGACAACTTCATATTTATATCCAGCGACTCTAAGGGGCCTGGAGCAGAGACCCGCTTCCAGAAGCAGAAATGCTCAGAGCCTTACACAAGGACAGTTCAAGCTCTTCAGAGCCAGCCTGGAGCCGCTTGCCCGCCCGAGACAACTAGTCCAAGGTCAACAGCCAGCTGTTTAGATGGTACTGAACCAGACAGAGGATACTGGGAAAAAAGCCAATCAGCCCCCATCTCCTCAGAGAAGGAGCTGAAAATGGAGCCCAGTAGAAAGTCAAAAATCATCAAGGTTTCATAGACTCGTTGGGAAGGGGCCTGCCAACTCCAGGCCTGGGGTCCCTCTGCTGACCTTGACCACCCTCCTGATCCCGAAAGAATGCAGGTCTGGACTGGAGCCAGCCGGGTAGAGGTTCCCATAGGTCATTCTGCTGATCTTGCCCCTCCAACCCCCAACCCCGAGAGCGCGAAGGCCCGGACCGGAGCCAGTCGGGAAACAGTTTCCCTAGGCAGCCCCCTGGAGGCCCAGGGCACGGGAGAGAGGGAGCAAGAGGGTCCAGAAGGTTCAGGTTGGCATGAAATGGGGTGCGGGAGGCAGAGAGACAGAGCGGGAGAAGGAGGGAGGAAGAGAGGTGGATCCAGACAGACAGACAAACAAACAGGGAGAGACGGAACCACGCCAGCTGGGCGGCCCTGGAGAAAGATGGAGGCAGTTCCAGGAAACTGGAGGAAGCCGCCATCTCAGGGCAGCTCCTGGGAGGGAGACCACGGTGGGGAAGTATTTGAAACTTTCCAGGTGAGGGGAGGATTTTGTGGAGCTGTAGGGCGACTGGTGGTCACCCTTGATCATCCGGATTTGGTCTTCGGGAAAGGGGACCGAGATGGCCATTTCTAAAGGAAACCAGCTTGCAGCCTTGGCCAGGGAAACCTGGCTTAATCAATCAGTCAATCAATCGATGGTATTTATTGAGCGCTTACCATACAATGCACTGTACTAAGCACTTGCGAAAGTACAGTACCATAGAGTTGGTAGGTACGGTCCCTGCCCACAAGGAGCTTACAGTGTATGGGGGGAGACGGACAATGAAATAAATTTGAGATAGATATAATAAGTTATAAATAGGTTTCTCCTCTGGGAAAAGCGTCAACAAGACTCATTCATTGTGGGCAGGGAATGTATACCAACTCTACTAGATTGAACTCTCCCAAGTGCTTTGTACTGTCCTCTGCACCCAATAAATGCTCAATAAATGCCACTGATTGACTGGGCCAATTACACTGCTGCCCCAAGCCTCTTGACCTTGCTTTCCAACTCCCCAGACTCCAGGAGGCTCCATGGCTAATCTACCCCCTCTAAAGATGGCGGCTGGGCCCGAGGGTGCCTGGAGAGGTACCGTTTGACTCAGACGATCCCAACGGGCTGACGAGGAGGCGGGGGGAGGCATGCCATGGACCTCTCCGGGGAAGACGGCCACTCGACGAGCTATTCTCTGCATGCCCTGGAGCCGGTAGGCCCCCCCGGAAATGGCTCTCTTCTCCTTCCTACTCTCTTCCCCCACTTACGGTAGTCTAACTCTCTCCTTCTTGGAAACATCCCACAGGGAGCGGGGCAGGGGCAGGGTCCAGAGACATGTTACGATCCAGTGGTGGGGCCCGGCGTGAGGAGCGGGGGGCAGTTGTTCAGCCACTCCCCACGCTTACAGGACACCGGCCGGACGGTGGAAAACAAACCCAACAGCTGATCCACAAAACCCGGCTCTGTCCTCCCCTTTCCCCACCTCAGCCTTTTCTATCTTTACCGGGAGGAGAGGCGAAACCACTATATGGGGAGCCAGCGGGGCAGGAGGGGAGAAGAGGCTAGGAGGGGCAAGCCCGCTGTTTATGTCTGAAATTTGAAAAGCTGCTCAGTGTGTGGAGGGAGAAGGCGTTGCTTTCAGAGGAATTTGGGAGGAGAATTCCAACCCCAGAAGGTTGAATAGGTGCCTTGTCCCCCGCCTCTTACACTGGAAAGCAACGTTTCTCCCTAAGGCATCCAAGAGGGGCGGTGGCCCCCCGGGGTGGGGGGGTTAGCACTTACCGGCAAAGAGGGGAGATGAGAGTCGGTCCTCTGGGAAATGGAGAGACGTGCGACGGTTGAAGCTCTGCACTCCTTTCTGTCCCCTCCCTTGGGTCTCCCGTTTTGGGAGAGCATGATGGGAGGGAAGACCCTTGGGGAGATTAACGATCCTTGATTTATGATCCACTCAGCTCTTAATGCTGATCTGGTTCCGGCCCGGGCTGACAGGGGAGGAATGGGGGTTTGGGGAAACGTAGACCACCCATTTTGGGGGTGGGGGAAGCAGACAATCCCTCCTACCGATACGGCTGTCAATCAAGCGTCTTTATTGAGCGCTTACAATGTGCAGAGCACTGGACTAAGCACTTCAGGGCACTGTAGTAAGCACAACTCAACAGAATTAGCAGACGTTCCCTGTCTATAATGAGCTTACCGTCCAGAAGGGGAGACAGACATTAATATGAATAAATAATTTCTAATATATAATTTAAAGATATGTACAGAAGTACAGTGGGGTTGGGGCAAATAGCAAATGTCCAAAGGTCACATTGTGTCTGCTTGTGTCTGCAATTTTAGGGGATGGTCAGACTGTAAATTCCTCTAGGGCAGGGATTGTGTCTACCTACCGTTTTGCACTCTCCCAAGTGTTAAGTACAGGGCTCAGCACACAGCTGACTGTGTGCTCCTTGAGAGCAGCGATCGTGTCTACCTACTCTAATGCCTTCACCCAAGCGTTCAGTACAGATCTCGACACAGTGGACTGTTCGCTCCTTGAGGGCGGGGATCACGTCTGCCTACTTACGACAGACATCCTGGGCCCGCCACGTGTCTGCTGTGTAACCTTGGGCAAGTCACTTCACTTCTCTGTGCCTCAGTTACCTCATCTGTAAAATGGGGATTGAGACTGTGAGCCCCACATGGGACAGGGACTGTGTCCAACTCAATTTGTCCGTAGCCACCCCAGTACTATTATTATTATTGTTATATTGTTATTATTATTATTATTCCTCCAATTCTGTCTCCCAAGTGCTCAGTACAGAACTCAGCACAGTAGGACTGTGAGCTCCTCGAGGGCAGGGATAGTGTCTACTAACTCTGTTATAATGTAGTCTCCCAAGTGCTCAGTAAAGTGTTCTGCACATAATAAGGGCTCAATAAATACCATTAACAGATGGAATGATTGGTTGATTGAAATAATTATACTACCAGCATTCCACATCTCTGGAGTTGTCTTCTCCCCAGGACCTCGGCACTCTTTAGGGTGGGGAGTGAAGGTGGGGAGGTAAGAGGAGGATTATATCTTGTTCCAGCATCCCCCTCCCCGAAGGATCCAAGTCTCTGGTTCGGCCTCCTGACGGCCATTCCGAGGCCGGACCTTCCTACGTCGGCTCCCTGGCGGTATCTCAGTGTAAATCTGTTTCTTGAGATAATAATAAGAAGAATAATTGTTGGTATTTGTTGCTTACTATGTGCCAGGCACCGTGCTCAATGCTGAGGTAGATAAGAGCAAGTCGGGTTGGACGCAGTCCCTGTCCCATGTGGGGGTCACAGTCCCAATCCCTATTTAACAGATGAGGAAACTGAGGCACAGAGGTGTGAAGTGACTTGCCCACAGCAGACAAGTGGCAGAGCCAGGATTAGAAGCCATGACCTTCTGAATCCCAGGCCCATGCCCTATCCACTACTCCATGCTGCTTCTCCACCCACTGAGTCTCAGTCCCTTACACAGACTGTGAGCCCCATGTGGGACCTCTCCCTTTACCTCTCCGCAGCTAAAGCCTCATTTTCCCCTTTTCCCTCTGCTCCTCCACCTCTCCCTTCCCATCCCCACAGCACTGTACTCGTCCGCTCAACTGTATATATTTTCGTTACCCTATTTATTTTGTTAATGAATTGTACATCGCCTCGATTCTATTTAGTTACCATTGTTTTTACGAGATGTTCTTCCCCTTGACGCTGTTTATTGCCATTGTTCTTGTCTGTCCGTCTCCCCCGATTAGACCGTAAGCCCGTCAAACGGCAGGGACTGTCTCTATCTGTTGCCGACTTGTTCATCCCAAGCGCTTAGTACAGTGCTCTGCACATAGTAAGCGCTCAATAAATACTATTGAATGAATGAATGAATGTGGGACAGAGACTGCGACCTAGTGGATAGAACCCGGTTTTGGGAAGACAGAGGGACCTGGGTTCTAATCCCAGCTCCGCCTCTTGTCTGCTTGGAGACCTTGAGCAAGTCACCTCACTTCTCTGTGCTTCAGTTCCCTCCTCTGTGAAATGGAGATGAAAACTGTGAACCCTATGTGGGCCGTGGACCGTGTCCAACCTGATTAGCTTGTATCCATCCCAGTGCTTAGTACAGTGCCTGGCACGTAGTAAGTATATAGCAAATTCCAGTAAAAAAAAATGATGGATCAAATAAACATGACTCCTCACAACAGACCATGTGGTGGCTCTGGGACATGGCTGTTGTTTTCAGGGGGACCAGGTTTATTTTGGTCAGGGACCACTTGATGTTTGGGGCAGTGAAGAATGTGTCTCCACCCAGGACTTCCCACCCACAGTGTCCTGGCAAACCTTCTGCCTTGGAAGGACAGTCTGGGCCCAGACAGAGAGACCAGTCAGGACAGGATGCAAGGAACTGGACAGGGAGGTCAGGTCACACTAACCTGGCCAGGGAATTACTTACTTCCCACAAAGCAGCACAGAGAATAGCACTGGCAGGTGAGACCTAACCAGGACCCTCTTGGGAGGGCAGGTACCTGAACTTGGATCTGTGACCTCTGGGCATTTGGTATTTGCCCCACCCTCAGCCCTACGGCCCTTGTGTACATGTCTATAAATAATATATTTTAAATAATCTATGCATATTAATGTCTCTCTCCCCCTCCAGACTATAAGCTCGTTGTGGGCAGGGAATGCATCCACCTACTCTGTTGTACTCTCCCGAGTGCTTAGTACAGTGCTCTGAACACAGTAAGTGCTCAATCAATATATTGACTGATTGATTGATTAGATGACAGAGGCCAAGAGATTGAGGTGCAGGATGGCAGTCATATTTGGGGGTTTCTCCAGCCCTCACAGACTAAACCCATTTTCTCAGAGGATTCTGGCTCAATCTATTTCTATGAGAGGGGGATTGAAGGGTCCTGGGAAAGGCCTCAGCATCACAGAGTGGCTCCATGACATCCTAAATGTGCCCTCGGAGTTTGAAGGGTACAGCCACTAGACCCCCCTCTAGACTGCAAGCTCCTCGAGGGCAGAGATTATGTCTACCAACTCTATTGTACTGTACTCTTCTGAGCGCTCTGGAAATACCACTGATTGATCGATGGTTTGAGTTAAGGGCAAGGGGCTGGATGGGAGAGGATTAGGTTGAGATTCACAGGCTCCCTCCCTCCTCCCATTCCCCAGCTCCTTCTCTCCCACCTCCTCGGACACCTCTGCTTCCTTCCATGCTCACCCAAAATGGATGCCAGGTCCAAGAGGCCTTCCCTGACTAAACCCACTTTTCTTTTTTTTCTTCAACTCCCTTCTGCTTCTCTCTGCCTTGCTCCCTTTATTCATCCCCCCTCCCAGCCCCACGGCACTTATGTATGTATTCGTAATCGATTTATTTATATTAATGTCCGTCTCCCCTTCTAGCCTGTAAACTCGTTGGGGACGGGGAATGTGTCTCTTGTATAGTTATACTGTACTCTCCCAAGGGCTTAGTACGGTGCTCTGCACACAGTAAGCACTCAATATATACGGCTGAATGGCCAACTGACTGGAACTGAACGTTCAGAGCTTCACCCACTGCCCAGACTGAGAAACAGTGGGGCAGTGGTAAAGACCACTATATTGGCACGTCCTCCTCACCCCAATGTTGTGCAGACAGGTGAACCGAGGGGCAAAAACAGTGAAACCCGGCCGATAAGGCGGAACACTCACCTTCCTCTCTGGCCTCGCTCTCTTGGCCGCGAGGAGGGAAGAGTCTCGGGGAGAGGGTGGAAAAGTAGGGGGATCCTGGAGTCGCCCATTCGGAATAAGACAGAGCTGTCCAGTAAGGCTGCGATCAACCGGCCGGCTGATAGAAGACTCAGTGTTCCATTTCTCTAGACGTGGAAGCCCTCTCCTGCTGGTCAGAGGGTGTGAAAATTAAAGCTTTCCTCAATAAATTTGCTCATTTTGTTTCCCATGATCCATAGTAAGGAGATTCATCAGGAATCACCTAAATCTCAGATAAGTGCTGGGGCCCAAGATGGTGGCATTAAAATAATGATAATAGTAATGATAATAATAATATTTGTTAAGCACCTACTATATGCTAAGCACTGGGGTAGGTACAATTCAGTCAGAGAAGCAGCATAGCCAAGGGGAAAACGCACAGGCCTGGGAGTCATAGGACCTGGGTTCTAATCCTCTCCGTCACTTGTCTGTCGTGTGACCTTGGGCAAGTAGCTTCACTTCTCTGTGCCTCAGTTCCTACAAATGCAAAATGCGGATTGGATGCCTGTTCTCCCTCCTACTTAGACTGTGAACCCCATGTGGGATCTTATTATCTTGCATCTACCCCAGTGTTTAGTACAGTGCTTGGCACATTGTAAGTATTTAACAAATATTTTTATTACTATCATCATCATCATCGTCATCATCATGTCAGACACTCCACATACCACACAGGGCTCACAAACTAAGAGGGAGGGGGAACTCATGTTTAATCCCCGTTTTAGAGATGAGGAAACTGAGCCACAGATTTGGCCATGGTCACATGGCAAGCAAGGTCAGCTGGGCACAAGACCCTGGAATAATACTACTAATAATATTATCTGTTAAACTCTTACTATGTGTCAAGCACTAAACTAAACTCTGGGAGAGACAAAAAATAATCAGATCAGACACAATTCCTGATCCACATGGGACTCACAATCTGTGGGAGAGGGAGAATAAATATTTAATCTCCATTTTACAGTGGAGGAAACTGAGGCACAGAGAAGTTAAGTGACTTCCCCACTGTCTTACCATAGGCAAGTATTTAGCATAGCACAGAGTCCAGGAGTCAAGGCCCTCATGCCAGAGGCTGCCATACCAAGATAAATCACCATTTTGGTGCCGTCGAAGAAGTGTGGGTGAGGAAGCCTTGTTTGGTGATCATTTGTTGATCCGGTCACGGGTTCTAATACTGGCTCCACCACTTGTCTGTTGTGTGACCTTGGGCAAGTCACTTAACTTTTCTGTGCCTCCGTTACCTCCTCTGCAAAATGAGGATTAAGACTGTGAGCCCCAAGTGGGACAGGGACTCTGTCCAAACTGATCACCTTGTATCAACCCCAGCACTTAGAACAGTGCTTGGCACTTAGTAAGCGCTTAAAATACCATAATAATTACAATGCTCTGAAGGGTCCCAGGAGGTCCTCAACCCTCTCTGGTCTTCTGGAAGGAGAAGTGATGCCCCACTGGGTATCCTATACAGTGCTCTGCACAGTGTAGCCACTCGGCCAATATCACTGGTTGATCGACATGGGCATCAGGGTTTTGAGGTCTGGGTTCAACCCTATTTCCTTCCCACAATCAATCCAGGGTATTTATTAAGCTCTTACTGTGTGCAGAGCTCTGAGTAAGTGCTTGAGAGAGTACAATACAACAGAGTATCTAATGAGCCTTTCTTTCAGCCTGGAGAGGAGCAGGAAAACCTCTGCTTAATATTATCATTAGTATTATTAGTTTTATTATTTATAATAATAATAACAATAGTGGAATTTATTACTACTTTCTAGGCACTGTACTAAGCGCTAGGGTAGATACAAGGTACTTAGGTTGGACACAATCAAACTTGCAGGACAAACCCATACCAGCCCTCCACGCCAGAAGCAGCGTGGCGTAGGGGATAGGGCACCAGCCTGGGAATCAAAAGGTCATGGGTTCTAATTCTGACTTCACCACTCGTCTGCTGTGTGGCCTTGGGCAAGCCACTTCACTTCTCTGTGCCTCAGTTATCTCATCTGTAAAAAGAGGATTAAGAGTGTGAGCCCCATGCAGGACTGTGTCCACCCCGATTTCCTTGTATCCACTCCAGCGCTTAGTACAGTGTCGGGCACATAGTGCTTAATAAACACCACAATTATTATTATTATTGTTATGCCAGGCCTCCCTGCCAATCTTCCATGCCAGCCTGCATCGCCAGCCCTGCAACACCAACCTTCTCTGTGGGAACAACAAACCCAAGTCCAATTGGGTGGAGATGCCGAGATCCCTCATTGAAGCTGGCAGCTTGGTGCTTCTCTGTTCTCCTCGGGTTGAGTGCAGTGAGGGCAGAGCCAGCCTCGGCCCCCTCCCCATAACACCTGCTCCTGAGCTCTCTTGAACCCCTCTCCGGGGGCCATCCGTGAAGGGGGAAGGGGTTTGTGAGGGTTCACTAATTCCCTCCTTTCCTCCCCAAGACCTGATAATCCACTTCACAGGCCCAGGCATGGGCAGTGGGTGGGGTGGGTGCGACTTCAATCAATGATGATAAGGATAATAATAATGATGACGGCATTTGTTAAGTGCTTACTATGTGCCAAGCACTGTTCTAAGGACTGGGGTAGATACAAGGTAATCAGGTTGTCCCACATGGGGCTCACAGTCTTCATCCCTATTTTTACAGATGACGTCACTGAGGCACAGAAAAGTTAAGTGTCTTGCCCAAGGTCACACAGCAGACAAGTGGCGGAGCAGGGATTAGAACCCACGTCCTCTGACTCCCAGGCCTGTGCTCTATCCACTAGGCCGTGCTGCTCCTTTATCTTTAACTGAGACCTCTCTCTGCGCAGAGCACGGTACTAAGCACTTGGGAGAGTTACAGTCCAACAGAATTAGCAGACACGTTCTCTGTCCATAAGTTGCTCACAGTCTAGAGGTTCCTCCAATGAAACCCCAACTTCTTCTGCCCCTCCCAACCCCCCATCAACCATCCCTCGGGGAAAATCCCAGATCCCCTGGAATTCTCCCCTCCCGAGACCGCTGAGGAGCTGACAGTTCCTGCTTCCCCGGAACGGCTTGCCGTCTCCATCTGCGCTTGACAACTTTCTCTCAGCACTCTCGGCTCTCTTCCCCCAACCATCACCACCACATAGACACATATTCATACCCCCTCCCCAAGCGCCATCTCTCTGCATCCCCCGACCCCCGACTTGGAGAGAGTTTATCAGATCCTGAAGTTCCCAACCTGGAAATCCAGAGTTGTCCTTCCTTCCAGTGCTTGGCACCTAGTAAGCGCTTTACAAATGTCATCATTATTATCATCATTATTATTATTATTCCTTCCTTCCCTCTCTCCCTCCCTCCTTGGCAGGCTCCTTCCCTTCCCTCTCTTCCTCCCTCTTGTCCTTCCTCCTTCCCTTCCCTCCCTACCCCCCTCCCCTCCTCCATCATCCCGGACCAAGAAACCGGGAGCATGTCTTTCCAACACGACTCGGATTCTGGGTTATGCCCGTTTTCAGCGTCTCTGAATAAGTATGTAAATTCCCATTCAGACTGCAGTGCTATTGACTGCAATGCAGGCGCCGTTTCCACCCCACTTTTGCTCTCCTTCCTTCTTAATTAAGTTGATCTTTAAATTTCACCCCCTCCCCAAAGAGGTCCTGTCCCCTCCCCTCGGGGGGGGGGGGCATTCATTTCCCCCCCTGCCCCATTCTTTTAAGGCCTTTATGTATTTCCCCAATTTCCCCAGGGTTTCCAGAGGGTGAGAGGCTGAGTCCTTGAGCTCAACTCTTCTGGGTTCAGCATCTTTCGGTCTCCCCTCCCTCCCTCCCTTCTTCCCGCCCCTCCCCAGGTCCTTCCCCCTTGGAGGGAGGACCCCCCCTCCCCCCCCCCCAGATGCCTGCCTACCTATCCTGACCGTTATAGAGGTGGGTCTCGGAAGATGCAGAATGCCAGGAGAGGTTCAATGAGGCTGACAGGAGGAGTCTGAAAGGAGCCGTTGGCAGGACTGTGAAGGGAGGGGAGGATTGCTTTTCTTTCACTCCCTCATCCAGGACGTTCCTACCTCGCTCCTTCTCCCGCTGCCTCTGCACACCGGGAATCTGCAAACCCCAAATAGGGGAAAATCTGGGCTTTCCGCTAGAGGGGGGGGAGGAGGAGGAGGAGAAATTCTGGACAGGAAGATTTCTCTCTTTCTCTCTCTCACTCTCTCTCTCTCTCTGGAGGCTGCCAAGGCAAGATCACAGCAAGCGGGAGCATCACCTTTCCTTAGTCCATCACCCAAAGGAAATCTAAACCGCTCTGCCAGGTGGATGGGACTTTAACTTCTCGAAGCACCGCACTGAAACTGTTCAAGGTAACTCGCCTATTCTTGGCCAGAGGGCTTCGGGTTCTTGTCGGCTCTCCCCTCCCTCCAGGCCGGTATAGGAAGGTCCCCGGGGGCTGAGGGATAAAGTTGTTTGCTCTCTTCTTCTGCCTGAGCAGGATTTTGGGGACTGGGCTGGGCGGGGGGGGGGGGGTGGAGACTTGGGGGACCCGGGAAAAACGGTGGTCCGGGATTCTGGAAGAGCGAAGGGGGCTGGAGCCCATCCTGGCAGGCTGGGGTTAAGGAACCATCGCTCCAAGAGGTTAATCTTAATGACAGTAATAGTGAAAATCCATCATGATCAGCGTGATGATGGCATTCGCAAAGCACTTACTGTGTGCCAAGCGCTGGGCTGAGCACTGGGGTGGACAAAAAAGATGTTTGACCCTCAAACACCAAATGCTTCTAAGCAAGGAGGGAGGGGGAGAGGCTGTTGAGAGAGCTCCAAGTAATTCATTTCCTGCTGATTTGAGGATCGGACGGGCTTTCTCTGCCCCTCCCGGCGACCAGCTTGGGTCTGCGGAGTTTGCTAAGGATGGAGCCTTTCCTCTTACAGGGGAAAACGCTTAGAGATGCAGAACTGGGCATATTTAGGAGCGAACCGACTCCTTCTGTGGGACGCCTGAAACTTTCTCCTGCCAGTAAAAAAAACAAATACCCAAAAAACCAAGGGCTTCCCAGACTACGATTCTCATTAAAGGAGGTTTTGGCGGTAAAACTGAGGGTGGATGCTGCGGGCACGTGCTTGGTGGTGCCGACTTGAGAATAGTTTTGAAAGAGTCCGAATGGAGAAAAAGTCACTTTTATGGGCTTTATGAAAGAAAATTAACTTAAAAAAACAGTTTTGTGTTTTTTGGGGGTTTTTTCCCCCACGGGTGACCATGTGTCAAGCATTCTACGTCTGGTATTCTGCTTCAGTCTGTAGCATTTTGTTCACTGAGGGGATGAGGAAAAGGGGACGTTCACAAGAACCAGAGGCTGGAGAGGCTTTAGGGAGATGCCCGGCTTGGTTGAAGCAGGAAGAAAGTAATGAGAAGTTTGAAAGTTGCCCGTCCCCCGATGCAGAAAGCCAGACTGAGCCTCCAGCGAGGGGGGTGGGGGATGGAGGGGGAGAAGGAGGAGGAGGAAGGGGAAGAAAAGGAGAAGGAGGAAGAAGAGGAGAAAGAGGAGGGGGAGGAGAGAAGAAGGAGGAGGAAGAGGAAAAAGAGGAGAAAGTGGAGAAGAAGGAGCAAGAAGGGGAGAAGGAGGAGGAAGAGGGAAAAAAGAGGAAGAGAAAGAGGAGGAGGAGAAAGAGAAGGTAGAAGAAGAAGAGACAGAAGAGGCAGAGGAGGCTGGCAATGCCTATGCCTTCTCAGTCAGAGGGGTTATAGGGCTCCCAAGTGCCCGCATGTGGACAAGAGTGTGGCAAAGAGAAGGAGGTGCTAGGTGAAAATTTGGAATTCAGAGCCTGGCATCTCTGAGGCTGGAGGCTCAGGGCCTCGGAATGATGATGATGGTTTTTGTTAAGCGCTTACTATACGCCAGGCACTGTTCTAGGTGCAAGGGTAGATGCAAGTTAACCAGGTTGTCCCACGTGGGGCTCACAGTCTTAATCCCCATTTTACAGATGAGGTAACTGAGGCACAGAGAAGTTAAGTGGCTTGCCCAAGGCCACACAGCAGACAAGTGGAGGAGCCAGGATTAGAACCCACATTCTCTAACTCCCAAGCCTGTGCTCTTTCCACTAAGCCACGCTGTTGTCTTTGGAAATAATGTCCATAAATCCTTGCACATTTGAAATGTGAAACGATGTAATCACTTGAGCCCCTCTTCTAGGAACAGCAAAACTCTAGCTTCTTCTAAAATTCATTCATTCATTCAATCATATTTATTGAGCGCTTACTGTGTGCAGAGCACTATACTAAGCACTTGGAAAGTACAATTTGGCAACTGATAGAGACAATCCCTACCCAACCACGGACTCCTTCAGTACTCCTCGGGGATTGTTCAATTATTCTTAAAGTGAGCCAGTCGTGGCCAGTGAGCACAAATCTGGGCTTACATCCTACCTCTGCCAGTTGCTCGCTTAAGTACCTTGAGGAAGGCGTTGTGCTGGTCGGTGCCTCAGTTTCCCTATCTGTAAAGTGGGCATGATGTCTGATCCTCACCTACCTTGCAGGGATGTGGTGAACCCCATATAGCTCCATAGAAAGTACAGTTGAAAATCGTAACTAGCAATGTTACCAGTTACCATAACTGGGACCCGTGATAACATCTGTGGAATTTGTTCAGTGCTTATAGTGAGCCAAGCACTGCACTAAGCACTGGGGTGAATAAAAGATAATTAAGTCAGTCGCGGTCCCTGTCACACCTGGGGCACTCAGCCTAATCCTTGAAAACGTTAAAAACTTTTTTGACCTTTTGGAATGTTACTGATGAACTGCTGAGGAGAAATTTTCCGCTTGTTGCTTCTTCGTGACTCAGACAAGTGACACGTTGTGTCTTTTCAAACTCTATATTAACAGAATATTGTTTCCTCTGGCTTTTGAAAGAGAAATATATTCCTGGGGAATGTCACCTTGAAATGGTTTTATTTTGAGGTGGGAAAGTGTCAGTCAGCACACTGTCCCTGCTCGGGGGTGTAACTTTTCCCACTTGGCACTTGGCTAATTCCATTTACTGTGAGGCAGGCAAACAATCACCCTAACCACCCCATCCTGGACCCCACAATGGTCACCGAACATCATTTCACTCGCAACTACACACTCAGGTTCATAGAATGCACGCACAAGTACATGCATGGACACACATCCACTCATTATATGCATTTGTCACAATATCCTGGCCACAGTCGTTTCCCCTTTTATCATACACACAAATTCATGAAGCCTTCCATATTTTTCTATTTATTTTTATTAATGATGTATATACATCTATAATTCTATTTATTTATAATGATTGATGCTACTGATGCCTGTTCACTCGTTTCGATGTCTGTTTCCCCCCTTCTAGACTGTGAGCCCATTATGGGAAGGGTTTGTCTCTATTGGTTGCTGAATGCACTTCCCAAGTGCTTAGTACAGTGCTTTGCCCACAGTAAGTGTTCAATAAATTCGATTGAATGAATGAATACCCACTGAATGAATGAATATACACACACAGAGACACACACACACAAGCATGCACATACAACCCCGCCCCCTGTCCTCACCCACAAACACACTGCACCCATTCATCCCCAACACAAAGCCTCTCCCTCATCCTCCTGTGACACATTCTGTATCTTCTAGCTCATTCAACTGATCGATCAATCAACTAATCATATTTATTGAGCCCTTACCATGTGCAGAGCACTGTACTAAGAGCTTGGGAGAATACAATGTAACAAAGTTGACAGACCTATTCCCTGCCCACAGTGAGTTTACAGTTTAGAGATGAGCTTACAAGTCTGGAGTATTTGCAGAGCACCTTCTAAACAGTAAGCTCACTGTGGGCAGGGAGAAAGTCTACTATCTCTGTTGTATTGTACTCCAAGCACTTAGAACAGTGTTCTGCACACAGTAAGTGCTCAGTAAATACCATGATTGATTGATAGGGGCAACAGCCTCCAGCCACTTCTGGAAAGCAGGGTGACAGAGATAGCCCTCCCTTTTTTTCACACAGAGAGGGTGAAGAACTTCTGGAGGTCACCCAGCCAAGCAGAGGTAGAGTTGGGACCAGAACCGGTGTCCTACTCCCCACCCTGGGCTCCTTCCACTAGACAGTGCCTCCGGGGGCTGCATTTGCCGAGACTTCAGTTTCCCCATCTGTAAACTGGGCACAAGGACAACTGACCTGCACCTCCCTCTAGGGTAGGTGCCGGGCCTGAACTCTCTCAGGACCTGTAGCGAAGGAGAAGGAGGAGGGCGTATCTGTTTATTCTATTGTATTGTACTCTCCCAAGTGCTTAGTATAGTGATCTGCACATAGTAAGCGCCCAATATATATGATTGACTGGTTGATTGCCTGCTTCTGCGAGGAACCCAGGAGGATGATGCTTTGTGGAGATATTCCAAGCTGGGGTCTGAGGGCCGGGGCCTCCCTTCCTCGGGGTTCGGGGGGTCCCTTTCCGAGGGCACTCCTTTACAGACAGGAATCCCTAGTGCCGCCTTTGCCTGGATTCCTTGTCCCTGAGAGTAGCCCGGAGCCAGAAGGCCCAACAGAACCTCCAGCTGTTCAAGGAAGCAACGTGACCTAGTGGAAAGAGCACAGGCGTGGAAATTCTGTGAAGTACTGAGAAGCAGCATGGCTTAGTGGCAAGAGCGGGAGCTTGGGAGTCAGAGGTCGTGGGTTCTAATCCCGGCTCTGCCATTTATCAGCTGTGTAACTTAGGGCAAGTCACTTAACTTCCCTTTGCCTCATTTACCTCATCTGTAAAATGGGGATTAAGACTGTGAGCCCCACATGGGACAACCTGATTACCTTGTATCTTCCCCAGCACTTAGAACAGTGCTTGGCACATAGTAAGCACTTATCAAATACCACTATTATAGTTATTATTATGATTAGGTCAGGGGACCCAGGTTCTAATCCTGGCTCAAACACTTGTCTGGTGTGTGACTTCTCTGTGCCTCAGTTTCCTCAACTGTAAAATGAAGACTCAATACCTGGATTAACTTGTATCTTCCCCAGTGCTTAGAACAGTGCTTACCACTTAGTAAGTGCTTAACAAATACCAGAAAAAAAGTAGAAAAACATTCCTGCCCTCTCCTGGAACTGAGCCTCCAGCTACCGTGGCTCCTGGGATATATTTCTGGGGAAAGGAGTGTGACTTGTCAAGGGATATGGCTGAGACACCCAAAGTAAGGGGGCTTGTAAACAGGAGGGGTGGCATTCCGAGGAGATGGGGAAGGGTCCGTGGTCCTAGGAATGAAGTGAAGGCAAGTCAAGAAGAAGGAAAAACCAGAGGCAGGTTATCTGGCTGACTGACCGCTGGAAACTGAGCTGGGTTGGGAGAGCTTGGGTGCTGGGAGAGGGGCAGGGCACCTGAAAGAGGAAAGTGCTCTCAGCTTCATTTCTTTCTCTGAGGTGTTGGCCTTCTCAGTTCTCCTTCCCTTGACCACATATTAGAGTTGGGGGAGAGTTCTGTCCCCAAAGAAGACAGCCTCCTCACCCTCCAGAAGATGCTCCCCTCCCCTTCCCACCTCCAGGATAGATCCTTGCCCTCCACTCCTTCCTGGGACAGGCAAATCAGCTGGTGTGCAAAGGCCCGACAAGGAATCACGACAGTGTATAAGTCTCATGGGTCCATAGGGACCCCCAGAGGGGAGCCAAGGGGACGGAGGAGTCAAGAGATAGAGAGACCAAGCGAAGGGAAGAGATGGAGAGGCAGAGAGAGATGGGCACGGAGCCGCGGAGAGTCGGGGGAGAGCAGAGGGCGGGAGAAGGAACCGTTAGCGAGAACGGAAACTGTGAAGTTTACTTTGAAAAAAACTCACTGACTCCTTGTGAGAGAGTAGAACAGTCCCATCTGTGTGCAAGAGCCGGGGGAGGGCCAGATCGGGGGATCTGTGGGTTCTGTCTGTGTGTACAAGGGAGTGTGGAGAAGTGTGTGTGTGTGTCTGTATGTCTGTGTGTGGGTGTTTGTGCATGTGTGTGTGTGTGGCTCCCTTTCCTCACTCTCAATGGACTTATAGTATCACCTAAAGGAGGTTTTTGTTAAACGGATGAATAGATGTATTTGGGAGTATAATGTCGGGCATCCAGGTTCTGCAATTCCTGTTCCCCTGGGGATGATTCCCTCCAGGACCCCTCTTTCCACCAGGGCCCGTCCCTTTGGGCTCCCTGTCTTTCAAAAGCTGCTCTGAAGTGGGGGGAGAAGGGAGCGTTGGGGTGGGGGCGGGAGACGACGGGAGGCGGGGGTTGAGCTTCGATGAGCCTGCTGCGCTGGCCGGTTGTGGCCGTCCTCTGCCTGGGGCGGCCTGGCTTAGCCCAAGGCCCGACGAGGACCCCCACCCCACCCCGGACCCCGAACCGAGCCTCTGCCATCCAGAAGGGGGCCCCGCTTAGGCTGCTTCCAACCTAGAGGCTCCTCCACTTCGGGCAGAAATTAAATCAATCGGTCAGTGAGTCATACTTACTAAGCGCTTACTGTGTCCGGAGCACCGTAGTAAGCGCTTGGGAAAGGACAAGGCAATAGAGCTGGTGGACATGTTCTCTGCCCACAAGGAGCTTAAGGAAGAGCCTATTGACCAGCCCAGTTCAGGCTCTGGAGCTCAGTAGGGGAGGAACAGGGGCGAGCCAGGGAAATTCATTCATTCATTCATTCAATAGTATTTATTGAGCGCTTACTATGAGCAGAGCACTGTACTATGAAATGACTGAAGAGGGTAGCTCCTAGCCCAAACTAGGGGCTGGAGAGAGTGTGGGATAGGGGCAGGGGGCAGGCAAGCAAGGGAGAAGGAAAAGCTTATGTTTCCAGCCTCTCCCATCAGCATGGAAGTTCCCAGGAAGCTCTCTCTGCTCCTTGGGGGAAAGTTGGACAAATAATAATAATGATGATGGCATTTGTTAAGCGCTTACTATGTGCCAAGCACTGAACTAAGTGCTGGGATAGTTATAAGCAAATTGCGTTGGACGCAGTCCCCGTCCCATGAGGGGCTCACAGTCTCAATCCTCATTTTACAGGTGAAGTAACTGGGGCACAGAGAAGTGAAGTGATTTGCCCAGTGACAAATGACAGACAAGTGGCAGAGCTGGGATTAGAACTCATGGCCTTCCGACTCCCAGGCCTGTGCTCTATCCAGTACTCCGTGCTGCTTCTCAGTGATCATAGTGATGGCTTTTGTTGAGCGCTTACTATGTGCCAAGTACTCTTCTAAGCGCTTGGGTAGATACAAGGTTATCAGGTTGTCCCACGTGGGGCTCACAGTCTTTATTCCCATTTTACAGATGAGGTCACTGAGGCACAGAGAAGGGAAGTGACTTGCCCAAAGTCACACAGCTGACAAGTGGTGGAGCCGATATTAGAACCCACAACCTCTAACTCCCAAGCCAGTGCTCTTTCCACTAAGCCCAGCCTCATCAAATGCAGGAATCCCAGGACCTCTGAGCTGCATGGGACCTTAGAGGAGGTCATCTGGATCAGGCCCCTGCCCCCAGGCAGATGAATGACAGATGCGGGGGGGCTATTTCTTTCACAACCACCTCCAGATTTGCCTTTTCCCTCTCAGGCAGGAAATTCTTCCTTACACCCTACCGCAATCTCTCCTGCTTTCACCAGACCCTGTTTTCTGCTGTTCAGTTCACAGAGAGCAACAGGCCCGTGAGCCCAGATCTCTCCTTCAGCCTACACCACCCCAAGTCCTCTCACCAGGCCCACTGGAGCCCAGTTCCCATCTGTTTCATCACTGCACCCCTCTTCTCTGAACCTCCTCCAGTTTCTCCACATCCTATGGTAACCGCAAGGACCAAACGCAGATCTGACCAAGACAGAGTAGGGGGGAAGGATTATTCCTTAAATGCAGCAGGAAGAATGGTCTCCTGCTGATATGTTCTAAGACAGGGACGGGTCAAGCCAGTGAGGGAACCCAGGGGTGCTCTGCGCCATGGATAGAGCCCTACACACCCGTGGGCAAGGCGGGACTCAGTATCCGTGAAAAGTTGGTGGTCTGGGGACCCTCAGGACACCCCCCCCCATGGGGTTCACTTGACAAACTTGCCACGGAGCTGGAAAATCAATACATCAACCCATCAATCAATCATATTTGTTGAGCCCTTGATGGGGAGGGAAAGATTGGCTTGGAACATTGGCACCAAATAGCTGATCTTCATGGGGACTGTCTCCATGATCAAGTCCACCTCGGCCTCCATCCCCGCATGGGGAGGCAGTGTGGCCTAGTGGAAAGAGCCCAGTCCTGGGAATCAGAAGACCTGAGTTTTAATCCTGGCTCCGCCACATGCCTGCTGTTGGACCTTGTGCAAGTCACTTCACTTCTCTATGTCTCATTTTCCTCAAAGCAGAATGGAGATTCAATACCTGTTCTCCCTGCTACTCAGACTGTGAGCCCCAAATGGGTCAGGGACTGCGGCTTACCTGATTGTCTTGTATCTATTCCAGCTAAGTGCTGGAATATATTATGTATATTATGGAATACCATAATAAATAATAATAATAATGATTTATTATACTATTAATAATATAATAATAAATACCACTTGAGCAGGAGGGATTTGTCCAAGAAAGCCAATGGCCCAGGTTTCCTGGAGTCGCTGCTGAAAAGAGAGCCCCAGGTGGGTGGACTGTGGTCCTTACCCATATTACCATATTGCTGATGGGCTCGATGCTTTTAGACTTCACTGAGTTTGCCTGGAATAGGCGATGACCGTTTCCTCTGAGCCAATCTCTGCACCTTCACAGAGCACTGCACACCATCTCCCGTAACCTGCCTCTCTCCAGCCCCAGGCCTGGTGGGATTTGTTCAGCACTTACCATGTGCCGGACGCTGTACACTGCTCTGGGGTAGATACAAGCGAATCAAGTTGGACACAGTCCATGTCCCACATGGAGCTCACAGTCTTAATCCCCATTTTACAGGGGAGGGGACTGAGGCACGGAGAAGTTAAGTGACTTGCTGAAGGTTACATAGCAGTTGAGTGGCAGAGCCAGAATTAGAACCCAGGACCTCTGATTCCCAGACCCATGCTCTTTCTAGCAGGTTGCTCTGCTTCTCTTCTCCAAGGGTATTAGTCTTCCCCTCTTCCCTCTTGCCCTCAACAAAAAAAATGAAGATTTTATTAAGGGCTTACTGACCTACCAGCAGAGTGATTAAGCAACTGTGCTGGGAGACAGGACTCTTGTATTATTCTTTTTTTGGGAGAGGAGGGTGGAGTTGATGGTTTTTTAAGGTATTTATTAAGTGCTTATTATGTGCCAAACACTATACTAAGTGCTGCAGTGTGGCTTAGTGGAAAGAGCCCAGACTTGGGAGTCAGAGGTTGTAGGTTCTAATCCTGGCTCTGCCACTTGTCAGCTGTGTGACTTTGGGCAAGTCACTGATCTTCTCTGTGCCTCAGTTACCTCATCTGTAAAATGGGGATGAAGACCTTGAGCCCAACATGGGACAACCTGATTACCTTGTATCTACCTCTACGCTTAGAACAGTGCTTGGCACATAGTAAGTGCTTAACAAATATCATCAATATATAATGGTAAAAACAAGTTAATCAGGTTGGACACAGCCCATGTCCCACATGGGGCTCATAGTCTTCATCCCCATTTTACAGATGAGGGAACTGAGGCACAGAGGAGTTCAGTGACTAGCCCAAGGTCGCACAGCAGGAAGGTGGCAGAGCTGGGATTAAAACCCAGGTCCTCTGGCTCCCAGACCCTGGGTCTATCCATTAGGCCACTCCGTTCATTTGCCAACCTCACTGCAGGCATCTCTAGGGCCTGTCTGGGTCTCAGTGTGTTCATCCATAAGGTGGGCAGAATAATGTCCTTCCACCAGACTCATGGGGACTATGGGAAGAGTTATGAAGGGTTTGACCTAGTAGTGTTGGAATTTCACATGGTGGGGCGCTAGATGCTTGTAGAATGGGCAACTTTGCCAGAACTCTACATCATCCACCTCTTTCTCTTCCATTCATCAGTCCCGGCTAGGGCTCTGCAGGAAGGGTGGGTTGTACGATATTCAATATTCACCCCAACCTCAGCCCCACAGTACTTATGTACATATCCATCCTTTATTTATAGTATATTTATATTACTGTCTGTCTCCCCTTCTAGACCGTAAGCTCCCTGTGGGCAGGGAATGTGTCTACCAACCTCCTATGTTGTACTCTCCCAGCTGCTCATAAAGAGCTTGGTAATTACTACTGATTGAATGATTGATTAATCCAGGGTTCACACAGAGGGCGAAAAGAAGCATGAAATATGGGGATGACTCGTGGTGGATTTGGGGCAGACAAGGCCGGGAGAGGTGAGCCGTGGGCCTGGGGATGGTA
This sequence comes from Ornithorhynchus anatinus, assembly GCF_004115215.2. Taxonomy (NCBI): domain Eukaryota; kingdom Metazoa; phylum Chordata; class Mammalia; order Monotremata; family Ornithorhynchidae; genus Ornithorhynchus; species Ornithorhynchus anatinus. Next base: position 21,504,236 of record NC_041732.1, read on the forward strand.
GCTGGGGCCACACAGTCATGTGGCTATAGCCCAGATCATACACCGGGGTCCTCTCCGTGCACTATCCCATCCCACTCTCATAGGGTTTTTTTTTTCTTTTTTTGTTCTTTTTCTCTTTTCAATGGTATTTTTTAAGCACTTACTACATGCCAGACATTGTATTATGCGCCGGCGTAGATATAAGGTTGTCAGGTTGGACACAGTCCCTGATCCACATGAGGCTCACAGTCTTAAACCCCATTTTACAGATGAGGAAACTGAGGCCCAGAGAAGTGAAGTGATTTGCCCAAGGTCACACAGCTGACAAATGACGGAGCCAGGATTAGAACCCAGGTGCTCTGACTCTCAGGCCCGTGCTCTTTCCACTAGGCCACACTGTTCCTTCAGCGCAGTTTTCCCCCTAAAGCCCTGCATTTTGAAGGTTTCCCAGGGCAGGCGTTGCTCCTTGAATTGGGATCAATAAGACTTTTCCAGAAGACCCTGACAGTCCCTCCTGACAGGCAGCCCTTTTGGCTCCATATCTGCCTTGGAATTAGCACGGTTGAAGGACTGGGACAGGCCAGGGGAACAGGAACAGGAAGTAGCTATTGAGCCATGTCTTTCCTCCGATCCCGCTACCTCCTCCCCCCTGCTCCCCTCCCAGCTTACTACCACAGTCTCAGGAGCTCTGGATCCAGGTCCTTTTCCTAGTAATGTACTAATCCTACCCCTACTTCTGAATAATAATACCTGGAAATTGTACAGCCCTTTTGTTTTTCCAAAATGCTCAGACACCTCTTACCTCATTCGTTCTAACAACATGGGAAGCAGCATGACGTAGGGGAATCGGTACAGGCCTGGGAGTCAGAAGATCTGAGTTCTAATCCCAGCTCTCCCACTTGCGAGCCATATGGCCTTGGGCAAATCATTTCACCTCTCTGTGTCAGTTACCTCATTTGTAAAATGGGGGTTCTGTAAAATGCCTGCTCTTCCCACTTATACCGTGAGCCCCGAGGGGACGGGAACTGTGTCCAACCTGATTAACTCATATTTATCTCAGTGCTTAGTACAATGCCTGACTCATAGTAAGCGCTTAACAAATACCATCAAGATTACTATTATCCCTGTGAGGAGGGAGAGGAATGGATTACTATCCAAATTCTACAGATGAGGAAATCAAGGTCCAGAGAGGTTAAGTGACTTGCCCAAGGTCACCCAGTAGGGTCTTCTGACTCCCAGTCCCACAAGTCCATTGGCTTAGCCTCATGTTGTCTGAGGTTTCCAGGGGTCTGCAGAATATTGATAACTCCTGAGAGACGGAGTTTCAGGGCAATCAATCAAGCACTCAATTTATTGAGCTCTTAGTGTGTGTGTGTGTGCGCGCGCAGTACACTAGGCCAGGCAGGAGATCAATACTATGTAAGTAGTAAGTAAATATATTTCAGTAAATATGATTGATTAATCCCTAGTGGATACTTCCACACCTCTAGAAAAAAGTCAAAGTCCTGAGCTGGAGATGAAGCCTGTCCTACCTCACACCCCGTAGGTGATCGGGGAGGGAAACCAAGAAGAGGTTTTAACTTTAGGGAACGGTAGTTGGCTGGTAAATCGGTGAAGAGGGTGGGGAGGGCAGCTGAGAGCACAGATGGTCTCTGTGCCTCCCCAACAAAAATTGCAGCTGGAGGGTTTACAGTTAGCCTGAGGAAAGACATTCTAAAACAGGCTTTTTAAAAATGATGTTTGTTAAGGACTTACTACATGCTAGGCACTGTAGATACAAGTTAATCAGGTTGGATGCAACCCAAGTACCACATAGGACTCACAGTCTTCATCCTCATTTTGCAGATGAGATAACTGAGGCACAGAGAAGTGAAGTGACTTGCCCAAGGTCACATAGCAGAAAAACCTTCCAAAGATAATCTTTCCTCCCCTGTCTGGGAATCTGCCCGAGGCCAGAGAAGGATGAGCTAATCTCTGTCTTGCCCCATAATTCCTTGCCTCTACATTCAGCTCCAGCAGCTCAGAGTGAGGAGAAATTTCTCGAAGAGTTTCTGGAGTCCAAAGTAGGAACTTTCAGAGACACCCTGTGTGAGATAGGGAGGCCAATGCTATCAGTGTGTGTGAGTGTGTGTGTGTGTGTGAGAGAGAGAGAGAGAGACAGAGACAGAGAAGAGAGAAGGCAATGGGTAGGCAACGATTGTACCAACTCTGTTGTACTGTACTCTCCCAAGTGCTTAGAATAGTTCCCTGCACATAATATGTGGTTAAAAAATGCCACTGATTGATTGAGAGGAGAGAGAGAGAAGAGGGAAAGAGAGGAGAGAGGAAGGAGAGAGAGAGAGGGGACAGAGAGAGAGACCTAGGTTTGACCCACTTCCCCCATCAGGCCCAGGGAATCAGTTGCATGTATGAAGAATTTCCAGGGAGGAGACCCTCCCTGCACAAGGAAAATTGATGATGTCCTTTTCCATGTCTCTTGGGGGAGGGATTCAGGCCAGATCAGAACTGCAGCATCTCCTCACTTACCCCTACTGGAAATGGATGGAAAGGGCAACCTTTGCCCAAATGTGCCCGGAGGTAGCCCAATCCTGGACCATCCCATTATCCCTCACAGGTTGGGCAGACTCTGGGGCAAGGGGACTACATCTTGGATGTGATGATTGCATGGCAAGTCATAAGTGCACATAAAATTACCAGTAGGCACATATCACTTTCACCCACCTGCATGGCACTCAAGAGCCATATTAAAAACTCTTGGTGGACTGCCTGGGGCATATTTTGCCCACACTCATCTATCCTCCCTTTGGCAGGAAAGGAGCGAGCTGGCCAGTTTCATCTCAGATTAGCATCTGGACAAAGCCATGAGCCAATGAAGGAGGGAAGGGGAAATCGAGGGAGAGATATGAAGCTGAAACAGAATCCAAGCAGAAGACCCTGTCCAGAGAGGCATTCCAAGAATCACTGCTTCTTCGCTCATAGATGCCTCAGGGGCCTCAGAGGATGAGCGTTTGGTGGCTGCCAGGGTTTTTATCAGGAGGACCTAATAGATGGAGAGGTGTGAGGGGGAGACGAATATGTGAGTGGGTACACAATAAATATCAACAGTCACAGAGGGAGACCAAGCCCCTAGGCTAGGAAAGGCTAAGCTTTGAGAAGCTGTGTACATATCTTTAAAGTATAAAGTTACATATAACTTATAAGTTACGTTGGATATTTATTTATATTAATACCCATCTCTCCCGCTAGCCGGTAAGCTCATTATGGGCAGGGAATGTGCCTGATAACTCTGTTGTATTGTACTTTCCCAAGCACTCAGTCCAGTGTTCTGCACACAGTCAGCGCTCAATAAATGCCGCTGATTGATTGAAGTGGGTTCTATCCCCAAACAACTCTCTGCGTCCCCTTCACTCCATCCTCCAACTCCATTTCAGGGACTACCATGCCTGAGGATTTTAAGTTTCTTTCCCTGGCATCACCATCAAGTCTTAGCCCGGAAATCAGCTCTTCCGGGACATTTTTTGGTTGCCCTGAAGACACTTGAATAAATACTTCTTGCAACTGTAACTTCTTTGACTCAGGAAGGATGTAAATGGACCAGAAATAATATGACCTTGGAATTATTTAAATTTTCTTCCCGGAATCGCCAAGCACAGAGCTTTTGTGTGGATCTGAGCAAGCTTAGAGAGTTTGAATGACTTTTTCCAGGACACATAACAGATATTAGTATGCCCATTCATTCAATCGTATTTATTGAGCACTTACTGTGAGCAGAGCACTGTACTAAGTACTTGGATCATGGATATTTCCATTCGTGCATTTCTGTATGATTTATCCCCAAGGAACTTTCCCAATATGCATTCTTAGCTGTTGCATTCCTGAACTGTTCTCACCAAAGAGTCAGCACCAGAAGGGTAGATGAACCTAGATCCTTGTATAGTTCAAACTCAAGAAAGAGGAAATCCTCATCAGTATTGGTTCCTAGTAGTCTTGTGACATGGTAGAGGTTCCTGATGGGTTGGAGTTTAGTTTGCTGAAAAATTGATAGACAAATCATTAGTGAAGGCAAAATTACAGTCTCAGAGTTAAAAATGGGTCAGGGATGCAGTGGGAAGATTTTCGGTGACATCTATGACAGTATTGGTGTCATGATCCCATCCAGAAGCCAAGATCAAGGGAAGCCATGACAATAATAATAATGGTATTCGTTAAGTGTTTACAATGTGCCAAATCATGTGTTAAGTGCTGGGGTAGATACACACATGGGGCTCACAGTCTAAGTAGGAGGGAGAATGGGTTTTGGATCCCATTTCAGAGATGGGGTACAGGGAATTGAAATGACTTGCCCAGGGTTACATAGGAGGCAAGTAGCAGGGGCAGAATAAGAACCCAGGTTCTCTGACTCCCAGGTCTGTGTTCTTTCCTCTAGACCACATTGCTTCTCTATTCCAAGGTTGGGAGACCCCATTCCAGTACTCCTGGATGATGCTCCTTTCCTGACCAAACCCCTGCCCCAATTTCCTTATATGTAGAATAGAGAAAGTGTTCCCGCTCCTATTCCAGTCTCCCCACCACTAATGGGATGATTTTTCTGCTAATGGGGTCTTCTCACCACCAATTGTACCAACCGACGGTCAATGGGGCCTAAGACCAGCAATGGGGCTTCCCCGTCACCAACCAGGTCTCCCCATAGTAAGCACTTAACAAATACCATAATCATTAATAATTATTATCACCCTACAAAACATTCAAGGCCAATTGCTCTAGACTGTAAGCTCCTTGTGGCCGAGGAACGTGACTACTCTTTTGCATTGTGCTCTCCCAAGCACTTAGTGAGTGCTCGGCACATAGCGAGCACTCAGTAAATACCTTTGATTGATTTATAGGAGGGGGGACAGGAGAAGGAGCACAAGGAACAGGAAGAGGAGGAGGAAGAACAGGAGCAAGAACACTTTATTCTACAGATGAGAAAATTAGGGCAGGGGTTTGGACAGGAAAGTAGCATCATTGGTAGAGCTGGGAGGGGGCAAAGATGAAACGGGCAAATCTGGGGAATCCAGGGGTGGGGGGGTGGGAGGGGCAGGTGGCAGAGCTGGAATGGTAGCAGAACAGAGACAGTGGCAAAACTGGGACAGCAGCAGTCCTGGGGGATACAGAGTTGGGGTGATATGTCACCTCTGGGGCATAGCGGGGTGATATAGAGATGAGATGGCAGCAGAGCTGGGAGGATACAGAGCTGGGTGTGTATAGCTGGGGTGATATAGAGATAATAATAATAATGTTGGTATTTGTTAAGCCCTTACTATGTGCAAAGCACTGTTCTAAGCGTTGGAGTAGATACAGGCTACGTGAGGCTCACAGTTAATCCCCATTTTACAGATGAGGCAACTGAGGTGCAGAGAAGGTAAGTGACTTGCCCACAGTCACACAGCTGATGAATGGCAGAGCCGGGATGAGATGGTGACAGAACTGGGGGGGTACAGAGCTGGGTGGGCAGAGCTGGGGTGACACAGAGCTGAGATGGTGGCAGAGCTGAGACAGAAGCAGAGTAGAGATGGTGACAGATTTGGGTCGGTGACCAATTAGGGGGATACAGAGCTAGGACAGGGGCAGAGCTGGGGTATACAGAGATGGAAGGTCCCACCTCCTCCAAGAGGCTTTCCCTGATTAATCCTTCTTTTCTCCGGCTCACTCTCCCCTCTACATCATCTATGTGCTTGGATCTGTGTCTTTTGGACCTTTGATATTCACCCCACCTCCAACTCCACAGCACGTATGTACCTATCTTTAAATTATATATGATCAATTATTTACATTAAGGTCTGTCTTCCCCTCTAAACTAAGCTTGTTATGAGAAGGGAACCTGCCTGCTAATTCTGTAGCATCGTATTCTCCCAAGAGGTTAATACTGCACATTCTGCACAGAGCAAGTGCTCAATAAATACTGTCGATTGATCGACCGATTGATTGGAAGGGTGCCAGAGCAGGACAGAGGCAGAAGGGGACCATGGCAGAGCTAGGATGGTGGCAGAGTTGGGACCGGGGGTTACAGAGCTAGAATGATGGCAGACCTGGGACAGTGGCAGAATGGGGACAGTGGCAGAGTTAGGCTGGTGGAAGAGTAGGACGGTGGCAAGAGCGCGAATGTTGGCAGAGGGGGAGGGTGACAGAGATGGGATGGTGAGAGAGAGGGGACTTGAATCCTGGTCTATGACCCCTCAGTCCACCCAGGAGTGACTATCTCTTCTAGGCCAGACATCACCTGCATTTTGGAAGGGGCATCAGAAACCTAGAGAGGGTAGCCCAGGGCCTCGGAACTTTGCTGCCAATCCCTCGTATGTTCAGTCAAGTCCACCCGCCTCCTCCTCTCCCATCTGGGAATCCAGGGACTGTGTAATCAGCAGGCACTACGAGCTGGGGCGCTCTCGCACTGACGCAGCAGTGGGTGTCTGCCGGGTCCTTCCATCTATGTGGAGCTTCCCTTTGTTGGCAACAGAAATGGTGGGGCGCTGGTGGCTGAGGGGCCTGAGGAGTGGACAAGAGCGGAAGTCTGGTGTCCCTCTCCTTTAGAGGAGGCTCTCCTGAAGACCGCGGCCACCCCTGCCCCCGCTGAGCCTATGTCTCCTGCAGTGCTTCGCTGGGTTTGGGAGAGGGCCCAGCCCATTTGGAAACACCCAGGATCATCCTTAGATGACAAGGCCGGCTTTTAGAGAAGCAGTGTGGCCTTATGGATGGAGCATGGGCCTGGGAGCCAAAAAGGCCTGCGTTCTAATCCCGACTCCACCACACATCTGCTGTGTGGCCCTGGCCATGTCACTTTATTTCTCTGTGCCTCAGTTACCTCACCTGCAAAATGGAGATTAAGACTGTGAGCCCTATGTGGGAAATGGACTGCATCCAACCTGATTAATTTATATCTACCCCAGGGCTTAGAACAGTGCTTGGCCCATAGTAAGCGCTTAAAAAATATCATTTAAAAGAAGGCCAAAAATCATCTGGAAGAAGCAGAGAATTGACTTCCTGTCCTAGAACCTCCCAGAGCCACCTTGGCCCTCCTTGGATCATGGGGCCATGGGTCCAGTGGGGAGAGACTATCCTGGAGTGAGATGTGGGGAGGGGATAAGCCTCAACTTCCCAGAAAGGCCCTCGACGAGGCTGCCGACTCCTCTGAGCTGGGTTGAACCGTCAGCTCTTGCTGAGACTGTGAGCCCATTGTTGGGCAGGGATTGTCTCTATCTGCTGCCGAATTGTCCATTTCAAGTGCTTAGTACAGTGCTCTGCACACAGTAAGTGCTCAATAAATACGATTGAATGAATAATTGAGTGGCTGTGGGCACTGCCCCTAAGGTAGTAATATTCATAGAGTGGAAGCTCACTATGGGCGGGGAACACGTTTGCTCCTTCTGTTGAACCGTACTCCCCCAAATTGGTGCCCAATAAATACCACCGATTGATGGTGGCATTTGTTAAACACTTACTTTGTGTCAAACACAATACAGAGCACTGGGGTAATGCAAGATATTCAGGTCCCACATGGGGCTCCCAATCTAAGTAGGAGGGAGAATGGGTATCGAATCCCCATTTTACAGATGAGAGAACCGAGGTGCAGAGACGTGAAGTGACTCGCCCAAGGTCACGCAGCAGACAGGTGGTGGAGCCGGAACTAGAACTCGGGTTCTCTGACTCTCAGGCCTGTGATCTTCCTACTAGGACACACGGTGTCTAAGGGGTGCCCCATGCTGCCCCTCAATAGAGCCACCCCTGTGCCTCCCCACTCAGAGAGTATCCCAAACTGCCCAGGACTCTTAACTGGAAAGACTTGTACAAATGTCTGTCAGTCCCTTGGCTCAGTTCACCAGGGCTGGGCAGGACCAAGAGTTGAACGGCCCCAACTAGGATTTCTGAAACAGGAAACATGTTTGTACCTTACTGAAAGGTTGGCCCCAGATTCGCTCATGTACCGAGAGCTGGAGTTGGTATTTACCCAGAGTCTGGAATTAATGCAGAGAAAACTTTCAGCTGCCGGTGTTGGAAGCAAAGGACGAGGGGCAGGAAGGGGCAGTCAGTCGGTCAGTCAGTTGTATTTACTGAGCGTTTACTGTGTGCAGAACACTGTACTAAGCTCTTGGGAGAGTAAAACATAACGGTGAAACAGACGTGGTCCCTGCCCAGAAGGAACTTACAGTCGAGAGGGGAAGACAGACAGTTATAAATAAATTATAGATACTCATTCAGGCGTATTTACTGAGAGCTTACCGTGTGCAGTACACTGTACTAAGCACTTGGGAAAGTGCAATATAGAAACAAAGAGTGATAATCCTCACGATGAGCTCGCAGTTTGTACTTAAGTGCTGTGGGACTGGGAGTGGGGATGAATAAAGAGAGCAAGCTAGGGCCAAGCAAAAGTGAGTTGAAGAAAAGGAGGAAGCAATGTGGCCTAGAGGAAAGAGTACAGGACTGGAAGCTAGGAGATCTTGGTTCCAAAAGTGCCTCCACTGCTTGCCTTTGTGACCTTGTGCAAGTCATTTAACTTCTCTGAGCCTCAGTTGCTTGATCTGTGAAATGTTATTTCCTGCTTAGACTCTGACTCCCATGTGAGATGGGGATTCTGATTATCTTGTACCTACCCCAGTGCTAATTACAATGTTCGGCACATAGTAAGTGCTGAACAAATACTACAATTTTTATTATTAAAATGTGGTACTCAGCCCATTCCGAGCGGGGTTGGGGAGTTGGTGCAGGTAGCTGTTTGCAAATTGCTCGAGTTCAGGTTAAATAAAGGTCTCTCTCTCATCCTCATTTCCCTTTCCCGAACTTCCTTCCCTGTTCCGCCTCAGGCGTTGACCCAGTTTACCGAAGGGTAGAAGCTGAGAGGTTAAGGAGCGGAAAGGGGCATGTAGATGAGGAGCAGGATGGGGGGGACTCATATACGCAGTCCTGTCTCTAGCCAGGAATTCTCAGCTGTGGTTTTGGCTGCTGGGTCGAGCTCAAGGAAACAAGGCAGTTTCCTTCTGGGCCTTCCTGGCTAACCTCAGGGCATAAGTGATCAACAGCTGATCCCAGTGGGTGCTGACAGTCCATTTATCCTCACCACCCACCCCAGCCCTAATTCTGCAGGCCTGCTGGACTCCAGAACTGCCCCGAGGTTCTGGACCAGGAGTGAGGCTTGGAGGACAGAACTGTGGGGACCAAGCCTGAGATGTTTTGTCCATCGGTGGGGCCTAGTGGAAAGAGCCCGGGCCTGGGAATCAGAGGAGCTGAGTTCTAATCCCAGCTCTGCCATTTACCTGCTGTGTGACCTTGGTCAGTTCAGTTCACTGTGCCTCAGCTTCCTTATCTGGAAAATGGGGAATAAATCCTATTCACCCCTTTTTAGACAGAGAGGCCCAAGAGGGACAGGGACTGCGTCCAACCTGATAACGTTGTATCTGCCCCAGGGCTGAGAACAGTGCTCGGTAAGTGCTCAACAAATGCCATAATCATTATAAGGGACTCAGGCTGAATGACATCCCAGGGCCGGCTCAGAGTCGGGAAGTCGGTGAGCGAGCCCCTCACTAGGTGGCAAGCGTCTAGTTTAGCTCCTTGTCATGCCAGAGCTAAAACAGAAATCCTTCACAAAAACAATCATTTAGGAAACCCAGGGACATTCTTGAAGCCATGGGGTGTTTACTATTTCAAAGAGCTTTCAGTCGATCTATCGATCAATCAACCAGTGGTATTTATTAAGTGCTTAATGTGGGCAAAGCACTTGGGAAAATGTAATACAAAGTATGAGTTGGCTGAGTGCAGGGGTTCTCTCTATTTATTACTGTATTGTTCTTTTCCAAGCTCTTAATACAGCGCTCTTCACACAGTAAGCGCTGAATGAATACAATTGAATGAATGAATGGACTCGTAAGGAACTTTCTCACTATGTTTCTCATTTCATCCTCACAACGGACCCCCCAACCTGGGCATTCCAGACATGGGGCTATCATCATTCCATTTTACAGATGAGAAAACTGGGGCACAGGAAAGTTAATGATGAGAAGCAGCACGGCTTAGTGGAAAGAGCCCAGGCTTGGGTGTCAGGAGACATGGGTTCTAATCCCACCTCTGCCACTTGTCTGCTGTGTGACCTTGGGCAAGTCACTTTACTCCTCTGGGCCTCAGTTCCCTCATCTGTAAAATGGGGGTTAAGACTGGGAGCCCCACGTGGGACAACCTGATTACCTTGTATCTACCCCAGCACTTAGAACAGTGCTTGACACATAGAAAGCACTTAACAAATACCATATTTTTTTCAAAATGACTTATCCGAGAACACACAGCAGGTCAAAGGCAAAGCTGAGTCTTGACTCAATCAGTGGATATCTATCAACTTCTCACTGAATGCAGAAGTACTGAGGAGAGCTCAATAGAGTTTGTAGAAACATTTCCTGCCCTCGAGAGAGCTGTAATCTAGCAGTCATGACCACCTGGTTCACAGATCCAGAGTCTTCTCTAAGTTGTGTTTCCCCAATCAATGTTCCAGACAGAAAAATTCCCATCGGGCCGGTCCTTAATGGGGAGGCCCAGCCTAAAAGAGACAAGGTCAGCCTAAAGGACCCAGAAGAGACTATTGCCTCTCTCCTGTGTCACCGGGGGAATGCCTCCCCAACCCATCACTGGCCCCCACAGGCAGACCCTGGAGTCCTTCTCTCAGTCTCTGCAAAGGGAGAGGTAGAAGAAAGAATAAGAATGGCTCAGAGTGAGAGGTGGTGGCCTTGTGGATGAGGGCTTGGACCTGGGGCCAAGTGTGGACTGGTTTGAATTGAATTTTTGTGGGATTTTGGAATTTAGAGAACAATCAATCAATCTGTAGTATTTACTGCGTGCTTACTGGGTGCAGAGTACTGTACTAAGCCCTTGAAAGAGTAAAATACAACAGAATTTGGTAGGCACTTTCCCTGCCCAAAATGAACTTACAGTCTAGACATTAAATAAATAAATAAATAATTATTTATTAATGTTATTAATGCCAGGCTGGGCATTTTTGTGAGCTGCACAGCCCTACCTAAAGTCTATATGCCACTCAGGTGGGCATTACCATCCAAATCCACGGGGTGCCCTGTGTGAAATTCCCTCATTCTCACTGGGCTCCTCCCTCACCACCTCATGGGTCTCACCATCAGAGAAGCAGTGTGGTCTAATGGAAAGAGCACGGGCCCGGGAGCCGGGAGACCTGGGTTTTAACCCCCGCTCTGCCAACGTGCCAGCTGTTTGTCCAGGGGAGAGTCACTTAATTTCACCAAGCTTCAGGTTTCTCATCTGTAAAATGGGGATTCCAATATCAGTCATCCCTCCCCGCTGGATTGTGAGCTCCATGTGAGATAGGGACTGTGCCTTACCTGATTACCATGTATCTACCCCAGCAGTTAAAGCAATGTTTGGCACATATTAAGGATTAACATGTACCACGATTATTATTATTACCACAGCCTGGTTCTGTGGCCCATATTCAGGCCCATCTGACTCCTCTCTTTTCCTCCTGCCTACTCAGAACAAGGGGCCTCTGCACCCTGGTGCACCCCCAGATGGCTAACTCTGCCCCATGAGACAGATTTCGGTCATCTGTGCACAGCTTCTCTCCACAGACAACGAGGGTGCTACTTGAAGACTAAAGATAGTAGGCTGTTAGCTCACTGTGGGCAGGGGACGTGTCTCCCAACCCTGTTATATTGTACTTTCCCTAGCGCTTATCCCAGTGTTCTGCACATAGTAAGTATTCAGTAAATGCCATTGATTGATTGATTAAAGCCTCCAGCATCCTGGGCCCCAGGGGCAGTTCCCGAAGGCATTTTAGCTCCAGGATAGGAGGGAGGAAGGACCCTGGAAGCTTAGAATAGAGGGGCAGGTTTCTGAAGCCTGGCCACAGGGCTGTAAGCCAAGCAACCATGCATGGAGGATAAGGGCAGCGGGAAACCCAGGTCTGATCTGAACCAAAGACTGGAAACCCCAGGGAGAGGGCAGAGGGACCGCTACTGCCTGAAAATATCTTCCATCTGAAATGTCTGGAGCTGAGATCTGACTTGCCAAGTTCCCAGCCCCCGCTCCAGAATCCTGCAGACCTTTTAAGAAATTAGGTTCAGTTTCGCTTTGCAGCCGGACGAATGGTGCCTGGCAGAAGTGGCACCGTAGGCGGCTTCCAGAAGCCTGGGGATCTGGGCCGGTTACCTCGACTTTGACCCTACCGTCCCCCACCTGCCCCCCAGACACACCCCTGCCTCCAATCCCAGCCTCTGGCATGTCGGGAGGGTGGGAGGGCGATGGGTGGCCAGCAGAAACTCATCTGAAATTCCAGCCCCCGACACAAGCACAAGAGACCCCTCTCCTGCCCCTAACTGGCCTAGGGGTTAGAAGCCTCCAGGGAGGAGGGCAGAGGGAAATGGAGGAGAAGGGGAGAGGTCCCAACATTCCCATTTCTGGGGGCCTTTCTGGAACCCCAGCTGCTCACCGGGCTGGCCTGATCGCATCCCAATCCCCGGCTGCTTCCCAAGTTGGCCGCGGGCACCCCCGCCCCATTGCTGCTTCCTGGAAGTTGGCCGTGCCTCGGTAGTGTGGAGAGGGAGCAGTTTGGCTGGAGGTGGCAGAGCTGGAGCCAGAACTTGTGATTCAACCACCAGCCAGTCCAGACAGGGTCCCTCGGGCAGGACACGGGGCTCCAGGATGAGCCGTGTCCCTCTTAAACAAGCCACCCCGACAATTCATGACTTCCTCTTCTTGTTCAGTGGCATTTCTCCCCGAGGAGTGGTTGACTGTCAAGGGAAGAGAGATAGGTTATCAGGTCTCCCTCTTCCTCTGAGGAACTAGTAATAGTAATCAATCAATCAATCATATTTATGGAAAGCTTACTGAGTGCAGAGCACTGTCATATTCCCTGCCCACAATGAGCTTGCAGACTAGCGGGGGAGAAAGACATAACTAAAAATAAATAAATTGCAGATATCTACGTAAGTGCTGCGGGGTTGGGGTTGGTGAATAAAGGGAGTGAGTCACTGTGATGCAGAAGGAAGTGGAAGAAAAGGAAAAGTGAGTTTAATCAGGGAAGTCCTCTTGGAGGAGGTGCGCCTTCAATAAGGCTTTGAAGGCGGGGAGAGCGATTGTCTGTCAGATATGAGGAGGGAGGGCATTCCAGGACAGAGGTAGGATGTGGGTGAGAGTTCAGTGGTGAGATAAACAATATCTAGATATAGTGAGTAGGTTGGCATTAGAGCAGAGAAGTGTGCAGACTGGGTTGTAGTGGGAGAGTAGAGAGGTGAGGTAGGAGGGTGATGGAGTGATAGTAATGGAGGTATTTGTTAAATGTTACTATGTTCCAAGGGCTGAGGTAGGTACAGTGTAAGCAGCTTGGACACAGTCCCTGTCCCACATGGCACTCCCAGTCTCATTTTTACCAATGAGGAAACTGAGGAACAGAGAAGTTTAAATGACTTGCACAAGGTAACACAGCAGGCGAGGGGCACCGCTGGGTTCAGAACCCAGGTCCTCTGACTCCAACACCCCTGTTCTTCCCACTGCTTCTCTCGTTTAAATGCTTCTCGAGGAGAACTGAGTCTTGGGCATGTAAATCTGACATCATTTTGGTCTCTAAAATTGCGTTTGCTTCATTCTGACCCTCTAGACTCTAAGTAGGTTGCGGGCAGGTAACGTGTCTACCAGTGCTGTTGTACTGTACTCTCTCAAGTGTTTGGTACAGTGCTCGGCACACAGTAAGTGCTCAAGAAATATGATTGATTGATCGATCGACTGATTGTTGAGAAGCAGCGTGGCTCAGTGGAAAGAGCATGGGCTTTGGAGTCAGGGCTCATGAGTTCAAATCCCAGCTCTGCCACTTGTCGGCTGTGTGACCGTGGGCAAGTCACTTAACTTCTCTGTGCCTCAGTTCCCTCATCTGTAAAATGGGGATTAAGACTGTGAGCCCCACGTGGGACAACCTGATTCCCCTATGTCTACCCCAGCGCTTAGAACAGTGCTCGACACATAGTAAGCGCTTAACAAATATCAACATTATTATTATTATTAAAATGGGGATTAAGACTGTGAGCCCCACGTGGGACAACCTGATTCCCCTATGTCTACCCCAGCGCTTAGAACAGTTCTCGGCACATAGTAAGTGCTTAACAAATGCCAACGTTATTATTATTATTATTATTATTACTCTTCCAAGCACATAGTAGAGTGCTCTTCCTACTGTAAGTGCTCAATCTATCAATTGATTTATAGACTGTAACCTTGTTGTGGGCAGAGAACATGTCCACCAACTCTCTTTTATTGTACTTTTCCAAGTGGTTAGTACAGTGCTCTGCATCCAGTAGGTGCTCAATTAATACCACTGATTGATTGATTGACAGTACTCTCCCAAGTGCTTAGTACGGTGCTCAATAAAAACCATTGATCGATTGATAGATGGTAAGCTCATTGTGGGCGGGGAACCTGTCTACCAAGTCTGTTGTATTGGACTCTTCCAAGTGCTTAGTACAGGGCTCTGCACACAGTAAGCACTCAATTAATGCCATCGACGATGATGATGATGACTTACCCCTCTCCCTCTTTCTCTCAGTTCCTTTCCCAGTGTCCGATGTCCCCCGTAGCCCCTTCCTGAAAGCACTGACCAGGTCTTCAGTTGAAATGACTCTACCCAGCCCCCAGGTCCCCTTTGGAATCCAACTCCTGCAGGGGCAACATCTCAAGCCAATGCCGTTCTTCCTAGACAGTTCCCACATCTTTCCCTGCCAGTCTTCAGGGCCCTGGACAGAGGGAATGTGAGTCTCCAGAGAGAGGGTTAGAGAGCAAATCAGGGTGTTTCATGCCAAAATGACCCGGTAGCTACCAATACATCCCCATTTCCCAGAAGGGAAAAACTGAGTTGTGGAGAATGGCAGCACCCTGCCCAGATTCACACAGGAGGTCAGTGGAAGAGCCTGAACTGGAACTCGAAGTCCAATAATCCACTGAACCATGGAAAGACCCACAAGGCCACACTGAATATCTTCCCCCTGCCCCAGAAACGAAACATAGACACACATGCACATGTGTCCCAGAAGGGTACAAGCATAGTGGAACGGTCGGAGATTATTTTTCTCTCCAGCGCTCTCAAGGATCCCCTGACTTTGGGACACAGATTGTATCCCTACAACATCTTGCACTATTCCCGCTGTCCAGCCCAGGCCCACCCAGTGGGAGTACATCTCAGCCATCTTCTCCGCTCTGCCTCTGTTCAAGGGTGAGAGGTTTCCCCCGTTGATCAGCAGTCAGTCAATCAATGGGATTTATTGAGTGCTTACTATGGGCGGAGCACCGTACTAAACACTTGGGAGAGTACAACACAAGAGAATTAGCAGACTCGTTCCCTGTCCGTAACAAGCTTACAGACAAGAGCCAATAGGACCAAACTCCACAAGGATGGCTGGCTCCAGATCCTTGAGGGCAGGGATCTTGTCTCCTGATTGACATACTTCAGGAAACAGAATGTTCTGCCCTGATTCATCAGAGAATAAGAGAAGCAGCGTGGCCTAACGGAAAGAACCCGGACCTGGGAGGCAGAGGACTTGGGGACTAATCCCGGCTCCTCCACTTATCTGCTGTGTGACCTTGGGCAAGTCACTTCACTTCTCTGGGCTTCAGTTACCTCATCTATAAAATAGGAATTAAGACTGTGAGCCCCATGTGGGACATGGACTCTTCCAACCTGATAATCTTGTGTCTACTCCAGTGCTTAGTACAGTGCCTGGCACATAATAAGCGAGTAACAAGTGTTGTTGTCAAATGCCTTTGAGTAATTTCTGACCCACGGAGAATGTCGATGACAATAATAATTGTGATATTTGTTAAGCGCTTACTATGTTCTAACAATGGCACTAAGTACTATGGTAGATCCAAGGTCACCTGGACCCACACGGGGCTCACAGTCTAAGTGGGAGGAAGAACTGGCATCGAATCCCCATTTCGCAGATGAGGAAACCGGTGGGAAAGATTCATTTGAGCCACATGGTGAGTGAAAGCCCCCCGCAGTGGTAGAAAGCATTGGTTAGACGGTGAGCCCCATGCAGACCAGGGATTGTGTCCTACCTAAGTAACCTGTACCTACCACAGAATTTGAAACAGTGTTGGACACATAGTAAGCACTTGACATATTTCATAAAAAAAAAAAAGGAGAGCAAAAGCCACTGCCATTGCTATTCTACAGGATAAATGCAGTGCTTGCAGAATGACTACTCCATGCTTCTTTTTGATGTTCAATTCCCCTTCGCCCAGTTGCATCTCCAGCGAATGAAGACAATCACTGGGAAGAGAAATCCTGAACAGAAGCCCAGGTCAGGTTGACTTAAGAGCCGGTTGAGAGTCCATGCAGATTGGCTCCTAGTCCTCTACAGCACGTTGATCAAGGGAAATATATCAAGACAATCTGATAAACAAGCACCTCGGGATTTGCTATCACCTGAGTTCAACTTACTAGGCCATCTGATGTTCCTACCGAGAGGCAGGGCCAGGGAACAGGGAGGGGGACTTCCCTTGAAGCTGGGGAGGAAGGGACCTAGGCCTACTGTGGGCTCACAGACTGTCCACCAGGGCCATACATGTGTTTTCTTGAGAAGCAGTGTGGCTTAGTGGACAGAGCATGGGCCTGGGAGTCAGAAGGATATGGGTTCTAATCGCGGCTCTGCCACTTTTCTGCTGCGTGACCTTGGGCAAATCACTTTACTGCTCTGCGCCTCAGTTACCTCATCTGTAAAATGGGCATCGAGACTGTGTCCAACCCCATTTATTTGCATCCACCCTAGTGCTTAGAACAGTTCCTGGTACAAATACCAAATGTATTAACAAATACCACGATTACTATTAAAACGGGGATCGAGACTGTGAGTCCTATTTGGTGTCCCATCTGATTACCTTGTATCAACTCCAGCGCTTAGTTCAATGCCTGGGCACATAGTAAGCACTTAAAAAAACACTACAATTATTATTATTACTAAGCGGGTGTCAGATTGCGTCATACAACTGGCGTCATAGTGGATCAACTCCTTCTACTAAGGGATGTATAGGAGTGATGGGACTCCCAGCCACATTCATCATCCAACCAAGTGCCACGTATGAACCCCTGCAGACCCCTCCAGGGCACTAAGTGGAGCCCCTTAGTGGCCGGTAAAAGTGGCCTCATGTTTCTGAACATCTGTCCCAGGAAAGGGCAGAACCAAGGCTGATTAATGTCAGTTAGGCCTGGTGGGGCCCCGTCATTGCAGAGAGAGGAGGAAGGGCAAACGGTTAGAAGCAGAAAGGGATGAAATGCAGGTCATAGGGTAGTCTCCAGCTTCCAGCTCAGCCACCTGGTTCCTTCCTCCTGTCCTAGAGGAAGCCTGGGGCAGAGTGGGTCACGTACACACCCGAGAGTGCCTGCTATGGAGAAGGAGCAGACACTGGGCGTGGAAAACGTGGAATCCTGCCCAAAGAGATGGGAATGTGGATTTGGTGACACCCACTGCCCTCCCCACGTCCCTCTCTCCCTGCCCCATGGATCACACTTTCTGCCCCTTCCCCCGAGGGCAGAGAGGGCCCCTGTGTGGGGAGCTAACCTGAGACCCGGACAAAGAGAGGAGCCAGGATGCCCCTCCTCCATTAATTCTGCACATTTCTACCCAGCCACAGCCCATTCTGTTCAGCCAAACCCAAGGCTGGAGCCAAATGCAACTCCCTGGAGTCAGTGACAGGTGTTGGCACCTGAATGTCCTGGGAGGATTCCCCAGGTCACAGAAGCTGCCTTGGGTGCAGAACAACCCCCTCTCCAGTACCCCTGATCGGCCATGGGAACTTACTCGGAAGGTTTGCTCGGTCTTGGGGACCTGTGAAGGGAATAGAAAGCGGAAGTTTGGCTCTGAGGCATTTTGCCTGGTTTACATTTCCAGCAGGCCCAGTGATGCTGCCCACCCTGGAACTGGACATCACAAAGGCCCTTCCTGGCAGGTTCCTGGGTCTAACCGGGGGCATAGACAGCACCAAAGATCTTGAGCTGAATAAATTCCAATGATCGATTGATTGATTGACTGAGCAAGTGCTGCTGTTTGACACTCCCCAAGTGAGTAGGGATGCTACTAAGCATCTTCCTGGATTTGGGGGTGCGAGAAAGGATGTCCAGGATTTCTGAGGAACTCTCATTTCTCAGCCAGACACAGCCACTCATAAGCCCATACCCTAGACTATTAAGGGGCCGGAGTCAGAATTTGGTCTCCAGTTGTGACACCAAGACACTTGCAGGAATTGTGTGCTGGTTGTCTTCCTATCCTGTCCTCCTCCTGGTAAGGGATGGACCACCTAACGCCGCTAACTTGCCCCTCTGCATCTCTAACTCTCCTTCTAAATTTCCATCAAGGATTATTAACTATAATAATAATAATAATTGCGGTATTTGTTAAGTGCTTACTACACACCAGGCATTGTATTAAGTACCGTGAGGGGAATACAAGCAAAGTGGGTTAGACATAGTCCCTGTCCCATGTGGGGCTCATAATCTTAATCCTATTTTACAGATGAGGTAACTGAAGCATAGAGAAGCAAAGTGACTTGCCCAAGGTCACACAGCAGACAAATGGTGGAGCCAAATTAGAACTCATGACCTTCTGACTCCTAGGTTCATGCTCTATCCATTAGGACTCCCTCAGGAGCCGCTGATAGTTTATCACGGTTTATTAGGGAGACAGATTCCTCCCGCCCGTCCTCGCTGAGGAGAGGGTGAAGCTTCTTGGGAACTCTGGGCCCGTGCTTCCCCCATGTGGTGGATAAGAACCCGAGTTTCTGGAGGCTTTTCCAGCCAGGGCTGGAGAAGATTACCCTGGGTTCCTGGTGCCTGCTTCTCCAGAGCGAGGAAGACCTAATAATAATAACAATAATGATATTTGTTAAGTGCCTATTGTGTGCCAAGCACTGGGGTGGATATGAGATAATTAAGTCCCACTTGGGGCTCACAGTCTAGGTAGGAGAATAGGTATTGAATCCCAGTTTTGCAGATGAGGGAACTGTGGCACGGAGAAATGAAGTGAATTCCCCAAGGCCATAGAGCAGGTACGTGGTGGAGCCGGAATTAGAAGCCAGGTCCTTTAACTCCAGACCCTTGGTCTTTCCATTAGGTCACACTGCCTCTCAGAGACTGGAATCCCCAGCCAGGGATCTGGGTTGAGGGAAGTTGGATCAGGATGGAAATGTGCCTGGGTTTCCCTGGGATATCACAACATCAGCCCCAGGGGACAGGGGCTAAGGGTTCTTTGGGTGGTCCTGTCCTTCCTCTCTCTAGGTCTCCAAAGGAGCTGCCAGAGGATAGGGGTCAGAGGACTCAGATGGCTCTAGGAGAGCCAGAAACGATAGGCGGCCGAGGCCACATGGGACCCAAGATTGGGAGACTGGATCCCCAAAAGCCAGAAGTCAGAGGACTTGGGTTCAAATCCCAGCTCTGCTTCTTTTCCTTGGGAAAGTCACTGAACTTCTTTGTGCCTCAGAATCCTCATCTGTAAAATGGGGATTCAATACCCGTTCTCCCTCCCACTCAGACTGTGAGCTCCGTGTAGGACAGGAACTGTGACCAACCTGATTATCTTGTGTCTATCCCAGTGCTTAGGGCACGTAGTACTTAACAGATACCACTGTTATTACTAGTATTATTATTACTGGACCCCTCTGGGGCCAAGATTAGTCCGGAGCAAAGGGAGGTAATAAGCAGGAGAACAGCTCCCAAACCATCCTGCAGCTCTGAAAACAGAGGCCCAAAGTCAAGCTATACATCCTGTTTTCCAAATCCCATCTCATTCCTGTCTTCCCGCTTGAAGTATCCCCCGCCCGCCCCCCCTTGCCTCCTCCAGAACAGAGTGGGAATTGCACACACCAATCAGCCCAGCTGTCTCACTTCTCACCGATAATATCGGTATTTGTTAAATGCTTACTGTGTGCCAAGCACTGTACTAAGTGCTGGGGTAGATACAAGACAATCAAGTTGGACATAGTCCCTGTCCCACATGGGGCTCACAGGTAGTAGGAAGCACCAGCTAAATAGGAAAGAGAACTACCAACTCTGTTGTAGTGTACTTTCTCAAGTGATTAGTACAGTGCTCTGCACCCGGTAAGTGTTCAACCACTGATCGATTGATTGATTGGAGAACAGGTATGGAATCTCCATTTAACAGAGTAGGAAACCGAGGCCCAGAGAAGCAAAGGGACTTGTCCAAGGTCCCCCAGAGGCAGGTGGTAGAGCCGGGATTCAAACCCAGGCCCTCTGAATCCCAGATCGGTGCTCTTTCCACTAGGCCACGCTGCCTCTCCTCCAGTGCTGGGAAAGTGGCAGGCCAGGGCTGCCCAGGCAGGCCACCCACTGAGGTGTCCACATTTTCCTGGCTCTCACCTCCATCTCACACCTTTCCCTGATGTTCCCGTTCAAATCCCTCCCCCAGCCTGCAATGAGCAGACACCTTCGTGCTCGCCCTCCCAAGAGGCTGCTGGGAAGTTGAACTATGCTCTCTTCCTTCTCCCCCACCCTCTTCCCGTGAGCTTCCTCCTTCCCCCCACTTGCCCCCACCCTCTCAGCCCTCTGGGTGGGTTCCCTCAGGTGAGAGTAGGTTTCCTTGGCCCCACCCTCCCTGCCCTCCCTGCCCTCCCTGCCCCCTTCAGGCCCCGCCAGCTCAGTCCTGTCCGCGCAGGGTCGGCCTCTGGTGCCACGTCTCATTTTCCATGGAGAAAGGCGGCCCTGTCCCCCGTCTGCCTGTGGTGAGGAGCCCGGCCTGCGGTGAGCCCGGGCCTGGCAGGGGAGAAGGCCTCGCATAAAGGGGTTAGTGAAATCTGGGAGGCTTTGGAACTCAGGCAGAATGGAACATTTCTCCTATTTTCTTTACAGCTGAGAAAACATGCGCCAGGACAAGCACATATTTATTACAATATTTCTGTTCCAAAGTTGCTCTTTTAGAAAAAAAAGGAAATAAAATTGGGTTCTACCTCCACCCCGTGTGTACACAGAAACACACACATACACACACACATACATAAACACACACTCACACACACACACACACACAACCCACCTTTCTCTCCGGCCCCTTTCCTTTGCCTCCCATTTGCTAGCGGAAGCCAGGCCCCAAACAGAAAACTACTCAGTCCCGGGAAGACAATGCGGAGCTTGTTCGGGGGTGAGGGGGCCAGGATGCCTCTTTCCCCTTTTTTAAGGAAAGCGAAGGAGCTAGCTTTGGAGGAAGAACATGGGACTCAGATGACTGGGGTTGCCAGAGAGGAGTCTGTCCCTAATAATAATAATAATAGTGATTAATAATCATGGTATTTGTTAAGCTCTTACTGTGTGCCAAGCACTGTTCTAATTAATGGAGTAGATACAAGCTAATCAGGTCGGACACAGTCTCTGTCCCACGTGGGGCTCACGGTCTTAAACCCCATTTTACAGATGAGGGAACTGAGGCACAGAGAAGTAAAGTAACTTTGCCCAAGGTCACACAGTAAACTAGTCGGGGAGCGGGGGTTAGAACCCAGGTCCTTCTGGCTCCCAGGCCTGTGCTCTATCTACTAGGACCACGACCCTGCTGCCTTTAAGCCCCCTTCTCTGCCAGGCTACGGTTTGCTGAAGCGCTGGTGAGATCTGGGGAGTTTGGGGGAGCTGGTGGCAGGGGCCGGGGAAAGCCCACAGCCCAGCGGCCCTTGGGGAAAGGAAATGCAATGAGGGAGGCCAGAGCTACGGGCAGAGGAAGGGAGGGAGACGAGGCTCACCCTGCCCCAGTCTTCTCGGAGGGAACAACCAGAGGAGCTGAGGCCAGGTCAGGCTCAAAGCTCGGTGGGGTCGGGGCCCGTGACCGCATTCAAAAAACCCCTGCGCCAAAGGGAAGCAGCATGGCCTAGTAGCTAGAGCAAGGGCCTGGGAGGCAGAAGGACCTGGGTTCTAATCATGGCTCCCCCATTAGGCTGCCATGTGGCCTTCACTTCTCTGGTTCTCAGTTCCCTCATCTATAAAATGTGGATTAAGACTCAGCACCACGTGGGACAGAGACTGTGTCCAAATTGATTAGCTTGTACCTACACGAGAGCTTAGAACAACGCCTGGCACATAATAAGTGCTTAACAAACACCATTAAAAAAAAAATTGTGAGGGGGATGCGGGCATTACACTGGGCGTGCAGGGCCACGTAGGAATGTAACACCGGACATTTGGCCCGGATCTGCCCGAGTCTAGGTGTTTTCCCGGGGGGACCCCCAAAGAACCCCCAACGCTCGTTTCAGCACCGTCACGTCCCTCTCTCGAGCTTCCCCGGCCCAGCCCCACCCAGGCGTTGCTCATGAGCTGCAGAACTCAGCAGCAGGACACGAAGCAGAGGGAGCCCGGCCTCTTTGAATTAAAATACCAGACATAAAGCCGTATGGTGCCATATCCGTACCAGACGGATGGAAAACCGGACTGTCCACTGTCCAACCAGGTGATTGGATGCCCTGAGGGCCCAGGCCAGACCCCATGGATCAGACCCCAGTATAAGGCCCTCAAGACTTGCCGATAGGTTCCAGGAGACTCCAGCCCGCAAACATTTTAACCGGTCCCCGACATCCTCCCTGGCCCTCACCATCCTCCCAGAGACTTCAGTTCAATTCAATCATATTTATCGAGTGCTTCTTGTATGTAGACCACCGAACTAAGCAGTTGGGAGAATACAATATAACAATCACCAGACACATTCCCCACCCACAATAAGCTGGCACTTTTCTCACTCCAGGGGTGACGAGGCTACTAGCCTCAGTGGAAGATGACGAGCCTGAGGAAAAATTCAGGATGGTGCCATGGAACACATTTCCAATTTCTGTTTCGGTCAGAGTAATAATAATAAGAACTGTGGCATTTGTTAAGCGCATACTATGTGTTAAGCACCGTATTAAGCACTAGCAGTCAGTGGTATCAACAGAGAAGCAGTGTGATCAGGGAGTCAGAGGACCTGAGTTCTCATCCCTGACCTGCCATGTACCTGCCGTGGGATCTTGGGCATGTCACGTAACTTCTCCGTGCCTCAGTTCCCTCAACTGTAAAATGGGAGTTCACTATCAGCTGACCCTCTTACTTAGATTGCGATTCGCCTGTGGGACTTGATTATCTTGTACTTACTCCAGCACTTGACACATAGTGAGTGTTTAACAGATAGTACAAATGCTAATTATTATTTAATGAGCATTTACTGTGTGCAGAGCACTATACTGTTTAGTACAGTGCTTAGTGCTTAGTACAGTGTAATGTAACACTATACTGTTTAGTACAGTGCTTAGTGCTTAGTACAGTGTAATGTAAGTAGACAGGACTTAGACTGTGCGCCCCATGTGGGTCAGGGACTAAGTGGGTGCGTAAATGAATATTTTATCCTCTTTATACGGAAGAGGGAAACCGAAGCACAGCGGTAAGTAGAGGAGCTGAAATTAGAATCCGTGTCCTCCTGGCCACACGCTGCCTTATTTCTTTGAATCCCTGCCTAACATATTTTAGGCCTTTGGGCCAGTGGCAATTTCTTGCTCTCCCAAGCCTTTAGTACAGTGCTCTGCACACAGTACGTGCTCAATAAATACCACTGAGCGATTGTTTGATTGACGGGTACGGTATCCCCACTCTGGGGCCTGGCCACAGTCTTGCAGTGTGGAAACTAAGTCAACAGTGACATCTTCTGGAAAGCTCGTAGGTAACAGTTGGCTGGTTTGGGAGCTGGGAGCGAGGAGGTGGCCTCAGTGGTCAGCTTCAAGGGCACCGTCCAGACCCCAACCGGACCTGAGGGGTCCCGACTCCATCTGACCCTATGCCTGGGGCCAATAATTTTGGTTTGAAAGAGCACCTACCAGCCCCGGCCGGCCTGCCCGCCTGCCAGTCTGACCCCAGCTGGATGCTTTCTGTCCCCAGGGCCCGAAGTCATGGGGTCATTCAGCGGAATGGCTCACTGGGGAATTGGGATGGGTGGAGGCGGGGGGTACGGGTGAGGATGGGGAGTGGTGTCCCCTCTGGAAAACCTCTCTCCTTGCCTCATGCGCAACCTCTACTTGTCTTGTCTGTTCCAGGTAAACTATGACCACTTTACTCTTAGTGTTTGTGAGTTTGCGCGTCATCACTGCAGCCATTTCTGTGGAAGTGTCAGGTAAGGCCTCCTGGGCCCTTCTCCACACTGACCCCCTCCCCCTTCCCCCCTTCCAGCTTCAGTCACTCTGCCATCCAAGCCCCCCGAGGGACTTCCAGATGTTCCCTTGCTCTAGTCCTCTGACCCCTACCCACCCCCCCAACCTCCACCCCCCACCCCCTCCACCAATCGATCCAGAGGTCCCAGTTCTATCCCTCTGACAGCCCCAAGGTCAACCCAGCACAGAACTCTGTCTTAGGCGGTAACTCCAGGATGCTTGGGAAGGTCCATATGACTATTCCCTCTTGGACCCCCATCCTCGTGGTTAGGGATGACTACCCAGAACTCCAACTGCCTTCTATCTGCCCCTGACTTTCCCTCTAGTGATCCAGCCTGGATCTACATATCTTCATCCCACCCAACTTCCCAAGAGACTGAATTCCAATCTCCCTACCCTACTCTGAGAAAAGAAGTGCTCCCTCTGCTTTATTCTGACCCTTCCGCCTGCAGGGTTGGGGGCATTTGTTGAACACACTCCCGAACAGCTTCACACTAGTGCCCTCACTGTATTCATTTGCACACAGGGACACGCTCCCACTCCTTTCTGGTATGATCGTTCGACCAAAAAGCTCCAGTCAGAGACCCACCCCAGATCCCCTCTCAGTCCCACCCTCACCGGTGCCCCCTTCCAGACCTGCTGTTGGGACCCCTTTGTTCCCCCAAAGGTGGGTGGGAGATGCCGTCCCCAGACTGTCTCAAGACCTTTGACTGGGCGTATAAGTGGACTCTACTTCATGAATTGACATGAGTCCAGGCTGCCCTCCAAAAGAAGTCGGCTCCTCCGGCCTGGCCGGGCCGGGCCGGGGGCCAGGAGGTGCCAGAAGCTGACGGTTGCCCGTCTGTCTGTCTATGTGTTTGTCTGTCTGTCCTTCCGTCCGCATCTCCTCTGTTTCGTCCCTTCGGTGGATGGCAGACCATGTCAGCGAGCTGAGCGTGAGCATCCCGGTACCGTCCCCGCTCCAGGTCTCCCTGGGCCACCCCCTCTCGATCCCCTGCTACTTCATCGACCCCCTGCACCCCGTGACCACGGCCCCCTCAACGCCCCCGCTCTCACCCCGGGTCAAGTGGAGCCACCTGGCGGGCGGGAGGGAGGTGGTCCTGCTGGTGGCCACCGAAGGGCACGTGCGGGTCAACGGTGCCTACCAGGATCGCGTCTCCTTGCCCAACTACCCGGCCATCCCCGGCGATGCCACCCTGGAGCTCCAGAGCCTCCGCTCCAACGACTCGGGGACGTACCGCTGCGAGGTCGTCCACGGCATCGAGGATAGCAAGGCTACACTGGAGGTCTTGGTGAAAGGTGAGCCCGGCCCTCGCACCCACAGCTCCATGCTCCATGGGCCAGCCTCCCCCTGCCCTGAGGTCCTCAGCGTCCGGGAAGCTCCGGAGAGCCACTCCGAGGGGGCCCTGCCTCTGCCCCGCATCTCACACCTCTGTCCGGTCCTTCCAGGAGGCTGGGGGAAGGCCCCATGGGAAGCAGGGCAGGTGGGTGCTTGTGAAAGACGGCCCACCAGCCCAGCAGAAGAGTCACATGGCCCACTGGAAATAGCGCGGAAACAGCACGGGCCTGGGAGTCAAAAGACCCAGGTTCTAATCCTGACTCTGCCGTTTGTCTGCTGTGTGGCCCTGGGCAAGTCATTTCAGTTCTCAGGGACCCAGTTTCCTCAACTGTCTAATGAGGATTCAATACCTGTTCTCCCTCCCCTTTAGACCGGGAACCCTATATGGGTCAGGGACTGCATCCAACCTGATGGTCCTGTAACTACCCCAACGTTCATTACAGTGCTTGGCACGTAGTAAGTGCTTAACGAAGGTCACCGTTATCATTTGCCTCTGCCGGTCATCTCTGGATGACAGAGGGTCTTACAGTGCTGACGTGGGCAGCTGGGTGAAGATCAGAAGAACCACTTACTGACGTGTATGTGTGTGTGTTTGTGTGTGTCTGTGTGCGGGCATGTATGTGCGCCAGGCATCGTGTTCCACTACAGAGCCATCTCCACTCGCTACACCCTGGACTTCGAGACGGCCCAGCAGGCCTGCCTGCAGAACGATGCCGTCATAGCCACCCCCGAGCAGCTGCAGGCGGCTTACGACGACGGCTTCCATCAGTGCGACGCCGGTTGGCTGGCCGACCAGACCGTCAGGTGGGTGGGCCGGGGAGACCCGGCCGGGGAAGACAAGCGACACAGTGGCCTAGCGGAGAGAGACCCCGGGTCTGGGAGTCAAGGGACCTGGGTGCTAATCTCGGCTCTGCCGCTTGACTGCAGTACGGCCCAGAGGAGCTCCAGTTTACACCAGGAACGTTCCAAAATGGATCATCAGCTCCCTCTTCCCTCACCTACCTCCCCATTGGCCTATTAAGGGGATAGCTCTGACCCGTGTGGAGCTAGAGCTTGAAGCTCACTCACCTAGCCTCAGGAGGAAAAGAGGGAGAGGAAGCATTAATCCTTCCTCATTCTTACCAAGGGCATCTCAGGACTTGGCTCTGCCCAGGACCACCCCCTTACACGGGTCCAAAGAAGTCATGAGTTAGCCCCTTTGCTTTCTCTGGAACATGTGGTTTTTCCTTTTCTTGTTATTATGGTATTTGTTCAGTGCTCACTATGCATCCAGCTCTGTTCTAAATGCTGGGGTAGATACATGTTAATCAGGTTGGATACTGTCCCCGTCCCACATGAAGCTCCCTGCAGTTTCCTTGCTAACCTCTAATATGACCATTTAGATGCCCATCTCCTCTAAGAGGGCTTCCCCCATCAAACCCTCATTTCTTCTTCTCCCACTCCCTTCTGCATCGTTCTTCCCCTTGGACTTGCACCCTTTTATTCATCCCACCCTCTGTCCCACAGCACTTATGTACATATCCTTAATTTATTTTAATGAATGACTCCCCCTAGGGACTGTAAATTCCTTGTGTCCAGGAAACAAGTCTACCAGTTCTGTGGTATTGTACTCTCCCAGGCACTTAGCACAGTGCTCTGCACAAAGTAAGGGCTCAATAAATAGCAGTCATTGATTGGTTGATGACCTTTGGATTGACAGAAACATTGACCACAGTTAAGCAACACCAAGGCCTCCCCTTATACTCAGGATCTGCTTCAGACATTTGACCTTCTCCTCCTCCTGGTCCATATGACATCATCATGATGCCATCCCATTACACTAAACACGCCACCCACCACATAACACAACAGAGCACAACGCAACATAATGAGCCATGCCTTTGAGCAGCTTGCCTCCCAGACCCCAGTTATCGCTGTGTTGTACTTTCCCAAGCACAATGCTCTGCACCTAGTAAGTGCTCGATAAATACGATTGATTGATTGATTGATTGATTGATTGAAGGGCAGTGGTGAGAATATATTGGAATGTCCTATGTGGTCACCATCTTTGGAAGGCCCCAGGTGGCCACCACCTTTGGTAGTTAGTTCCCCAGAGACTTCCATCTCTGGGAGGTGCCTGAGGGCTAACCATTCTGGGGGGTCCCGGGCAGCCACCCTCTTTGGAAGGTGCTGGGTGGCTGCCATTTTGGCAATGGCTTTCCTCGCTGACCTCTGACGTCATCCCCGCTTACGCCCACCCAATCCCTGTCCCCGGCCACCAGGTACCCCATCCACAGCCCCCGGGAGGAATGCTACGGGGACAAGGATGAGTTCCCCGGCGTGAGGACCTATGGCATCCGAGACACCAATGAGACCTACGACGTCTATTGCTTTGCAGAGGAGATGAAAGGTGCCACGGAGAGGGGCCGACCCTTCGGGGATCACAGGAGGGGCCTGGGGGTGCTCGGGTGCTCCTGGTTGGGGGAGTCCCGGGAACTGTAAGAGTGGGCACTTGGGGGTGGAAGGGAGATCAGGGAACAGGGAAAGGGACAGCGGGAGAGTCTCACTCGGGTTGTTTCCCAGGGCAAGTGTTCTACGCCACGAGGGAGGAGAAGTTCACCTTCCAGGAGGCGGCTGAGGAGTGTCGGCGGCAGGGGGCCCAGCTGGCCTCCACGGGGCAGCTTTACCTGGCCTGGCAGGGCGGGCTGGATGTGTGCAGCGCCGGTTGGCTGGCCGATCGCAGCGTGCGCTACCCCATCACCAAGGCGCGGCCCACCTGTGGGGGCAACCTGGTGGGGGTGAGGACCGTGTACTTACACGCCAACCAGACGGGCTACCCTGACCCCTCCTCCCGCTACGATGCCGCCTGCTACACGGGTAGGTGTGGGCATCCCTGGGGACTGGGAGGGGGAGGTTGGGATGGGGGCAGAAGGCAGAGAGAGGGTCCAGGTCCGCCCCCGCCTTCAGACGCCTGCCCCACCTGCCCCAAGTCATTCCCTCCTTTCCTTACTCCACTTTCAGCACTACCTGCCAGGACACCCAACGGTGGAAGTCGGGGTGAAGGAGCTGTTTTAGAGGACCGGGCTGGAGAATACTGGGAGACGGGCAACAGGCTTATCTAGGTTGATTTCTGAGGTCCCCTCAAGGAATCCCAATACCAGAGCACCCTAAAAGACAGATCTTTCCAGCCCCCAATAATTTGTTAAGCGCTTACTGTGTGCTAAGCTTTGTGGCAGATATAATTCAATCAGATCTGATTCGGCCCATGACCCATCTGGGGCTTACGACATTAGGGAGGAGTACGTGTACTTAATCCCCATTTTACAGATGAGGAAACCGAGGCACAGGTCAGTTAAGTGGCCTGCCCCAGGTCCCACAGCAGGCAAATGGTGGAGTTGGAGCTGGAATTAGAACTTGGGTCTTCTGACTCCCTATCCTGTGCTCTGCCACTTGTTCGCTGTGTGACCTTGGGCGAGTCACTTCACTTCTCTGTTCCTCGGTAGCCTCATCTGTAAAATGGAGATTAAGACTGTGAGCTCCATGTGGGACAGGGACTATGTCCAACCCAATTTGCTTGAATCCAACCCAGTGTTTATTACTGTTCCTGGCACATAGTGTCTAACTAATACCACAATTATTTCCATTAGGCCACGATTCTTCTCCGGCCCTCACATTAGACAGACTCCACTCAGCCCCAGTTGAAGGATGGTTCATCCTCCCTCTTCTGACCTCTTGGCTACACCTACCCTGGCAACATCCGCTGCCTTTTCTAGCCTGGGGTCATGGGGCAGCAGACACCGACCCCTCCCCTCAGTCTGGGACCCTCTGCCCAAACCCATGCCCACCTGCCCCGCTTTACGGCTTTAATGTGGCTTCTGCCTGCCACCGTGGCACACAGACACGGGTACGGCGTTGCCCAGGGGTAGACAGGGAAGGGGGCCAGAGAGACAGCTACATGACCCGGAGCACGGGGGCCCCTTGAAGAGTGGGTACGCCCTCGGCGCCCCCAAGAACCAGTGTCGGTGTGCTTGTCCCTGCCCAGGCGATGACTTGGTTGGTCTTACCCCGGAGAACTTCACTGAAGGGACTGGAGAAGAAGAGGATGTCACGGTCCAGACGCTGTTCTGGCCCGAGGTGGAGATACACCTGGTTCCCAACGCCACGGAAGCGAAGGAGGCCCAGGGCAACGTGGTCACCCTGGAGCCTGTGGACATCACCCCCACCGGCCCAGCACCCAGCGGGGACTTCACGGAGGCCCTCGGAACGGCCTTCTCAGAACTGGAGAACAGGACGGGAGAGGCCCCCACCCTGTGGGCCATCCCCGAGGAAGTCACAGCACCCGGCGGCCCTTCTCCCACCAGAGATGCCACCGCCACACCTGAGCTGGACACCGCCAAGGCCTTCACAGAGGAGGACCTGATTGTGGGTGCAACGGCGGGCCCCGGAGCCGGCCCAGCCCCCGGGGAGCCCCTCCCACCCACCGGTGAGTCTACGTAATCCTCTGCTCTGACCACTGCCCCATCCTGCTGATTGTTCGGCCTCAAGCCTCGGCCCTTCTCTGGGTGTCCTGCCCTCACGTCTCACCCTCGCCACTGCCACACTACCCTCCCTGCAACCGCCCAACTCCCTCCATTGGTCAGGGCCTTAGGGTAGGCGGGGGCTCAGGGAGACCTACTTTCTCCAACCATAATCAATAGATACTCTGCCTAACTCTCCCCTCTTCCCTCTCCTCCCACCCTACCTCTGCCACAACTCCCTGGAAAACTGGAGCCAGAAGAGTTTGGGGTTTGTCCTGAAGAACCTGATGATTTTAGAAAGCCCTTGTGGGCAAAGGGGGAGGTAGCCAGGCTACTTAAGTAGATTCCCAAATTCATTTTGGTGCTCCATCGCAATCATATTTTGTAGTCGCAAAGTCAGTGGAATTCATTCACAAGTCCAAGCTGGAGCACTCAAAAAAGTGCTCAGGGACTGGGGCCCTCCCATTCCCAGCCCCGTAGTCCAGCCCAGGCCCAGCTCAAGGGCGAGGGGAGGACAGTCCCGCTCCCTGAAGGCTCGAACAATCTGGTCTGGGTCAGTCACAGACTCACTGGACCCAGGCTGACTGTCTGCACTGAGCTCCCTGGCCCTCCATCGGGAATGGCCCAGGTTAGGGCCCAAACTTCCATTTCTTGCTCTTTTCTCCTCCTAACCCCCACCCCACACCAACTCACCACAACCCTTCGCTGGAGTCCCAGGGAAGCCGCCCAAGGATGTTGAGCACACAGCTGAGAGGCCGAGAAAAAGTCTGCAGGAACCACTCCAAGCCCTTACAAATGGAACGGGAAAAAGTAGCTCTTCCCCAACTCTTCGGGCTAAACCCGGCATTCCCTTGGGCTGCCTACAACAGGGGAAAGAAAGTCTGGGTCTCAGATCTTCTGGTCAAGCCTCTGAAGACAGAACGGGTTCTGAAAGCAATTCACTGAGTAAACATTTTACTAAAATCGAAAATGATGGTCCATGACGCAACTGAATATCTTCAGGTAGCAGTGATGACTCCTTGCTGGACTTCGCAGCTGGAGCTCTACTTAGTGTAGGAAAGGCTAGGGAAAGGGTGTGGACTGGTAGTTCTCTGCCTTCTATCTGCAAGGTTGACTTAGAGGGGTAATAGACAGCCGCTGCCCCCGCCCCCCACCCTGGCTCCCACTGACTGCTCTCCTCAGCCCTGTCTCTCTCTCCCCGCAGGAGTTGTGTTCCACTACCGGCCAACCTCCTCCCGCTATGCCCTCACCTACGAGGAGGCTCAGCGAGCCTGCCTGGCCACGGGGGCGGTCATTGCCACGCCAGAACAGCTCCAGGCGGCCTACGAGGCCGGCTACGAGCAGTGCGACGCTGGCTGGCTGCGGGATCAGACGGTCAGGTGAGTTCCCAGCTCTGCGACTTCTTCCCCTTCCTGTGCCATCCACCTCCCAACGTCCTCAGCCCCGGCCCTTCCCGGGCCCTGGAACAGCTGGACCTGAGAGCCAGGCAGCCTAGATGGGTACTGAGAGATGATGTGCCATGTAGTGATGGTGTTTCGGGGGGAGATTTCTCTCCCATATTGTTAGGAGAACGGGTGCAGGGCATATCTGCTCCCTCTCTGGGCTGTCTGAGTCAGAGAGGGGCACCATGATGGGTTCATTCCTTGCCAGTGGCATTGGGCCCATGGATCTTTATCAGTTAACTCTGACTTTTGACCTTCACAGGGACAAGAGTGTTAACTGAGCTGCCTGACTCTCAGAGCTTCCCTAAGTGTCCCCTCTCTGGCCCAGTACCCTCTGACAGACGGTGTGCTCCCCTGACTAAATGCCCCCTGACAGACTGAGTTTCCCTGACTGAGTGCCCTCTGATTGGGCACCTAGACTGAGTGCCCCCTGACTGAGCCCCCTGACGGACCGAGCTTCCCTGACTTGATTGAGTGCACCATGATAGACTGAGCATTCCTGACTGAATGAGCACTTCCTAACTGACTGAGTGTCCACTGACTGAAAGAGTGCCCTTTGATGAATGCCCCTGATTAACTAAACACCCCAACTGAGTTCCCCTTGAATGACTGAGTTCTCCCTGACTGAATGCCCCTTGGTGGATTCCATTGCTAAATTGTACATTCCAAGCGCTTAGTGCAGTGCTCTGCACATAGTAAGCGCTCAGTGAATGCTATTGAATGAACGACTGTGCACCCCCTGGCTGGTTGAGTGTCCCCTGCCTGACTGAGCCCCCTGATTGATTGAGCCCCCTAAGTGCCCCCTGACTGAGTGACCCATGACTGACTGAGCTCCCTGATGGAGCCCCCTCACCGGCCAACCGACTGAGTGTCCCCTGATGGACCCGGCCAACCGACTGAGTGTCCCCTGATGGACTGACTGTCCCTTAGACCGACTGAGCTCCCTGACTGACTGAGTGGCCCTTGCCCGACTGGGTGCCCTCTGACTGGGTGCTCTGCCTGACTGACTGGTCCCTGACTGCCGGAGCCCCCTATCTGACCGACTGAGCTTCCCTGACTGACTGAGCGCCCCCTGACTGATTGAGCCCCCTGAGTACCCCCCTGACCTACTGAGCACCCCCTGCCTGACCGAGCCCCCTGACTGCTTGAGCACCTCCTGACCCTGACTGGACATGGGCTCCTTCACTCAGCTCCCTCTGACGGGAGTACCTGAGCTGTGAAACTTTGAGGCCCAAAGGAGAGTGAAGACGTTATTCCCCCGAGGTGTTTATAGTCTAGTCTCTTAAATCCTCCATTCCCCTTCACTCCCCGGGCTCTGACCCCATCCCTTGGCTGGGTGTCCAGCCCCTGCCCTTGGGCAGGATAGAGATGGTGTAGCAGAGTTACAGTCTTGCCTTTTGGGCTCAGATGAAGGGATGAAAGGGGAAGGAGCAAGCTAGCTTGGAAGAGTTAACAGGTCAGAAAGATTTGAACTCTTTCATTCCCTCTCAGGAAACTCACCTTTCTTCTGCCCCTCTGGGAAGCTCCCAAGTTGTGTGGGAGATCTGTAGCTGGGGCAGGGGGTGGCAAAGATTGGGCGCCCAGGCCAAACAGCTATGGGTCAAACTGTGGCTTCACCGCCTCAGCTGGGAACTCTGGGGGAAACAGCCCCATTGCCCCCACCCAGTCACTGGGGCCTTTGCTGAGGAAAGCTCCAGTCCCTTCCCCCTTCCAGCAAAGGGGTCAGCACTCTGGGAACACTCTGTCCAAAACCCTCCAAGGGCAGCCCCTTCTGGGTGACAGGGCCCACCAGTCCCGGCAATCGGCAGCAGCAGACGGTGGAAACGGGATGGGGAAGGGGTGGGTGGGCCCGGGTGTCTGAAGCAGCCCCTTCTCCACCTCCACCCTGATACTCCCAGTCTCTGGTGAGCACCGGCTGACTGGACAGGGCCCAGTCTCCAGGATGTCAGAAGCCCGAGGGGTCCACGGCTGATAGATGTATGCCTGCCCCCCGTCCCTAAGACTCCACTGCCGCTGCCACTAGGGAGCAACCGGGTGCAGTAGGGGCTGTGGGGAGGGCTGGCTCCCTCCCCTTCCCCACCCTCCCCTAGCCCCTGGAGATGTGCCCTAGTGCGGAGGCAGGGAGGTGCTTGAGGATGAGGGTACAGAATCAGCGCCCTCAGATTAGGCATAATTTTTTCCCAGCGACCAGGCCCGGGATCCTCACCTAAACCCAGGGCAGCTGGGTGCTGGTACTCAAGCTGGGTACCTCTCCCCACCTCGCAGCCACCTCCCCCTGCCCCCACGCAAGGCCTGAGGTGCCCCTCCTCCTCCTCTCTCCTGCAGGTACCCCATCGTCAACCCCCGGAATCAGTGTGTGGGCAACAAGAACAGCAGCCCAGGAGTCAGGACCTATGGGCTCAGGCCCCCGTCCGAGACCTACGATGTGTACTGCTACATTGACCGGCTGCGGGGTACGGGCCCCCAGCACTGCCCACCCCCTGACCCTCCTCTACCCTGCCCACTCCTGGGCTCCCCAGCCCCAAGGCAGGGGCCCTGCCCTCGGTCCCCTGGAGAAATCTCACCTGGCTCTGGCATGGCCACTTCCCTTCCTTGGAGTTTTCCGGGCTGGAAAGAAAGTGAAAATTGGTGCCAAACACACCCCTCTCTTGGCCTTTTCAGAGCCCAGGTTCTCTGTCTATGATGGATGCTCCAAAGTGGATGTTCCATTCTGGACACTCTGGGCTTAGAGCTCTGTACTGGGCACCCTAGGCTGAACACTCTGTGCTGAGCCCTCTCTACTGAGCGCTCTGTGCTAAGTGCTCTGGGCTGGACATGCTGGACTGGACATTTGTGCTGGGCATTCAGGGCTAGACACTCTGGGCTGAGTATTTTGTGCTGGGTGTTCTGTGCTAGGCACTTTCTGCTGGGTGCTCTCTGCTGGGGCTCTGTATTGGACTTTCTGTGCTGGGCGCTCTGTGCTAGGCAGTTTCTTCTGGGTGCTCTCTGCTGGGGCTCTGTATTGGACATTCCGTGCCGGGTTCTATGTGCTGAGTGCTCTCTGCTGGGCACTCTGTATTGGGTATTCTATGCTAAATTGCTCTGTGCTGGGCATTCCGGGCAGGATACTCTTGTGCTGGACACGGTGCTGGGTGCTCTGTGTTAGGCATTCTGTGTTCAGGAGTTGGGTGTTCTGCGCTGGACACTCTGTGCTAGACTCCTGCGCTGGGCATTCTCTGCTGGTGCTTTGCGCTGAGCACTCTGGCTGCGATCTTTGGTCTGGGTGCTCCATGCAGGGTGGTGGGAGGTGCCTAGGTGGGTAGAGGTTCTTTTCAGGCCACTGCATAGCCAGGCACACACGTACACCCACATACAAACTCACACGTGAACGTGCCCAACCATACGCTACACGTACTCACACCCATGCCCACACACATACATGTTCACACATCAACCATGGAACTGGCCGTTGGAAGCCTTGACACCTCTAGGTTTGACATTTCAACATCCTCACATCTCTGGACTTGCCGTTCTAGTAACAATGGTAATGATTACACTGATAATTTAGATTTTGAGCCGCTTTAGATTCTGAGAGCATCGAAGCTCTCTGCAGAGGTAGAGTAGCGGCTTTTCTTTCCAATAAACCGGCTTTGACCGTGCATCTGGCCAGGGGATGTCATTAGTCATAATGACAATAACGCTGCCATACAAAGTCACTGCAGATTTTAACTATAAAGCTACATAATCCACCCTGGGGCCTCTTTGGGTGCAAATGAGCCCTGGCCCTGGGGTTATGGGTGAGGTGAAGGGGTGAATAAGGGAGGGGTGTTTTGAGGAGTCATTTTATAGAATGTTTTATTTCTGAGAGAATGTGTGTATCAATGTATGCATATGCATCATTGTGTGTGACTGTAGGAGGACTTGTTTATGTGTGTGTGTGTGTGTGTGTGTGTATGTAGAAGCATGTGAGTTTGTGTAGGTATGTGTATGAATGTGTAGAAGCTTGTGAGTGTGTGTGTGTGTGTACATACGTGTGTGATACGGGTACAGGTTTGTGTGTGGGCATATGTGTGAATATGTGTGGTATATGTGTGTGCATGTGTGAGTATGTATGTGGGTACGTGTGTGAGTGGCTGTGTGTGTGTGACTGTGTGTGTGTGTCTGTGGGAGGGAGGGCAGTATGCTAGGGACCACTCTGCATAGCCCAGGTACCCGGTGCCAGGGGCGGGGAACTCACCAGCTGTCTGTCTCTACCCACTCCGGTCCCCCCAGGTGAGGTGTTTCTTGCCACCCGCCCCGAGCAGTTCACCTTCCCGGAAGCCCTGGCCTACTGCAAAGAGCACAACGCCACCCTGGCCTCCACGGGGCACCTCTACGCCGCTTGGCGCCAGGGTCTGGACCAGTGCCAGGCGGGCTGGCTGGCCGACGGCAGCGTCCGCTACCCCATCGTCACCCCTCGTCCCGCCTGTGGGGGAGACGAGCCCGGCGTCAGGACGGTCTACCTGCACCCCAACCAGACGGGACTGCCCCACCCCCTGTCCCGCTACCAAGCCTTCTGCTTCCGAGGTACACGGCCGGCCCTGCCCCCCCCTTCATCTCCTCCCACCCTTTCACCTGACAGCCAACCGGGCACGGCCCTGGGGGAAAGTCTGGCCTGAAACCCTCCCTTCCCCACCTCTCCCCACAGTGGGAGTCCCTCTCAGCAACCCTCCAGGACCCCGGCACCAGCTCTGGACCCACAGTCAATCAATCAATCGATTAAGGGTATTTATTGAATGCTTACTGTGTGCAGAGCATTGGACTAAGCGCTTGGGAGAGTGCAATACAAGGGTCCTACCCTCCTTCCCCTTTTCTCATTTGGTTTGACCTCCCCTCTCTCGGTGGAGGCTACAGCTGTCTCTCGTGGTCCCTGGGAAGCAGAACTGATCCCCAAGGCTGGCTCCCAGGAGGACCCCGGGACATAGGTCCAGGATGCTTAGGGTCCAAGCTAGCGGGAAGAGGATAACATCAGGGAAGTCCCCAGAAGAACCAGGGGACTTCATTCATTCCATCATATTTGGCCAAGGAACAGGAAGGACTCCCAAAAACTCAGGCCCCAAGGACACACATCTTCTCCCACTAAACTGGAACTCCCTTCTGTTTTCCCCAAGGACCTAATACAGTGCTCTGCACACAGTAGACCCTTAATACAGTGTCCTGCACACAGTAGGTAACCAGTACTGCCCTCTGCACACAATAAGTATTCAGAACTTCACTCTGCACAAGGGAAATGCTTATTATGGTGCTTTAGACCCAGTTGATATTCAATACATGGTCCTGAAGATCGACTAGGGTGAGGGAAGGAAGAGGGAAGGAAGGGGATGGGAAGTGGGGGTGGGAGGAGAGGGAGGATGGAGAGGAAGAAGAGGAGGAGGAGAGGGGAAGAAGGGAGGGATGAAAGGAATGAAGAGGAGGAGAAGGAATAGAAGAGGAAGGCAAGGAGAAAGAGGAGGAAGAGGAGGGAGAAGAGGAAGAGGAGGGAGAAGAGGAAGAGGAGGAGGGAGAAGAGCAGGAGGAGAGCGGAAGAAGGACGGGCTGAAAGGAATGAGAAGGTGGAGGAGGAGAAGGAAAAGGAGAGTGGGGAAGTAGAAGGAGAGGAAAAGAAGGAGGAAAAAAAGAAGGAGAAGGAAGAAGAGGAGGAGGAGGAATAAGAAAGAGAAGAAGAGAATGAGGAGTATCAGGAGAAGGAACAGGGTGAGGAGGAGCAGAAGGAGGAAGGGACCTTCACCGAGTTTCTCCATTTCAGCTGTGCCAGCTCTAGAGGAGGGTGAAGGGATCACCCCACCGTCCTACTTGGAAGAGGACCTTATCACCCCCCAGGTGTTGCCAGGAGTGGAGGGCATCCCATCGGGAGAGGAGACAACTGTGGAATTGGCCTTTACCACTGGACCGGAGAATGAGACAGAGTGGGCCCCAGAATTCTTCCCAACAGACACAACCCTACTCTCA
Organism: Ornithorhynchus anatinus; assembly: GCF_004115215.2. Taxonomy (NCBI): domain Eukaryota; kingdom Metazoa; phylum Chordata; class Mammalia; order Monotremata; family Ornithorhynchidae; genus Ornithorhynchus; species Ornithorhynchus anatinus. The sequence continues at coordinate 21,541,645 of NC_041732.1, forward strand.
GGTCAGCCCTTCAGAAAAGCCCTGAGCTGGAAAACCCTTTCCAACCCTGAGACAGTGAGCGGGACCCGCCCTACTCTGGGCCCTGGGAACAATTTCATCCCCACTGCCATCTTGGAGGGGGGATCGGGGAGAGGTCACAGGAGGCGGCGTGGCCCAGAGGAAAATTCCAGGGAGAGCGAGTAGACCAGTACCCTCCTTGGGGATTAAGACTGTGAGTCCCACGTGGGACAGAGACTGTGTCCAACCTGATTACCTTGTATCTACCCCATCCCTTAGAACAGTGCTTGGCACATAGTAAGCACTTAACAAATACCATAATCATTATTATTATTTTGATTATTATTATAAAGTGCTTGGGAGAGTACAATATAACAATATAACAGACCCATTCCCTGCCCACAGTGAGCTTTCAGTCTAAAGGCTCAGAGGTCCCTAGAAAAGTGCCTTATTTATAGTCCCCATTCTGGAGTCCAGTGTTTCTGACCACCTCATCAGTCCTGCCTCTGAACCCTCATCCTCTCTTTCTTCCTGTCCCTAAGTGAGTCCATCGGCCTGGCCGCCCACCAGCTCGACACCAGAAGTCAGTGGGCAGCCCTCTGCCGGTGGCGCTTCTGCCTCGGGGTCCGGCCTGGAGCCCAGCAGCGGAGAGGCCTCAGCGTCCGGAGAGGCATCGGGTGCCCCCGTGGCCAGTGGAGACGTCGTGTCGGGAGAGGCGTCCGGAGGGTTGGAAGCCAGCGGGCAGCCCTCGGGGAGCGGTGTGGGCGGGCTGCCCTCCGTAGACCTGGATTCCAGCGGCGAGCCCTCCTCGGGCATAGGGTCTGGACTACCCGGCGGGAGCGGCTTGGCTTCCGGGGACGTAGATGTCAGCGGGGAGCCCTCGGGGGTCCCGGAGCTCGGAGGGTTGCCGTCTGGGGAAGAAGGCCTTTCGGGATTAGCTTCGGGATCCGGGGACCTGGGCGGCCTGCCTTCCGGAGAGCTTGGGAGTGGCCATGCTCCAGAAGCGAGCGGTCTGCCCTCTGGAGTGAGTGGCGAACACTCTGGGGATGACTTTGGGAGCGGCCCCTCCTCTGGTCTGCCTGATTTCAGCGGGTTTCCCTCTGGGTTTCCAACTGTCTCTCTGGTGAACACCACCTTGGTTGAGATCGTCACGGCCACCGCTGCAAGTGAACTGGAGGGGCAGGGGAGGGTAGGAGAGGCGTCAGGAAGTGCCTTGGGTGAATGGGACATTAGTGGGGGGGTGACCGGCCTGGCTTCTGGAGTGGGGGCTAGTGGGCAAGGCTCAGGGCTACCCGATGGCAGTGGGGAGACATCCGGACTGTTCAGCGCCAGTGGACAGGCCTCTGGCCATCCTGATGCCAGTGGGGAAGCACCTGGTCCATTTGATCTGAGTGGCCTGCCTTCTGGACTTCCTGATGTCAGTGGAGACATATCTGGTGTCTTCTACGGCAGTGGTCAGCCATCTGGCGTGCCCGATGTCAGCGGAGAAGCATCTGGAGTCTTCTATGGAAGTGGAACGCCATCTGGTGTGCCGGAGGTCAGCGGAGAAGCATCTGGAGTCTTCTATGGCAGCGGACGGCCATCTGGAGCGGCCGATGTCAGTGGAGATGCATCTGGAGTCTTCTATGGCAGCGGACAGCCATCTGGTGTGCCCGATGTCAGTGGAGACGCATCCGGAGTCTTCTATGGCAGCGGACGGCCATCTGGTGCGCCCGATGTCAGCGGAGATGTATCCGGAGTCCTCTATGGCAGCGGACGGCCATCTGGTGTGCCCGATGTCAGTGGAGACGTATCTGGAGTCTTCTATGGCAGCGGACTGCCATCTGGTGTGCCTGATGTCAGTGGTGAAAGTTCCGGAGTCTTCTTTGGCAGTGGGCAACCCTCTGGGGTACCCGATGTCAGTGGAGAAGCATCTGGAGTCTCTTATGGCAGTGGACAGCCATCTGGTGTCCCCGATGTCAGCGGAGATGCATCTGGAGTCTTCTATGGCAGCGGACGGCCATCTGGAGTACCCGATGTCAGTGGAGACGTATCCGGAGTCTTCTATGGCAGCGGACAGCCGTCTGGTGTGCCTGATATCAGTGGTGAAAGTTCCGGAGTCTTCTTTGGCAGTGGGCAACCCTCTGAGGTACCCGATGTCAGTGGAGAAGCATCTGGCATGTTCTATGGCAGTGGGCAGCCAACTGGCATACCTAATCTTGACGAAGAGTCACCTGGAGTTCTGGATCACAGCGGACAATCGTCCGGGGTGCCTGAGGTCAGTGGGGAAACTGACCTCAGTGGAGAAACTTCCAAAGTCATCTATGGCAGCGGGCGGCCATCTGGGGTGGTGCCCGATCTCAGTGGTGAAGCATCTGGAGTGTTTGATCCCAGTGGACAGCCAACCAGGGTTCCCGGTGCCAGCGGGGTGGGTGATATCAGTGGACTGAGCTCTGGCCCCGTGGAGGGGAGTGGAGAGGCTTCTGGCATCACCTTTATTGACACCAGTTTGGTCGAAGTGACTCCTACTTCGTTTCGGGAAAAAGAAGAAGGTTTAGGGTCCGTGGAAGTCAGCGGATTTCCCTCCGGAGACGTAGAGCTCTCAGGAGGCCCCTCTGGAGCAGGCGACATTAGTGGACAATCTCCCGAAACCCTGGAATTTAGTGGACTGACCTCAGGAGCTCCAGAATCGAGCGGGAGGCCCGGCGAGGTCAGCGGGGAGCCCTCAGGAGTCGAGCTGGGGAGCGGCCTGCTATCTGGGGGGTATGACCCTAGTGCACTTGTCACCGGTCTTCCTACCATCTCCCTAGTGGACAGCACGCCGGTGGAAGCTGTGACCCAGGCTTCCCCAGCCCAAGAGGCCGGAGGAGAGTCATCGGGGGTTTGGGAAATCAGTGCTACCCTCTCAGGAGAGAGGGAGAGCTCTGGAGAACAGTCTGGGGTCACGGGGTCAGGTGTGGCAGGGCCCAGCGGGGAGCCTCCCAGTGGGCCACATTTCAGCGGGGACTTTTCTGGCATCACCGACGTGAGCGGAGAAACTTCTGCCACCACTAGCGCTAGCGGGGCAGGCTCAGGTTTTCCCGACCTCACCTTGGTCACTGCAGACGTCACGGAGTCAGGGGCCGCCCCGACCGTTTCCCAGGAGCTCTGGGGAGGCCCCCCAGTCACCCGCTCCCCGCTCTTTGATTCCAGTGGACAGGACTCTGCATCTGGCCTGGCAAGTGGGGAGACGCCCACGTTCCCTGAAATCGGGACATCAACCACTCCAGAGCCTGGGGTGGAAGCCTCCGGCCTTCCCGAGGAGAGTGGAGACACGTCGGGTCTGCCCAGCATCAGCGGAGAGACTCCGTCGGCTTCGGACCCAAGAGGACAGACCTCAGCTTCCCCGTGGGGGAGCGGAGAAACCTCCACAGCTACGGTGCCCGAGGAGAGCGGAGAGCCAACCTCCGCCTATGAAGTCAGCGGGGAGACCAGCAATGTAGGCCTGGAGTCGTCGGGGGGATCCGGGTCCAGTGGGGCCCCTGAAGTGAGCAGCGAGGTCCCCACTGGGTCCTCCCCAGTTGCCTCAGGGGCCGGACCAGATCAGGCCGTCAGCAGCGGTGTTCCAGAGGCTGAAATGGGGCCCCCGACCCAGGGTCCTGAAGAGCCTCATTTGGAAGTCGAGGCCTCCACGGCCTTGGCCTCGGGAGAAGAGACTGACCAAGCTGAGCCTTTGGAAAGTGGAGCAGTTACGACCCCCACAGACACTTCTGCCCCATCCCGGGTGGAAGACACAGATGAAGCAGAATCCACTGATGGAGGTATTGTGAAAACTACTCCTATTAATCCTTTGTGCCAACCAGGAAAGATCCAAGTCCAGCGGAGAGCTGGGAGGAAAGGAGACAAGTTGTGAGTCCCCAACCCTACTGAGCACAAGAAGTGGAGTGCGGGGTTGGGGAGGTGGGGGGAGGGGGCAGGGGGCAGATGGTACTAGCATCTGTGCAGTCTAATCCAAGCTCCACCACCTGCATGCTGGGTGACCATGGGCAAATCACTTCACTTCTGTGTGCTTCAGTCCACTCATCTGCAAAATGGGGATTAGATACCTGTTCTCCTTCCGACTTCATTCATTCATTCATTCATTCAGTCGTATTTACTGAGTGCTTACCGTGTGCAGAGCACTGTACTAAGTGCTTGGGATAGTACAGTACAAAAACAGACACAGTCCCTGCCCACGAGCTAACAGTCTAGAGAGGGAGAGAGACATTCATATAAATAAATAAGTTACAGATAGAATGAACGAGACAAGGGGGTCAGGGTGGGATGAGAGAGAGAGCGCTAAGAGAAACGGGCAGGGTAAGAGGGATCGCTAAGCGAGGGACGGGGTAGGGTGGGACGAGAGAGAGTGCTAAGCAATACTGGGGCTGGGTGAGAGGTAGCGCTAAGGGAGACAAAGGGTGAGTAGGGCCAGCGAGCGCAGAGAGTTGAGGATCCGGATGAGATCTGGGGACAATCGGCGAGGGCGGGTCAGAATGTGGAGCAGGGGGTGGGGCAGACAGGGACCAAAGAACTGCACCCCCACCTCACCCCCACTTCCCTGCCTGCTCACTCCCTCCCCCACCGCCCCCCACATTGCCCCCCCGCCCCAGTCTATCAATCTATGTGTGCAGAGCCCTGTACGAGGCCCAGCCCCACCTCTGTGCCTGCACTCCCCCCACCCTGGAGTCCCCGAGAGTTGGATGGATTCCCCACCCAGCTCTCCGCCTGCTGCCCCATCTCCAGCGCCCTGTGGGCATGATGATGATGATGTCATTTGTTAAGCACTTACTATGTGTCAGGCACTGTACTAAGCACTGGGGTAGATACGAGCAAATCGGATTTGACACAGTCCCTGCCCCGTGCTCCAGGCAGTGTGGGCACAGTGCCAGCTGGGCGCTCGGCGCTTGGCCCCCCAAGGAAGTGGTGGCAATGAAGCCCCTTCCTGCCTCCAGTTTGTGCCCTAGCCCAGATAAGGATCAGAGCGGGAGACCAGGACTGGGAGCCTAGTGGGGCCAGATCGAGGAGCGACCACCCCGGGGGTCGAGGAGCTGAGGAAGGGGGTGATCCCCATCCAGCCTCTCCTGCCAATCCGGGTTTAACTCTGGAACCAGCTCTGACCCAGGGTTGGTTTTGTGCTTTGGCTCCTTTCTGGCCAGATCGAGCTGGACGCCCCCTACCACCCACCTCCCCCAATCCCCGGGAAATGAGCAAAGTGCTTGGAGGGCAGCAAGGGAGGGAAAGAGGGGAAGATGAGAAAAGAGATTGGTGCAGAGTAGTGACGGAGAGAGTCGCACTCCTGAGAGCCTAGATCACTCCAAGTTAGGAGCCCAGAATTGGAGTTGAAGGTCGCTGGTGGTGACCAGCTGTCCTGCTGGTGAGGGAGGTCTGCCTTGGGACTAGTAACGGAAAGTGGTTTATATTGGGAAGGGCGGGGTGGGGTGGGGAGAAGAGAGCAGACTCTGAAGTGACAGCGGGAAGTCTTAAATGAGAATTCTGGGTCGAAAGATCACCATGGCCCCAAGATCCCAAGATGGCCAAGATAGGCCCTTTCCTCTTCATCCAAACCACTACCATGGTAGTACAGTCATTCATCTTGTCTCAAGTGGATTACTGCATCAGCCTCCTTTCTGATCTACCAACCTCCTGCCTCTGCCCACTTCTCTCCATACTTCTTACCACTGTCCAGATTATCTTTCTACAGAAACGTGCTGGGCATGTCACCCCCTTCCTCAAAAATCTCCAGTGGTTGCCTATCAACCTCTGATTCAAACAAAAATTCCTCACTATTGGCTTTAAAGCACTCTATCACTGTGCCCCCTCTTACTACCTCCCTTCTCTCCTTCTACCACCCAGACTGCACACTCCACTCTTCTGGTGCTAACCTTCTCACTTTGCCTCAATCTCTCCTACCTCTGGCCTACATTGTGCTCCCTCCTCAAATCTGTCAAGCAATCACTCTTCCCCTCTTCAAAGCCCAATGACGGCACACCTCCTCCAAGAGGCCTTCCCAGACTAAGCCCCCTTTTCCTCAGTTCCCCCTCCCTTCTATGCCACCTCAATTTATTCCCTTTGCTCTTCTCCCGCTCCCTGCCCCATAGTACTTATGTATATACATATATATATGTATATATATATATATACCTTTTATTCTATTTATTTATATTGAGTCCTGTTTACTTGTTTGGATGTCTGCCTCCCCTCCCCTAGACTGTAAGCCCATTGTGGGCAGGGATTGTCTCTCTTTATAGCTGTATTGTACTTTCCAAGCGCTTAGAACAGTGCTCTGCACACAGTAAGCGCTGAGTAAATATGATTGAATGATTGAATGAATAATTTTTGCCAGAACGTGTGTGTGTGTGTGTGTGTGTGTGTTATGGAGGAAGATCTGCAACTATACTGAAGAACTCAAAACTGGGTGAGGGCAGTGGTAAAATGAGAAGTCGGTCCTGGGTAGGAAGAAGAGATCTCTCTGCTTGATGTAATAGAAAGAAAAGAAAAAAAGGCAAAATAAGCAATTCCATCCTCAGATCCATCCTTTATTCATCCCTCCCTGAGCCCCACAGCACTTATGTACGTATCGGTAATTTATTTATTTATATTGTTGTCTGCCTCCCGCTTTAGGCTGTAAGGTCCTTGTGGGCTCTGCACACGGTAAGTGCTCAATAAATGTGACTGATCGATTGAATCCTGGGATGGGAGTTGGAGCAGGGAAGGAGGGAGAGAGAGCACACAGTTTTAAGAGGGCTGGGAAAGAGAATGAGCTCCATACTGGGTTTTTTGGAAGCCACTGAGAGAACTGTGACTCTGTGAGTACCATCCCAAGTATGATACCCAAGCTATGGTTAGTCGTCTATGGTTAGACGACTCGACAACGTAAGACGACTTGCCTCGGTACCACCCCAAGCTCTCTGTCCTGAGCTAGTACAGAGTGTTATCAATTAATCAGTGATAATTATTGAGCGCTTACTGTGTGCAGAGCCTGTACGAAGCACTTGGAAGAGTACACCACAGTAGAGTTGGTAGACGTGTTCCCTGCCCACAGCGAGAAGCAGCATGGCCTAGTGAATAGAACACAGTCCTGCAAGTCAGAAGGACCTGGGCTGAAATCCTGGCTCTGCCACTTTTCTGCTGTGTAACTTGGGCAAGTCCCTGAACTTCTCTGCCTCAGTTCTCTCGTTTGTAAAATAGGGATCAAGACTGTGAGTTTCATGTGGGACATGGACTGAGTCCAACCTGATTATCATGAATTTATCTCAGCACTTAGTACTCTGCCTGGCACATACTGCCAGTCACTCGTAAGGAGCGGCACAGCTTAGTAATAATAAAGAGTAATGACGGCTTGGAGATTACAAAAACAAAGGAACTTTGAAGAGGGTACAAAGGGACAGAGGGAGAACTCAGAATCGGACATGAGAGCCCAGAGAAAGAGCTTCCAACTGGTGCTGAGGGAAGTGAGGGAGGTCATCTCACGATGGGAAAGGGAGGTAGCTTCAATCTGATGCCACAGAAAAGGGTGAGGCGAAAAGACAGAAAACCTCTCCCGAGAGCGATGAGACACACTGCTGAACAGAGGAAGGTTCGTATTGGACTCTGGGAGAAACAGAGTGAGGTCTCTATTGAGGGAGATGGGAAAATGAAAAACATCTTGGATTTGTGTGTGATGGGACTAGGAGAGGGTTTGGTGGGAAGAGCTTAGGTGTCCAGTTGCCCATTTTGAGTTCAGAGGCAAAGTGATTACTGGGCAGGTAAGGAAGAAGCAGGTCTTGTCTTATGTTGCCGAGTCGTCTCTAACCCATAGCAACTTCATGGACACATCTTTCCCAGAGCGCCCCACTCTCCATCCGTATTCATCCTGGTAGTGAATCCATAGAGTTTTCTTGGTAAAAATACAGAAGTAGCTTACCATTAACTCCTTCAGCGCAGTAAACTCGGTCTCCGCCCTTGACTCTCTCCCATGCCGCTTCTGCCCAGCACAGGTGAGTTTTGACTTGTAGCAGATTGCCTTCCACTCATTAGCCACTGCCCAAGCTCGGAATGGAATGGGTAGGCCTCTGCTTGACTCTCCCTCCCGTTGCTGAGACTGGAAGAGAACTGGAAAGACTGCGAGTTCCATGTGGGAACCGATTATTTTGTTAATAATCTTGTTAATTTTATCCGATCACCCAGTGCTTAGTACAGTGCTTGGCACATAGTAAGCAGTTAACAAATATCACAATTACTACTATTATTAATATTATTATCATTCAGTGATGTCAGGAGTAGAGGGTTCTTTTAGAACTTTCCTGTCATCATCATCATCATTGATGGCATTTATTGATCACTTACTATGTCCAGAGCACTGTACTAAGCACTTTGGACAATTCAATCCAACAGAGTTGGCAGACATGATCCCTGCCCACAAGAAAATTACTGAGCTTGCCCTAAGTCAGGATTTTTCTCTGAGGGTGAATGTTTATTGACCATACGTCCGCTGTCTCTGAAAAAGGTGAAGTCTTTGCCAGTGTTCATTCATTCAGTGGTATTTATTGAGCACTTACAATGTGCAGAGCACTGTACTAAGCAGTTGGAATGTACAATTCGGCAAGAGATTCCATCCCCCTACCCTCCAAATCCAGAATACCACCATATATCCTAATGGGGCCACTGGCTTCTGCTGCTTTTTCCACACCCTTTTTCCAGAGGGTGTCTCCCCATGAGGTGAAGGCACTGGATGTAGTCTGGGCAGGTGGGCGAATGGTCTATTTGACACTCTGCATCTATCTTTTCCGTTTCTCCCTTCCCTCTTTAGAAAAGGAAACAGTTAAATTTTATATGTTCCATTTGTTCTTTCTGCCTTCAGGATGGGGCCAGCAATTTTGTTGGCCTTTTTATCCCAGAGGAAGTATTTCTCCATCTGCCCTAAACAATAGGATAGGAGAGTGTGAATTCTTCCCTTTGGGGAGGGTGGGGGGGGACACAGGTCAGGGGGTCTGTTCACTTTAAAGACTAATTAACCCTCAGGAATGTTCATCTATCTGATAGCTTTGGTTCCATTCACACTTTCTCTTCCTGAGTGATGGAACATTTCCTGTTGTCTCCCTTACCCTCTTCCTTCACTCCTTCCTCCTCTTTTTTATATGGTATTTGTTAAGCCCTTACTTTGGTCCAGGCACTGTACTAATCACTGGGGTAGAGAGGAGCTAATCAGTCGGTGTCCCGTGTGAGGCTCACAGTATTCATCTCCATTATACAGATGAGGGAACTGAGGCCCAGAGAACTTAAGTAACTTGCCCAACGTCACACAGCAGACAAGTGGCAGAGCGGGGTTAGAATCCAGGTCCTTCTGAGCCCTGGGCTTGTGCTTTACCCAGGAGACCATGCTGCTACAGCTATAGCAGAGAGGTAGAAGGAAAAGACCTAAGGACAAAAAGATGCCAACCAAATTAGAGACGCTTAGGATGGGCAAGAAACCAGGGACTGTCTGTTAGTCAATGGAGAGGACGACTTCAGTGTCCCCAGGTGGACTCTGGAGCTGTCAAATTTGTCAGAAGAAACTTGACAAACACTCCTGGAGGCTTCCAATTGGCCCAAATCGAAGGGAGACATCAGAGGCGGGGAAAATGTCACAATTCCAAGCTGAATTTCCTGCCAAAATCAGATAGGAAAGAGTTCAACAGGACTGGATTCCGGGATCACAATGTGTCTTCCATTTTCCACTCCTCCTGGCCTACATTTCCAAGGATGCTCTCCCCCTTGGACACCCTGGACATATCTATATATAAACTAGGGAAAACCAATCCAGTCCACCCTGACTGTTCCAGAGATGCTAGCAATAGGCCAGCGGTGTGGCCTAGCTGAAAGAAAATGGGACTGGATGTCAGTGGACCCGGGTTCTAATCTTTGCTCCACCACGTGCCTGCTCTGTAGCCATGGGTAAGTCACTTAACTTCTCAAGGCCTCAGTTTTCTCATCTGTAAAATGGAGATTCAAAACCTGTTCTCCATCCCCTTTAAACTGTGAGCCCCATGGAGGACAGGGATTATGCCTGATCCTATGGTCTTGTATCTACTTCACCACTTATTTCAGTATTTGGCACAGAAAAAGTGCAGAAAAAAATACCATAATTACTGTTTATATCCCCACAGCTCTTAGGCGGAAACTGGCAGCAAGCTTCTTGGTTAGCATTTCTAAAGCTTGAGGAGATGGGTGGGTGTCCTTAGCCCTGTTTTACAAGTGAAGCCCAGAGAGGTGAGCCCCTTTTCCTCTGCCAGCCAGCGAGTGAGTTTTTGCAGAACCAGAGCTGTTGCTAAGTCTTCAGATCCCTAAGTCTGGGGGGATCATAACCCATGCAGGGCAGGAAAGAGATGGAAATGAAGGGCTAAATGGAGGGATCAAAGCATGAATGAATGGTAAATTTTGGGATTCCAGTTCCAGGGTCAGGAAATCAATGTCGGGGCCTCTCTGAGGAAGAAGCTGGCAAAGCCAGGGTCAATCTGTCTGTCTGCCTGTCTGTTTGTGTTTCAGTTCAGACCCAGGAAAGAACCCTAGTACCTTGGGGCCAGCTATGGGGAGCCAAGTGTCTTTCCCAAGCCAGCAGGAAACTCCACACAGCCAATATGCTAAACCCAGACCATTTTCTATGCCCACCAAGGTAGCTCAAGGAAATTCATTCATTCAATAGCATTTATTGAGCGCTTACTATGTGCAGAGCACTGTACTAAGCGCTTGGAATGTACAATTTGGCAACAGATAGCGACAATCCCTGCCCACTGACGGGCTTACAGACTAATCGGGGGAGACAGACAGACAAAAACAATAGCAATAAATAGAATCAAGGAGATGCTCATCTCATTAACAAAATAAATAGGGTAATAAAAATATATACAAATGAGCAGACGAGCACAGTGCTGAGGGGAGGGGAAGGGAGAGGGGGAGGAGCAGAGGGAAAGTGGGGGAAAAGGGGCCTTAGCTGAGGAGAGGTGAAGGGGGGGCAGAGAGGCAGCAGAGGTAGCAGAGGGAAAAGGGGAAGCTCAGTCTGGGAAGGCCTCTTGGAGGAGGTGAGCTCTCAGTAGGGCTTTGAAGAGGGGAAGAGAGTTAGTTTGGCTCTGATATCTGTCGAATGTTTACTATGTGTCAAGCACTGTTCTAAGCACTAGGGAAGATACAAAATAAGCGGGTCAGACACAGTCCCTGTTCCCCATCGGGCTCTCAGTTTAAGTAGAAGAGAGTAGGATTTAATCTCCATTTTACAGGTGAGGTAACTGAGGCACAGAGAAGTGAAGTGGCTTGTTCAAGGTCACAGAGTAGACACAGGACTAGAATCCAGCTTCTCTAACTACCAAGCCTGGGCTTTTTCCACTAGGTCATGCTACTCCTTTAAAAAGTACTGTAATTTCAAAATTACAATCTTTTAAATCAGCCTGACTAGTTAGTCATAGGCCCCATTATCCTAACTGTGTCCTAAGAGCACAGGCTCAGAATAGCTGGGGATATTCTTAGTAACTAGTAAAAACCTCTCTCAATGCGCTCTGAGGTCCAGATTGCAATTAATTGGCTGCAAAAAAAATTAATAATTACTCACCTCTTGTATGAATACCCAAGAAAGTTCCTTGATAAATGATTAATGAGCATTTTTGACACCTAAAGAAGCTTCCAATTTAACCAATTATCTTATTTCTTTGTAATTACAAGAAAAACTGTCCTTAGATATAGACTCTGATCTCTGTTTCAGATTCCTCCCTGCCACGGCTAACAAGCACCTGATGGGATGGGAATGGAAAACAGATTTGACACAGGAAGGCAGGAACAGCTGGGAATCGACCAGTTTTACATTATTTCTGGCTTGAGTTCCCCTTCCTTTTTCTCCTGCTCCAGTTCCAGGCTGGGATCCAGATGCCGCTCCATGAAGGGAGAGGTTAAATCCCAGGGGCTAGACCCCAGCCTGATGCCCCGAGAAGGCATTTTCAATGCCAACATGGCTCAAGGAGTCAGATAGGGAATCTGGTGTGGAAGTGGGGGGTGGGATCCAGAACCCCTGGGCACAGGGAAGGCTCTGAAGACTATTTCTCTGTAGACCTTCATTGTGGACCCAAGCCTAATGCCATAAACCTAGGTCGCCCTTCTTGATTCGATTTTCTTCTTCAATATTAACGTCCCACTCGGCCTTTTCAGCCATACACTCACTCTCAGTTGAATTTCAGTGAAGAGGAAGAACAATGAGTTTTGTAAATTAGTCAGCCCTCAAGGAGAATTGAGAAATCTATTCTGGGAATAGTTAGATTTGGAATGAAGACAATCACAATGTAGATGTGGATAGTGATGATAGTCCATCAATCAATCAGTGGTATTTATTGAGCACTTACTGCATGCGGAGCACTGTAGTAAGCTCTGGGGAGCGTACGATATAAGTGCGATATGGGCATGATGGTGGTGAGGATGGTGAGGATGACAACGGTGATGATGATGATGATGATGGGAGAGTCGATGGTGATATTGATGGTGATGGTGGGGATGACGGTGATAACGACAGTAGTGATGAGGATGGTGATGTTGATGCTGATGAAGCGGATGATGGTGGAAATATGTCTGCTAATTCTGTTGTACTGTCCTCTCTCAAGCACTTAGAATAGTCCTCCACACGTAGTAAGTGCTCAGTAAATATACCACTGATTGAGAATAATGAGGATGCCATCAATGACAATGTTGGTGATGATGGCGATGGGTGATAATGGTAATAATGATGGAGATGATGGAGATATTGCTGCTGATGATGATTGGGGGGATTATGGTGATAGTAATGATGATGATTGTGATAAATCAATCCATCAATCAATTGCATTTACGGAGAGCAAATCCAAGTGATGATGGAGGAGGTAACGACGAAGATTTAAGCGAGCCAATATGCAGGTGAGTTCTTTTCTGAGAAAGGGTTGATCCGCTCACTTCCTCCCACTGGAATAGCTGTGGGCAGCATTCTGATTGCTATGCATTCCCAGCACAGGAAAAAAAATGCTGTGTTTCAGGCTCCTCCTCCTCCTCCTTGTGGGATCCTGGACTGGAGCAGGGACTAGCCTAATGGAGAAATCCAGATCCAGGCCTGGTTTCAGCACTGAGACCTCGTAAGCAAAACCACATCCTCTCAGTGCCTCATCCTAAAAATGGAGAAGCCAAACCAGCCCTTTCTCTTCCTCCTCAGCCGCAGTAGCACTGACTGTGGTCTACCAAGGGCAGAGCGCTATGCTGAACACTCAGGAGAATACGGTGAAAGTGGAAAACACACATATCCACCCTTAAGAAGTTCATCACCTAATGTGGAGGACGGACACAAAATGATTTGCAGTAAGAAGGAGAAAAAGAATGGAAAGATGGGTAAAAAATTAAGTGCTTTAATAGTAGAGGTCGTAACCCAATTTGACCATCTTACTGTCTTTGTCAGGCTGATGGGAAATGAATGGAGTCATATCTAAACTGTAAGCTCATTGTGGGCAGGCAACATATCTTCCAACTCTGTTGTACTGTACTGTCCCAAGCGCTTAGTACAGTGCTCTGCACCTAGTAAGCCTTCAGTAAAGATATCTGTTCAGCTTCCTGGAAGAAGTGTCCCTGGTGAGCATCAAGCTTCATTTTCAGATGAGCTTGGCCAAAGCCCCGGATGCCTCAACGCAGGCCAGGTCAAGGTAAATGTCTCAGCCACAAGGCAAAACGAGACAGGATGGTGTGTCGGGAGCTGTGCTCACAGCATGGTGGATCCTCCCTTCAGACCCAAAATGACTTTCAAGACTCAACCCCTCTCTCTTACTCTCCGATCCCAGCCTCCGCCAGGTGTGGGCCTAGGAGGGTGGGCTAGCTAAAGGAAGCCTCTTTTCTGAGTATCTCAAGAAGCTGAGGTGTTCTTTACAGCTAGTCCCAGCAGCCCTCCCAAAGCCCACCCTGACCCCTTGTCCCTGGTCAGTTATTTCTCTATTGGCAGGCAGACTGGAGTCACTCTGCCTTCAACCAGACAGCCCTGCCCACATAATCTCTGGGCATTTCTCTCCCCCAGTCAGGCTGAATCCCTCAGCCATTCTATTTGAGGGAAGAAATGTCATCAGCAACAATGGGCCCACTCTTCTCTTAATCCTGGAGGACAGGCAGGTGAGAGGGGACTCAAGCTGCTGCCTTATGCAGAAAAGAAAACTGAGCCACGGAACTCTGGTTCAGGGACTGGCTCACCATCTCACTGCAAGCCAGGGGCCCAGATAAGATTCGAACCTATAACGTGGTCTGGGACGATTGTCTCGATCACCTGCTGAAGAAGCCAAGCCCATACTATCAGTGTTTCTTGACACTTGTGCTGTAAACTGGGTTCTGATGGATTCAGAATGAACTGCCTATTTCTCCATCTCCTCTGGTCAGGAATGTCATGGCAAAGAGAACTTGGGCTCTGGGATGTTAAGATGTAATTTCTCCTTTTTTCATCTTTCTGGCTGATTAGCATCAGTCAAGAATTCCAAAGAAACAGCAACACATGTTCTCTGCCCACAGATAATTTTTTATGGTACTTTTTTAAGCACTTACTATGTGCCAGGCACTATACTAAGCATTGGGGTTGATATAAGATAATAGGGTAGAACACGGTGTCTGTCTCAAAGAGGGCTCACAGTCTTAATTCCCATTTTTCAGATGAGGTAACTGAGGCACAGAGAAGTTAAGTGACTTGCCCAAGGTCACACAGCTGACAAGTGGCAGAACTGGGAGTTGATCCCTCATCCCATGACTCCCAGGCCCCTGCTTTTTCCATGCTTTTTTAGGCCAACCTGCTTCTCTACAGTCAAAGGGGGAGGCAGGGCCAGCACAAATGCAGTTAAATACAAAATGAAATACCTGACGCATATGGCATCAAAAATAATGTCACAAATATGTTTACTGCACTGATAGCTACGTGTGAGTAGAGCTGGAATGGATATAGCCAAGGACAAAAGGGGGTTAATCCAGGAAGGCCTCTTGGAGGAAGTGGATTTTCATTGGAATGCTGAAGAGGAGGAAGGACATTCCAGTAAGGGAAATGGTGCAAATGATGGTTCAGAGGTAAGGAATGGTAAGTGGAAGACAGGAAGAACGTTTGCTTGAACAGAGAGCTGGAACTGGTAACAGAAAGAGACCACTGGTTTGATGTAAACTGACACACTTGATGCACATTGACACACACTAAACCCATGACTCCCAATAGCCCTATCATCACCAACATCATCATCAATAACAACAAAAACAGGATTTTCTATCGTGTGCAGAACTCAGTACCGGCCACCTTGGGGACAGGCCAAACAGAGAAGAGAAGCAGCCTGGCCTAGTGGAAAGAGCCTGGGCTTGGGAGTCAGAGGACCTGGGTTCTAATCCTGACTTTGCCACTTGTCTGCTGTGTGACTTTGGGCAAGTCATTTCACCTCTCCGAGCCTCGGTGACCTCCTCCGAAAAATGAGGAGTCAGACCGGGAACCCTCTCTGGGACAGGGATTGGATCCAATCCAATTATCTTGTATCTGCCCCAGCACTTAGTGTAGATACTGACACAGAGTAAGAGCTTAATAAAATGACGTATTCTCTGCCTCCACGGAGTTTACAGCCTAACGGGGAAGACGAGCAGGCATCAGTCGACAGATCAGTCGAAGGAATGTGAGAAAAGACACATTCCCACAGACAAGTCAGACCTCCAGATGTGGCGGGCAATTACGTGATGGCCACTTCTGGCCCTCATACCTCCGTTAGACACATCTGGGGTCCCCCCGGTCCCGGCGTCCCCCGATCCGGGGGTGAGCCTACCTTCTTCCTCTCTCCCTCCCTCACTCCCCTGAACGCATCCCCCAGAGTGCTCAGATTTGGACTCCCGGTGTTTGTTTCGAGTCACCCAGGTACACACCCAGAGTGATTCCCCACCCGCCAAACCCCCGCTTTAGCTCCTTCGTATGCTTCACCCCCACTGCCACTGGCATGCTTTTCCCCCTTCCACCTAATAGACGCTAATGGATGAAGGAAAGCTTGCGCCTACCTGTTCAGGTGAGCGAGCCCCTTCCTCCCTCCCTGCCGCCAGCCTCGCAGATCGGCGCCACCTACTGCTGCTGCTCCTGCTGCTGCTGGGACTCCTAGCGCTTGCTGGGAATCCTAGTGCATGCTGGGATCTTAGTCCATCCCTCCATGCATTTGTAGTTTCGCTTTTTGAGGGGGGGTGAGGGGGAGGGTGGTGGTTGGACCGGGATTCAGAGCTTCGGTTGGAGGAAGGCCTGGCTTCTGGAACTTCAGGAGAGCTGCTCTGAGGGTGGAGTGAGACGGTTCAATCCATCGATCGATGGTATTCCTCAAGCGCTTATCGATGGTATTCCTCAAGCGCTTACTGTGTGCAGAGCCCGGTACTGAGCACTGGAAGGGAAGAAGGAGGAATGGATCTCCGCGGCCACTGAAGGCGTCACCATCACACCCACGAAGACTGTCTGGGGCCTAAGGACAGGCCCTTGATCACCAGGTTTCTTGACTTCTGCTCCGTTTGTTTTCCGGCTTGGATGGAAGACAAAAGACGCCAACAGGAGCAGGAGCCATTCCCAACATTGATTGGGCAGCGGGTAGATGGATGTCCCTGATCCGGCCCCACGGCCTGTCAGCAAATTGGAAGAGAGCCGCCCGGGTAGGCAGCCTCCACGGGCCGGTGATGAAGCAGGTTCCAAGATGGCTAACTTAGGTGACTGGGAGCCGTGGAGCAGGGAGGCGGGTCCCTTCCAGAGACACCCTTCTGGTGAGAAACTGAGTCTCTGCTTTTCTACGTCCCTGTGCTGGACGGAATCGGGGACTCCCAGAGAATGCCAACACCTTGGAGACTGCCTTGGGGTGAAGTTAAGGGCCGAATCTACAACAGAGAAGAAATCTTGGTCTGCCTTTAGGGCTTCCATGGGTCGTAGAAAGGGACAGCCAGTGTGATTCATTTTCTGTCTGGTCCGATGCCACCTTCTTAACTCTCCCAGGGGCCACCAGCCTACTGGGTCTTCTGCTTCAGTGCCAAAAAGTTCTCAGCCAGGCCTACTCTGAGTACAGAAGAACCAAGAGGTGGAGTCTACTCAAGAGGAATGGGCGAGTGGCAGAGTTAATGGACTGTCCAAACCAAGATCCCAAGAGAAAGATTGGGGAAGCCAGGACAAAAATCTTCTAGGTAATCCCCGATGACAAGCTGGGGTGTGGGCCATGTTTCTCTCCTGCCCCACCCTGGGGCTCTTTTTGTGGGGAACTGCTTAATTTAGGGTGTCCACTTTCTTCTGCATATTGAGCAGGGGGTGAGGGGACAGTGGTGAGGTTAGAGCCTATTGGATTCTGCCTTCTTGTTCTACTGTCCCTCCTTGAGAGGCCATCCAAAGTCTTGGATAGATCTTCCATTCCAGAGAAGGATGGTCCTGGTGCTTCCTGGGGGCAATTCTCAGAAATGCAGGGAATGCCTCAGCCGGAAAGGTCCACGACAACTCCAAGGCATTATCCATTAGAGGGAGTTGGCCCCCGGCTAGGGATCTGGATTCGTCCATCCCAGCATCCAGCCCTTGTCTGGAAGGCACAATGGGCTCAGCCTGAGCAACAGGGCCCACTGGTGGAAATGGAGCAGCAGGGGAAAACGCCTGTGAAAACCTGACCTCCGGGCAGGGCAACTGGACAGCACAGGACTTTGACCCCGTGAACTCCTGGGCCCAGTCCTGACGCATTTGCCTGGAGACTGGAGTCAGTGCCGCAGCAGCAGCAGCAGCAGCAGCAATGGCCGCCACCACAGTCCTTAGGGATCAAAGAGACCTGAGCCCCTTCCGCTCTCCTGCACAGCAGCAAGCCTTCTTCTCCTGGACCACCGGGGCATGGAGTTCTCCGTTCGATGGATTTGCCCGCCCGGGGTCCTAACAGCCGCCCTTGATCTCTTGCAGACACGGACGAGTGCCACTCAAGTCCCTGTCTGAATGGAGCCACCTGCCTGGACGGCATCAACTGTTTCACGTGTTTATGCCTTCCCAGCTACGGAGGGGACCTGTGCGAGATCGGTACGAGAGCACCGGCTTCAGCTAACGTTACTAATCTCTCCCCCTTGACTCCCGCCACCCCCCTTTGCCCAGTCTCGCTCTCCTTCCCTCGCCTCTGTCCCCAGCTGCCCTTGGGCTTTGGACCACAGGGCCTCACCCCTGATGGACTGCCCTCCTGCTGGCAGCAGTCCACTCTGGACAGGCATTGCTGAGCACCTCATCTTCTCCCCTGCTGTTGAGCTAGAACACCCTCTTCCTGAGGGGCCAGCGAGCACAGATGCAGGAGAGGAAGTGGGGTCCCCAGGACTGCCGATCCCTGGCACTCCCTGGAAATCACCAAGGTGGGGACACGTGTACTCAGGTCTGGTTGGAAAGTGACATTTTCTTGTGTGAGCCTCCAGGGGCAGGGTGGGGGACGATGTGCTAGGGCAGCCCCAGTGGGCCCAGCCACCCAGGGACGCATTACTGGCATTCCACCTCCTAGACTCTCCTGCAGCTGTAGGAGCCCACCCCTTCTTTCGGTGCCCATGGACAGAACAAACCCCCCAGGCTTGGTATCCCTGGGGGAGCTGAGCTCTCTGCTTTCAGTCCCAGGACTTGGGCGAGGATGGTGGCTCCTGTTCCAGGCTGCCTCACCCTCACTCTCTCCTCCAGTATCACCCTCCGATCACAGAGCTCAGGGTTGAGGGGGTGAAGCAGTCAGGCTCCTCTGAGCCCCAGGTGTCAGGAGCTGCCTGGAGTCAGCTTGTCCTTGGCTGTGGGCTGGCAAGAT
Organism: Ornithorhynchus anatinus; assembly: GCF_004115215.2. NCBI lineage: Eukaryota > Metazoa > Chordata > Mammalia > Monotremata > Ornithorhynchidae > Ornithorhynchus > Ornithorhynchus anatinus. The sequence goes on from NC_041732.1 coordinate 21,560,403, forward strand.
CCCCTCTCACAACCATGGATAGGGTTGGCTGGGAGAAAGACAATGGGAGGGGTGGGGCTGGACCATGGAACCGACAGTGACCCCTAGGAGAACCAAAAGAACTAGGACCCTCTCCTCCCTTCCCCCTCATCGAGTTCTACCCCAGCAGCCAGGACTGAGTCCCATAGACAAGCCCCGTTGTGTGCCTTGGGGCTCAGTCCATGACCACTGTTCCCTGGACCCGACCCCCTGGCATGAGGAGCCAGTGAGGTGAGAAGGTCCTGCAGGAAGCAGGCTCAGACCCCGCCAGGTCATATTCCTTGGAACCTGATGCTGTGGCTCTCCTCTGGAAAGAGGAGTAGCATCAGGAAACTTCTCCCAGGGAGGCAGGGGCACTGTCAGATGCAGGAAGGAAGGGAAAACCTACAGAGAGGGGAAATCAGTGGGAGGGAGGGAGACGACAGAGGGAGGCAGTTAAACACCAGGGGGAAGAAGGAAGGTGGACACCAATGTGAGGGAGGGAGAGAGGAAGGGAGGAAAGGAGGGAGGGAGGGGAACACCAGTGGGAAGGAGGGGGACACTGGTGACAGAGAAATGGAAACAAGTGGGTGAGCGGGAGGGGGCACTGGGAAAAGGGAAGTGAACACCCCTGGGTGAGCAGGAGGGGGCACTGGCTGAATGGTGGACACCGCTGAGTCAGAGAGGAGGGCACTAGTGAGAGGGATGGGGAAACGGTAGGAGGGAAGGGAGCAATTCTGGGAGGGAGGTGGACACCAGTGGGTGGGAGTTAAGGGGCACTGGTGGGAGATGGACATCACTGGGAGGGAGAGATGAAGGGAGGGAAGGAGAAGGGCTCTGGAGGATGGTGGACAGCAGTGGAAGGGAAGAAGAGAAGGGGCACTGGGGGGAGGTGGACACTACTGGGAGGGAGGAAGAGACTGGGCACTGGTGGGAGGTGGACACCAGTGGGAGGGTGGGAGAAGAGCTCTGATAGGAGGAAGATGGATTGGCAGGGGAGAGGAGAGGAGGGCACCAGCAGGAAGGATAAGCATCTCCTGCCTTGGCAGTGGGCTCCCAGTGGGCTCCGCCCCTCATAACGGAGACAATTCAGCAGGCTTCTCAGCCCAGACCTGAAGGTCAGGCTGAATCATGGGGCACTGTGCCCCGGCTGCGGGATGTCCACTGGACGCTTCTTCAGACACTTCCTTGGCTGTGCTGCTGGCTCTCCTCTTCCCAGCCTCACAAGGGGCAGTCTGAAGGGTCACCCTCTCCTGATTTCTGCTCCCCAACCCCTCCAAGGCCCCCCAGCCTTCCCTCCAGCCCACTCTCTGGCCCTCTCTCTGGCCTTCCCTCATACCCTCCCTCCGGCTCTCCATCTGGCCTTCCCTCAAATCCTCCCTTTGACCCTCTCTCCTGCCCTCCCTCCAGTCTTCCCTCGGACCCTCCCTCTAGTCTTCTCTCCGGCCTCCCTCCGGCCTCACTCTGGTCCTCCCTCCGGCCTTCCCTCCAACCCTTCCCCCGACTTTCCCTCCGGCCTCCCTCTGGCCCTCCCTCTGGTCTTCTCTCCAGCCCTCCCTCCAGTCCTCCATCCAGCTCCACCAGACCAGTTAGCAAGCTTCTCTTGGCAGGGCTGGGACCTGCTTGGGAACCACAGAGGTGAGCTACTGATCCTGCTTCTCCCCATCCACCTCCCGTCAGGGCCTCTCCTTGTCTCTAGACAACAGGATCCCCTGGCCTTGATGACTGCAGGGGGAATCAGGAGGATCGACTCTTCTCCTTTATTCCCAGCTACCCCTGGGCCTTTTCAGCTGTGAGGTGTGGATCTCTGCGTCACATCTCCTGATGTCCTCCCTTTCTGCTTTCCAGACTGCCTCTGCATCCCCCTGAGATCTCCTAATCTCCAACTTCCATTTTAAACTGCCCCCAGATCTCCCAGAATAAGGCCGCAGCCTTCCCCCATTCTCTGGGATATTTTGGAGAGGATTCCCTCCCAGGGCGGGAGGGAGGCTGTGGCCGGGGGAAGAAGATGACTCTTTAAAGCATCACCCCCAGATTCCCAGAACAAGATCCCTCCTTCCCCATAGGCCTGACTAGTCTAAGGTTCGAGGTCAGGGCAGTTAGGACACCATTAAAGGATGAACCACAGCATCTCTTGCCGCCTCCATTGCAGGAATGGCGGAGGGGCTGAGGGAGTTGAAGCCGGCTTCCTGGAACCCAGTCTCTTCAGGTGCTAAGCCCTCTTCCTAGTGCTCTGCTCTCTGTTGAAAGGCCCCATAATGATCACGGCCATGCCGATCCCCCTTCTTCCTTCCTGCCCCTTCCCTGTCCACTGGGTGCCCAGACCCTGAGAATTCAACCACCCCGACCTCTGACTTCTCCCAGTGCCCGTTCTCCTCAAGGGAGCTCAACACTCCGGGCTTCAGCTGAGGGGAGGGAGAGGTTCGGGGACAGAGATCGAGGGGTCCAGCAACACTTCAGTCAAGGAGGATGACCAGCCCACCACTGTGGTCAGAGCAGGGAAAGGCCTGGCTATAGCTGCCAGAAGCCCAGGTGTCTCCCCAACCTCTTGGCTCCCCCTAGGCCTGGGGCCCAGGGGGAGGAGAAACACTGACCAGGGCGGCCCCTCCGTTTAAGCCCAGAAGCCCCCCGACCCTCCCAGCATGGCTATCACCGCTCACATTCCCACCCTATGTTTCAGACCAGGTCACCTGCGAGGAGGGCTGGACCAAGTTCCAGGGACACTGCTACCGGCACTTCACCGACCGGGAGACCTGGGTGGATGCGGAGAGCCGGTGCCGGGAGCACCAATCCCACCTGAGCAGCATCGTTACCCCTGAGGAGCAGGAGTTCGTCAACAGTGAGTGATGGGGGCTGGGGGAACGGAGGGGAACTTAGGTGGGGAATGGTTTTTTTTTCAAATTATCATTATTATGGTATTTGTTAAGAGCTTACTCTGTACCAGGCACTGTTCTAAGTGCTTGGGGAGATACAAGTTAATCAGGTAGGAAAGAGTCCCTGCCCTGCAGAGGGCTCACAGTCTAGACTCTCTGTATAATGTTGGTATTTGTTGGTATTTGTTAAACGCTTACTATGTGCAGAGCACTGTTCTAAGCACTGGGGTAGATACAGGGTAATCAGGTTGTCCCACGTGAGGCTCACAGTTAATCCCCATTTTACAGAGGAGGTAACTGAGGCCCAGAGAAGTTAAGTGACTTGCCCACAGTCACACAGCTGACAAGTGGCAGAGCCGGGAGTCGAACCCATGACCTCTGACTCCGAAGCCCAGGCTCTTCCACTGAGCCACACTGCTTCTGTCTTGGAAGAAGCTGCCACTGACAGCAAAATTCATCCCAACCAGGAACCACAGCCCCAGGCATACTGAACACATGGTAGGATCTATTAGGAACAGGGACCAGAGACTGGAGAGTTTCTTCTGGGGCAAAGCAGCATGGCCTAGAGGAAAGAACAAAGCCCTGGGCGATAGAAGACCTGGGCCCTAAGCCGGCTCTGCCACTTGTCTGCTATGGGCACTTGGGCAAGTCACTTAACTTCTCTGTGCCTCAGTTCCCTCATCTGTAAAGTGAGGATTCAAAACCTGACCTCCCTCCCCTTTAGAGCAGGAGCCCCATCCGGGACAGGCACTATCCGGCCTATCTTGCATCTACCCCAGTACTTAGTACAGTCCTTCACCTATAGTAAGCATTTAGCAAATACTGTAATAAATTAATTGGAGGTAGGTGACTTCTTGGAGGCTGGGAAGGGAGCTTCCTGGCCCACCTCAGCACAGCCCAGAATCCTTGGGTTTCCTTCCCCTAAACAATCAATTAATAATATACATCTGGTACCTGCAGATTGCAGAGCGCTATGCTAAGCACTTGGGGAGAATACAATAGAATAAGTAGACACGATCCCTGCCCTCGGGACGCTTACAATATAGCAGACGAGATAGACATTACCCTGATTTACAGGTAGGAGAAAGAAGGAAAATGGATATGGTGAAGTTATAGGGTGTGTAACTTATGGACAGCATGGGAAGCAGCGTGCCTAGTGGCGAGAGCACGGGCCTGGGAGTCGGAGGAACTGGGTTCTAATGGCGGCTCTGCCAATTGTTTGCTGTGTGACCTTGGGCAAGTCACTTACCTTCTCTTTACCTCGGTTTCATCTCCTGTAAAATGGAGATTAAGTCTTACTCTCTCCTACTGTGAGCTCAATGTGGGACAGAGATTATGTCCTATCTGAATGCCTTGTATCTACCCCAATGCTTAGTACAGTATATAGCACATAGTAAGTGCTTAACAAATACCACAATTATTATTATTAATTATTATATGGACAGAAGTGCCCTCAATGGTTGGGCATACCCAAGTGCATGACTGCCTCAGAAATGCTGAGGGGGAAATAGAACCAGAGAAGAAAAGAAATGAATCAGGAAGGCCTTCTGGAGAAGGCATGATCTCAGATGAGCTTTGACGATGAGGAGAACCGTAGTCTGACAGATTTGAAGTGGGAGAGATGAGAATGAGGCACAGTGAGAAAGTTAGCTTGAGAGGGGCGAAGAGTGTGAGCTGGGGTATCGAGGGAGAAGGGAGTGGATAAATAGCAGGGAGAGAGCTACTGAGTGCTTTAAAGACAGTAAGGTGTTTCTGCTTGATGTGGAGAGGAACTGTATATCTGACCTAACACCTACTAAGAGCTTAACAAATGCCAGTTATGGTTAACTGGTTAACTGCTGATGTTTTTTGAGAAATGGGGAGTCCCCAGCTCAGGAAACCATCCCAGCACCTACAGTGTGGCCCGTTGAAAAGAGCCTGGTCTGGGCATCAGGCATTTGTATTAATGTCTGTATATCTGAAATGTATTTATTTATTTATATTAATGTCTATTTCTTCCTCTAGACTGTAAGCTCACTGTGGGTGGGGAACATGTCTTCTAACTGTTGTATTGTAAACCTCCCGGTGCTTAGTATAGTGCTCTGAACATAGTAAGTGCTCCACAAATACTATTGATCGATTGAGAATTGGGTTCCAGGCCCCTCTCTCTCACTTACCTGCTGTAAAAACTCAAGCCACACCCTTAACCTCTCTGGGCTTGAGTTTCCTCATCTGCAAGATGGGGCTACTAGAGGGTGGCTTTCTCTCCCTCTCAAAGATGTCAAAATGTGATAACTCCTGTGAGAACGCTTTGGATAAATTAAAGCACTCTATAAAATGTGAAGAGTCACTATTATTGTGTATCACTCCCCTGTGCCATTGTAGCAGGGTGACATTTGGGTAAATTGAGTGGCCACTTGAGTGGCCTCCAGTAACTCCACCATGCCCAACAGAGAATCCGCTGGACCAATTTATGGGGAACACCCCCGAGGGCTAAGCCAACTCCTCAAACCTCTCTCTTTCCTCCTTCAGACAACGCTCAGGACTACCAATGGATCGGTCTCAATGACAGGACCATTGAACACGATTTCCGCTGGTCAGACGGGAACACTCTGGTGAGTACTGTCCCAGGAACAAGGGTGGGGGTGGGTACTTCGCCTGGATCCAGTAGGTCATCCTAGGTAAGTCGAAGCTCGACTTCAAGCCTCAGTTTATCCCATCTCCTGAATGGATGGGAAGTTGGGGGCGGCAGGCGTTTTGAGATCTCCCAAGAAGGAACACTGTTACATATCCCGCATCCCAAGACAGTGCCTGGTGGGTTCCCAGCAGCCTCTGCCAAGTCCAGGTCACCAAAGAAGGGCAAGAGGTGGGGAAAGAGAAGGGGAAGGAGCAAGAGTTGGGGGAAAATGGAGCAGGGGACAGACAGGGTGAGCTCTTTTGGGGGCTGGATTGGAGGGGGAAGGAGGAAAGAGAAATCAGACTCCTCCTCTCCTCACTCTGGCCCCTCCTCTCCTTCTCCCCCACCACCGCTGACCCCAGCAATTTGAGAACTGGAGACCCAACCAGCCTGACAACTTCTTTGCCACGGGGGAGGACTGCGTGGTCATGATCTGGCACGAGAAGGGAGAGTGGAATGACGTCCCCTGCAACTATCACCTGCCTTTCACGTGTAAAAAGGGCACAGGTGAGCCAGGTCTTCCCTCAGAAGCCCCAGGACTGGGGAGTGACTGTGGACTTGTCCATGTGTCTGTATAATGTGTTTCTGTATTGTGTGGGGGTGTGGATGTGCCTGGGTGTGTGTCTGTGTGCCCCGGGGGGGGGGTCTCTGTATGTTGTTTAGTGGTAATAGCAGTAGTTGCTAGTAGTAGTAATCATTTTTAGAAGGAGACTGTAAGCTCACTGTAGACAGGGAATGTGTCTACCAACTCCGTTATATTGGCATATGTTATATCCTAAGTGCTTAGTACAGTGCTCTGCACACGGTAAGTTCTCAATAGATAAATATGATTGATAAAGTGAACTAACACAAATATAAATCAGTAGTAGTAAGTAGTAGATGTAGATGGCAAAGCCTACAGGCATCGCACCTAGACAAGAGTGTCAGGAGAAGGAAAACTACTTCCAACTGAGATTCTTCTCCATAGTAGGGGTGGTGTATCTCCCTTCCCGTGGGTCCAAGATTTTTTAAAAATCCCACCCAGCTGGGGATCCCCTCACTCTTCCCCAACTCCAGACTGCCCAGCCTCTGGGAATGGAGCAGGAAGCAGTTGACCAGTCCCTGAGCCCTGCCACTCCGGGAAGTGAGGCTCCCTCCAAGGGCCGATTAGAGCTCGCGCCTCCTAGATAAACACCTGCCCCTCTACCCAACCCCGGGGGCTGCAAGTCCCCACCCTCCCAGTCCCCTCTGGTTCCTTTCCTTCCTTTTTAAGCCAGATGCCTGGTCTTCCCTGGTAGGCCCTAGTTCGCACCCGGCTCTGCCACTTATCTGCCATGTGACCTTGGGCAAGTCACTTAACATCTCTGAGCCTCAGTTCCCTCATCTAGAAAATAGGAATTAAGTCGGTGAGCCCTGTGTGGGACAGGGACTGTGTCCAACCCAATTACCTCATATCTACCCCAGCACTTAATACAGTGCCTGGCACACTTAATACAGTGCCTGGCACAGAGTAAACACTTAACAAATATCATTATGATTATCATTATTATTGCACTGCTGACCCCATTCAGGCCTGTCGTGGGGTTAATAGAGCCCATTTCTTCTGGCCCTGTGTGCCCAGGGGTTGCCCCCGAGGGCTGATACGATGGTGTCCAATGGTTGCTGTCCCTCATCCTCACACAGAGAAGCCGCATGACCTATTGGAAAGAGCTCAACCCTGGAAATCAGGAGACCTGGGTCTCATATCTGCCACTTGTCTGCTGTGCGACTTTGGGCAAGTCACTTCACTTATCTGAGCCTCAGTTTCTTCATCTGCAAAATGGGGACGAAATATCCATTCTCCCTCCCCTTTATACTGTGAGCCCCAGGTGGGACAGGGACTGTGTTCGATCTGATTACACTACATCTATCCCAGTGGTTAGGGCAATGCTTGGCTCCTAGTAAGCACTGAACAAATACCATCATTATATTTTGATCGTCCAGAATGCCCCCACTCTGGATTCTCAGCCTTACGATTGTTGTATTGTACTCTCCCAGTGCAGTGCTCTGCCCAAACTAAGCACTCAATGAATATGATTGATTGAATGATTGGTTAAATGACTTAGCACATGAATACAGCAGCTGCTCCTCCTTCACCTCAACCCAGCAGGTGCATTTTGTTTCCCCAGAGGTTCCCCATGAAAGTCATATGCTGTTGGTTCCTCCTCCTTTACGGTTTTTGCCTCCTTCCCCCGCAGTGGCCTGCAGGGATCCCCCCACGGTCCTGAACGCCCGGACTTTGGGGCCAAAGAAAGAGCGGTATGAGATCAACTCACTCGTGCGATACCAGTGCGACGAGGGCTTCCTCCAGCGCCATTTGCCCACAATCCGGTGCCAGCCCAGCGGGCAGTGGGAAGAGCCCCGGATAGCCTGCCTTGACCGTAAGTCGGCTCTCTTCTCCGGCCTTCTTCACCTCCCCTCTCCCCCCTCTCCTGGTGCTCCACTTGGAGGAGAGACAGCTGGACTCTGAAAAAAAGGCTAATCTTATCTCTCTCCCTTCCCCTCTCCCTCTGAGGATCTGGAAACCCCCAGTTACTGGATAGGAGAAGCTTTTGGTGGGACTCCCTGAGGGAGGGAAACTGGAACATAATTTTTTAAGCCTCTTAAAGGATTTATTTTAGCAAAACAAAGGAATAGGAGCAGCCCGGAAATGAGGAAAAGGAATAGGATAATCGCTAAACATTTGCCAATGGTGGAGGAAGAGGGAGGAGTCCTCTCCCGGCCCCCAAGAAGCCCCCACTCCAAGCTGGAAACAGTGCATTATGGGAGAAATGATCAGACACAGAAGCAGGGGATTGGTTTCCTAGGCAACAACTTAGCCCCCTCCTCACTCCGTCAATTAGCTTCCCAAGAGTTTACATCAGACTTTTGTTTCTCCCAGAAATATCCCCAGACTAGGGGGAAGGGAAGGGAGTCTTCCTCCTCTCCTCCCCAACCACCATTGGTGGGCTCTGTTGGCCTCCATTTTGAAGACTGATGAAGACAGAGGGGATATAATAGCCTGAGAAACAACATGGATCTAGTAGAAAGAGCGCAGCACTGGGTATTAAGAGTCCTGGATTGTAGACTTGGCCTCTGTGTCACTTAACTTCTCTATGACTAATTTTCCTCAGCTGCGAAATGCGGATAAAATATCCTTTCTCCTACATTCTTAGGCTGGGAGTCCCATGTGGGAAAAAGACTGTGTCTAATCTGCTTATTGACTATCCACCTCAGTGCTTAACACAGCGCTGGACACACAGTAAGCACTTAACCTGTGCCACGGTTACTATTAGTACTTGGACGAGGCAGGGGTTCTGAGGTGACACGAGCCCCCCAGCCACCTCCCCGCTCCAGAATTAGGATCAGAGACTGGGCCTGCCTCCTCTTTCCCCACAGAAAGAATTTTTGGAGTCCTGAGGACTCGGCCTCAGGGGGAGATCTGTATCCAAACAGAGCTGGATTGGGATTAAGTTTGGGAAGTGAGCCTGAGAAGTGAGTGTGGGAAGTGAGAAGCAGCATAACCTAGTGGAGAGAGCACAGGCCTGAGAGTTGGAAGGGCCTGGGTTCTAATCCCCGACTCTGTCACTTGTCTGCTGTGTGACCTTGGGTAAGTCACAACTTCTCTGGGCCTCAGTTCCCCCATCTGTAAAATGGGGATTAAACCCCATGTGGGAGGTGGACTGTGTCCATCTCGATTAGTTTCACCTACCCCACCGCTTAGTACAGTGCCTGGCACAAAGTAGGCTCTTTACACATATCATAAAAAAAGTGGCAGAAGACCAAGGGGAAAAAGCTTCCAACAGGGTGTTTTCTCCACAACAGAAGCTGGTCATCGAGTCGGGGAGTTGAAGGAGCCCAGCCTCTGGCTCCTTTTCCCTCCTCAGGGGCTCACCGGCTTCCATTTTCTCTCCTTGTCCCCCTCACAGCCACGACCTACAAGCGCAGACTACAAAAGCGGAGCCCCCGGCCCCGTCACAGCTCTGCCCATTAGGCAAGAACTCTCAGATGCCCTCCACAGGACAGAATGAGCCCAGAGACCTTTTCGAGAACCGACGACGTATTTCACAGAGCCAATGTCTTCTTCTTCTTCTTCTTGCTTTTTGTCATATAAGGAATTATATTAAAGAGGAAAAAATAAACCCCCGACCTTGTGTATATACCAAAAAAAAAAAATCACCCTACATAAATAAGATTTTATTTTTCCAAAACACTAAAGAAAAGCCAATTAGCTTCCAGCCACGTGGTCTGACCTACCGTCTGAGACTGGGGACTTTTATTCAATTTCTTGTTGTGCCTTTTGGGGGAGGTGGGGCAGGGGGCCAGGGAGGAGGGGCAAAGGGGAGGGGTTAAGTTAAATAAAGAAGATTATTTTTTGTTTCCTGATTTTACCCAAGAGCAATGTAATTATTTGTTATTTAATCTCCGGTATGAGTGGGAGGAGAGACAGGGGAGGAGGTGGGACCGGAGAACTGGTTGTGAACTGGAGATGAATGTACTGGAAGTGAAGGAGGGGGTGGGGGGATGGGTCTGTGAGTGAGGGAAATGGGGTGCAGGGGGCAGGGACGGGAATGGGGGGTAGGAGGTGCATGGGGAGCGAGAGGGAAGGAGAGAATTGGAAGGGAAATACAAAGGATGGTCCTCAGGGCTTTTTCCTCTGGTTTCCCCCTCCGGACAGTGTCTCTGGTTTCCTCTCGCTGCCGTCTTGCCATCTTGGCCACTGGCACAGCGGGGCGGGGGGCCCTTGCCCCAGGGACGGGGCACCACGCCCGGGACCGTGCAGGACACCAGAGTTCCGTGCACCTATTTATATTTTTGAAAACTGATGATGATGATGATGATAATAATAATATTAATAAAATAATTGGAAGAATAACAGTGTTTCTGTTTTTCTTTAAGGGGAAGAACCCCCTCCCCTTCCACACAGGGGTCAGGTAGCTGGCTAGAGAGGTGGGAAAAGTTTGAAAAGGGGCTGAAAAGCAAGAATCTCAAAAAGTTTCCAGAGAGTGTCTTGCCGCTTCTTCAATCAGCGGTATTCACTGAATGCTAAGCAAACAAATACGAGCAGAGCACTGTAATAAAGCTTGGGAGAAGACAATAGAACAGAGTGGGTAGACATGTTCCCTGCCTACAGTAAGCTTACAGTTGCCCCGCAGTCCTCCGCCGGGACTAAGAAGATGCCTAATTCAAGCAATCAACCAATCAATCAATCATTAAATGGTACTTATTGAGAGTCTACTGTGTGCAGAGTGCTTGGAAGAATACAATATAACAGTGTTGGTAGATATGATCCCTTCCAACCAGGAGTTTACAGTCTAGTGGAGAGTGGGTCCTTGGTTGCCTAGAGGTGTATTTGTAGCGTGTGGCTGTGGGTGTCTTGTGTCTGTGTCTGTGTCAATGCCTGGCTTTCCAGGGGGATGATATATATCTGTAGATATCTATTATTCTATTTATTTATATTGATGCTTGTTTTCTTGTTTTGTTGCCTGACTCCCTCCCATCCCCAGACTGTAAGCCCATTGTGGGCAGGGATTGTCTCTCTCTATTGCTGAATTGTACTTTCCAAATGCTTAGTACAGTGCTCTGCACACAGTAAGTGCTCAAGAAATATGAATGAATGAATGAATGAATGAATGAATGAATGAATGAATGAACGAACAAGAGGAGGAGCAGGAAGCTCTCTCTAAGCTTGGGTAGGGAGAGAATCCAGGTTGGGGTTGAGGCCTCTGGCGGGCCCCTCCCAGCTCCCCCTCTTCCCATATCTGAGGCCTTAGGGACAGTAGGACAAGGAGGTTCATTCGTTGGTTTATTCGTTTGTTCATTCATTCGTTTATTCATTCATCCAACCACCTGACCATCCCTATTAATAATAATAATAATAATGTTGGTATTTGTTAAGCGCTTACTATGTGCAGAGCACTGTTCTAAGCGCTGGGGTAGATACAGGGTAATCAGGTTGTCCCAAGTGAGGCTCACAGTCTTAATCCCCATTTTACAGATGAGGTAACTGAAGCACAGAGAAGTGAAGTGACTCGCCCACAGTCACACAGCTGACAAGTGGCAGAGCTGGGATTCGAACCCATGATCTCTGACTCCCAAGCCCGCGCTCTTTCCACTGAGCCACGCTGCTTCTCTAAGACAAACGGCCCATACGGGGATCGAACCTGCGGCCTTGGCGTCATTAGCACCACGCTCTAATCGACTGAGCTAACCATTCACTCATCCATCCATTTATCCATTCATCCATTCTGATAGATTCATTCATCCATTCATCCATTCCTATAGTTTCATTCATCCATTCATAGTCATAATAATAGTAATAATGGTATTTGTTAAGCGCTTACTTTGTGCCAGAAACTCTTCTAAGCACTGGGGTGGATATAAGCAAACTGGTGTGGACACAGTCACTGTTCCATTTTGGATGCACGGTCTCAATCCCCGTTTTACAGATGAGGGAACTGAGGCACAGAGAAATGGAGTGACTTGCCCAAGGCCACACAGCAGACAAGTGCCAGAGCCAGGATCCATCCACCAATCCTCACCCATCCACCTATTCATCCATTCACATTCATCCATCCAACCATCCATCCTCAACAGGCAGTGCTGCAGATCCTCTGGGACTAACTCTGTCCTCTTGCCCTGAGTACTTCTAGATCCCCGCGTGCCCAGCAAAGCCTGGAGGGGGGTGACCTTGGGCAAGTCACTTCACTTCTCTGTGCCTCAGTTCCCTCATCTGTAAAATGGGAATCGAGACTGGGACCCCCATGTGGGAAAGGGACTGTGTCCACCCTGGTTTGCTCATATCCACCCCAGCGCTTAGTACAGTGCCCAGCACACAGTAAGCGCTAACAAATACCACAATTATTATTATTAGAGGCGGCTAGATGACCAAGCACCAGTGGTCCCTGTATATGCAGCTCCGTCAGACCCCAATCTGCTCAAAACTGCAAGGTGCTTTCTCTCTTTCTCCACCTACATGCCATTTCTATCCCATTTTCCCCATCCAAGAGCACATCTAACAGAGCAGGCCTGCAGGAGCAGGGCTGGTTTCAGGCAGTAAGCAATAGCAACCGGTACTTTGGGGTACGTCGGGGTGCCCTGTTCAAATGGGTGGCAGGCAGCACAGCCCTGGGGCAGCTTGGCAAGACGGAGAGGAATTTGTGTTCACAACCTCTGAAGCAAGTTTAAGGTCAGCGAATCATAAGGTTAAAACTGTTAGTAGATGGCATCCATCAGTTGTTTCTACTGTTGTATTCTTGGCATAGATTTGGGCCGACTGTGGAGGAGATCTGTCCAAGCAGCATGGTCTAGTGGAAATAGCCCAGGCCTGGGAGTTAGAAGGACCGGGGTTCTGATCTCAGCTCTGCCACTTGTCTGCTGTTTGACTTTGGACAAGTCCCTTCACTTCTCCGGGCCTCAGTTACCTCATCTGTTACATGGGGATTAAGACTGTAAGCCGTGTGTGGGATAAGGACTGTGTTCAACTTGATTATCTTGTATCTACCCATATGATGTCTTCACTTTGTGCTGCAAGAGTTCCAGGAGGTATGTGGGGAGACATAAATTATTTCCCACTTTATAATGGAAAAACTGCCTGAATCCACCTGTGCATGGAAGAGCCCTGGCCAGAAAAGTGCCATCCTCATCTCAGAGACACCTGGGACTTAGCTCAAGGCAGCTTTAGAGCATAAGCCCATGGAATTGCCATCCCGGTCAGCCTCACAGTCCATCTGACCCAAGGTTCTGCCTCTGACACTGGCACCAAAGTGCTTAGAGGAACTGTGTGGCCTAGTGGTTAGGGATGGGACACTTAGCCTCCCTCACCTGCTTTGCCCTCTCCATTCCCACTATCCAGTGACCCAAAGATTCATCCAAACCCTCTAGAACCTGTTCATGTTTTCAGCAACTCAGCTTCCTGGAAGAACGAGCTCACCCCCCTTCTTCAGTGGGAGCCCCCCAAAGCCTCAGTGGGTGACCCCCGCCCAACCTTGAGACTGTGGCCTTTGTGGAACAACTGAAATTTTGTCCTGTCCATGTCCTTCACGGTTCCATTCTACCATCTCTTGGTCTATATCTTTCCTGTCCCCTCTGCACCCCCATCCCAAAGCTGGCAGGACAAAAGTGCTGGGGACTGAACAAAAAAAAGGACCGACAGGATTGAGTTCTGTAGAAAAGCTTCCAGCAAGTTTATTGACCTTTAAAAACAGGCCCAGCTGGCCGTCTCTGGCCAGCGGACAAATCAGAAGGACCTGAGTTCTAATCCCACCTCCGCCACTTATCTGCACTGTGACCTTGGACGAGGCGTTTCACTTCTCTGTGCTTCAGTTACCTCAACTCTAAAATGGGGAGTAATACTGAGGGTCCAGGTGGGACATTGACTGTATCCTACCTGATTAGCTTCTATCTACATCAGCGCTTAGTATAGTGCCTGGCACTTAGTATGCGCTGAACAAATGCCATTTAAAAAATGCCTGAAGACAGGGCAGAGGGGAAGAGAAAGGGGAGTCAGAGAGATGAAATACAAAAAATCTTATGAGGCTGAGAACAGGGGACTCTAAGCTGGTCCCCGAGGTGGGGGTTGGGTACGGCGAGATGCCCCGATCTGCCAAAGCTTCACCTCTCTGGTGCCTCCATCTGGGTCCCAAGCTGAGCCAGCCTAGTTCTGGATGAAGGGAGCAGGGTGGGGTCCCTGGGGATGAGGTGAGAAAGAGACCAGACGGTGGCGGGGGGCGGGGGGAGGGGTCTGGGTTACCATAGAAACTTCCAGTCCTTGGGTTCTTCTGGATTATGGCTCTTCTGGGGGTCAGTACGGGAGCATAAAGAAGATCCCGTCTTCCCAAGCCCCAGCCCCTCCTGGATAAGAGGGGACCTGAGGAAGAGACAGGCTCAGGGTGGAGGTTAAGGGAGGATGTTGTTTCCTCTTTGGCTTTCAAAAACTGTAAAAAAAATACCATTTTAATAAAAGTTTAAAAGAGCTTTTTAAAAAAAAAAACAACCCGTCACCTCCCCAGGGAAGAAAGGAACTGTCAATAAATACACCAGCCCTGAGGGGTGGGGGAGGTGGAGAGGGATGCCTGCCACCCGGGGTCTGGGTAGGGGAGGCCCCTCAGGGACCCTAGCTGGTTTGGTAGCAGTAGACCCCGAACCTGCGGCTCTCCGGGTCGGGAAAGCCGAAGCTGCGGACGCCGGGGTCCGTGGAGCCGCAGTTGGGCCGTGGGCGTGTCACGGGGTAGCGGGCGCTGCCGTCGTCCAGCCAGCCCGTGTCGCAGCGGTCCAAGCCCTGGAACCTCCAGGCGGAGAACAGCTGGCCCACCTTAGCGATGCGGGCTCCGTCCTCCAGGCAGGCCGCCTCCGCCTCTGCCAGCGTCAACTTCTCCGGGTGCTCCAGATAGTACACTCTGCCTGCGGGGGATGCCACAGAGAGGCCTATCGCCCTTCGCACAAACCACTGGGCCATGTGTGGGATGGGGGCAAGGAGGTCCAGGACCCCCTCTCCCTCCCCCAGACAGAAGGACTGAACAGTAGAAGGGGAAGACAAGGGAAAAGGAAGGAGAAAAGAAGGAGGAAAAGGGGGAAGAGGGTAAAGAGAAGAAGGAGAGGAGGAGAAGGAGGAGGAGGAGAAGAGGTTGAGGTGATCAATCAATCAATCATATTTTTTTGAGCACTTACCATGTGCAGAGCACTGTACTAAGCAAGTGGGAGAGTACAACAGAAGTACAATACAACAGCATTAGCAGACACATTCCCTGCCCATAACGAGCTCACGGTCCAGAGGAGGAAAGGAGAAAGGAGAGGAGGAGGAGGAAGAGGAGGAGGAGATAAGGGGGAAGTGGTTGAGGAGATGAAAGAATAAGTGGAGAGGAGGAGGAGGAAAAGAAGGGGTCATCAAGGTGGAAGGAGAGAAGAAGGAGGGAAAAAGGAGGAGGAAGAGGGGAAGAGGTTGAGGAGATGAAAAAAAAGAAGGGGGAGGAGGAGGAAAGGGAAGGGGTTGGGGAAGTGGAGGAAGAGAAGGAGGAGAGGAGGAAGAGATGAAACAAGAAGAAGGGCAAGGAGGAGGAAAAGGGAAGGGGTCAAGGAGGTGGAGGAAGAGAAGAAGGTGGGGGAGGGGGGAGGAGAGGAGAACCGGTCCCTGGTTCAGGCATTAGCAGCTACCCTTCGGTCAGCCAAGGGTTCCCCGCTGGCCCCAGCAGGCGAGATAACAGGGGCCCTTCCTGACCCTTCCCGCTTTGACTTCTGGGAAGTCCTGGAGCCCGGGCACCCCTGGCTCTGACCACTCCCTGAGTTAACCCTGGAACTCACCCCACCAGACTGTAAGTTCGTGGTGGGCGGGGAATGTGTCTGTTTATTGTTGTATTGTACTCTCCCAAGTGCTTAATGCAGGGCTGTGCACACAGTAAGCACTCAATAAATACGATTGACTGACTGACATGAGTTTTGAAGGAAGCGGTAACCCAGAGATTTCTGCCTGCCACCGTGCCGGGGCCTGAGGGGAAAGGTGAGGTTGGGGGAGCCCCCAGGGAAGACCCCGGTGAAGCCACAGCCCCTTCCCCGCCCCCCACATCTGGCCAGGCCCAAGCCCGCTCACCTCTCTGCGCGGCCGAGAAGCAGAAGACGTCGTAGCGGTGGCGGCTCCGGTGACGCTGCCCATAGCTGCGGACGCCGGGGGCCGTGCCGTGCCCGCCGCAGGGCTGCCGCGGCTGGGTGATGGGGTACTGCACCGTCCCGTCCAGCAGCCAGCCGGCGTTGCACCAATCCAGCCCCTCCTCCCAGGCCCTGAACAGCTGCTCGAACGAGGCCACCGCCGCGTCCTGGCCCTCGCAGGCCCTCTGGGCTTCGTGGAAGTTGAGCTGGTAGCGGCCGAGGCGCGGCTGGTAGGGGAACACTACTCCTGGATGGGGACGGGGGGGTGAGGGCCGGGGGTAGGAGGAGAGAGGAGGCGAAACTGAGCTGCCCCATTGGATAGGACAGATGCCTGGGCCAGTATGGTGCCCATTTGGTTGGAAACAAGGGACTCTATTGTAGAAATGTTGCAGAGGAAGAACTGTCAGAATTTGGAGACATGCCAAATATAGGGTTTGAACGAGGGAGAGAAGCGGAGAATAACGAGAAGCGTGGTGGCCTAGTGGAAAGGGCACGGGCCTGGGAGTCCGAGGACCTGGGTTCTAACCCTAACTCTACCACTCACCTGCTGCGTGGCCTTGGACAAGTCATTTAACTTCTCTGTGCATCAGTTTCCTCATCTGTAAAGCGGGGACTCAAATGCCTGTTTTTCCTTTCCCCTTAGACGGGGACTGTGTCTGACTTGCTTACCTTCTATTTACCCTAGTGCTTAATGCAGTGCTTGGCACATAGAAAGTTCTTAGCACGTTACATCGTTATCAGTAATGTTATTGTTCTTATTAACATGATGTCAAGATTTCGAGCTTGAGAGGCAGGGAGGATGATGGTGTGGTCAACTGTTATGGAAAACTGAATTAGAGCAGAGGATTTTATGGGAGAAATTAGTTCAGATTTGGATATATTAAGTTGGATGTGTCACTGGGACATCCAAGTAGAGGTGTCCTGGAGGCAGGAGAAAATATGAGATGGGAGAGAAGGAGAGACATCAGGGCTAGTGAGGTAGATTTGGGAGTCATTTGCATAGAGGTAGTAGTCAAAGCCATGGCAGCAGGTGAGTGAGTGCAAAGTGAGAAGAGAAGGGGACCCAGAACTGAGCCATGAGGGTCACCCACAGTTATGGGAAGAGAGGCTGAGGAAGATCCGATGGAAGAGACTGAGAAGGAAAAGAGAGAGAGGTAAGGAAACGCAGAGAGCGAGAGTCAGTAAAATTAAGATTAAATCGTGTTTCCAGGAGAAGAACGTCAAAGGCAAGAGAGATGGGGGCGGGGGGAGGTTAGGACGGAGTAGAGGCTGTTCCCCAGAATGGACCAAGTTTGCCAACTCCAACAGGACAACGGCCCAGTCGAAAGGGTCCCGCTGCTCTCTGCCTCCTTGCTTTCTTACCCTCCCTGACTCCATATCCTCCTGCCCTCCTTGCCAACTTGACTGCCTCCCTGCCCACCCGTCTTCCCGCTCTTCATGCCTCCCTGTTCCCTTGACCTCTCTGCCTCCCTTCTGCCTTCAGTGGCCCCCTGCCCTCCCCAACCTGGAAGACCCAGCCCTGCCCTCCATGCCTTGGGCCTTCCCTTCCCCCTCTCCTTCCCAACCCCCAGCCGACTCACCTCGCAGCTCCAGGTCCACCACGCCACTCTCGTCCTCCAGCCCGTCGATGACCTCGCAGCGGTAGCGCCCGTAGTCCCGCAGCCGCAGGTCACGGATCACCAGGGACACGTCCCGACCGTTCTCCTGCTGCAGGTGCACGCGGCCCCGGAATTCCCCGAAGCTGCGGTGCCGCAGCCCGATGGCCACCAGCACGTCCCGCTCCGGCTCCCCTCCCTCCCCCAGCTTCCACCACTTCACCCGGACGGGCCGGGGCGAGCCCAAGGCCGGCTCGTAATGGTAGTGGCAAGGCAGCGTCACGTTGGCCCCCCGATGGCTGAACAGAGCTTCCTCGGGGGTCTCCACCACCAATTTCACTCCGTTGAAGAGACCTGGAGGGAAGGACCGGATAAAGGGACCGGGGAGTTACAGCAGGGTAAGGGCTAATTGTTATCAATACTATTTTAATAATAATAATAATGATTGTGGTATTTGTTAAGCGCTTATTATGTGCCAAGCACTGTTCTAAGCACTGTGGGGATGTGAGGTGATCAGGTTGTCCCAAGTAGGGCTCACAGTCTTAATCCCCATTTTACAGATGAGGTAACTGAGGCACAGAGAACTTAAGCGACCCGCCCAAAGTCACACAGCTGACAAGTTGAGGAGCCGGGATTAGAACCCATGACCTCCAGCTCCTTGCTCTTTCCACTGAGCCGTGCTGCTTCCCTGATAGACACGAGATAATCCGGTCAGATACGATCCCTATCCCACATGAAGTTCGCAGTCTAAATAGGAGGGAGATGAAGTATTTTATCCCCATTTTACAGATGAGGCACAGAGAAGGGATGTGACTTGCTCAAGATCCCACAGCAGGCAAGTGGCAGAGCTGGGATTAGACCCCAGGTCCTCTGACTCCCAGGGCTAGGCTCTAGCCAGTGAGAGATGGGGAGTGGAGGTGGGGAACAGCCTCGGGATGGGGAAGCTGGGAGTGTCTGGGCAGAAGGAACAGCCATCAGGGTCAGCCCCTCTGTGTCCTCGCACCCATGACTCCCACAGGGCCACTAGGGCACCCGCAGGCACCATGGAATAGTCACCCTCACGGTTATGGATGAACCATCCGAGGTTGCTAAGTGCCCCCTCTTTTTCCCTGATTCTTTCTCCCTAGGCCCAGCATGGACTATCACCCAGGGATCCATCCAAACCTCTGTGAATTCCTGCTACACAATTCCCCAGGGGAACAGCTTTCTCCTCCTCCCACTGGGTAAAGACTGTAAAGAATGTTTCCTTTGATTGGTTTCGACCAACCACTCTGGGCGTCTGGGCCTGTGGGACATTCCCATTATCAAGAGGATAAAGGAGCACCTGGGGAGAGATCCTAGGAATGCTGTAAGGTAGACGCAAGGCCGGGAAAATGGGGATTCTCTACGAAAGCACTGACCACCTGAAAGGAACCAGGAAGGGTAAGGACCCCAGGTGGTGGGACAGAGAGGGCAGGAGGGGAATCTGTCCCCACCCAACCATCTCCTGCAATGTGGGACTGGGGTCCTCTGCCTGACCCTGCCCTTGGCCCAGCTGGAAGTGAGAAGACCCCAGGCCTCGGAATCAGAGGATCTGATTTCTAATCCCAGCTCCACCACCTGTCTACTGGATGACCTTGGGCAAATCACTTAACTGTACCTCAGTCTCCTCATCTGTAAAATGGGGATTAAGACCGTGAGCCCTCTGCGGCACAGGAACCGTGTCCAACCTTGTATCTACCCCAGCGCTAAGGTGGCCGGAACATAGTAAGTGCTTAAGATATAAAATTTTAAGAAATAAAAAAGGGTCCTGCCTGGACGGGTTGTGCCAGCCACACGCACCTTCTCCAGGACCGTTGCCGTTGCTGTAGCCCCGGTCATTCATGACGTTCCCGTAGTAAAATCCATTGTAGAAGGGGAGCCCAGGGCAGCCAGGAAGGAAGAGCAGCAGGGCTACGAGCGGAAGAAGCATCATTCCCCGTCCTGGAATCCCAGCACGTCTCGGTGAGATCTCGGCCGCCGCAGCTGGGGAAGATGTTGGGGAGGTGAGGGGGAAGGGTGCCGGGGATTATAATGATAATAATAAGGATGATGGTATTTGTTAAGGACTTACTACGTGCCAAGCACCGTTCTAAACCCTGGGATAGATACAAGGTTATCAGGTTGTCCCACGCGGGGTTCAGAGTCTCGATCCCCATTTTACAGACGAGGTAGCTGAGGCACAGAGAGTGAAGCGACTTGCCCAAAATCACACAGCTGACAAGTGGCGGAGCTGGGATTTGAACCCGTGACCTCTGACTCCCAAGCCCAGCCTCTATCCACTACACCAGATGCCTCAGACTCAGTCTTGCTGCCTCAGCCCAACGTTCTAAGTGTCCCGGCTCCTCAACTCCAGCTCCGAGGTTCTCTCCCAAGCGCTTAATACGGCGATGGGAGGCTAGGGGTCTGAAACTCCAATTAGAGCCCCTCTGACTCCTACCAACGCCTGGCATTGAGTAGGACGGGGGGGTAGAGAAGCTGGTTGCCTTAAACCCCGGGGACGGCTGGGCTGGGCCGCGTGGGACTCGCCAGGCGAGTCTGCTCCAGTTGGAAGCGGCCCCTCAAAGTCCCCTGCCAAATGTCATCATCATCAATGGTATTTATTGATGGCTTACCGGGTACAGAGCATTCATTCAGTAGTATTTATTGAGCGCTCACTATGTGCAGAGCGCTTGGAATGTACGAATCGGCAGCAGATAGAGACAGTCCCTGCCCACTGACGGACTTACAGTCTAATCGGGGGAGACGGACAAAAACAATAATAATAACTAGAATCAAGGGGATGAACGTCTCATTAAAACAGTAGCAATAAATAGGATCAAGGTGATGTTCATCTCATTAACGAAATAAATAGGGTAATGAAAATATATAGAATTGAGCGAACGAGCACAGTGCTGAGGGGAGGGGAAGGGAGAGGGGGAGAAGCGGTATTAAGCGCTTGGAAGAGTACAACACAACAGAGGCGGTAGACCCGTCCACCGCCCACTGGGAAGCAGCGTGCCCGAGTGGATAGCGCACGGGCCCGGGTGTCAGAAGGTCATGGGTTCTAATCCCGACGCCACCACTTGTCTGCCGTGTGACCTTGGACGAGTGTCTGGTCCCTCATCTGTAAACCGCGGGTTAAGACTGTGAGTCGATGAGGGACAGGGACTGTGTCCAACCCGAGTCGCTTCTATTCCCCCCACCACCCCCCCCGCAGCGTTTAATACAGTGGCTGGCACGCGGTAAGCGCTGAATATACGCGGATATAATAATAATAATAATGTTGGTACTTGTTAAGCGCTTACTATGTGCAGACCACTGTTCTAAGCGCTGGGGTAGACACGGGGGAATCAGGTTGTCCCACGTGGGGCTCCCAGTCTTCATCCCCATTTTACAGATGAGGGAACTGAGGCACAGAGAAGTAATACTGTTGGTATTTGTTAAGCGCTTACTATGTGCCGAGCACTGTTCTAAGCGCTGGGGGAGATGCAGGGTCATCAGGTTGTCCCACGTGAGGCTCACAGTGAATCCCCATTTTACAGATGAGGGAAGTGAAGCCCAGAGGAAGTGCAGTGACTCGCCCACAGTCACACAGCTGACAAGTGGCAGAGGCGGGATTCGAACTCATGACCTCTGCCTCCCCAGCCCGCGGCTCTTTCCACTGGGCCACGCTGCTTCTCCGTGGCCCGGGCGTGGCAGGCTAGAGGTGCCACGGGGTTGCCCCGGGTTTCCAGGATGGATTCGGGCTTGGGGACCCGGGCCCCAAAGGGGATCCCCGAGGGGCGCTCGCTGCCCCCGGGGACCCCCGGACCCCGAAGCAGCGGCCGTCCGGGTCCCCCTTGGCACCAGCAGAGGGCGCTGTGCCCCCGCCGTGCCTCGCCCCCTCCTCCTGCCAACCCCGGGCTTCCTTAGGGATTTTTGCCCCTGCTCAGACCAGGTTCACGAGCTCTTTGTGCAGCCCCTCCGCCCGGGGGAGCTGGGGAAGTTCGTTGGGGTTATTGATGAGGGTTCTATCGTGCTCGCCCCAGCGCTTAGTCCAGTGCTCTGCACGCAGTAAGCGCTCCCTAAATGGAATGACTGGGGTTGGAGAGCCGCCCGGGCTGTGGTCCGGCTGCAGGCAGGGGTCCCGGGCTGCAGACCCCAGCCGGGGGCCGCAAAGGGACTCCTTTCGTCCGCTGGAGTAATAATAATAATAATGATGTCGGTATTTGTTAAGCGCTTACTATGTGCAGAGCGCTGTTCCAAGAGCTGGGGGAGATACAGGGTCATCAGGTTGTCCCACGTGAGGCTCACGGTTAATCCCCATTTTACAGATGAGGGAACCGAGGCACAGAGAAGTGAAGTGACTTGCCCACAGTCACACAGCTGACAAAGGGCAGAGCCGGGAGTAGCCGAACCCGCGCCCACGCCTGCCTGAAGATGGTCGTTTTAGCGCTGGAGTGCCAGTCCTGCTCCGTGCCCTCCCACCCGGGCACCTGGAGGGCACCTGACGGGGGGGAGGGGGGGTCGAGGTCTGTCCAGTCAGACCGGGCCTCCTCGAGCTCCCTGTCCAGCCTGGCTCAGGAGCCGAGGTAACCCAAGCTCTGAGGTGGTCTCCAGGCGTCCTCTCCCCACCCCGGTGGGGAGAAAACAAGGCTGAGGTTGGCACGGGAGAGCCTCGCCCGACTCTGTGCCCTAGATCCTGCTCAGGGCACCCTCCTGGATAGCAGAGGCCCCCGACCCCCTCCCCCAAGCCAAAACCCCCAGCCCCCTGGCCCAGCCTCCAGACCTCTGACCCTCTGCCCAGAACCCAGAATACCGATAATAAGAATAATCGCGTGCTTACTATGTGCCAGGCACTGTACTAAGCGCTGGAGTGGTACCAGCAGATCGGATGGGGCACAGTCCCTGTCCCTCGTGGGGCTCACGCTCTCAGACCCCGTTTTACAGTTGAGGCGACTGAGGCCCGGAGAAGTGAAGTGGCTTGCCTAAGGTCATACAGCGGACAAGGTACAGAGCTGGGATTAGAATCCAGGCCCTTGTGGCTTTTCCCGGACCCCAGATCCCTACCCTGTCCCTCTGCTCAGCCCCTCACCTCAGACCCCAGACCCCTGTCCGGACCTTAGACCCTGTCCTTCTGCCCGACGCCCAGACCTCCATCCCAGACCCTAAACGCCCTGTCCCTCTGCCCGGTCCCCAGCCCCCGCACCCCCAACTTCAGAGCCCGGCCCTCTGACTGACCCCCAGCTTCCAGTCCCCTTTGACCTTTATCCCAGCTTCAGCAAGCTCCGGATCCCTGTGCCCGAATACCCTCCGTCTGTCTTAATCCCCCCCAGCCCCTCGCCTGGAACTGGCCCCTGTCCAGGGTCCCAGACCAGAATGGGGAGCCCCCAAAAGTCCAGCGGGACCCAGCCCCCTTCTTACCAGGCCGGCGGGCAGGCTGGTGTGCGAGCCGGATGCTCCGAGGCTCGACCCGGCTCAGTGGATGAGGCTGGACCGCTACTCGGAGATGTGTTTTGGGCTCTCGAATGACCAGAGAGGAAACAGCCCGGGACAAACGACGGCCCTCCTGGGCCAGCCTCTTAAAGGGACACACGCCCCTTTCCCAGACCCTGCACAGAGCCACAGAGCCACCCGTGGGAAAGTTTCGGGGAGCCTGGAGTCTGGAGGAGCCTGAGGGTCCCACTGAGACTTCCCCCTTGAGGGGGGGGTGAGGGGGGAGAACCATCCTCTGCTACCTGAGCTAGAACTGGTTGGTTGTGGGGGGAGTGAGGGGGGCTTGGTCGAGACCCCTCGGAGCCAGGGAGTCTGAAGGATAGGTTACCTTGGAGGTTGGGTCTTGGGAGGCCCAAACCCCTGCATTTCTCCTCTGACCGAGTTATTTTAGGGCTTTATATCGGGGGAGATCTGGGACCTCGGGCAAGGGTCCAGGGTCAGGGTGAGGGTTGGGGGTCCTGGAGAAAGTCAGAGAGGAGGGGGGCAAAAGGGGCCGATATGAAGCGAGGGGCCGTGAAGCATTTAAATAATAATAATAATGTTGGTATTTGTTAAGTGCTTACTATGTGCAGAGCACTGTTCTAAGTGCTGGGGTAGATGCAGGGTAATCAGGTTGTCCCGTGTGAGGCTCACACTATTAATCCCCATTTTACAGATGAATGTGTGGTGGGGCAAAGAGGGTGGGGTTCGGGGTGGGGGTATTCATGCCCTCTTGGATGGCTCCGGTGATCCCCGGGACGGGAGTCTCTATCCACCCCCGGTTCTCTGTCCCCTGCCTATTTCCAAGGGCAGGAGGAGGAGAGTGAGGAGAGACTGTGTGTTTCCTGACCTTCTGACCCTTCCCCTCTGGCCCCAGGGTTGGGGTGGGGGGTGGAAGGGGGCTGGTAAAAGAAGCAACCTGGGTAGGATTTGTTGTTCCCGGCTAAGGAAATGAGCCAGCCCAGAGCAGGGCCTGGCTCCAGGGGAGACGGGAAAGCAAACATGTCTGTCAAAATAGAGTCATCCTGCAGGCCTCTGGGCCCTGTGGGCCCGGGCGCTGGGGCTGGGGGAGGCAGGGGACACGCATGCTACTTGTCATGGGCAACCACATCTTTGGGGATGTGATCACCGCTTCCCCTGCTGCTATAACGACAGCAGGCACAGAAGGGAGGGGGAACTGGGGTGGTATCGGGCATCACTTAATTTCTCAATCACCTTATCTGGAAAATGGAGATTAAGAATGTGAGCCCCATGTGGGACATGGACTGTGTCCAATGAGATAAACTTGTATTTACTCCAGCGCTTAGAACAGTGCCTAGGACATTGTAAGCGCTTAACAAATATCAATTTTTTTTAAAAAACCCTCCTTCCTTTAACAGTCCCCTGGCCACTGCTGGTGCTGCTGTTACGCATTTGGGTTGGAGAGTCGGGTGAGAAAGGGCACTGGAAACAAAAAAAAGACCTCATGCACTTTCCAATAATAAATCAATCAGTGGTATTTACTTTCTGCTTACTATGTGCAGAGCACTGTACTAAACACTTTGAAGAGTGCAGTAGGACAGAATTAACAGAATGTTCCGGTCCATAACAACAAGTCCCATCGCCCACCACCTAATCCCTGTCTCCCCCCTGGGCTGGGGACACCGAGGGAGTACCACTAGGACCCCTTCCGATTCAGCCCGAAATATAGGTAGAAGACCAGATCTCAAAGTGGCATCGGTGCTTTTGACACTAAAGAAATATGCTTTACAACCCTGGCTTCCCTGACGCCGTCTTTTCCTGGTTCTCACTGACTGTTCATTCTCGATCTCTTTCGTGGACTCCTCTTCGGCCTCCCAGCCCATAACTGTGGGTCTCCCTCAAAGTTCAGCTCTCCATCTACATCCACTCCCTTGGAGAACCCTTTCACTCCCTCGGCTTCAACTACCATCTCTAGGCAGACGATTTCCAAATTAACCTCTCCAGCCGTGATCTCTCTCCTTCTCTGCGGTCTCGTATTTCCTCCTGCCTTTAGGACATCTCTACTTGGATGTCCTACCAACTCCTCAAACTTGTCCTGTCTTGTGCTGTTGAGTCATCCCCTACCCATAGCGACACCATGGACACATCTCTCCCAGAACACCCCACCTCCATCTGCAATTGTTCTGGTACTCTTTCCGTAGAGTTTTCTTGGAAACAATATGGAAGTCGTTTACCACTGTCTCCTTCCACGCCGTAAACTTGAGTCTCCGCCCTCAACTCTCTCCCATGCCACCTCTGCCCGGCACAGGGGAATCTTGACTTGCAGCAGATTGCCTTCCACTCTCAAGCCACTGCCCGAGCTAGGAATGGAATGGGTATGCTTCTGTTTGACTCTCCTTCCCATAATCGAGAATGATAAGAGTACTGAAAACTCTCCAGGTGTGACTCTGAGAGGGAAACACCTCACATTACTCTTGTCCAAAAGAGAACTCCTCATGTTCCTACTCAAATCCTGTCCTCTCGCTACCTTAGCCATTTAATGTAGATGAGAACTTCCTCTCTATCTCACAAACCTTGGCATTTTCCTTGACTCGTCTCTCTCTCATTCAACCCATATATTCAATTTGCCTTGAAATCCTGCCAGTTCTACCTTCCTAATATCGCCAAAATCTGCCCTTTCCATTCCATCCGAACTGCTACCATGCTGATCCAAACACTTATTCTATCCCTTCATTGACCTCCCTGCCTTCCATCTTTCCCCACTCTAATCCATACTTCACTCTGCTGCCCAGATCATTTTTCTAAAAAAAATATTAAGTCCATATCTCCCCGCCTTAAGAATCTCCAGTCCACTCATTCAAGAATTCAATTCACGCCTCAAGAAGCTCCAGTGGTTACCCATCCACCTCCGTTTCCCACAGGAACTCCTTTCTATCCACTTGAGATTAATCATTCAGCTCGCACTCTCCTCCCTAACCTTGCTGATTTCCTACTATAACTTCGCTCCTCTAGCACCAGTTTGCTCACTGTGCCTTGATCTTTTCTATCTCACTGCAGACCCTTTTCTCACATCCTCCCATATACACCAGACCACCACAGTCCCCACCTGTAAAGCCTTATTAAAATCACATCTCCTTCAAGAGTCCTTTCCAATGAAACCCTCTTTTCCCTAACTTCCTTTCTTTTCCGCATCGACTATTCACTAGGATCTGTACACTCTGAGCACTTGATATTCACCCTATCTTCAGCTCCACAGCACTTATTTACGTACCTGGAATTCATTTATTTATATTCACATCTGTCTCGCCTTCTAGACTGTAGGCTGCTTGTGTGCAGGGAACATGTCTAAACATGTCTACCAACTCTGCTGCATTGTACTCTCCTAAGGGTTTAGTACGGCGCTCTGAACAAAGTTAGCGTTCAATAAATACCACTGATTAATTGCCACCGATATGCAAGTAACGTGCAGTAAGAGTTTAGGGAGGTTGAATCCCACAGTGGCGGGGTGGGTGGTTTATGGTATCTGTTAAGCGCTTACTATGTGCCAGGCACTTTACTAAGCACTGGGATAGATACAAGTTAATCCCATTGGACAAAGTCCATGTCCCACATGGGGCTCACAGTCTCAATTCCCATTTTACAGAGGAGGTAAATTAGATACTGAGAAGTTAGGGGACTTGTCCAAGGTCCCAATGCAGGCAAGTTCAGGAGGCAGGATTAATAATAACAGTAATAGTAATTATTATTATGGTATTTGTTAAGCACTTACTGTATGCCAGGCACTGTGCTAAGTGGCGGAGTGGATACAAGCAAATTGGGTTAGACACAATCCCTGTCCCATGTGAGGCTCACAGTCTCAATCCCCATTTTACAGATGAGGTAACTGAGGTAAAGAGAAGTGAAGTGACTTGGCCAAGGTCAGCTGGCAGACAAGTGGCAGAGCCAGATTTAGAACCCAGGTCCTCTGACTCCCAGGTCTGTGTTCTTTCCACTAGGCCACGCTGTAGGCCTGGGGGTGGGATATCAAAGTTCTGAAGGGTTACCTGGGAATTCTCAGGTTCCTATGTTAGAGGGACCTCTCAGTTGCCAAGTCCACTACCCATAATGTTCTGCTTTTATGTCATACACATCCCCATTGATGAATTTCACCAATGGTGGCATCTTCTTGGAGGGTGAAGAACAGTCCTATGTGACACCCTGTGATCTCCCAGTTCTTCTTCACCTTGGCTGCTGACCCACCAAATCATAATAATAATAATAATAATAATGTTGGTATTTGTTAAGCGCTTACTATGTGCCGAGCACTGTTCTAAGCGCTGGGGTAGACATAGGGGAATCAGGTTGTCCCACGTGGGGCTCACAGTCTTAATCCCCATTTTACAGATGAGGGAACTGAGGCACAGAGAAGTTAAGTGACTTGCCCACAGTCACACAGCCGGCAAGTGGCAGAGCTGGGATTCGAACTCATGAGCCCTGACTCCAAAGCCCGTGCTCTTTCCACTGAGCCACGCTGCTTCTCAAAGCCTTTACTGGTTCAGCCCAGGCCAGGACTCTCTCAGACAGCGGCACCAGGATGCTCTGTTACGTTGTACTCTCCCAAGCACTTACTACAGTCCTCTGCACATGGGAAGTGCTCAGTAAATACCACTGATGGATTGTCTGAACACCCATCCTCACGGCTAAGAATGAGCTATCCAACACCATAACTTTGCTCTCTCCATCCCTGACTCTGTTTCTAGCAACCCATCAGGAAGCGTTCATCTGCGGATCTAGTTAAGCCACTTGCTTTAACCGCTCGTTTAAGGGTAAGTCACTTAACTGTCTGTGACTCAATTTCCTCATTCAATCTATGGTATTTATTGAGCACTTACTGTGTGCAGAGCACGGTACTAAGAGTTTGGGAGACTACAGTGCAATAGAGTAGGTAGATGGACCCCTTTCCACAAGGAGTTTACAGACTAGAGATTTCCACATCTGTAAAATGGCTACTCAGTACCTGTTCTTCCTCCTAGTTAGGCTGTGAGCCCTGTCTGGGATACAGATTGGGTCTGATCTGATTCTCTTGCATCTACCCCTGTGCTCAGCACAGTGCCTGGCACACAGTAAGCACTAAACACCACTTATTATTATTATTATAGCATTATGTAAATACCTTTATACTCCACCACTTCTCCTATCTGTAATTTATTTTAATGCCTGCCTCCCAGCTCTAGTCGTAAGTTCGCTGTCTGTACTGGTACTCTCTCAAGCCCTTAGTACATACAGTGCACAGTTTAAGCATTTAATAAATATCACTGCTTGCTTGATTGATTAACTGATTAAAGAGACAGGAAGTTTGATCTCCCACTCCTTCCCAACCTCCTACCTTCTTCTCACCCTCCACCAGCCAGAGGGGACCCAGGAGGCTACAGCTGGGAGGGAGAGATGCCGACAAAAGCCAGAGGGATGGAGAGACTCCGACAGAGGCTGGAGAGATGGAGAGATGCCAACAGAGGCCGGGAGGGTGGAGACACGTGGCAGAGAATGGAAGGGTGGAGAGACATTGAGGCTGGAGGGATGGAGAGATGTTGGCAGAGACCGGAGGGGTGGAGAAACGTCGGCAGAAGCCAGAGGGGTGGAGAGACACCGACAAAGCCGGAGGGATGGAGAGGCGGAATGACCTGCGGCCTAGTGGGAGCTGGAATTCTTACATCGCCTCACCCCAGGCATTGGGAGGAAAAAGCTGGACCAGCCTCAGCTCAGAGAGGGTGCCCGGGGGCAAAGCTCCTGCTTCCCTGCCCTCACCCCCACACCAGCTGGTCTCTGGGGCAGGAAGCCTCGAGGGGGGCTTCGCTGGGTGGCCCCTCCTTACGTGGGAGCCGAGAGGTCAAACACCAGGCTCTTCCTGGAACCACTTCCAACTCCCTCCAGTTCTCACACCACATCCCTCCATAAAATCACCATTCTCCCAGCCCCCCTTGGGTCTCTCAGATCCCTCAACCCAATAAAATGGGAAGGCAACTGGAGAGTGATTCTGGGGACGTTCATTCATTCATTCAGGGAGGAATGGTTATCCTTAGACCAGACAGCCATTTTCTCGGGGAAATTTGGCCATTCTGAATGTGGGGAAAGCGGCCTGGCCTGTTCCACTTGGGGTCTAATCTGCATCCGGCCCCAGCCCCAGTGTGTGACCCACATGGAAATCTTTCCGGGTGACCACCCTGAGCACATAAAAGGAACCATCCACCCTACATTTCTCACCTGCCCCAAGACACCCTCCTCACACCCTCCTCCACACCCTCCCAACTCCACCTGTTTCCAGCCTGAATCCTGTGTGTGTATGTGGGGTCGACCAGGGGAAGGGGAGAGAAATAAGGCAGCAGGAGCATCTGACCCCAACCCTTCACCCCCAGATCTCCAGCAGAGGGAAAACCAAGCAGCTTTGCCCTCACTTCACTCTCCTTTCACCCCTGTTCTGCTGGCCATTCCTTTTCCTGAGGGTGTTCCCCAGAAGCAGTAGGGCCCTAGGATGGAGGTGTTGAGTGAGAGAATAATCGCTGTGAGCTCTGATGGAAGCAAACATCTCCAATGGGATGATGGGTCTGCAGCGTGTAAGCTGACCCCTAGGACTCTGCCCTCTCCTCTCCCGCAGCCTCCTTTAGCTTCTCCACAATGCAAATAACGAGGCGGCAGCTGGGACAGCACCTGGACCGGATTCTTCGAGGGCCGAAAGAAGAGCAAAGGTCTGCGGACTACAGTTGCCCTCCCCGACTACCCTTCGGTTGGCAGTTCCTCCCTTTCGCTTACCCCAACCCACCTCTAGACTGGAAGCACCATATTGGCAGGGAACGTGTTCAACCAGCTCTGAAACCTTTCCAAGAGCTCAGTACAGTGCTATGCGCACAGTAAGGACTCCAAAAATACAACTGATTGACTAAATGACCCTGAAGCAGTGTGGGAGCTAGGGCCCCTCCTCCAGCTCCTCCTGAAAAAAACATGACCACAGGACTCAAAGTCAATAGTATAAATATATTTGAGAAGCCGCCTCCTCCACCTTCCAGCCCCTGGTGCTAGGGTGGCCAGGCAGACCAGCAGGGAGCTGCGGGGATGGTGATGGTGGTGCGGGGGGGTCCTCAAGAACCTTCCCCGCCACCTGCAGCCTGCGGCGTAGGAGAGGACTCGGACCCAGCTGTCCAAGGGGATGGGGTCTCTGCCTCCTTTACTGAGCCCGAGGGGTCCCTCACAACCCTCCTTGCTCTGCTCCAGGGCCTCCCCCCAGGACACCACAAGTGGCCGGGCCTTGGCGTCTCCCCGTTGCGGGGAGGGCGGGAGCCCCATCCACTCAGGCGACAGTCAGGGTCTCCCGGAGCAATGGTGGCCAGCAGCCAGCTGCGCTGACCCCTCCCCTTCCCGCTCCTGCCCATCCCACTTCACCCCGTGCAGCGGACAGGTCCGGAGAGGGCCTGGCTGGCACCTATCAGCACTGACAGCTACTACACATTCTTTCCAGGGTTGAGGAGGGGGCGAGGCATTAAGTGGCGGCGGAGGGGGGAGAACAGAGGGCCTCCCACTCCAATGCAGAAACTGACCATCTCACCCCCCTGATTCTAGTTTGAGGAATTCAGGGGGTGTCAGTGGGAGGGGCAGAAGGGAAGCAGGCTGTGTGTAGCGGGGGGTGATGGGCACCAGAGTTTACTACCTATTTCCCACTGCCACCCTCCTCTGTCTCCCAAATCTGGGAAGCAATAGGGCTTAATGGATAGGGACAGGCGTTGGGAGTCAGAAGGACCCGGGTTCTAATCCCCCTCTGCCACTTGTCTATTGTGTGACTTTGGGTATTTCACTTGTCTCTGCCTCAGTTGTCTCATCTGTAAAAAGGGGATTAAGACTGTGAACCGCAGGTGGGACTCAGACTGTGTCCAACCTGATTACCTTCTACTACACCAGCGCCTAGAATGGTGCCTGGCACATAGGCACTTAACAAATTCCACTCATTATCAAGCCCAATCTCCTGGCACCTGCCTTCCTCCTCCGACTCTTCAGCTGCACGGGTACAGGCTCTCCTCTTCCGGACCCCTGCGGCCCTTGGAAGTGATGGTCGGAGGGCCTCCCCGTGGCTGAGAGTAAGCAGGGGGTGAAGGGGAAGGGCTATAAAGGCCCCCAACTAGAGGGGCAGCCTAAAGTAAGACTGCTGTGTGAGCGGGCTCGGAGACTAAGCAGGGCCGGGGGGTGGGGGAGACTCCTCTTCTATGGGAAAGTGGGGGGATAGGGCTGAGCCCCCGCCTTCTCTACAACCAGGCATCACCCCTCCGGTCCCGATCTGTCCCCTGCCTCTCTCTGAGCAGCAGGGCGGGTGCGTGGCAACAGCGGGTATGCAGTGGCGGGGCGGGGGGAAGGATGCGTGAGAAGGGCAGCTGTGACCGAGGTCCCTCCCGCCGTCTCTTCCCGACGGTGCAGCCCGGCGGTCTGTCTTTCCCACGGCGGTGGGCGGGCGGGGGGGTGGCGTCTACTCGTCGCAGCCCAGTAACTCCACCCGGAGGGTGATGCGATCGTGCCAGGCGGTGGGCAGGATGCGGACAAACCGGGCATAGAAGGGCTGGTCGAACACATTCTTCTTGTGCGAGTTGTTGTCTGAGTTTCCGTGGAAAATCTACGGGGGAGATGGATGGTTAGGGCAGCTCCCAGACGCCCCCACCCAGGCCTGGGCAGCAGCTATCCCCACCCATCCGCACTCCCTCTGGTGGGGGGGGTGGTCCCGGCTCGGGGCACGGGGCAAGGGGAGCACAAACAACCTTAGTGTCTTTGGTGATGCTGTCCTGGTACTCGGTCCAGGTCTTCCCATCGTCACTGTGAGCCACACGATACGCCGCCACGTACTGGATGTGGCCAAAGTCACGGGCCCCCTGGGTGATGATGCCCGTCACCTGCTTCCGGGTGCCCAAGTCAATCTGCAAGAGAAACCAAGGTAAATCCCTCTGCTGCTCGCGTGGGTGTGTCCTGTCTCTCTCTTCCTTCCTCCCTAGACTAGGGCGGCCTCCAATACCTCCCCAAAAATGTCAGAGACCGTATCAGCAGTAGTATTCCAGAAGCTGCAGGGTGGGATGCCAGCCCCTCTCCCAGTGGACAACCCTGCTCCCCTAAAGAGCCGGGTCCATGAGGCATCCGCTTAAAAGTCCCCTGACCCTCAGGCTACTGCCGTCACTAGGCACCCCAACTCACAGTCCCCATGGCAACGCAATGGCAAAAACACGTCCTCCCCATCTCCATGGGGATGTGTCTTTCTCCTGGCAGTCCCCCTCTGTCCTGCCCCCCAATCCTCCCTGTATGATCTCGGGCCCCATCCTGTTTGGATCACAAATTAACGGGTTCTGGCTGGATGCTTCCCGCCTCCCCCAGGGAGTCCCCACCGACTCTCTGTCCACATCTGCGGTTCTGCATCCCCTGCAACGGGAGCAGGGAACCAGGCATCCCCATCCCCTGGGATCCCTGGACGGAGCGGAGGACGCAGGGGCCGGGGGAGCCCCTGACCCCCGCTCTGGAGTCGGGCGGACTCCGGGTTGGAGGAGGGGGCGGGCCACGACACACCTGCAACCATTCCGTGGCCTCGTTGCCCTTGGCTGCCCAGGCATTGGATTTGCCCTTCTTGTCCAGGCGTGCAAAGTAGGGGTGCCAGCTGAAAGCATCCAGGCCCCATGTCTTATAGGTGCTGGAGGCCGTGATCTGCTTGTCACGGATGAGGTGGGACTTCATGCCCAGCGGCTCAGAGCAACCTGCCGTGTTGAAATAGGCTGTAACACAATGGGGGACACACACACACAGAGGTAGTAGGAGAGAAACCCCCTGCAGGAACAACTGGGCCAAGGATGGTGGGGGGCAGCAGAAGCACTGACCACCCCCCTGCCCGGTTTTCCAGCCGGAGGCCTCCAGTTCACTCATTCATTCAAACGTATTTATTGAGCACTTACTGTGTGCAGACCACTGTACTTAGCGCTTGGGAGACTACAATCCAACAATAAACAGACACACAAAGCGCTTACAGTCTAGAAGGGGGGAAACGGGCATTAATATAAATAAATTAATTACAGATACGAATATAAACGCTGTGGGGCTGGGAGGGGGAGAAGAACAAAGGAGCAAGTCAGGGCGAAACAGAAGGGAGTGGGAGAAGAGAAAAGGGAGGGCCTAGGGAAGGCCTCCCGGAGGAGATATGCCTTCAATGAGGCCTTGAAGCGGGAGAGAGTAATTTTCTGTCGGATTTGAGGAGGGAGGGCATTCCAGGCCAGAGGCAGGATGTGGGCGAGGGGTCGGCAGTGAGATAGATGAGGTTGAGGCATAGTGAGAAGCTTAGCATTAGAAGAGTGAGGTGTGCGGGCTGGGCTGTAGTAGGAGAGTAGCGGCCCCTTTGGGGCCAGAGCCCTTATTCAAAAATAAAAACATGCTGCCCCAAAATAAAAACAGGCTGTTCAAAGGTACAGACACATTCATTCATTCAATCGTATTTATTGAGTGCTTACTGTGTGCAGAGCTCTATACTAAGCGCTTGGAAAGTACAGTTCAGCAACAGATAGAAACAATCCCTACCCAACGACGGGCTCACACATGCACACATACACTTAAGCACACACTCACCTCCTCACCACCCAGACACCAACATATACATAGGTCCAAGAACAAACACCCAACCTCTCACACTCTCACCCTCTTTCTCTCTCTCTGTCTCTCTGTCGGTCTCTCTCTCATAACTGTGGCATTTGTTAAGGGCTTACTCTGTGCCAGGCACTGTTCTAAGTGCTGGGGTGGATACAAGCATATCGTGTTTGGATACCATCCCTGTCCCAAGAGGGCCTCAAAATCTCAATCCCCATTTTACAGATGAGGTAACTGAGGACCGAAGAAGTGAAGCGACCTGCCCAAAGTCACAGAGCGGACAAGCGGCGAACTGGGATTAGAACCCACGATCTCTCTCTCTTTTTCTCTCTCTCTCTCTCTCTTATCCACCCAGCCACACAGAGATCGGAAGAGGAATGCTAAGGATGAGGCATCTGCCGGGCCCATTCCACTGGGCAGGGGAATCCAGTTCACGATTCCAACCATCCCTTCTGCTGTGAGATTTTCCAGGACTCTGGCCTCCTCTAGGATCCTCCTCTCCTTCTCCAACCCTACCACCCTCCATTTCCATTCCCCTGCCAAAGCCCAATGATTACCTGTTAGGGGTACAGGATATCAAACACTCAGAGACCACAGATCCTCATGTGGAAATGTAGCTAGGACTGGGCTGGAGCTGATCACCCCAGAGCAACAATGGCTGAGGACTGGCGCCTTGTACCCTGTTGACACCCTGTAGAGGCCTACCCAGATTGAGCCCCCCCTTTTCCTCTCCTCTTCCTCCCCTCCGCATCGCCCCTACTCCCTCCCTCTGCTCTGCCCCCCTCGCCGCCCCACAGCTCTGGTGTATATATGTACGTTTTTATTATTCTATTCATTTTATCAATGATAAGTATATATGTATTTATTTATATTGATGATATTGATGCCTATCTATTTGTTTTGTTGTCTGTCTCCCCCCTTCTAAACTGTGAGTCCATTGTTGGGTAGGGATAGTCCCTATCTGTTGCCAAATTGTACATTCCAAGCGTTTAGTAATAATAATAATAATAATGTTGGTATTTGTTAAGCGCTTACTATGTGCAGGGCACTGTTCTAAGCGCTGGGGTAGATACAGGGTAATCAGGTTGTCCCACGTGAGGTTCACAGTTAATCCCCATTTTACAGATGAGGTAACTGAGGCACAGAGAAGTGAAGTGACTCGCCCACAGTCGCACAGCTGACAAGTGGCAGAGCCGGGAGTTGAACCCATGACCTCTGACTCCGAAGCCCAGGCTCTTTCCACTGAGCCACGCTGCTTCCCCAGTGCTCTGTACACAGTGCTCTGCACACAGTAAGCACTCAATAAATATGATTGAATGAAGGAAGGAAGGAAGGAATGACAGTGCTGGGGAAGTCAGCAGAGGCGCAGAGACTCCAGGCAGGAGAACAAGAAGAACATCTGTTTCTGGGCTAGGCCCAGTTATGATGAGATTTCCCAGGGGAGGCTCTGAAAAACTGGACTGATAAGGAAGTAGTGTGGCCTAGTGGAGAAAGCATGGGCCTGGGAGTCAGAGGACCGTTTTTTAATGGTATTTTTTAATTTATTCAAGTCAGTCTTATTTAATGAGCGCTTACTGTGCACAGAGCACTGTACTAAGCGCTTGGAAAAGTACACTACAACAATAAATGGCTTTACTAAGTACCCGGCACTGTAGATACAAGATAATCAGGTTGGACACAGTCCGTGTCCCACGTGGGGCTCGCAGTCTTAGTCCCCACTTTACAGATGAGGTAACTGAGGCACAAAGAAGTGAAGGGACTTGCCTAAGGTCACACAGCATTCAAGTGGAGGAGCCCGGATTAAAACTCAGGTCCTTCTGACTCACAGGCCTGTGCTCTGTCATCTAGGCCATGCTGTTTCTCACACCTGGGTGACTAAAATCCCAGCTCTGCCAGTTGCCTGCTGCGTGACCTTGAGCAAGTCACTTCACTTCTCTGGGCCTCAGTATTTTCACCTGTAAAATGGGGATTCAAAACCTGTTGTCCCTGCTACTTAGATTGTAACATGGGTCAGGAACTGTGTCCAATCCGATTAACTTGTGAGAAGCGGCATGGCTTAGTGGAAAGAGCACGGGCTTCAGAGTCAGAGGATGTGGGTTCTAATCCTGACTCCGCCACTTGTCTGCTGTGTGACCTTGGGCAAGCCACCTAACTTCTCTGGGCCTGAGTTATGTGAGCCCCACGAAAGACAACCTTGTATCAACCCTAGCGCTTAGAATAGTGCTTGGCACTGTTAGTAAGCTCTTGACAAATACAATTATTATTGTTATTAACAGTTCTCGACATGTAGTAAGCACTTAAGAAACATAATTAAAAAAAAACACCGGCAGGCAAGGACCCAGCCTACAATCGCCACTTCTCTGCTGCGTGACCTTGGGGAACTCACTTAATTTTCTCTGGGCCTCAATCATCTCATCTGTAAAACGGCACTTAGGACAGTACTCGGTGCTTAGATCAGTGCTTGGCACATAGTAAGCGCTTAACAAATACTCTCATTATTATAAAATGGGGATTAAATCCTCCCTCCAGTTTAGACTGTGAGCCCTGTGTAATAATGTTGGTATTTGTTGGTATTTGTTAAGCGCTTACTATGTGCAGAGCACTGTTCTAAGCGCTGGGGTAGACAGGGGAACCAGGTTGTCCCACGTGGGGCTCACAGTCTTCATCCTCATTTTACAGATGAGGGAACTGAGGCACAGAGGAAGTGAAGTGACTTGCCCACAGTCACACAGCTGACAAGTGGCAGAGCTGGGATTCGAACCTATGACCTCTGACTCCAAAGCCCGTGCTCTTTCCACTGAGCCACGCTGCTTCTCAAAACTGTGCCCACCTGATTATCTTGTATCTAGCCCCGTGCTGAATACAGTGCCCGGCACATAGAAGCAGCATGGTTCGGTGCAGAGAGCCCGGGCTCGGGAGTCAGAGGTCATGGGTTCTAATCCCGACTCCACCGCTAGTCAGCTGTGTGACCCCGGGCAAGATACTTAACTTCTCTGTTTCTCAGTGACCTCATCTGTAAAATGGAGATGAAGACTGTGAGTCTTATGTGGGACAACCTGATGACCTTGTATCTACCCCAGCGCTTAGAACAGTGCTTGGCACATAGTAAGCGCTTAACAAATACTAACATCATTATTATTATTACTATTATAATTATTATTGTCAAGCGCCTAACAAATACCATTAAAAAAACAAGTCCCTGAGCGGGGCCCGCAGGGACAATGCTGCGGTGCCCCTGCTAGCCAGACGGTGGCGCTGTAGACACCGGCGGAGGGAAAAGGCCCAGAAAAGGGCAAAGAGGGAATTCTCGGGCAGAGGTTTTTCCCTAGATAATAATAATAATAATGTTGGTATTTATTAAGCGCTTACTATGTGCAGGGCACTGTTCTAAGATGATGATGATGATGGTATTCGTTAAGAGACCCAAGGCTGTGTGGGCGAGGTGGGACTCTGGCCAGATGACCAGATGTCCCTCACCAAAACAATGGTGGTGGCATAGTCTCCGGGGTGGGGGCCGGTGGAGGGAAAGATTTTCTGACCCAAGATCCCGCAGTTCTAAGAATCATGGCAGATGGCAAGGGGCTGGGTGTGGGTGGAGTTCACTGCTCCATTATTATTTTATTCTGTTAATGAGATGTACATCGCCTTGATTCTATTTATTTGCTATTGTTTTAATGAGATGTTCATCCCCTTGATTCTGTTTATTGCTATTGTTCTTGTCTGTCCGTCTCCTCCGTTTAGACTGTAAGCCCGTCAAAGGGCAGGGACTGTATCCATTACCGATGTGTACATTCCAAGCGCTTAGTACAGTGCTCTGCACCTAGTAGGCGCTCAATAAATACTATTGAATGAATAAATACTATTGAATGAATTGCTGGGAGGGAACCTGTCTGTCTACCAACCCTGGAGCATCATACTCTCCCGAGCGCTGTGTACTATGTTCTGCACACAGTAAGTGCTCGATAAATACCACCGATTGATTGGAGGAAGAGGAGCACAGGCCTGGGAGTCAGAAGGACCCTGGTTCTAGTCCTGTCTCTGCCACTTGTCTGTTGGGTGACCCTGGGCGAGCCACTTCACTCCTCTGGGTCTCAGTCACCTCATCTGTAAAACGAGGGTTGACCGTGGGACATGGCTACGTCCAACCTAATTGACTTGTTTCTACCCCAGCGCTTAGTAGTGTTTGGCACATAGGAAGCGCTTAATGAGTACCATGTATTAAAAAAAAAAAAGAAAAGGGCAGAGATGCAGGTCTGCTTTAAACCCCCAAGCTCACTGATATTCTGTGGCAGCGCCAGATGTCACGTGTGCACACCCCCAACCCGGCCACCCACCCCGTTTCGAATCCCAGCCCTGCCACTTGTCAGCTGTGTGACTGTGGGCGAGTCACTGCACTTCCTCTGGGCCTCACTTCCCTCGTCTGTAAAATGGGGATTAACTGTGAGCCTCACGTGGGACATCCTGATTCCCGTGTCTACCCCAGTGCTTAGAACAGTGCTCGGCACATAGTAAGCGCTTAACAAATACCAACATTATTATTATTGCCCCACAGGAGGGAAATTCCTAATAATCGCTGTTTCTTCCTTTGCTTCTTAGAAAGCTCGGGGCACTGCGAAGGTGCAAACAGCATGGCCTGGTGGACATAGCACGGGCCTGGGAGTAGGAGGACCTGAGTTCTTATCCCAGATCTGCCACTTGCCTGCTGTGTGACCTTGGGCAAGTCACTTCACTTCTCTGAGCCTCAGTTACTTCATCTGTAAAATGAGGATTGACCATGAGCCCCACGTGGGACGGGGACTGTGTCCAACCCGATTACCTTGTATATTACCCCAGTGCTTAATACAGTGCCTGGCACCAAGAGAGCAGCTAACAAATAACCAACTGAAGCAGCGGACTCGAGCCAGTCCCCTTCCCCGTGCTTCCCCTTGCCCCGCCCCATCCGGTGAAACTCACCGTTCATCTCGCAGCCATAGAGCTCAAAGCGGAGGGTGCAGCCCCGGCGGCAGGCCAGGGGATGAATCCGCACGTATTGCGCCACGATGGGTGGCTCGAACAGGTTTTGCTTCCACCCATTGTTGTCCACATTCCCCACAAAGACCTGGAGGGCCACAAGCAAGGTCGATAAGGTCGGGGAGAGGGGCCGGGGCAGTGACGGCACTAGGCCTTGCCGGGAAACACGTCCAGAGGTGACTGAGACCCTGGAGTCCAGGAGAGCCGGGGGCTCCCATGAGGGGAAAGGAAATCCAGTGGGGAGGCCCTGTCTACCATTTTTCAGCTCTTTGTTAAGCGCTTACTATGTGCCGGGCCCTGTACTAAGCGCTGGGGTAGATACAAGCTAATCGCGTAGGACAATGTCCCTGTCCCATATAGGGCTCACAATCTTAATCCTCATTTTACAGATGAGGTAACTGAGGCACAGAAAATTTAAGTGATGTCTACCTTGGTGCCTCTCTCCCTCAGACCCCCTGAACTTCAAGATCCATTGTGGCATTTCTTTTGTTTGGACACATCTTCTGTGCTTTACTACTCCCTCCACCTGTAATATATTTTACGTCTGTCCCTCCAACCAGGCTGTAAAGCTGTCTGAGGGCAGGGATCAGGTCTTCAACTTCTGTACTCTCCCGAGGGCTTTACAGAGTGCTCCACACCCAGTTCGCCCACAACCGGTTCGCACTCAATAAAAGCTACTGATTGTCTCCAACTTCCACAAGGTCTGAATGTGCCTTGAGGATCAGAGGTCAAGAAAGCAACAAGCCACTCATTACTGAACTGGCCTCCTCACTAGCTGCCCCGCTGATCCCAAAATGTATTTAGCCCTCTTCCCTGGGCAGTTGCCCCTCTAATAATATTGGTATTTGTTAAGCGCTTACTATATGCAGAGCACTGTTCTAAGCGCTGGGGTAGATACAGGGTAATAAGGTTGCCCCACGTGAGGCTCATAGTTAATCCCCATTTTACAGATGGTGTAACTGAGGCACAGAGCAGTTAAGCGACTTGCCCACAGTCACACAGCTGACAAGTGGCAGAGCCGGGATTCGGACCCATGACCTCTGACTCCCAAGCCCGGGCTCTTTCCACTGAGCCATGCTGCTTCTCTAGACTGTAAGCTCATTTATGGACATGGAATGTGACTGCTAATTCTCTTATATTGCACTCTCCCAAGCGCTTAGAACGGTGGTCTGCACAGAGTAAGTGCTCAATAAATACCAGTGATTGATTAATTGCCTCTCTTGTGCCCTCCTCCTCCTCAGGGCAGGAAACCGACTCAACCCCATAGCA
This sequence comes from Ornithorhynchus anatinus, assembly GCF_004115215.2. Taxonomy (NCBI): domain Eukaryota; kingdom Metazoa; phylum Chordata; class Mammalia; order Monotremata; family Ornithorhynchidae; genus Ornithorhynchus; species Ornithorhynchus anatinus. The sequence continues at coordinate 21,600,482 of NC_041732.1, forward strand.
GTGACCCAGTGTCCCCCCAAAGTCCCACCTTCCTCCACCAGTCATCCCACCATCCCTCCCCCGTACTCACCTTGTCTCTCTTCTCCTCTGGGTCCCGGATGAAGGCAAAGTCATGTCCATCCAAGCTATACGCCACCCTGAAGGTCCGCAGATACTCGGCGCTGCCCGCCCGGCTGGCACCCTGGGTCACGATGCCTGTCACCCGGGTCTTCCTCAGTAGGTTCACCTAGAGTTGGCGGGGAGGGCGGGGGCAATGCTGAGCTGGGAGAGGGTCTCAAAGGGGATCCCTCTCCCTCCAGGTAGCCCACTGCATGGCACCCTCCACTGCGGGGACTTTGGGCATTGGGAACTGAGGCCAAAGTGCCGCCCACCCGTGCCGTTGCATATCGGGTCGGCAACCATCTGAAACAGCCCATATGGTCTAATGGTTAGAGCACGGGCCTGGAAGTCAGAAGGTCCTGGGTTTTAATCCCAGCTCCTCCACTTGTCTGTCTTGGTAAATCACTTCTCTGGGCCTCAGTTACCTCATCTGTAAAATGGGGATTAAGACTGTGAGCCCTAAGTGGGACAGCCTGATTACTCTGTATCTATCCCAGTGCTTAGAACAGCGCTTGGCACATAGGAAGCACTTAACAAATACTATTATTATTATTTGGAATGTGGACTATGTCCAACATGATTGCCTTGTATCTACCCTAGCGTTTAGTATAGTGCCTGATACAGAGTAAGCGCTTAACAAATATTTTTTAAAAAATTACATGCTTCCTGTGTCATGGTTTGCCCCTTCATTGGCCACCATCCCGATTCAAATTCCTAGCCTTGACTACCTCATCAGCCTAGTCACAAGTCTCCTTTCTCCCACTGGGCCTCTCTTCAGTCTATACCCTTTCCAGATCATCTTTCTAAAACCCGGTTTGGCCAAATCACCCCAGTTGCACATAAAAAGCAGCGAACAAATAGCCAAGGGAAGCAGCAGCCCCAAGCCAAGTCCCTTCCCCGGGCCTCCCCTCGGCCCATCCCGTTCGGAAAACTCACCGTTCATCTCGCAGCCTTAGCCCTCACTCCACTCCTGAAAACCTTTCCCGTCTACCCACTCCTCTCTGTGACACACCAAGCTTCCAGACCACTGCTTTCAGGGCTCTCTGCTAGTCTCTCCTCCTTAGCTTTTGGCGCTCTTCAACCACTACCTCTCTGCTCATGCTCTTGGCTCCCCCCAGACCCACTGTTTTGTTGCATCCCCTTTAATAATAATAATAATAATAATAATCATAATGGTATTTGTAAAGTGCTTACTATTTGACAGGCACTGTACTAAGCAATGGGGTGGATACAAGCAAATTGTGTTGGACACAGTCCCCGTCTCACTTGGGGCTCACAGTCTCAATCCTCATTTTACAGATGAGGTAACTGAGGCCCTGAGAAACGAAGTGAACTTGTCCAAGTTCACCCAAAAGACAAGTGGAGGTCACCAGGATTAGAACCCGTGACCTGCTGACTCCCAGGCCCATGCTCTATCCACTCCATCATGCTCGTTTTGTACTCTCCCTAGCTCTTACTACAGTGCTCGGCACAGAGCAAGTGCTCAATAAATACCACTGAATGATCGATTGACCCTCCCATCTCCAGTAATTGCTCATGCTCTTCTCTCTGTCCAGAATTCCTTTCCACCTTCACATCAACCAGAACCCAGCTCTCCCTACCGCCCAGTGCTTAGAACAGTGCTTGGCACATAGTAAGCGCTCAACAAATACCATCATTACTATCCAACACCTCCTGAAACCCTACCTTCTGCAGGTGACAATCCCCACTAATTTCCACCGCCCCGATAATGTCATTCCAAAGGCCAGCCTTAATAATAATGTAATAATAATTATTATTATTTATTAAGCTCTCACCATGCGTCAAGCACTGTTCTAAGTTAATCAGATCGGACAGTGTCGCTGTCCACATGGGATTCACAGTCTAAGTAGGAGGGAGACCAGGCCTTCAAACCCTATTTTACACAGAGGCAGAGAGAAGCGAATTGACTTGCCCAAGTTAAGTGGCAAATTGGAAAGCCAGGATTAGAAATCAGGTCCTCTGACTCGCAGGCTCGTGCTCTTTCCACTAAGCTACACTGCTTCCCTTAACCCCTAATATCACTGTACATAGATTGTAAGCTTCCCCCACTGGATTATAAACTCCTTGAGGGAGCAACTCTACTGTATTTTTCCCTTCCAACCATTTGGTACAGTGCTCGGCACACAGTCAGCACTCAATAAATTCCATTGATTCCTCGATTGCTTTGTGCTTTGTTTATTCAATCATTTGTTCATTTGCCCATATTCTTTCTATATTCTCACATCAGCCCCTACTCTCTGTTTACAATCTGTCTGCCTGTCCCTCTCATTAGCTTGCAGGCTTTTCAGACAAAGGAAGGACTGAGACTTTCGCTTCTATTGTACTCGGCCAAGTCCTTAGCACACTGCTTTGCACACAGGAGGTTGATCTGTCCACATTAATGAATTAGGGATTCAGAATTGGCTGGCTGATCCATGGATCTGACCCAGGATGACACTGCTCCCGGTCGGAAAGTACAAGGCTGGCAGAGCGCACTTCCATCCTTCTGGCCCATCCAGACTGGAGGGTAAACTGGATTAAGCCTAGTTTTTCCTAGTTTTCCCCAGGACCTTCCCCATGGTCTTCCATATGGGGCCCCCGGTCCCACGGTTCATCTCCATGGCTGATCTTCACCTTTCCCAGCCCCAGGCCCGATGGTTCACCTCCATGGTCGATTCTGACCTTCCCCAGCCCCGGGCCCCACAGTTCATTTCCAGGGTTGATCCTCTAGACTGTGAGCTCGTTTGGGGAAGAAATGTGTCTGTTTGTTGTTATATCTTACTCTCCCAAGAGGTTAGTACAGTGTTTTGTACACAGTAAGCGCTCAATAAATACGATTGAATGAATGAATGAATGAATCCGACCTTCCCTAGCCCCGGGCCCCCGAGTTTATCACCATGGCTGATCCTGACCTTCCCCAGCCCCAGGCCCCACAGTTGACCTCCAGGGTCCATCCTGCCCTTCCCCAGCGCCAGGTCCCATGGTTCATCTTCATGGCCGATCCTGACCACTCTGGAAGTCTCCCTGAGCTTCCTTAGCCCAAACCTCATGACTGATACGTTTGCAGTTCCCCCGATCCAGCTTTCCTTCCACTTTCACCCCACTAACCCAACACAAACCACATGCCCGAGAGACCAGGTGACATCCACCGCCCTGCCCGCTACCTGGATCCAGGACTTCTTGTCGTAGTTGCCAGCGGTCCAGGCGTTGACGATGCCCTTGCCGTTGAGCCGAGCCAGCTCTGGGCCCCAGCGCTGCAGCCCCAGGAACCCGAAGTGCACGGACGAAGCCGAGATCTGGGCATCCGCGATGGCCCCTGTCTCCATGCCCAGTGGTGCAGCACAGCCTGGGCAGGGAGGAAGAGGACAGCGAGATGACAGGTGGTGAGGGGAGCCAAGGGCATAGGGGTTCACCCATCCCAGGCCCCTCCCACCAACCCAGCCTTACTTCAGCCCCGCCTTCCCTGCCCCACCAACCCACCAAGACCAGGGGGTCTGCCAGGACAGTGTAGGCCTTGTGGTGGCGGGGGGCGGGGAGGGGCACACTAGCCTGGCACTCACGGAACTTGCAGGTCTTGCCCAAGAACGGAGAGCGGCACTTGCAGGCGTAGTCACCTTCCAGGTCGAGGCAGGTGCCGCCGTTCAGGCAGGGCTTCGACGAGCACTCGTTCTCATCTGGGGAGACAGGTGGGTGGGAGAGGAGAGGATGGGCCACTCTCCTGGCCCCGACGATGCAGAGCCGGGCCCTGCTGCCTGCAGGCTTGCCACCTCAAGCCTAACTGGACCCATGGCATCGCCAACAGAGTCTGGGCCTTTATCCCCAGTGGACAGTCTAGTCCCAGACCAGGCCAAGGTCAGCATCAGAGCCACTCCGTAAGCGTAGGGAACCGTGCACCCGAAGGGTGGGCAGGGAACCTATCTTCCAACTCTGTTGTATTGTACCGTCCCAAGTGCTTACTCCGCACACAGTAAGCGCTCAATAAATAGCATTGATTGATTGACTAAAGAAGAGCCCCCATTTGCAGTCCTGGGCTGGCCCAGATTTCAGCCAACTTCCTGTGGGGACTGCTTTTCAACCTTGTTTGCTGCCTGGCCAGCTCAGTGGGAAGAATGCCAGTGGCCCAGACCAGGGTCAGCTGACGTGAAATCCATGTTTTCCTCTTCCCCCTGGGAGGGCCAGGGAGCTGATGTTCCTGGGGGAAGGGGATGGAAGGAAATTGCCTCGAAGCTTGGGGCACTAAGGGACTGGCTTGGAGGGATCTGGGGGTAGGGGGCAATCAGGCCCTACTCTGCGGGAGACAGGGCAGGAACAGAAATCAGACTGAATGATCAAAGGTCTGAGAAACTCTGGAAAGCCATTGGCTGGAAGGGGAAAATCCTGTTCACCTGACCTGAGAACAGAGAGCTTGAGTCCCCAAATCTTAGGGATGTGTTAGAGGGAGGAAGGACCAGGAAAGCTTAAAGCACAGAAAACTGTGAAGGGGTGGAATCCGTGGGATCAGAGACAACTTGGGAAAACGATTGTTATGTTTGACAATGGCCAAGTCTTCTTTCCAGAAATAGAGCCATAACTGGCCATTAGCAGTAATTTATGTAAAATATCCCTCAGGGATGTCAAGGCAAATGTCACCAGAAACCTCAGTTTACATCCGGCACGCTATCTCTCTAGGGCATGTGGTCAGGACTAGGGCTGACCCCTCTATGGAGAAAAATCCAAAAGCATCCAGGGAAGGGAGAGAGAACAGGAAGGGAGAGAGAACGGACAACACTGCTTAGTGGAGAGGGCACGGACCTGGGATTCAGGAGACCTGGGTTCTAATCTCTTCTCCGCCAGTTGCCTGAGGCATTCCTTAGGAAATGTCACTTAATTTAGCTGTGCCTCAATTTCCTTGTTGGTAAAATGGGGATTAAATACCAGTTCTCCCTCTCTCTTACTCTGCTGAGCCTCAAATGGGGCAGGGACTGTGGTCGACCTATTATCTTGTGCTTAGCATATACTAAACGCTTAACAAATACCATGGTGAGTATAGAGATGGTCTCCTCTTTGTTCTGAACGGGAGGTGGGGGAGTGGGCCGGTGGATCCTTATGGGAAGCAGCATGGCCTAGTGGATAGAGCCCGGGCCTGGGAGTCAGAAGGACCTGGGCTCTCATCCTCCATCATTTGTCTGCTGTGACCTTGGGCAAGTCTCTTCACTTATCTGTGCCTCAATTCCCTCATCTGTAAAACGGGGTTAAGACTGTAAACCTATGGGAGATAGGGACTGTGACCAGCCCGATTAGTTTATGTCTACCCCAATGCTTAGTACAGTGCCTGGCACATAGTAAGCACTTAACAAATACCACATTAGTTATTATTATTCTGGTGGCACAGTCTTTATCTACAGAGCCTGAATGAAGTACATCACTTTACTGATTGGGAGAACATCTGTGTATTCTAGCTCACGGATTAGTCACTTGGCTTACTTTAAGGTTTTTCTTTTACACGATCTGTGGTTTATAATGTTTTCTTGGCACGCTAGCATGCTAACCTCTCTGAAAGCTCCTGGAGAGCCAGGGCTATATTTTTTACTTCTAGCATACTCTCCCATGTACCAAGCGTAATGAACACTCAATAAACACTATTAAAAATGTATTGTTATTCTTTCCCATTGTTACATCACCCCATTTTAGTGATTATAGAACTGAACACATTTCCTGGATTTTTTAGGTGCTTATCCTCACACACCAAAATGCCCTCAGGCAGGGTTCTGGGCGGGAGGGGCGTTGGGGGGAAAAGGGGGAGTGGTGCTTGCCTAGGGGGAGATGAAGGATCTTTCTAAAACTCATTTTCTCCTCAGTTGATAGCATTTATTGAGATCTTACTGTGTAAGATCTTACTATGTAGAGAAATGATCTGTGCTCACAAAACAATCCCACTGAATGTTTTTAGTGGTATTTAAGTGCTTACTATATACCAGTGTACCAGGCACTGTACTAAGCATTAGAGTAGATACAAAATAATCAAGTTGGACATAGACCCCGTCTCACATGGGACTCAGAGTCTTAATCCCCATTTTACAGATGAGGTAACTGAGGCCCAGAGAAGTGAAATGACTTGCCCAAGGTCACACAGCAGACAAGTGGAGGAGCCAGGCTTAGAACCCAAGTCTTTCTGACTTCCAGACCCGTGCCCTATTATTCACTAGGCCAAGCTGCTTCTCAAGCTGGATCTTACATATGGGCCCTGGGACTTTATCATGGCCTGGCCCCGGGCGGACCAGACTCTAGGCTGGGGCCAGCCTGGGACAGAATGTCCGTCCACCATGAGGGCAAGGAGAACTCATCTCCAAGCTAGCACTCCCTTCCCCTCCCCACCTTGGCCCAGGCTTCTCCTCCCACAAAGCTGCGCTTGGAGCAGCCCGGAGCTCTGCCAGGCCCCGGTCCTTGACCTGGATTTATGACCCTCTTGGGACCTGCGAGGGCTAGAATTTGTTTTCTGTTCCCCCTCCCGGTAGAAAAAATTCCAGGAAGATTAACCCCTAACGTGTGTCTTCTAGCCTCCCACAGGAGGTTTGGGTTGAGCTACACTTGCCGGCCATCTGCATTACCATGGCGATCCACCTGGACGGTGGGCCCGGGACCCCGGCCTTGGGTCTTGGGGAAAATTAAGCTCGGGGGGTGGGGGGTGATCATGGGGAATGGGGCTAGGCGGAGACCCTGGGGCTGCAGCTCCTCAGAGAGCTAAGGGGTGTTAAAATAATTCTGCGGGCTTTGTGTCTCCACCATCCACTCCTAAGGGCAGGGCGAAGACCTCAGCCTCACCACCCTCAAACCCGCGCCATGCCTGGGGCCCCTGTAGTCTTGCTGCCCCCTTCCCGCCCTGAGTACTCACTCTCCTGGCAATGAATTCCCTTGTAGCCAACCGGGCACTTGCAGAAATACTGGGCAAAGACATCCCCACGGTGGGAGTCGGTCAGCACTTCGCACTCGCCGTTGTTGAGACACGGGTTCGGAAAGCAGGGTCCTGCCCAGGGGCACGGAGGAGATGGGGAGAGAACAGAGAAAGCATGCATGGTTATGGGGGAGCCGGGGAGCAGCTCAGGGGATCTCCTCCACCCTCCTCCACGGACCCCATCCGTCGATACAGGGGTCGAATTCGACGGGCCCCCAGGAACCGGCTAACAGCCCAGCTTAGAGCGAGGTCAGCCGGGATAGAGGCCCAGAGCAGAACAGCAGCTGGAGCGGAGATTTCCTGGGGTGAGGGGCAGGATCGGAACCCAGCACCACTCACGGCTCCCCCTAGCCCCGGCCACCCCGGAGGACACTGCCCGGAGCTGGGCCGGGCATTCTCGGTATCCAAGAGCGCCCCTCCCCAGCTGACCGCTCATGCTCCTGCCGCTCATCTGGGCTCCAGAAGGAGAGACTTCTGGCCTCCTCCCTCACTCCCAATGGCCTCTTCGGGGTTCAGCTGAGAGGGGCTACCGCGGGGGGCAAGGAGGACATCGGCTCCCCACCCACCCCCCAACCCAGAACAGATCAGCCTGCCTCCTTAGCGGAGAGCTCAGCTCCCGGAGTGCCCAGCTGCCCGCGGCAGACTACCTCTCTCCGTCTCGTTGCAGACTGTGCCGGTGAAGCCTTCGGGGCAGATGCAGAAGAACGGGGAGCCGTTGACTTCCGAGAGGCAGGTGCCGCCATTCTGACACAAGTTGGACTCGCAAACATCTAAATCAGTGGTAATCAATCAATCAGCGGTATTTACTGAGCGCTTAGTCTGTGCCGAGCCCTGTTCTAAGCCCTTGAGAGAATTAGCTGCCACGTTCCCTGGTCATAATGAACTTCAAGTCTACAGGGGGAGATAGACATTAATATGAATAAAACAGACATAAATATGAGTAAAGAGGGAGGGCGGCAAGGGGCACAAAACCCAAACTTCCCCAGAAAGCAAAGGTTCTTCCCTTCCCCCTCAATCCAAGGAAAAGATTTCCCCCCATGCTAGGGGGTCTTCACCTCTCCCCCTCCCATCTCCAAAGCCCCCTGCCCCTTTCCACCGCACTAGCAAACATGGGACTCCCTGTAGCTAATGTGACTAAGCAGATAAGGAGACCAATTGCAGTTCCTGGGTAATAACGATAACAGTAATCATAATAATAATTGTGGCACTTACTATGTGCCAAGCACTGAGGCAGGTACAACATAATCAGGTCGGTCCCTGCCCCACTTGAGCTCCCATCTAAGGGGGAGGGAGTACAGGTAATTCATCCCCATTTGACAGATGAGAAACCCTGAGGCATAGATCAGCTAAGTAACACCCCCCTCCAAGGCCTGGCAGCTCTGGATCGAACCCACTCCAGGCGGCCCTACTTAAACAGTGCTTGGTCTGGGGATGTTGAGGGAGGGGGGTCGGGGGGCCAGGGAAGCCCACCCCATCTGTGTCTCCAAAGCCTTGGGCTCCTCCCAACACATGTTCAGGCCATGTCACCCTGCTCTGAGCTGCTGAGCCACAAGGGAATCTGAGGAGCCAACCCTGGCAGTGCCAAGGTGCCGGGTAGAGCACGGGGCTCACCACGTCGCTTTAGTTTAATAAGACATTAGTCACCGGTCTTTAAATAGCAGGGCTGCCCATGGCTAATCCCATTTTCCAACTCTCCAGAAGTCTAGGGAGGCCGGGCCAGCAGATGGACTGGGTGAAACAGAGGCTTCTGGGATGAAGCCTGTGTCTGAACCTGCCCTGACATGAACACCTCTTCCTGACGAACCTTGTCCCGGAGCCAAAGACCTGCCCGGGCAGACTCTCCTGCACCTTCTCGGAGAGGAAGGAAAGAAAGTGAAAGCAAGTGAAGCTTCCTGAGCGAGGCCTTTAGGGTCGCCCACCTACAAGGGGTTGCCAGGGGTCACCTGGGACAGACCCCTGCCTCCAGCCGGCCTCCTGGGTCTCAGATCCTCGGTGAAGGATGGGACCCAGTCCCGCAGCCCCGCCTGAGTGCAGGCCGCCTTCTCTGACCGGGCCACACATGGTCGAGGTTTCATCTCTCCCCAAGGGTGAAGTCTTCGGGAGTTCCAGAGGGACCAAGGATGGCCCATATATGCCTAAAAACTGTCCTAGGTTCATACTCTGATTTAGCTCAGTCTCTGGAAGGAAGGGAGGGGAGGGTGGGAGAGGGATCCCCTTCTTCCCCTCACCTCCATCTCATCGTGCTTCTTCCCAGGCACCTGAGCTGAGACAAAAACCAAGTCTCCGGGCTAAGGGAAGATGGACCGTGCCCTTGCAAGGAAAGGGGACACCTGCCCACAGGCCTGACCCGAGTCTCTACCCCATTCTTGCTCGGTCAGTGCCGGTCATTTCCTGAAGAGTTTGGGCCAGCAGCCATGGTGAGGCCAAGTGGCTTCACGGTCACCCTGTTTCCCGTGGCCAGTGCCCTTTGAGATCCCATCCCTCTCTGCCCCACCCTGTGCCTGTCTACCAACTTTATTACATTCCCAAGTGCTTAGTTCATTCATTCATTCATTCGTTCATATTTACTGAGCGCTTACTGTGCACAGAGCACTGTACTAAGCGCTTGGGAGAGTACAACCCAGCAACAGTCACTTTCCCTGCCCACAACGGGCTTACAGTCTAGACTGGAGGAGACAGACATCAACACAAATAAATAAAATCCCAGGTATGTACATAAGTGCTGTGGGGCTGGGAGGTGGGAAGAGCAAAGACAGCAAGTCAGGGCGACGCATACACTGCTCTGCACACAGTAAGCGCTCAGTTAAGTAGGGATGACGGACTGATTGACCCTCTTGGCCCCAGACCTCTCCCCTTGCCCCACACTGTTCCCATACCCAGAGAGGGAAGTGGGATCCCTACAATCCGGGAATCGGTTCTCCCGCCTGCCAGCCGTGCACGGAGTTCCTGTCTTCTCGGAGGGGAAATAGGGCGGAGGAGGAGCAGCAGTAGCAGCAATTGTGCAGTTACTCCCCAAGTAATAATAATAATAATAATAATAGTATTTGATAAAAGTTTACTATATGCAAAGCAAAATCCCTCTGCTGCCTACGGACGGGATCGGGGAAAGACAGGAGGAAGTAGAGAAGTGGGTGACAGGAGGGGGTCCTTATCCTCTGGTGGGTAGCAGCTGGGACAGATCCCAACAGGAGAGCAGGAGGGGGCCCCTGGAGAGCTCCAAAAGGCCCCAAAGCAGAAGACCTCAGGGTCTGGGGGGAGAAGAGAGGTCTGAAAAGGACAGTGGGTGAAGGGAGCAGGCAAACTCACCTGGGGAAGCAAGGGCCACCGCCAGACAAGCAGCCAAGGTCCAGGCCCGGGCCCAGGCCCAGGTCCAGCCTGAGGTCCAGCCCCCGAGCGCCTGGCCTAGGCTGTGGTCCTTCATGCTGCCAGTCCCAGAGAGCACCACTCTCGCCTGGACTCTAGTGGGATGCAGCCAGGTCCGGTGGTAGGCTAGCCCTGGGCGCCCGTGCCCTGTTTTGACTCCTCCGGAGTCGGAATGAGTCAGACGGCTGCTACCGCCCTGGGTCCTGAATGCTCCCTCCTTTTCCTTCTCCTTCTCCTCCTCCCTCCGGCCCGGCCCCTGCCTCCGCCCACCCCTTCTCCTCCCTCCTCCCTGAGTCCCTCCCCGCTGGCCAAGCTGGGCAGCTGGATCCCCACGTGCTCGGGGAGGGGGTGGCCAATGGCTGCCCGGAGCTCAGGGGGCTGCACTGTCGGGGGAAGGGGTTGCAGCGGGTGCCAAGGGCTACAGCGTGCACCCGGCTACTGTGTTCACTGGGCTGCATGCCCTGAGCTGCATCACGCCCTGAACTGCACTGTACTGGGAGCTGTAATGAGAGCTGGAACTGCAGCATACTCTGGGCTGCAGTGCGCACTGGGGCCAAACCATGCTGGGGCCTGCTACGTACCTTGAGCCACAGCTCTGCACTTTGCACCGGCCCTACGACAGGCACAGGGTTGCCCCGGGCGCTGGGCCGCAGCGTGAGTGGGTACCGGCTGGCAATGACTCCGTCCCCGAGGCTAAGGTGCAGGCAAGGAGGAAGGTCTGACGGGGGGAAATCTAGCTGTTCTCCAAGAAATAGGGTTGGGAAACTCTTTGCCACTCTTCGGTCCGAACCTGGGCCGCAGCCCCCTGCCCGCTGCCTCTCTGTCCTGGGCCTCTCCCTAAACTAACCTTGCTGGTAGCCTGGATCCCTCTCTGCCCTGCTTCTCTTTGCCACCCACAACCGCACCCCCTGACAACCCAGCCCCAACACCTTGCCCTGACTCATTCTCTGTCCCGAGTGGCTATTTCTGGTCCACCCCCATCCTAGAGAAGTAGCATAGCGTAGTGGATAGAGCACGGGGCTGGGAGTCAGAAAGTCATGGCTTCTAATCCCCGCTCGGCCACTTGTCTGCTGTGTGAACCTGGGCAAATCACTTCATTTCTCTGTGCCTAAGCTACCTCATCTGTAAAATGGGAAAATGGGAATTGAGACTGTGAGCCCCACATGGGACAGGGACTGTGTCCAAGTTGATTACCTTCTATCCATCCCAGTGCTCGGTACAGTGCCTGACACATAGTAATTGCTTAACAAATACCATTATTATTATTATGTGATATCACTTGCTGACATTGGGCATCATCTTATGGTAATGGTGTCACACATGCTATCTGAAATTTCCCCTGTATTCCCCCTATCCATAATCTATTTTCAAGTTGTCTCCCGCTGGAGACTGTAAGCCCCTTGCGAGCAGGGAATCTGCCTACCAACTCTTTTGTATTGCCCGCTCCCACACTCTTAGTACAGTGCTCAGCACACACTCAAATACCATTGATTGATTGATTCATACACCTAATTTTGCAGAAGTAAGCCGGAGGCCACTGGTACCAATATTGGTTCCCCAGTGACCCTCCAATTTTTTCTAAAGCCTTTGTGTTCCCTTCCCAGATCCCTCCAGAAGCAAGGACCACTTCACTTCAGTGCTGCAGGATTCACAGGCAGAATTTGGGGTGGAGGGAAACTGAAAAGCCTGTAAAATAAAAGTACCAGACAGAAAGACATTCTGTATCCCATCCAGACTGGGAACAGAGCAGTTGAAAACTTGGCAACTGGCCACCCTAAAATAAAAATAGCGGACATAAAGGCATTCAGTACCCCATCCAGACTGGGGACAGACCATTTGAAAACTGAGCAACTTGCCACCCTAACAATATACCAGAATCTTCCACTTCTGAGAGATTACTAACTGGGTGAAAGTTGTAATTTAGACTGTGAGTCCATTGTTGGGTAGGGATTGTCTCTATCTGTTGCCGAATTGTACTTTCCAAGTGCTTTGTACAGTGTTCTGCACACAAATAAATTCAATACAATTGAATGAAATGAATACATTTTAATGTCTGTATCCCCCATACACTCCTTATGGACAAGGATCATGTCTACCAACTCTATTGAACTTTCTCAAGTGCTTAGTACAGTGCTCCGCACGTATGTAAGCTCACTGTGGGCAGGGAACGTGTCTGTTTATTGTTATATTGTACTCTCCCAAGCGCTTAGTATAGCACTCTGCACACAGTTAGTGCTCAATAAATACGATTCAATGAATTAAATGAATAAGCGCTCAATAAATACCATTGACTGAACAAAGCAGAATCATTCGCTCCCGTGGCTTCAACTACCACCTCTATGCAGATGATACCCAAATCTACCTCTCCACCTCTGATCTCTCTCTTTCTCTGTAGTCTCTCATTTTCTCCTGCCTTCAAGACATCTCTACGTGGATGTCCTCCCGTCACATCAAGCTTAACATGTCCAAAACAGAACTCCTTATCTTCCCACCCAAACCCTGCCCTACCCCTGACTTTTCCCTTCACTATAGATGGCACCACCATCCTTCCTGTCTCACAAACCCCATACCTGGATGTTATCCTTGACTCCTCTCTCTCATTCAACCCACATATTCAATCCATCGCTAAATCCCGCCGGTCCCAGCTTCACAACATCGCTTCGATCCGCCCTTTCCGCTCCAACTAAACTGCTACCATGCTAATACAATCATTTAGCTATTCCCCCCTGAATTACTGCATCAGTCGCCCAGCCTCCTATCTCTCCCCACTCCAGTCCATAGTTCACTTGGCTGCCCGGATCATTTTTCTACAAAAACATTCAGGACAAGCCACCCCACTCCTCAAAAAACTTTCAGTGGTTGCCCATCCACCTCAACACCCTTGTCTTTAAAGCATTCAGTCATCTTGCCTCCTCCTACTGCACCTTGCTACTCTCCTACCAAAACCCAGACTGCACACTTCGCTCCCCTAATGCTAACCTTCTCACTGTGCCTCTATCTCATCTATCTCACCGCCAACCCCTCGACCATGTCTTGCCGCTGGCCTGGAACACAATCCCTCCTCAAATCTAACAGACAATTACTCTTTCCCCACCTTCAAAGCCTTATTGAGGGCACATCCCTTCCAAGAGGCCTTCCTGACTAAGCCCACCTTTCCTCTTCCCCCTCTCCCTTTTGTGTCACCCTGACTTGCTCCCTCTGTTCAACCTCCCTCCTAGCCCCACAGCACTTTTGTACATATCTGTAATTTATTCATTTATATAACTATCTGTCTCCCCGCCTGTACTGTAAGCTCGTTGTGGGCAGGGAGCATATCTGTTTATTGTTGTTTTATACTCTCCCAAGCTCTTAATACAATACTCTGCTCACAGTAAGCACTCAATAAATACCATTGAGTGAATGGATGAATGAATAAATACCACTGATTGATTGATACACCACAATACAGTGCAGATTATAGTTGTCATACCTGCCCACAAAGAGCTTACCATCTACGGTAAACTAAACTGCCTTCAGTTTACAGGATGCCACTTGGTCAGGCACGCTTGAATGCTGACCACTGGGACATTGAGAAAGTCATTCATTCATTCAATCATATTTATTGAGTGCTTACTCTGCACAGAGCACTAAACTAGGTGCTTGGGAAAGTACAGTATAACAATAAGTGCCAAGAGACAGCACCTATAGGGGCTATCTGGATTTAGAGAAGCTTCTGCTCCTCAACCCACCTCCCCAAAGTCTGTCCTCAAGCCTCTGGCCCAGGAATTTTCTGATAAGTTGTTCAGTATAAGTGTAAGATGTTAAGGTGTTCGGTCTGGCTTTTTTCATTTTTAAGTAGTATTTGTTAAATCCTTACTATGTTCTAGGCACTCTTCTGAGCATTGGGGTAGATATAAAATAATTGTATTGAACATCTTCCCTGCCCCACATAGGACTCCCAGCCTTAATCAGTATTTTCCAGATGTAGCAGCTGAGGCCCAGAGGAAGTGCAGTGACTTGCCCAAGGTCACACAGTCTACAAGTGGCAGAACTAGGATTAGAACTCAGCTCCTTCTGATTCTATCATGGTGGGAGATGGGTTAAGGGCTGGGTCTTGAAGCTCAGAGCAACTCAGCTGCAATGCCTGAGATTAAATGATTAAAACTCAAAAGCTGCAGCTTCAAAGCCCAGGAAGGGACAGAGACAGAATGGGGGTTGGGGTAGGGAAGAGAGGAAAGGAGGTTGCAAAATTAAACTCTGGAAGGAATGGAGCCTGTGCTCTATCCACCAGACCATACTCCCTCTCAGTTGTCATGCTTGTTCCATTAACATCCTCCATGCCCGTGATCATTAGATGGTTAAAGTCCTTGGGGAACAGGGTTGGTGTTGTGTACTTGTGTGTGTCCCAGGCCCAGACCCACAGTACACACTGACTCTGTTGACAGTGATCTGTCTTCCTCTTCCTCAAGATCCTGGGTCAGCCCAGCCTCATCACCCCTCTGGAAGGGTAAGGGCCACCCACCTAGAGGCAGGATCCAGGTCCTGTCTGGACTGCAGTTGCCATACAAGGTTGATCTAGAAGTCCCCTTGTTCCAGGGTTCAGCTCAGAAGGGGGAAGCCACAGGAATGTCCAGTCTGAGTCAGGCTCTGGGCGGATCCCCCAGGACACCAAGCAGTACCTGAAGAATGTGATGTTCGGGGGCAAATAATAATAATAATAATGTTGGTATTTGTTAAGCGCTTCCTATGTGCAGAACACTGTTCTAAGCGCTGGGGTAGATACAAGGTAATCAGGTTGTCCCACGTGAGGCTCACAGTCTTAATGCCCATTTTACAGATGAGGTCACTGAGGCACAGAGAAGTGAAGTGACTTGCCCACAGTCACATAGCTGCCAAGTGGCAGAGCCGGGATTCGAACCCATGAACTCTGACTCCCAAGCCCGGCCTCTTTCCACTGAACCACACTGCTTCTCAAACACTTGGGATGTACAACAGAAGCACATATCAAACAAGTCCCCAGCCGACAAGGAGCCTCCGCTTTAGTGAAAAAGCTGACACTGGAATGGAATTCATTCATCCAATCATATTTATTCAGAGCTTACGGTGTGCAGATCACTGTACTAACAGCTTGGAATGCAAGCTCTTTATATCCCTGCCTCCAACAGCTCATGCCAGATTTTGCTCCTGCTTGCCATTCAATCGATGGTAGCAGAGGCCCCGGGAAAAAGCAGCCTGGCCATGAAAATGCGCTTTCAGCCCATGTCTGCCAGGGCCAAAGGGAAAGCCAGTCCCAGACCCTAGGGAGGTTGGTCTGCAGCTAAAAACAACTTGGGAAGAAACACAGCTTTTCTGTTTACTTCAGCTATGCACAGGGAGGACTAGAAGTGGCTGGGGGAAGGGATACCTTAGTGGCTCAGTTGGATCCCGACTCTGTCACTTGCCTGCTCTATGACCTTGGGCAAGTCACTTAACTTATCTGTGCCTCAGTTACCTCATCTACAAAATGGGGAGTAAGACTGTGAGTCCCATGTGGGACCAGGACTTTTTGTCCAACCTGGTTACCTTGTATCTACCCCAGTCCTTAGAACAGTGCTTGGCATGTAGTAAGCGCTTAACAAACACCATAATCCAGTGCTTAAAACAGTGCTCAGAACTTAGAACAGTGTTTGGCACATAGTAAGTGCTTAACAAATACCATCATCATCAAAAACAATAATAATAACGATGATAATAATAATAGTATTTGTTCAGGTCTTACTAAACACTGGGGTAGATACAAGATAACCACATTCCTCATGGGGCTCACAGTCTGTTTTGAGGAAACTAAGGCCCAGAGAAGTTAAGTAACTTGCTCAAGGTCAAACAGCAGACAAGTGGCAAAGCCAGGACTAGAACCCAGGTCCTCTGACTCCCAGGCCTGTGCTCTTATCCACTAAACCACCCACCGCTTCTCTATAAATCCCTCTTCTGGGGCTTCACCACAACAAATATTTGGCACCTATTTCTTGAACCCCATTCCTTCCAGAGTTCAATCTTGTAACCTTCTTTCCTCTCTTCCCTACCCCAACCCCCATTCTGTCTGTGTCCCTTCCTGGGCTTTGAAGCTGCAGCTTTTGAGTTTTAATCATTTAATCTCAGGCATTGCGCCTGAGTTGCTCTGAGCTTCAGGACCCAGCCCTTAACCCCTCTCCCACCATGAGGACTCAGACAGCCCATCTGCAAAATGGGCCAAGCAGGACCTGTTTATTCCAGCAGGTAGAAGGGGAGAATAAATCGCGGAAATGCTTTTTGCAAATATAAGGCCCATCTCACCCAGAGTCTGATTTGAAAACTCTTAACAAGGTGGGAGTCTGGAGAGGGGAGGGTTAATAAAAGCGGTCAGCGGGACATCTGCTGGTGGGAGGAAGGGGAGAATTTGGGTTGGGGGGAGGGGGGAGCGGGGGGAGCCCGGATTCTCTGTCAACATGAAAGGAAGGGGCCGGGCAGGCTGAGGAATGTCACAGCCGGCAGCTGAGAAGGTGGGGATGCAGGGGGGAGGGTGAAAAAGAAAAATATTTTCCAGGTGAGTGGAAAAGACTGGAGGTAACACCCTCTGGCTACTCTGTACTCTGCAAACAGTGAGTGTTCAATAAGTTCAAGTGATTGATTGATGGATGGTTGGTCCCCAGCTCTCTCCCCTCTTTCTCTCCCTTCCATTCCCTCTAGCTGGAATGGGATGGAATTAAGTATGTTGACTGACTGACTGCAACTGCAAAGAAGGATCTCAATCGTTCAAATTTATTGAGCACCTACAGTGTGCACAGCACTATACTAAGCGCTTGGAAGAGGACAAGAGAACAGAGTTGGTAGATACATTCCCAATCCACAAGATGTTTACAGTCTAGAGCTGCAGACAGACTTTAATATGTCTTATCTTCCCACCCAATCCCTGTCCTCCCCCTAACTTTCCCATTAATGTAGATGACTCCACCATCCTTCCTGCCTCATAAAGCCATAACCTTGGTGTTATCCTTGACTCCTCTCTCTCATTCAATCGACATATTCAATCCATCGCTAAATCCTGTCGGTCCCACCTTCACAACATCGCTTCGATCCGCCCTTTCCACTCCAACTGAACTGCTACCATGTTAATACAATCACTCATCCTATCCCCCCGGATTAACTGCATCATTCTCCTTGCTGACCTCCCAGCCTCCTGCCTCTCCCCACTCCAGGCCATACTTCATTCGGCTGCCCGGATTATTTTTCTACAGAAACATTCCGGACATGTCACCCCACTCCTCAAAAACCTCCACACCATTGTCTTTAAAGCATTCAATCACCTTGCCTCCTCCTACTAAACCTTGCTACTCTCCTACCACCACCCAGCCCACACACTTCACTCCTCTAAGGCTAACCTTCTCGCTGTGCCTCAATCTCATCTATCTTGCTGCCATACCCTCACCTGTGTCCTGCCTCTGGCCTGGAACAACCTCCCTCCTCAAATCTGCCAGACAATTAGTCACCCTAGCTTCAAAGCCTTATTGAAGGCACATCTCCAGGAGACTTTCCCTGGCTAAGCGGGCCCCCCATTCCTCTTCTCCCACTCCCTTCTGCCTCGCCCTGACTTGCTCCCTCTGTTCTTCCCCCTCCCAGCCCCACAGCACTTATGTACACATCTGTAATTTATTTATTTGTATTGCTGTCTCTCTCCCCATCTGTAGATTGTAAACTCATTGTGGGCAGGGAATGAGTCTGTTTATTGTTGTAATGTACTCTCCCAAGCGCTTAGTACAGTGCTCTGTGCACAGTATTCACTCAATAAATGTGATTGATTGAACTGAGTGAAAGAATGAATAATAATAAGTATTATTATGGTATTTGTTAAGCACTTACTATGTGCCAAGCACTGCTCTAAGCACTGAGGAATGTACAAGATAATCAGGTTGTCCCATATGGGGCTCACAGTCTTAATCACCATTTTACAGATGGGGTAACTGAGGCCCAGAAAAGTGAAGTTGACTTCCCCAAGCTCACACAGCAGACAAGTGGCAGAGCCGGGACTAGAACCCATGACCTTCTGACTCCCAGGCCTGTGTTCTATCCACTAGGCCAGGCTGCTTCTCAGCATATGTAAATAAATTAGGGATAGGTACACAATTGTTGGGGGGATGGCTAAGGGAGGGGTCATTAATGGGTGCAAATCCAAGTGCAAGGGTCACATAGAAGGGAGTGGGAGAAGAGGAAATGAGAGCTTAGTCAGGGAAGGTCTTTTGGGGGAAATGTACTTTTAATAAGGCTTTGAAAGTGGGGAGGGTGGTTGTCTACCCAATAAGAAGGGGAAGAAAGTTCCAGGCCAGAGACAGGATGTGGGCTAGGAGTCCGTGGCAAGATAGAGGAAATCGAGGTACAGTGAGTATGTTGGCAGAAGAGGAGCAAATTGTATAGGCTGGGTTGTAGTAGGAAATCAGGGTGGTAAGGTAGGAAGGGGCAAACTGATTGAGTGCTTTAAAGTCTATGGTAATAATAATAATGTTGGTATTTGTTAAGCGCTTACTATGTGCCGAGCACTGTTCTAAGCGCTGGGGTAGACATAGGGGAATCAGGTTGTCCCAGGTGGGGCTCACAGTCTTAATCCCCATTTTACAGATGAGGGAACTGAGGCACAGAGAAGTTAAGTGACTTGCCCACAGTCACACAGCTGACAAGTGGCAGAGCTGGGATTCGAACTCATGAGCCCTGACTCCAAAGCCCGTGCTCTTTCCACTGAGCCACGCTGCTTCTCTAAAGGAGTTTCCGTTTGATGCGTTAGTGGATGGGCAACACTGGAAGTTCTTGAGGAGTGGGGAAAGATGGACTGAAGAGATCAATAGAAAAAATGATCCAGGAAGCAGAGCGAAGAATGGACTGAAGTGGGGAGAGACAGGAAGAGGGGAGGTCAGGAAGGGGGCTGATGCAATACTCAAAGTGGGATAGGACAAGTGTTTAGATTAACGTGGTAGCATTTTGGATGGAGAGGAAAAGGCAGATTTTAGCGATGTGGTAAAAGTAGAACAGACAGGGTTTGGTGACAGATTGAATATGTGAGTAGAATGAAAGAGATAAGTCGAGGATAATGTCAGGCTTGTGAGACAGGGAGGATGGCGGTGCTGTTTACAGAGATGGGGAAAGTCAGTGGGGAGGACAGGGCCTGGATGGGAACATGAGGAGTTCTGTTTTGGACATGTTGAGCTGTCGGCAGAAAGACTTGCCAAGTAGTGATGTCCTCAAGGCAGAAGGAAATGCGAGACTACAGAGAATGAGAGGGATCAGGGCTGGAGTTGGAGATTTGGGAATCCTCTGCATAAAGTTGGTAGTTAGAGCATGGGAGGGAATTATTAGACTGTAAGCCCGTCAAACGGCAGGGACTGTCTCTATCTGTTGCCGACTTGTTCATTCCAAGCGCTTAGTACAGTGCTCTGCACATAGTAAGCGCTCAATAAATACTATTGAATGAATGGATGAACCAGGAGAGAAGAGTGAGAGAAGTTAAAGTTTCCAGGAGAAGGACGTGGTCAATGGTGTCAAGCATCTAAGCATCAAGTACTAAGCATCAAGCGCTTAGTACAGTGCTCAGCACATGATAAGCGCTCAATAAATACTATTGAATGAATGAATTAATATGAGAGTGGATAGGCGGGAGCGAGTGCCTATTTTCAAGTGCCACCTCCTCGAAGCTCCACCCCCTCTCCCACCTTGGGATTGGAATCCAGCTCTTCTGAGTCTCAGATCTGAATTCTGGGCTAGGTGCTGTTCTGTGCTTTTCCTCATTAGCATATAGTGGTGAATATCCCCATCTGTCACGTAGGAGATGGGCATTCAATTCCCTGATGGGAAGTAGCAATTATTTCCCTCTAGACTCTAAGCTCATTGTGGGCAGCGAATGTGTCTGTCAACTCTGTTAAATTGTACTCTCTCAAGTGCTAAATGCAGTGCTGTGCACATAGTAAGCATTCGATAAATACCACTGATGGATTGATTGGGGTGCTAAAACACTGAGAAAGACAGGACAAGGTAAATAGCACTTTGCTTGAGCCATTCCCAGCCCCTCTCAGACCCCCCAAGCCACGTTCCGGCCTACCCCTTTATAGGGCTATTTAAGGTGCAGCTTGTTAATCCACAGATGCAGGGGTTTGGGGGCTTTTTTTTAATGGTATTTGTTAAGCGCTTAGTATATACTAGGCTCTGTACTAAGCATTGGCGTACATACAAGCTAATCAAGTTGGACACAATCCATGTCCCACCTGGGGCTCACAGTCTTAACTCCGATTTTACAATTGAGGTATCTGAGGCACAGAGAAGTGACTTGCTCAAGGTCACACAACAGGCAAGGGATGGAGCTGGGATTAGAACCCAGGTCCTCCTGACTCCCAAACTTGTGCTCTACCCACTAGGCCAAACTGCTTCTCAGATGGATGGATACTTCACCCAACCATAATAGCATCCTCTGCAAATTAAGTCAAGTCCCGTCTAGCCCAATATGGGCCTGACCCAGATGCCCTGTCTTGGGGGGGTAGCAGAGGGAGAGGCAGCAGGGGAGGGACTGTGACCAGGCAACCTGGGCCAGGATGAGCCTTGAACCTAGAGTCAGAAAGGGGCTCAGCTCTACAGGAGACCAGTATCTACCCCAGTGCCTGGCACCTAGTGAGCATTTAACAAATATTACCTAAAAAAAATGTCGGGCTTGCAAACTAACCCTCCCAAGTGCAGACTGGGGACTAATCCCATCACATAATCCCCAAACTGATCAGAAGCATGGGGAGGCAAATGGGAAAGGAGAACCCAATAGGGTGTTGTGGCTAGAGCACGGGTTTGAGAGTCGAAAGGTCATGGGTTCTAATCCCAGCTCTGCCACTTGTCTGCTATGTGACCCTGGGCAAGTCACTTCACTTCCCTGTGCCTCAGTCGCCTCATTGGTAAAATGGGGATTGAGATGGTGAGCCCCACATGGGACAGGGACTGGGTCCAACCTGATTTGCTTGTATCCACCCCAGCGCTTAGTACAGCGCCTGGAACAAAGTAAGCGCTGAAGAAATACCATAAAAAAAAACACTGGCCAGAAGACTTGGATTGCCCACCTCCCCCACGACCCCAATCCACAGTGTTCACTAAGCGCTTACTGTTCGCAGGGCAGTGCCGGCTGTGTAAGGG
Organism: Ornithorhynchus anatinus; assembly: GCF_004115215.2. Lineage (NCBI taxonomy): Eukaryota > Metazoa > Chordata > Mammalia > Monotremata > Ornithorhynchidae > Ornithorhynchus > Ornithorhynchus anatinus. The sequence continues at coordinate 21,622,023 of NC_041732.1, forward strand.
TGCTGAAAGGGTGCCAGCTTCCCAGGAGATCTTTCCCTCTGAACCACTAATGAGAGTGAGTAAATGAGTGTGAGAGAGGCAGCAACGGGGCCCTTCGGGAGGGAAAACGAGAAATGAAATTTCCTAATTAATCGGGCTGGTTGGCCCCAGAGCACTAACGGATCACTGTGGGAGCCCCAGAAAGGCCGGGAATCCCAGGCCTGGCCATAGAAGGTCTCTTCCAGGCCAGCAATTAGCTCCAGGCTGGGAGTGGAGGTCCATTCAAACAGGAGGGGTAGCTGTTCCCCCTGGCAGGGGCCAGCAACAACTGCCCACCTCCTGTCAGGGGCACAGAAAGGAGCCCTGAAAGCAAGGACTTGAGAGGGAAATGCCAACTGGATGGAATTGGATGGGCTGGCTTCTGGACTTGGCATGACCAGAGGCCTTTGTTTCCCTTGTTTCAAAAGGAGAGACCAAGCTGCCCAGCTTCTGCCAGTCATGGGGGAGCGGAACAAAGTTCTCTTTCTCCAGGGTCCCAAACGGGTGCCAGTCTCAGGCTTTACTGCCTAGCCAGCTTTGGGCCACCTTTCCCGGGCACTGGGTGACCCATGACCAAATCTTACCCTGGGCCACTCTAAGAGCAGAGGCCCAAATCCCACCCTTTGCCAGTCCCACTCGCCTGCACTACTGATTTAAATGGAAGCTTTGGGGCGTCTCCTCCCATCCTCCCCCTGCATCCCCCATCTCCGGATCTCAGTTTCCCCCTCTGAAAAGCAAAGGGGATGAATACTACCCCCATTCCCAGGGAACTGGGAATGGTGGGGAAATGGGCAAGGAATCGTTCAGAGGAAGCGAGCACAGAACGAAAAGCATCCAGAGCTCCAAGAGAAGTGTCAAATGAGGTTGTTTGTCTGGAATCACCCAACGGCTGAGAACCTACGGCCTGGGCAGGAGGGACCTACCAGGTCTAGTTTTCTTGTCCCTAACACCAGGGCTACCCAAGGCCCTCGGGAGCCCAGTCAGCAGCAGATCCAGGGTTCCCCGTTCAATCTCCTCCTTCCACACTCCAGGGCCACCTTTCCAAAGCCCACCACCAGCTCCAGACCCAGCCCTTACCCCACTCAAGCAGTCGAAAGGGCCCTGTCATTCTTCCCAAGACCCAACCTCTTCAGAGTTTTTGACTGGGGTCTAGAGCTGGAGCAGACAAGGCTGCCTATTTCCAAGACCTGCTGGAGCCACCCGGTTTTGAGGATTATTATTATTAATAAGAATATTGTACTCATTAAATGATCCCTATGTGTCAAGCACTGCTCTAAGCCCTGGGGTAGATACAAGTTAATCAGATTGGACAAATTCCCCACCCCACAGGGGCTCACAGTCTAAGTAGGAGGGAGAAAGGGCATGGAATCTGTTCATTCATTCATTCAGTTGTATTTATTGAGTGCTTACAATGCCTGAATCTTTATGGAAGTGTATCTTATCTTCATCTCAGTCAAAAGCAAGAGAGACAGGTCTGGGAAGGCTGTGGTTGATTGCAGTGTAAAGAAAATCCATTAGAACAAAATAATTGGGTGCAGATCACTTCATTGAGCACTTGGGAAAGTACAATGCAATACTACAATACTATTATAAACACACATTCCCTGCCCACAGCAAGCTTACACTCTAAAAGGGGGAGACAGGAATTAATATAAATAAAGAAATTATAGATATGTACATAAGTGAAATGGGGCTGGGAGGGTGGATGAATGAAAGGAGCAAGTCAAGGCGATGCAGAAGGGAGAGGGAGAAGAGGAAAGGAGGGCTTAGCCAGGAAAGGCCTCCTGGAAGAGATGTGCCTTCAGTAAGCCTTTGAAGCTGGGGACAGTAATTGTCTGCCAAATTAGAGGAGGAGGGATGTTCTAAGCCAGAGACAAGACATGGGCAAGAGGTCAGTGGTAAGGTAGACAAGACTGAGGTACAGTGAAAAGGCTAGTTTTAGAGGCACAAAGTGTGTGGGCTGGGTTGTAGTAGAAGAGTAGCGAGGTGAGGTAGGAGACAATAATGACTGAGTGCTTTAAAGCCAATGGTGAGGAGTTTTTGTTTGATGCGGAGGTAGATGAGCAACAATTGGGAGTTGTCTGAGGTGTGGGGAAAGAAGAAAATGAATGTAGAAAAACATCTGGGCAACAAAGTGAAGAATGGACTGAAATAATAATGCTGGTATTTGTTAAGCGCTTACTATGTGCTGAGCACTGTTCTAAGCGCTGGGGTAGACACAGGGGAATCAGGTTGTCCCACGTGGGGCTCACAGTCTTAATCCCCATTTTACAGATGAGGGAACTGAGGCACAGAGAAGTTAAGTGACTCGCCCACAGTCACACAGCCGACAAGTGGCAGAGCTGGGATTCGAACTCATGAGCCTTGACTCCAAAGCCCGTGCTCTTTCCACTGAGCCACGCTGCTTCTCAGTGTGAAATGGAGTGAGACAGCAGACAAGGAGGTCAACAAGAAGACTGGTACAGTAATCAAGGCAGGATATGATAAGTGATTGGATTGGTGTGGAAGCAGTTTGGATGAAGAGAAAAGGATGGATTTTAACGGCCATGAAGGTGGAACTGACAGGATTTAGTGATGGATTGAATTTGTGGGCTGAATGAGAGAGAGTCAAGGATAACGCCAAGTTTACAGGCTTGTGAGAGAGGAAGAATGGTGGGGCCATCTACAATGATGGGAAAGTTAGAGGGAGGACAGGGTTTTAGTGGGAAGATAAGAAGTTCAGCTTTAGACACATTTAGTTTGAGGTGACGGGAGGACATCCAAATAGAGATGTTTTGAAGGCAAGAGGAAATGCGAGACTGCAGAGAGGGAGTGAGATCAGTGCTGGAGATGTAGATTTGGGTATCATCCACAGAGAGGTGGTAGTTGAAGCGATGGGACCAAATGAGTTCTCCAAGGAAGTGGGTGTAGATGAAGAATAGAAGGTGACCCAGTACTGAACCTTGAGGAACTCCTCCCCTCCCCTGGTTAGGAAGTGGGAGACAGAGGAGGAACCAGTGAAAGAGACTGAGAATAAGCTGCCAGAGAGATAAGAGGGAAACCAGGAAAGGATAGTGTCAGTGAAGTCAAGGTTGGATAATGTTTCCAGGAGAAGGGGCTGGTTGACAGTGTCAAAGGCAGCTGAGTGGTCAAGGAGGATTAGAATGGAGTAGAGGCCATTGGATTTCGCAAGAAGGAGATCATTGGTGATCTTTGAGAGGGTGATTTCTGTGGAGCGAAGGGGACAAAAACCAGATTAGAGGGGGTCAAGGAGAGAAATGGAGGAGAGGAACTTGAGACAGCAGATGTAGACGACTTGCTCAAGGAGTTTGGAGAGGAATGGTAGGAGGGAGATCCGGCGATAACTAAAGGGAGCCGTTGGGCCAAGAGAGTGGTGGTTTTTTTAGGATGGGGAGATGTGGGCCTGTTTGAAAGCACTGAGGAAGAAGCCACTAGAGAGTGAACAGCTGAAGATGGCAGTTAGGGAGGGAAAAAGAGAGGGAGCAAGTGTTTTGATAAGGTGTGAAGGAATGGAGTTGGATGCACAAGAGGAAGAAGTGGATTTTGAGAGAAGGCAGGAGATCTCCTCTAGTGATATTGCTGGGAAAGATGGGAAAGTTGAAGAAAGGGCAGGATACGGGAGGGACTGGTGAGAAGTCATCAGAGATTTTAGGAGATCATGCCTAATAATGTCAATTTTCTCAATAAAATAGGTGGCCGGGTCACTGGGGCAAGGGATGGGAGAGGCAGGGAGTTTGAGGAGGGAGCTAAATGTCTGGAACAACTGGCAAGGGCATTGGGTATGGGTGTCAGTAAGGATGGAGAAATAATTTTGCTAGGCAGAGGAGAGGGCAGAGTTAAAGCATGCAAGGATAAACTAGAAGTGGATAAAGTCAGTCTGATATCTAGATTTCCTCCAGCAGTACTCTGAAGCTAGTGCACTAGAGGAAAGGAGGCAGGCTGTGGAGGTGATCCAGGGCTGAGAGTTAATGGTACAAGGTAGATGAAGGGTTAAGGGAGCGAGTGAGTTGAATTCTATAGAGAGGGTAGTGAGAGTGTCTATTTGGTCATCAAGGGAAGGTAGTTTGGGTATGGAGGCTAAATAGGGCATGATGGGTTGACAAATTGGATACAGTCAAAAGATCACAGATCTTTGTAGAGGAACAGCACAGATTTGTGGGGAGGAGGTGAAGAAGAGAGAAGGCAGGTGAGAAGGTTGTGGTCAGAAAAAGATTTCAGTGAGACTTCCGAGATGTGCAGTGGCTAGAGATGATGAGATCGAGTGTGTGTCCAAGTTGATGAGTAGGTGAGGTGGGGAGGAGTAGGAGGTCAGTGGAGTTGAGTGATACAAGGCGGGCGACGGAAGGGTCATTAGGCACATCTATGTGGATCAATGTAGGCATGTTAGAAAGAGAGAAGGAATGTGAAAAAGTGATCAAAATGGTTAAAAAAGTTGGAGTTGGGACCTGGGAGCCAGCAGAATCCACGTTTTCCAGATTTATGGTATTTTTTTAAACAGTATTTGTTAAGTGCTTACTATGTATCAGGCACTGTACTAAGTGCTTGGGTAGATACAAGATAATGAGGTTGGATCCAGTCCCTGTTCTACATGGGACTCACAGTCTTAATCCTCATTTTACAGATGGGGTAACTGAGGCACTGAGAAGTGAATTGACTTGCCCAAGGTCACACAGCGGACAAGTGACAGGGCCAGGATTAGAATCCAGGTCCTCTGACTACCAGGTCCATGCGCTTTGCAATAGGCCACGCTGCGTCTCAGGCGGCATCCAGATTCTCCACAAAGGATGTTTAGATACTCCTGGATAAGGCTGTGACCAAGAAGAGCGACTGCAGGCACCCTGCCCAGGTCTTGGCTAGCTCACTGACCAAAATCCCCCCAGAAATTCCCCTCCTGGGGTCTGGCTATCCATTTTCCCATGCTGTCCCTTCTCCAGACCTCATAGACTTGGACTCAGATCTTTGTTGCCCAGGACATCCTGATATGGGAGAGGACTTGGAGATGGGTGTGAGGATCTGGGACCTGGACCGGGAACCCCCCAACCCTCTGGGGGTCCTGGGCCTCATCAGAATTCATGTTTCTTCCCCTCTCCAACCACAAAGAAGGGAATATGTAGAGATCTAGACGGTTACTCAACACACTGGCAACTTTATCCTTGGGACAGGCCTGACTCTTTCTTTCCCCCCTGGGGTTACGTGTGTGAGTGTGCTATTCACTCAAACACAAAAAGACCCTCTTTGCCGGTTTTAAAAAATCCATTGTAATTGAATTCACAGTTTCCTCCCTTGGGTCAAAAATACCTGGAATCGCACATCCACTCTCTCTCCCTCTCCCCCCGCAACATCCCAAAACCGGGTTTTCTGGGGCCTTGAGGACAATGGCACTCTTTCTCATACTGCCCACAGGGCAGGGAAGGGAAAACTTGCTTTCTCCATGATGGTAAATGTGGTGGTGGGGCTTCAGTGGTTGTAACCCCACTTCCAGCCGTTCAGTTTGATTCCAGAGTACTTTGTCTTTGACTCAAGGACAGAGAAGCGTCAGCAGGGATTTTGTTTTGTTTTTTAATTGTATTTGTTAAGCACTTTCTAAGTGCAGGAAATGTACTAAGTGCTGGGATAGATACAAAGTACTCCCACTCCCTTATTCCCTCTCATTTGAGGCCTGCCAGGTGGGAGGTTTCAGGGAATAAAGGGACACCAAAATTTCTTCCAAATTTTCTAAGATTCCCAGTCTTAAACCCCTTTTTTCTTGGGTGGCACTGGCTTCACTCTGGTTTTACTTTAATTCCAGTTAGGGAAGTAGTGTGTCCTAGTGGAAAGATCCCGGACCTGGGAATCAGAGGACATGGATTCTAACCCTGGCAAATCACCTTGGACAAGTAACTTAACTTCTCTGTGCCTCAGTTACCTCCTCTGTAAAATGGGGATTAAGATTCGGAGTCCCATGTGAGATGTGGACTGTGTTCAACTGGATTAGCTTGTATATATCTCAGCGCTTAGTACAGTGCTTGGTATATTCATTCATTCATTCAATCATATTTATTGAGTGCTTTCTATGTGCAAAGCACTGCACTAAGTGAATGGGAGAATACAATGTAACAACAAACAGACACATTCCCTGCCCACAACGAATATACGGTAAGCACTTTACAACTACCATTAAAAAAAAAACCCAAAAATCTCAGTAAGAGAACTAAGGTTCTGACTATTTTCCTCATATGATGTCCACATTTCTACCAGCTATTTGTGAATCAATCAACTGTGTTTATTGAGTACTTACTGTGTGTGGGCAGAGCACTTGGGAGAGTACAGCATAACAGATTTGGTAGACATGTCCACTGCCCAAACCCAGGATGGACCAAGCCCAGTTTCCCTCAGGGTAGCCTCTCCATCCTTCTAGGTCTCTGCCCATTAGGAGAACAAAGTACAATGGGAAATGGAACAGAAAAGGCAGCAGGAATTTTCTGTCTGGGGCTCACTGGCACCTTGGCACAAGGCAAGCATAAACCTTTTGTAACAGGGCAGTCCTGCCACCTCCTCTGCTTACTCCTGGTCCCTTTTTGTTTGTTTGTTTGTTTACATGGCATTTGTTAAGCTCTTACTATGTGCCAGGCACTGTACTAAGTATTGGGGTAGATACAAAGTTGTAGGTTGGACACAGTCCCTGCCCTGCTTGGGACTCACAGCCTTAATCCCCATTTTACAGATGAGGTAACTGAGGCCCAGAGAAGGGAAATGATTTGCCCAAGGTCACACAGCAGACACGTGGCAGAGCGGGGATTAGAACCCAGGTCATTTTGACTCCCAGGCTGCTTCCGCACACTAGCCAGAAAAGAGACCCTGTTTATTTTCTGCAGTTCATCCCAAGCACCTCCAGAGAGTCAGTTCATTTTGAAGAAGATTTAGAGGGAGATGGAGGGTGGCCTGGCTTAGCCGAAAGAGTGGGAGTCAGAGGAACTGGGTTCTAATTCTGCCTCCACTAATAATAATGTTGGTATTTGTTAAGCGCTTACTATGTGCAGAGCACTGTTCTAAGCGCTGGGGTAGACACAGGGGAATCAGGTTGTCCCACGTGGGGCTCACAGTCTTAATCCCCATTTTACAGATGAGGGAACTGAGGCACAGAGAAGTTAAGTGACTTGCCCACAGTCACACAGCTGACAAGTGGCAGAGCTGGGATTCGAACTCATGAGCCCTGACTCCAAAGCCCGTGCTCTTTCCACTGCGCCGCACTCCTTACCTGCTCTGTGACCTTGGGCAAGTCACTTCATTTCTCTTCCTCTGAAGAATGGGGATTAAATGGCTATCCTCCCTCCTCCTTAGACTCTGTGCCCATAGGGAACAGGGACTGTGCCCAATCTGGTTATCTAGTGTCTAACCCAGTGTCTTGTACAGTGCTTGGCACATAGCAAGTACTTAACAAATCATTAGTATTATTACTGTTGTTGGGTGGGTACCAAGGACCCAGTAGTGACCAATTCCAGGGGGATGGGTTACAGCCTCCCAATTTCCAGTGGGATCCAGTAATGACTATAAACTTGCTGTGGGCAGGGAACTTGTCTACCAATTCTGGGTTTTGTTATTCTTAATGGTATCTGTTAAGCACTTGTTATGTGTCAGGCACTGTACTACACGCTGGGGTTGATACAAGCTAGTCAGGTTGGACACAGTCTCTGTGCCACATAGAGCGTACAGTCTTAATCCCCATTTTACAACTGAGGTAAGTGAGGCACAGAGAAACCAAGTGAGTTGCCCAAAGTCACATAAAAGACTAGTGACGGAGCTGGGATTAGAACCCAGGTTCCTTCTGACTCCCAGGCCGGTGCTCTATCCACTAGGCCATGCCACTTCTCTAATCGTAATATTGTTAAGCACTTACTATGTGCCAGGCACTGTACTAAGCTCTGGGGTGGAAATATGTAAATTGGGTTGGACACAATCCCTGTCCCACGTGGGGCTCACAGTCTCAATTCCCATTTTCCAGATGAGGTAACTGAGGTCCAGAAAAGTGAAGTGATTTGCCCAAGGCCACACAGTAGACAAGTGGCAGAGCCAGCATTAGAACCCATGACCTTCTGACTCCCAGACCCGTGCTCTATCCACTACGCCATGCTCCAAGCTGCTTCTCTACATGGTTATATTGAACTCTCCCAAGTACTTAGTAGAAAAGCAGTGTGGCTTAGTGGGACGAGCACGGGCTTGGGAGTCAGAAGGTCATGGGTTCTAATGCTGGCTCTGCCACTTATCAGCTGTGTGACTTTGGGCAAGTCACTTCACTTCTCTGTGCCTCAGTTACCTCATCTGGAAAATGGGGATTAAGACTGTGAACTCCATGTGGAACAGGGACTGGGTCCAACCTCAGGTGGGACAACCTGATTATCTTATATGTACCCAGTGCTTAGAACAGTGCTTGGAAATAGTAAGCACTTTACAAATTCCATCATTTTTTTTGCAGTGCTCTGCACAGAGTAAGCACTCAATTGATATGATTGATGAGGAAACTCTAGAGCATCCGAGGATACCGAGTACATCGTGGTGACACTAGAATGTGTGGCATTGGGGAGCCAGGATAATGCTAAGAGGTTCTAACTGGAGTTGAGACGGTGCAGTAACAGCCTCCCTCCAAAACACATTCTGTGGAGCCCTAAAGGAGAGGCTGCCATGACTTCTGGCTTGTTTGCAAGAATGTCCCTCCCAGGGGATTTTCTCCCTGGGGCAGAACGTCCTCCGCTCACCTCCCTCCGCTTCCATCTGGCTTTGTCTCCTCCTACAACAGTAGCAGGAGAACTTTGTGAAGAATAACAAGCAGTGGGGCTCCCAGCATGGACTTGGGAGTCAGATGACCTGTGTTCTAATCCCAGCTCCTTCAAATGTTTGCTGTGTGACCTTAAGCAAGTCACTTAACTTCTTTGTGCTTCAGTTCCTCAACTACAAAATACAACAATTTTGTTTACTACTACCACTAATTTTAAAAACAAAATATCCTCCCCTCCCAGTGTACTTATTTTTCTTATGGTATTTGTTAATCACTTGTCTTGTCTTATGCCATCTGGTCATCTCCGACCCATAGCGATGCCGTGGACACATCTCTTCCAGGACACCCCACCTCCACCTGCAATAGTTCTGGTAGTGTATACATAGAGTTTTCTTGGTCAAAATCCAGAAATGGTTTACCGTTGCCTCGTTCCGCACAGTAAACTTGAGTCTCTGCCCTCGATTCTCTCCCATGCTGCTGCTGCCCAGCACGGGTGAGTTTTGACTTGTAGCAGATTGCCTTCCACTTGCTAGCCACTGCCCAAGCTAGGAATCGAATGGATAGGCCTCTACTTGACTCTACCTCCCATAGTCAAGACTCATAGAGTACCGGAAACTCTCCACGTGCAATCCTGAGAGGGGGTTGAGCACTTACTATGCATCAAACACTGTTCTAAGCGCTGGGGCCGATACAAGTTAATCAGGTTGGACACGGTCGCAGCCAGACAAGGCTCATGGTCTAAGTAGGAGGGAGAACAGGTATTGAATCCCCATTTTCCAGATGAGGGAACTGAGGTACAGAGAAGCCAAGTGACTTGCCCAGGATCACATAGCAGGCAAGGAACAAGTTCAGGATTAGTATTCAAGTCCTCTGACTCCCAGGTTTGTGTTCTTTCCGCTAGACCACACCATTTCCCAGTACAATACTTTGATGCTAGATTCCCAGCAAGGACTGAGCAAGGTGCTTCTGAAAGGGGCTTTAAAGACCCCCAAATTGCATCTTTGTGACCTGTTAGCTCTTCAACATCCATCTTCCCATCCCAAGCCATCCCCCTGCAAGGCCCCCACCCCCTTTGGGAGCCACTCCCCATCATCATCAATCAGTTGTATTTATCGAGGGCTCACTCTGTGCAGAGCACTTTTCAGGAGAGACAGGAGGCAGGGAAGTCACCAAGGACCTCCCTCTTTAGACTGTAAACTCGTTAGGAGCAGAGAACATGTCTACCGACTGTTGTAGTGTACTCTCCCAAGTGCATAGTACAGTGCTCTGACACAGTAGGTGCTTAATAGATACCATTGGTGATGATGATGAAGAAGGCTAATGCATAAATTGAGGGGAGATAGAATAAGTGCATTTGGCTACTGTGTCCTGGCAGCAGCACTCTCAATCAATCAATCAATTGTATTTATTAAGCATTTATTGCAGAGCACTGTACTAAGCACTTAGGAGAGTGCACTCTAGCAGTATAACAGACACATTCTCTGCCCCCAACGAGCTTAGAGCTTTGGCCAGGTGGACACACTAAGGCCTAGCCTGGGGCCTTGCTCGGGGCCAGTCTGCCTACCTATCAACTGGGGGAAAAACTCAGGAGTCCTGAATCCTTGACAGCAGTCTCCAGCAGCCAAAGCTGCCAGCCTCTCACCAAAAGCACCAGAGCAGGGGACTGAAAGGAGTGATCCAGACTCTTTTGCATATTGTTGCCCTTCCACTTTATAGGTTTTTCATTAAGCCACATAATCCCCAGAACTCTCCCCACCCCAGCAGACTGTTCAGTGTCCTACTAGGCCAGTCCAGCTGAGTAAACCTCTGGTGCCATTCTGCCTGGATGCTCAAGGTCTGGAACTCCTATAATTCTCTCCCCATCCCTCCCAGATGGTAAAACCAGGGAGGTCTCTCGAGGTCTCATGGCCCCTGCTCAGATGTCTCTCCAAGTTATTCTTCCTCAAAGAAAAGGGCTGGGCTCCCATCCCCCACCAGGGGCAACAGGATAAATGAAATTCCTAATCTGCGTGACCTCTGACCTGGCTCTTAACCCTTCATACTCTAATTGAGACCAAGCTCTCTCCTCCAGAATGAGAATTTCCAGAAACCCTACTGCAGGGAGGGGAGGGGAAGGGAAAAGAGGAAGTCGGGGGTCAGGGAAGAGACCTGGGAAAGATTAGATGAAACTCCAGATGGGATTGTCATTGGCAGGGCAGTGGCCTTAAAGGAGAAACTGCACTGGGAATGGTCTGGCCAGACCCTGTCCCACCCCCTACCCCACCCCCTATTCCAGCCCCAGCCCCAAGACCCTTCCGATCGGGATGAGGCTGCGGCCTTGGAATCCAAGTTCAAGTCCTTTCTGTCAGCAACAGCTCAGGACTCAGAGGGGAAGGGAGGAATGACCAACAGTCCCAGAGAGAGTTAGGGTATTTCTGAAACAGCTCAGCACAGGCTGAATCCAGACCACGCCCGCTCAATCCTGGCTACAGATCCTCATCAGATGGTCAGTCAGTCAGTCAGTCTGTCAGATAATAGTATTTGCTGAGTGCTTACTGTGTACAGAGCACTGTACTAAGTGCTTGGGAGAGTATAATATGACAATATAGCAAACATATTCCTAACAGTCTAGAGCTGACAGTCTAGAGGTCAATAATATAAATAAAATTACAGATATGTACTTAAGTGTTGTGGGGCTGGGAGCGGGGACTTGTCTGCTCTGTGACCTTGGGAAAGTCAATTCACTTCTCTGGGCCTCAGTTTCCTCATCCGTAAAATGGGGATCAAAACTGTGAGCCCCATGTGGGACAGGGACTGTGTCCAACCAGATTTGCTTGTATCTACTCCAGAGCTTAGTTCAGTGCCTGGCACACAGTAAGCACTTCACAAATACCAGAAGTATTATTATTATTATTATTATAAAGGGAGCAAGTCAAGGTGATGCAGAAGTGAATGGGAGAAGAGGAAAGGAGGGCTTGGTCAGAGAAGGCCACTTGGAGGTGATGTACCTTTAATAAGGCTTCAGTAATGCCATCTGTGGTCACCCGGCCCCGGCTACAAATCCAGTTCTACAAATCCTCAAACGGTGTGGCCTAGTAGAAAGAGTACAGGCCTGGGAGTCAGAGGACCTAGTTTCTAATCCTGTTTCTGTCAGTTACCTGTCTTCCTGTTTGCGTTTATATCCCCAGCCAAGTCTATCCAGGGACTGGATCCTCGTGGACCAGGAGAGTGTCTATCAACTGTTATTCTGTACTCTTCCAAGCATTTAGTTCAGTGCTCTACACACAGTAAGCCCTCAAGAAATGCTGATGGATTAGTTCTCCTTCTGAGGAGATGCCCATATGCACAGTTATCCTGGAGCTGTCGGGAATGGTAACCCTAACAGCCCTGCTGGATGAAACTTCCACGTATGTGAGGTTGGCAACTCTAGTCAATGTGATATGGCCCTCCTGGCCTGGATCCCCAAAGGGAGAAAATGATGGGATGAGGGGATGATGGCAGTAGCCAAAGATTAGGGGGCTTTTCATGCCCAACCAAACCCAATCGTTTGGTTTGGAACCAGCTCAACATGGCTTGGACCCCTGGGACCCAGCCCCGACAAAACACCAGCTTGGGGAAGAGTGAGTAACTTGCAGTGGGGAAGAGGGACAACACCAGTTTCCTTCAAATTTATGGGTTCTCCTTTCCTCACCACACTGCTAGCAGTGCCTCTGGGTCACTAGATATTTGCAACAAGCAAAAACCACAGTATTTCCTAGCTCAACGGACCACGCTAGGGACCGGAAGGAGAAGAGTCATCCCTGTGGTTCAGATTCCTGCCCCCGGGATTCCTTTGGTCCCAAAAGTTTCCGAACAACAGGCAGGCCAAGCATGGGATCACGAGAGCTGCCACCTCATTGCGTGGGTACTGGTCTAAAACTGCTGTGAACCACACGAAGAAGATACATCTTTCGAAGAGACCAGTAGATCTCGCTGTTCTCCAGCAGGTCGACCAAAGTGATTCGATTCTGGAATGCCACCCCCTGGGCAGGTATTCCTAGATTCCCCCATGGCCCCCCATGAGAAGCAGCACGGTCTAGTGGATAGAGCACAGACCTGGGTCAGAAAGACCTGGGTTCTAATCACAGTTCTGACACCTGCTAGCTGGGTGGCCTTGGCCAAGTCTTCATTTCACTTCTTTGAGCCTCCGTTACTTCATCTGTAAAATGGGGATTAAGACATGAGCACCATACAAGACAGAGACTGTGCCCAACCTGATTAGCTTGTATCTGCCCCAGTGCTTAGTACAGTGCCTGGTGCATATAAGCGCTTAACGAAAATCATTTTTAAAAAAATGACCTTCCCTTCTGGCTCTTAGGATTCCCCGCCTTTCATGCCCTGTTCCTGGCTATTCCCACCTATTCTGCTCCCACCCACCCCCCTTTTAAGCCCCCCCAGGATGTCTGTATGGGTCCCAACAAATGTTGCACCCATAAATTCCCTGCCCCCTTAGACAACATCCCGCTAACACTTCCTCCCCACTTCCCCGGAGGACTGTAGACAATCCTGGCTCTGGGCCGTAGAAGTAGTCATAGTTATCAAGTGTTTACTGTGTGAAAATTACTGTACTAAGCATTAGGAGAAAATATACACATGGGAATTAAATGTGTTCTCTGTCCCTCGAGGGGCTCACAATCTCCCAGGAAGACTGTTTTTCTCTAAGAGAGTTAAGTAAGTCTATGGTGGGCTGTGGAGAAGGGAGAAACATTCTGCTGTGATACAGGCAGCCAACTGCCCCCACCCTCCCTTTCTTATCCCATGGGGTGTCACACACACCAGAATGATCCTCTAGGGTGCAGGGCCTGGGACAACTGCCCCTTTGGTCCTGCCCTAGGGCTGGTTCTGTTGCCACCCTGTGCATTCTCTCCAGGGTTCTGATCACAGCCTCCCACGAAGTCATTTGAAGAACAGGCATCAGGCCTGGCTACTCCTGCTCTCCTTCACAAGCCATGTCTGTTTGCCAGCTGCTACCTCAGGCCACGGGCAAATGCCACTGCTGGGTCAGACACAGCTAAGTATTCCGTCTGGGACGCTTGGCAGAGTCGTGGAAATAGAGTTCGTTCAAGTTCCTCTGAGACAAACATCCTGAGCATTAAGACCTTGACCTCTCAGCCGCCTGCGACATTATTGACCACCCCCTTCTCCTCGGAATGCAGCCAGCCCTTGGTTTTGCAGACACAGTACTCTCTTGGTTCTCCTCCTAGTTTTCTTTGTCTATCTCATTCGCCGGCTCTTCCTCCTCTCACTCCCTAACAGTGGGCATTCCACAAGGCTATTATAGCTTCCCTCCTTTTTTTACTTTATCCTCACTTTTTTGGGGAGTTCATCCATTCACGTGGTTTCAGCTACATTCTCTAAATGGACAGCTCTAAATTCTCCCCTCTAGTGCCTGTTATTCCATTTCGCATTTCCTCTTGCCCCAAGGATATCACTGCTCAACACAGACAAAACTGAACTTCTCTTATTCCCTCAAAAACCCTCCCCTCATCCAACTTTCCCTTCTTCATAAAATACCTGTTCTCCCTCCTTCTTAGACTGGGGTCCCCAGGTGGGACAGGGACTATGTCCTACCTGATTATTTTGTATCTAACTCAGCATTTAGTACAGTGCTTGACATATAGTAAATGTGCTTGGCACATAGTAAGCGCTTAACAAATACCATCATTATTATTTTAGTAAATGCTAGCAGATAGCACCAGAGGTATAACAGATCTGTGTGTGTGTGTGTGTGTGTGTGTGTGCGCGTGTGTGTGTGTGTGTGTGTGTATAAATAACACCATCTCCTCCCTGTCTCAGAAGTCTATAGATGGTGTGTTCCTCAGCTCCTCACTGTCTTTCAGCTTCCACATTCAGTAATCTGCTAAACCATGTTGGTTCTCCCTCCAAGATTTTTCCTGGATCCACCCCTTCTCAAACGGGTACCACACTGATTTAAGCACTCAATTTGTAATGATTCTCCCTCCCCTTTAGGCTGTGTCAGGGACTATGTCTGACCTGATTTTCTTGAATCTACTCCAGTGCTTAGTACAATGTTTGGCACTTAGCAAGGGCTTAACAAGTACCAATATTATTATTAATCAGACCACCTTACCAACTTCCTCAGGCTTCAGGTCTCTTCCACCTCACTACAGATCATACTCCACACTGCTGCCCAGATCATCTTTCTGAAATGTCACTCCACACACTTAACAATAATAATATTAATTATGGTATTTGCTAAGAGCTTTCTATGTTGGGGTGAACACAAGCAAATTGGGTTGGACATAGTCCTACTTGAAGCTCACAGTCTCAATCCCTATTTTACAGATGGAAGTTACTCATGTCTCTTCACTCCTCAAAAGCCTCCAAATGGCTGCTCATCTCTCTCCACAGCAGACAAAAATTATTTCCCATTGACTTCCAGGCCTTCCACTGACGTTGTCCGTTTTACGTATCAGCTCTCTTCATCCACTGCTCGCTAGGTTGCTCTCTGCTGCTACTAAGCTCATTTCCTAACTGAAATAATAATAATAACAATTATAATAATAAATCAACCAGTGATATATATCGAGTGCTTATTGTACCGAGAACTTGAGAGAGTACAATACAACAGAATTGGAAGACACATTCCCTATTTTTATTCAGTGCTTATTATGTGCCGAGTCCCGTATTAATAAAAGTAGATACAGGTTAATCAGGCCAGACACAGTCCCCGTCCCACAGGAGGCTAGCAGCTTAAGTAGGTAGGAGAACAGGTACTTAATCTCCATTAAGTAAGAAAAGCTGGGACATCTTCAGCACTTGGATGTAATAATGATAACAGTTATAATAATAATCATCATTTTTGGTAAGGTCCTTGTGTGCTGGGATCATTTCTACTAACTCTGTTGAATTGTACTTTTCTAAATACAGAGTTAGTGCTCAGTATATACCACTGATCGATGGATTGATTAAGCACTCACTATATGCCAAACACTGTACTGCACACTGGGATGGATAGAAGATAATCAGGTGGGATGCAGTCCATATCCCACATGAGGCTCACAGTCTAAGGTATATGTTTCTTCAATTGTGCATTTATTTATTAGGATTCCACTTCTTGAATTTTTATTTCTGCTTACTCCATTAGAGAGTATAAGCTCCATGTGGGCAGGGGTACACGGGATATACTTTCCCCAGAGTTTAATACAATCCATTTCACTCAGTGGGGCTCTATAAATATCATTATAACATCTCTTGCTGTTTCTTCTGCTACTACTACCACCAATAGCCCGATTGGAGATTTGAGTCCATTATCTGATTCAGAGTCCCGTCTCTCTTATGACTGTCTGGGGGTCAATTCCCTTTGCCCCTTTCCACGGAGACACTGAGACCAGCCCGTCTCTTTTTCACTCCCAAATGGATCAGGGGCGCCCCTGGAAACCCAGAGTAGCAGATCCCTCCCCCTGGGGCCAGGGACATTTCACTGTCCACAGGGCCAACCAGTCCAGCAAGGGGAGGAAGGAAGCAAATCGATTGACCTTCTAGAATGCAGAATTTCAGCCTCGTCAATAAAACTCACTGGGGTTTTTTACCGATTTCAAGAAGTGCCCACAGAAAGCCAGTTTAGCAGATTCCTCCCCCTGGTGCCCAGTCATTTCACTGTCCAAAGGACCAACCAATGTAGCCGGGGGGAGGAAAGAAGCAAATGGATAGACTTTCTAGAATGCGGAATTTCAGCCTGGTCAGTAAAGCTCGGAGGGGATTTTTACTGTTTTCAAGAGGTCAGTATTTACTGCAACCGTACTAGGATCCAATGCTCCAAACTTCAATAATGCATTCCTCGGGTCTCTTCTGACTTACCAAAGCCTTAGAAGTGGAGGCATACAACAGTTTAAGCATGCTGGGCCTTGATTTACACCATCTGTGAAGCAGTATGACTTAGTGATTAGAGCACGGACCTGGGATTCAGAAGGACCTGCGTTCTAATACCAGCTCCGCCAATTTGAACCGTAGGCAAGTCTCTTCCCTTCTCTGGGCCTCAGTTCCCATCTGTAAAATGGGGATTAAGACTATGAGCCCCATGTGGGACATGGATTGTGCCCAACCTGATTAGCTTGTATCTACCCCAGTGCTTACTACAGTCCCTGGCCTACGAAAGAGCTTAACAAATTTCGTAAAAAGGGCTTCCCTCCTTCTGGGCTTAGAGACCCCCTAAGGAAAAAATCGTTGCTCATTGGTGTAACTTGGTGATTTCCTGATGGGGAGCTCCCTCTAGTGCCCTGCTAGGACTTTGTCTTGGCTCTCACCTGAGAAAAACCTTGTCGTCCAGTAAGTAAGTCACCATCCCACTTCCTTGACCCAACTTGACCATGGCCAACTCTCAACCTAGGTCTGACCAGCTCCTACCCGGTTTAGGTAAAAGATCCCTGGAGAAGTTGGATCATCTTCATGCCCATTGGTCTCAAGCTCCTAGGTTTAGACATTTGGGACATTTCTGGGGGTGTTGCTTTAGAGTGCTTGGAAAAGGAGGGGATAGACCTGTTGTCATCATCAGCGTGGCTTAGTGGAAAGAGCAGGGGCTTGGGAGTGAGAAGTCGTGGATCCTGGCTCCGCTACTTATCAGCTTTGTGATTTGGGGCAAGACACTTGACTTCTCTGTGCCTCAGTTCCCTCATCTGTAAAATGGGGATTAAACTGTAAGCCCCATTTGGGACAACCTGATTAGCTTGTATCAACCCCAGCGCTTAGAACAGTGCTTGGCACATAAGTAAGAACTTAACAAATACCATCAACATCGTCATCATCATTATTATTATTATTATCATCAATGGTAAATATTAAGTACTTACTGTGTGCTGGGCACTGTACTAGGCACTTGGGAGAGTACAATACCAAAGAGTTGGTAGGTGTATTCCCTATCTACAAGTTTAAAGTCTAGACTCCTTTCAGAAGGTGCAGGATTCAGAATATGCCAGGTTCTTTGCCAATCAGATAGAAGTTGCAGCCCCTTCACTCCTCTCCCCTGGAAGAGAATCTTGGGAGGCCACATGTACCCACCCCCCCAGTGGGCCCTGGCTTCCCTTTGGGAGTGGCCTGAAGCAGCGTGGCTTAGTGGAAAGAGCAGGGGCTTGGGAGTCAGAGCTCATGGTTTCTAATCCCGATTCTGCCACTTGTCTGCTGTGTGACCTTGGGCAAGTCACTTAACTTCTCTGTGCCTCAGTTCCCTTATCTGTAAAATGGGGATGAAGACGGTGAAGCTCATGTGGGACAACCTGATTACCCTGTATCTACTCCAGTGCTTAGAACAGTGCTCTGCAAAGAGTAAGTGCTTAACAAATACCAACATTGTTATTATTATTATTGTTACCTGGACACCTGACACCAATGCCCAGTGCCTCTCCTGTTGATCTCTGCCTAGGTTGTAAGCTTGTTTTGGGCAGGTGTTGTGTTTGCTAATTCTGTTGCACTGTTCTCTCACAAGCATTTAGTAATAATGATAGTATAGGCATTTGTTAAGCGCTTACTATGAGCAAAGCACTGTTCTAAGCACTGGGCAGGATACAAGGTGATCAGGTTGTCCCACGTGGGGCTCACAGTTTTAATCCCCATTTTACAGATGAGGTAACTGAGGTACAGAGAAGTTAAGTGACTTGCCCAAAGTCACACAGCTGACAGGTGGCAGAGATGGGATTTGAACCCATGATCTCAGACTCCCCAGCCCATTCTCTTTCCACTGAGCCATGCTGCTTCTCTACTACAATGCGCTGCACATAATAATAATAATGATAATGATTATGGTATGTGTAAGCAGTTACTAGGTGCCAAGCACTGTTCTAAGCTTTGGAATAGATAAAAGTTAAATAGGTTGGACACAGTCCCTGTCCCACATGAGGCTCACACATTTTCCAGATGAGGTAACTGAGGCTCAGAGAAGTGAAATGACTTGCCCAAGGTCATACAGCAGACATGTGGTGCAGTCGGAATTAGAACTCAGGTTCTTCTGACTCCCAGGCCCATCCAATAAAATACCATTGATTGACTGATTAACTGACTAATTTCACTGGAGACATCCTCATCCATGACACATTCCAATCTTCTACAAAAAGAGCAATGAAGAGATCCTCTAAAAATTTGATCAGCCAATCAGTCAATCCGTCAATGTTATTGCTTGAGCACTTACTGTGTGGAGATTACTGTATTAAGTGCTTTTTTGAAGGACAGTACAACAGAGTTAGTAGACACATTCCTTGACCACCAAGAGCTTAGAGTCTAGAGCAGGAGACAGACATTGAAGTGAATTATGAATACACATAAAAGTGGTGTAGGACTGAGCATGGGGCAAATATCAAGTGCTTGAAGGGTGTAGATCCAAGTGCATAGGCGAAGCAGAAATGAGAGGGGAAAAGGGAAATGAGGGATTAGTTGTAGAGGGCTTCATGGAGATGTGATCTGAGAATGGCTTTAAGGGTGGGAGAGTGGTGGTTTTGTCATATATGAAGGAGGAAGGAGTTCCAGGCCAAAGGGAGCATGTGGGCAAAGGATCAGCAGGGAGATAAATAAGCTAGAGGTACAAAGAGTAGGTTGGCATTAGAGGAATGAAGTCTGTGGACTGAATTGTAGGAGGAAATCAGTGAGGTAAGGTAGGAGGGGAAGAAGTGATTGAGCACTTTAAAGTGGATGGTAAGGAGTTTTTGTTTGATGAGGAGGTGGGTGGGCAATCATTAGAGGTTCTTGAGAATGGGGAGATGTGGATTGAATGGTTTTAAAGAAATATGATTCAGGCAGCAGAATGAAGTATGGTTGGGAGTGGGGAGAGACAGGAGGGAGGGAAGCTGATGCAGTAATTAAGGTAGGGTGTAAGTGCTTAGATCAGCCTTGTGGATGTTTGGATAGAGAGGAAAGGGAGATTTAAGCAATGTTGTGAAGGGAGAACTGACAGGATTTAGAAATAGATAGAATAGGTGGGTTCAGTAAGAGAGATGAGTTGAGGATTATTCCAAGATTATAGGCTTGTGGGATGGGGATGATGGTGGTGTTGTCTAGTGATGGGAAAGACAGATGGAGGACAAGATTTGTGGGAAAAGATGAGGGGTTTTGTTTTGGACATTATTATTATTATGGAACTTAAGTGCTTACTATGCACCAAGCCCTGTACTAAGCACTGGAGTAGAAACAAGATAAATCATTTGGCCAGGAACCTTGGTTCCTGTTCCCCATGGAGCTCACAGTCTAAGTAGAAAGGAGTAGGATATAATCCCCATTTTATATATGGGGAAACTGAGGCACAGAGAAGTGAAGTGACTTGCCCAAGTCCACACAACAGACAAGTGGTGGAGCTGAGACTAGAACCCAGGTCCTCTGACTTCCAGGTCTGTGTTCTTTCCACTAGACATCTTGCCTGGCTAAGCCCTCTCCTCCTCTTTTCCCACTCCCTTTCGTGTCACCCTGAGTTGCTCCCTTCATTCATCCTCCCTCCCATCCCCACAGCACAAATGTATATATCTGTTATTTATTTATTTATTCATGCATTTACTCATTATGTATTTTAATATCTATCTCCCCCCAGACTGTGAGCTCACTGAGGGCAGGGAACCTGTCTGTTTGTTGTTGCATTGTACTCTCCCAAGAGCTTAGTACAATGCTTTGTACAAAGTAAGTACTCAATGAATACCATCGAATGAATGAATGCTTCTCTGACCTTTTAGATCTGATGTGTTAGCAGGACATCCAAGTAGAGATGTCCTGAAAGCAGGAGGCTGCAGAGAAGGAGAGAGGTCGGGCCTGGAGAGATAGATTTGGGAATCATCAGCATAGAGTTGAGACCATGGGAGTAAAAGAGTTCTTCAAGGAGGTAGGTGTAGATGGGGAACTGAGCCTTGAGGAACTCCTACTGTTAGAGGGTGGGAGGCAGAGGAGAAGTCTGAAAAAGAGGCTAAGATAGAAGGAGCACCAGGAGAGGACAGTGCCAGTGAAGCCAAGCTTAGATAATGTTCCCAGGAGAAGGGGGTGGTCCATAGTGTCAAAGGCAGCTAAGAGGTTAAGGAGAATTAGGATGGTGTAGAGACCAATGAAGTTGGCAAGAAAGAGGTCACTGGTGACCTAAGAAAGGGTAGTTTCCATGGAGCAAAGGGGGCAGAAAACATATTGGAGATGGTCAAGATAAAAATTGGATGAAAAGAAGTGGAGGCAGCAGATTTCAACTCACTCAAAGAGTTTGGAGGGAAATAGTAGGAGGGAACAATGGAGTGTCTTTAGAATTGAGGATAAATGACCATGTTTGAAAGCACTGAGAAAGAAGCCTTTGGTAAGGGAATGGTTGAAGATGACAGTCAAGGAGAGGAGAAGGGAAGGGCCAAGTGTTCTGGTAAGATGAGAAGGCATGGGGTCAGAGGTGCAGATGGAGGGAGTAGATTTTGAATGGTGGAGAGAGATCTCTTGAGATTCTGCCGGGAAAGATGGAGAGTAGAAGAGAGAACAGGAGGAGGGTGGGACTGGAGGAGGGGGAGACTGGAGAGAAGCAGGGGAGGTTTTAGGGAGGTCGCGCCAGATGATTTCAATTTTATCAATAAAGTACATGGCCAGGTCAGTAGGAGCAACAGATCGGGGAGGCCAGAGGACAGGGGTTTGAGGAGGGATTTAAACTTTTGAAACAACTGGCATAGGCAGTGGACATGGGTTTCAGTAAGGATGGAGAAATAATGCTGGGTGGAGGAGAAGCCAGAGTTAAAGCAGGTGAGGATAAGTCTGAAACTGAACGAGGTTGGCCTGGTGTTTAGATTTCTGACAACTGGGTTCTGCGGTTCCTGAAGAGGAGGGGAGGAAGCCGACTTGGAGAAGCAGCGCGGAAAGTGGAAAGTGCGCGGGCTTTGGAGTCAGAGGTCATGGGTTCGAATCCTGACTCTGCCACTTGTCAGCTGTGTGACTGTGGGTGAGTCACTTCACTTCTCCGTGCCTCAGTTACCTCATCTGGAAAATGGGGATTAAGACTGTGAGCCCCGTGTGGGACAACCTGATTCCCCTGTGTCTACCCCAGTGCTTAGAACAGTGCTCGGCACATAGTAAGCGCTTAACAAATACCAACATTATTATCATTATTACTTGTGCAGTTGATACAGGGCTGTGGGTATGTGGTACGAATGGGAAGAGGGACAGGAGAGTGAGGGACCTGGGTGGTTATTAATGTTCAATTACTGAGACCAGAACAAGCCGCAGGTCCTGGAAATGTTCAGGAAATTGAATAAATTGATTCAAATGAAGAGCTACTGGGGTGACTGCCCCCTGGTGGCCCCAAAAGGAACAGCTCAAGGGGAAAAGTGGCTAATCAAAAACAATTGCCCCTATTTGGGGGCGGTTTTCAGGGTACATAAAGAGAGGAAATCAATCTAGATCCTAGGGAGAGTATGGAAAACTGTGATCTTGGCTCCAAAATCTCCTTCCTGCGAAGCAGAAATAAGTTCTAAGGCAAGCAAGACCTTCACGCCTTAGAATGGATTAGTCCTAGGATGGCCTTGTTTTAAAAAATGGAATTTATAAAGCGCTAGTACTGTGTGCCAGGCACTGTACTAACTTCTGATTATGAATTATGAATATATATATAAAAGTGCTGTAGGCCTGAAGGTAATCATATGGGGCTCGGAGGTTTAATCCTCATTTTACAGAGGAGGTGACTGAGGCACACAGATGTTAAGTGACTTGCCTAACGTCACACTGCAGACAAGAGGCAGAGCAGGGATTAGAACCCAGGTCCTTCTGCCTTGCGAGCCCGCGTTCTATCCACCAGTCCATTCGGCTAGTTTCTAGGTGGGCTGGTCCCTGTTTGGGATATATAACTTTATTTCCGGGATTTTATTTTTTTAAATCCCAGACATCCTCCATCTTGGTCTCTGCCATCAAGTTTCAGTGTTCAAAAGTGGTGCCCATGTTTCCAGGAAGCAAGAGGAAAAGGCAATAATAATAAATAATGTTGGTATTTGTTAAGCGCTTACTATGTGCAGAGCACTGTTCTAAGCGCTGGGGTAGACACAGGGGAATCAGGTTGCCCCATGTGGGGCTCACAGTCTTAATCCCCATTTTACAGATGAGGGAACTGAGGCACAGAGAAGTTAAGTGACTTGCCCACAGTCACACAGCTGACAAGTGGCAGAGCTGGGATTCGAACTCATGAGCCCTGACTCCAAAGCCCGTGCTCTTTCCACTGCGCCACGCTGCTTCTCCAAGTAAGTAACTGCGATACTGGTAAGTACTTATCATGTGTCAAGATCAGACAACGTGGGGCTCCCAGTTTTAATCCCCACTTTCTAGATGAAGAAACTGAGGCACCATCTAAGAAGGTACTGGAGCAGGCTGTGGGAAATAGATGTAAAGTCCCCAGGAGAAATGCTCTAGGTTCAAGTGGCTTTGGGTAGACTTCTGCTAAATGATGAGTACGACACCATTTTGCTGCACTGTGCGTTGTGACACGTATGACCTCCCATGTCTGTATAAGACATGGGTATCACATGTCTGGCACAATACATGTGATAGCATGCTCCTCACCTTGCCCAGCACCTGCAAGAGCCATCAGTGGTCATCTTGATGAGTCCCTGCTCTCAGATTGTCCCTGATTCTAATCCAGAAGCAAAAGTTAATGAGGGAAAGTTATGGGGGTGACCTCAAACTTGACACGTCTAAAACAAAACTCCTTATCTTCCCACCCAAACCCTGTCCTCCCCCTCACTTTTCCATCACTGTAGACGGCACCACCATCCTTCCTGTCTCACAAACCCTAACCTTGGCATTATCCCTAACTCCTCTCTCTCATTCAACCCACATACTCAATCCATCACTAAATCCTGTCCAATTTTCACAGCATCACTAAAATCCAGCCTTTCCTCTCCATCCAAACTGCTACCTAGTTAATCCAAACACTTACTCTATCCCATCTTGATTACTGTATCAGCCCCCTTGCTGATCTCCCAGTCTCCTGTCTCTCTCCGCTCCAGTCCATACTTTGCTCTTCTGCCCAGATCATTTTCCTACAAAAGCATAGCGGCCATGTTTCCCCCCTCCTCAAGATCCTCCAGGGGTTGCCCATCCACCTCGGCATCAGACAGAAACTCCTCACCATTGGCTTTAAAGAGCTCGATCTCCTTGTCCCCTCCTACCTCCCCTCACTTTGCTCCTCTAATGCCAACCTTCTATCCCGCCCATGTCCCGCCTCTGGCCTAGAATGTCCTTCCTCCTCAAATCTGACAGGCAATTACTCTCCCCTGCTAGAGTGCTTTCCTGACGAAGCCCTCTTTTCCTTTTCTTCGGCTCCCTTCTGCGTTGCTCTGACTTGCTCTCTTTATTCATCCCCACTCCCAGACACACAGCACTATTGTACATATCTGTAATTTATTTATTTATATTAATGTGTGTCTCCCCTCTAGACTGCAAGCACATTGTGGGCAGGGAATATGTCTGCTTTTTTGTTATACTGTACCTTCCCAAGCGCTTAGTACAATGCTCTTCACACAGCAAGTGCTCAATAAATACAACTGACTGATTGACAGAACTCTCAAATCAATCAATCAAACAATGGAATTTATTGAGCCCTTTTTTAATGATATTTTGTAAGTGCTTACTCTATGCCAGGCAACATACCAAGCTCTGGGATAACTTTAAAATAATCCATTTGAACACAGTCCATTTCCCACATAGGGCTCACGGTCTTAATCCCCATTGTACAGATGAGGTAACTGAGGCATAGAGAAGTTAAGTGATTTGTCCAAGGTCACACAGCAGTCAAGTAGCAGAGCCTGTGATGGAGACAGGATTAGAACACAGGTCCTCTGATTCCCCGGTTCATACTCTGGCCGACAGGCTACTAGGCCATGTTGCTTCTCAAGTATCGGCTGGGGAGGGGAGAGACTGAAAGCAGGCAGGTCAGCAAGGACCCTGTATTCCCTACAACCCAGTCAAATCTCTGAGCCCTAGACAATACTGAGAGCGATGGGAAGCCAAAGGGAAATTTTCTTTCCATCTGTGACTGCATCCAGAGGCTGAGTCTCCCTTGGGCTCCCTGTTTCCGGATCTTGCAGCAGTGTGGCACAGTGGAAAGAGCACAGGTCTAGGAGTTATAGGACCTGCGTTCTAATCCTGCCTCTGCCACTTGTCAGCCATGTGACTTTGGATAAGTTATTTCACTTCTTCGTGCCTCAGTTTCTTCATCTGAAAAATGGGGATTCAATACCTGTTCTCCCTTCTATTTAGACGGAGACCCCCATATGGGACTTAATTATCAGTGCTTAGTACAGTGCTTGGCACATGGTAAGTGCTTTACAAATACCCCTATTATTATCATCTTGACAGTTTCCTTATGTCAATCATCACCAGGGAAGCTGAAAACCCAAAGCAGCAACAGAAGGTTTTCAAAAGCTGTTTCTATTAGACTGTAAACTACTTGGGGGCAGGGATCATGTCTACTCATTCTGTCTTACGCTCCTAATCGTTTAGGTCAGTGCTCCCAACACAGGTAGGAGCTCAGTAAATACCATCAATTTTCTGCACCGCCTTCACATAGCCACAGACAATCACTATGAGAAGCGGCGTAGCCGAGTGGAAAGAGCTCAGGCCTGTGAGTCAGAGGAATTGGATTCTAATCCCGCCTCTGCCAACTGCTTGCTGTGCGACCTTGGGCAAGACACTTTATTTATCTGTGCCTTGGTTTCCTCATCTGTAAAAAGGGAATTTGATACCTGTTCTCCTGCCTACTTAGACTGTGAGCCCCTTGTGAGACAGGGGCCATGTCCAGCCTGATTATCTTGTATCTATTCCAGTGCTAAGAACAGTCCTTGATAGTGCCTAACAAATGCTACAATAATAATAATACTAACAGTAATGATCACTAGATTATAACACCCCTCTCAGGATCGCCCCTGGAGAGTTTCCATTACTCCACCACTCTTGATTACGGGAGGGAGAGTCAAGCAGAGGCCTACCCATTCCATTCCTACCTCGGGTAGTGGCTAACAAGTGGAAGTCAAAACTCACCTGGGCTGGGCAGCAGTGGCGTGGGAGAGAGTCGAGGGCCGAGACTCAAGTTTACTGAGCAGGAGAGGGCAATGGTAAACCACTTCCATTTTTTACCAAGAAAACTCAGTGGATACACTACCTGAGCGACTGCAGGTGGAGAGTGAGGTGTTCCGGGAGAGGTGTGTCCATGGAGTTGCTATGGGTCAGAGATGACTTGACAGCATAAGACAAGACAAGATTGGAATATCCTCAAGGGAGATATAGTAGGACCTAACTTCTAATCACAACTCTGCCACTTCTCTGCTGAATGACCTTGCATGGCCTAGTGGAGAGAGCAATGGGAGTCAGAGGACCTGGGTTCTAATCCTGGCCCCGCCACTTGTTAGCTCCACCACCTTGGGCAAGTCACTAACTTTTCTGTGCCTCAGTTACCTTCCCTGTAAAATGGGGTTTAAGATTGTGAGCCCCAGTTGGGGCAGGGACAGTGCCCAACTCGATTTGCTTGTATTCAACCCAGCGCTTAGTACAGTGCCTGGCACGTAGTATGTGCTTAACAAACACCATTATTAGTATTATTAAGGTACTTAGCTTCTCTGTGTTTCAGTTGCCTCAGCTGTAAAATGGGATTAAGACTGTGAGCTCCACACGGGACAGGGACTGTGTCCAACCGGATTATCGTGTATCCACCCCAGTGCTTAGTACAGTATCTGGCACAGAGTAAGCACTTAACAAATACCAAGAAAGAAAAGACATAATCTCACAGACACAGCTGCTCAGTGGTTAGTTAGTGGGACTTGCCAGAATCCCCGGACGTGGGTCAGGGGTCCCCAGACGCTGCTCTCCTTACGCCAACAGACCAGTGTGGCATAAGCTCTCAGAGCAGGCCTGAATCTGGTTGGAGGATGTTCTGGCTTAGGTGGGGACACTTTAGACGAGGTGGCCGAGACATGAGATGTGTCAAGCTCTGTGCTGAGTGCTGGTATAGATACAAGCTAATCAAGTCGGACACAGTCCCCGTCCCACATGAGGCTCACAGTCTAAATATGAGGAAGCGCAGGTATTGAATCCCCATTTTACAGTTGAGAAAACTGAAACACAGAGAAGTGAACTGACTTGTCAGCTGTGTGACTTTGGGCAAGTCACTTCACTTCTCGGTGCCTCAGTTCCCTCATCTGTAAAATGGGGATGAAGACTGTGAGCCCCACGTGGGACAACCTGATTCCCCTGTGTCTACCCCAGCGCTTAGAACAGTGCTCGGCACATAGTAAGCGCTTAACAAATACCAACATTATTATTATTATTATTAACTGACTTGCCCAAGATCCCCCAACGGACGAGTGGTGGAGCTAGGATTAGAACCCGGGTCCTCTGACTCCCAGGCCATGCTCTTTCCATTAGGCCATGCTGCTTCCTATGTGAAAAGCCCGAACTGTTGTCCTTTGTGTATGGTTTGGTGTGTGTCCCTTGGTGTGGTTGCCAGGAGAACGTCCCCTTCGCCCTCCCTCCCTCCCTTACTCGACCGCCTCACGTGAAGCCTCACTTTGATCATCCTCGTCGATGGTATTTAGTGAGTGCTTACTGTGTGCAGAACACTGTACTGAGTGCTTAGGGGAATACAATGCAACGACATTAGTAGACACTTTCCTTGGCCACAGCAAGCTTAGAGTCAAGAGAGACCCCTCTCCTGGGCTGAAGAGGAGACCTGTGAGGTGATGCAGGTTGGGGAAACAACAAGGCAGCTTCGATTCAGGTGAGGGTCTTGCAAGGAGGGACTCTGACCTGATGATCTTGTATCTACCCTAGCATTTAGCCCAGTGCTTGGCACGGCGTAAGCCCTTGATGGATGCTACCGTTCTTATTCCATTTATCATTAGACTGCTTTCCCCACATCCACCTGTCTGACCTAAATATTTTCCTTCTGCTCCAACCCACTCAACCACCCTGCCCCTCCCCCCTCCCCCTGCCTTCCAGTTGCTCCCTCCTCAGGCCAGCATAGAGCGTGGAGTCCCTTCCCAGAGAAGCAGCGTGGCATAGACCACGAGCCTGGGAGTCAGTAGGTCCTGGGTTCTAATTCCATCTCCGCCACTTGCCTGCTGTGTGACAGGCAAATCACTTCACTTCTCTGGGCCTCAGTTACCTCATGGGTAAAATGGGGATCAAGACTGTTGCCCCATGTGGGACAGGGACTGTGTCTAACCTCATTTGCTTCTATCCACCCCAGTGCTTAGTACAGTGTGTGGCACAGCGTCAACGCTTAAAAAATACTATAATTGTTATTGTTATTATTTTTATTATTCTGGCCGAAGAGCCAGGCTCAGACCCCTCCCAAGGAATCCAAGACTTCTATGGAAAGAACCGCTTAATTCCTGGCACTGAGAGCCCTCAGTACCCAAAGATTGAGGGCAGGAATGTGAAGCTTGTTTTTAATTCTGAGGCTTTTCAGTTTATCATTTCGCTTCTGTGTCCGCACACCGAGTTCCCGTTCTCATGGTGACCCAGACCGTCTGAATTAGTCATCTGTCCAGAGCGGCTGTACTTTGGAAAATGCAGCTGGATTCTTTGGAGATTACAGCACTTGGGGAGTTTTCCCGACAAATAAACAGAGTGAGGAATGGGCTTGAGATCTGAGAGGGGATTTTTCTGCTGTGATTTACCAGGACAATGTGCAGTAGGATAAACAATATTAGGGGGTCTCTGATGTCTTTCAGGATCACCCCGCCTTTCCACCCACCTATGGGGCGTAGGTTATTCCCCATAGAGTATGTCTAGACATGGCAACAAGCTTTGGCTACATGGGCTCTATGAAGAGTCTATTTCTTTGGATAAGTAGGACCCCAGACTGAATTTTGATTAGAGCAAATGGCTGGGACTGAGAAGAAGGGGCATGGGATGAGTTGGGTTCAACTTTAACTTATCCCCATCTCTCGCATTTCCCACCGCATCAGTTTCTCAGATTGGAGCTGCTATCTACTTTGTCCGTCGGAGGGAGGTTTCCAGGGCCTGTTTTGAGAGGCTTAGATGATCCGCACGCCCAACTTGAAGGGTCAGGAGTAGTCTTTTATCCTGGGGTTTGAATGCCGGAAGAGCCAAGCTCAGAAGTGATCACTGTCCAAGAGCGTTTTGGCTACCCATTTTCAAATAGCAAAGAGCACAAGAAGCAGCATGGTGTAGTGGATAGAGCACAGGCCTGGGAGTCAGAAAGACCTGGGTTCAAATCCTGGCTCTGCCACTTTCTCTGCTATATGACCTTGGGCAAGTCACTTCACTTCTCTGGGCCTCAGTTACCTCGTCTGTAAAATGGGGATGAAGACTGCAAGCCCCATGTGAGCCCATTGTGGGCAGGGGTCACCTCTATTTGTTGGTGAATTGAACTTCCCAAGCACTTAGTACAGTGCTCTGCACAAAGTAAGCGCTCAATAAATATGATTGAATGAATGAAAGACAGGAACTATGTCCAACTCGATTAGTTAGTATCTGCCCTGGTGATTAGCAAAATGCCTGGCTCATAGTAAGCACTTACCAATACCATTAAAAAAAAGGAACAAAGCTTGCCCAGGAGACACCATACAGGGATGTGCATTCTCCCCATTTTTAGTGCTTACTATGTATCAAGAACTATTCTGAGCCCCGGGATAGATACAATTTAATCAGGTTAGACATAATGCCTATCCCACATAGGGTACACAGTCTAAGTAGAGGGGAGAATTGGTATTGAATACCCATTTTACAGTTGAAGAAAGTGAGACACAGAGAAGTAAAGTGACGTGCCCATGGTCACACAGAAGGCAAATGGTGTAACTAGGATTAGAACTCAAAATGTCTAATTCCCAGCCCCTTGTTGCACCTCCTTGTCAACAAGAAGCTGGTTTATCTGGAGACATAATAATAATAATTAGGGAATTTGTTAAGTTCTTACTATGTGCTAAACGCTCTGATGTACTAAGCTCTGGAGGTAGATATAGAATTATCAGGCCAGACACAGTCCCTGTCCCACATGGGGCTCAGAGTCTAATAAGGGGGAGAGAGAACAGGTATCAAATCTCCATTTTACAAATGAAGGAACTGAGCCACGGAGACTTGCCCAAGGTCACACAGCAGACAAGTATCGGTGCCGGGATTAGAACCCAAGTCCTCTGACTCCCAGTTCCGTGCTGTATCCTCTAGGCCACGCATGAAGCAGAATCTGTCAACATCTTTAAGGCCCATAAAGAGGTCAGAAACTTGCCACTGTGGAAACTGCAACGTGAGACTAGAGGATCAAGGGTTGCCAAGTCATGAGTTGGGAGGGGCCACTAGGAAGTTAAGTGGCTTGCCCAAGGTCACTCAGCAGCTAAGTGGCCAGAGCTGGGTTTAGAATCCAGGTCTTCTGCCTCCCAACCCTGTGCTCTTTCCACTAGGCCATGCTGCTTTCAGGTTGGTAACGAGCTTAGGCATCAAATCTTTAGACCTTGCTCATTCCTGGATAGCTCTATGGTACATTCCATTTTGCTCTGAATTATCATCCTATACATTTCTTTAGTATTTTCTATGTTTTCCAAACACTAACTTGGAAATCGCTGCGGCCAACAATGTTTAAGTATGGGTGGAACATAGAAAAATGCTATTTCAACTATACTGCTAGAAAATTTTTCTAAAACATCTTTCTGGACATGTCTCCCCCCAGTGAAAAACCCCCAAGGTACTGCCCATTTCTCTCCACCTCAAGCAGAAACTCCTGACAACTGGCTTCAGGTCATTCTATTAGCAATTTCCCGACTAACGGATCTAATTTTTTTCTCCCATTACAACCCAGCTCACACTCTTTGTTTCCCTCAAAATGAACTCCTAGGTGTGCCTTGTCCTTGCCCCTCCTATAGCTGATCTATTTCTCACCCCCTTCTCCCTGCCTGGAAGTCCCCTTCCTCCCCACCCCCCCACCCCACCCAGCCCCTCTTCATATCAGCCAGTCCACAGCTCTTCCCATCTTCAAAGTCCTTCTGAAATCTCCAGGAGGCCTTCCCCAATTATTCCCAGGTCATAGCCCTTTGTCCTTCTGTCTGTAAGTTATTTTGTCTGGCTTCCCTGCTAGTTTGTAAGTTCCTCATGGGCAGGGAATATGTCTACTTGCTCTATTTTACTCTCCCAAGGAGCACTGTGACCTAGCGGAAAGACCATGGGCCTGGGAGTCAGAGGACCTGGATTCTAATCCCAGTTCTCCCACTTGTCTGCTATGTGACCTTGGGAAAGTCACTTAACTTCTTTGCCGATTCCCTCATCTGCAAAATGGGAGTTCAATACCTTTTCTCCCTTCCCCTTAGACTGTGAGCCCCACGTGGGACCTGATTATCTTATATTTATTCCAGTGCTTAGTACAGTGTTTGGCACATAATAAGCATTTAACAAATACCATTATTATTATTCCCAAGCATTTAATACAGTGTTGTAAACACTGTAGATGCTTAATATTATTGATAAATAGAAAATATTTCTAGTAAAAACTCATGAAGGCCGAGATAGTAGCAGGATAGGCACCTAAGAAGTTTTGGTTTTTTTAATGGTATTTCATAAGCATATTCCAGACACTGTGCTAAGCACTGGGATGGATACGAGATCATCAGGCTGAAGACAGCCCATGTTCCGCATTCCACATGGGGCTCACAATCTTAATCCCCATTTTACAGTTAAGGGAACTGAGGCACAGAGAAATGAAATGAAATTCACACAGGAGACAAGGGGTGGTGCCAGGATTAGAACCCAAGTCCTCTGACTCCCAGGTCCATGCTCTATCCACTAGGTCATGCATGAAGAAGAATCTGTCAACATCTTTAAGGCCCATAAAGTGGTCAGAAACTTGCCACTGTGGAAATTGCAACGTGAGACTAGAGGATCAAGGGTTGCCAAATCATGAGTCAGGAGGGGCCCCTAAATAGTAAGCTCCTTGAGGGCAAGGATCAAATCTACGATTTGATTGCATTATATTCTCCCAAGCGCTCAGTACAGTGAGCACTGAATGACTATCATCATTTGAGCCAAACTGGAGGTTATCTCTTAGCTCTGTACCTCCCTTGCCTCCCAGCAATGCCCAGTAAGGCCAGAAGGAATTTCAGATGAGTCTGCCAATTCTGCTTCAGGAATCAGCTAGAGTTAGAATTATCCCAGGATGTGAAGCAGGTTGAAATGAGGATTCAATCCCTGTTCTCCCTCTCACTTAGGCTGTGGGCCTGATTATCTTGTATCTACTCCAGGGCTTAGTACAGTGCTTGGCACATAGTAAGCTTTTAGAAAATACCACAATAATAATTATGATTATTACCGTCATCATCATCATGGGGAAAAATTAGAGGGGGACTGATAGAGACCGCTTGGAGAAAGAAACCTCTCTTGCTTTCAGTTTCCTCCTCGTTTATTTTTATGGTATTTATTAAGCGCTTACTACATGCCAGGAACTGTACGAAGCGCTGGGGTACATATAACTTTATTAGGTTTGACCGAGTCCTTGTCTCACACGGGGCTCACGGTCTTAACTCCCATTTTACAGAGGTGGTAACTGAGGCCCAGAGAAGCAAAATGACTTGCCCAAGGTCACAGAGAAGATAAGTGGCAAGCTGGGATTAGAAGCCAGGCTCTTCTGAGTCCCAGGCCTGTGCTCTAGCCATTAGACCATGCTGCTACTCATTCTGGGTCTTTGGCACTACTAGGTTTTGGGTGACAGAGCATCCTCCCGTGTCCCTGTCCGGGATGCCTAGGTAAAATTCCCTTCAGTGGGAAGAAGGATTCTTGGAATGGCGAGATCCTCTGGATTCCACTGCCCCACAACCCCTTCCATGGCTCTGAGTCAGGTTTGCAAGCTGCTCTCCACCCATCCTCACTTATCCGGCTCCCTCTGTCTCCCAACACAAACAGTGGAAGTCCTGACTGAGATTGGGCCGGAGCTGTTTTCAAAGCATCTGTTCAGCCATGAGTAAGGCAAAGAAGCAGCCCCATTTAAAGTCCCAGTGACAAGGAAATTACAGCTCAGGATCCAAAGGACAAAACAAAACAAAAAACCCCAGATAAATACAAACTCTGGGAAACCGCAACCCATTTTAAAAAATCAAAGTTTCGGAGTCATTTGAGTTTTCTCTGAGTTCTGGAGAAGTGTCTTCTCTAGCAGAAGCTGAAATCTCAGCAGAGACAAGGAAAAAAGATGCACAGGTCTTTTTGAATTAGAAGAGCAAGTTTTTAATGACAGGTTTGTAAAAAACCAGACAGGCAAACCCAGATCTGCTGCGGACCCCACCCCTAACAGTAGGAGCAAGGCTGGGCTACCAGCTCACTCCCTATTATGTTTCCACTCTTTTCTCCCAATAATCAATCATTCAGTTGTACCAATTGAGAAGCAGGATAGGCTAGTGGATAGAACAGGGGCCCAGGAGTCAGAAGGACCTGGGTTCTAATCCCGCTGGGTCACTTGTCTGCTGTGTGGCCTTTGGCAACTCACTTCACTTCTCTGGGCCTCATTTACCTCATCTGTAAAATGGGGATTAAGACTATGAACCCCATAAGGGACATGGGCTGTGTTCAACCTGATTAATTTGTGACTACCCTAGCCCTTAATAACAGTCCCTGGCACATAGTAAGCTCTTAGCAAATACCATTAAAAAAAGAACTTATCAAGTGTTTATGGTGTGCAGAGCACTGTACTAAACTCTTAGGAAAGTTCAGAACAATGCAGTGCATGGACATGTTCCTTGTCCCCAGGGTGCTTATAGTCTAGAGGGAGAGACAAACATGAAAATGAATTATGGATAGGTACATAAGTGCTGGGGGCCCGAGGGAGGGGTGAAGAAAGGTTGCGAATCCAAGTACAAGAGTGCCGCAGAAGGGAGAGGGAATAGGGGAAACGAGAGCTTAGTCAGGGAAGGCCTCGTGGGGGAGATGGGATTTTAATAAGGCTTTGAAGGTAAGGCGTGTCACAGTCTGTCGGTTATGAAGAGCGAGAGAGTTCCAGGCCAGAGGCAGGATGTGGGCGAGGAGTCAGCGGCGAGATAGACGAGTTACGGCTCCGCCACTTGTCAGCTGTGTGACTTTGGACAAGTCACTTAACTTCTCGGTCCCTTAATTACCTCATCTGTAAAATGAGGATTAAGACTGTGAGCCCTCTGCGTGGGATGAGCTGATTACCTGGTATCTACCCCAGCGCTTAGAGCAGTGC
Source organism: Ornithorhynchus anatinus (assembly GCF_004115215.2). Taxonomy (NCBI): domain Eukaryota; kingdom Metazoa; phylum Chordata; class Mammalia; order Monotremata; family Ornithorhynchidae; genus Ornithorhynchus; species Ornithorhynchus anatinus. The sequence goes on from NC_041732.1 coordinate 21,655,940, forward strand.
TTGGCACATAGTAAGCGCTTAACAGATAGCATCATTGTTATTATTATTTTTATTGAAACGAGTTTCTCTTTGATGAGGAGGTGGATGGACAATCGCTGGAGGTTCTTGAGGAGTGGGGAAGGATGGACTGAATTTTTTTACAGAAAAATGATCCGAGCAGCAGAGTGAAGTATGGACTAGACTGGGGAGAGACAAGAGGCGGGGAAATCAGGAAGGAGGCTGATGAGGTAGTCAAGGCAGGGTAGGATAAGTGCTTGATTCAGAGGGGTAGCCGTTTGAATGGAGAGGAAAGCGTGGATTTTAGTGATGTGATTTGGTGACAGATTCATTCATTCATTCATTCATTCATTCAATAGTATTTATTGAGCGCTTTCTATGTGCACAGCACTGTACTAAGCACTTGGAATATACAATTCGGCAACAGATAGAGACAATCCCTGCCCAATGACGGGCTCACAGTCTAAATGGGGGAGACAGACAGCAAAGCAAAACAGAACAAAACAAAAACAAGCAACAGCATCAAGATAAATAGAATCAAGGGGATGTACACCTCATTAACAAAATAAGTAGCGTAATAAATAATATATACAAATGAGTACAGTGCTGAGGGGGGAAAGGGAGAGCAGCAGAGGGTGGGGGGATATGGAATGAAGGGCACCGGGGATGTTTGGGCTGTCTCTCCCTCTAGACTATAAGCTCATCATGGGCAGGGAAACTGTCTTACTAATTCTGTTGCACTGGACCCTCCCAAGCGCCTAGTATGGTGCTCTGCACATAATAAGAGTTCAATAAAGATGACTGATTGATTGACTGATTGGGTGGGACCACTCCATGGATTTGGCTTGTTCTGAGACTGCACTAGACCTGGGATATGTCTCTACGGCAAGAGGGGGTAGAATCTGGTCCCCTTACAGGAGGGAAGGTGGCAGTCAAGTCGTCAGGTGCTGGGGTAACCAAGGAATGGTCAGAGATGGGGAGGGGAGCAGAGAAGCCACCACGGCTGTCACTGTCCTCTGCTGCTACAACCAGCAGGACTCCACCAGCACCAGTGGACGTGGCGGTCAACAGCGGAGTGGTGGAAGAGTAGGGGAGAGGGTATTCCATGGCGTAGTGAGAAGCGACGTGGCCGTAAGTGGACAGAGCACTGATCTGGGAGTCAGAAGATCACGGGTTCTAGTCCTAGCTCTGCCACCTGTCTGTTGTGTGACCTTGGGCAAGTCTCTTCACTTCTCCGGGCCTCAGTTACCTCAACTGTAAAATGGGGTGTGAGATTGTGAGCCCCAGGTGGGAAGCGACTGTGCCCAACCCGATCTGCTTATATCCACCCCAATGCTTAGTACAGTGCCTGGCACATGGAAAGCACTGAACAAATATCACAATTACTACTCCTTTTCTTTTTTCTTCTGCAACAGCAGCCACCACTGTCAATTCCTTCTCCAGTTCAAACTGGCCCTACAAAGGGGCTGGGTTTTTGGGGTTTTTATGGTACTTGTTAAGCACTTACTATGTGCCGGGCACTGTCCTAAGCGCTGGGGTAGATAAAAGGTAATGAGAGTGACACAGTTCATGTGCTTCCAGTGCTAATCCCCATTTTACAGATGAAGTTCTGTTCTTGGGAGTTTCCAGTCGAGCGGGAAACGCATTATTGTAGCCCGGCCAGAAGCTGTTGCGAAACCAAGGAAGTCGCCGTGTCAATGGCGGGGTAAGAGACGGACAGGGAACGTGTCTGCTACCTCTATTGTACTGTACTCTCCCAAGTGCTTGGCATAGTGTTCTGCACGTAGTGAGTGCTCAGTAAATACCACTGATTGATTAGATGAGGGAAAAGGCTGGGCACCCTCTCCACCTCCTCTTTCCCTGTGGCTGTCGTTGCCACGGTCTGAAGTGAATGGTGGGAAGGAACTTGCAAAGTCATGACCATGTTGTCTCTTTGGTGATCTCTGATCACTTTACACCAAGGGCAGAATAAAGGGAGAAGATCAGTGCAACCCCAACTCCCCCCCCAAACATAAATAGCCCCCGGAAAGGGGGGCTATTTATACATTCAGTATATTTATTGAGCCCTGACTGTGTGCAGAGCTTGGGAGAGTACAATAGAACAATAAACAGCACATTCTCTGCCACAACACAATGAGCTTACAGTCTAGGGAGAGAGACAGACATTATTATAAATAAATTATGGATAAGTACATAATGTAGTGGCTTTTGTATCTCCACTGCCTAACCCCTAAAGGCTGGCATCTTCTCAAACTAAGGCCAACCTAGGACAAGTCTGCACTTGGACAGATGAAGGGCCAAATACGCTGGCATCCCTGGCCTCCTCCCATCTCACCTGGCTGGGATCCCCAACCCTAATTCATCCATTCGGTGGTCTGTATTAAGCGTTTTTCTATGTGCATAGCACTGGTATGAAGCACTTGGGGGGACTACAAGCGTGGCTCAGTGGAAAGAGCACGGGCTTGGGAGTTGGAGGTCATGGGTTCTAATCCCGGCTCCGCCGCTTGTCAGCTGTGTGACTTTGGGCAAGTCACTTCACTTCTCTGTGGATCAGTTCCCTCATCTGTAAAATGGGGATTAAGACTGTGAGCCCCACGTGGGACAACCTGCTCAGAACAGTGCTTAGAACAGTGCTTTGGACATAGTAAGTGCTTAAAGAATACCGTCATTATTACTACACTACAACAGAGTTGGCAGACACATTCCCTGTCTGAAATGAGTTTAGTCACCCCTTATCTCCCTTCTGCCCCCACCATTTTTTTAGAATCTCTGGCCCTTCCCTTACCTTTTGTCGTCTCTGCCCCTACCTGCCCCATCTAGATCCTAACAATCGTAATACCTGTGGAATTTGTTGAGTGCTCACTATATGCAAACCCAAGCACTGAGAGAGATACAAAATAACGAGGTTGAACACAGTCCCTGTCACATGTGGCGCTCAACAGCCTTAAGAGGAAAGGAGAGCAGATATTTAACACTCAATTTACAGAAGAGGAAACTGAGGCACACAGCTGGCAACAGGGGCAGCTGGGATTTGAAGCTAGGACTCTCAGGCCTGGGCTCTTTTCCTTAGGTTATGCTGTAGTCCCTTCTCCTCCTTTTATTTTTTCTTTTTTAATGGTATTTGTTAAGCACTTACTATGTGCTCATTCATTCATTCATTCGTTCGTATTTATTGAGCAGTTTATGCAGAGCACTGTACTAAGCACTTGGAAAGTACAATTCAGCAATAAGGAGAGACAGCCCCTGCCCACACCGGGTTTACAGTCTAGAAGGGGAAAGACAGACATCAAAACAAGTAAACAGACAGTATAAATAAATAGAATTATAGATATATACACGTCAAAACAAATAAAGAGCCTGTGCCGGTCCCTGTCCCACATGGGGCTCACAGACTTAATCCCCATATTACAGATGAGGTAACTGAGGCCCAGATAAGTGAAGTGACTTGCCCAAGGTCACACAGCAGACAAGCAGCAGAGCGGGGATTAGAACCCACAACCTGTGACTCCCAATTCCAGGCTCTTTCCAACAAGCCTCGCTGCATTTTACAGATGAGGTTAGTGAGGTACAGAGAAGTTCAGTGACTTAATAATAATGATAATTATGGTATTTGCTAAGCGCTTCCTACGTGCCGAGCACTGCTCTAAGCGCTGGGGTAGATGCATGGTCTCTCTATCACCCACCCGACACGTGGCAGTGAGGTTGTCCCCCGTGGGGCCCACAGTCTTAATCCCCATTTTACAGAGGAGGGAAGTGAGGCCCAGAGCCACGCCCATTATTGGGTTAGAGCAGCAGCGTGGCTCAGTGGAAAGAGTCCGGGCTTGGGAGTCAGAGGTCATGGGTTCAAATCCCGGGTCTGCTACTTGTCAGCTGGGGGACCGTGGGCAAGTAAAATGGTGATTAAGACTGTGAACCTCACATGGGGCAACCCCATTACCCTGTATCTATCCCAGCGCTTAGAACAGTGCTCTGCACATAGAAAACGCTTAACAAATATCAACATTATTATTGTCTCTATCTGTTGCCGAATTGTACATTGCAAGCGCTTAGTACAGTGCTCTGCACATGGTAAACGCTTAACAAATATCAACATTATTATTGTCTCCATCTGTTGCCAAATTGCCACTTGTCAGCTGTGTGACTGTGGGAAAAGTCACTTAACTTCTCTGTGCCTCAGTTACCTCATCTGTAAAATGGGGATTAACTGGGAGCCTCACGTGGGACAACCTGATGACCCTGTATCTACCCCAGTGCTTAGAACAGTGCTCTGCACATAGTAAGCGCTTAACAAATACCAGCATTATTATTATTATTATTATTAAGCACTTAACAAATACCAAGATTATTATTATTGTCTCTGTTGCCAAATTGTTTATTCCAAGCACTTAGTACAGTGCTCTGCATATAGTAAGTGCTTAACAAATACCAACATTATTATTACTATTATTGTCTCTGTTGCCGAATTGTCCATTCCAAGCACTTAGTACAGTGCTCTGCACATAGTAAGCGCTTAACAAATAGGCAACTTCTCTGTGCCTCAGTTACCTCATCTGTCAAATGGGTATTAACTGTGAGCCTCACGTGGGACATCCTGATTACCTTGTATCTACCCCAGCACTTAGAACAGTGCTCTGCACATAGTAAGTGCTTAACAAATTATTATTCCAAGCGCTTAGTACAGTGCTCTGCACATAGTAAGTGCTTTACAAATGCCAACATTATTATTATTATTGTCTCTATCTGTTGCCAAATTGTACATTCCAAGCGCTTAGTACAGTGTTCTGCACATAGTAAGCGCTTTACCAATATCAACATTATTATTATTATTGTCTCTATCTGTTGCCGAATTGTCCATTCCAAGCGCTTAGTACACTGCTCTGCACATAGTAAGCGCTTAACAAATACCACCATTATTATTACTATTATTGTCTCTGTTGCCGAATTGTCCACTGCTCTGCATAGAGTAAGAGCTTAACAAATATCAACATTATTATTGTCTCTATCTGTTGCCGAATTGTACATTCCAAGCGCTTAGTACAGTGCTGTGCACATAGTAAGCGCTCAATAAAAACGAATGAATGAATGAATGAATAGTAAGCGCTCAACAAAAACGAACGAATGAATAGTAAGCGCTCAATAAAAAGGAATGAATGAATGAATAGTAAGCGCTTAATAAAAACGAATGAATGAATAGCAAGCGCTCAATAAATACGAACGAACGAATGAATGAATGAATAGTAAGCGCTCAATAAAAACGAACGAATGAATGAATGAATAGCAAGCGCTCAATAAAAAGGAATGAATGAATGAATAGTAAGTGCTCAATAAAAAGCAAGGAAGGAAGGAAGGAATAGTTAGCGCTCAATAAAAGGAATGAATGAATGAATAGTTAGCGCTCAATAAAAAGGAATGAATGAATGAATAGTAAGCGCTCAATAAAAACGAACGAATGAATAGTAAGCGCTCAATAAATACGAACGAACGAATGAATGAATGAATAGTAAGCGCTCAATAAAAACGAACGAATGAATGAATGAATAGCAAGCGCTCAATAAAAAGGAATGAATGAATGAATGAATAGTAAGTGCTCAATAAAAAGGAAGGAAGGAAGGAAGGAAGGAAGGAAGGAAGGAAGGAAGGAAGGAAGGAAGGAAGGAAGGAAGGAAGGAAGGAAGGAATAGTTAGCGCTCAATAAAAGGAATGAATAGTTAGCGCTCAATAAAAAGGAATGAATGAATGAATGAATAGTAAGCGCTCAATAAAAAGGAATGAATGAATAGTAAGCACTCGATAAAAGGGATGAATGAATGACTAGTAAGCGCTCAGTAAACATGATTGACTGAACGAAGCGGCTGGCCCGAGGTGTCAGAGCAGACCAGCGGGTGGGTCGGGATTCGAACCCAGATCCTGGGCCTCCCCAGCGGGCGCCGCGGGGCCTTCTGGGGCCGCTGTGTCCCGGCCGCCCCCCCCCCCCCCCCCCCCCCGCGGGCCCCGCCCCCCCCCCCGCCGCGGCGCAGCTGTCAATCAGGCCTCCCGGGCGCCCCGCCCCCCCAGAGGTCCGGAGCGACGGGCGGCTGCGTCGGCCAATCGGAAGGCGCGGACCAGCGGGAGGCGGCCAATGGGCGGGCGCGCGGCGGTCGCTAGGGGCGTGTCGTCCGTTGCCAGGGAGGGGCCGGCGGCGGGAGCGGGAGCGGGACCGGCTCGGGGTTCCGGCGGCCAGTGCCAACGGAGTCGCCGGCCGCGGCGGAGGAGCCGCATTCGCACCCAGAGCCCGAGCCGGGGGAAGGAGCGGGTAAGGCCGGCCGCATCCCAGCCCCACCACGCCCAGCGTCCCGCTCCCCGGCCTCCTCCTCCTCCCGCCGGCCTCCCGGCTTGACACCTCCCCCCGGCTACGGGAGACCCACGGTGTCCGGGTTTTGGGGCGGGGGTCAGGGCGAACCCCTTCCCAGCCGGCCCACCGAGAGCCTCTTTCTAATAATCGTGATGCGAATGCTGTTTAGCGCTTACTACGTGCCAGGCGCTGTGATAAGCGCTGGGGGAGAGACGGGGTCATCAGGCCGGACGCAGCCCCCGTCCCACGTGGGGCTCCCGGTCTCCATCCCCATTCTACAGATGAGGGAGCGCAGAGAGGTGAAGTGACTGGCCCCAGGTCACCCAGCAGAGGGGGGTCGGACGCGGCATTCGAACCCACGACCCCCGACTCCCGGGCCCCGGGCTCTTGCCACTAGGCCCTGGGGCGGTGGGGGATGCATCTGGGCAGGGGGTGAATCGGATGGGGGCTCCCTTGCCGGGCAGGGGTGCAGCCTGCCCGGGCCCGGCAGTCAAAGAGTCTGGGTTCGAATCCCGCCTTTGTGACCTTGGACAAGTGGCTTCGCTTCCCTGGGGCTCGGTGACCTCGTCTGTCCAATGGGGATGAAGACCGCCCGCCCCGTGTGGGACAGGGACTAGACCCAAGCTGACAACCTTGCACCTTCCCCAGCCCTCAGTCCAGTGCCTGGCGCGTAGTCGGTGCTTAATAAATACCATGAAAAGAAAAAGGGGTGATGGCCGCGGATTCGGATTGCACTCCCCAAATAGGGGTGCCTTAGCCATTAGGACGTGTCTTCTATTATTTCCACCCCCCGCACACACACCAGTCTCCATCTTTCCATGGGGGGGGGGGGGTGGCCCTTCCCTCCTCCCTTCTAGTGAAGCACCCTAGGGCCTCCAGGTGAATCCTAACCCAGGTTCCCCCCCTCGGATCTCTAGAGATGTATTTTACAGCCCTGAGGTTGTCGGGTTTAATACGATGTGCCCACTGGGGCCCTCTGAGCTCTTGTGCCATTTCATTTAAACTAAATTAAAGATCCAAGGGTTCAGAAGACAAACCAGATTCTCTCCCGCCCCCCACCCCTCCACCCTTAAACCCTGTCTTCTCTCTGAGCGCAGGGAGATGCCTCATACTGTCCTGTGTTGTGAAGGTCAGCGGGCTTTGGGACTGTCAGACAGAGCGAGGGCGTGAATCTTGAAGCATCTGTTGTCTGTTCTTCCTCTCTGCTGCTTCAGGATGAATGACCCTGCAGAAAACCAACCCCGATTTACATTGTGAACTTTTTCGCGGGTGCTGGCTAGAAGACATCCCATTTTCTGCCCGTTAATCCCCTAACTCTCCCCCCATTCACTTCAGCAAGGGGGTTTTGTTGTTGTTGTTGTTGTTCCCATCCTTTGGCGTCCCTCTCCATCCTCCGTAACCTCCTTCTCTTTCCGTCAGTGCCTCTTCCCTGGTTTTCTCCACACGTTAAACGTTTTCTGGTTGTATTTCTGCTTTTGATTTTGGATGTGTCAGCGTCCTTCCGAGGCAGATTTAATCTTTCGTATAAATGGGATTCTTTATTCACTTGGATCATACCCCAGATTCCATCTAATTTAGAACCAAAAGCAAATGTAGAGGGTGGTGGGAAGAACAAGGCCTATTCAAACCCCTCTAAGTTCACCTTGGCCCTGAACCTTTTTTATGGTATTTGTCAGTGCTTACCATGTGCCAGGCACTGTGCTAAGGGCTGGGGTAGTTGCAAGGTTGCCAGGTGGGACACCGAGTCCCTGGCCCACGTGGTCTTAATCCCCATTTTACAGATGAGATAACTGAGGCACCCAGAAGTGAAGTGACCTGCCCAAGGTCACACGGCAGACAAGTGGTAGAGCCAGGATTAGAACCCAGGTCCTTCCGACTCCCAGGCCCCTGGCTCTATCCATTAGGTCATGCTGCTTCACTGATGCTGCCGTTTATGGAGACTTCTTGTCGGTTGTCAATATGATGCCATTCGAATCTAAATCGATGAGACTTTTGAGATTAATTCCGTTCACTCGGTCGTAAATATTGAGGGCTTGCTGTGTGCAAAGCACTGTACTAAGCGCTTGGATTTCATGAGGTGTTTAGTGCAGTGTCTGGCCCACAGTAAGCCCTGAACAAGTACCACGGTTATTATTATGAGACCTGTACTGAATGCTTTCCAGAAGACCACTGCATTCAAAGGTCACACGCGCAGGGGTGAAATAAGCCATTCTCTGTGTGCCTGACTCAGAGGGTGATTGACCTGATGATTACTGCTCCGTCGAGGTCTGAGCATTCAGATACTTCTCGGTATTTGTCCCTTTGCTTTACAAGGGATCGGTATGCTAGATCAGATAGCTGGGGCAGCCAAATTTTATTTCCCTATTTTTCAAGGGGGTGAAACGTTCCTTCCCTTCCCCTTTTCTAGCGTCGGTACTTTGCTTTTGCAAGCATAGCTGCTTGAGATTCATTGCGTTCATCGGTTTCCTTTAAACAGGATGAAGCCTGTTGTTTTTTTGACTTCCTACCGCACCCCCTGTCAGATGGGGTTTTTTCCATGCATTGAGATACCTGCATTTGAGCAACAGCTAAACGTTATCATTTTCCCCGGATCGGCACGCTCCTTTGCTCCGGCTCTTAGAGGCTGGTTTTCGTTTATCATTCCTTGCCTCAGCCATTTTGGGATCTTTATAGCTTTTAGCGTCCTTCACCTGTTAACGAGCTGACTTCCAGCTGATGTCTTAGTGAACATCTTCCCCTTTTCATTTACTCTTTTGGCTTTTCGGCCCGGTCCGCCCCACCCCACCTTCCACCTGTGCGTTCCGGCAAGGCCCAGAAACAACCTCTCGGTCGAACCAAGGCTGTCCTACTCTCTCTCATCCAAGGTAAAGGCAGATTCCATCTTCAATCCATCAGTCAGTGGTAATGAGCGTTTACCCCGTGCAGAGCCCTATACTAAGCGCTTGGGAGAGTGCGTTACAACAGAGTTAGCCGACATGCTCCTTTTGGCAGTCCTGTGGGGCGAGGATGTTGAGAATTTCACCCTTGCAAAGTTTCCTCTGTGGTTTATTGCAGGACTACCTGGTCCTTTTCGTATTGTGCTGTCCGGTCTCAGCCATCCTTGAGCATTTGGGTGTGTCGGAGACGACAGGTGTCCTCCTGTTGGTTCCTCTCATCCGTAGTCTTTGCCAACTTCAGGGCGAGGTGCGGAATTTAGAGCAATCTCTAAAAAGGTTGCTCTTTGGAGAATCATCCTATCTAGTGCGAGAAGCTGCGTGTCCTTTTGGATAAAGCACAGGGCTGGAAAGCAGAAGGACCTGGGTTCGTTCATTCATTCATTCAACTGTATTTATTGAGCGCTTGCTTATGTGCAGAACACCGTCCTAAGCGCTTGGAACGTACAGTTCGGCAACAGACAGAGAGAATCCCTGCCCAACAACGGGCTCATAGTCTAAACAGGGGAGACAGACAACAAAACAAAACAGAACAAAACAAAACAAGTAGTCTGGCATCAATATTATCAAAATAAATAGAATCATGGATATATAAACATGACAAATAAATAGAGCAATAAATAATATATACAAATATGCACAAGTGCTGTAGGGGGGAAAGGGGAAAGAACAGAGGGAGGGATGAGGGGGAATGGGGAGGGGAGGAGAGGGAAAGGGAGGGCTCAGTCTGGGATGGCCTCCAGGAGGAGGTGAGCTCTCGTAGGGCTTTAAAAAGGAGGAGAGAGTTCGGCGGATGTCCGCTGCTTATCTGATGTAGGACCTTGGGCAAGTCACTTCCCTTCTCTGGCCTCAGTTACCTCATCTGTAAAATGGGAATTAAGACTGTGAGCCTAATGTGGGATAGGGACTGTGTCCCACCCAATTACCTTGTATCTACCAGTGCCTAGTACAGTGCCTGACACATAGTAAGTGCTTAATTACCATTTAAAAAAAAAAGTCTATCCCAATCTAATCTTGGAGCTAATGGATGTGGTGTAGCCCTTTCATTTTCATTTTGGTTATTGACTCGTGACCTGAACCTGCTTGATGTACAATTTTAGGAAAGTTACCCCTGCCTCAGTTTCCCTAATAGCGAGGTCCTTATGGCTCATTTATGACGCCCTGAGCATTTTCACATCTTAGACTTTAAGGCGCAGTGTTTCAAAGAAAGCATAGGGATGGACCAAGCTGACTCACAGCCTCCGCTCAGGTTCTGGGCTAGCTGGCTAGCATGACCCAGCTGGGTGCAGTGTTTGCATAAAATAGCAGCTGGCAGGGTGCTCATTATATCTTCTGCCTCCCTGGTAAAACAGCTGAGAGGTAAACAACTCGTTAGGGATGGGCACCTCAGGCTTTTATCCCCCTGCGTGTGGGTTTTCTTTTCTTGACCCTGAGTGAAGGCTAACTCCAAAGGTAGCTTTTGTCTGGTGGCATTGATGTTTATGAAACTGATAACCCTAGAGGTGTCTGTTCAACGGATCCGGGCGTCCACTGAATCCATGTCCTGTGGGCTGGGCTGCCTATTTTGGGGTGAGCGTCATCTCGACGCCCTCCCCCGCAACCCATTGCATTTAGGGAGCCTCTTCCAGTTGAGGGTCCCGAAGTGCTTTGATATACAGTGACAGGTGTTTTTCCCTCTTGAATTGAAGGGAAGCTTGAAAAAAAATTCAGCCGCCAGTTTCAAGAAGCCACTCCGCCAGTGGTTGTGGGTAAGCCAGCTGCCAACAGTTATCAATCAGTTAATCACCAGTATTTATCCAGAGCTTTCTTTGTGCAGAACACTGTACTAAGTGCCCGGGAGAGTCCAGTAGAACAGAGTTGGTAGACCTGTTCCCTGCTCACAAATGAGCTTCCAGTCTAGAGGGAGAGAGTCTACCTGGGAGTTATTGAGGATCCTTCCTCAACCCCAAAGCGATGTTGACGTGCTCCAGCATCATTTGAGGACTTGGGGCAACCTTAGGTCAACTTGTTCATGCCTGTAGAATTCCTCCCCTTGGAGCAGAGAGGTGATGTGCCCAGGGACATGTGGTAATTGGGAGTCAAAGACCAATCCATCCCCCAGAACTCCCAACTGCTTCAGAAAGGATTGCCACCCTTTGTCTCTGGAAAATGTCCAGAACTCTCATCCTCTCTCTCCTCTCCCCTCCACTCCCCAAACATATACACCTTGGGTCATCTCCCAGTCCTTATCAGCCAGGATGTTCTTTTCGGTGTGTAGCCCAAATCCCCATTCCCCCTTGACCTGATTTCAGCGACCCACGTGTCTTTTTCTGCTGTGCTTTCCTCTGCCCATTCTTTAACTTAATTTTCCAGCCATTAAGTGGAGAGATGGATGTACCCCCTGGACCGTGAGTTCATTATGGGCAGGGAACATGTCCGCTAATTGTGTTGTAGCCTCCTAAGCGCTTAGTACAGTGCTGTGAACATAGTATGCACTCAAATACCATCGATCGATGGATGTACCACTCGTGTGCTTATCCCAGTTATTTCACATGTCATCCCGTTGCCCAAGAACGCAGAGCTGAATAGCCTGCCAACTGCTCACCTCTACAGCTGCTTTCGGCGATGGTCTGTGCTTCCTTACAGGACAGAACATCCTCTCTTCCTCCGAAGTGATTCCCCTACTGTGTAATATCTGAGACTCCAGGCCCCCAGGGGTGGGGGGTGGGGGACAGGCAGGGGCAGAGATTTGGGGGTTGATTCTGAATCCACTGGAATTAAGCCAGGCCCCTTCAGGCACTGTTCTTGCTTTGATTCCTTTGATGTGTACTTCAGTTTATTAAATGAGCTTCCTGGTTCAGTAATGCTATGTCACAGTTTAAACTGTTCAAAAGAGACTATATTTTGATAGAGGTGAAACCTGGGCAACTGCATCATTTGATTTTATAAATTAAAATGGTTTCCCACTGTTCCTCCTTTATGCTGCCGGTAGAGCCTCTTCGATCAATCGGTTGGTGATATTTATTGAGCGCTTACTGTGTGCGAAGCATTGGACTAAGCACTAACTAGGGAGAGTACAGTATAATATAGAGAAGCAGCATGGCTCAGTGGAAAGAGCACGGGCTTGGGAGTCAGAGGTCATGAGTTCAAATCCCGGATCTGCCACGTCAGCTGTGTGACTGTGGGCAAGTCACTTAACTTCTCTGTGCCTCAGTTACCTCATCTGTAAAATGGGGATTAACTGGGAGCCTCACGTGGGACAACCTGATGACCCTGTATCTACCCCAGCGCTTAGAACAGTGCTCAGCACATAGTAAGCACTTAACAAATACCAACATTATTATTATTATTACTATAATGGAGTTGGACCTGATCCCTGCCCTCAAGAAGGGTACAGTCTAGCGGATGAGTTTACCATCTCTTCCTTTTCCCTTACGCACTGAATTGCATTTTCCTGGCTTTGAATCGGCAGTCTGAGCTCAGTATCATCACTGTATAATAACGGAGAAGGTGTATATTTGGGGTCATAGAATGTCACAGATTTTAACCCTGCCCAAAGCAAAATGTGGTGGTCCCAGCTCAAGGAAGATGTGGATTGTTTCCAAACTGTTAACAGCACCGGGAGTAAGATGTGAAGATATTGGCTAGTTGTAAATGAGGATTTTCAAGCCCTCACATCTCCTTGTTCCATGGCAGTTTGGGGCAAAGAATTCATTGCTTCTCGGTCTACAAGTACACAAGCTTACTACCAGTCTTTTAGCAGTACGGGCACACGGGCTTGGGAGTTAGAGGTTGTGAGTTCTAATGCCAGCTCCGCCCCTTGTCAGCTGGGTGACTGCGCAAGTCCCTTAACTTTTCAATGCCTCAGTTACCTCATCTGTAAAATGGGGATTAAGACTGTGAGCCCCACATGGGACAACCCGATAACCTTGTATCTAACAAAGTGCTTGGCACATAGTAAGAGCTTAACAAATAACATCATTATTAATTATTTAGATCCTACCGGCTAAATTAAGGGCCTGGTCATGCTACTTAAGTTGAAGATTTTTCCCTTGCCAAATAAGGGATAGCATGGAAGAAGTCTCCAAATAAGGGGATAACATTCTTGACAATTTTCTGTTTTGAAAATATTTTCCCTATCGATTAACACTTTTTTTAATTGTTTCCTTGATGAGCAAAGTTCAGAACATCTGAGAGACATCATCTTTGCCTGCAAAGAGCTTTTGCATCTTGCCTTCTTCGATAAAAGATAATTATTTCTGGATGGCTGTCAGAGTTGGCCTTTTCCACATATGGGGGAGTCTGGTTTGCCAGTAGTAGTTGGGGTAGGTAGAAATTCACATGTCAAGAGATCGACCCACCTTCTCTCAAAATCTGTTCCCTCCACCTGCACCTCTGACCCCATCCCTTTGCACCTAATCGAAGCACTTGCCTCCTCTCTTCTTCCCTCCCTGACTGCCGTCTTCACCCATTCACTTTCCAATGGCTTCTTACCCACTGTTTTCAAATACACTCATGTTTCCCCCATCCTAAAAAACACTCTCCTTTGACTACTCGGCTTCCTCCCTTTTTGCTCCATCTTCCTCCTCCCATTCCTCTCCAAAGGCCTTGAGTGAGTTGTCTGCGCCCGCTGCCCCCACTGCCTTTCCTCCAATTCTATTCTTGAGCCTGTCTGGTTTCCACCCACTTCATTCCACAGAAACTACTCTCTCTAAGATCACCAGTGACCATCTCCTTGCCAAATCCTGCAGCCTCTACTATGTCCTAATCCTCCTCGACCTCTCAGCTGCCTTCCGTACTGCGGACCTCGCCCTTCTCTTTGAAACACTATCCACCTTGACTTGACTGACACCTTGACTGACACTGTCCTCTCCTGGTTCTCCTCCTGTCTCTCTGGTTGCTTCTTGGCGGTCTCTTTTTCCGACTTGTCTTCTGCCTGCCCTCCTCTAACAGTGGGTGTCCCTCAGTGCTCAATCCTTCTATTCTCTGTCTACACCCACTTCCTTGGAAAACTAATGCCCTCCCACAGCTTCAACCACCATCTCTACACTGAGTCTTCATTTTACCTCTGCAGTTCTGACCTCTTCCTGCCTTCAGGACATCTCTACCGGGATGTCCCGCTGACATTTCAAAACTAAACATGTTCAAAACAGAATCCCTCATCTTCCCACTCAAACTCTGTCCTCCCTCTGACTTTGCCATCACTGTAGGCAGCAAAATTACCTTCCCTATCTCACAAGTCCGTAACCTTGGCATTATCCTCGACTCATCTCTTTCATTCAGCCCACATATCCAATCTGTCACCATCACAACATCGGTAAAATCCAGCCTTTCCTTTCCATCCAAACTGCCACCTCCCTGATCCGAGCACTTATCACATGCCGCTTTGACTGCTGTATCAGCCTCCTGGTTGACCTCCCTGCCTCCTGTCTCTCCCCTCTCTATTCCACGCTTCACTCTGTTGCTTTGATCATTTCTCTAAAAAAAAAAAAAACATTCAGTCCAAGTCTCTCCACTCCTTAAGAACCTCCAGTTTTTGCCCATCTGCCTCCGTATCAAACAAAAACTCCTTACCATCGGCTTTCAAGCACTCAATCAGCTCGCCCCCTCCTGCGTCACCTCACTACTCTCCTACTAAAGCCCAGCCACTTCTCTAACAGCATCTTACTCACCGTGCCTTAATCTAGTCTCTCACCTCCAATTCCTTGCCCGCATTTCCTTCGGGCCTGGAACTCTCCCACCCCCTATTTTATATGACAGACCCCCCACTCTCCCCACCTCCAAACCCTTATTAAAATCACATCTCCTCCAAGAGGGCTTCCCTGATTATGCCCTCTTTTCTCCTACTCTCTCTCCCTTGGATCTGTACCCTTTAAGTTCACGATATTCACCGTCCCCCACCACCATTAGCCCCACAGCACTTAAGTACATATCCATAATTTATTTATATTAATGTCTGACTCCCGCTTTGGACTGTAAGCTCCTAATGGGCCGGGAACGTGTTGATCTACTCTTTTGTACCCTTGGCCCCCCCACCCCCCGCCAAACACTTAGTACAGCACTCTCCACACAGTAAGCGCTCAACTACTGATTGATTGACGTCTGTGCTGGAGTCCTCTAGTTATTCACTGAGATCTACTCCATACCCTTTTATATTCAGAAATGTGAGTGTTATTTTTACATTTTTGTTCTGTGACGGCTCCGTCTTTGAGATCAGGCTGACATTTTAGAACTATCTGATCCGTGGGTCCCCTTCTGCTCAGCTGTATTTTTCCTTCTTCCAGGGAAAGCCGTTGCGATCAACCAGAGATGCAGTATCTTTGCTTAGTCGGGCAGATAAACAACTCTGCTTGATTTGGCCTGTGAACTCAAATGATGTTCCAAACACTGGGATTTCAAAAAAAGTCCTTCCAACCACACATTTTGTGTTCTGTTAAATTTTTGTTAATTGCTGCCATGCAAGCCTAGCACTAACTGATTTCCAACATGTGTCTTCTCGCCTCTACAAGAGCTGCCATATGCCAGTGCATCAATCCTTCTATCTGGACGGCTTGGGGCTTGGGAGGAGATGTCAGTTCTCTTGATCCTTACCTCAATCCCACTTCCCGTGACCTTGGACGGTCACATGCTCTAGATGATCCATCCGAAAACGGAAAATGCATTCTGATTTTACTAATCCCTGGAACCACCATTTAACCTGCCTGCAAAGCTGTCTGTACGCTGTGTTCTTAAGGTTTCAGCATGTTATTAGACTATGTTTATGGTATTCCCCCTTTTTTTCTTAATCCTCTCCGCTGGTTCAGACCAGATGGCTAGAATTTTCTGCTTAGGCAATAGGCACTGCTCTTCCATGGGTAAATTTTAGATAGGGGAGTCAGTTGGCAGGCATAGGGAAGTATCCCTATTGATGCCCAGTGTCAGAGGACTGTTCAGGGCTGTATTTTGCTTTCTGTAATACTGCCTTTGGTTAGATGGCTGATGCCTATTAGCCACAGACGGCCTCAGAAGGAAATGAGCTTTAAGCCTCCCAGTCAGTCCACAGATATTTGAGGTCCATTGCCTGGAGGGTGAAGTACTAAGCCCTTGAGGTAAAGATTAGATACAGTCTCTGCCCTTGATATGTTTTCAGGGTGCATTAATAAGGGGAGCAAGACCGATAAACATACAATCAACCTAAACTGTGTCTGGTTGAACAGAATAGTTGCAAGGGCTTTGTGGCATTTTGAGAGGACAGTGGTGCTAGCTTTAAGATCTTCTCCCTCGCCCTCCTTCCCAGCCTCTCCAAAGGTAGGGTTGAGGAGAGTGGGTAGTCAGGTGATGAGGACGAAGCCCCGGGTGAGAAATACAAAGTAAGCAGCAGAATTCAGAAGGGTTGGTAAGGGCTAGAAGGAATTCTGAGTCTTCCTCCTGCATCCCCACCAAACTATCTGTGTAATCAGCTGAAGTGTCATGGGGTTTCCTAGTGATATACTTGGGTGTGTCTCCTAATCTTGTGCCCTCATTGGCTTCTGCTGCCCAAGACAGTCAATCTTTTTAACCTCCTGGGGGGGAGGAGAGTTCCTTGGCCTTTAGGTGAGCCTCTGAAGCAAATTCATTACCAGGGTGAAAGAGCTGTTGAAAAATTCTCATCTCCATCTCTTCTGGAAGAGGTCTTTCTTTGCAGCAACAGGATGCAGAGGTCTCAGGTTCTCTGTAAGGGACTCTTCTGGGACAACATAACTCAAGAATCCCGATATTGGCCTCATGGGAAGCAACATGGCCTAGTGGATAGAGCACAGACCTGGGAGTCAGAAGGACCTGGTTTCTAATCCCGGCTCTGCCACTTGTTTGCTGTATGAATTTGGGAAAGTCATTTCACTTCTCTGGGCCTCAGTTCCCTCATCTGTAAATTGAGGATCAATCCTGTGAGCCCCGTAAGGGACAGGGACTGTGTCCAATCTGATTATCTTGTATCTACCCCAGCGCTTAGTACAGTGCCTGGCAAATAGTGCCAACAACTACCATTAAAAAAAAATCAGACTTCCACCAGGGTTTTGAAAATTATTCAGTGTGGTCACATTCCACGCAGGGTTTAACACAACCTAAAGAGTTGCTTTTCAAGTAGTATCAATCAGTCATATTTGCTGAGCACCTACTGTGTGTAGAGCTTTTGGGAGAATACGGTAAAAACAGTAGACAAGATCATGGCCATCAAAAGGCTTTCCATCTAAAGGAGTTGGGCACTAAAATTATAGAAAGGTGAAGGTAATAGAGTGTAAAGAGAGGTACAGAAGTGCTGCAGGAGTGGTGGAGGGTGGGGGAGGTGAGTACTCAAGTGCTTAGGTGGTATGGAAGTGCTGAAGTGGCATTTAGAGAGATGAGAAGTGAATCGGAAAAGGCCCCCTGGAGATGTCATTTCAGAAGGACTTTGAAAGGAGTTGGGGAGCATTGAAAGGGCGGGGGGAGCAGTGATCTGCCGGATGTGATGGGGGATGAAGTTCAAGATGGTCACAGAGGGTGTGAGCAAGAGGTGGGCAGCCGGAGAGATGGGAATGAGGCCCGAATTGTGCAAGCTGGGAGGCAGTAGGACAAGAGTGGATAAGTAGACGGGAGAGACCTTATATGAGGCCCTTAAATCCAGTATTCAGGAGTTTCTGCTGCTTTGGAGCGGAAGATTTGAGGATTGGGGAAACATTTGCAGAAAAAAAAAACACTGTGGACAGCAATGTGAAGTATGGACTTGAGAGGGGAAAGACCGGAGGCGGGGTGGTCTGAAAGAAGGCCGAGGCAATAATCAGGCCCGACTAGGACACGTGCTCAGACCAGCGTGTGGAAAGTTTGGATAGAGGGGAAGGGAAGGATTCTGGGAGTGTTGTAGAGGAGGAGCCAACCAGATTTGGTGACGAGTGAATGTGAGATTTGAAAGAGAGGGAGAATGCAAGGATAATGCTGAGTTTTGGGGCTTGAGAGACAGTGAAGATGGTGGGGTCGTCAACCATTCATTCATTCAATCGACTTTATTGAGTGCTTTCTGTGTGCAAAGTGCTGTACTGAGCGTTTGGGAAAATCCTGTCTCTCCCATTTCAGTCTGTACTCTGCTGCCCGGATTATCTTTCTACAGAAACGCTCTGGGCATGTCACCCCCCTCCTCAAAAATCTCCAATGGTTGCCTATCAATTTTCTTATCAAGCAAAAACTCTGCACTGTTGGCTTCAAAGCTCTCCCTCCCCTTGCCCCCTCCTACTTCACCTCCCTTCTCTCCGTCTGCAGCCCAACCCGCACACTCCACTCCTCTGCCGCTAACCTCCTCCCTGTGCCTCGTTCTCGCCTGCCCCGCCGTCGACCCCTGGCCACGTCCTACCTCTGGCCTGGAATGCCCTCCCTCCTCACATCTGCCAAACTAGCTCATTTTTCCCCTTCAAAGCCCTGTGAAAGCTCACCTCCTCCAAGAGGCCTTCCCAGGCTGAATCCCCTTTTCCTCTGCTCCTCCTCCCCTCCCATCTTCCCTACTCCCTCCCTCTGCTCTACCCCTTTCCCTGCCCCACAGCACTTGTGTATATATGTACGTATTTATTATTCCATTTATTAATGATGTGTCTGTATCTATAATTCTATTTATTTTGATGCTACTGATGCCTGTCTGTTTTGTTGTCTGTCTCCCCCTTTCTAGACTGTGAGCCCATTGTTGGGTAGGGATTGTCTCTGTTGCCGAATTGTTCTTTCCAAGCACTTACTACAGTGCTCTGCACTCAGTAAGTGCTCAATAAATATGATTGAATGAATGACAAATAGACAACAAATAGACACATTCCCCGCCCACAACGAGCTTAGAGTCTAGAGGTGAGCAATGGTGCGAGAAGTAGGTGGAGTGGATTTAGGAGGGAAAGTGAGGAGTTTACTTTTGGGCAAATTGAGCCTGAGATGCCAGCAGGATATCCCGAGAAGCAGTGTGGCCTCGTGGATAGACCCCGGAAGTTGGAATCAGGAAGACCTCTGATCTATTCCTGGCTCCACCACTTGTCCGCTGCTTGGGCAAGTCACTTCACTTCTCTCATCTGTCAGTTCCCTCTTCTGTAAAATGGGGATTAAGACTGTGAGCCCTGTGAGATCGGGACTGTACCCACCCTGGTTAGCGTGTATCTGCCCCAGCACTTAATACAGTGACCGACACATAGTAAGCACTTAACAAATACCATTAAAGAATGTAAGGATAGCCTGGATGCAGGAGGAAATAGGGTGAAACGCACTTGGATCTTTATTGCTGAATTGTACTTTCCAAGCGCTCAGTACAGTGCTCTGCACGCAGTAAGCGCTCAATAAATATGAATGAATGAATGGACTTGGATCTGTATCGTTGAAGCACTTGGTATTTGCCCCACCCTCAGCTCCACAGAACTTATGTACACATCAATAATTTATACATATTAATGTTTGTTGCTATTGTTCTTGTCTGTCCGTCTCCCCCGTTTAGACCGTAAGCCCGTCAAAGGGCAGGGACTGTCTCTGTTACCGATTTGTACATTCCAAGCCCTTAGTACAGTGCTCTGCACATAGTAAGCGCTCAATAAATACTATTGAATGAATGAATGAATAAGCTCGTGGTGGGCAGCAAACAAACATGTCTACCAACACTGTTGTATTCCCCTTAGCCCTTAGTAGTACAGCGCTCTGGTCACAAGAAGCGCTCAGTAAATAGCATTGATTGATGTGAGATTTGCAGAAAAAGATAGCGGGTGGGGTGAGCAAGGGAGATTTGAGAGCCATTGCTGTAGAAGGGGTGGTTGAAGCTGAGGGAGCAGACGACCTCCCCAAGAGGTTGGATGTAGATTGAAAAGAGAAGGGGACAGGGAACAAAACTCTAAGGGACATCCACAAGCAGAGAAAGTAGTAGTCATGCTCCTTCTCCTACTGTTCCCCTCACAATATACATAATAGCTGTGGTATTTGTCCAACGCTTACTATGTGCCACGCACTGTACTGAGCGCTGAGGTAGATAAAAGATAATCCGGTCTCACATGGGGCTCACAGTCTGAGTAGGAGGGAGAAAAGGTGTTAAATACCGATTTTTCAGATGAGAGAGCTGAGGCACAGAGAAGTGAAGTGACTTGCCCAGCAGATATGTGGCAGAGTCAGGATGAGAATCCAGGTCCTCTGACTCCCAGGCCTGGGCGTCTTTCCATTAGGCCACACTGCTTCCCTGGGACTTTGCCACTTCTTCCTCTTGGACTTTGGTGCATTTTGACTTCACTGCTGGGAGTAGGGTAGCTGAAATGAAGCATGAAGATAAGGGACTTAATCCCCGAGATCCTGGCCGGGGTCACCACCAGTGCTTTTAAGAGCTCGTGTGTAGGGCGCTAAACCTTATGTTTAATTAGTAGTGGGTTTGATTTAGAGGAATTTCTGCCCCGAGAGTGGTGCTAAAATAGGAAAATGGGAATATTTCTGGGTTTTAGGACCCTGGAGGGGCTGGGCAGCTGGTGGTGAAATGCATTTTCTTCAGCCTGAGTTTAGAACAGATTGTATGTGCTTCTTTGAACGCTGTCGGTGTGATGTGAAAATGGCAGATGTCAAAGCACGTCTGACATCGCTTAAGATGGGCCGCGGGGATTCAAGTGGCAAAACTCATGCTTCCCATATTCTCAGTCTTGCAACAGCCTGTTAGATGGATTAGCCTTACTAACCTGGAACAGGTCCCCTTCTGGGTATAAATCAGTGGTATTTGAGGGCCTACTGTGTGCACCAAGGACAATAGAATTAGTAGGCATGATCCCTGTCCTCCAAGGAGTTTACAGTGTAGCAGGGAAGAGTTGGCTGGAAAGAGGAACTTAAAATTACAGAGAGGAAGAACTAATCAAGTATAAAGATATGTACCTATGTGCTTAGGGCTTGATGCATTCTTAAGGGTTAGGTGGTGTGGCAAGTCTGATGGGGCACTTGGGGAGATAAAGTGGGGAAGATTAGAGATTAATTAGGGAAGGCTTCTTGGAGGTGGTGTGATTTCAGAAAGACTTTAAAGATAAGGGGAGCTGTTGTCTGTGGGGACATATAGGGGAAGAGTGTGAGCAAGAAGTCAGCTGCAGGAGAAATGAGCGTAAACACGATGACTAGGTAAGCTCGGAGAGGACCAAAGATACAAGCAGGGGTGTAGCGAGAGAAGAGAGTGGTTGTGAGACACAGCATGGCCGTCATGTTTTTGGCCACAGACTGAATATGGAGGCCTGAAAGAGAGGGAGAGGTCAAGAATCATGCCAGGGTTTCGGGGTTTGTGGTAGTGCTGTCAACTGAGGTGGGAAAGATAGGTGGAGAGGATTTGGCAGAGAAGATGAGTTCAGATTTGATTCACTCTGTCTCATTTTTATAAATGATGTTTGTAAAGCACTACCCGAGTGCCAGGCACTATACTAGGCACTGGGTAGATACAAGCTAATCAGTTTGGATGCAGGCCCTGTCCCACATGGGACTCATGGCTTCCATTTTACAGATGAGGTGACTGTTAACAGAGAAGTTAACCGACACTTGCCCAAGATCATACAGCAGACAAGTGGCAGAGCCGGGATGAGAACCCATGTCCTTCTGACACCAGGCCTGGGCTCCAGCCACTAGGTTCTGCTGCTTCTCATTTTCTAAGATCCTCAGAGATAAGGAATTTAAAGCCCTGTATCAGTTCTCTCGAGCACCACCACGTTCTGGACTATGATGATTTCATGTTTATCGAGCTTCTGGAGTGGGTTGTACAGATTTAACTATTAGAGCCCACGGTCCAGAGCCTTCTCTAGAATGAAAACTCATTACGGGCGTTGAATGTGTCTACCGACTCTTGTATTCTCCCAAGTGCTGTGTAGAGTGCTCTGCACACAGCGCTCTATAAATGCCATTAATGATGATGTGTCATAGAGCAGTGGTGGAAATATACTGTAGGTGACAGGATGTGGTCTTGGTGCTTCTGGAGCTTAAAGAGAGCTTAGAATAAGCTTCCAGGCAAAGGAAGTCTTGTGGCAAGTTCTGAAGGAAAGAAGGGAAGGAGGTGACTTCATGGTTTGTTGGAACCGTGGAACGAGAGGAAAATTTGCCTTCAGGGAGGAGTTTTTGTTTTTCTTTACTTTGGAAGAGATCATCATTTAGCAGTGAACAAAGACAAAAATCATGTGCGGTGTTGATTTTGTGGCACAACCTTAGAGCTCTTGAAACTTATGGGAAGCATTCCTCTATGCCCTGCCCTTCAGGACTTGGGAAAAATCTATCCCGAGAGCATTCCTAAGAGGAACTGACAAACGTTTAGGACCAAATCCCATGTTCTTAACGTTGTAAAGTTCTCAACAAATGAGCCATGTGGTATCGAAATGTTGATTTAACTGAGTAATCTCAAACCCTTTACAGAAGCATCAAGTCAGAGCTGGCATTGTTCTCATTTCTGAGGCCGAGCCAGTGATGTAGCCCTCCCTCCCCTGGTCCTCGTGTTCCATACACGGCCTCCCCAGCAGTTTTCCTACTCGCTGCCCAACTGGCTGCCGTAAACAAATAACACTTCCGATCAGGCTGGAGTCAGGGACTCGGATTGAGCTCCCCTGGATGTTCCAAAGGGTGCCAGCCGTAGTGCGGTAATAACAATAATTAATAATGGTAATTGTGGTATTTAAGTGCTTACTATGTGCCAGGCACTGTACTAAGAGCTGGAGTGGACACAAGTAAATCATGTTGGACCAGGCCCGGTCCCACATGGGGCCCACAGTGTCAATCCCCAGTTTATAGATGAGGTAACTGAGACCCAGAGAAGTAAATAAGCTTGCCCAAGGCCACACAGCAGACAAATGGCAGAGCTGGGAGTAGAACCCATGACCCTCCAAATCCCAGGCCCACGCTGTATCCACTGTGCCATCAGTGCAGTCAGACTGTCCGAGAGTGAGAAAGGGGCTAGTCTGGAAGGATTCCGGGACCCTCACCCATCCCCACCATCACTACCCTCAGCTCCCTTGAAAATGCCACTGGCCCTGCCCACCTGGTCATCCCAGTTGCTGATTTTTTGTGAAGTCAAGAGAGGGGACTTCTGGAAGCACCAACTTTCAGAATTGGCAGGAAGAACACCCACATACCTTTGTCCTCATAAATAATATACATTCTGCTTCTTTCTACTTTACCTACAAGTCATTTGAGGAGCCGAACTGTTTCTAGCCATCTGATTCTATTTGGAAATTTGGTTCCATTAAATGTCCTTTTTCTCTTAATGGTATTTGTTAAGTGCTTACTATGTGCCAGGCACTGTACTAATCACTGGGGGTAGATACAGGATAATCAGGTTGGACACAGTCCCTGTCCTACATAGGGCTCACAAGTCTTAATTCCCTTTTTGCAGGCGAAGGAACTGAGGCCCAGAGAAGTGAAGTGATTTGCCCAAGGTCACACTGCAGACAAGTGTCAGAGCCCATATTAGAACCCAGGTTCTACTGACTCCCAGACCTGTGCTCTTTCCATTAGACCACACTGCTTCTCTTCTGACAATTTGTGCCAGTGCAACAGCTCTCTATAACAGTTTTTTGGGAGACTACTGCCTTAAGAGCCCCTCTCAGGGTCACACCTGGAGAGTTTCCAGTACCCTACCAGTCTTGGCTATGGGAGAGAGAGTCAAGCGGAGGCCTACCCATTCCATTCCTAGCTTGGGCAGTGGCTAGCGAGTGGAAGGCAATCTGCTACAAGTCAAAACTCACCCGTGCTGGGCAGCAGTGGCATGGGAGAGAGTCGAGGTCGGAGACTCGAGTTTACTGTGCGGAAGGCAGCAATGGTAAACCACTTCCATATTTATACCAAAAAGACTCTACGGATCCACTACCGGAATGATTACAGATGGAGAGCGGGGCATTCTGGGAGAGATGTGTCTGGGGTGTTGCTATGGGTCGGAAACAACTGGACGGGATAAGACAAGGCAACACTTCCTTAAGATGGTGGTTCAGACTGAAAACTTGTTCTCCAATTCTTGTGCAGGCTCAGAAGGGAAGTGCAAAACAGATGATGACTGCTTTTTGAACACTTCCTCATCTTAGCCCCAAGATCAAAGTAACCTTGTTGGGGTTCATTCAATAGTATTTATTGAGCGCTTACTATGTGCAGAGCACTGTACTAAGCGCTTGGAATGAACAAGTCGGCAACAGATAGAGACAGTCCCTGCCGTTTGACGGGCTTAGAGTCTAACAGTGTTGTCAGTGGAAAGTAAAATTTGAAATTGATCAGGCCAGCCTCATGTAGGCATTGGACAAAGGCGGTAAATAGCCTTAGCCTGTTCAACTTTGCCAGCTGGTCTTATCTCCAGAAATCTAGTGGCTTGAGTGTTTTCTGGTTGGGCATTGATGGTATCTTAAAATGGTGGCAAAATTTTTAGGAGCTAGTGGTGCCTTGCTCTCTGTGAAAACTGTACTCCTTTAGTGGTTAGAGAAAATCGGTTACGTTGGATCAGGAATATTTTTGTGTGTGAATTGGTATGTAAATGTACACTGACCAGTTACCAACTTCGAGTAAAGACATTGCAGTTCTTAATATGATTTACCAAGAGACCATTTTTTTCCTAAGCTGTGCTGTGGTCCTTATCATTCTAGAAACCAGTTACCTGCTTAGAAAATTACAGATATTTTTGGAAGAAAACACTGATTCTCTTTTTCCACCCAAGGAGAAGGAATGGTTTCCTTGTGGTAGAGAACAAATTCGCTTAAATGTAGAAGATGACAGGCGCTCTCTCTCCTCTCCAAGGCACTTGGTCTGTGGTAAGATTGTCAGCCTGAGAAGCTTCGTCCTCTATTTCGGTTGTGATGTGTAAGAGTGCTCAATTAAGTGCATTTTTTAGACCAGTGACTCAGTTTTCAAGATATATTTTTAGGTTGCTGTCTTTCCCAGGCAAGTTTGTGGGTTAGTGATAATTCTGGTCACTTAAATGTGGGGACACCACTGCCCTGAAGAAGCTACGTCCCGTCTTTGACCGTGTATGGGATGTCGAGTGACAGATCGAGCGCTTGTTGGGTGTGAGTGTGAGCCTTCATGGCTGCAGGGATGAACACAGTTAAATCAGATTGTTACTCCGTGGGTAAATTTGCACAACTCATACAAGTTCTTGCCCAGGTCAGAGTTACCACACTTTGTAAAGCTGAAAAGGAAGCAAAAGCAACTCCAGGTTATTTTTCTCAGTAAATTAATTCTTCATGCTTCTCCCCTCTCCTTCACTCCCCCATACCACCCCCTCACCGCCCAACTTCAGTATCCTCATTTCAAAACTGAGCTTGCTTCACATTGAAAGTTGAAAAACAGTTTATTCTCTAAAGGTTTTCATTTTTCAAACTGCTCTTTGGAAGTTTTCCACCAGTTGGAGCCCCATCTTTATATGTAGTGAACTGCTGAACAGAAACTGTCCACCGAATAATAGCAATAGCCTTCTCTCCTGACCCAGGTATATTGGAAGCAGGGCTGGCCCTGTCGTTGGCAGGTTATTCCCGAACAAACCGTTCCCATCGCAGTTGTTTCCATTTCCCAGATCGTGTGTATTTTGTTTCATTGGACTGCTTTGAAGAAATTAGTCAAGCAGACATTGCATTGGTAGGAGGAACCTCTGGCCTAAACCAACAAAGAGGAAGGGGTTGGGGGTGGGGGTGTTAGGTAAAAACGGTACAAGGAAATACTGTCAGGTTTTGGCAGAGCGTCTGCCGGAGAATCAAATCCTTTCAACACTGTGCGTGAGGTACGAATGGGCCAAAAAGAAATCTAATTAATGGCACTGGGCACACAGTTCTTGACAGGCAGGTACACACCCTGGAACGTATTCTGTCAGCAAGTATGGAGGCACTCCCAACCCCAAAGGCAGTGACTCAGAAAAGAGAAAAACCGGGAGCTGTGGGACTCTCTGAGCAGTCTTCTTCCGGTCTTCATTCGCCACCCCTTTTTTCATGGGGACGTTCGCCTGCTGTAATAATCGTGGTATTTGTTAAGTGCTTACTATGTGCCAGGGCCTGTACTAAGTGTTGGGGTGGGTACAAGCAAATCACAGTCCCTGTCCCACGTGGCGCTCACAAATCTTAATTACCGTTTTGCAGGTGAAATAACTGAGGCCCAGAGAAGTGGAGTAATTTGCCCAAGGTCACACAGCAAAGAGGCGGGGCCACGATGAGAACTCATGACCTTCTGACTCTCAGGCCCGTGCTCTATTTACTCTGCCATGCTGCTTCTCTGTGTTAGCGTCCACAATCCCGTAGCCGCAGCGGCCTCCTCACCCAGGGGGTAGTACCTCCCCAGCTCCCAAAAGGGAAAGGAGCAAGATTTGATTCCATTTCCCCTATCCGTGAGTATCCTTCCTCTCTCTAGGATTTTGCCTCTAGACTGTAAGCTTGTTGTGAGCAGGGAACGTATCTATCAACTGTTACGTTGAACTCTCCCAAGCGCTCTGGACACAGCAAGGGCTCAATGAATACCACTGATTGAGTAAATACGATTGATTGGTCTAGGGCAAAGCACTTTTGGTTCAAGTCATAACCGAGCAGATTGTGGGAGTAGTTCAGGAAAACAGAGAGGAGAGAGTGGCCTGCTGTTCCCCTTCGAACCCCTCCCTTTCCCCCCTGTTTGATCAGGACTGAAAGGAAGGGTTAGTGGTCAGATGGACTCCCAAAGCCAGGGATACAATGGCACCAGCTTCAATAGCAACTGTTAGATGATCGGACTGTGTTATAGGCAGGTTCCCTCTGTGGGGTTCGGGCAAGCTGTCAGTAGGAGTGAAGGACACTGAGGCATGCTTCTCCCAGAATCCTCTTGTCAAGGTCAGTCTGGCTCTGTTCCGATCTCACAGTAGATACATCACTGCCCAGAGCCAACAGTAACTGCCTGGATGGAAGAAAAAATAGGTTCCTTGACTATTACCACGGGTGTTTTCTAGATTAATAATACACCTAGTGGATGTGTATTTCAGGATTAGTTTTGGCTGGAGCTGGCGCTGGAATTGAAGACTGTATTAACTGATCTGCGCTGGTCAGAGAGATGATCTGCCATGTTGGTTTATATCTATTTTAGAATCGAGGGGAGTTGAGTGCAACCTAATTGAAAAGTGTGTTGAAGGAAGAAGTCTCCATTTTTCTGAGACGTAGCGAATTTGACTTGTAACCCTACAGAAGAGTTTTCAGTTGGGGTTCCCAGTTTTGTGGTACAAATGATTAAAAATACAATTTTTTAGCACCAATCAATCAATGGTATCTATTCACTGCTTACTGAGTGCAGAGCACTGTACTAAGCGCTTGGGAGAGTGCAGTGCAACCGAATTGGTAGTCACGTTCCCTGCGCCGCTAGGAGTTTATGTAATGTCGAGTGGAGGACATGTCAGAAGAAATTATGGCAATGTACACAAGGAGCTGAGGGTGGGGTGAATATCAAGTGCTTACAGGGAGCAGCTCCAAGTGCATAGGTAAGGCAGAGGAAGAGGGAGATGGGGAAATGAGAGCTTAGTTGGAGAGGACCTTTCAAAGGAGAAGAAATTTTCGTAGGGCTTTGATAGTGGGGAGGGTGGTGGTCTGTCAGATGTGAAAGGGAAGGAAGTTCTTGACCAGAGGGGCACCTGGGCAAGGAGTTAGCGGCGAGATAGATGAGACCCAGGTACAGTGAATAGATTGTCATTAGAGGAGCAAAGTGTGTGGGCTGGGTTGTAGTAGGAAATCAGCATGCAATACATTAAAACAAATTACTAATCCAGGCAAACACCCCTCTGAAGAGGGAAGTAAATGACTAGGTAAACTTAGTGGTAGTAAAATTAAGTCAGTATTGCTGTCTGTTCACATACACTCTTGTTTCCCCTGACTGTGTAGGTCAGCGGCTGTTTTCCGATGTTGATTTTGGAGAATTTTCTAGGACTCTGTGTTTGCAGATGGCTGCTCGGAGAGCTAGGTACCTGGGAGACCTGGGCCATTTGTGGGAGACCAGTCATAAAGACCACTGACCTTTATTTTCTTCTCGTGAACTTAAGGCTGTATGGCTTTCCTGAAGGTGGAGAAGTGAAGGGAAGCATCGTAAGCTGAAAAATGTGACGAGATGACGTTAAAAAATGGTAGTAATAGTGTTTATTAAATGCTTCTTGTCTGCAGAGCGCAGTACTAAGTGCTGGGAAAGAGTACATAGGTGGGAATTAGACAAACCCTGTCCCTTGTGGGCCTCACAGTCCAGTCAAAGGCTGGAAAAATAAGGATCCTTAGTAAAGGAGATCAATCAATCAGTGGTATTTATTGAGTGCTTACTATGTGCAGAGCGCTATACTAAATTCATTCAGTCATATTAATTGAGCACTTACTGTGTGCAGGGTGCTTGGAAAGTACAATTCAGCAACAAATAAAGACAATCTCTACCCAGCAATGGACTCACAATCTAGAAGAGAGTACAGTGCAACAGAGTGAGCAGACATGTTCCCTGCCCATAATGAGCTTACAGTCTAGAGGTGAGAGCAACCGAATCTAAAAGGGAAGGGACACAAAAGAAAGATGTAGCCAATAATGGGGGAAGATACCCCAATCCTCACACCTCCGGTTGCATTCCAGGAAAGAGATGTGGGCCATGTATATCCTGGTTTTTCTAGGGAATTGGTGGAGCACGTACTGATTGGCAGGTGATGAGTCTTGAAACGGACGATCGTGGATGTCAAGAGCAATGGTCACACTGTTCCTCCGAACATCTTTAGGCATCATTGTGGGAAACAAAATATAGATCTG
Organism: Ornithorhynchus anatinus; assembly: GCF_004115215.2. Taxonomy (NCBI): domain Eukaryota; kingdom Metazoa; phylum Chordata; class Mammalia; order Monotremata; family Ornithorhynchidae; genus Ornithorhynchus; species Ornithorhynchus anatinus. The sequence continues at coordinate 21,684,871 of NC_041732.1, forward strand.
GTGAGCCAGTGGTCTGACTCACCAAGGTCAATTCCTGCAGACTTGTAGTCTAAACCTCATCTGGTCAGTATCACCTCCAGATCAGTTGTGCAGTGGGCTGATTGGGAAAATCTGTAGGAATTTGAGGATATGAGAGCCAAGTACAATAAGCAGCAGCATTAAAGGCAGAGTGTTTATTATGACCAAAACAAAACAAAATAAACTGAGGACCAAGGAAACAAATTCAACTCATCTGTGCTTCAGAATCTTATCCAGAACAGATATGTAAATAGCTTTCAAACTGATGTAGATGTTCACACCATTGGATTGAAATTACAAACTGGATAAGTTGTCATAGTATTTATTATTGTAATTATCATTATTATTATTACTGGATAAAGGATCATAAGCACAGAAAAAGAACCAGCAATCAGTTTGGATGTAATTCAAGGGAATTTGGTTTTACCTCCATTAAAATTGGGCCATTGGCATACAGGCGTGAAGGGTCGGATGGTGTTTTTATGTGTTTTTGACAGCTAAATTAGGTGGCGAAAGCAGCAGTGAAGACAGAAATAATCGGGAAGTCGTTAGGTTAGGAAAAAAGTAACCAATCAATAGTATTTGAGAGCTTACTGTGTGCAGAGCACTGTGTGCTTGGGAGAGTGTAATACAACAGAGTTGGTAGTCATAATCCATGCCCAGAATGAGCTTGCGGTTCAGAGGGTGAAGCCAAATGCAAAGGTAATTCATCTGGGTCAGTGTCCAGAGCACTAATATTTGGTGGCAGGGAGAATTTGAAATAAAGTGGAGGCCCAAAGCTTCCAAAAGCTCTCCAGTGCCAAGGAGCTAATGTGACTTTGGGTCTGAGTACAGAGACCTCACAGATAAAAGCAGACACTTATGATTCCTGGCACTTTGGCCACTCAGGTTTTTTAAAAATGTTGAAGGAGATCCCTTTGGAGGTTTTCAGACTCCACAGTGACAGCCTGACTAGCAGACTATGAGATCCGTCAAGTTCCAAGTGTTCCCAAACCCTTCCCGCATCTGCCCGTGGTGTTGTCATGTGGCATCTGTCGACAGTGAGGATTAGGAGGCCGAAGAAAGTACGATGCCAATGCGGAGAGTGTGCTAAGGGTCAAATTTTCAATCTTAAAGACACCATAGTCCTTCAGCCTGATGGACATATTTTTTCCAGGCCCTGCCACGTTTCTCTCCTTTTCTCAGCTTAGTCCATGCTAGTTTGTGTGCCTGGCTTTTTAAAAAAGAGGCAAAATCTTGTTGGGTTTTTTTAATGGTGTTTTAAGTACTTAGTTCTGGAGTAGATAACAAGATTATTAGTTTGAACACAGTCCATGCCCCACATGGCACTTAGTCTTAATTCCCATTTTACAGATGAGGGAAATGAGGCCCAGAGAAGTGAAGTGGTTTGCCCAAGGTCACAAACTAGACAAGTCTCAGAGCTGGGATTAGGACCCAGGTCATTCTGGCTCCCAGCCCCATGCTCTCTCCTCTAGACCAAGCTGCTTCCCAGTCTTACCACATATTCATCCCTCTGACCTCAGTACCAATTCCAAATAGTCAAACAGTTGCAGATGCAGTATCCCATTTCTCTTCCTCAGTTTAGCAGCAATACAGTACAGAGTTCATAGGTGGATGATTTGGGGCCCACAGGCAGGTTCTATTACATATTATAGCATCTTTATATTTATTATTGTCCATCTCCTCCTCTAGACTCTAAGCTTATTGTGGACAGGGAAAGTGACCACCAACTCCATTGTATCGTACTCTCCCAAGCATGTAGTTCAGTGCTCTGCACCCAGAAAGTGCTCAATAAATACCTTTGATTGATTGATTGATTGATAGACTTTAAGCTCATCGTGAGCAGGGAACGTGTCTACCAACTCTGCTGTACTCTCTCAAATGCACAGCGCTGTGCTCCGCACACAGAAAGCCCTCGGTAAATACCATTGATGATGATCCCTAGGTGCCTTGCCAGTGTAATTCTTCCTGAGCGTGATGAAAATTATAGGGAGTACACGGGGTGGTTAGTAAGGGTACCCTTTCTAGGAGTCCCCCTAGCTGCTCACTCGGCTGATACATGGAATGATTAAAGACCTGAATTGTATATGTCATTGACGCTCACTAAAGTGAGCACCATAGTTTTTAAGTCCATCTTCCAGTGTGTATATGGGCGAGAGGGCTCATTGTGTATATGAAAGCGTCAAGGATATTGATAGAATTGGGAGACGCTGGCGCACGCATCAGGAATTTTGGCCAGTTCACCTTGCTGCTCCCTCCTGAGAAATAGCAAATGAGTCCCGTGAGAGTGACAGGTCAGGAGAGCATTGGGGAGGAGCGGCCAAGGGTCTCCGGAGAAACTGGACGAGGGAAGCCAGCGGGGAAGACCGGCAGAGCTGGACTCCGCACTCTGGGACGTCTCACCCAACTTCTGAGCTCTCCTGGGACCTGCTCTCTTCAGTTGGTTGTCCACAGCCTTGACTCTCGGGGTCCTCCCTTTCATCATCGGTCAGGGTCTTTAAACTCTTTTAGAAAATGCTTTTCAGTTTCTGAACCCCGGGGATCTCCAGATTTTAGAAGTGCAACTGAGAGTAGCAGCAGCAGCATCTAGGACATTAACGCTTGTTCTTATCTGATCCCTTGCCCTGGGAGGTGCCCAAGCAAGCTTAGCATCGGTAGTCATTAAGATAAGGTTAATCATAACAAGAAGAGTAACTTGTGTTATGCAGTCCTTCCTAATAAGCACCTCAAGGCACTTCAAGGTCCTCTTAACATCCTTGAGTAATCCAAAATGGGCAAGGAGCAGTATTATTCCAAGTTCTTTCCCCCCTTCCACCCACCCGTGCAAAATGAGTTAATTGAGCCTCAATTAATTCAAGGGACTTGTCCAAGATCACCTAACAGCTATGTGGTTGGAGCTTGATTCCCTCTTCAGAACTCTGTCTCCTATCGGAAATGTCTCATTCATTCTGTTTCTCTCAATATTGTGGAGGACCAAATATGGCTCTTAGGTTGCCTCCTACCACTGGTCTAGCAAAGTAAAAAAAAAAAAATGAAATCTTTTGAATGCCATCATGGCGTCACAACCAGTGTGTCCTAGTGGAAAGAGCATGGGCTGGAGTCAGAGAGCCTCGGTTCTAGACCCAGCTCTGCCACTTACCTGCTGTTTGACCTTGGACAAGTCACTTAACTTCTTTCTGCCTCAGTTCCCTCATCTGCAAAATGGGGAGTCAATGCCCGTTTTCCCTTCTACATAGATTATGAGCCCATGTGGGACCTGATTATCTCTTATCTACCCCAGTGCTTAGTACAGTGCCGGGCACATAGAGCTAACAAATGCCACAATTATTATTATTATTCTCTGTTTATTAGCATGTATATGGGTTGTAATTTTTTGCGGAAATAACATGTATATGATAACCGTCATAATGATTTAATTTGGGGTATTGAAGACACTACATAGTTTATGTGTGCAGTCCTCAATGGCTTCCTAAAACTCGCTAAGTGACCCCAGCATAAATAATCGCCCAGCCCTGCTCAAGATGGTGTTGGGTTGTATTAGGGGGGAACTTGGCAGTTTCTGAACTGAAGATTCCTCCTTCTTTATCAGGATAGGTGTGACGGGCTGGATCAGGAACTGTTGCCCATCGGCAATCAATCGCGCAGCGATGCCTATCAGTGAATTCACAAAGGCTTTGATGGAGGAGATCTATTAGAGCTGGCTATGTCTCGTCGGGGCTACAAGCAAGCTAATCGACACCATTTTCCTCTCCCCTCCAGGATCTCGGGTGTGGATTGATGATGCTGCATGTCTCCTTTCCTGGGTCCATCTTAATGCCATCTCTCTGCCTTTTAGGAGCGTCTGACCAGGAAGCTTGACCTGGACCGCCCTTTGGACCTGACTGAGTGTTTTCGGTAGCAGGAAACCGGTGACACAGGTGAGCTGGGAAAATATTTTTCTTTTCCTTTCATTCCCAGGTTAGTGAGGCAGAAAGGAAGGGACTGTAACCCCCTATGATTGTCTGTTATTTCGCACTGAAAGTAGAGCAAGGTCATCAAGACCTGGCAGAAGCCTGGACTTTGTCCAGGTGGTTTCATTCATTCAGTCATATTTATTGAGCACTTACCATGTGCAGAGCACTGTACTAAGTGCTTGGGAGAGTACAGTACAACAGTAAAACATGTTCCCTTCCCACAATGAGCTTACAGTCTAGAGGAGCTTGTGTTCAGGGCAAACCTGGTTTATATTGATTTTTATAGGAGACAAGTGCTGTTCGTAGGCAGGAGCTTCTAGGTGCTAAGCTCTCTGTGGGCAGGGAACATGTCTACCAACTCTTTTGTACTCTTCCAAGCACTTAGTACAGTGCTCCGCACGCAGTAAGCGCTCAGTAAAAATCGATGATTTTAAGACAGAAGTGTTTTGACAAGTATACTTGTTTCACTCCAGCTCCAAGACAAGGATTGCTTCTCCCAAAACTGTTATGTGAGTCATATTTACTGGGTACTTAATGTGTGCAGAGCACTGTACTAAGCACTTGGGAGAGTACAGTAGAACAATATAGCACACATTCCCTGCCCACACTGAGCTTACAGTCTAGGGGGAAAACAGACATTAATATGAATAAATAAAATTACAGATATGTACATAGGTGCTGTGGGGCTGGAAGGGGAGCTGAATAAAGGGAGCAAGTCCGGGTGACGCAGAAGGGAGTGGGAGAAGAGGAAAGGAGGGTTAGTCAAGGAAGGCCTCTTGGAGGAGATATGCCACATTTGGACCCCCTCTCTGCTTTCCATAGAGCTTTAACCCAACTTCTCAGACTCTTTCCCTGTGTCTCCACACAACCGGCTTCCTCCTCCTTCCCAGGCTAGAGAGGAGAACAAGGTCTCTTTCAACAATCATTCTTAGCCTTGTTCCACCAATCTCATTTCTCCAATTTGACTTTTGGTTATCGCAACCTTTTCTGGTTTTCGAAGCGTTGACCCACAGCAAACCCCCAGAGTGAAGCTCACCCCCAGCTTCCTTTATGAATCCAAACGTTTCAATTTCTCCTAATGGACATGCTTCCTATCTTTCATTACCAATACAGAGGTACATTTCTGAGGCCCAAACCCCTCACTTCCCTCTGACCCTCTGCCTTCTTTGTGGGCCACAGACAAAGTGCTTTTTACAAAAAGTTAAAGCCTGTTAAAAACCTCTGCTCTTCAAACAGAGGGACAGAGGTGGGAGCTCTATTAACTCACCACAAACCTTCCTACTATCTCTGCTGCCGAGAGGGATCTCTGAATGATCTTTTTCTCCAGCCATCTAAACATAAAAATCTTCGTTTTGCACAACATCTTCAGTACAGGCTCATTGCGGGCAGGGAACGTGTCTACCAACTCTGTCATTTTGTACTCTCCCAAGTGCTTAGTACAGTGCTCTGCACATATCAGTCCCTCCATAAATACCACTGATTGATCGATGTTGTTAAATCTTTCCTAACTACCTGGCTTGGGTGGACCGGTTACTGTTCGTATTTTTCACTGGAGAGCCAACACAAGTGAGAAATCCAGCTTGAAATCTTATCAACTTTTAAGTAAACTCCTAAAAGGAATGGGATCAAATAACTCGGTTATCTTATAACAGTCACTAGATAGCCAGAGCCCTGATGGGATCAGTCTTGTCTCTGGGACATAATACCCACTGAAGTGTGAAGCAGTTTCAAGTCCTAAGCATTTTCACTGGGAAAGCCATTTCCCTTTTAAGAAGCCGAGGTAACAGAAAATAATAGTAATAATAATATTTTTTGGTATTTGTTAAGCACTTACTATGTATCTGTCGCTGTTCTAAGCATTAGGGTTGATACAAGTCAGGTCAGACATGGGGATCCCTACTCCACATGGGGATCACAGTCAAAGTAGGAGGGAGAATAGGGATTGAATCCCCATTTTACAGATGAGGTAACCGAGGAACATAGAAGTTAATTGACTTGTCCAGATTCACACAACAGGCACGTGGTGGAGCCAAGATTAGAACCCAGATCGTCTGACTCCCAGGACCTTGCCCTTTCCTCTAGACTATGCTGCTCTTTGAACCTCACTTCAGATGGAGAGGTTTGGAACAGAAGGAGAGTCTCTTGTATTATTCTCCAATCATTGGGAGGGAGTTAAGATTTGATTTGCAGACAGAAAGACATCCTGAGAGTCTCCATTCAGGAGGGTTGAACAAGGCTTGTATTCTGAATATAGTTGACAGCTTTTACCTTGCCAATTCAGTTCTGCCCCAAGACTATTTGTTTAGTTGTTTTGACTGATTTTCCTGGCTGTTCTGGAAGCCTCTGAGTGAAAACACATCTTGTTTTTGGTTTGTTTCTTTGTTTTTATGATATTTAAGTGCTTACAATGTGCCAGGCATTGTACTAAGCACTGGGGTAGATACAAGCTAATTAGGATGGACACAGTCTATGTCCCAAATGGGGTTCAGAGTCTTAATCCCCATTTTACAGATGAGGGAACTGAGGACCAAAGAAGTGAAGTGATTTGTTCAAGGTCACACAGCAGACAAATGGCAGAGCCAGGATTAGAACCCAAGTCCTTCTGACTTCCAGGCCCGTGTCCTTTGCACTAGGCCATGCTACTTCTCTTTTTTGAGGGAAACTCACATGTATTATTGTTGCTGCAACCCGATTTCTATCTGGAACAGCGTGGTATTGAAATCTTGAAATCCTACATCCTCCTGTTCATTACCCAGTGTTCTCATCATCAGTTCTTTGAAAGGATGAACTCTCCCCTAGACCTAGACTGATAGAGAAGGTCACTAAACCCAGGGACCTAACTGCTTCAGCTCTGAGTCATGCCAGACTCCCTCCCTCTGTTGGCCGACCGGTGGGTGGGCTTTCTTCCCCTGCAGTCCTCGGGTATGGCGTGACATTCTTTTCTTTCTGACCACCAGGAAGAAAGATGTCATCTTTTCAGATAGGGCAAACACCGCTTCAGAAAACCAGGTTGTTGAGGGATTACTAATGGCAGGGTTGCAGGCTTCTGTTTTTATGGTCTCCTAGCTCTCGGGTTTCATTCTACCAATCATTAATAGCCTTGATTAATGCTTACAATATGCCACTCCCGGTAGGAAGCACTGAAAAGAATAGTGATTCAGACCCAGTCTTTGGCCCATAGTTGGGCTCACAGTCTAGTAGAGGAGGAGGACAGACACTTAAGGGGACAAAATGGCAGGCTACCTGTTGGCCCAGATTCACAGACACCAGTCACCAGTGTCTTTTGATGGAGAGTGCCTTCCCCCTTGTCCTCCACTTCCAGAAAAACCCGCCTCAGCTTCACCCTACCTTCTCAAATCCCAGAGTTAGGACACAAAATGACCCAGGGAGTCTGAACATCTCCCAAAAGAGCAAGAAGAACCACCGGTAGAGGAAATGACCAGGGAATGAATTTCCTCAGCCTGTTTCTCCGGTTCCTCTGGGAAACGGAGGATTTGCTGCGTTTTGGGGAATATGTCTCTTACATTGTACTCCCCCAAGCACTTAGTACAGCCCTCTGCTTGATAAATACGATTGATTGATTGATTGATTGACTGAATTCAGCCTTTGCAAATGGCAGTGTAGCTGGGAAAATGGAAGTGTACACATCCATGCATTTGGGGTGAGAAGTGTTTGTATTTTGCCGACTGTGAGTGAGAACCAAATTGCTCCTTCTGCCTGCTACCCTTCTAGATGTGTTCACCTTCTCTAAAATGCGCTTGTAATGTTCCTGGCGGGACAGCTGCCCAGGCGATGACGTCCGGGGCGTGCTCAGGAGAAAAAAACCCCTTCATGGCTCATCCGGCAGAACTCAGGGCTGTTGGGAAAGCTGACTGCAGAGCAGGTGGTTGAGGCTCTTGGAATTCCAACTGTGCTTTGGCCAAGCTCTGATTCTTCTGCGGGGGCGATGGTCTCGTATTGCCTCGCTGGCACTACTCTTAGTCACTAGAAATTCTCCCCCACCCTCCCGCCCCAGCCCCCATGCTCCCGTCACGGGAATGGAAGCAGATCTCCTCCCCGACAGGCTGGGAACTCTACATTTGTTCTCATCCACTCTTGTACTCGTCTCCCTTATCTCCTTCAGGGGCAAGATGGATCAAGTGCTGGAGACCACCGAGCTGCCTGCCGTGTTCGATGGGGTGAAGCTAGCGGCTGTTGCTGCTGTCCTCTACGTGATCGTCCGCTGCCTGAATCTGAAGAGCCCAACGGCCCCGCCGGACCTCTATTTCCAGGACTCGGGGCTCTCCCGCTTCCTGCTCAAATCCTGTCCTCTGCTGACCAAAGAGTGAGTTGACCGTCGTCCTCTGTTGTTAAACTGTTTGGCTTTTTCCTGCCACAAAGGGTCGTGTTTTGTATTTAAATGAGTGAATATGGCCCGCCGATCAGGCGACCATGTTAAGTTGAGGGCCCTTTTGGTGATATCTGCTCTGATCCTGTTGGGTGAGAGGGCCGCAATGAGCTGGATGTGACAGATAAACATTTTCACAGCCCAGTCCTCTGCCATGGCATGGTAGTAGAAGTCCCATCAGGAAAGGGTTTATTCATTCACCGAGGGCCGTTTCGGTAGTAGGATGGGGGAGGTCAGTGCCTTGGGAATGAGAGAATCCAGAATGACCCTTCCCGAAAGGCACCCGGCAATACTTTGAGAAGCCGCAGTAAAACCCTGCCAGGTTTCGAGCCATTTGTCAAATGTCCCATTTCCATTTCCCTTCAGGTGAAGCCATCATAAATATTGAGCGGAGACGTATTTTAATGAGGAGAAAGCAGGGGCTTGATAAGTGTTGGCCAGCTATTTTATGGGAGAATGCATCACACTTCCTCCATTAGTTAATAAAGGCATTTCTTTCAATTCAGGAAGGGTTGGTAGCCCATCAAACTGTGACCAGCTTCTGTGGCGGGGCCAAGAGGAAATGCTCTCATGTTGTTTCGCAATGGGAGCGTGAGGTTTAAGGAGAGCTGCAGTTGCTCCAAGGCTAAGCCCTGGGAACCACCAGCGCATTCCAGAGAATTTTGGGGGCCCTTCCAGCGTCACATTTCAGAGAGTTTTGAAGACCCTTCCAGCTTCCCACGCCTCTGGCCACGCTCCCCTGCTCACCCCCACCTCAGCTCAGAAGCGGTGACATTGTGGTGAGAGACCGGAACAAGTGAAAGCACTGTGGATCCCAGCAGCCCCAGAGGCAGTACGCACTTGGCTTCTCTCCTCTGTGACCTTTTTTTTTTTTAATGGTATTTGTTAAGTGCTTACAATGTGCCAGGCACTGTACTAAGTGGTGGCATTAGGTACAAGGTAATCAGGTAAGACACAGTCTATGTTCCATATGGGGCTCACAGTATTGTCATTTCACAGATGAGGTGAAGTGATTTGTCCAAGGTCACACAGATAAGTGGCCAGAGGCGGGATTAGAACTCAGATCTCCTGCCTCCCAGGTCCATACTCTATCCATTAGGCCATGCTGCTTCTCCCAACTGTAACAAGACAAAGAAAAGTTCAGAAAGCAAGGCAGCCTAAACTCTCACTGCCATGTCAAGGTTTCAGGAAGTGAGCAGTGAAAATAGCTTAGAAAAGAAGTGCTAGAAGGCTCCTTTCCCAAGGGCCAAACTTCTATTCTGGCCCTGTGTCTCCCTATTTTGTATTTCCTGGCTGTCAGGAATCGGAGGCATGGAGAATGAGAATAGCCTGGTGGTTAAGCCCCAAAGCAGTCAGCTGGGCAATGAGGGCTATTTTCTACTTTCCCGTGCGGTGAAAGAAGATGTGAGCATGTTGCCTCGATGCCCTTATGGCTTTGTAATTGGCTTATGGGATGGTTTCATTCCTGGAAGATTTTCTTAATCTGTTTCTGCCGATGGCAGCCTCGTTAATTTTCTCTCCGGCAGAAAGCAGGAGGAGTTGAGCAGTTGGGTCAAAAAAAATTCAGACAGTGCTTCTGGCTCCAGACCTCTGTGCCTTCTCTTTTTGGAGAGTGTATATTTAAAGCACATGTTTGAACAGCCAACTGAATACACATTGGCCTCTGCCTTGTCTCTACAGGATTCCCTCCGCTAATGCTTAGCAAAGTAAATGGTGAAAATATTCCTCTAGAAAATTAGTTTTGAGGGACAAGACTCAAGCTCTCCAGGGCCGCTAGGACTGGTACGAGGAAGTCAGCGAGCTGACCATGAGATTCCGAGAGGGAAAGAGATTGTGTATATGTGCACGGGCTTGTGTCGGTGGTTCCTTCTCAGAAATAATAGCCCCTCTCGGGGGTTTCTTTCTCCCGAAGCATCGACAGATCACAATGTAGAGATCGCCAATTACTGGTTTCACTATGCACTATGGTCAGAGCTGTTTCTTTTACTTGCAGTTCCCACTCAGGCGAAACTTATATCTGATTAAGCTAGCCCGTTTTTCTTTCAGTCCACGCTTTCTGCCTGTGGGATTTCTGTGCCCCTAGAACATCAGGGTTAGAGGTTCATGGTCAGTCCCTGCACTCAGCACCTTAGTTCCAGGCCTTGTCTTCTCATGGAGAGACTCCAGGACCTTCACCCTCCAAAATGACTTCCGGGGAGCGATAGAGCCAGGAATTATTCAATACCCGTTCTCCTTCCTACTTTGACTGCGAGCCCTGTGTGGGACGGTAACGGTCTGACCTGATTGTCTTGTATCTACCCCTGCTCCCCAGCTAAAGTGCTTGGCACAGTAGCGTCGTGGATAGAGCATGGGCCTGGGAGTCAGAAGGTCATGGATTCTGATCCTGGCTCTGCCACTTGATTGCGGTGTGGCCTTGGGCAAGTCACTTGATTTCCCTGTGCCTCAGTTACCTCATCTGTGAAAGGGGGATTGAGACCATGAACCCCATGTGGGACAGGGATGTGTCTGACCTGATTTGCTTGTATCCACCCCAGTGCTTAGTACAGTGCCCGGTGCATAATAAGCACTTAATAAATGCCACAATTATTATTACTACAGGACTAGACAAGTGCTGAACAAATAGCACAGTTATTCTTACCATCTATCCCCCTAGACTGTAAGATCATTTTGAGCAGGGAGCTTGTCTACTATCTCAGCTATGTTGTACTCTCCCAAGCACTTAGTACAGTGTTCTGCGCACGGTAAGCGCTCGATAAATACGATTGATCGATTGATCTAATGTCAGCGGTGTCATTGAGACTATGGGACTCTGCTCTATGGGACGTAAGACAAGTGCCTAGTGGAATGACTCTCAGAACTGGCAAGGCTAGTCAGATCTGGGTTGGGAGATGGGCAAGAATTCGGACTTCCAATGCTGAGCAGAGCATATATCTGGGAAATTGGAGCCTGGATTTACACAGCAGCCTGACTTGGGCCGAGTGTCAAGTGTTTCCTGTTGAACATGGGGCCTGTTGCCTCCTCTCCTACCACAGAAATGATCCAGAGCCAGAACACCCACAGTGCTAACATTTTGAGCACTCGCTCAAGTCCCCACCTCATCTTACTTGCAAGGGAGAGCAGGGGGGGGCTGAAGAAACCCAGCTTCCTTCCACCCACGTGACTCCCCTTTCCAAAGAAAAGCCTCAGAAACAAATGTATTTAACGCTCTGCAAATTGATATGCAGATCAATGCAGATTTCCAACAAAGTATTCACTCATGACTAATTAGAGGAGGCTGTTGGGAAGCTGCTGGTGCCCAAACTCCAGGGAAACATTGCATGAGGTTACTAATTGTTCTGAGTGTATAGGAAGCTGATTAGGACACTCTCTTTTTAAGGATTTCTCCTTCTTTCTTTCCTCTCTTAAAAACACAAAGCATTAAGGGCCACCATTTCTTCCCTTTCCCGCGGCACATTGGCATAAGGACTGGCAACTGAAATTAGCCCTGGATGATGCGGGGTGGCGTTGACCTTCACCTGCCCAACCACCCGCTCCCCTCACCCTGACTTTCCCTTCTCAGTAGACAACCCCAAGCCATCCTCCCTTTCTCCCAAGTCCGAAACCATGGCAGGATCCACTCTCATTCAGTCACCCTGACTTTCCCATCATTGTAGACAACGCTGCCATCCTCTCTGTCTCCCAAGCCCATAATCGTGGCATAATCGTCAACTCATGAATCTTTCAACCACCTTGGCTTTTCCTTCACTTTAGACAGCACCATCACTCTCCCTGTCTTACAAGTCCATAACCGTGGCATTTTCCTCTACTCAGCTCTCTGATTCTCTTTCACCCGATTCAGTCTGTCATCAGATTCTCTCAGTTCTCCCTTCACAGCATCCCTAGAATCTGTTTTTTCCTCTTCTTCCAATTTGCTACCACAGTGAACCAAGCTCTTGTCATATCCTCCGGACCGTAAGCTCATCTCTAGACTGTAAGCTCACTGTGGGACAGGAATGGGTCGACCAACTCTGTAGTAGTAAACTCTCCCAAGCGCTTAGAACAGTCCTCTGCATATAGTAAACCTTTCATAAATATCATTGATTGATTGATTAACATGCTGCCGTGACGGTAGCATCAGCTTCCTCGCTGACCTCCCTGCCTCCTGTCTCTTCCCCACTCCAGTTCATACTTCACTTCCCGGATCATTTTTCTAAAAAATAGTTCAGGTCATGTCTCCCGAATCCTCAAAAACCTTCAGTTATTAATATTATTGTTGCTTGATATCTGTTAAGTGCTTATTTATATCAAGTACTGTTCTAAATGCTAGGGTAGATATAAGTTAATCAGGTTAGACACAGTCAAATATTTATTGAGCACTTACTGTGTGCAGAGCACAGAACTAGGCCCTTGGGAGAGTACAGAACAACAATATGACAGATACAGTCCCTGCTCACAATGAACTTACAGTCCAGAGCAGGAAACAGACATAAATATAAATAAGTAAATTACAGATATGTACATAAGTGCTCTGGGACTGGAAGCGGGGATGAATAAAGGAAGCAAGTCAGAGTGACGCAGACGGGAGTGGAAGAAAAGGAAAAGAGGGCTTAGGCAAGTCCTCAGTCTCTGTCCCACATGGGGCTCCCAATCTAAGTAAGAGGGAGATGAGGAAACTGAGGCCTAGAAAAGTTAAATCATTTGCCCATGGTCACACAGAAGGCAAGTGGCAGAAGCAGGATTAGATCCCAGGTCCCCTGACTCTCAGGCCCAAGCTCTTTCCATGAGGTCATGCTGATCCTCAGTTGTTGCCCATCCACCTTTGCATCAAACAAAATCCTTACCATTGAATTTAAAGCCCTCAGTTCTCTCCCTCCTAAGCTTACTTTGCGGATCTCCTACTACAACCCAGCCTGTACAATACGCTCCTCTAACACCAATCCACACTTTGTATCTCGAGCTTTGTCTATCTTGCCTCTGCCTCCTTGTCTGTATTCCTCCTCTGGCCTGGAGCTCCCTACCCTTTGGTATATGACAGAGCACCTCTCTCCCCACCCTCAAAACCCTCCTAAAAATCACATCTCCAAGAGCCCTTCCCTAAATCCTCATTTCCTCTACTCATACTCCCTCTGCATCATCTAGGCATTTGGATTTGTACCCCTTAAACACTTGATATTCACCCCACTATCTGCATATCCGTATAGTACATATCCCTATACTTTGATATTTCCTTTCTCATTTATTTTAATGTCCGTCTCCCCATCTAGATGTTCTTCTCCTTGGGGAGAGATCATGTTTACCAATTCACTTATGTTGTATTCTCCCAAGCCCATAATACAGTGCTCTTGACCCAGTAAGCACTCAATAAATACCAGTGATTGATTGATTGGTATGGCGATGCTATCTGAAACAGAGTATGCCTCAATTTTCTTGGCTCACATCCCCATCCAAAGAACATCCTTAGGCTCTTCAACAATTAGGGTCCAAAGAATCGCATCCAGAGAGGGCCTCAGAGATACTGGCCAATGAGCATTGAGCATCTTTGGGGGCCAGGTTTGAGACTAGGTGGTAATCTTCTTGTGGGAATCTACCTACACTGTGCGCTGGAGATGTCTTCAAGAACAGCTGTTTGCTGTAGCTTAAGCCTTTGAGGCATGATTGAGCAGTCAAACTGCCAACTCCCCCGAGACTGAGAACCTGTTTCCATGCGGAATATATCCAAAACTGACTCCCCTTTTTACAAACCTTTGGGGGTGGTTACAATTCCGGCAATTTCCAACAAGATTTTCCCACACCTGTAGAGCAGTTTGCCCAAGAACTTTCAGGTAGTACATCTCCAAAATACAGGAAGGGGTACATAGTATTTTTCCCAATTTGGAGATGTCAGCCAGCCAGTGATATTTACTGAGCACTTACTCTGTGCAGAGCACTGCATTAAGTGCTTGGGAATGTAGAGCACAGCAGAGTTGCTAGACATGTTCTCTGCCCAACAAGGAGGTTTCAGATTAGAGGAGATGGAGAATGAACTTCCTCAAGGCCAGAGACAGTGGCAGAGCCACAGTGAGGAACATTGACTTCTTGGCTCCCTCCCCATGCAGTGCACTCTGGTTAATGTTTGTCCCAAGCCAGTCAGGGTCATCTCATTTGCCCACTGATTTTCAAAGCTCGGGGAGGAAATCTCTGATATAGAGAGAAATGTGTGCCTTGGCTCCTCCCCTGGAGCCAAGATCACAGGAGATTTATTTTGGGCCCTGGACTGACTGAATCTGATGCCAAAGTCAATAAGGCCAGGCACTGCAAGTATTGTCCCCATTCTCTCTCCCCTCCCCCCGCAACCCTTCCTCCATGCAGGTGGCTATCACTGTCAAAGGCATCACCTTGAAAAACAGGAAAGGGAAGACTAGTGAGGGAGAAATTATCTGTGTGTGAACGATCTTGCTTTTCCAGGTATAAGGCTGATTAGCTCATTCACTAGAAAGCTGTTGCTGTTTTTCAAAACCATGCATTAATGAAAAACCAGTCATAATGGGCTGTGAACTAAAGTAAAAATATGTATCAGTTTGCATTCTTCACTTGTCTTCTCTCCCAGGGTGTATGCAGGAAGGCATTCTTAAATGCTTACTTTTAATTTTCTTGAAGCAAATGCAAAAACCTACTTTCATATGGCACTTTTCATATGGAAATGGAAGTTATTAGCGAACCATTTGCTGATAGGAGGGAGAGGAGGAGGAGTTAGGCTAAATGGGATTTTACATATCCCCCTACCCATTAAAAATGAGTCAGTGTTTGCCCAATAGTTTCTCTTTTTTTGGAGTGTAATGTCCATAAATGTTCTTGAATTTAAAAGGGCTCGGAACCTCTTAGCTGCCTTGAGCTTTTCAGAGCGTTTTATGAAGGTAACCTAATAATGAGTACGCTGGAAAGGTCAGAATGATCTAATGCAGGCAGGTCCTAGTCCTCAATACCTGTTGTCTTCATGAAGGAAGGGAAAGATATTAGAATGCAAGAGAAGCCATTCCTGGGTCAGGTCAGGGGCCTATCCACCCTACGGTTTGGTCTCCAGCAGTGCCAAGCACGATGCTTGGCGGAATCACTTGCTGGTTGATCTGAGCACCTATCCTCATGGGTCAGGTCCCTCGGCTGTCACCATTAACTTTCCCCTCTTCCTCCCAAACTTTATAAAAGGTGCTGGTACTGTAAGTGGACCAATGGTTCTTCTGGCCCAGTAGTCCATGTCTGACATTGGCACTTGGAAAAACCCGGAGGAGCCTTCTTCTGACGATTACCCTCCTGGTCGCAGAGCTAAGCGCTCATCGTCCCCAGTGCCTATTCTGTGCTGATGGAACTGCTACCACTGTGCCATTTTGGAGGTTCCGGGGTGCTCCGCGTGGAGCCCCACTGTGTCAGAGGCTGCCACGGAGCAGCAATCCTCTCAGCCTCTAACGCGGAGCCAAGCTGCTCAGCAATATTGGAGGAGATTTGGAGAGAGACCCCGGGCCACATTCTTGTTTTACTTTGGGTCGGGCCTGACGGAAAGAGGAGAGAGGAAGTCAGGTGTGCCCTGGGCTTCTGCATGTGAGCAAGGCATTTGGAGACAAGGTCACTCCCCAAGGGAGGGACAACATAGGCACCATCAAAGCTGCGACATGGCTCTGAGGATTTTCTTCTACAAAACGACTGGGACTGATGAAGAGCTCATTTGCTTCGACTACCCTGTGGAATTGTACCACATCTCCATTTTAATGCTTTTGTCTTTGAGTTTCTTTTCTTGAATATGTTCGTTCTACGAACAGTCGTTAATAATATCTAAGTTATTATTTACTGGAGTTACAGAGGTAGAAGTTCAAGTCATAGGCTTTAGGGAGTTTTGCAACCTCTGGGGGATCACACTAAAGTGTCAAAGTGTCGTAATGTGATTTCCTCTTGTTCAGCTACAGCTAAAAACCCCACCACCCTCAGGCAGAGGCGGTAGGGAGGACCTAGGACAAATTGGTTGGTTACTGAAGTGTTGGAACTGAAACCAAGTGGAGGTAGGTTGGAAAAACTTCCTAGAAGAGGTGAATCTTAAACAGGGTTTTGAAGATGGGGAGAGAGCCAGTTTGGGGAAGAAGAGCAGGAAGAATTATGTCATACTCACAAGCACTTAATATATCTGTAATTTATTAAGGTCTGCCTCTCCCTCTAGAACGAAAGCTCCTTGTGGGCCCGGAAAGTGTCTGCCAACTCTGTTGTATTGTACTCTCCAAAGTGCTTAATACAGTGCTCTACATATAGTAAGCACTCAAGAAATACCACTGATGGATTGACTGATTGCTCTACACACAGTAAGCACTCGGTAAATGCCATTGATTGATTCGAGGCAAGAGGAGTGGTTGAGAAATGAGAGGACAGACAAAGTGAGCATAAGACAGACACCACCGGGAGATTTGCGTGGTTAAAACAGATCACTCCAGTTGACGCAGTCGACGTGCAGGAGAGCGAGTCTAAGATCCGATGTTTTAAGTTGATGCAGAGGGCAGTGCAGAACCCCTGCAGAGTTTTGAGAAGTCGAGGGGCTCGATCCAAGGCACAGTAGACATGCTGTATCCCTGCTGCTCAAGAGACTCATGCTTGTCTTCACAAACCAGCTGCTGGCTTGGATCATTGGAAAGAGTTTGATATTATTGTTGCTGGAGAACCTGACAGATACCTGAGACTGGTAGGTGGATTTCCATGTAGAATGTAACCGGAGCCCACAGCTAGTTAGTTGCAGTGAACAGTACACCTCTCCCTCTGAGCACTTTTCTTTAAGCCCTTTTCAGTCTGCAGCTTGGGGACAAAATGACAGAAATCCAAGACTTCCCCTTGGGCTGACCTGTTTCCCCCCTCTCCCATGGTTTCAGCACTCCATCTTTCTCCTCCCCCCAACAGTTCACTAGCCTGGTACATCTCCCTAATGGAAATAGTACATGGATATTAATTAGCACATACCTTTCACTGCCTGTTAGCCAAAGAGCCTGCCTTCCTAGCAACTGTCATGACAGTAATGTCTGAATTGTTTGTTTTTTTTTTGTGCCAGGCACTGTACTAAGTGCTGGGGTAAGTATGAGCTAATCAGTTTGAACACAGTCCATATCCATATGGGGCTCACAGTCTTAATCCCCATTTTACAGATGAGGGAATTGAGGCACAGAGAAGTGAAGCGACTTGCTGAAAAGTCACACAGCAGACAACTGGTGGAACTGGGATTAGAAACTAAGTCCTTCTGACTCCCAAGCCCAGGCTCTATCCGCTAGGCCACTCTGCTTCTCTGTTCATAGTTCTTCGGCCTTATGGATGTCGGGAGAACCTTTTATCATTAAATTTCAATTCCCAATCGCTTCCGAGAAGGCAGAGGCTCAGTTCTTCCCCTCTTTCTCCCTCCAGCCTCACACAACTAGCCTTTCCCTTCCCCACCTCCCCTGCCCGCCCATCTGGCCTTTCCTCCTATTGGTGGTACCCCCTTTCAGATCAATTCATATCCCAGACGGGTCTTTGGATTGGGAATGTGCTACATGGATTGTGTGCTTCTGGCCTGGGAGAGGACTGTGCTTTTTCTAGCACTCAATAATTCACAGTTCATTTTAATAATGAATTGGGGGCCATCTTCTCAAGCCTTGTCAGTCTTAGATTGTGAGGCCCCCGGGGGACAGGGACCATGTCTGATTCCCATCTGTGTGTTCTCTCCCAGCACTTAGTACAGGGCTCTGCACCCCATAAGCACTTATTAAATACTACTATGAAGAATGCAGGAAAATGTTTGCATCTTTGTTTTGTCTTGTAATATGCAGAATTGTTCTGCAAGCAGGTTGAGGAGAAAGATTAATCCAGATAATGACAAGTTCATTCTTGTTTCTCTTTCTCTCGCTCTCTCCACCTCCATCCAACGTGGTCTCTGTCTCCAAATTTTTTGAGAGGAGTTTAAAACCTTTGAAGTGTTTCATTGATAATGGGGAGAAATAAATTACATTTCTTAATATCCCTTTGGCCACAAAAGCATTTCAAATCAGATTAACTCAAGCCTCTTTTTTTCCCTTCATCTATGTTTATAGTTCATGCTGTCTGCTAAGGCTTTGACCTTTCCTCTATAAAATATTCATCACTCTGACTCTTTCACCTCATCTTCTGAAATGGTTGCATTTCTTTGTCAATGTTGTAGATGTATTGACTTGGAGGCCTGAGGTAAGATATTAAAAATTGATAAGGCAGCCTTGGAAGTACAATGTGATTGATTATGCAGACACCAGAACTCATCAGGAACTTACCTAGGTAGTTAGGTATGATATTTGGTAAGTGCTTACTATGTGCAAAGCACTGTACTAAGCGCTGGGGTGAATAAAGCAAATTGTAGAGAGCCATGTTGATAGGCCTTCAATAACAATAATCATAATAGTGGTATTTGTTAAGCTCTTACTATATGCCAAGGACTGCACTAAGTGCTGGGATAGATACAAGTTAGGTCCCACGTGGGACTCGCAGTCTAAGTAGGAGGGAGGACAGGTACTGAATCTCCATTTTACAGGTGAAGAAACTGAGGCCCAAAGAAATATTGAAACTTGCTAGTCACACAGCAGGAAAGTGGTGGAGCTGGGATTAGAATCAAGGTCCTCCAACTCCCAGACTTTTAAAAACCAAACTTGACAGAGACCAAGCATGAGTGTTTGAGTTGTCTTGTGGTTCTCTGGCTTCAGTTCAACTGGCTTTCCTCTGGATTCAACAGAAACCATGGGCCTATTATTCAGGAGACAGCCCAAGAAGTAAAGAACATTGCACTAATTTATGCATGAAATGGATCAATCTAAACAGTCATACTGGTCTAAAGGCTTCTGCTCCCTTAGATTGGGAGATCATGTCCAAACTTTTTTTTAACGCTGTCAGCTCTTACTGTGCGCCAGGCACTGGACTAAGTACTGGGCCAGACACAAGCTAATCAAATTGGATAGTCCATAGCCCATATGGGGCTCACAGTTGTAATCCCCATTTTACAGATGAGGTAACTGAGGCCCAGAGAAGTGGTAGAGCCGGGATTAAAACCAGGTCCTTTTGACTCATAGGCCCATGTTCTATCCACTAGGGCAAGATGTGTCACACAATCTGATTATTTTGTATCCGCCCTAGTGTTTAGACCAGGGTTTACCACACAATAAGCGCTCCATAAATACCATCAATGGTGGCATTCCTGTCTCAGAATGTACACACTTCTAAATGAATGGTGTCATGTACACTCTTCTAATGGAATTGTATTTGAACAGGAGTCAGGATGGTGCCTAGGAACCATCCGCAGGACTTTATGTCTTTGTCCCCGCTCATGTCTTCCATCTTGTTCTCTTTCATCCTTCCTTCCTTCCCCACCTCTCTGTCCATCTCCTCAGCACGATCTAGCGAACTACAGCGTGTCTCTCTTCCTCTCAGCTTTCCTCATCCATAGCAATGTCCTGGAAGCCTACAGTTGACCGGGCACTGTCTTTGACACTTGGGAATGGGCAGTAGAAATGAACAATGCAGTCCCTGCCTTCAAGGAGCTCAATAAATCAGAAAGCCATCCTAAGGGCTTAAGAGAGTACAGCAGAGTTGATAGACATGATCCCTGCCCTAAAGGAGCCTACAATCTAGTGGAGGAGACAGACATTAAAATAAATCATAGATAGGAGACACAGCAAAGTATAAGGATTTAAGTGCTTTCGGGTTGGGGGGTGTATCAAAGTGCATGGGGGGACGGACCCAAAGTGTGTTGGCGATGCAGAAGGGAGATGGAAGAAGGTGACGAGATGAGAGGTTAATCAGGGAAGACTTCATGGAAGAGAGATGATTTTAGTAGCAGCACTTTCTATGTGCCAGACACTGTCCTAAATGCTGGGGTAGGTACAAGATCGGACATCAAGGTCGGCTAATCAAGCGTTTAGTACGACACTCTGAGCACAGTAAGTGCTCGATAAATGCCATTGGTTGATTGGACACCCGTGCCCAACATTATTCTCACAGCCTAAGGGGGAGGGGATGGATAGTGAATGCCCATTTTACAGATGAGAAAACTTGGGCACAGAAATGTTAAGTGATTTGCCAAGGCAAGTGGCAGAGCCGGTACTCGAATCCAGGTCCTCCACCTCGCAGGCCTGGGCTCTTTCCTCTAAGCTACCCTGCTTCCCGCGGGGGCTCGGAAGATGCCCTCCTCCACTGCCCTCCACTTCCAGGTCCTTAAAGAGCCGAAGGTCCAATGGGCGTGCCCACCTACTAGCCTTCGGCTGGCCCTGGCCTCAGCTTCACCCTGACTTGGGCGACTCACTGATGCTTGGCATCTTAGCCTCTCCCGTCCCTCGGACTCGCCCCTTAGGCCGGCCCAGTCTCAGAGCTCAGCCAGCCGGCTCCAGAAGTTTGGCCCTTGGGCATAGCCACTCAGCCCTCCCCGCCCCCAGACTCAGAGGCCGGACCCGTCCTAGCTGTCAGGGGCTCAGTGCCCCAACCCGTTCCAGCCCTGGACCATGGCCCACCGCGGGGCTCTGCCTCGGCCTGTGCTTCGCTTGTCCTGCCGGGAGAGCGACTTTCAGCAAGCACGATTGCCCCAATGAAATCCATGTCTAAGAGTGGGTGGTGGCGGGGGTGGACGGGACGTCTTGGCCCTGCCAGCAGTCTGAAACCAATCCTTTTTGGCTCGTACGTGTTTTGCTCCATTGGGTAGCCTGTGTATTGGGCCAGCCCAGCCAATACCAAACGAAAGCTGCTGCTTAATGTTAATTCCAGCTCCAATCTTGACCTGCCTTGTTAGCTCTCTTAGAGGAAGGAGCAGGCTGCCAACTAGATCATTCCTCCTTTAACAAGATGGAGAAAGAGATTCCCCTTGCAAGACACTCAGTACAGTACTCCTCATGATTCTGTTCTCTCGTCAGTGCAGCATCCTTTCCAAAATCCAAATCAGTCCATAAGTGGTATTTATTGAGCGCTCTCTGTGTGCAGAGCAACTTTTCGGAGAGTACGAAAGAGTTGGTAGACACATTCCCTGCCCACAGAGAGCTTGCACTGAAGACATTATCCCAAACGAGGATTTTTATGTTCAGATGGCTGGAGAAAAAGACCATACGGAGATCCCTCTCTGCAGTTGCGGTAGGAAGGTCTGGGGCGAGCTAATAGACCTCCCGCCTCTGCCCCTCTGTTTGCAGAGCGGAGATATTGAGCAGGTTTTAATTTTTATGGAGAGCACTGAAATGCTGAAGATCTCCTGGGTAAATGAAGGAGCCCCCTCTCTCCTCTGGTCGCTCTGCACAGAAGTCACAAATTATGGGACTCCTGAGTCACAACAGTTACTCTGTTGACAAAAATCGAAACCGTCAGGCGTAAATTCCCTCCTGCTCCGACGTCCACTCTTTCGTCCTTCTCGGCCGTGTCTCGAAATCTCCCATCTGCTTTCAAAAACAACTCCCTCCATGTGCCTCCATCCCCACCTCTTCTCTCTCTCCAAAACTACTCTTGCAACCAATCAATCAATCAATCAGTGGAATTTATATAAAGCATTATTCTTCTTCCCTCTCTGATTGCCATGTTCAATCTCTCATGTTTCTCCTCTTCTAAAAAATGAAATCTTCTTTAGATCCCACTACCATTGCCCTATCCCCCTCCTCCTTTCATTGTCCAAACTACTGTAATGTTTTATATATATACTTAGTGTCTTTCCTTCCTCTCCTCCAACTTCCCTTTCTTTTTCCCCAACAGTATTTGTTAAGCACTTGCTATGTGCCAGGCACTGTACTAACTGCTAAGGTAGATACAAGCCGATAAGATTGGACACAATCCATGATCCACATGGGACTAACAGTCTTCATTCCCATTTTACAGATGAGGGAATTGAGGCACAGAGAAGTTAAGTAACTTGCCCAAGGTCACATAGCATACAGATGGCAGAAATGTAATTGGAACTCAGATTTTCTGACTCCCAAGCCCTTGTTCTTTCCACTAGGCCTCACTGCTCCCTTTTTGACCCTCTACAATCTGGTTTTCACCTGCTTCATTGCACTGAGACCGCTCTCTTGAAGGTCACCAATGACCTCCTTCTTGTCAAATCTCATGAACTCCACTCTGTCCTAATCTTATAGTAATGAATAATTATGGTATTTGTTAAGCGCTTATGTGTCATGCACTGTTATAAGCCCTGGGGTAGATACAAGTTAATCAGTTTGGACACAGTACCTATCCCACATGGGGCTCAGTCTATGAAGGAGAGAGAACAGTATTGAATCCCGCTTTTACAGTTGACGAAACCGCCTCCCAAAGAATTGAAGTGACTTGTCCAAGGTCACACAGCAGGCAAGTGGTAGATTGAGATTAGAACCCAGGTCCTCTGACTCCCAGGTCTGTGCTCTTCCCACTGGGCTGTGCTGCTTCTTGAGATGTTAACATCTTCCTCCACATCGCAGCTGCTTTTGACAGTGCACCTCTCCCTTCTTTTGTTCATTCATTCAATAGTATTTATTGAGCGCTTACTATGTGCAGAGCATTGTACTAAGCGCTTGGGATGAACAAGTTGCCAACAGATAAAGACAGTCCCTGCCGTTTGACGGGCTTACAGTCTAATCGGGGGAGATGGACAGACAAGAACAATGGCAATAAATAGAGTCGAGGGGAAGAACATCTCGTAAAAACAATGGCAACTAAATAGAATCAAGGCGATGTACAATTCATTAACAAAATAAATAGGGTAATGAAAATATATACAGTTGAGCAGACGACTACAGTGCTGTGGGGATGGGGAGGGAGAGGTGGAGGAGCAGAGGGAAAAGGGGAAAAAGAGGGTTTAGCTGCGGAGAGGTAAAGGGGGGATGGCAGAGGGAGTAGAGGGAGAAGAGGAGCTCAGTCTGGGAAGGCCTCTTGGAGGAGGTGAGTTTTAAGTAGGGTTTTGAAGAGGGAAAGAGAATCAGTTTGGCGGAGGTGAGGAGGGAGGGCGTTCCGGGACCGCGGGAGGACGTGACCTGGGGGTTGACGGCGGGATGGGCAAGACCGAGGGATGGTGAGGAGGTGGGCGGCAGAGGAGCGGAGCGTGCGGGGTGGGCGGTAGAAAGAGAGAAGGGAGGAGAGGTAGGAAGGGCCAAGGTGATGGAGAGCCTTGAAGCCTAGAGTGAGGAGTTTTTGTTTGGAGCGGAGGTTGATAGGCAACCACTGGAGTTGTTTAAGAAGGGGAGTGACATGCCCAGATCGTTTCTGCAGGAAGATGAGCCGGGCAGCGGAGTGAAGAATAGACTGGAGCGGGGCGAGAGAGGAGGGAGGGAGGTCAGAGAGAAGGCTGACACAGTAGTCTAGCCGGGATATAACGAGAGCCCGTAACAGTAAGGTAGCCGTTTGGGTGGAGAGGAAAGGGCGGATCTTGGCGATATTGTAGAGGTGAAACCGGCAGTCTCGGTAACGGATAGGATGTGTGGGGTGAACGAGAGAGACGAGTCAAGGATGACACCAAGATTGCGGGCCCGAGAGACGGGAAGGATGGTCGTGCCATCCACGGTGATAGAGAAGTCTGGGAGAGGACCGGGTTTGGGAGGGAAGATGAGGAGCTCAGTCTTGCTCATGTTGAGTTTTAGGTGGCGGGCCGACATCCAGGTGGAGACGTCCTGGAGGCAGGAGGAGATGCGAGCCCGAAGGGAGGGGGAGAGAACAGGGGCGGAGATGTAGATCTGCATGTCATCTGCGTAGAGATGGTAGTCAAAGCCGTGAGAGCGAATGAGTTCACCGAGGGAGTGAGTGTAAATGGAGAACAGAAGAGGGCCAAGAACTGACCCTTGAGGAACTCCAACAGTTAAAGGATGGGAGGGGGAGGAGGCTCCAGCGAAGGAGACCGAGAATGACCGGCCAGAGAGGTAAGAGGAGAACCGGGAGAGGACAGAGTCCGTGAAGCCAAGGTGAGATAAGGTATGGAGGAGGGGGGGATGGTCGACAGTGTCAAAGGCAGCAGAGAGGTCAAGGAGGATCAGAATGGAGTAGAAGCCATTGGATTTGGCAAGAAGGAGGTCATGGGTGACCTTAGAGAGAGCAGTCTCGGTAGAGTGGAGGGGACGGAAGCCAGATTGGAGGGCGTCTAGGAGAGAATGGGAGTTAAGGAATTCTAAGCATCGATTGTAGACGACTCGTTCTAGGATTTTGGAAAGGAAGGGTAGTAGGGAGATAGGGCGATAACTGGAGGGGGACGTGGGGTCAAGAGCGGGAAACACTACCTAACGTTGGGCTTCTCCTGATTCTTCTCTTACCTTTCCTGGGATCCTTCTCAATCTCCTTCACTGGCTCTTCCTCTCCCTCCCACCCCCTAACTGTGGCTGGCCCTCAAGTCTCTTTTCAGGTCCCCTTCTCCTCTCACTTTATGTTCATTCCTTTTGAAGCTCATCCACTTCCGTGGCTTCAGCTATCACGGTTTTTGTTTTTTTTGGGGTACGCGTTTTTGTTTTTAATAGCTTACAGTCTAGAGGGGAAGACAAGCATTAATATAAATAAATAATGTATAATTTATAATTTAAATATATGTACAGAGTATGTACATCGGAAGAACCTCCCAACTGTGGACCCCTGATCCCCACGTCTCACATTCTTTGTTCCTCCTAAACTGAGCTCCACACTGTCCCTCTCCCATCGCTGACCTCTTGCTCACATCCTTCCACCTATCTGGAACTTCCCCTCCCTTCATCCTGACCCACCACACAGCTCTCCCTGTCTTTAAAGCCCCTTCTGAAACCCCTGAACAACCTCTCATTTCACCACCTTATATCCCAGCTGCCACTTAAGCCCTTAAAGGATTCACAACCATGTAGCACTTGTGTACCTAATTTATATGCTCATTTACTTCCTTCTGTATGTAGCTGATGTAAAGATATGGCTCCCTGTTCCTAGATTATAAAACCCTTTGAGGGCAGGGATCATTTCTATTAATTCTGTTGTACCCTTCCAAGTCCTCAGTACGGTACTAAATACACAATAGAAATTCAGTAAATCTACTGAGTGATCGAGTCCCAAACCCTGTCCATCAAACAGTGGTATTTATTGAGCACTTACTGTATGCGGAGCAAAGTACTAAGCACTTAGGCGAGCACAACAGAATAGAAAAGGTGGACACGAGCCCTACCCAACTGGAGCTTTCAGTCTAGATGGGGAGACAGACATTCACATAAATTACAGATCGATATGTACATAATTGCTGTGGGGGTGAGGTGCAAATCGAAGTGCTTAAGGGTTACAGATTCAAGCACGAAGGCAAACCAGAAAGGAGGGCAAATAGGGGAAGAGAGGGCTTAGTCAGGAAGGGCCTCTTGGAAGGGATGTGATTTGCCTAGGGCTTTGAAAGGGGTTTGGGTCAGATATGAGTGATCTGCTACTTCCAGGCCAGAGGGAGGACTTGGGCAAGGAGTCGGTGGCGCGAAAGACGAGATCGAGGTACAGAGAGCAGGTTGGCATTAGGAGTGAAGTGTATGGACTGGGTAAGGTTAAAAGGAGATGAGCTGATTGTATGTCTTAAAGAAGATGGTAAGGAGCTTCTGTTTGATGTAGACAGGGCTGGGCTTTATGACTTTTTTTTTCCCTTTAAAAGAAGGCGATTCTAATTCTTGCTTTGCAAAAGGTGCCTGTCTCTGGCTGCTGTAGCCTGGTTCAGCCTCAGAACCCCCCTAGGAGTTTAGGTCCTCTCCAGACAGACTTAAGAAAAAATGCTAAGCTTCTACCGGCCTAGCCAGGGGCCCTCCAGAAACCAGCCAACCCTCCCAGACCCAGCTCGGGTCTAAACCAGCTGTGGAAATAAGAAAGCCAGTCCCATTTGCTCCTGCGCTTAGCAGAAGGTTAGATCGTTCCTCAGTGCTGTGGGGTAACTTCATCATCATCCTCAATAGTGTGCTTGGGACCAAGCAGGATATATGAGATGCAGCATGGTGTAGCGGATAGAGCACGGGCCCGGGAGTCAGAAGATCATGGGTTCTAGTCCTGTCTCTGCCACTTGTCTGCCGGGTGACCTTGGTAAAGTCACTTGACTTCTCTGTGCCTCAGTTACCTCATCTGTAAAATGCAGATAGAGACTGTGAGCCCCATATGGGACAGGGACTGTGTCCAACCCGATTTGCTTGTATCCACCTCGGTGTTTAATACAGTGCCTGGCACATAGTAAGCGCTTAACAAGTGTCATAATTATTATTATTTAAATGTGGCCCTTGCCCTTGAGGTGCTTTCCATCTGATTGGGTGATACGGGACCGAGAGAACTGGCAGAACGCAGGCCTGGAAGAAATGATTTGAATTGGGCTGTTGAGGCCAGGCCCTAAAATGGGAGTTGTTTTCAAGAATCAGGCTCTAAGATCAGAATAGCTTCAGTGATTGAATGCTTAATCCCGGAAAACGCATTTTACTTCATAATTCAGGGGAAAATATGTGTCACCCCTGGAGTCTCTGGCTCTGACTGATACCGACAGTGCTTCAAAGAGAAACAAATTGACTGTGACATTTTCTAGATTCTAAGTCCAAGTCTGTGGCCCGAGCCCAGGAATCTTCCTTGCAGATCTTAATGGGACAGGAATGACTAGGCCATGCACAAGTTCTTTGGGTGCTATCAGTCATCCTGAGCTGGCTGCCAGTAGTTCTGTATCAGTGACACATTATGGGAATGTGTCAGATATTGCAGCTAGTAATGAACCACCCTAGATCTCTTCTGGTGTGTCAGCCTCTAATCATAAAGGTTGATATGCTGTGGGTGTGGGTGGAAGTAAGACATATGGGTTATTTACTGAGGTGGTCACCTAGCGAAAAGGAAAATTGCAGCATTGAACACTCCTTGCTCCTCCTCCTTCCACTCCCTCCTCCAGTCCCCCTAGACTCCAACGTCTGTGAAAATTGCCTATTGACTTATCAGAACAAAAGGTCACCGAGAGGCAAAAGAAGGCTGAGTGCTGTCCAGGCTTTTACTGTATCGGCTGCCTCGTTGACCTCCTTGCCTCCTGTCTCTCTCCTCTCCAGTCCTTACTTCTCTCAGCTACCCATATCATCTTTCTAAAAATTAAGTTCAGTCCCCATTTCTGCACTGCTCCGAAAACCTCCACCGGTTGCCCATCCACCCCATGTCTACCAGAAACTCCTTATCATTGGCTTTCTCTCCCTCCTACCTTATCTCATTCATTTCCTACTACAACCCAGCTTGCACACTTTGCTCCTCTAACCTCAGCCTCCTCACTGTACCTCGAGCTCATCTGTCGTGTCACCAACCTCTTGCCCTCGTCCTCCCTCTGGCCTGGAACTCCCCCTTCATATCTGAAATGCCACTGTTCTCCCCCATCTTCAGAGCCTTACTAAAATCATATCTGAGAGGCATTCCCTGACTAAGCCTTTATTGAATAATAATTGTGGTCTATATTAAGCACTTATTATGTCAAGCACCACATTAAGCACTGGCGTAGATAGAAGATAATAGATCCCACGTGAAGCTCAGTCTAAGTGGGAGAACAGGTATTGAATCGCCATTTTGCAGAAGAAGAAACTGAGGCATAAAGAAGTTAAGTGACTTGCCCAAGGTCACAAAGCAGACTTGCAGCAGAGCTGGAATTAAAATCCAGACCCGTGCTTTTTCCACTACACCACACTGCTTCCCATTTGCTCATTTCCTGTCTTCACACTCTCTTCTGCATCACCAACGCTCACGGGTCTGCTCCACTTAACCCCTTTACTGTTTACCCCACTCCCGACCCCACAGCACTAATGTACATGTTCTTACATTGCATCCCCTATCTGTCATTTATTTGAATGTCTATCTTCCCCTTTAGTCTGTAAGCTCCTTGTGTTCAGGGATCATTTCTTCTAACTCTTTTGAATCATACTCTCTGAAGGGCTTAGTGCAATAAGCCCTCAATAAATACCATTGATAGATTGAATTCCCCCACAGATCTTAACTTCTTATATACCCTGTAAAGTTTCAATTATGACTGTCTTAATTTAGGGGTTAACACCCGCATAAACCTGCTGAACTTTTCCTTGTTTATTTTAGGACACCAGGTCTTGTCTTGGCCTGGTGCTCCCAGCCAGAGGGCTAAAGCTTGGAATTCTTAGAGTGTATAGAAAAGCCACGTAAGTGTTTATTCCACTTAAAAATCTGCCAAATGTCATGTGATAGCTCAATTATTTATTTTGACTCCTCTCTAGTAGTAAATATATTTGTTACATTAAATTATATTTATATTTATATTACACATCCATTACAGTGTTAAACACTTTATGAACAGGGAAAATCATCTCTTTATTCTGCTATCCCAAGTGTCTCGTCCACTGTACACCAAATGAGTGCTCAATAAATGTTAGTACTACTGTTGATGATGCCTGCAGGGCCAGGACCATCGTCTGGACCTGTGAGGCTTTCTGAATTTTTGCAACCTAAAAATTCAGAAGCCTTAAGGTTTCCTTTTACCATAACTAGTCTCTCCTCACTTGCCTAGATGATGATGATGAAGTCTCCCAAGAAAAAACACAGAACAGCAGGGAGGTAGCAGCTTGGCCTAGTGGATAGAGTGCAGGCTTGGAAGGCGGAGGGACCTGGGTTCTAATTCTGGTTCCACCACTCATCTGTTGTGTGATCTTGGACAAGTCACTTCATTCATTCATTCATTGTCATATTTATTGAGCACTTACTGTGTGCAGAGCACTGTACTAAGCACTTGGAAAGTACAATACAGGAATAGAGACAGTCCCTGCCCACAATGGGCTCACTTCACTTCTCTGTGCCTCATCTGTGAAATTGGGATTAAAACCGTGAGCCCCATGCAGGACATGGAATGTGTCCACCCTGATTAGCTTGTATCCCTCCAGCGCTTAATGTACACACACACACACACACACACACACACACACGCACGCACAGAAAGTAGCAAGGCCTAGAGGATAGAGCACAGAATTGGGCATCAGGGACCCAGGTTCTAGTCCCGGTTCTACCATTTGCCTGCCCAGGGACATTGAACAAGTCACTTAACTTCTCTGCATCTCTTTTTACTCCATCTGTAAAATGGGGATTCAATATATGTTCTCCCTCCTTCTTAGACTGTGAGTTCCTATGGGGCAAGGACAGCGTCCATTCTGATTATCTCGTATGAGCCCCTGCCCTTCTTGATGCGGTGGGTGGCATAGAGCAAGTGCTTAATGGATACCCTCCAAAAACAGAAAGGCGAACCTCCGTGCTGAGACTTTTAGATCCGAGAACATGAGTGACGGAACTAAGTAGAGTGTTTAGTGGTTGAGGCAGTGGTGTTCACATCCCTGCCATTCGGGTTCCCACTGGGGCACGGAGTGCAGTGAGTGAGTGGGTAGGCAGGGGCACAGCCCAATGCAAAGTGCACCCATAGGAGTTTCTTGTGGGCAGGATCCATGCGCAGCCAGAGTGGCCAGCAGCATAGCACTGGGGCAGCCACTGCAGTCTTCTCCACCCACATTAGCCAGCTGCTTTTTTTTCAGGATTCCTACTGTGTCTCTCCACCTCCTGGGACCCCCTAGGTGGTTTTTGGTTCAAAATCTTCAGCACTGATGGCAAAGCCCCAGCCAACCTTCCCTCACTTGCAGAATCAGGACTAGAATCCAGGCCGCCCGATTCCTAAAGGTGTGGACTCTTTTATGTGGACCCATGGGTTAAACTGCCTTGGAACCACCCCCAGTTTTGAGGGTGCAGAACTCGATGTCCTTTTGGAAACAGTATAGCCTAGTGGATAGACACGGACTTGGAAGTCAGAGAACCTGGATTCTAATCCTGGCTCTGCCGCTCGTCTGCTGGGTAACCATGGGCAAGTCACTTCACTTCTCTGGGCCGCAGTTTCCTCATCTGCAAAAAGGGGATTCAAAAACCGTTCTCCCTCCTACTTCAATTGTGAACCCCAAATGGGACTTGATTATCTTGTATCTAGTCCAGCACTTAGTGCAGTGTGTGGCACAGAGCAATCACTTAACAAATACTATTATTAGTATCCTCATCATCCTCTGAGGATGATGCAAGACAGCTTTCCATCTCATTTGGCCAAAGACTAGACTGTAAGCTTGTTGTGGGCAGGGAAAGTGTCCGCCAACTCTGTTGTTCCAGCCCAAGCTCCTAGGACATAGTAAGCACTAAATAAATACCACTGATTGATTGAGTACACATCTTATCAAAAGAGAATCCCAAAGAAGTCATGTTGGAAACCTATCATCTACTAGTATCTATCTTGAACAATAACAACAACAGTAATAAATGATGGTATTTGTTAAGCACTCACTATGTGCCAGACACTGTACTAAGTGCTGGAATAGATACAAGATATTAGGGTCAGTCAAGGTCCCTGTCCCACATAGGACTCCCCGTCTTAATCCCTATTTTACAGTTGAGGCCCAGAGAAGTGAAGTGACTTGCCCAAGGTCACACAGCAGACACGTGGTGGAGCTAAGATTAGAACCCAGGTCCTCTCACTCCCCCAGCCCATGCTCTTTCCACTAGGCCACGAAATAAGGTAACCTTCATTGGAATTTGAATCGATAAGTTTCAACACTAAATGGTTTTTATATCTGATCCTCAGTTCTCTGAATATAATTTTTCCTCTTTCCTTACTGCCCTTTTGGTCAGCCGGAATAATGGAATCGAGTTGGGCCGTGACCACAACAGACTCTTGTCCTACAGAACGGCTAGGAGTTGGCTCAAGGCATTCCGGGGGCTGTGGAGCTTATCAGATGGGCAGCTGGAGAAGAGGTTGAGGAGGGTAAAGTTGCTTACATTGGGAGGAAATAATTTGTTTGCACTGTTTGAGAGCCACAGGAGAGAGATGTGTCAGCAAATCACATTTCCACCTCATTAGTGGCTTCTGTTTCTTGGTGCCATATTTCTTCCATTAGAAGCTGAAATGCAAACCATGGGCCTCTTCCTTTGAATTACACCTCAAGACCATCACCTCCTGAGAAATTATCCCTGATTAGCCCTACCCAATCCCCAACACTTCTCATATAATTATCGTGTTTGCATATACATAGTTGAGTTGTTTGTGTGTTTGTCTTGTCTCCCCTATTAAATGATCACTGCCTGGATGTTGCAAGTGGCATTTCCCTTTTTTTTCCTTTAACTGTGGGCCTGCAATACCTGGCAAAGGGCCATGCATCCTCAATGCTCAATAAATACTTTGAGTAGAAAATGCAGGCCTGCACCGGATATTATTGCTAAATGCAAGGTGGCTTTGTTGTTCCTGTCAGTCCTTGAATTATCCCTGCTAGCTAAGGGAGGAGGTCAGCATGGATCAATAAAATCCACAGGGTGTGGAAAATTCATATTCTAGCCATTATTTAGAACATCCTTCTGTATTAGTCCTTTCATCAGAGCTCTTGGAAAGGAGTAATAATAATAATAATGATTTTTTTGTTAAGCGCTTACTATGTGCCAAGCACCATTCTAAGCGCTGGGGTAGATCCAAAGCAATCAGGTTGTCCCACATGGGGCTCGCGGTCATAATCCCCATTTTACAGATAAGAGAACTGAGGCAAAGAGAAGTTAAGTGACTTGCCCAAGGTCACACAGCAAACAAGTGGCAGAGCTAGGATTAGAACCCATTACCTTTAAATCCTAAGCCCGTACTCTTTTCACTAAGCCACACTGCTTCTCTAAAGTTGCCTGATATGAGTATTCCCTCTCCCTTGTTTACCCCCTTCTCCTGATGTCTTTTGAATGTTTATTTTTTTATTTATTTATTTTTTGCAGATGTGGGTGGGTATTTGTTATGTGCTTACCATGTGCCAGGCACTTTACTAAACTCTGGGGTAGATTCAAGATAATCAGGTTGGACACAGTCCATGTACCACCTGGGGTTTACAGTCATAATCCCAATTTCACAGATGAGGTAACTGAGGCAAAGAGAAGTAAAGTGATTTGCCCAAGGTCACACAGCAGATGAGTGGTAGAGCTGGGATTAGAATCTAGGTCCTCTGACATCCAGGGCTGAGCTCTATCCACTAGACGACAATGCTTCTGTAAATGGAAGGAGGAAACCAGGGGCTAGGCTAATCCATAACTGGATGGAGAATCCCTGAATAATAGAGAATTTACTCTTTTGGTAGAGAGTGTTGCCAAACCAAGCACGTGTCACCAAGACGACCTCAGGCTGCATACTACAGGAACACCAAGTTAAAGAGTAACAAACACATTCTGAATAAGTAGCATGAAAGAGTGGAAAGAGCTCAGGCCTGGAATTCAGAAGACCTGGGTTCTAATCCCAGCTCCACCTCTCATCTGCTGCATTACCTTGGGCAAGACACTTCATTTTTCTGCACCTCAGTTACCTCATCTGTGAAATTGGGATTAAATCCTACTCCCTCCTACCTAGACTGTAAACCCCATGTGGGACAGGGACTGTGTCCAACGCAATCACCCTATATCTACCCCAGTGCTTAGAATAGCACTGGGCACATAGTAATGATAATAGTAATGATGGTATTTGTCAAGCGCTTACTATGTGTCAAGCACTGTTCTAAGCACTAGGGTAGATACAAGCTAACCAGATTGGATACAGTCCCTATCTCATGTCTAAAACTGAGCTCCTTATCTTCCCTCCCAGACCCTATCTTCTCCCTGACTTCCCTGTCACTGTGCATGGCACTACCATCCTTCGTCTCACAGGCCCGCAACCTTGGTGTCATCCTTGACTCAGCTCTCTCATTCACCCCACACATCCAATCCGTCACCAACACCTGCCGGTCTCACCTTTACAATATCGCCAAGATCCGCCCTTTCCTCTCCATCCAAACGGTGATCGTGCCGGTACAAGCTCTCATAATATCCCGACTGGATTATTGTGTCAGCCTCCTCTCTGATCTCCCTTCCTCCTGTCTCTCCCCACTCCAGTCTATTCTTCATTCCGTTGCCCAGATCATCTTCCTACAGAAACGCTCTGGGCATGTCACTCCCCTCCTCAAAAACCTCCAGTGATTGCGAATCAACCTCCGCACGAAACAAAAGCTCCTCACTCTGGGCTTCAAAGTTCTTCATCACCTTGCCCCCTCCTACCTCACCTCCCTTCTCTCTTTCTACTTCCCACCCCGTACACTCCGCTTCTCTGCCACTAACCTGCTCACAGTCCCTCGTTCGCGCCTGTCCCGCCGTCGACCCCTGGTCCCGTCCTACCGCTGTCCTGGAATGCCCTCCCTCCTCACGTCAGCCAAACTAACTCTTTTCCCCTCTTCAAAGCCCTACTGAGAGCTCACCTCCTCCAAGAGGCCTTCCCAGACTGAGCCACCCCTTTTCTCTCTGCACCCCCTCCACCCTCCCTTCCTCCCCCTTCCCCCTCCCTCTCCTCAGCTGAGCCCCCTTTCCCTCTGCTCCCCCTCCCCTCCCCCCGCCCTCTACTCCTTCCCCTTCCCCTCCCCTCAGCACTGTGCTCATTTGTATATATTATGTATTACCCTATTTATTTTGTTAATGAGGTGTACATCCCCTTGATTCTATTTATCTTGATGATGTTGTCTTGATTTTGTTTTGTTTTGTTTTGCTCTGCTGTCTGTCTCCCCCGATTAGACTGTGAGCCCGTCATTAGGCAGGGATTGTCTCTATCTGTTGCCGAATTGTACATTCCAAGCGTTTAGTACAGTGTTCTGCAAATAGTAGTGCTCAATAAATACTATTGAATGAATGAATGAATAGCCCACATGGGGCTTACAGTCTTAATTCCCACTTTACAGGTGAAGTAACTGAGGCAAAGAGAAGTGAAGTGATTTGCCCAAGGTCACACAGCACACAAGTGGCAGAGCCGGGATTAGAACCCATGTCCTTCTGAATTGCATGCCTGTGCTCTCTTCACTAGGCCACGTTGCTTCGCTAGTAAACCCTTAACAAATATATTTAAAAACAAATTAAATTGGGGAGGACTGTCTGGTTAGTAGTAGTAGAATAGTAGTAACAGTATTTATTAAGCAAGTGCTGGGTGCAGATTACTGCAGCACTAGGAAGGAGTATACAGGTGTTAGTCCCCCCGGGCCGATGCATGCCCGCAGAGAGGAAGGCAGTTGAAGCGAAGCTTCCATAAAACTAGAATTATAACACCTCTGCCTGTAGTAAAGAAAATATGCTTCTTTGAGAGACTGGCTTCTTTTTAGAGGCAAAGGTTTGGCTTGCTTTGATCTAACCAAAAGGAGTTCCCTGGCTTAATAGAAAGAGCACGGCCCTGGGAGCCAGAGGAGCTAGGTTCTAATCCCGACTCTGCCACTGCCTGCTACGTGACCTTGGACAAGTCACTGAGCTTCTCTGTGCCTCAGTATCCTAAAGCATCCCCTGTCGACTGTAAGCTCACCGTGTGCCGGAAACGTCATCTAGCAGTTCTGTTATACTGTACTCTCCCAAGTGCTTAGCAGAGATTGATCATGATGACTGAGAAGCAGCATGGCCTAGTGGCAAGAGCACGGGCTTGGGAGTCAGAGGTGGTGGGTTCTAATCCCGGCTCCACCGCTTGTCTGTGTGACCTTGGGCAAGTTGTTTAACTTCTCTGTGCCTCAGTTACCTCATCTGTAAAATGGGGATCAAGACTGTGAGTCCCACGTGGGACAAGCTGATTACCTTGTATCTACCCAGCGCTTTGAACACTGCTTGGCACATAGTAAGCACTTAACAGATACTACTACTATAACAAATACTATAATTATTACTGTGGAAGCAGCGTGGCTCAGTGGAAAGAGCCCAGGCTTGGGAGTCAGAGGTCGTGGGTTCTAATTCCGCCTCTGCCGCTTGCCAGCTCTGTGACTTGGGGCAAGTCACTTCTCTGTGCCCCAGTTATCTCATCTGTAAAATGGGGATTAAAACTGTGAGACCTACGTGGGACAAACTGATCACCTTGTATCCCCCCCAGCGCTTAGAACAGTGCTTTGCACATAGTAAGCACTTACCAAATACCACTACTATTATTATTATTATTATTAAGCACCTACTGTGTACCAAGCACTGGGGTCACTACAAGCAAATCAAGTTGGATGCAGTCCCTGCCCCACGTGGAGCTCCCATTTTATAGATGAGGGACGTGAGGCACAGAGAAGTCAAGTGATTTATCTGTCCCGAGGTCACTCAGCAGACAACAGTGCTTGGCATATAGAAAACGCATAACAATAATAATAATTATTATGCGGTGAAGCTCAATAAATATGATTAAGGGTGTTCTTTCTCACTCTTGTACTGCAAACCCCATATGGAACACACTGTGTCTGACCTGATGACCTTGAATCTACCTCAGCACTTATTATAGTGCTTGGCACTTAGTAAGTGCTGCACTAAAGCTGCAATTATTTTTATTAACCCTTGCAGGGGTAGAATCATATGTGCCAGCCTTAGTTACGCTGAGTTGTGATTAGCCTTTGTTGAAGTTAATTGATATTTGCACAGGGCTTTATGACACTGACTCCCTACTTACACGTCACTAAGTACTTGGACTCTCATACCCGCTGCTGCACTTATGCACATATCTTTATCTTTTATTACTTCCCCCTCCCTGTAATCATTCTGGTGTCTGTCTCCTCCAGATTGTAAACTCCAAGCTCAGAGTTCGTATCTGCTAACTCTATTGTACTCTCCCAAATGCACTGCCCACAGTAAGGGCTCAGTAGAGATCATCAATTGTCATATTCCATTGAATATTCATTGGCAACTATCCAGTGGAGTTCTGCTAGCACATTTTGTTTTATTTTTAGTGGTATTTGCTAGCATTTACTATGGCAGGCACTGTACTAATGCCGGGATCGATAGAAACTAATCAGGTTCGATATAGTCCGTGTCCCATGTGGAGCTCACAATCTTAATCCCCATTTTATAGATGAGATAACTGAGGCACAGAGAAGTGAAGTGACTTACCCAAGGTCACCCAGCAGACAAGTGGCCCTTCTGACTCTCAGGCCCGTGCTCTATCCACTGGGCCACATTGCGGGATCACTTTGCTTCACTCAAGCTGTAGTTAGATACTTAAGTTTCATTTTTCTAGAATACTTAAAATTAGTTTCTCTTAGCAAGAGTATGTAGAGTAATTGAAGCTGAGCATCTATAGTAAACCCCGTGGCTGTATTTATTAATCATTTTTGTTTAATAACATGAACTTCATGCTCTGTAGGCCATAGAGACAGCTGATGGCCCACGGATCATTAAGCCTGATATTTCAGGGGCCCAGTTTCACAGCGCGGCTCAGTGGAAAGAGCCGGGGCTTGGGAGTCAGAGGTCATGGGTTCTAATCCCGGCTCCGCCACTTGTCAGCTGTGTGACTTTGGGCAAGTCACTTAACTTCTCAGGGCCTCAGTTCCCTCAACTGTAAAATGGAGATGAAGACTGTGAACCTCACGTGGGACAACCTGGTCACCTTGTATCCCCCTCAGCGTTGCCATTATTATTCAAGCTCCTAGTACAGTGCTCTGTACATAGTAAATTCATTCATTCATTCAATAGTATTTATTGCGCGCTTACTATGTGCAGAGCACTGTACTAAGCGCTTGGAATGTACAAATCGGCCACAGATAGGGACAGTCCCTGCCCACTGATGGGCTTACAGTCTAATCGGAGGAGACAGACAGTAAATGCTCAATAAATACTACTGAATGAATAAGCTGGAACGAGGGAATTTGGGCCTATAATTTTTTCGAAAATCATTCTGGTTTTGGCCAGATGGGACCGTCTCCACCTAGCAGTAAATAGCCTCTAAATCAATCAGTCAATCATTGGTATTTATTGAGTGCTTACTATGTGCAAAGCACTGTACTAAGCAATTAGGAGAGTACAATGCAACAATACAACAATAGTACATCTAACATTTCCCCTGGATTATGCCATGCGGCCAGAAGCAGTCCTTCTGGAGGCATCATCATCGATGGTATTTATTGAGCACTTATTGGGTGCAGAGCTCTTGGGAGAGTGCAGTCCCACAGAGTTGGTAGACACGTTTTCAGCCTACAATGAGGATCCAGTCTAGAGGTCGTGGTGTTAGCACAAGTAACAGCCTCTCACTCCAGCTCTTTCTGCCTCCCGACCCTGCTCTTCTACCTACTCCCATCTTGGGCCTCGCTGCCCAGAATCCTTTGCTACCAGTACCCCGAAGGAGTAGCTATTGTTTGGACAGGGGCGCCGGCCAATCAGGAGGATGTGCTTTTAAATCACAACAGCATAGAAGGAGCTTATGGCTCTATACTCTAAGCTCGTCGTGGGCAGGAAATGTGTCTGTGATGTCGTTACTCTTAAGGTATTATGTTGTATTCTCCCAAGCACTTAGTACAGTGCTCTGCACACAGTAAGGACTCAATAAATATGGTTGATTGATTGACAGGAGCAGTAGTATGAAATCTACCTCCAGGTATATGATCTCACAAGGGAGTTGTCGGGATGGATGGTACTTCAGATCTCCAGAATACAGTGCCACACCCTCATGTCATACCATCAAGCTCCATCCTTGTAGTCTTCCTGGAGCCTGAAGTGGGAAGAGAGAGAGGAGGCTGGCAGGGAGCTTACAAGAGGACACCAGCCAGTGCTTGGATTTTGGCCCTTCAGGCTGCAATTCTCTCAATCACTTGCACGGAATAAAGTGCAAAATATTTTCAGAATCACAGAGCCTCAAGTTCTGTCAGGGACCTGGGCAAATCGGGACAGTTGGTAACCTCAGCTAGCATCAAGGCCATGGACACCCGGAGAATTCATTAAAATCTTTCCCTCACAGATGTGGGTACTTTTACCTTAGGTCCGTTGGAGCAGAAAGAAGCATTTTCTCTGTGTCGCAACTTCCATGGGCCTGGCCTTGCCATTTAGACTTAGAAAGAGCTCAGCAGAATAGCTAGCAACAGCACTGAGAACGGAAGTCTGGCAGCTGCAAAGACGTCCATGCCTTAGGCCAAAAGCTGCTGTTTTCACAGCGCATCCCTGATCAGGCTCACACTTGTTTTCCGTTGTCTGGAAAGCTGACCATTTTGTTTTCTGCTCTCTGGGAGCAGGACTACGTTGCTGGCTTTCAGAATATTAATTGTTACATATGCTGAAAGCTGCTATCAGACATTTTGTGGGGCCGTAGTGTTAGAATTGCCTAAGGTCTGTCCTTGGGAGGTGGGCCCGATTTCAAAGGGGGTATAGAAGACATAGTCCCCCTGAGACCATATCCCCTCAATTTATGACACAGAATTTTATTTTTTATGGTATTTTACGCGCTTACTATATGCCAAGCGTGTTCTAAACTCGGGGTAGATGCATGTTAATTAGGTCGGACATAGTCCCTGCCTGCATGGAGTGGAGTCTAAGTAGGAGGGAGAACAGGGATTGAATCCCCATTTTATAGTTGAGAAAAATGAGGCACAGAAAAGTAAAGTGACTTGCCCAAGGTCACACAACAAGTAATTGGCAGAGCAGAGACTAGAACCCAGATCGTTGGACTCACAACCCCGTGTTTTTTTCATTAGGCCATGCTGTTTCCCAGAATTTTCTGGGCCTAAGTATTAGTAGTAAAATTTGGGTACCTTTTTTAAGAAGTCTCCCCCCCCCCCCCCCCAATGAGAGTTGACCTTCAAGGGGGCCCTGAGGCAAGCCTAACCCAAGAATAGACCTGCCTTTACCTCTGTGTCATCCCCTTCTCCCCTCTGCCTACCCAGTGTGCAGACATTGACTGATTCTGGGTTTTAGGGTACTGAAAAGGTGGAGCTTCTAGATCTCGGCCATGAACTTGGGCCACTCCAAGGTCTGAGGAAAGGTTGGCATCTCTTGCAAAAGGCAAGAAGCTTTTGTAAAAAATGATCTGTCAAGACCCAATCTGACCTTCAGGGTAGATCATCCAAAACTGGAGGGAAGGAGCCGGAATCGGTGAGATCTGGTTTGTTCTCTACCCCCCGTGAGCACTTAATAAAAGAGGAAAGGTGTCCAGTGATGCAGTGGAAATTGAGCTAAGGAGGGTAACTGGGGCACAGAGAAGTGAGATGACTTGCCTAAGGTCACACAGCGAACAATCAATCAGTGGTATTTATTGAGCACTTACTATGTGCAGAGCACTGTACTAAGCTCTTGGGAGAGTACAGTAAAACAGAATTAGCAGACACGTTCCCTGCGCATAATGAGTTTACACGTGGCAAAGCCAGGATTAGAACCCAGGTCCTTCTGACTACCGGCCCTTTGCTCTAACCAGTAGGCCACACTGTTGCTTTCTTTCTGGGAAATACCTTCTTGGGCCCAGTGAACTTTATTCTCTTTTAGGGAGAAGTGCAGAACCAGGCTTGGATTTATGAGGGCTTGGAGCAGAAGATAGGAAACAAAAGAGGTCTCATTCTGGGTAACATAGCCAGAGAAGTTGAGAAAGGGGATCACCAGTGAAAATAGTTAAAGGGCCTGGGTTCCCTGGGGGAATTCTAAGCAATAAGATATTTGATGAAATTCTAGGAAGTAGTTTTCATTGTGGGTAGAGAATATGTCTGTTACACAGTGAGCACTAAATAAATATAGATGACGGAAGTAGTTGACCCTGTCGAACACTACTTAGATGCCAGGTGCCTCACTCACTGCTACACCTTCAAAGTTCCATATCTGAAGACTGGAAACAAATCCCTCACTGAAAAGAAAGCTCACCAGATTAATTCCTTCTTACTTAAAGAAATGCCTACCCTCTTTTTCTGACAGAGAATTTTGGGGCCCAAATCAATCCATCAGTGGTATGTATGGAGCGCTTACTGTGGACAGAGCACTGTACTTAAGTGCTAGGGAGAGTCCATATAATGAAGTCGGTAGACACATTCCCTGCCCACAACAAGCTTCCAATCTAGAGGGGGAGAAGGGAATGAAGGACTGTTGGGCCGGCCCAGTCTTGATGGACATTCTCCCCAGTGAGGAAATGGGCAGAGCCCTGTCTCTGAAGACTCACTGGAGGGCAAACTGCCCTCATTAGCCTGACTTTGAAACACAGTCGCTAATAGTTTGAGCACTGTGCTGTTTGCAGGCCACTGAACGGTATACCTGTTGTGGGGAAGAGCCAAAAAAGGATGAAAGGAGGTCCTTCTCTTGAAGAGTTTATAATATAAGGGGAGCAGAATAATCTAGCAGTTGAAGACCAGATTAAACTAAAAACATGAACATTCAGTTCACTTTAAAAGCACAAGGGCCAGGGGCCTAGTGGGAAGAACACGGGCCTGGGAGTCAGAAGTCCTGGGTTTGAATCTAGGCTCTTTTTATTCCTAAAACTCGTCAAGAGCTTACATTGCGCAAAGCACTGTAGTGAGTCCTTGGGGAAAGGTAGGAGAATATTGAATCAGATATGGGCCCTGGCTTCCCAGGGGCACTCAATCTAAAAAGAGGGGGGAGGAACAACTGAATAAATCAGTTAAAAATGCAAAAAAAAACAAATCATCACAAGTTCTAATTGGATAGATGGTGCGAAAGGAAACCACAGCTATACACAGGCTTTGATAAAGGAGTGATCCAATTTACAGGAAAAGCTGAGTTGAAGGCCAAGTATTTGGTGCTGAATTGTACTTCCCAAGGGCTAAGTACAGTGCTCTGCACATAGTAAGCGCTCCATAAATACGACTGAATGAACAAGTACAGTAATCCAGGCCTAAGGTATCCGTGGGAATTGAGAGGAAGAGTCTAATACTGATTGAGGTCTTGGTGATGGATTATATAAAGAAGGTGAAAAGCAGTGTGCTCTAGTGGAAAGAGCCCAGGACTGGGAGTCAGAAGGACCTGGGTTCTAGTTCCAGCTCTGCCACTTGTCTTCTCTGTGAATTTGGGCAAGTCACTCCACTACTCGGTGCCTCAGTTCCCTCATCTGAAAAATGGGGATTAAGACAATGAACCCCAACTGGGACTCAGACTATGATCAACCCAATTAGCTCATATCTACCCTGGTGCTTAGTACGGTGCCTGGCACATAGTAAGCACTTAATAAGTACCATTAAAAAAGTGGTGAATGAAAGAGGGGAGTCCAAGATAACTGCAAGATCTTGAGGGAGGAGGCAGGTGCTTTTAACACTGATGAGTCACTTCACTTCTGTGCCTCAGTTACCTCAGTTATCTAAAATGGGGATTAAGACTTTGAGCCCCATGTGGGACATGGACTGTGTCCAACCTGATTACCCTGTATCTACCCCAGCGCTTAGAACAGTGCCCAGTGCGTAGCACTTGACAAATGCTGTTTTAAAAAAAAAAGTGATGGCTGGAGGATTGGTAAGGTGTCATGGTAGCAGTGGGACATCCAGGAAACAATGACCTGAGAGTAGAGCTGTCCACATGGAGTTGGGAGTCAAAGCTTTGCAGATTGGTGTGTACCCCAGAAGAGTGAGGGGGGGAGCCACCAACGGCCAAGGAACCTCAGACTGAAGAGAGTGGTCTCTTTTTGGCAGGAATGACTCCTGTTGGATGTTTTCCAACAAGGAACGGTGGTATTTGTTAAACACTCACAATGGGCCAAGCAGTGACGTAGCTACGAGATCATCAGATCGGACACAGTCCCTGAAGAGTATCTGTATTTTCCCAGTCCAGGCAAAACTGGGCCACTTTGGTCTTCCAGACATTCATGGTTCATTCCAAATCGTCCCATGTACAGCTGGTTGGGTGACAGCCACCTGTTCAGCGCTTCTGTTTCCAAAGGCCCCAAAATTGCCATTGCACAGTCAAAGAACCTACACCTTCACAAAGCTCTTTGTTTATGAAAAAGCCTAAAGAGCAGGAAGAAGAGCAGGCTGTATTCTCCCCACAGTCTGGGAATCCCAAGGAGAGACAGGGGGAGCAGCTTTGAGTCTCAGATCACCTACCTGATCCAGGGAACAGGGATAGGGTTAGGAATAAATCCCAGGCCTCCCGACTGTCACGGCAGACTTTGAGCCTTTAGAGGACAGGGATTGCATCTTCCTCTTCTTCTGTATGATCTCCATGCATCTAGGACAGTACTCTATTCTCAGATATTTTGATGAGGCTGTGTTTTCCCCATGTCCATCCTTGGCAGAAGTAGCTGTAACTAGCACAAGCACGTAAAATCATCACTCTCTAGTCTTCCAGGCAAGGCATTCATTCAGCCAACAAATGCCTATTGAGCACACAGAGTGTGGAAAGTTGGGCTCCAGCTTTCCTTATCAGACAGCCTATCCTTTTGTCACTCCAGCTCCTCTAGCTTTGGGGGATGCAGTTTTTAGAAAGAGTACTTAGAAGAGAGTAGCGCTATTGGCCCAAGGCAAAATGTGTTTCACACCCTGTTCCCGGCTGTGGATTATCCCTTATATAATGGATTTCAGATTTGGGTTTGGAGGGAACTCTTTCCTCCGTGCCCTGAAGCAGGATTCTAGACAGTGGGTAAATTCAGATAGAAAAGAGGATTTTGTTGTGGTTATTAGCATTCAAAAGTCATGTGGTTAATCTGAGTCATTTCAATGTGTGTGTGTGTGTGTGAGAGAGAGAGAGAGAGAATGTGGCAAGTGGCAACAGAATTGAGTTTTGCTATTCCTCTCGTTTCTGGCTCCAGGCCACCACTCAGCTATGGCTTCTCTCCTGGTTCCATATGAGAACTAATTGCAGAGACCGACAATCCAAGTTGTTGAAACGTCTCTCAAGCGGTTGGAGGGAGCTCGCAAATGGCAAGCATCCAGCTCCCATCGATGTTAATCAGCTAGAAAAGAAATGCAATTATTGGCTTCCAAAGCTCTTCAGAAAGCTACAGATAAAACAATCGAATTTCTCAAGTACATTAAGGGCCATTTACGTGGCTACAGATCAGGCATCATTTTATTGACTCCATTATAGGCTCATCTCCTTCTGAGAGCCTCTTCTCGACAACTTTTCTAATGCTTACTGTTCTGTCTTACTGGAATGTAAGAGAAGCAACATGGCGATAGTGGATAAAGCACGGGCCTAGGAGGACCTGGGTTCTATTGCTGGCTCTGTCACTCCTCTTCTGTGTGACCTTGGGCCAGTCACTCAACAACTCAGTACCTCTGTTTCCTTACCTGTAAAATGGGAATTCAATACTTATTCTCCCTTCCCCTTAAACTGGTAACCCCAGGTGGGACAGAGACTCTGTCCAAATTGATTCTCTTGTATCCACCTCAGAACTCTGTATGATGCTTGACACGTAGTAATTACTCAAGAATGATGGCATTATTATTATCATTTTTAATAGTAATAATGATTAAAAAATGACTGGAGCCAAACTTTTCCTGATAACACATTTTGCTTCTACCCAGTTGCCTTAGTTTGGTAGGAGAAAGTCACCAGGGATTCAGGGCCAAGCTGAGGGCCAAGATTCAGGGAGAGGAGTGCTTCATTCAGTGGTATTTATTGAACATTTACTGTGCACAGAGAGAGCCCTGTACTAAGTGCTTGGAAGAGGACAGTAGAACAGAGTTGGTAGATATGTTCCCTGTCCACAAGGAGCTTAGAGTCTGGAGTTGTTCCTGGCAAGAATGGAATTACCTGGAGATCAGTATTGTACTGCCAACCTGACGTGACCGCCTCTTGTCCGGTGTTTGTCCATGGCATAGATCGCCTTCAGTGCAGAACTCATTCAATTCAATCGCATCTAATGAGCGTTTACTATGTGCAAAGCACTGTACTAAGCGCTTGGGAGAGTACAGTAGAACAACAAACAGACACATTCCTGTCCCCACCAAGCTGACGGTCTAGAGGGTGAGACAGACATTAATCTAAATAAATAGATAAATAAATTACAAATATATACATATGTGCTGTGGGGATGGGAGGGAGGAGCAAGAAAGAGCGGCATAGAAGGGAGTGAGAAAAGAGAAGAAGGGGGCTTAATCAGGGAAGGCTTCTTGGAGGAGATGGGCCTTCAATAAGGTTTTGAATTGGGGGAGAGCAATTATCTGACTGATATGAGGAGGGAGGGTGTTCCAGGTCAGAGGGAGGATCGTGGACACAAGGTCGGCAGCGAGATAGATGAGATCGAGGTTCAGTGAGGTTAGCGTTAGAATGTGCGGAGGATGACTATGGTTTCAAAAGAGAAGGCTTGGCAGTTCGGCACCCCCTCCCCCCCCCCCCCCCTGCCCGCCGCTACAAGACCCCGAGGGCTTTAAACTGCAGCAGTCGGCACCCCAAGTCCAACCTCCTTCCAGACTGCCGAGCCAAACCAGGGAGAACCCCTGCCACCCTCCCCCATGCCCCCCGGGACCCTCCTGCCCACTCTGTCCAGGTGGGGCCTGCAGCAGCCAGAGACCTCTAGAAAGGTGAGGATGCTGGGAAAAGTGGGTTGTGATTGGACTGGGGATGAGCTGGGTGGCAGCACCCTGAAGCCCTGATCGTTCCACTCCTCTGGGGCTGCTGAAAACTCTGCGTCTCCTCTTTTAGGCTGTTTTTCTATTTACATCAGTCCGTTATTTTAAACTCCTTCCCACCGTTGTCTTAGACTGGGACAGCTCAGAACTGCCTTATTTAATTCCCATCCATCTGTGGATTTTTTTTTCCTCTCAGCCACTAGTAATCAATCCATTAATGGTATTTGTTGAGCGCTTACTATGTGCAGAGCTCTGTACTAAGCACTTGGGTGAATCCAATACTACAGAATTAGCAGAGGCATTCCTTGCCCAAGACAAGTTTACAGTCCAGTAGAATGCTCTACACATAATAGGCGC
This sequence comes from Ornithorhynchus anatinus, assembly GCF_004115215.2. NCBI lineage: Eukaryota > Metazoa > Chordata > Mammalia > Monotremata > Ornithorhynchidae > Ornithorhynchus > Ornithorhynchus anatinus. The sequence goes on from NC_041732.1 coordinate 21,729,762, forward strand.
TTAATAAATGTCATTATTACTTCTACTACTGCCGCACTTCCAGCACCTGTGAAGTCCAGACCTTCATCACTGTTGCAAAACCCAGGGGGCAAAGGCCCATCCCTGAACTGGGATCCCGTTGTAATGTAAACAGCCCTTTCCCCCAGTCACTGACTTGTTCAACAAATCTTTTAGATTTACATTCAGGTCCTGAGTCTGGACTTCCAAGCTCCCCATCTCTTCTGTTCTCCTCTCACTTCAAGGGCTTGAGGGCGATTTTGTTTGGGTTTTCTCCCACGAGGATGACCGATGATTCCATTTACCTGTAATCTCCATCACTGTGATTTACCATGTTTCCGAATATTTAATTCCAAGGCTTTTTAGAGGTGGCAGCTACAGATCACTCTGGTTTAGCCCTTTTGCCAAAAAAGAAGTCTTTTAAGGGTTAGGAGCTCAATAAGGCCGTTGGCTTATCAGAAATAAGGAAGGTGAGCTGAATAATTTAAGATATCTTGCAAACCATTGCAGTTTGCTTCTCATGTCAAGTTTCCTTATTCCCTCATCTTCACAAAGACAATGGGAAAAAGTCTCAGAAAAATCTTCCCTCATCACTGTGGATTTGGAGTTACACCTCTTTATTCTTGCCCCACCAAGGAAATGTGCAAAATGAGCCCTGCTTGTCTCAAAATTCAGAACCCCACTAAAAGCCCTGCTGGAGACTGATTTTCCATTTGATTAGAGATCTCCTTTAAAGCTTGGGCTGATCATTCCACTCAATACACTCTTCTTTAAGACTGCAGAGGGCCTGCCACTAGGGATTAATCAATCAACTGATCAACCAGTGGTATTTATTGAGCATGTATTGTGGGCAAAGCACTGTACTAAGCGCTTGGGAGAGTACAACAGAGTTGGCAGATACTTTCCCTGCCCACAAAGAGCTTTCAGGATGGAAGTGGAGATTACCAAGCCCAGTGTGAACCTTTGGGGTGATTCATTTCTTTGCCAAAATTCGAATGATGGACTCTGGCCACCTCTTCCAGTCAAGGATTATATGTTGTTTACTTTGTGTATGTATGTGTGAAGTTTGGGGTTTTTTTTAATGGTATTTGTTAAGCACTTACTATCTGCAACGGGCACTATGGTAAAGTGCTGGGGTAGATACAGACTAATCACGTTAGACATGGTCCATGTCATACATGAGGGGCACAATCTTAATCCCCATTTTACAGGTGAGGTAAATGAGGCCCAGAGAAGTGAAGTAACTTGCCCAGGGTCACCCAGCAGACAAGTGGTGGAGCCGGAATTAGAGAACCCAGGTCTTTCTGATTCCCAGGCCCATACTCTATCCATTAGGCCATGCTGTTTCTCTTTGTGTTCAGTCATTCAATCAATCATGTTTATTGAGCGCTTACTGTGTGCAGAGCACAATTCTAAGTGCTTGGGAGAGCACAATAAAACAGACACATTTCTTGCCCACACCAAGCTTACTGTCTAGGGGGATGAGCTTAAAGTCTAGAGGGAGTTCACAGCATTCTCACAAAACGAGAAAGGAGCAATTGTTCTTCTCCCAAGTTCCCAGGTGAAGAATCCAGAACGCAAAGTGGAGAATCACCAATTGGCTTTTCTCCCGGCCTCCAGAACCTGAGTGGAAAGGCTAAAGAATCCTTCCTTTTGCTGGTTTACTAATGGGTGATGTCCTGCCACCGACCACACCTAACCCAAGGGTTGAAATTGAATAAATCCATCAGTAGTCTTCCGGGGTCAGAACAGGTCTCGGGGCCATTAGCCAGAAGGAAACGCAACCCCTTCTCCCTCCCTCAGCCCTCTATGTACAAAAAAAAGAAAGAAAGAAGCAAAGCACCAAGAAAACAGGATTGCTTAATAGGTGGCCTCCCTAGCAATGTCAGGAGGAAGTGTGTGGGAGAGTAGTTTTCCACCTCCTCCCACCCCGCCCCGTCTCCCAAGGCAGTGTGGTTAAGAATCATATCTCCACAGTTTCTAAACGTTGCGTGAGCTACTCTAAACTCACTGAGGACCACCACAGGTTCTAGAAAGAGCAGGCAGGTTTGTTTCACTCAAATTCATCACAGTTCAGTCTCTTCTTGTACTCAGACCTAGATGGTTTTTTCTTTTTTCTGGTTTCTGAATGGACTGTTTTGCCTAGAGAGGTGAGAATAAAGGCTGTAACCCTCAAGTCCTTTCCAGAACCCATTACTGGGGAAAAGGGCAGGTCTGTTGTGTGTCAGTGAAGCCCCGTGATGCTTCATTAACTGGGCTTTGGCAGGAGCGCCATCAGGTTAGGTGACAGATCAGCTTTCTTCTCCCTTCCCCTCTCCTCTCCCAACCGCAGCTGGATTTTCTGACTTTATATGTTATCCTGGAGGTGGGAAGACTGTTTATGTTGATGCTCAAACTCAGTCTACATGCCTAATGATTTGGGTTCAGGGTTTCTATTTTCTTCAAGTGTCTCTGTCTCCTATTTATGTTTAGAAAACAAAGAAAGGATAACTCTGAAATGGCGTCTTGTCATTATTATTATTATCTAATATTATGATTTAAACATTTAACTAATACCACTATCATTATCGTCAACAATAATAATACTAGTAATAACAATAGTGGTATTAGTTAAATGCTTACTGTGTTCCAACACTAAACTAAACCCTGGGATAAATGCAAGATAATCAGTCGGGGCCCTGTCCAACATGGGATTACAGTCAAAGTAAAAGGGAGCACAGGTCTTGAATCCCCATTTTACAGGTGAGGAAACTGAGGTCCGGGGAAGTTAAGTGACTTGCCCAAGGTCACATAGCAGCCAAGTGGCACAGCCAGGATTAAAACCCAAGTCTTCTGACTCAGGTTAATTTCTTTCTCCCTCACTTTGATTTGCCTAGAGAGGCTGGGTGAGAACTGGTTTAGTTTACTGGCAAGAGTTGAATCATTTTTACGTCTGTTTTTCCAGAAGCTTTTTTCCAAGTCCTTGGGGAGAAAAAAAAAGTTTAAATTCTATATTTCAACGATCCAACCCTCAAGACGAATAACTCCCAGGAGACAAATTAGTCAAGAGATGTTTTGGTCCCGATCAAAAAGCTGACCTCTCCTTCCTTCATTTTAAACTTGGGGAAATGTTAGTGCTGAGAATTAGTCAAGAGCACATATCTCCCCGATATTGTGCCCTCTACATCCAACTGGAAAAATCTCTTGATTCTGAAGGGACTGAGACCTTCTACAAATCACAGTCCTTTCACCCCAGTCTCCCCAGCTAGGTTGATCCAATACCGTACCTGGATGAAAGTCTGCCAAGGTACCCTATGATCATTAAACAGGGTGTTCTCTTCTTCAAAGCCCCATGGAGAATAATGCTCACACTGGGAGTGATGCCATCCTCCATTTGGAAAGAGTATCACGAATGACAGGCAGGGAACTGAAAATGTTTATGGCTCTATGTGCCAGGAAAAAAAAGTTTTATTTTGGAATCGTGGCCAAATGTCAGGTTAGGGAATTGTTATTGTTGAGCCCTGGTCTCCTGCAGAGAGAAAAACAACTTGTCTCCACTCCCTCCTCTCCTTTAATGGTATTTGTTAAATACTGACTATGTGCCGGGCACTGTACTAAACACTGGGGTAGATACAGGATAATCAGAAGTCCGTGTCCCACGAGGGGCTCACACTCTTGATCCCCGTTTTACAGATGAGATAACCGAGGTACAGAGAAGTGAAGTGACTTGTCCAGGGTCACACAGCAGACAAGCGGCATCAGTGGGATTAGAACCCAGGTCCTTCTGACTCCCAGGCCTGTGCTCTCCCCATTAGGCCATGCTGCTTCTCCCTTGCTTTCCATTTGAAGCAAACCCATGCCAGTGGAGAGTACTCCCTGGGCACCGCAACTTTCCTGCCCCTCGGTTCTGCCACCCCCCAGCGTGCCTTTCAGTCTGTCAGCCTCCCTTCCCACTTTAGCTGGGCCCAGAGTGGATTTCTGGTGACCGCCCCAGACTAATTTAGAAAAATTACAGATGTCCTATAATTGGAACCTTCCTGAACACATTGGTCAGCCTACTTTGCTTCGACCTCCTAGACGCTCTAATTCATTTTCTGTGTGTGGATATGTACTTGTGGGTTGGAGAATGCTTGCTTCGTGCCCAGTGTGGGTCCCACAGAGGACACAGACCTGAGATAGAGGTGTTGCGGAGTGCTGGGATGAGCGGTATCCCATCGATTCCTCCTCCTTTTCTTTCCCCAGGCCATCAAGGTCACCAAGAAGGGACAAAACAGTCCGTAAATCGGATTTAGGGTTCTGATATCCCAGTTTCAACCAAAATCAAAATTCTGTATTCCTCTTCCATCAAGGAAAACTCACACTGTAGTCCACCCGCTTTTAGACATATTCTAATATTTCCACATGATTAGAATACTAAAACTGCATCTTTAAAATGTTTCCTCTGTTCTCCTGGCTTTCAGTTTCCCTGCTTCAATCCTCCCTGTAGCAGCTGTTTGGGGCAGGGAACCAACTCTTTTGTAGCATACTCTCCCAAGCACTTAGAACAGTGCTTTTCACACAATAAGCACTGTGCTCCTTGCTTTGCACTTGGGGAAGCAGCATGGCCTAGTGGGTAGTACCCAGGCCTGGGATTCAGAAGGACCTGGTTTCTCATCCTACCTCCTCCACCTGCCTGCTGTGTGACCTTGCGCAGATCTCTTGGCTTCTCTGTGCCTCACTTCCTTCTCCTGTAAAATGGGGATTAAGACCGAACTTCACGTGATACCTGATTAATTTGTATCAACCCCAGCACTTAGTACAGTGCCTAGCACATAGTAAGCATCTGATTGATTTGTATCGACCCCAACACTTAGTAAAGTGCCTAGCACATAGTAAGTATTTTAAAAATACCATTAAAAAAGCCCTCGATAAATACCAATGATTGCCGTGCACATGCCTACAAACATTTCTTGACATCACATCCTGCTCTGTCCAGCTGGATGCACACTGTCCGAAAAACTTTCCCTAATCCCCTTGTAGTGTTCTCGCCAAAATTCCTAGTGAAAACATAGTCTGTGGAAGACCTGGACCTCTGGTCAACCTCTTTTTAAGGCATATTGGCTCCTCACTCCTGGCTGGAATTGCCCCTTACCACAGTTTCTAGCCTCCTCTCTAACAAGTTCCATTTCTCCCCATGGATATCAAATGACATCATAAAGCTGAATACAGGAGAATCTACTTTTTTCCTTCTCTTTTCTCCTCTATGATTCCATAAGCCAGCCTATAAGAAGGAGTAAGGGGTGCTGGGAGAAACCTTGCCCTGGAGGAGTCTGGGAGAGTAAGGGAGCCAAAACCCTCCTTCCTGCCTCTTGTCCCCAAAGCTGACCTAATAATAAAAATAATTACGATATTTCTTAAGCACTTACTATGTGTCAAGAGCTGTTTTAGGCTCTGGGGAAGATACAGGATGATCAGGTCAGACACAGTCCCTGTCCCACACGGGGCTCACAGTCTAAGTAGGAGGGAGAACAGGTGTTGAATTTCCATTTCACAGATGAGGTAACTGAGGCACAGAAAAGTGACTTGGACAAGGTCACACAGCAAGCATGTTTTGGAGCCCGAATTAGAACCCAGATTCTCTGACTCCCAGGCCTGGCCTCTTTCCACTAAGCGATCCTGCTCCTCCCCTGCCACCCCACATCGTAATGCTCATCCCTCCCGCTGTTACTGCTCTTCCCCACCTTGTCCCCTTCCACGCTGCCCAGATTTCAGGGGCCCCTAGATTTTAATATAACCTGCCCCTTATCGTGATTCCTTCCAGAATTACAGCCGAAGAGAAGCTGCAGTTCTAACTCCTTTGGGATTTAAAGTTGTGCAGGGTTTGGGGATCAATGGCCTGTAGGGAGAAGCATTGGGAAAAAATGGCTAACAGCATGCAAGGGAACTGTTGATTGGACCCCATTGGGCAACTTCAGTGCCAAATCCTCCTGTTCTAATGAGTATTTGGTTGTCTGCAGCATAACTTTTTCAAAGTATCTAAGAGCCCAAAGAAAGGAAATGCCATTATTACAGTGCTTTGGGGGTTTTTTTGTAACTTCGCTCAAATGGGGTACGTCTTCGGACTTTGGAGTATGAATAGACAGGACAGGAAAGAACCAAATTGCGAGCCCCTTTTTAATAGGTGCCAAGCACAAGAGATGATGAGAGCTTACCTGATGTTTCAGTAGGGTCACCTCTTTCACTTAGATTTTTCTCAGATCTTCCAGGGAAAAGACTACTCTTCTCGAAGACCTATCACATTGGGTTAAAAAGATGAAACTCTCTTCTCAGTGCCTTTCTCGTCTCTTCTTAGGTACATCCCCCCGTTGATTTGGGGCAAGAGCGGGCACATCCAGACGGCGTTGTACGGGAAGATGGGACGAGTTAGGTCCCCTCATCCTTATGGCCTGCGCAAGTTCATCACCATGTCAGATGGAGCCACGTCCACTTTTGACCTTTTCGAGCCCCTGGCGGAGCACTGCATTGGAGGTGGGTCCCGGGAAGATGACTGTGTAATGTCTCGAGAGCTTTTAAAGTGTAAATAAGGCACTTGGAATCCGCAGCACGTTTTTTGTTTTTCCATTTGCTCGGCACATAGTAAGCGCTTAACAAATACCGCAATTATTCTTCTCTCATTTGGTCCGTACAACATGCTTGAGAGATGAGAAGAGGCAGGTATGATGCAGTGGTATTTTAGTCGTATTAATTGTGCACTTACTGTGTGCAAAGCACTGTGCTAAGCACTTGGGAGAGTATAATATAACAACAGACACAATCCTGCCCACAACGAGTTCACAGTCTAGAAGGACAGACATTCATATAAATAAATAAATTACAGAGATATACATTTGTACTATGGGGTTGGGAGGGAGGATGAATGAAGGAGCAAGTAAGAGCGGCGCAGAAGGGAATGGGAGAAGAGGAGGGCTTAGTCAGGGAAGGCTTCTTGGAGGAGATGTGCCTTGAATAAGGCTCACTCTGATTTGACAGGTGAAGAAAATGAAGCCCATAAAGGTTAAGTGACTTCTCGGAGGTCGCACAGCTGGCCAGTTGCAAAGCAGGAATAGTATTTATTAAGTCATACTGAGTGCAGAGCACCGTAGTTGCGCACTAGGAGAGAGTACATAGGTGGGATTTAGGCATGGTCTGTCCCCCTCCGTGGATTGACAATCTAAGAGAGCTTTGATTCCTAACCCACACTACTCATCATCCTTAAATATACATTACAGTGGCTTCTCTGGGGCTGGGAGTCCAAAACCTGTGATTATGAAGGGTTACTCTTGACCTCTGAGTGTATTTTAAGGAAGCTAATAGATGTTAACGGAATTTTGTATTTGCAAAAGGCTCTCTGACCACTTAAGCTCTTCAAAAAAAAAAGTAATATGTGAATCCAAAAACAAGAAATGATCGAAACCCTGATGGCTACAAGCGGGAGAACAGTCAGGGTCCTTAATGGTCCAGTAGGTTTTGCAAGTAAATGAGCAAATTGATACCGGGCCGTGTGACTTCTTAAAAGTGCTGTCATTGCAGTCATCAGTTGTCTATTGATCGGAGCAGCACCACCCGTGTAGCTTATCCTAGAGCTGGTAGGACATTCTCAGGTTTCTCTAGGACTCTGTCTATCCTTCAGTCAGAGAACAGGGCAGGAAGCGGGAGCCCTAGGCTTCTCCCAAGCTGTGTCTCACCCTCTCTCTGACCACTTGTTAGTCACTTCCTGGATTGCCAGCCCAGTCGATAGTATAACAAGAGTCCTGCCCTAAGGGCTTATGGATGTTTATGGCTAAGCAGGGAACATGGTGTCTCTGGTGTTAGAAGCCCGGAAAAATGGCTGCAGGATCTGTATCCGTGATGTTACCTGCCCTTTATGGAGTCTTTAAAGGCTTTAAAATTGATCTTCTGGCCCACAGTGTAGGTTTTGTTGGACATCAGAAGACAGCCTTTGAAGCTGAGCTAGTGGGGTTAAAAGGGAAGCAGTGACCTAGCAGAAAGGGTACAGGCCTGGGACTCAGAGGACCTGGGTTTTACTCCTGGCCCTGTCATATCCCCGCTGTGTGACCTTGGACAAGTCACTTCAATCAGTTGTATTTATTGAGCACCTAGTATGTGCAGAGCACTGTACTAAGTGCTTGGGAGAGTACAATACAACAGATTTGGTAGACATGTTCCCTTCCCACAATGAGCTAAAAGTTTAGAGGGGGATACAGACATTAATACTAATAAATAAATTCAGATATGTACAAAAGTGCTGTGGGGCTGAGGGAGGGATGCAAATCCAAGCACAGGGTTGACGCAAAGGGAGTAGGAGAAGAGGAAATGAGGGCTTAGTTGGGGAAGACATCTTGGAGGAGATGTGCTTTTAATAGGTTGTCACAATTTCTCTCTGCCTCAGTTTCCTCATCTGTAAAATGGCGATCAAACACATGTTCTCCCTCCCTCTTGGAGGACAAGGTTTAGGTGGGAAGATGAGAAGATTTTTTTTTTTTACATATGTTAAGTTGGCGGTGTCAGCGGGACGTCAAGTAGAGATATTCTAAAGGCAGGGGGAAATGTTTGACTGCAGGGAAGGAGAGAGATAGGGCTGCCGAGGCAGATTTGGGAATCATCTGCGTAGAGATGGTGGTTGAAGCCGTGGGCGTGGATGAGGTCTCCAAGGGAATAGGCGTAGATGGAGAATAGAAGAGGACCCAGAACTGAGCCTTGAGATAGATACCCCATGCACAGGTAGAGGGTGGGAGTCAGAGGAGGAGACTGAGAAAGAGCAGTTAGAGAACTATGAGGAGAACCAAGAGAGGACAGTGTCCGTGAGGCCCGGGGTAGATAATGTTTCCAGGAGAAGGGAGTGGTCCATGTTGTCGAAGGCAGCAGAAAGGTCAAGGAGGGTGAGGATGGTAATGGTTCTGCCCTAAGGGTGAGGATGGTAATGGCCCTGCCCTATTAACTTCTTGCCTCGGGGGTTAAGACAGGCCACCTGGCATTCCACAGATAATGACTGATGGAGACCATCTTGGTCTGTCTGTACTCTAGTTTGGTCAGATTGAGTCCCGTTTGCTGTTTTGTAAACTCCCACTTCAGTTTGGTAGTCACGGAAGGCATTCAGAACGTACTAATGACAGTGATTAACTATTAATGTCAATGATTTAGGGGCCACAGGCAGAAAACAGAAAACCCCTTTGTATGTATGTACCCTGTAGGGTACAGCTCAGGACCTCGTATTTCAGAAGGACTCAGAAAATATTGTTGGTGGAAAATGACAGAAAATACAATATGTATTTTTTATGGTATTTGTTAAGTGCTTCCTACATGCCAGGCTCTGTACCGAGCGCTGGGAAAGATACAAGCTTGGATGTACTCCGTGTACTATGTGGGACTCTCAGTCTTAATCTCCATTTTATAGCTGAGGTAACTGAGGCACAGAGAAGTGAAGTGATTTGCCCATGGTCACCCAGAAGGCTAATGGTGGAGCAGGGTTTAGAACCCATTCAGCCCATGCTCTATCCGCTCTCATGACTTCCGGTCACCTAATGTTCTTATTATTGCTGTGGTCATTACCTTTAATGAAAAGAAAGTTTATACTTAGTTTCTTCATGGCAGAAGTTTCCAATTATGTATTTTCAAGCAGCCTGACATTTCACTGGCTTGTTTCAGTACACAATTAGCATGACAGGTTTTCCTCCTGGTAGCGCGGCCTTTGCTTCCTGCTCCACTAGAAATTGTTGTTCAATTGAAGCTTTTTGGATTTCTGGAAAAATAATGTAAGCGGAGGGACAGAGGAGTGAGAGCCGTGCTTAGTTTGAATCTCTGCTTAGCCACATTCCGGCATGTTCTCAGGAATGGCAATGTCTTGGGAGGACGAAGCTTTGAAGATTCAAGAAGTGCCTTAAGAGAAGCCACTCTCAATGAATTTTGGATGCGGTATTTGCCGATCGGTTATTTCACTTCAGTTTTGAAAAACCAAACGTTAGCTGATGAATAAAGGGCAGGGTTTTCTTCACAAAGTGCCTGTAAATCTCCTGAGAGAGTCACGGGCTTGAATAACCCAGAAAACTCCCACTAGGGCAGTTAACCCCGAAGGCTGAAAGCATAAATCGCCTCCAGGCCTCAGTTGCCTTGTCTCGAAATCTACTGCCTCGAGTGTGAGCCCTGAGTGGGCAGGGACGGTACTTCATTTGAGGATCTTGCTTCTATCCTGGCACTTAGCCCATTAGCCCACTTAACGCATTGAAAGGGCTTAATAAATACCTCTGTTATCATTATTATTCATATTATCTCAGATTGGGATTAAAGGACTGTTGAGATTACTGGTATCTCTGGCTCGTACTGGACCAAATGGCATCAGATTTATTTCCGTGTAAAGTCCCCTGGCTCATCTTACCTCTGTATTTTTCCTCCCTCAACACGTAGATGACGTCACGATGGTCATCTGTCCTGGAATTGCCAACCACAGTGAGAAGCAGTACATCCGCACCTTTGTGGACTACGCCCAGAAAAATGGCTACCGGTGTGCCGTGCTGAACCACCTGGGAGCACTGCCCAACATCGAGTTGACGTCTCCACGCATGTTCACTTACGGTACGCGGGTCCGGTGCTTTCAGCTGCGTCTCACGCTCCATCTTCTCCCTCGCTCTGGCTGTGCCCTGCCCTTGCCTCACAGTGGCTCAGCTAGGCCTCAGAGTTCATGCATCTGTTACCTATCTCTTCTCCTCTGGGAAACTTCAGCTGCAAAATGGAAACCTGTAGGACAGTCTGATTCCTTACATTGGTTCCAGTTGTATTTTGATCCTCCCCGGTCTGAGCCATAAGCCTTTTAACATGTTTTTAAAGTAGCGTGTAAACCCCCCTCTCTCTAAAGATGATTATCCTGATGGATTCCTGTGGATCAGTTGTCCGTCTCATCATCCTCATCATCACCACTAGTGTTTATTAGAAGGGTACTCTATATTAAGCTCTGTACTTAGCCCCGGGGAAGAATACAAATCAGGTGACAAAGATGGAGAGCTCACAAGCTGAGGGGAGAAATCCCTCGCTTCGATTGAGCGCCTACTTGTGTGCAGATCACTGGGATGGGAAGGTTAGGGAGGGGAGAGCATTTGGAAGGAATGATGAGTTGCATTTTGGGGAGATAATGAGCTGGAGGTGTCAGCAGGACATCCATGTAGAGATTCATAGAGAGAAATCCACTGTTCAGAAATTCCAGATGACTTTCAGTAACATCAGTATGAATTGAGCTCTCACTGAAGGCAACGCACTGGGCTAGGAACTTGGGAACATACAGCAGAAAGAAAAATCCTAGCCGTTCCCCTCCAGGTAATTAGACAATCTAACGGAGGAGGCAGGTAGACACAAATTGTAAATATGCCTCAGGATTAAGGAGAAAAACAGAGGTCACAACTGATAAAAGAAGACAGATAGTGACTGCGTATATGGAAGAAGTACACCAGCCCTAAGGTGAGTTGGAAGGACATTTCCAGAGAGATGGGCATTAATTAGAGAAGGCCTCCTGCAGGAGGTGGCTCTGAGAAGGACTCCAGAGCTGGGGAGGGGGTGGTTTGGTGTATTTTGGAGCAGAGGATTTTCCGTGTGGAGGGCGGAGCAGGCATCTGGGTCGGAGAAAGGAGAGTTGGGAGCGAGGTACAGTTAGGAGAGCTTCGGAGGAGCAGAGAGTGTCAGCTGGCAAATCTGCAAGCAGATCCCTGGTATCTATGCTGGAGCCCTAGAACCTATAGAGGGTAAATTGGCCCAAAAAGGCAACAACCCATCCCAATCCACCTTCTCCGGCCATCGTATCTCACTCTGCACAATTAAGTATTCTCCAACTGATGGTTATCCAGAGCTGCAGCACTTGGGGCTCCCCCAGAAGTAGGGGAGTTTATGCTCCTCAGCTTCCTTCTCGTAACTCCGAGCCTTGCAGCTGAGAGGCAATTCATTGCCCTCTTAGCTGCCCCGAGCCACACACATGCAGAGACACCTTTGACTAAACAGGACAGCTGGGACCTACTGTCAACAGTGGAAAGAGGAGAAGACACTCCTGCCCTTGAGCAAAATAACTTCCTGGGCAGAGTAATTCTTCTCCCGTTGTAGACGCCTGTTCAGTATCTTTAGAGAAAAAACATCCTGCTGGGCATTTCTGAACCCTTTTTACCTTATTCAGAGTGGAACAATTCATCTTACAGTTTTCTTTCTGCGTGACAGCAGGAGAAGCATTTTGAAGGCTTTGGAAGCTTGAGTGTGTGCTGAATATCATTTTAGAGTAAGTTTCTTGTCTGTGGGATGAAGGGGAGGAAATGAGTCCTGTCTGATTTTGATCTGGTGTGAGGCAGGTCTGAAAAGGCTTAAGAACACCTCAGAACTCTGCCACTGAACAGGCTAAGATAGGCTGAATAGTAACCCAAGACTTTAGGACCAAAACTGCTCTCCTGTCTACCAGTCAGCCGGGTATACAGACGGTTAGGCAAATCTGCCTGACAGTGAATAATTATTTCTTCCAAATGACTGTGGATTTCTCCCATCCTTTTTTTTCATGGAGAAATTTGGAAAAGAGGGAAGAGGTAATGATCTGAGCAAGATAGGGACTGGGTCCGACCTGATTAATTTGCGTCCACCCCGGCGCTTAGAACAAGGCTTGACACATAGTAAGCACTCAACAAATACCCTAATAATAATCATCTGTCTCTATCATGGCACTGAAATTGCAGAACTATTCTATTGGATCCTAAGGCTTTCTTCCCCCTAAAATTCTTGCTAATAATGTGCTAATCCAGAAGGACCTGGGTTGTAATCCCAGCTCCACCACTTGATTGCTGTGTGACCTTGGGCAAGCCACTTCACTTCCCAATTACCTCAGTTGTATAATGGGGATTAAGACTGTGAGCCTCATGTGGGACATGGACTGCGCCCAACTTGATTAGTTTGTATCTTCTCCAGTGCTTAGTACAGTGCCTGGCACATAGTGGGAGCTTAACAATTATATGTTTTTTAGAAACATGAAATTTAGCCCTGCTCCAAATACCAGAACCAGATCTGAAATTCCACTGACTACTAGTTTCTGGGTCAGGCTACAGAAGACCTCATTTCCTGGCTCACTCCTTTGTTCTGTGTCCAGAGACAGTTTTGAAACCCTCACCCCTTTGCTAGCGACTGACTGAGATCTATCAGCCAAGTTTCTCTGAGATTTGTCCCAGTTATTGTGGCTGGGATGGAGGACAATTGCTGGTGGGTTTTAGACCCTGCCCAACCTGCAGTGAGTCATCAGGACTAAAAATAAAATATTAAGCGGTTGGGGTGACTAACAGGCCTACTGCAATGAAACATACCAAAACAGCCACTAAAGCACTGATGATAGGAATTGCATTGAGATCAGTTCGGGGGCAAAATTTGCCGTGGTTTGGGGATGGGAAGGGTCACTGGCCCTTGGAAAGAGGGGTTGGTCGATCGATGGCCATAATTTTAACATTGAGGGAGGTTGTTGTAATCATTCAAGCATTGAAAGGGCCACTGGCTTTAATTGGAACAGTGTGGCACGGGAGGCCCGTTGGCTTAATTTATCTTGTTTTTATAACCTTGCACAATGTTTGGAATGTTCAGCATTTCCTACCGGTGGCCCCACAAAGGCCTAGTAAAATAAAGAATGCCGTCTGCTCCCTGGTGCCAAAACACCCTGTCCAGGCAGCCCCGCGTGCCTATTGAGGGCTGAGCGGAACTGACCTGCTGCCCCCTAGGCCGAGGTAATCTACTGGACCCTGGAGCGATCCAGCCAGATCACTTGGGCTTTTTGGCACCGTGTTTCCAAGGTTGTCTTCGGGAGTCGGGACCCCAGCCTGGCTGGCCGCGACTTATAGCGGGATGTCCCAGGCTTTGATTTAGGTCTGGAGTTCAGGGGCTGGAAATCAAGATCTGTCCCCAGCAGGTTTTCTCCTCCTCTGAATAAAAATGCGACAATCACAAGGGGATTCCTGGACTTGCTGCATCCTCTGCAGTGCCTATTTCCCATTGAATCATCCCTGTTGCGAAAAAATATGAGGTGGCTGTGCAGCACTCAAATGGCAACAGTGGAAGCCTCTAAATTTCTCAAAGCGTGCTCCCACCCTTCCCTTCCAGGCCCTAATAGCTGCCAGTCGAGGTCCGGCATACCGGTGGTTTCAGCCTCCCGTTGAACCAAGAATTAGGCAGGGTAATTGGGTAAATTGAGGTAAATGTCCCAGGTAGGGTGGATGGAGCATTTGTGGGGGCTCTGAGCCTGCTTTCTCTGGCTTGGATAGTGGGTTTTCTGTCCTGAGAAAGGAGCAGGGTACCAGGGAGAAAAGATCTCCTGAAGACAGGTGCTCCATCTGAGAAAGGAATCATGCCCATAAAGATCTGTAGAGAGAAAATCTCCCAAGCGCTTAGTACAGTGCTCTGCACACACTAAGTGCGCAATAAATACGATTGAATGAATAAATGATCAAAAATTGTGAGAAACAGCGTGGCCTAGTGGATAGAGCACAGACTTGGGAGCCAGAAGGTCCTGGGTTCTAATTTCGGCTCCACCATTTGACTGCTGTGTGTCCTTAGGCAAGTCACATCACTTCTCCATGCCCCAGTTCCCTCATCTTTAAAATGGGGATTGAGGGTCTGAGCCCCAAGTGGGACAGAGACTGTGTCCAACCTGATTAGCTTGAAACTACCCCAGTGCTTAAAACAGTGCTTGACACATAGTGGCAAATTAGTAGCACTTAATACTTAAAATTCTTAAATTTTAAAATACTTAAAATTCCATTGTTCTTATTACTATCATTATCATTGTTATTATTATTCTAATCCAGGCTCCCCAAGTTGTCTGTTGTGTGACCTTGGGCAGGTCACTTCACTGCCTCAGTTTCCTCATCTGTAAAACGAGGATTAAGGCTGTGAACCCCAAGTGGGACACGGACGGTGTCCAACTCGATTAACTTGTCCCACTGCAGCTCTTAGTATGGTGCCTGGCACATAGCAAGCGTTTAACGAATACCATAAAAAAGCACCACGCTGCTTTGCTGTCTCAAGAGTAAATCCTAGTGAGCCCTCAGTTAGCACCTGAGCCGTTAGAATCGATTCTTAGAGGTGACGTCGTTGGGCTGGCCTGAACTTTGGCTTCCCCTAAAAGCCACGATCAGAGCCGTGGCGGCTCCACTGGCATGCATGCCCGGGGCTGCCGTAGGCGCGTGCTGTTTGGGCCTCTACGGCCACATTTCCCCTGATGAATCAGTCTTGCAGCAGCATCTCCGTATCTCCTAGAAATGACCCAAGAATGAATCAAAACATTTGTCCTCTGGGAACAATGGAGGCGGCCAGCACTCCTACCCCAACCTGAGTCCAGGAAGGATACCAGTTTAAAGGCCTGGCCAGTTTAGTCACTTGGATCATCACTTCCTCCTCCTCCTCCTTCCCCGCCCCTTTCTTGCCCCCACCCACAAGGAGCACGGATGTCACGTGATCCAAATCCCCTTTGCTTTCCTCCATCCCTGAATTTCAAGCCACCTGGCCCTCTTCATTCCATTTAGGGGAAAATGCCTGTTCAAACAAAGTGGTTCTTAAGCAGACTTCGCCCGAGGCTCGGCCGGAAATCTCCTAGCGGGGGCATTAGGCTCCACGAGGCCGGTGCCTTTCCGTTGGAGCTTCAAAGGTGAACCGGTAATAATAATCATCAATCCCTCCAACCAGGGCTGCCCCAGTTTTACACTGTTTCATTCATTCATTCAGTCGTATTTATTGAGCACTCACTGTGTGCAGAGCACTGTACCAAGTGCTTGGGAGAGTACAATTCAACAATAAACGGAAACATTCCATGCCTGCACAAGCTTACAGTCTTGGCAGGGGAGACAGATGTTAATATAAATTAATAAATAACAGATATGTACATAAGTGCTGTGGGGCTGGGAGAGGGGAAGTACAAAGGGAGCAAGACAGGGCAACAGAGAAGGGAGAAGAGGATGGGGGGCTTAGTCAGGGAAGGCCTCTTGGAGGAGGTGTGCCTTCTACACTCTTCTACTGTAGACAGCGGCAATGCCGTCAGCTTTACTGACTCCCTGAAGGCGTAACTGTGTAGAACCTCGTTAAGAGTCTCTGTCTTGTAGAAGGGCAGCTTCCCGCAGAGCTTGTTTGGCATTAAGATGTGCTAATAGTTGACCCAAGCCAGGGATCGGGTTCCACCCTTCTGGGCCGTGGGCGCCCGGTCCAGAAGCCCTCTGTGCCAGGCTGGGCCGTAACGGCTTACAGGGAGGGAATCTGGGAGGGAACGTCTCTCCAGCAGCTGGTCTCTGAGCTCCGTCGGGTCACTGTCTTCCCTGCTCCTGACCCTGGCGCTTGGCAGTGCCTTTATGACAGTGTGCCAGGGCCTGAGAGGATGGTGGTGTGAATCTGGGTATCGTTCCAACTGCCTCCCAAAGCGCCGCCTTGGAAAATTGCCCCTGAGCAGGGCCTCAGATCCGGTTCTGCTCACCTCTTCAGTGGCATCTACACTCCTGCCACACACGCTCAATCATTAACACCGGTCTGAGCAAACTCGGGCTGGATCCAATTCAGCCACCGCCCGGGTCCCTCTTGTAATGAGGCACCATCAACAGAGCAGTGGAGGCCTCACCTCTAGGGCATGAGTAATTGTGATGGTGAAAATCACCTTCAGATGTTTTGGTGGCACATAGATTAGATTTAATAGATTTAAACATAGATTTAAAGGACTTTAAAGCATGTATTTTTTTTTATTGTTGGGTTCTCGGGAAGCACCTCTTGGGGAAATTGAACACCATCCAAGTATTCCAGTTCAGGCTGGACAGTAATGAGCTGGGAACGAATTCCCACAGAGTGTTGGGCCTGGGGAGCAGTTTAGAGAACTTGCCGGGTTTGCATGATGATGAGGCCGGACCACTCCCCAAGTGGAAAGCTGAGCCAGACCCCCGCCCCTCCCCCCGGCTTCTTCCCCCACTCTGAGAGCTGCAGCCTCTGCGCGCAGCCTGCCAGGACAGATGAAACCGGACAGGGATGCCTATCAGGCCCTCCAGATTGCCCAGTCTTTCCCTCTGCCCCAGCTTCTTGGGTCCTGATTGGAGAAGCCCTCGGGGGTTTGAGCCGAGCGGTCCGGGAAAGCTCTTTGACGCAAGGCTTTTAAAACGGTCAAAAGAGGTTACAAAGCATGGCTTTGGTCTGGTTTGAACCTTGAAGACATAAGCGAAGCCCCCTCCCCTCCTTCCTGCTGCTACGGCATTTCCCAGCCTTTCTACCCCGTAGCCACCCAGGAGAGGCAGTTGCATCCAAGGCCTGGGAGAGCCTTCCCCACTGAAGCCTGAGTTCCCTGGAGATTTGGACCTTCCTAAAGGTTTCTTGTCTCACAACAACAATAATAATAATAATTGTGCTACCTTTTAAGCACTTTCTATGTTTCAAGCACTGTTCTAAGTGCTAGGACAATTGAAAGGTAACCGTGTTGGACGTAGTCCCTGCCCCACATGGGCCTCAGAGTCTTAAGTAGGAGGGAGAACAGGGATTGAATCCCCGTTTTCCAGAGGAAACTGAGACTCAGAGAAGCAAAGTGTCTTGCCTATGGTCGCACAGCAGGCAGCTGGTGGAGCTGGAATTCGAACCCAGGTCTTCCGACTTGAAGGTCCATGCTTTTCCACTAGACCCCACTGCCCCTTCAGTTTATAGAATGGGCCATCTTTTCTTTTATTAAAAAGACAGCTGTGTGATTTTAGGCAAGTCACTTAACTTCTCTGTGCCTCAGTCATCTCATCTGTAAAATGGGGATTAAGACTGTGAGCCTCATGTGGGTCTACCTGATAACCTTGTATCTTACCCAGTGCTTAGAACAGTGCTTGGCACGTAGTAAGCGCTTAACAAATACCATCATCATCATCGAGAACCGGACCAGGGCTCAAGGAGCCACCGTGCCCCAGGGAGCTCCGGAGGCCGCTCCTGCTCAGAGCAGCCTTGCTACTCCCACCTGATACCCAGGAACTCCTACCACTGTCCACCCCAGGAGCTGAGAGCTGGAGGAGGCCAGTCTTCCCAACTGCCAGACCACTGGGAAGCTGGGATTTCCCTCCTAACTCCCTCCTAGCGTTGTTCACCTATTTGTGTCCATTAGCTTATATTTCTTGTATTTTTACACACTCCCATTATCTCAAAGTATTTATCCCTTTCTCCTCCTCCTGCCCCCAATTGTAAGTCCCATGCTTTCATTCATTCATTCAATCATATTACTGTGTGCAGAGCACTGTACTAAGCGTTTGGGAGAATACGATACAATGAGCCACAATGAGTGTAGTGCTGGGACCCTGGTATATACTTTTTGGGGGTCTGTCTCCATGCTTAGCCCAGTGCCTGGCACATGGCAGGCGCGTCATACCACAGCCAACTAAAGAATTTAGGCTCAACTCACCTCCAGGCAGGTACTGAAATTTTAGAGTTGCAAAAGCCAGCCAGCCATCATCACTGAGAAACGCTGGAGACAGTGTCTTTCATTCAGGGCTAACAAAAGAGCGCTGGGCCTGCCGGCCAAACTATAGGGGCTGAGCCTTTCTGGACTTCAAGAGAACTGCATAGGGACCCTTGGTTCTTGCTAACCAGGGTTCTTTGAAGGCCAATAGGTCATTGGATTAACCTTAAAGAGGCCACAGCCCTTTTATGATTCTACCCTTTCTCGGGAATGTTTGTTTTTTTAAAAAATTTCAGGGTCTAGGTGAGTCTTATGTGTCAGTACCTGGCCATATCAGGCTGGGTGTGGCAGTCGCCAGGGTGGGGAAGACAGGTGCTCTGTAAAATAAGAAGAATAAATAGTAATTATGGTACTTGTTAAGCGCTTACTACATGTCAAGCACTGTTCTAAACTCTGGGGTAGAAACAAGAAGTAAATCAGGTCGGATGCAGTCCCTGTCCCACATAGGGCTCACAATCTTAATCCCCATTTTACAGATGGGAGAACTGAGGCCCAAAGAAGTGAAGTGATTTGCCCAAGGTCACACAACAGACATGTGGCAGAGCTGGGATTAGAACCCAGGTCCTTCAGACTACCAGGCCCATGATCTATCCACTGAACCACATTGCTCTCTCAGATGGAAGGTGTGTCAGGACTGGAACTGGGAAGCAGCATGGCTCAGTGGAAAAGAGCCTGGGCTTCGGAGTCAGAGGTCATGAGTTCGACTCCCGGCTCTGCCACTTGTCAGCTGTGTGACTGTGGGCAAGTCACTTAACTTCTCTGTGCCTCAGTTCCCTCATCTGTAAAATGGGGATTAACTGTGAGCCTCACGTGGGACAACCTGATTACCCTGCATCTACCCCAGCGCTTAGAACAGTGCTCTACACATAGTAAGCGCTTAACAAATACCAACAAATACCAACATTAACTCCCTGCTAAGAGGCAAGACTTGCTTTCAGATTCAGAAATGAGTACTTGAGAGAGGGAGGGTGAGGCCAAGGGGCCGGGCTTTAAAAACCAAAGGCTTACCTTTCCCCAACATTCTCCTCCCATGCCCAGAGGATCAGCCACCCAGATGGGAGGCATTAAAGCCAGGTAGCCGGAGGTTTTCGGATCCAAGGAGACAAACGGTTACTTTCTCCCTGCTGTTCAATAGTCTTAAACATTTCCCGTGGCAAGGTGCTGAGTGCATGCAGCACTCAGGGTGGGGGGTGTAGAAAGGAAACCTATTAGCCTCTAAAGGTGCTTTTCCCCTCGACACCCAGCCAGTAGTCTGCTTTACCCGTGGATGAGCTGTTTAACTGGCTCAATTAGGTTAAATTCCTGAGCCGGTGCCAATGCCAGCAGCCTGTATTTCCGTCATAAATCAGTAGCTTTATTAGGTTCACCCGCTCTCTCTCCCTACCTCAAATCTCCTTGTGTTCATTTATTTGCCCTTCCGACTGAGGAAGCTGGGAACTGGGGTGGGAGAATGGGTTATTCTTCCCTCCAGGGTCTGGCCTTCAGCCTGCTCAAGGTAGAGAAATAACACCGTGCAGTTGACCACCTTATGGGGGAACTTGAGCTTCAATTTGATGTCATTCCTCCTGGGAAGGACTGGTCCCAACCACTTCATTCATTCAATCGTATGTATTGAGCCCTTACTGTGTGCAGAGCACTCTACTAAGCGCTTGGAAACTACACTTCGGCAACATTTAGAGACAATCCCTACCTAACAATGGGCCACTTGTTTCCATTCCCATGGGCGTTAGTGAGCCGGTCTTCCTCCCTCCGATGTTCTCTCCCCTCCCCGTCTGCTGCGTCCCAGAGAGAATCTTGGACCAATTGGATAATAATAATAGTAATAATAACATTCGTGGTATGAGTTAAGCTCTTACTTCGTGCCAGGCACTATACTAAGCACTGGGGTAGATACAAGTTCACGGAGTTGGTCACAGACCCTGTCCCACATAGGGCTCACAGTCTTAATCCCCATTTTATAGATGGGTAACTGAGGTGCAGAGAAGTGAAGTGACTGGCCCTAGATCACACAGCAGACAAGTCCCAAGGCTTGTTCCCTCTGCGTCCAAGCTCTCTGCTGTCCCTGCTCCTGTTGACTTCTTGCACATAATCGTTGGGCTTTGTAGTTTTCTTAACATTATGAGTCGCCGTCTAGGACAGCTGAGCATCTCAGTGTGTGTCTGAGGTACAATCTGCAGGGTTTCTGCCTCAGCTGTGTGAGTGGGTGTCAGAGTGGGGCTTGTGACCCAGTCAAGCTTTCTGGGTGGCGGGGACAGGCGAGTCAGGGAGACTCACCCCAACCCATTCGAAAAAAGAGCAGCATGCAAGTCGACACTGGAACCACCCAGTCTGCCTTGCCTATTCAAAGATGACGACCCTGACGGCGAGGCTTCACCTCTGAATGTAAATTCACCTGAGCTCCCAAGCCAAAATTTTGGCCCTCAGAGTGAGATCCGGGCGGCTACACCAGATTCGGTCGTCCAGTCCTCAGAGTTGTATTCCTTGCCCCTCCAGTCCACCTGGGATAATCATCTGGTCTGGCGTTCCCCTTGCAGGCTGTACCTGGGAATTTGGAGCCATGGTGAGCCACATCAAGAAGACCTACCCCCAGACACAGCTCATTGTGGTGGGCTTCAGCCTGGGAGGGAACATCGTCTGCAAATACCTGGGCGAGACCCAAGCCAATCAGGAGAGGGTCCTGTGCTGCGTCAGCATGTGCCAAGGTTATAGCGCGCTGCGGTGAGTATGCTCTCTTAATAATAATCATAATAATGGTATTTGTTAAGGGCTTACTATATGCCAGGCACTACGTTCGAGATGGAGCCAATTCAGGCCGCGTCATCACTGTGTTTGTTCCTTGTTCAAGCCGGCCAGGGTGAATCTCTGGTGACTCCCACGGGCCCTGGCCCTGGCCTGTGTGGGGACAGATCGGTTGTGGCGTGCCTGACGCTGGCCACAGCTTGGCCTCAGACACTCCAGAGCCCACCCCCAGGCCCTGTGCCAATCCTCGGTTGACCAGGCAACCGGCAGCGCTCGGGGACTTTGGCAGGCAAGCCTCGGTCTCTGTCCACTCTTGGCACCACTGTGGGCAGACAGTGTCCATGCCTCATCCATTTATTCCTTCAGACAAGACAGGGCCTAAGCCATTCCCCATAAATGGGTGCCTCTCCCATGACTCGTCGTGGTATTTGTTAAGCACTCACTATGTGCCAAACAGCGTACTGAGCACTGAGGGAGTTGGCCTATAAACAGATTGGTCATAGGCCTTGCCCTACAGAGGGCTCACAGTCTAAGAGAAGGAGAACAGACTTTCTCCATTTTACAGATGAGATTGAGGCCCAGAGAGGTTCAGTGACTTGCCCAAGGTCACAAAGCAGGAATATGGTGGAGCCAGGCCTAAAACCGGAGTCTCCTAACTTCCAGGACAGGGCTCTTTCCACTAGGCCCTGCTGCTTCCTATTTCTTTAACTCCTCCCAAAATGACATGCCACCAAATCCCTGCAGAATCCATCCTAGTGTCCAGCCACCCTCACTAATCAAAATCCCTCCTGCTACAGTTTAGATCCATTTCCTCCTCTTCTGCCCTCAGTCAGTGGTATTTATTGAGTGCGTACTGTGTGCAGAGCACTGTACTGAGCACTTGAGAGAGATAGAGCAGAGTTGGTAGGCACGTTCCCTGCCCACAAGGTGCCGCAGTCCCTCGGGGAAACGGAGGACCCATCTCTTCTCTCCTTTCAGAAGAATGCAGCACTGGTGTTCATCTTCTCAGTGCTGTCCAGGGTGACCGGCCCAGCACAATGTCTAACTGCCCGGCTGGGTGGTTTGTAAATCCAGCTCTGTGGTGGCCATTGGGGAGCCGTTAACCTCTGAACGATGTCAGCGGTGGTGCGGGCGGTTGCCTTGACACCTTAGAGGCTGTGGAGCTTTGCATTCTTCCATCCAGAAGCTTTTCTTAAGTGCTAGTTCACAGGCCTGGAATGAAAATAGCATTTTTCTGGTGGGTCCCCGCCTCTAACGGAGGACTCTGTAAGAAGAGAATGTTGTTTTTCTTCTGCTTCCTTTGGGAACATTTCTAGGCCCGCCCGCCTGAGGGTAGAATAGGTAGCTGCAAAAGAAATCTCTCTCAAGCCCTCCTATAACCTGAGAGTCTGCTTCAAGGCCAGGTTCTGGACTCCCCTTCCTTCTCTCTCCCAGTGCTTAAGCATGTTGGCAGGAAGCAGGCTGGAGACAGGATCAGTCAGTCAGCGGTACTTATTGAGCGCTTACTCTGTGCAGTGTACCATACTAAGTGCTTAGGAGAGTATCATATGACAGAGTAGGGGGACACGGTCCCGGCCCACAAGGAGTTTGCACTCCAGAGGGGGAGGCATGCCCTTCCCACCTCCCAACTCCAAAACACTATGTACAAATCTGTAATTTTATGTATTTGTATCTATGTCCGTCTCCCCCGCTCGAGAGTGTGAGCTCATTGCAGGCAGAGAATGTCACTGTTTACTGTTGTACTTTTCCAAGCGCTTAGTACAGTGCTCTGCACACAGTAAGTGCTCAATAAATACGATTGAATGAATGGATGGATAAATGAATAGATTATGGATATGTGCAGAGTGGTATGAGAGTCCCACGGTGCCTTGCCCGCTCTGATACCGCCTCATAGCCCGGACTTTGGACAAGTCCCTGAATCACCTGGCCCCCTTTTCATCATCTGTAGGACCAGGCTCCTTATAGCCCTTTCCTAAAGCGAGGCGTCGGGCGTCCTGTTGTTTTCAGAAGCTAAGCGAATCTCTACCCGAGAAACTCCCCCTAGCCGAAGGTGTCCAGCCAGCTTCTCTAAAGGGCACCCTGCGGGAAGGGAAACAGATTCTCATTCTGCTTCAATAGCCCCATCTACTGTCGGTCCACTTCGGGCTGGGAAGGGCCTGGCTGCATTTGGGTGTCTGACTCCGTGGCCCGAGACCGTGCTCTGTGAATCCGGGGCGCAGTCGTCCAAAAAGGATTTGGCCAGCAGGGAAATGCCGCCCCTTTAAAGTCCCCGAAGTGTGCTGCCTGCTCCGGCCCCGGGAGCTAAATAAGTACGTATTTACAGGTTCCCAGCTCTGGTTTTTCTTCCTGTTGTGAGCTGGCAGCCCTTGTAAATGGACATTTTGACACCTTTCCCCCCTTTCCTCCTTGCCTCCTTGCCATGGGCCGTCCACAACAGAAGGTGGAGGCTGTCTGGAGCAGCCCACACCTGATTAAGGAGGTTCAGTTCCGTGCCTGTCTGACCTAGGTCGATGGCATCGGGGTCAAGGGCAAACAAGTTTGGAAGCCTGCCCCACGTTACGTTTGGGCAGCCCCCCGGAGGAATAAAAGGTGGTTCACGGCTATTTCTTACCTCGTTCAACCTCATGTCGGCTCTGCAAGGAGCAGCGTAGCCTGGTGGAAGGAGCCCAGGCCCGGGAGTCAGAATCTGGGTTCTGACCCCAGATAGGCTACTCGTCTGCTGTGTATGGTCTTGGGCAAATCACCTCACGTCTCTGTGCCTCGATTTCTCAACTGTAAAATGAGGATTAAGACTGTGAGTCCCATGTGGGACAGGGACTGCATCCAACCTGAATAGCTTGTATCTACCCCAGCAGTAGGAACAGCGCTTGACACACGGTAATATAGGTATCGTGGTCTATCACCTAGAGCACAACAGGGTCCGAGTCACCCAGGTCACCAAGTGATGGGTGATTTGACTGAGATCCTGATGAGGGACCGGGAACGGGAAACCGTGTCCAACCTGGTTACCACGTATCTACCCTGACGCGTAGTATGGTGCTTGGCACGTAGTAAACGCTTAACAAATACCACCATTATTACCACTAATTGTGGTGGTGGTAGTAACGGTCAGCATCGGTCAAACCAGGATGCGGGTCTCTCAACTCTTAGATCAACTAATCAATAGTATTTATTACAGATCACTGGGCTTCTGCAACATTATTAAGTGGAAAGCTCTTGTTTTTCTTCCCACCCTGTCTTGGCAGATCAGGAAAGTGACCCTGACTTGGGCCAGATTACGAATTTCCTCTCCCCACTCTGGTGTCTTTCTGGTTCCAGGCTTGCGTTTATTTACTATGACTTTTCAGATCTTTTCGGAATGTGCTTGTGCGTGTGTATTTTTTTGAGGGGGGCAGGGAGGGGAGGGAGGATTCTGTTTAGGTCAGAGAGGCCCATACAACTGAGGCGAGTCCTCCCCTTTGCCTCGCGGTGCATCGGCCCTCCACCATCACCTCTGCAGTGATTCCCACCCCCTGGCCCATACCCCATTAGTGCACCCTACCCCGGCAGAAAACAAGCAAAACCTTGAGAGGGTGCCAAGCTGCCTGCTCACTGGAGTCAGCAAACTAGTGGTTAGTTAGAGCATGATCTCACATTTTATGATCTGTAAACCGGGGAAAGAGCAACATAAATTCCCGAAAACCAGGTGGGGACTCTCTCTGCATAAACAGCTCTGCCAGAGCCCGGGGAGGGTGTGTGAGGAAGGCCCTCCAGTTTAATAGGATGTTAGAGATCGTGCAACGGCTGAGACTCCGCTTCAGGGGCTTCACCCCCTTGGCAGAAGGAGAGCGTGGTTAGAGACCAGTTAGAGAAGCATTGTGGCCTCATTCAATCATTCATTCAGTCGTATTTATTGAGCTCTTCCTGTGTGCAGAGCACTGTACTAAACGCTTGGAAAGGACAGTTCGGCAACTGATAGAGACAATCCCTATCCCCAATCTCTAGCTTTCCATTCCATTGACCTACCTTCCTACTACTCCCTGCCTCCTTTCTGCGGCTTCCCATCAAACCGCAGGCTGGCTGCTGCTGGCTGTGGAGCCGGCGTGGAGCCGGCGTTCCGTTCATTAACTAAGCTCACTACTTGGCTTCATCTTAACTACCTTTTTTCCCACCCAGTCCGACCATGAAACATTTCATTAACCCCTCCACGAAGCTGAGTCATTTCCAAGGACAGGACTATATCAATCAGTCAATCGATCAATAATTGAGTGCGCTTGGGGGAGTACAATTCAACAGTCAGTAGACGTGTTCCCTGCCCACAAAGAGCTCACAGTCTAGAGAAGGAGACAGACATTACTCTAAATAAATAAGTATGGATAGGTATATAAGGGCTGTAGGGTTATTTACCTCCATTATAAATGGAGACGCAGCATGGTCTAGTGAAGAGAGCACAGATCTGGGAGTTAGAAGGACCTGGGTTCTAATCCCAGCTCCTCCACATGTCTGTTGTCTGTCCTTGGGCAAGGCGGTTCACTTCTCTGGGCCTCGGTTCCCTCATCTGTAAAATGGGGATTAAGATCATGAACCCCTTGTGGGACATAGACCGTGTCCAACCTGATTAGCTCGTATCTACACTAGCGCTTAATCTAGTCCCTTGGCACATAGTAAGTGCATAATAAGTACCATTAAAAAAAAAGTGTCAGCAATGAGAGGGAAACCAATGAAGCCTTAGCTTGATGGGTCAGGCTGTAGAGCAGAGTGATGGGGCTTATGTCATCCATATGGGGTTGCTTGGGTAGAGGTCAGAGTGGGTCAATAAAAAAAAGTTTCTGTCCATCAGTCAGATCTGTGTGCCCTTTGGGTCAAAAGGAAGGTGCCCCTAGTGTGTTCTAAGTTGCAGAGGTGCTACAGCACTGGTGATCTTTAACCAACATTGCACTGTCTGTTCCTCCTGTTTCATCCCGGCTCAGAGCATTTCTAGTCCTGCCGGGCACCCCCCACCCCGACCCCTCGCGGGGGCAGTCACATTCTCAACCACCAGCTGTAGAAAGCAGCATTTCTTTCAAGCACTTCACAGCTCATTAAGTCTGGAAAACTCGTTTCATTTTTCATCCCGGTTGCTCCTCGTTTTCCCCGTCCTTTGCCAGAGAAAGTCTCGAGGCCCTCCCAAGAAATGGGAGGCAGCTTTGGAAAAATGACTTCTCTAGCTCCCGAGGGCTGGAGAGGCTCAGCAGATCACGTGCCTCGCTTAGAGAGCGGGAGGGTGAAACGTGAATTCCTCAGGGATTCGGGATGGAAATATTTGGCACCCAGTATTTCTGGGAGATGCCAAATTAGGCTACTGACTAGCATAAATCATCCACCATCTGGCTCTTAGAATGCTGTCCCTCCTGCTGTCACCCTCTGCCAGGGTGACAGAGGGTACTTTACAAGTGGTGACTCAGGAGCGCCCAGGCAGACCCATTTTGGCGGGGAACACGTCTACCTGCTCTGTTATATTGTACTCTCTCAAGCACTTAGTCCAGTGCTCTGCACATAGTAAGCACTCAATAAATACAATTCATTGATTGATTAATTTGACCCTTAAAAAGAAACATCCCACATCCTGAAAGTGAACAGTTTGACTCTGTTAACTCGGGCTCCGTGAGGAGCCTCCCGGTTTTGGTTTTTGCTGGCGGATGAGGGCCGTGAGCGGGAAGGAGAGGGCCGGGCCTCCCGGGAAGTCAGGAAACAGCTGGGACTGGCCTGTCGGAATTACTGTTCAGTCTTGGCTATCAGAAGGCCTAGAGAAGCAGTGTGGCCTAGTGGATAGAGCCTGCACCTGGAAGTCAGGAGGACCTGGGTTCTAATCCCGGCTCTGCCACTTGTCTGCTGTGTGACCTCGGGCAAGTCACTTCGCTTCTCTGGGTCTCAGTTACCTCATCTGTAAAATTGGTATTATGGCTCCAAGCCCCATGTGGGACAGGGACTGCATCCAGCCTAATTAGCATATATCTACCCCGTTGCTTATTGCAGTGCCTGGCACATGATAAGCACTTATCAAATTCCATTAAAAAAAAAACAAAAAAACTGGTAGCCCAGGGATCTACAGTAGGGAAGAGTGGCAGTTCCCCTTTTTCATCCTGGTATGATCTAACAGATGCCCCACTAGTCATGGCTAGAGGGTAGTCTTTGATTGTTTTGAACTGCTTTCATTTTCCCCCCACCCATTGACAAGAAAATCAGCAGACCCAGGTTCTGTCCAGCCCATAATTCTGCCACCATTCGTGGCCCCAAAGGGCAGTTGAAGGGATTGTTTTATGGTTGCTCTCTTGGACAACCATCTGCCGCAGGACTCTGGATGTGCTTCCTGTTGTCTCAAATTTGTCCATAAAGTATTGTTATTATTATTACCTTAGCATTATTGCATTCCTTAAACGCTTACTTTCTGTCAAGCACTGTTCTGAGCACTGGGAAAGATACAAGTTAATCAGGTTGGACACAGTCCCTGTCCCAACAGGGGCTCACAGTCTTAGGAGGGAGACAGGTAAATCGAATCCCCATTTTGCTGTTGAGAAAACAGAGGCACATACAAATGAATCCTTATTTATGTGGCTAAATCCCTCTCGAATGAATTGATATTTTGTGACCATCTCCGGGAGTCACGGTATATTCCAGAGCCAGTCGGAGGAGGTATTTCTTTGATTTGGGAAGCATCTAGGGTGTAAAAATCTAAAATGTAAGGCACCATCCTCACCAATAGCATTTATTAAGCTCCTCCCGTGTGCCAAACTTCATACTGAGCTTTGGAAGTAAAAGACACCCAGCCTGGTTCTGTCCTCAAGGACCTTACAGACCGATTGTTAGAGGAGGGAAAAAACATTTGTTTTTCCCTACCTCTGTCATGACCGGGGGATGTTTTGTTCTGCAAACCCCTTCTTTATCTCCCGTCTGGTTGAGATTAAGCACCGAAAGCTTACTTGTAAGGCCAACTTGAGGTGAGCCACATATAAAGAAAGCATCAAGGTGGCATTCATAACTCTGACTCTGGCATCACCTACTTGTTTTTTTCTGATGGGAATAAGCGGAGGTGGGAGCCCGATGAGTGCTGCTGAAAAGCAAAATTTCTGGCCCTCCTGAGAGCCATCCTTAGTGGGGTTACTCCCCTTTAATGTAGGGGTGAAGCTCATGATTCTGTACACTCGTGGGCAGGGAACGTGTCCTCCAACTCTGTTATACTGTACTCTCCAAAGCGCTCAGTACAGTGTGCTCTGTACACAGTCTGCGCTCAGTAAATTCATTCAATCCTATTTATTAAGCACCTCCTGTGTGCAGAGCACTGTACTAAGCACTTGGGAAAATACAATACAGCAATAAAGAGTGACAATCCCTGCCCACAAGGAGCCCACAGTCTAGAGGATGCCACTGATTGATTCACTGATTGATTGATTGATTCTGGACCTTCCTGTGTGTGAGCCATTTCTTCCCAGAGACAAAGCAATGCCTGAAATGCTTACTGCTGCCTGTTGAAGCAGGTCATTACGGCAAAGAGGGCCTCAGACTTGTTTCCTTGCTCTTCTTTCTTCCTGACCATTTGAGTTTCTGTTTAGGGCTCAGGAAACCTTCATGCAGTGGGACCAGTGTCGGAGATTTTACAACTTCCTCATGGCCGACAACTTGAAGAAGATCATCCTCACTCACAGGTACCGTAGCCTTAGCTGTACTCCCGGGGAAACCGACGCTTATTTTCCCCTCGGGGTTTTCCGGAGCTTAAACAAGAGTCGGACCCCGATTGCCCCAGCCTCTGAGGGACACAACGTGGGCTTTCTAGAGGTGGAGAACCAGGTTGGAAAACCCAGGAGCCCTGTGGGAAAGGTCTCTGGGAGCCCGGGGCTCAGCTCACCAGGCCATGGCAAGACAGAAGAATACCTAAGGCACATTACTGGCTGGGCCCACCTACACCCTTCCACATAGGGATAAACCAGTCAGCAATGCCGTCATTTCCATGATAGACCATTAGGCCATCCAGTCCAGACCCTCGCCTCCAACAAGGACGTGGCAACTAAAGGAATCATGTGATGGCTACCTTGGGGACATCCATCCTCATAGTTAGGTTGGACCATCCAACAGCCCTCCCGTTTCCCTCTATCCCCCTCCCTATCTGTCCCTCTAATGACCCATTATGAACCTTCCACCTGTGACTCCCTAGACCGCCCCCCCCAAAACCCATGGATAGTTCCTCTCGCTGCTCAGCTTCCTGCACTAATGCTCAGCTTCTCCCAGCCCACATTGTGTACAAGACGTTTCCCGTAGTTTGTTTTGGATGCACCCTCTCCCCTGGGGATAGATTTGGTTCGAGCCCCTACCAGCACACGGTTTTGCACGCCACCCAGCTTTGCATGAAAAATCCACCCCATCTTACAGAGCGTGGGCAGAGCTGGGCTGGCTTCCAAAAGAGATGCAACCAGCCCCTTGAAAACCGTTGTCTCCCAGATAGCTGAGCCCGGGAAGGCCCATCCCTCTGTGTTCCCAGTCTTCCTGCTCTTGTTTGCTCAGATGCATGCTTCTAGATTCCTCCCCCTGACTCCAGAAGGTTGCTCTGTTTTCTTTCCTCCTTTTGAGCATGCTCAGTAAACACAGGATGGAAACAACCAGATTTTGCTCCCAGAGCGTCATCTGGTAAACCACTGGTGAATACCAGGTCTCACTCTTACGTCCGCTGAGTTGCCTTCAACTTTAGAATGCCCTCTTGCCTGGGGAACTAGAGAATAACATTTTAGCAGTTCTTTTCAGAACTCTTCCGGGAGAGTTAACCCACAGCTAGAGTGAAGAATGTGTGTGCTGGAGATGGTTGCCGGCTCCGCTGTCAATTTCCCGATAGCTGAGTTCATTTCTTTGTACTTCAAAACCTCGGAGCCGTCGTGAGCCTGTGCTAAAATAGCACCCCTTGGCTAAAAACTTAGTCCTCTGCTGTGGCAGAGCCAGTTCTCCCGCTCCTGTGGCCCCTCTCTAAATCATCATATCGTGTTCACGCATCATCATTAATGAAAAGTGGCGTTGCTTAGTGGATAGAGCATGGGCCTGGGAGTTCAGAGGTACCTGGGTTCTAATCCCGGCTCCGCCACTTGTCTGCTATGTGACCTTGGGCAAGTCACTTCTCTGGGCCTCGGTTAACTCATCTGTGAAATGGGAATGAAGACTGGGAGCCCCGTGTGGGACAGGGACTGTGTCCAACCTGATTAACTTGTATCTACCCCAGCGCTTAGTATAGTGCCTGACACGTCATAAGCGCTTAATAAATATCATGTAAAAAAAAATGGATTTAGAAACAGTTTCCCGCCCACCCTGGGTGTGAACTCCTACTTGAGTTTTTGTTGCAAATTTTGTAATCCCTTTGCCCTTTGGAAAGCAGGCAGGCTACGCAGGGGGCCAAATGCTGATGGATCTAAACGTATGTTACTTTTTAAGCCAGTTTCTGGCTCTATGTAAAGATCGGAAATCTATTCCAGAAAACCAAATATTTGAACAATTGAACCAAACCCTAAAATCTGAATTGTACTGCAGCTGGCAGAGATTCCCCATAAAGAATGGATTTTTTTTCCAGAAGGGGCAGCCAGAGAAGTCGGTTCCAGGCTCCCAGGTGGTTTGGGAGGGTGTCAAAATATTTAGTTTCCACAATGTATCTTTTCTGCTCCGGAGGAGGCCCTTCCACGTTGTGATTTAGAGCGGCTGCGAGTGGCAGTTACTCCGGCCCGCCTTGGCCCGGCTTCTCATCCGTCGCCCGCCCATCGGGCCGGCCGGGGGGGTTCGCCTTTTGTTCAGCCGCAGCTGCCCTCCCCGGGGGTGATGTGGCCATCTGGCTGACGTTTCCCAGGGCTGTTTCCTTGGGAAGATGTGGCTAATTTCCTCGTTGGCTGAGATAACCACTGCTGTCCCGATGATGGACAAACAGCTTACTCGGCTCCCGAAGGGGCGACCGAAGCCGACTTCCGTGGAGGGGCGACGGGCCACCCCACAGCGCCCGCCCGGGCAGCCTGCCAGTCCCGAGTGTCCCCGGTGTGGGGGCTCCCCTTCTCCAGAAGGAAAAGGTGCCAGGGAATCAGTAGGGTCTCCGGAGTGCAGCACTTCAGTCTGCCAGGACCCCCTCTGCCTGCCACACAGAAAGCATCTTCATCCCACAACAGGCCTTTGGGGGTTCTCGGTTTACACACCCCTGCACCGTGGTTCCGAAGCGAACAATCCAGTCACCAGGCAGCAGAGGGTGGAAGGGATGCATTTCCAACTTTCCCATTTGTGTTTTGACAGACTTGCTCTTTAGGCAAGGTGGTGGCCCCACGCCATGCAGCTCGTTTGATTTTCCTCCTCAGACCCGCTCCCTCTTCTGCTCCTCTTTTAGGCAGGTTCTATTTGGAGATAATGTCAAGAAGCCCCAGAGCCTAGAAGATACGGACTTGAGTAGGCTATACACCGCAACATCCCTCATGCAGATCGACGACAACGTGATGAGGTACGTCTGAGAGCGCGGCTTGCCTCCTCCTCCTGCTGCCAGGGTTTGCCTCGGGCGGGGAGGGCAAGGTGGATTTCCGCCTTCAGTTCCCACAGTCCCCCGCGACCACATCCTGAACAACGCTAGTTGACGGCCCGGTACCGAACAGCTTCTAGAAGTTATCTGAGGCCAGAGAGCGGTTAGCCGATCCCAACAGAGAGAGAGAGGCCTGGCACTCCAGTGAGCCCAGGGATGGAGGGTTTTTTTACCGGGAGTGGCAGAAAAATAGGGTCAATTTTCTGTCACTCACATATGCGCACCTGTGAACACTTGGGAAGTTTTGTTCACAACCTTCACCAACTCTTCCTACTCAGTCAATGGTATTTATTAAGCTGGTACCGTGTGCAGAGCACTGTACTAAACGCTTGGGTGAGTACAGTGCAACAGAGTCCGTAGGCGTACTCCCTGCCCACAAGGACCTGACTATGTTTAGATCCTGAAAGAGAGGGTTCATTATTCGCTCCTTAAAGGAGAGCTTTCGAATGAATTCCGATGATTCTAACCTCAGATGTCTCCCTCTCGGGTCCCTCACCCACCAGAGCTGCAGAGAATCTAGTCGGGGCGGTTAATGCTTATCAGATACGGCCAAGCCTTTCTCCAGACTCTCACAGGGGAGCGGGACTACCAGGAGAACAACATCCTAGATAGCTCACTGTGGGCAAGGATTGTGTCTTTTGATTGTTGTATCGTACTCTGCCAAGCACTTAGTATGGTGCTTTGCACACAGTAAGCACTCAATAAATGTGATTGAATGAACGAATGAATAGCTGGCTCCCCTCACCACTCCGGGTAGTGTGATGGGATTCTGAGGGGATTGACGGGTCTGGAGCAGGCCTGCCTTTGAGGAGGCGGGTGTGGGGGGAGGTGGGATGGTCAGACCCCTCGGTTTCCTCAGTGTCCTTGGCCCTGGAATGAAGCTGACCTCTTAGGTGCAGGTCCCAACTGGTCCAAACTGACCACCATGAGGAAGTGAGGGAACAGACGCCATTTACTTCAGCATTTTTATGGTATTTTTTAGGTGCTTACTATCTGCCAGGCACTGTACTGAGCACTGGGATAGATACAAGATAACCAGGGTGGACGTAGCCCATGTCCCACTTGGGGCTCTTGGTCTTAATCCGTATTTTACAGATGAGGAAATTGAGGCCCAGAGAAGTGAAGTGACTTGTCCAAGGTCACACAGCAGATAGGCAGTGGAGCCCAGGTCTTCTGACTCCAAGGCCCGTGCTCTATCCATTAGGCAACATTGCTTTTTTGCATTCTCCCCCCACGGCATTGGGGCCATGGTACTGGCGCTTTGCCAGATAGCTTTCTCGGGACTCCTCCGTGGGAGAATGATCAAGACAACTGTCTGCTTCATCACAACGCACAGTCATCTAACTAGAAGTCCATCTGACCTTTCCTGACATTCCTGGGAAGAGACTTGTCCAAGAGCCCCTGTGAATTTCCTAGACCGCGGGACGATGTTCGACATCTTGCTTCCCAGAACCCAAACAGATGGTCTTGATTGAAATCTGACAGAGATGTCACCTCT
Source organism: Ornithorhynchus anatinus (assembly GCF_004115215.2). Lineage (NCBI taxonomy): Eukaryota > Metazoa > Chordata > Mammalia > Monotremata > Ornithorhynchidae > Ornithorhynchus > Ornithorhynchus anatinus. The sequence continues at coordinate 21,762,978 of NC_041732.1, forward strand.
GATGACATGTGTGTTTGGGTGTGGAGGCAGGATAGAACAGAGCCAGCATTCAGCCCACATTGTCTGTTCCCGATTTGCGTTTCCTTTCGATCTCCGTGTGTTGCAGGAAGTTTCACGGCTACACTTCCCTGAAAGAATACTACGAGGAGGAGAGCTGCATGCGGTATTTGCACAGGGTGAGTGGCTAGAACAGAGATTCCTCGGAGCAGAGTGTCAGCTCTGCCCAGGAAAGGCCGTGTCATCCAACTCTGCCGCTCTTGGCCAGTCACACCCACCCAATCTAGCCCCCGGATCCATCAACCGATCAAAGATATTTATTGAACAATTTACTGTGTGCGGAGCACTGTACTAAGCGATTAGGAAAGTATAATATAAAAGAAGAAGAACTGCAGTATCTAAGTACTTACTGTGTGCTAGGCACTGTATTAAGCACAGGGGTGGATACAAGCAAATTGAGTGTCAAATCAGGGACTAGAACCCAGGTCCTTCTGAATCCTACCCACTCTACCCACTAGACCACAGTACTTCTCCAGAAGCAGTTGTTCCTCCAGAAGAACTACTGATCTGCAGGATAACTCCGGCCCACAGAAGTTTCCAGTCTACAGGGCGAGACAGATATTAAAATAAATTACAGAGAGGGGAGGCAGCAGAATAAAACAATACGGATATGTGTATAAGGGCTTTGGGGCGGGAGCGAGTGACGAGGTGCTTAAGGGATACACAGCCAAGTGCATAGGCGACAGAGAGAGGAGGGCGGAGAGGGGAAATCTGGGCTTAACCAGAGAAGGCCTCGTGGTGGAGATGTGATTTTTAGGAGGGTAGAGCGGTAAACCCAAAATGTTAAAGCCCATCGCATATACCACTGCCTGTCACCCGCGTGGGTGCCGATGTGATGATTGTCCAAGGAGGGCGTTTTAGCCAGGAAAAGGAAGGGCTATAGGGTGATTCGGTAACCATCTCCAGGATTATGAAAAAGATTTTCAGGAGAGTGTTGAGCAGTTGGTAGCATATCCAAAAAGAACCAAAGAGGAAACCAATTTAATAGCAGCAAGAGAGAGTTAGGTTAGAAATAAACGAAAACGTCTTGACGGGCGAGGTGGTAAAACCCTGACCAGTGTTCCTTAAGAAAAGCATCTTCCCACCTGGAGCAGGAGACTGGACCAGATGACCCTTTGCGGTCCCTTCCACATTTCTGTTTGTATAATTCAATGCTAATGACCTCCTCTAGTCGTTCTCCTTTCCCTACAATGGCATCGCCAGTGTTCCTGGTGGAATCCAATCCAGCGCATTAAATGCTTAAGTTAATTCCGGCAGCAGAACCCCAGGGTCCACGAGGACCCCCGGGACCCAGCTGGGCCCATACGCCCGCCTGAAACAGCAGCTGTATAACAAGCTCATCGATGGTCCCGTTTGCTTTGTCAGAAAATAAACAAGAGGCCAATTCCCTGAGTGGCCTTTGACAACTAAAGCATCAGTAGTGTGTGAGAACTGAGTCAGTAACCATGTTTCCCCCCGCAACTCTTTCTTCCCCGGCACAGATCTACGTCCCACTCATGCTGGTTAACGCGGCCGATGACCCCTTGGTGCACGAGAGCCTCTTGTCGATCCCCAAAGCGCTTTCAGGTGAGTGCCAAATTGGTCGGGCTTCTTCCTGGCCCAGTTTATTCCGCCGGATCCTTTCTGTGCCTCGGAAAGTCGCGCCTTTGATCTGACGGCCCGGGAGGACTGGCGGGCCCCGCCACCCACAGGAACAGCCGGAAGAAGGAGTGTGAACCACTGTTCATTCAGTCATTGGATCATATTTATTGAGCGCTTACTGTGTGCAGTGCACTGTACTAAGCGCTTAAGGATTGTGGCTGTTATTGAGACTGCTTCCTACTGCGGGCTGTTATAGTCGGGCAAATGCCAGGGAGACCTCCAACCCGATTTCCTCATGTCCACCCCAGCACTTAGTAGAGTGCCTGGTGCATAGTGAGCGCTTAACGACAAACACCACAATTATTATCCTGCACCTTTGAGGGTCTCACAGAGCCCCACCTGAGATGGGTCCGTTACTTCTAGTGCCGACTGAACTGAGAGCAGACGCGCTTTGCCCCTTCAAAGTCCGACGACTTTGACAGAAACTACGTTGCAACACTGGGGTCCCTCTGCCAGCGCAAGGCGTGGACTTGTGAAACGGCCATTTCTCTTTTCTTTTTTAAATGATATCTGTTAATGATGGTGGTATTTGTTAAGCGCTTACTATGTGCAGAGCACTGTTCTAAGCGCTGGGGTAGACACAGGGGAATCAGGTTGTCCCACCTGGGGCTCACAGACTTCATCCCCATTTTACAGATGAGGTAACTGAGGCACAGAGAAGTGAAGCGACTTGCCCACAGTCAGCTGGCAAATGGCAGAGCCGGGATTTGAACTCATGACCTCTGACTCCAAAGCCCGGGCTCTTTCCACTGAGCCACGCTGCTTCTCTATAAGTTAAGCACTTACTATGTGCCGGGCACTGTACTAAGTCTTGGCGTAGACATGAGGAAATCGGGTTGGACACTGTCCATGTCCTACGTGCGGCTCACAGTCTTAATCCCCATTTTTCAGATGAGGCAACTGAGACACGGAGAAGTTACAAGTCCTGCTCAAGGTCACACAGCAGTCAGTTGGTGGAGCTGAGATTAGAACCCAAATCCTCATGACTCCCGGGCCCATGCTCTTTCCTCTATGCCATGCTGCTTCTCTGTGCTGTGGGTCTTCCCTCCAGTCCTGGGAACCGGTTCCCTCCGGGGATAGGTTTCCCCTTGTGATCTGAGTACGGAAGAGAAAGAGACCTTCCTAGAGCAGGGCACCCGAGCCCACCTAATAGCCGGCGGCCTGCCCAAGAGGCTGAGAATGGATGTGCATACTTGCAGGTGCATATTGGGGAATGAAAGGTTTTCAGTGGCAGGAAGAAGGACTCCCCTCAGGGCCACCCTTAATTGTCACTCCAGCAAAACCTTCCTAACAGCTCTGAAGAATGGGCCGTGGAAGTCCCGAGCTTCTCAGCGCTTGGAACGGTTTTTGGCACATAGTAGGCGCTTAACAAATACCATCATTATTATTGAGTCATTCAATCAGTAGATCAGTGGCATTCATTCATTCAGCCGTATTTATTGATAGTGTGTGCAGAGCACTGTACTAAGTGCTTGGGGGAGTACAATATAACAGTTGGTAGCCACGTTCCCTGCCCACAGTGAGCTTCCAGGCTAAAGGGCTAGAAGGAATAAAATACCTTCTGGAAGGGACTGACGAAGCAGGCCTGGAACTCTACTGCCCTGGCAGTCTGGACTGCTCCCTACCAGACGGGGGGTGGCCACGGAGTGAGGCATCTGTCCCCTGGCCACATCTGCCCCTAACAAGCCAGTGCCTCCCCTAACCCCAAAAGGAGGTGGCCGAAGTCCAAGCCCTGAACGGGTCTTTTCCTTTTTCCCTGCTGCAGAGAAACGGGAGAACGTCATGTTTGTGCTGCCTCTCCATGGGGGTCACCTGGGCTTCTTCGAAGGGGCGGTGCTGTTTCCGGAACCCCTGACCTGGATGGATAAGTTGGTGGTGCAGTACGCCGACGCCATCTGCCAGTGGGAACGCAGCAAGTCCCAGTGCTCTGACACGGAGCAAGTGGAGGCCGACCAGGAGTGATGCCCCAACGGACTCTCTGGTTCGCTCCGGCACCCCCACCCACCCCCTCTCCTGGAACACCGCCTCCTCCTCTCCCTCCTCCTCCTCCTCCTCCTCCTCTCCCTCCTCCTCCTCCTCTCCTCCCTTCCCTGCCGTTTCAGGCTTCCCCATGGTCTGACCGCACTGTGTTGGAGCTGGGGAGCCGGCAGCAGAAAGTCTGCTTGACGTGAGCGTCTCGCACAGGGTGGGTGGGTGGCACCCAGGGTGTCTAGGGCTCTTTACGCTTGGGTTGCTGGTTTTCCTCGGCACGTCGCGGTGGCGAGCGGCGGGGTGTCCGCCTGCCTAGCTCCTTCATCTGTTACCTTAAAGCCAACTGTCATTTAATTTCCCGGAAAACGCCCGGTAGTGGTGTCCTTGCTTTGCCAATCAAGAATCCTCCTGAGGACCTTGCAGGTTATGTCTTAAAGCTTCACGTCAACCTTCAAAGGGCCTCCCGGTTTCTCCCCTAGGCTGAGGGGGAAACCCAGGTCAGTTTGGATAGGGCATCTCGCTGGGTGTGAGTGCCTGGGAGGGGAAACTCCAAATGTGGAGGAGGAACTCCCCTCGAAGTTTGAGCCAAATGCCATTCTTACATGACCACCCGCTCTCCCCAAGGGGTCGGATCCTACTGGCACGATTTGTCCTTAGGCGGGGTAGAAGCCTCTCCCATCTGAAGCACAGTTTTCTGAGCCCGGCTGACAGTGGCAACACGGTCCGGCCGGGTCTCAGCTCTGTGTTCCGGCCGTTCGGGCTTTCCTGGTCCCTCCGGGTTCGGTGAAGCCTCCCAGCCCCACCTCGACTTTTCCGTCTTGTAAGGGCCCGTCAGGCTGTCGGTTGTCTGGATGTTATCGTTTGCCTCGTTTGTTTCTCATTCCATGGGAGATTTCCTCCGGCCCCCGGATCACAGCTGTGCTTTCCCCGGGTGTCTATACAACAGGCTCCGGTTCCTGTGGGGCCCCAGGGTGGGATTTGAAGAAGGAAAACGAAGCCGCTGGCCCTGCTGATGAAAAGCCACATTCTCTTTCCAAGTGCCATTCTGACAAGGGCCCTAACAAATCCTAGTTCTGACCTTTGCCTGGAAGCGGTCAGGAAGGATGCCTCAAAGTCTCAACCTTCCCAATGCCCCCCCACCCCAGGATCCCCAATACTCCTGTTCCCCGGTTGAGTGAAGGGTACCGTGGTACCAAAGCCCACCACTGTCCCATCAAAGCCAGTGACCCCTCCCCCCTCATCCCCCACAGTCGCCGTGAGGAGGACTTCAGACTTTATTTCCACCCTCTCCCTCCCACCGACTCAGGGCAGGCTGGAATAAGGCAAAGGTGAAATCCGAAAACTCATCCAGAGAGGGCTCTTCCCGATGGAGCTGGGAGAAAGAATCAATAGGTGGTATTTATTGAGCACTTAACTGTGTGTCAAGCACTGTAGTAGGCGCTCGAAGGCGTGCTCCCGCTGCCGGCCCCTGCCCCCTCCCCTTGTTAAAAACTACAAATAGCTGTAGCCTAAAGCAAGTCTCACACCACTCCTTCCCGGGTTATGGTCGGTTCCCTTCCCTCCTAGCATCAATTAGCACTTTATTGCATTAGCCTGGTGCTTTAGGAATTAGACACTTTAATTGGGCTTTTTTAAACGCTTCCTTTCTTCCTCCTTTTCCCATCTCCCCTCCTCCCCTAACTACTCACATGCACACACGGGATCTCCAGGACACGTGCACACATGGGATCCCCGGGACGTTCATAGATGTGTCGCCTCTAGGTCCTCTCACCGTTTCACTCGTCAGTGGACCGAAGCAATAATGAACTCCAGTTAAGGTGGCCAGATGAGGAAGTAGAAGACTCATTTCATCGGCCTCAGGCCGGACCTGCCGACCTGTCCCGAACACATTCTTTAGGAGGAAAGATGGGGTTCCTTTTGCTTCCTGGACACAGGGAGACAGTCACGGGCCCCCATCTCCCACAGCTTCCTCGCTGTCTCTTGTTTCTTATCAAGCCTTCTCCACTGGCCTCTGGGGGGGATGACAGGCTGGTGTGCCAGTCTCCCTAGACTTTTTCAGGACCCCTCCAGACCCCAAACCTGCAAAATCTTCAGGATCCGGGCCTCCGCTGAAATCTTGTGGGCGGTGAGAACCCCGTCGGGGCTCACATTTCCGATTTAGATCGAGTGGGAGCAACCCGGACCCTTGGTACGGGGCCCAATCTCTCCAGCTAAGAGGTGACGATGTGGATGTGGCATTCAGTCTTAGCTTGTTCTGCCCTGAATGAACACCGGGGAAGGGGATTAATTTAGATAAACAGACACTTTCCCATCAAGCGCTGAGTAACAGCAGGCAGCAGCCCCTTCTCCGTAGATTTTCCCTGACGTCCTAGGCCCCCCGGTCTGTTTTTCTTGGAGGCGGTCTTCCCGGAGGACTCTGTGAGCCCTGGCCCCCTCCAGCTAGGATGCCAGTAGATAGCTCGGGGGGTGGGCAGCGGGTTTTCTCTGACCTCGCGCCGCCTCCCGTCAGCAGGTGAATCCAGATGGAAAGGCAGAAAAATCCCTGTTCCTTGTGGCTTTCCCTACCTGTTGGTCCTGAAATATACCAAATATTAAGGAACATCATTTTTCCCACGTGTTCCTGGCGCCTCCCCCAGCAGAATAGAGACATGGCCCAGCCCAGGGCAAGAACGAACCTGAAAGTATCACAGCCTTAGAAACTCATTGGCAGGGCGAAGCGTTCACATCCTATTTAGGGCCCTCGTTGTGCAAGTGGTGAAGGCCACCGGGATGAAGTGGTGAGATGCAGCAGTAGATGGAATCACTGCTCCCTCCTTGCCCACTGAAAATACGCGACGGAGTCCGTCCAGGAGCTGATTTTGGGCCTGGGTGGTATGGGAGCAGACTGGGGTGGGGTCGAAGGCAGGGGGATGGCATTTAGGGGGCGATCTGTCCTCCCTGGAGCACGTTAAGAGAGCCGGCCTAATTCCCTGCTGCACTTTAAGGTGGAGTGCAGAGACGGGGCAGGAGGAATGTGCTGTGAGTGTGCTGAGTGCTCTGCCGATCGTCGGCTCTGCCCTCCCTCGTCTTCAGTTGCCTCACTTCAGACCAAGACCATCCCCAAGGGGCCGGGAGAGGAGAGCAAGGCCTTACCGGTAAAGACCCAGGTCCTCCAACAAAGTGGGACTAAGAGGCTCCCTCAGCCGTGGCCGGAGGGGTTTGTGGCCTACGCTGGTGCCTTCTTGGGGTCGGGGAAGAGACAGGCCTGTCATCTTCGGGGATGTAAGCCCGGTGGGAATCTGGACAACCTAGGTGGCTCATCCTAGCTGCTCCCCATTTTACTTTCCAAGAAGGAAGCTTTTGTAGCCTTCATTAGACATAATTCTTTCCTTGGCCCAGACAACCAGTTCCCATTTGACTCGCTTGAGAGAAACGGTATCCACATTATCGTCTGGGTTTACAGGTGTGGGTGAATGTGTGAAGGGTGAACGCGTGCTCGTATTCTCTCTGACTCTGTCTCTCTGTGTGTCTCTTTCTCTGAAGCATTAATTCTAACTTCATACCAGTATAGAAGTATCTTTGCTAAGTCTTGATTCTTCAGCAGGGCAAACGTTATTTAATGCAAAATCAATTCTGGATTTTATCATCTCAATCGAGGACACCTTTCATTAAATCACAGAGCTTACCCTGGCACTACAAAAAGTACCCGGGTCTTTACCTCCCCGTAACTCACAAAAGCGATGGAACAGAACCCCAAGGGGCCAAGAATTTCCCAGGATCCTCCAAGTCCATTAAAGCAGTTCCCCCCACCCAGTGCAAGGGGTCCCAGGCCAGCTAAACCCATCAACCATCAATCTAATAAGTCCTCGCTACATGGATCTGCCACAGAGCCATCTTGGCTCCAGGCAGCATCTGCTTTTCACAGCAGCTGGGGTTGGGCTGGACTTCTGGAGAGAATCTCTAAGATTGGTCCCGGCAGGGGAAAGGAGAAGTGTGGGAAGGGTCTTCCTGCCCACTTCAGGGCCTCCGCCATCCAAGCGGAAAAAAAAATAGCTTCCAGAACCAGGTGGCCTTTCCGTTGCCAAATTGCATCGGAAAGGAAGGTGGATGAGCCAGCGTTAAAAGAGGTGAGGAGAGTCAGGAGGCGGTCCATCGAGGGCAAAAATGGTGCCCTCGGGCCGGCGTGGCTTCTACCCTTGGGGACCCTGGATCTCTGAAATGGCCTGCTGCTTCTCCTCCAAGTAAGGCTTGGATGGCCATCCCCCTGGGATGGGGACCAGCCAGCCCTTACCAGGGAAATCACTGGGGCCGCCTCATCTAGGGAGCACCCCACCCCCCCATAACCCCCATCCTCCCTCCCCCTTCCTCAGGCTGCGATTTCCTGATCGGTGTGTGGGTGAGTGAGTTTGTGTGTGTGTGTGTGTGTGTATGAAGCTTTTGTTCCTTCTGAATGGGCTTACTGAACTCCTAACGGGGTAGTGAGTTCCCAAAGAGACTCCCAGAGGTCTTTCGATGGTTCCCCAGAAATAGCAGTAAGGGCCTTCCCCCCCAGACCTCGGCCTTGGCTGGGTGGCAGCCGCTGAGTTGGGCCGAAAGCCCACCGTTGCCTTGCCAGCCGGTCGAGGGCCAAGCTAAACGGTTGAAAGCTGGACCCGCGGGGGCCTCGCCCACTCCGGGGCCCGGTCCCTGGCCGCACCTCTCAAGAAATGGCAGCCAGCAGGTCCGGGAAGCTGAGAAGCCCAGTGAGGGCCTGCTCACCGCCAGCCTCCCCCAAAGTTGACTTGCGGTCATGACCAATTGGTGATTTCTCTCGGGTTCAGCCCAGAACCGTTTGGTTGTTCCCAAAGCACAGTTCCAAGCAAACGTCCACGATCCCCTCCCCGGCCAAGTTCCAGACGACGGGGTATTCCCCGCTGCCTCAGGAAGACCTTCACTGTACCTGAGTTCTTTGACTTCTGCCACTGCAGCTGCCTTAGTGAAGCTGGGGGTCGGGGGAGGGGGGCGGGCGGGAAGAGCGTACCCTGTCTCAGTTGAACTCCTGTTCAACTTCCGTTCTCGTTTTGGCAAATTTGCTTCTGTCACTTTCACATTCCTGATGAACTGGTTCTTCTTTTGGAAATTTAAAAAGCCTCCCTGGGGAAGAAAAAAAAAAAAACACTCAGTTTTTCGTTTGTGAACTGAAAACCTTCCAGCTGCTGTTCTTAATGGGGAAACGCAAGACCCTTCAGCTCCGCGGGGTTTAAGACTTGCAACTAGCAATGCAATTTTTCTAAATCTGCTGATTGTTTACCTTGAAACCAAGTTATACGAAGCAATGGCGTCCTCGGTCTCTTAATTTTCCTGTGTTAGTTTTTGTTCTCTTTTGATTCTGTGTGGTGGGAAACAAAGATTATTGCAGACAAAAACTGTAAATTTTGTTATCTTTGATTCAGTGGAATTTCTTTACTTAAAAAATTAAAATAAAGAATGAAATCCATTCAGCCTTGGAGTGTGTAAGTCTGTTTTGCCCTTTCTGTGGATTCCATCTAGGGCCGGGGCCCAAAAAGCCAAGACTTCATTTCCTTGTGCTCTGAAGGAGCATGTGTTCTCAAGGCCAGCTGCTATGCAAGCCCTCTAAGCCCCTCCTCTCCCTCCACCCCCAGACTTATGACACTTGTTAAGTGCTTACTATGTGCTAAGTACTGTACTAAGTAAGCTCTGAGGTAGATAAAAGATGGTCTGGTTAGACACAGTCGCTGTCCTGCACAGGGCTCACCGTCTAGGTAGGAGGGAGTAGAATTGAATCCCCATTTTTCAGATGAAGAAAGTGAGGCACGGAAAAGTTAAGTGACTTGCCCAAGGTCACACAGCAGATGAATGGTAGAGTCAGGATTGGAATCCAGGTCCTATGACACCAGGGCCCTTGCTCTTACCACTTGGCCACATAAATGCATTTGGGTCTTCCCCGCGTGCTATCCCCTACGGCAGCAGGATTGATTTTTAGAACCCACGCCGTGGGGAAAGGGGACTGGCAAGCCTCCAGTTGATGTTAATTGAGATTTTACTCCAGTCTGGCAAATGGCAATCCACAAAACGTTTTTATCAGCCCTCCCGTACCCCAGCAGCTAAAGCAGCTCACTATGAATAAGTCATTTATTATTATTATTGGAGAAGCAGCGTGGCTCAGTGGAAAGAGCCTGGGCTTCGGAGTCAGAGGTCACGAGTTCGACTCCCGGCTCTGCCGCTTGTCAGCTGTGTGACTGTGGGCAAGTCACTTAACTTCTCTGTGCCTCAGTTCCCTCATCTGTAAAATGGGGATTAAAGTGGGTGAGCCCCACCTGGGACAACCTGATTACCCCGTATCTCCCCCAGCGCTTAGAACAGTGGTCGGCACCTAGTAAGCACTTAACAACTACCAACGTTCTCATTTATTGTTACCGGGGCAGGGGTCGGGGTGAGGCGGTTGTTCCGTAACGGCATCATTTGAAGACATGAGTGTAGAAATTGTACAGGTCTCATTTTACTCTCCTCAGCGTAGCATGCTCTGCACACAGTTAGTGCTCACTGAATGTCGTCGATGGAATGATCGATGGCAGAAATGCCCATCCTTCAGCAGGCCTCTCTCTCCAGGTCCTTTGGAGGGATTGGGTCCTCGGGCCACTGGCTTGGCCCAGGAACTAGCCCGGTGCTGTTGTCCTCTCTCTTACTTGCCAACGATATGTCTTTATGAGGTGGGAGCCCTTGGGAGGAGGAGGAGGAGGAGGGCGAAGACGAGGAGGAAATGAAGGGGCAGTTGAGGAGATTTCTCTCACCAGGCCTAAGAACCCCAGTGAGATTAAAGCCATGTCCATCCTCACCAGCAAATCTACCACAGCCCTGGACTCTGATCCAAGGGAAATGACCCCCAGCAGCCTCCCGCAGGGAGGAGGGCGGCCACACGAAAGGGACCAGAGCTCAGCAGGTCGGTCAGGATCAGGTCCGCCCCTCCGACCTCCGGCCCGGACGGAGTCCGCTGAGGTCAGAGGGCACGGAGCGGGGATCGCGTCCGGCCCTGGGCCCCGGTCCGAATCGGAGAGGCCTCGTGAAAGCCAGCGTGAGGCCAGGGCACAAGCACTTGGAGGAGAGATTTCATTCGGCCCCTCCCGTCTCCGGCACCGCGGAAGCTTCCGCTTGTGGTTCCAGCTGCTACTCCACAGCCTGGCCCCAGCGTTTCCAGTTTGGTTCAGGATGGCCCAGGCTCCGGTGTCCCCTTCACCCACGAGCCACTGAATGTGGAACAAGGACCTGGGAGTCAGAAGGACCGGGGTTCCGATCCCGCCTCCGCCACCTGTCTGCCGTGTGACCTTGGGCAAGTCACTTCACTTTTCTGGACCTCAGTTTCGTCTTATGTAAAATGGGGATTAAGACCGTGAGCCCCAGGTGGGACATGGACCGTATAGAAGTAGTAGATCCTGTCAAGGATCTCCTGAGTCCCGATGGATCGCGAACTCCTTGAGGGCGAGGATCAGGATCTTTACTCCTTTTACGTGTTCCCAAGCTCATTGGACAGTGCTCTGCCCACAGTGGGCCCCACGAGACAGTATTCCGCCCACATTGGACATTCAGAGCAGCGCTCTTCGCTTGCTGGTTGCCCAGCCCAGTTCTCTACCTTTGCCAAGCACCCGGAAGAGCGCACTGCCTGCAACGGGCCCCCGAGAGAGGATTCTGCCCACATTGGACGTTCGGCACAGTGCCTTTCACAGGCTGGGCACCCACTACGGTGCTCTGCATGCAAAGGACACTTAAAACACCCCATTTTGTTGTGACGCGGAAGGTGCCTGCTTGGAAAGGCCCCTAAGGAGGAAAACTCTTCCTTTGGTGCCGACCATGTCTCATGCTGCACTTGTGCGTGTGAACCATTTCTTCCAGCATCCCGAGCTGTCTACCGCCAACCTCACGTGTCCAACGAATATCCCCTCGACCCCTAAGAATGTTCTGGTAGAAAAAGCAGAGCAGCAAGCTGTCTGACATACTGATCCCTTCAGGGAGTTTTAGCAGTCTACTGAGAGAAGCTTTCTTTATGGCATGGGCAGGCCCAACTCTCTCCCTTTGGACCTTTCCCAACTCATTATCGCCACTGCAGCGGACTCCGGTGATGTCCAAATTGGAAAGGTTTTGTTTCAGACCTAAATTAGGGAATACCGACAGATAATGCCAGCTCGAATTGAATCCAGTTGTAAGACCCAAGTGGATTTTTCTAAAAATACTTAATTTTGCATTGTGACATTTTGACTGAAATTTTTGGCCATAGTGTGGGTTGCTCCCCACTTCCTTTGGCCCAAACTCTCCAGAAGCTATCATCAGGTAGTATTCTAAAACACACAATTTTCCCGTGGCCCCATCTTGGGCCCAGCAACGATTTGCTATTTGCCTTCACGCAAGTCACTTAAAACTCTCTGTGGATCAGTTTCTCCGTACATCAGAGGGACTTTTTCATACTCAGAGGGGCACGGAACGTTTATGAAAGTGCTGTGAGATTTTGTTGTTGGTAATAGTATTTAGTAACAGTAAGCCAGGAATGATAACTCTATGTGTATTGCTATTGTTTTTTGTCTGTCTCCCCCGATTAGACTGTGAGCCCGTCATTGGGCGGGGATTGTCTCTATCTGTTGCCGAATTGTACATTTCAAGCGCTTAGTACATAGTAATCGCTCAATAAATACTATTGAATGAATGGAGTGATTCTCAAGGCATCAGAGTCTGTAGGAGTGGAGCTGTTAGTCCTTTGGGAGGGGGTTAGTACAGTGCCAAGCGCTCAGTATGGTCCTCTACACACAGCAAAACACTCAATAAATGCCCCCGAATGGTCGATCGATTAATTGAGGGGCAGAACCTCCGGGCCAAAGCAGGTCTTGAGCCCATGAGCAACTCCAGCTTGGGTCAGGCTGCCCCATGGCCCATCCAGCCAAGGGCATCCCTGACGGTGGTCCCAGGAGCGCAGGGGAACCATGTGGCAGGATTCTTCCTGGAGAGCCATCCTCCAGGTTCCAGGAAGTTACCCAACTCCTCCTGAATCTGCTGGGGTGCCCAGCTTCCGGAGAGGATGCTATTTTTCCCTGTGCTCATCCCCTCAAACTTTAACGGATGCCCCTTACCCTGGGGCTGTGGCACATGGAGAACAGCAAAGCGTGATGGCCCAGTGAAAAGAGCACGAGTCTGCGAGTCGGGGGACTTGGGTTCTTGTCTCAGCTCTGCCACTCGCCTACTGCATGACCCTGGGCAAGTCGTTCCACTTCTCTATGTCTCAGTTTCCTCATCTGTCAAATGGGGATACTGGCCCTCCTTCCTACTTAGACCGTGAGGCCTGTGCGGGACAGGGGCTGTGTCCTACCTGATTAACTTGTATCTACCCCAGTGCTTAGAGCAGTGTTCGGCACATAGTAAGTGCTTAACAAATATTATTATTATCATTTTGGCCACATCCTCCATCCCCTCCTAAGACGTCAACGCTGTCCTTTCTCGATTTGCACCTTTCCAGACTGTCAAGCTCCCAGGCCGAGACAGGAAGTGACCAATCAACAGGTCCCACGGGAGGTCCAGTCAGGGCAGCAGATGCCCGGACGAGCCCGCTGAGCCTACCTTTCCCAGCCGGCCCCCTCTACTAGCAAGTGGCGTTGGCCGGAAGGGAGGCCTGGGGGATAACCAGGCCAGTGTGGCTAACATTGCGGGGGCCCCCGGTCCCGGGGCTGCCCGTCGATCGGCGGCCCCTCTTCCCAGCCCGGGCTCTTCCCTCAAGAGCCTCTGAGAGGGCCCCCGGCCGGCATCCTGTTTGGTTTGAGTGGGAGCCAGGGCTACTCTGAAAGGCCCCTTGTACGAGTCTGCCCCACTCCTGGCTCCCACCCCCGCACAGGGTGGCCTTGTCCCCGGCGGCAGGGAGGATGGGTTCATGCCAAGGGCTGGGGCAGGCCACAGATACAGCAAAATCAAGATGGCTCCCGGGGGTCTGGGGCCCAAGACCAAAAGGAGGGGAACCCAGCCCCCCCCCGCCGCCCGGCCATTCCCCGCGACATCCGGCTCCCAGTCCAGAGCCAGTGGAGTGTTTCTTGGCCCGGCCACCCCTTCCCTGTCATGGGCCCCTCCGTTCCCCTCCCACATCTAAGCTCCTTGTGAAGGCATGTGCCCCGGCCCCCTCTGCTCCCTCAGGGGCCGGGGCCCTTGGGAGAGCCCAGGCAGTCCCGGACAGGTTCTAGAGCCGAAGTGCTTCCACTCCTGCGGGGGAAGCCGACTGCTCCAACGGTGCGTCGGCTCACTCGGGCCCAGCTTCCTGGGGTCCTGGATAGGAGACCTCAGAGAGGCAGAGGCTGGAACTGCCTAGGGGGTTTGCTCCCACCGTTCCACGAAAGCCGCTTCACCCCTGGATCCCGGGATCACAGTGTTCCCCGACCACCGGCCTGGGCCAGGCCATTGCAGTCCTGGGCCTTCCTCTTGGGAGCCCACGCGGGGCCAGTGCCACAGTCACGCCTCCTGCCTGTTGGTCTCCTTCCCCTTAGGCCTCCTGCCCTTCAGGCCTCCTGCCCCTCAGAACTCCTGCCTTCCAGGCTTCCAACCCCACGGGCCTCCTACCACCCCCAGGCCTTCTACTCCCGGGCCTCCTGCCCCACAGGCCTCCTGCCCACCCAGGCATCCAGTCTCCAGTCCCTGGCCTCCTGCCCCCACCCCCCCCGGCCTCCTGCCCCCAGCCCCTGGCCTCTCCTCTCTCAGATATCACTCTGTGAAGGTGGAGGCTGGAGCCACAGCTGGAGCGAGGCCCACTGTCAGTGTCGCGTGACCAGCTCTGGAGGTATACTTGGAAGTCCGGTGGAGGGAACAGGGAAATGCTTCTTCTGGGCTGAAGTAGCAGAGTTCCTCGGGTCCATCCCGCCCCTTTCCGGGCTGCACCTCTTTCCATCGAACGCCCAGTAGTCCCAAACTCCCTCCTTCCATTGCCCCCATCCCCACCCCAGCTCCCCGACTCAGCGCAAACCATCTCCAGGGCCAAATGGCCTTTTATTGTTGTAAGCGGCCACCATGGTCTTGGCCACCAGGCAGGGTCACCGAGGGAGGACTACAGTGGCAGCAGGCACCTAGCCAGGCACTTAGCAAGCTCACCCACCGGCCACCCTCTGGAATGGAAGCTCCCTGTGGGCAGGGCAAGTCTACCGCCTCTGTTGTTTTGTACTCTTCCAAGTGCTTAATACAGTGCTCTGCACACAGTAAGTCCTCAATAAATACTATTGATTGACTGATTGACTGATTAATCCACGGTCCTCCTTCCCCTACCCCGGCCCCTCCCGTCCCAGCTCCTGCTTCAGCTTGCATTTCGTGCCCGAATGCTTATCCAATGTGTGGGAATTTAGAAACCACACCAGTCCGACCCGGGGGAACATTCCCTTACCCAACTTCGGGGTTTCCCAGAGCAGCTTTGGGACTGCCAGCTTGGGGTATTTGAGGGGACCCCGGCCCAGACCCCACCCCTGGTGCCAGGAGGATGGTGACGAAGCTGAAACTCCAGGAGCCGGGGCGGGGCTGGGGACAGGAGAGGTGTGGCAAGGGAGGGGGTCAGGGTGTGAGGGGGAGCCTTGTCAGAGGGCCGTGTCCTCGGCCTCGGGGTGGGGGCCGAAGAGCAGCTCGGCCGTGACTCTCCCGTCGTACTTGGGCCGGCTCCCGCCGAAGTCGGCCGGCAGAATGTCCGCATCGATCTCCTGGAAGAAATCTCCCAGCTCGTCTCCATGGATGAAAACCTGGGGTGGGGACAGGAGGGTCTCACAGCTGGGCCGAGAGGCTCTCGGGACCTGGAGAGCTGGGCGGGCGCCAGGCACTGGGCATCGGGCACCGGAGCGGCGGGGCAAGGGGTCAGCGGGGCTGGGGGCTCAGGGGTCCGGGAGGCCGTCGGGCTCCTCCCTCCAGCAGGACCCAACCCTTTCTCCTGACTCAGTCTCTGGGCCGGCCTAATCCCGGGACCGGGACCTGGCTCCTTCTAGCGCCCAGGGTAGCAACTTTACTGCGTCCCCCTCCCCGAACCCCAATTCTGGCATACGACCAGGCCACTCGCTTCGGAATCAAACTGGCTCCGGGACCACTGCTGCCAGGAGCTCGGTCTTTGGGGGATTGGATAGAAGGCGGGAAACCGTTCTGCTCTTTCAAGCCCCTTCTTGGGCCTTCCGCACTAACCCCAAGGGACCCGGCCTGAGGCCTCATCGTGGTCCCCCTGGGCTGGGCACAGCCCGTGCCCACTCCGCACCGGCCCCCGTTCCCCTCCCGGTGCCCACACCCTACTCAGCACCCCCTCCCCGGTCAGCCCTGCCTCACCCGCTCCAACAATTTGTTCTTCAGGAAGGGCTTGACCACGCTGTAGGTAGTGGTGAAGTACCACGGCTGGTGGATGAAGTGGATGGCTTTGAACCGGGCCGGGAACGAGTCCTGCAGAGGGGCGGTGGGGGGTTGGGGAAAGGAGACGGTGAGCCGGGAATGGAGGCTGCAGGTGGAACTGGATTATTGCAGAGGCTTATGGGGCTTCAATCAATCAATCAATTTATTGAGCGCTTCCTTGGATATATTAAGCTCTTGGCAAAGTACACGCAATAGAGTCGTTAGATACATTCCCTGCCCACGGCAAGTTTACAGTCTAGAGGACTTCACCTTGGGCCCCAGGATCAAAAAAGCCTATGGGGACTCAGAAGCCCCACCCTCTCCCCGTTTCATTACTGTTATAAAATAATAATAATAACTGCGGTATTCGTTAAGTGCTCACTATGTGCCAACCACTGTACTAAGCGCCGGAGTAGATACAAGATAATCAGGCTCCGCATCCGGCTCACAGTCTAAGTGGGAGACCAGATATTGAATCTCCATTTCACAGATGAGGGAACTGTAGCATCGAAGAGTGAAGGGACTTGTCGCACACCAGACAAGTGGCGGAGTCAGGATCAGAACCCAGGTCCTCTGACTCCCAGGCCCGTGCTCCTTCCGTTTGGCCGTGCTGCTTCTCTATAATGAAGTCCCACTATCACCCAGCCTTCCCCCCAACCCTCCCACCTCCTGCCTACACTTCCCAGCCCCCCCCATGCCCTTTGCTGCCACTGCCGCCATCTTCCAGCCTCAAGGTGCCCACATGGGCAACTCCCTGCTTCCCGCTGCCTTCTGCCCTCACGGCCTGAGCCACCGCCACCAGAACAGAACCATTTATTTCTATTAATCTTTAATCTGTAAAATCACTGTGGGCAGGGAATGTGTCTGTTTATTGTTACACCCTAATCTCCCATTCACACAGTTTGCGCTCAGTAAATACAACCGACTCACTGATTAACCATGCTTCAGCCACAGGTGCCTGGGCCAGGGCTGACGACCGTGGTAATAATGTTGGTATTCGTTAAGCGCTCACTATGTGCAGAGCACTGTTGTAAGCGCTGGGGTAGATACAGGGTCATCAGGCTGTCCCACGTGAGGCTCACGGTTAATCCCCATTTTGCAGATGAGGTCACTGAGGCACAGAGAAGTCAAGTGACTTGCCCACAGTCACACAGCTGACAAGTGGCAGAG
The DNA here is from genome assembly GCF_004115215.2 of Ornithorhynchus anatinus. Lineage (NCBI taxonomy): Eukaryota > Metazoa > Chordata > Mammalia > Monotremata > Ornithorhynchidae > Ornithorhynchus > Ornithorhynchus anatinus. The sequence continues at coordinate 21,780,162 of NC_041732.1, forward strand.
CCGGGCTTCGAACCCATGACCCCAGACTCCCAAGTCCGGGCTCTTTCCACTGAGCCACGCCGCTTCTCTGCGCTAAGGCAGAAGCAGCATGGAGTGGCGGCTAGAGCACGGGCCTGGGAGTCAGAACGTCATGGGTTCTAATCCCGATTTCCCCTCTTGGCTGCTGTGTGACCTTGGGCTTCTGTGCCTCAGTTACCTCATCTGTACAATGGGGATTGAGACCATGAGCCCCAAGGCTCACCCGGGGGAGGGAAGCTCCGTCCTCTGACCGTCTTTAAATGCCACGAACCACCCCGATCTCTCCGAGATTTCTTAAAGACTTCCTGAGAAGCAGCGGGGCCTAGTGGAAAGACCATGGGCCTGGGAGTCGGAGGACCTGAGTTCTAATCCCGGCTCCGCCACTTGTCTGCTGTGTGACCTTAGGCAGGTCGCTTAAACTTTCTATGCCTCAGTTCCCTCATCTGTAAAATGGGGATTAAATACCTGTTCTTCCTCCTACTTAGGCTATGAGCCCCTTGTGGGACCTGATGATTTTGTATCTACACAAGTGCTTACTACAGTGTTTGGCACATAGTAATTATTATTATCATTATTATTATTATTATTGAAGCCCCTTCCAGCCCTGAGATTTTCTGCATCAGCTTTGCCCTACTCCACCTCGGACCCTCAAGAAGCAGTGTGGCCAAGCAGATAAAGTATGGGCCTGGGAGTCAGAGGACCTGGGTTCTAATCCCGGCTCCACCACGTGCCCGGTATGTGAATTTGGATAAATCACTTCACTTCTTTGTGCCTCAGTTCCCTCATCTGAAAAATGATGCTTCAATACCTTTTTTCCCTCCTACTTTGAATGTGGGCCCCATATGTGACCTGATTAACTTGTATCTGCCCCAGGCCTAAGAAGAGCGCTAAACAGAAGCAGCAGGGTGTAGTGGATAGAGCACGGGCTTGGGAGTCAGAATGTCATGGGTTCTAGTTCCGGCTCTGCCACTGTCCGCTGTGTGACCTTGGGCAGCAGCGTGGCTCAGTGGAAAGAGCCCGGGCTTGGGAGTCAGAGGTCATGGGTTCGTATCCCAGCTCTTCCACTTGTCAGCTGTGTGACTATGGGCAAGTCGCTTAACTTCTCTGTGCCTCAGTTACCTCATCTGTAAAATGGGGGTGAAGACTGTGAGCCTCACGTGGGACAAACTGATGACCCTGTATCTCCCCCAGCGCTTAAAACAGTGCTCTGCACATAGTAAGCGCTTAACAAATACCAACGTTATTATTATTTACTTCTCTGTACCTCAGTTACCTCATCTTTAAACGGGGATTGAGGCTGTGAACCCCATGTGAGACAGGACTGTGTCCGACCTGATTTCCTTTTATCTACCCCAGCGCTTTGTACAGTTCCTGGCACATAGTAAGCGCTTAACAAATACCACAGTTAGTATTAGTATTATTATTATTAACACACAGTAAGCATAAATATCATAATAAATATAATATAAAATCTAAATATCATAAAACAAAAACCATAGACTCTGAGTCCCGTTTGGGACGCAGTGCCCGTCCTAGTTAACTTGTACCTGTCCTAGTGCTTAGAACAGTGCTTGACACATTGTAAATGTTTAATAAATGTCATAAAAAAAAGAAACTCAGCGACTGTGTCTGGCCTAATTAACTTCTATCTACCCCCATGCTAGCTCTCAGGGTCGCACCGGGAGAGTTTCCAGTACTCTACCAGTCTCAACTACGGGAGGGAGAGTCAAGCAGAGGCCTAACCCTTCCATTCCTAGCTTGGCCAGTGGCTAGAGAGTGGAAGGCCATCTGCTACAAGTCAAAACTCACCCGTGCTGGGCAGCAGCGAAACGGGAGAGAATCCAGGGCGGAGACTCGAGTTTACTGCGCGGAAGGCGGCAGTGATGAATCGCTTCTGTATTTTTACCGAGAAAACTCTATGGATACACTTCCAGAACGATTGCAGATGGAGAGCAAGGCGTCCTGGGAGAGACGTGTCCATGGTGTCGCTAAGGGTCGGAAGCGACTCGTTGGCATAAGACAAGACATGACCCCAGTGCTTAGAACAGTGCTTGACACCTAGTAAGCACTTAACAAATGCCATAAAAAACAATCTTAGATTTTGAGTCCCGTGTCTGAGCTCTCTAGACTTTTAGCTCATCTGTGAGCAGGGGCTGTCTGTCATATTGTTATATTCTACTCTCCCAAGCGCTTAGTACAGGGCTCTGCACACAGCAAGTACTCAATAAATACAATTGATTGATTCTCTTGTAACACTCTACGGGTCCGCTATCAGAACGATTGCAGATGGAGGTGGGGCATTCTGCGAGAGATGTGTCCATGGCCTCACTGTGGGTCAGAGACGACTCGACAGCATAAGACAAGACCTCAGTGCTTGACACATAGTAAGCGCTTCACACTTTCCTCAGTTATTATACAGGCTCCGGCCCAGTTTGGGTCACTCCAGGCTGGCTGTGGAGAGGGAGCGGGGTAAGGTGGGGTTGGGGGGAGCGGGCCGGAGGGAGAGAGAGAGCACGTCGGCTATCACCTGGAGCATATCTACCATCTTCCTCAGCTCTGAGGGTCTGATGCCGGCCGCCTGCTGCATGGTGAAGCCCTTGAAGTTCTCGACGATGCAGAAGCCGTTAATCTGGGTCTCCTCACTGTCCAACAGCCTTTCCAGAAGGACGCAGTACGCCCGCAGAATCTGAGGTGGGCGCACCGACCGCTGGACCCGGGGTAGAGTCTGGGCCTCCGCGCCCTGGCCAACCGGCGGTGTCCCCTCCAGGGGATTGGGGGAAGCAGGGAGGGGGTGCTGATGTCCCGCTCGTGCCCACCCCACCCCTGCCTCCACCCAGCCAGTGATAGCATTCGAAAAAGGGCAGCAGGGAGGAATGTCTGGACGGGAGTAGGGTGACTGGCCCCAGAAAGAGGGTGCCAATGCCTTGGAGGCCTCCCTTTCTCTCTGGGCCCAGGAACACAGTACCCACACGGGCAGAATTTCCACCCCGGGACCGAGGTTTGAGCTCTTCCTCTCTGTGCCTCTGACCCAGGAGTGAGCAGTGATCTCTCCCTGGGGAACTCCAGCCACGCACCCCACCCCGGGCCCCTGGAAGCCCTGGGACATCTGGGGCCCCTAACACTGTAACTCCTGGGACCTCAGTCATTACAGGGCCAGATTCAGAGTCTCAGGAGAGGCCCGCAGGAGTCAGCCCAAAGCCCCCACACCCACCTGAGCACAAAAACACTCCCGACACCCAAGCACCCACCATGTATCCAACACACACCGAGCACGCACTCAACATGCATCCAAAACACACCCAGCACACACCCAGTACGTACCAAGCACCCCCCCAGCACACACCCAGTACACAGCCCGCACGCCCCCAGCACACGAGGAAGGATGGAGAGCGAAAGGATGAGGAAGAGGAGGAGGAGGAGGAGGGGGATGGAGCAGGAGAAGGTGGAGGATGGAAGAGGAGGAGGAGATGACAGGTGGGCAGTCTCTCCTCTATTTCTCTGCCACTGCTGCTGTTGCTGTCGCTGTCTATCCCCTCTGATGCCCAACAGCCTCCCGTGGAGTGAACCCCACCACGCTATGAGATTTGGTTTGGTTCCATAGATGTTGTCCTGACCACCACCACCCCACCCCGTCAGCACGACCCCTTCTGCAGCTGTCAGTCTCTGTTAAAAATGGCTCTGACAGGGCCCCAGAGCGAAGCTAGAACCAGTCACCCTCTGGGGAAGTGGATAAGGGGTATATTACATCCTTAGCACCTTCCGACCCACCTCAGCTTCAACGATCAGAGCCTTCACCTGGGTCTCCTTCTCCTCACCCCATCCATCCCTTAGGGTCAATCCAAAGAACCGTCTTATACCGCTGCCTCACTCCACCCAAGAGTTGGCTGCACTTCACCTATCTTCAGCTGGAAAGGAGCTGGGACGGTCTGGGGTTTGAGAGGTGCCAGGGCTCAAACCGTCTAAATGGGTTTTGGGGAAAGTAAGCCAAGGTGGTCTTTGGAAGGCCAGATGACTCAACCTCAGATTAGCATATTTTAGACACATCGTCAGGAGAACTAATTCTCTGGATAAGATACTCGCGCAAAGTAAAGTCCAGGGAAAAAGTGGAAGAGGAAGACCGGCAGCTAGATGGACAGAAACCATAACAACGATAACGGAAGAACCGTCGGCAAGGTTACGGATTATGGCAAAGGGTAGGACGTTCTGGAAAAAATACATCCACAGAGTCGCCGCGAATTGGAAACGACTCAGTGGCGTTTGATAATAATAACAGAGCTCAAACTGAAGAATAGGGTCAGACCACTGGAGCCTGACAGGGGGAAGGAGTGGCTGGCCCTGAGCTTGGGGGAGGGAGGACGGGGAAGCGGGTGGAAGGGCGAGGTAGGAAGGGGCCGCCACAACCGACCTCATCAAAGGTGATGTCCTCACAGTCCCAGTTCTCGATATTGAAGAGCAGCACGACCCGGCCGTGCTTGTCTCGGTCAGGCAGGACTCCGGGGTAGCCGGCCTCGATGGTGCTGCGCACCGCCTCGGGGGTCAGGTTGTCGAAGAGCTCGGGGTACTGCTTCCTGAAGTTCACGTAGCCTGGGGGGCATCGGGAGAGGAAGGGAAGCGTCCGGCGAGCTTTAACTCTACTCTCTACCCTCGCACTACTTGGGGGGTCCCCCCGGGAGCTCAGAGAGTTACAAAAGGCACCTGGACTCTGGCCGCTCAAGGCCCCTGGGTCAGGGGGCGGTGGTCAGGACCACCGGGCCCAGTGGCTAAAGCGGATCATGGTCTTACAACTCCTCTCTCAAGAGGCTCTGGGGGCCGAAGACACTCCAGTCCTCAGGCCCAGTTTCACCCCTGCAGCGGCGGTTGTTCTGGGCTAGACGAGCTCTGCAGTGGACAGACCGGAGGAAGTGGAGGGTATGGAAGGCAGAAAAGGGGCCCCGGCCAATCGGCTGGCTCATGGGACAGATTCCCTGGGAGCTGGACACCTCGAGATGGTTCCCAGCCCTCCACGTGCCTCCCAATTCCAAGGAAACCGGAAGCAACTGCTTAAGTGCCACTCAGTAAGCAACGGGATCAGCAAGGTGGCACTGGTGAAGGAATTGAGCATTTGCTTGTTCCGTTTGCAGATGACCCTGAGCCGGGCAGGATCGTTAAGTAACATGGAAGGCAGAAATAAGATCCAAAGTAAATCTGACAGTTTAGAGAAGCAGCGTGGCTCAGTGGAAAGAGCCTAGGTTCGGGGGTCAGGGGTCATGGGTTCGAATTCCGGATCTGCCACTTGTCAGCTGGGTGACTGTCACTTCACTTCCCTGTGCCTCAGTTACCTCATCTGTAAAATGGGGATTAACTGTGAGCCTCACGTGGGACGACCTGATTACCCTGCATCTACCCCAGTGCTTAGAACAGTGCTTTGCACACAGTAAGCGCTTAACAAATACCAACATTAATATTATTATTATCATTTCACCCAACTCCTGAGCTGGGAACTCCCGAGCCGAAAACGGCTGAGCTGGAAACTGCTGAGCTGAGGGCCCGTGAGCTGGGATGCCCTGAGCTAATGATAATAATAATTATTATGATATTTGTTAAGCACCTACCATGAGGTAGGCACTTTTCTAAATGCTGGGGTAGCTACAAGGTAATCGGGTAAACAGAGAAGCAGCGTGGCTCAGTGGAAAGAGCCCGGGCTTTGGAGTCAGAGGTCATGGGTTCGAATCCCGGCTCGGCCGCTTGTCAGCTGTGTGACTTTGGGCAAGTCACTTAACTTCTGGGTGCCTCAGTTACCTCATCTGGAAAAGGGAGATTGAGACAGTGAGCTCCACGTGAGACAACCTGATGTTGGTATTTGATGATGATGTTGGTATTTGTTAAGCGCTTACTAGGCGCCGAGCACTGTTCTAAGCGCTGGGGTAGACGCAGGGGAATCAGGTTGTCCCACGTGGGGCTCACAGTCTTAATCCTCATTTTACAGATGAGGTAACTGAGGCACGGAGAAGGTAAGCGGCCTGCCCAAGGTCACAAAGTGACGAGTGGAGGAGCTGGGGTTAGAACCCACGTCCTTTGATTCCCAAGCTCATGCTCTTGCCACTAAGGCACGCCGCTTCTCTGAGCTGGGAACTCCTGAGCTGGGCGTCACCCTAGCTGGGGACCCTTGAGCTGGAGACTCCTGAGCTGGAGGATCCTGAGCCGGAGACCCCTGAGCTGGAGACCCCTTAACTAGGAACCGCTGAGCGGGGGACCCCTGAGTTGGAAACTCCCAAGCTGGGAATCCCTGAGCCGACTGACCGGGCTTCCCAGAGAACATCACTGCCACCGCGTGGTCTTTCAGAACGGCTGCTGACCGGCTCACCGCTGACCCCAGGGGACAGACCCCCTTAGCAGGTTGTGAGCCCCCCCCCCTACCCTCACCTCCCCGCTCAGGGACCGGGTTTAATGCCCCCGTGGGTTCTCTTTCCCAGTGCTTAGTACAGTGCTCAGCACACAGTAAGCATCCGATAAATACTACTACTGCTATTTCTAGCTGCGTGGCCTAGTGGTGAGAGCACAGGCTTGGGAGTCAGAGGATGCGGGTTCCAGTCCCGTCTCCGCCACCTGTCTGCTGTGTGAGCTTTGGCAAGGCGCTTCACTTCTCTGTGCCTCAGTTATCACGTCTGTAAAATGGGGTTGAAGACTGTAAGCCCCACAGTTGGTATTTGTTAAGCGCTTACTATGTGCCAAGCACTGTTCTAAGCGCTGGGGTAGATACAAGCGAATCAGGTTGTCCCATGTGGGGCTCACAGTCTTCATCCCCATTATACAGATGAGATAACTGAGGCACAGACTGTCTTGCCCAAGGTCACACAGCAGATATGAGGCAGAGCCAGGATCAGAACCCAGGCCCTCTGACTCCCAGGCCCGTACTCCTTCCACTCTGCCACACTGCTCCTCAAAACCATAAACTACCAAACTCAAATCTTTTTAAAAGAGATCACTGCTAGCAGCGTGTTCTTAAACAAAACTAGAGAAGTGTCTTATCACCCCAAGACAGTTGCAAACTGCGAGGCTCATTTTGGAAATAATTTTGTCCAAAGAAAAAAAGACCTAGCAAAATGGAGTGGACAACCTGATTACCTTGTATCTACTTAGAGCCATGCTTGGCACATAGTAAGTGCTTAACAAATACTATAATTATTATTATTATTATTATTACTACCCCGGCTGTAGCACTGGGGATCTGTCCTAAGATTCAGGGGCTTGTGGGGAGGGTCGGGGAAGGCTGCAGACCCCGCTTCCCCTGTCATTCAAGGAGGATAATCATCGTAACTACAGTGGTATTTTTAAGCACTTTCTGTATGCCAGGTGCTGGGGTAAATTCATTGCAGTCAGACGGGGCTCAGAGCCGAAGGAGGAGCAGGCATTGAGTCCACACTGTACAGATTAGGAAGTTGGGGCCCAGAGGGGTTAAAGGACTCCCTCAAGGGCACCCAGCGGGCAGGTGGAGGAGCCAGGATTGAAATGAAGGTGCTCCGATTCTGGATCCACCGCTCTTCTCCCGGGGCCACGCTGCTTGAGCCTTCTACCGTGGGCCACTGGAGGGGCACGGCGGGCAAGGAGAGAGAGAACAGCTGGGGCTTTCGGAAGGTCCAGCCCCATCCATGTGGCTGTGGTCCAGCCGGCTCTTCCCACCATCCTGGTGTCACAGCTGGAGACGACATCCCCGTCGTTCACGGCTGATCAGGCTCATGGGTGTCTGTCTTTCCGGAGATAGACCCCTCCCCTGGCAGTATTTATTCAATCACACTCACTGAGCGCTTACTGTGTGCAGAGCACTGTACTAAGCACTTGGGAAAGTACAATACAACAATTAATAGTGACATTCCCTGCCCACAGTGGTATCCAGTTGCCCAGGCTGGTCAAGGCCTGTGCCCTGTACACTTTATTCTTTTTTATTTTAAATGGCATTGCTTACGCTATTGTTCTCGTCTGTCCGTCTCCCCCGATTAGACTGTAAGCCCGTCAGAGGGCAGGACTGTCTCTATCTGTTACCGATTTGTACATTCCAAGCGCTCAGTACAGTGCTCTGCACCTAATAAGCACTCAATAAATACTACTGAATATGTGCCAGACACTGTACTAAATGCTGAGGTACAGTCAAGACAATCAGATTAGACAAAGTCCATGATCCACATGGGGCTCACAGTCTTACTCCTCATTTTACTGATGAGGTAACCGAGGTATAGAGAAGTGAAGCGACTTGCCCAAAGTCACACAGCAAGTGGTGGAGCTGAGATTAGAACGCAGGTCCTGCTGACTCCCAGGCCCGTGCTCTGGCCACTAGGCCAAGCTGACTTCTCTATTTATTAGTTCTTGCTCAGTATACTCCTTGGGGCCCCGGGGGTGGGGAACTGAAGTCTACGGAGTACCTGGAAGAGCCGAATTTACGGGTGAGGGAAGGGGAGAGCCACAGAGTGAGGGGTGCTATTTTCATAAACCAGTCATCACCCTGAATGTATTTTTCCAACGTGATCTCCTCCTCATTTACTTGATTTCACCCTCCCATCTCTGGGAAGCAGGTGTTTTCCCCCGTTCTCCGGAAGGGGAAACCGAGGCCCTGAGAGGTTTAGGGATTCCACACGGTCTCCCACGCTCTTTCCACTAGACTGCACTGCTTGCAGGGTAGCGTGGGAGCTGAGCCTTAACCATCTGGCCCTGACCCTCCTCCTACCCCCTCACCTGTGAGCAGCTCGTAGGCCCGGCCGACGTCAAACTTGCGGGCGCGGATGAAGCGGAGGAAAAAGGCACCGTCCTTGTCCCGAACCTTCTCCGCCACCTCCCGGCCCATGTCCTGCTCCCCGCCGGCCCGCTCCCGCACCAGCTCCTGCAGCTTCCGCACCGCCTCGGCCCGGGACTCTTCCGTCTCGTTCAGCTCGTCCTTGGCCTGGAGAGAAGCGGGCCGGCGGCAGGGCAGGGAGGGCAGGGAGAACGGGGAGAGTTGGAAGGACAGGGAGGGCGGGGAAGGCAGGGAGAGCAGGGCCCTGGAATCCTGGAGCCACCTACCTAAGGCTCGTCGGACTCAGTGCAGCCTGAGACCACCCACCCCAGCCCAGATCTGTCCTAGGGGACGTGCCAGGCCCGCTGCCAACAGGAGCCAGGCCAGAAACTACCCCCAGAGTGAAGAGGTTAAGGCAACACAAGTCTCAGTCGTCTTGACTATCCTCCCCACCGCTCCTCCCTCCCCGCCCGGCAGCCCCTCAACCTCCCCTCCCCCGGCCGAGCGCTGACCTTCTGCCTGGTGTGAGGGGGCACTTGCCAGCCCTCGCCGAAGACCGGCCCGTGGTCCCGGGGAGTCAGCCGTTCCAGCCGGGCTCGCAGCCTGCCCTCCTCCTCGGAGACCTGGCGGAACGTGCCCACCTGCCCGGGACGGGAGACCACCAAGGGGTAAGAGGAGGGGAGGGAAGGGGTCCAGCCCCTCATCAGCCTGGGAACTCAGAGCTGAGCTTTTTCCCGCAGGCCCCACCCCTACCCCAACCCAGGGCACCCCTGCCTCTCATCCCTTCCCTTCCTGGGGGTTTAACCCCATTTTGGCCCACTCTGTGACTTTGGACAATTACTTCACCCCCACCCCCCCCCCGGGCTTCCGTTTCTTCATCTGTTAAATGGGGATAAGCTATTGGCTCTCCCTCCCCCTTAGACTGTGAGAATCACTCGGGGAGCTGGAACGGGGGCTGTGTCTGATTTGATTCTCTTGTGCCTATCCCAGCGCTTAACGCAGGGGAAGCGCTTGACAAACGGTGACCTCGTCGTTATGGGCAGGAAGTCCCTCCTGCCCCAACCCACCCAACCCACCCCTACCCAGCTGAACCCGGGGAGGTCAGATCTGGGCCCTCTCCCTCTCACCCCCTCCGTCAGGGGGCCGGGGAGGTGGAGGAGGGAGTGGTCTCACCCCTGCTGACATGCTGCTTGCTCTGCTCCTGCTGGGCCCTCAGGTCAGCCCCTCCAGGAGGACGAGAAATCAGACCTGCAGGCACAATCCAAAAAAAGACCCGAGCTGCTGGTTCTCAGAGACCGTAGACTAATGAGCTTAGCGTTCTGGACATGGTGTCCTGTCTGTCCTGAGATGCCCGCCTGCCCAGTTCTGGTCCTTCCCATCAGCACCCCCAACCCTCTGCCCCACTTAGCCTGGCAGGGATCGATCAGTCAGACAACGGTATTTATTGAGCCCTTATTTTGTGCAGAGTACCGTACTAAGCTCGAGGGAAAGTACAGTAAGACAGAGTTGATAGACACGTTCCCTGCCCGCAAGGAGTTTCCAGTCTAGAGGGATAATAATAATAATAATGTTGGCATTTGTTAAGCGCTTACTATGTGCCGAGCACTGTTCTAAGCGCTGGGGTAGATACAGGGTCATCAGGTTGTCCCACGTGAGGCTCACAGTTCATCCCCATTTTCCAGATGAGGGACCTGAGGCACAGAGAAGTGAAGTGACTTGCCCACAGTCACACAGCTGACAAGTGGCAGAGCCGGGATTCGAACCCATGACCTCTGACTCCTAAGCCCGGGCTCTTGCCACTGAGCCACACGGGGAGGCCACTGGCAGCCCTTTAGAGGGCCAGGCGAGCTACAAGAGACCACATGAAAACCGGGCTGTCTGGTGAGGACCTTCACTGCTGTGTGACTTTGGGCAGGTCACTTCCTTCTCTGTACCTCCGTTACCTCCTCTGTCAAATGGGAACTAAATCCTCCGCCTCAGACTGTGAGCCCCATGTGGGGCAGGGATTGCGTCTGACACGATTAGCTTGTTATCTACTCCAGTGCTTAGTACAGGGCTTGGCACCTAGTAAGCGCTTAAGAAATACCACTAAAAAAACCCGTTGGACGAATGACCCACCTCGACCCCAGATCAGACGGCCCCAGTTCCAGATCGGGCTCCCTTTCATTCCATCGTATTTATCGAGCGCTTACTCTGTGCAAAGCACTCCCACGCTGTGGCACCCGCCCCCAACCCCACTGCCCACAGCTCCAGCAGAGCCCACTCCTGCCCGGCCCCACCCGGGGCTCCTCTCAGCCATTTTAGCAGCCACTGACTCAGTAACCACCGATCAATCTCCTGAGCACTGGAAGGCACTGTAAAGAGCACGACACTAGGTGCCTACTGTTCACAGGGCACTGTACTATGTACTAACTGTGTGCAGGGCACTATAGTGAACACCCCTATTCCCCTCTCCTGTCCTCCATCCCTGCCTCCCTCTCCTGATCCCAACGTCTGCCCTCCCACCAGCTTGGAAACTCTACCAGCTCGGTTCCACCTGGGCATGCCCCCTCACCCTCCCCGGCGGCCCCCCTGCCTCTACCCGCCCCTAGCTCGGGGTCAGAGGGGTCTGGGGTTGGAAGGGTCTGGCCGACTCACCCAGCCGACGCTCTTGCCCGTCCCGGAGTGCGGCAGAGTGGTGGGGCTGGGTCGGGTTGGGGTCGGGCTGGGGTGTGGGCTGGCGGGGCTGGAGCCGGGCTGCTGCCGGGCTGGGGGCCCTCCGAGGAGCCGGGCAGAGGGCTTTGTGCAGTCACCAGGTTGAGATTAGCCCAGTCACAAGGAATTACTCCCAGTTGCCTTCCCAGGAGACGTGCCAAAAGTGACCAACAGAGAGACCCTTCTGAGCTAGCAGGGGACGGGGTGGGTGCAGGCCCCATCTCTGTGGGCAGACCAGAGCCAAGGCTCCAGCCTTGTGGGCAGGCCAGAGCCATGGCTCCATTTCCACGATCAGCCCAGAGCAAAGTTTCAATCCCTGTAGACGGGCCAGAAGATTAGGATGAGGCTCATATGGCCGCAACCAAGTCCTCAGTTTCCCCTTCTGGAGAGGCAGGGGCACAGGCAGAGACCTGAAGCTGCTAGAGGTGATGGGCAGAGATGCAGTGTCGCCTGGTGGATAGAACATGGAGTCGGAGGATCTGGGTTCTAATCCCTGTTCTGCCACTTACCCACCATGTAACTTTGACCAAGTCACTTTCTGTGCCTCAGTCACCTCATCTGCAAAGTGGGGATTCAATAGCTGTTCTCCCTCCTATTTAGACTATGATCCCCGTGTGGGACCTGACGATCTTCTTACCTATCCCATTCTTTAGTACGGTGCTCAGAACATAGTAAGTGCTTAACAAATACCACGATTATTATAATAAAGAAAGAAAGCTCCTATTCCCTCTGAGGAACTCAGCTGGCCCTTACCCAATCGCCACCAGACAACAATGATCAGGTCAACTATAGTCCCTCCCCTAAAGGGGCTCACAGTCTAAGTAGGAGGGAGATTAGATATTGAATCTCCATTTTTTCGGATGAGGGACCCGAGCCACAGAGAAGTTAAGTGACTTGCCCAAGGTCACACAGCAGGTAAGTAAGAGAGGCAGAAGAAACCTGGCTGCCTCGGGACCACCCGTGGCTGGCCTTCTCTAAGGGGGTAGAGTTCATCCCCTCTCTCAGGCCTGCACTCCTTGTAGGTGGGGGAGGAAGGCTAGAATCAGAGATAGGAAGGACTTCCGGAAGGATGGGAGGAGATGTTTGGGATCTTCTGCCACCCCCAGGTTCGGCGCACAGTACCAGGACTTTGTCACACCTGCTCAGGTTGTTGATGATGGTGGGGAAAAGGAGAAGAGGAGGAGGAGGAGGAGGAGGAGGAGCAGGGGAAAGAGGAAAGAAGAAAAGAGAAGGAGGGGAGGAAAAAGAGGAGGAGGAGTGGGAGGAGGAGGAGGAGGAGGAGTGGGAGAAGGAAGAGAAGGAGGAAGAGAGGAAAAATAGGAGGAGGAGGATACTGAGGAAGAGGAGGGGAGGAAGAGGAGGAGGAAGAGGAACAGGAAGAGGAGGAACAGGAGGAGGAACAGGAAGAAGACATCAATGAGTGGGATAAAGATGAACTGGGGTGAAGGAATGTTTTCTGGAACCCAAAATGCCGTGTATCGGAAGAGACGTTTTTCCAAGGAGATAGTGGCTCACTGCCTTCCCACTCAGAATCCCCTTGGCTTCCCTCCTTCCTAATAGACCCGGCTCAGAGCCAGACCTTTCGGTGAGCTCCACCCCCCGAACAATGGTGCCACTGTCACCGAAGGGTGACCTTGTTAACCGGGACATGAGGAGGACAAGGCCAGCCTCTGTGTGTGTATCTCTGAGTGTGTGTGCGTGCGTGCGTGGGCGTGCGTGCATGCATAAATGTGTTTGTGCAAACAATACGTGCATGCCGGCACGTGTATGCGTGTGCGTGCACGTCCTTTAGAGCAGCGTCTCCCACGCTTCCATCCCTGCCTCCTCCGGAAGCCCCACGGGAGAAGTGATAAGAGCCAAGGTATGGCTACGGACTGAGGGGATGGAGAGACTTTTTCAGCTGGTCATCTGGAGACTCGTGGCAATGTCTAGATCTGGGAGGCTCCCTGGGCTCTCAGGGAGGACCAGGTGTCCCAGCTCCAGCCAGGTTCATTGGTCCAAGGCCTCAGTTTCCCCTTTTGGAAATGGGTTCTTATCCCTGTTCCACCACTTGTCTGCTGCGTAGCCTTGGGCGAGTCACTTCACTTCTCTGGGCCTCAGTTACTTCAGCTGTAAAATGGGGATTAAGAGCACGAGCCCCCATGCGGGACGAAGTCTGTGTCCAACCCAGTTTGCTTGTCTCCAGACCCCAGCGCTGAGTACAGTGCCTGGGACATAGTAAGCACTTAACAAATGCTACAATTATCATCATCATTATTATTATTTTTACCTAACCCCTCCTAATGGCGGGGAAGAGGAGAAGAGGAGGAGGAGGAAGAAGAGGAGCAGGGGAAAGAGGAAAGAAGAAAAGAGAAGGAGGAGGAGGGTAGCAAAAAAGAGGAGTAGGAGTGGGAGAAGGAGGAGGAGGAGTGGGAGAAGGAAGAGAAGGAGGCAGAGATCTGAGGCATAAGAGATGATGGCTAAAGCCTCCAAAGGTGCTCGGGGCAGGGGAACAGAGAATGGCTCTTTGGGATTGACCCCAGCTCAGGGTAGTGAATCAGTCAATCGGTCGATGGATTTTTTTAAGCACTTACTGTATACAGGGTCCTGTACAAGTGCTTAGGAGAGTACAGTACCACAAAGTAAGTAAAGCTGATCCCTGTGTACAAGGATCTTAAGGCCCCAAGCACTCACCAGAGACTGGTGGGATTCTGAGTAGATCCACATTCCAGTGAATCACATTGGGTTGCCAGAGTGAAAGTCAAGGGTGGAGAGAGGGAAGTTGCGGGGTCTCAGCGGGTCTCAGAAGGTCCACACTTACCCAAGGAGGTTGCTAGCACCCGGATCCTCCAAGGGCCTTGGTATGGCCGTTTGAAAGGAGCCTGGGGCTGGATGGGTTTGGGGTGCTCCTGCTTGCTGACGTCCTTATGCCCCTCAGCCCTGAGGTGATCGAGGGATGGGGTGGGCGGAGGGGAGGAGGGCACGGCAAGCCATGGAACAGGGGGTTTAGGAGGGGGAGATCATGTGACCGGAGTTGGGAATCCAAACCACTTGGGATTCCCAAAGTTGGCCAGGGTTTCTTCCCAGTCTTTCCCACCAGGACCATTTCAGGGCATGGGGAGGGGTTAGTGCAAGCTACCCCGGAACTCCTCTTCTAGGGGAGAAAAGAGGGAGAGGGGAATGTCTGGCAGGAGTTGAGTGTGGGTGTTCAACTCCCGGAATGGGGCTCAGTGGAAAGTTCACAGGCCCTGGGAGTTGGAGAACTGGGTTTGTGTCAGTTGTTATCCTCTCCCAAGCACTTAGTACAGTGCTCTGCACACAGAAAGTGCTCAATAAATACCACTGATTGATTGACTGACTGGATTCTAATTGCGGCTTTGCCGCTCGCCCGCTTTATGACAAATCATTTCGCTTCTCCGTGCTTCAGTTTCTATAACTGCAAAATGGAAATTAAACCCTTCTCCCTCTTCCTGAGTCTTAAGCGGGTTGGGGGCTGTTTATGACCTGAGTATCTTGTACCTGGTACAATGCTTGACACATAATAAGTGCTCAACAAATGCCATCATTCTTGGACTCGGAGTTACCACGTGAGAGAGCCCTGCTGGCCCCGGACAGGGGAGCATTTTCCTTTCGGAATTCAGGTAGGTGTTTGGGTCTCCAAGTGGCGCTAGGAACGGCACCACAAACCTATGGAGAAGTTGACTACACCCAATCATTGGCAGGAGGACAACCTATTAATCAATCAGTCAACAATATTTATTGAGCAATTACTGTATGCTGGGAACAGTATAAAGGATTTGGGAGAGTACAGTATAACATGGTTGTTTGACACTTTCCCTGTCCACAACGAGCTTAAATCCTAGAGGGGGAGACAGACGTTAATATAAATCAATAATCACAAGTATGTACATAAAGGACGCAAAACCAAGCGCGAGGGTGATGCAGAAGGGAGTGGGAGAAAAGGAAAGGAGGGCTTAGTCAGGGAAGGCCTCTTGGAAGTGATGTAGTTTTAATAATGCTCTGAAAATGGGGAGAGTGATCATCTGTCACTCAAGAAGTGCTGCTTCTTGGGGAAGCAGCGTGGCTCAGTGGAAAGAGCCCATGCTTTGGAGTCCGCGGTCATGGGTTCGAATCCCGGCTCTGCCACTTGTCAGCTGTGTGACTGTGGGCAAGTCACTTCACTTCTCTGTGCCTCAGTTACCTCATCTGTAAAATGGGGATTCACTGTGAGCCTCATGAGGGACAACCTGGTTACCCTGTATCTACCCCAGCGCTTAGAACAGTGCTCTGCACATAGTAAGCGCTTAACAAATACCAACATTATTATTACCTGTCATATGTGAAGCAGGGGGAGTCCCAGGCCAGAGGCCGGGAATGGGCAAGAGGTAGGTAGCAAGATAGACAAGATTGAGATGCAGTGGGTGGGTCGGCATTAGAGGAGCAAAGTGTGCACCTGGGTCGTAGTAGGAGAGTGGCGAGGTGAGGTAAGAGGAGATGAGCTGACTGAGTGCTTTAAAGAGGATGGTAAGGAGTTCCTGTTGGTTGCGGAGTTGGATGGGCAACCGCTGGAGGTTCTTGAGGAGGGAGGAAACATGGACTGAATGGTTTTGTAGGGGAAAAAAACCAACTAGTAACAATCGTCCCTTTTTGTGAATTTAAATCAAGGTTTCCGGCCACCAAAAAACTGAGAAAGATCCTGGGAGTCACGCAAGAAGTGGAGTGGAGGTCAAGGGAGTAGAGAGGGCTGGGTGCCGGGGGCGGGGGGTTGTGCCCTAAACCAAACTGCCCTGCAGGCAATAAGGGGCCTGGTTCCTTCTGCCCCACACACCACTGCAGCCTGTCTGGGCATGGCATGTCTCTGGGAGGATCCCAAGAGAGGTCTGGGAGTCAGACGACCTCGGTTCTAACTTTGGCTCCACCACTCATCTGCTGTGTGACCTTAGGCAAGTTACTTTCCTTCTCTGTGTCTTAGCGTCTTCATCTGTGAGCCCCATGTGGGACAGCGTCCAGGTCCAACCTGATGATCTTGTATCTACACCAGCGCTTGGCACATAGTAAGCACTTAAATACTGCAGTAATAACAATGACAATTATTACTATCGATCAGTGGTACTTACTGCGTGCTTGCTTTTTCCTTCTCCTGGAAATATTATCCAACCTCGGCTTCACTAACACTGTCCTCTCCCGGTTCTCCTTCTACCTCTCTGGCCGCTCATTCTCCGTCTCTTTTGCTTCTCCTCCCCTCAACTCTGGGTGTCCCTGAAGGTTCAGTTCTGGGTCCCCTTCTATTCCCCATCTACACCCACTCCCTTGAAGAATTCTTTCATTCACACGACTTCAACAACCACCTCTATGAGGATGACACCCCAATCTGCATCTCCAGCCCTGATCTCTCTCCCTCTCTGCAGTCTCGCGTTTGCTCCTGCCTTCAAGACATCTCTACTAGGATGTCCTCCCACCACCTCAAATTTAATATAGCTAAAACTGAATTTCTTATCTTCCCACCCAAACCCTGTCCTCCCCCTGACTTTCCCATCACTGTAGATGGCAGCACCAGCCTTCCTATCTCAAAAGACTGGAACCTTGGTGTTAGTCTTGATTTCTCTCTCTCTCATTCAACCCACATATTCAAGCCATCACTAAATCCTGTCAGTTCTACCTTCACAGCACTGCTAAAATCCATCCCTTCCTCTCCATCCAAACTGCTACTCTGTTAATGCAAGCACTTATAATAATGTCGGTGTTTGTTAAGCGCTTACTATGTGCCGAGCACTGTTCTAAGCGCTGGGGTAGACACAGGGGAATCAGGTTGTCCCATGTGGGGCTCACAGTCTTAATCCCCATTTTACAGATGAGGTAACTGAGGCATCGAGAAGTTAAGCGACTTGCCCAAAGTCACACAGCCGACAAGTGGCCGAGCCGGGATTCGAACCCATGACCTCTGGCTCCAAAGCCCGTGCTCTTTCCACCGAGCCACCCTGCTTCTCTACAAGCCTCCTTGCTGACCTCCCGGCCTCCTGTCTCTCCCCACTCCAGGCCATACTCCACTCTGCTTCCCGGACTATTTTCCTACAAAAACATTCAGACCATGTTTCCTCATTCCTCAAGAAACTCCAGTGGTTGCCCATCCACCTCCGTATCAAAGAAAAACTCCTCACTATTGGCTTTGAAACACTCAATCACCTTGCCCACTGCGACCTCCTACTACAAACCAGCCAACACACTCTGCTCCCCTAATGCTAATCTTCTCACCGTACCTCGATCTCATCTTTCTTGCTGCCGACCTCCTGCCCACATCCTGCCTCTGGCTTGAAACCCCCTCCCTCCTCATATCAGAAAGACAATTGCCCTCCCTGCCTTCAAAGCCTTATTAAAGACACATCCCCTCCAAGGGACCGTCCCTAAACCCTCCTTTCACATTCTCCCACTCCCTTCTGCTTCTCCCTAACTTGCTCCCCTTATTCATCCATCCCCCCTCCCAGCCCCACAGCACTATGTACATTTCTGTAATTTATTTCTATCAATGTCTCTCTCCCCCTCTAGACTGTAAGCTCATTCTGGCCAGCGAATGTGTCTGTTTATTGTTATATTTTGTGTGCTTGAAGCCCACACACTTCACTCCTCTAATGCCAAACTATTGGCTATACCTCGATCCCATCTATCGCACCACCGACCTCTTGCCTGTGTCCTGCCTCCGGCCTTGAATGTCTTCCCACTTCAAATCCGACACGCATTCTCCCCAGCTTCAGAGCCTTTTTAAGGCACAGCTCCTCAAAGTGTCCTTCCCTGACTAAGCCCTGCTTTCCTCTTCTCCCTCTCCCTTCTGTGTCACCCTGATCTGCTCCCATTATTTACCCCCACCGCTCAGCCCCACAGCACTTACGTACCGATCCAAAATGGATTTATTTATTTCTGTCTACCTCCCAGCCCGGGCTATAAGTTTACTGTGGGCAGGGAATGTGTCTGTTATATTGGTATATTGTACTCTCTCCGAGAGCTTAGTACAGTTCCCTACACACAGTAAGTGATCAATAAACACGACTTATTGACTGATTGATTGATAGATGGTCAGGGAAGGACTTTTGGAGATGTGCCTTCAATAAGGCTTTGGAGGTGGGGAGATTGATCTCTGTCACCCTGACTAGCTCCCTTTGCTCTTATCCCTTCTCCCCGCCCCACGGGACCTATG
This sequence comes from Ornithorhynchus anatinus, assembly GCF_004115215.2. Taxonomy (NCBI): domain Eukaryota; kingdom Metazoa; phylum Chordata; class Mammalia; order Monotremata; family Ornithorhynchidae; genus Ornithorhynchus; species Ornithorhynchus anatinus. The sequence continues at coordinate 21,798,785 of NC_041732.1, forward strand.
TATATATTGATTCTATTTATTGGTATTGTTCTTGTCTGTCCGTCTCCCCCGATTAGACTGTAAACCCGTCAGAGGGCAGGGACTGTCTCTATCTGTTACCGATTTGTACATTCCAAGCGCTGAGTACAGTGCTCTGCACATAGTAAGCGCTCAATAAATACTATTGAATGAATGAATATATCTGTCATTTTATTTATTTATATTGATGTCTTTTTATTCGTCTTGATGTTTGTCTCCCCCCATCTAGACTGTGAGCTCCTTCTGCTCAGGGATCATCTCTGTTTATTGCTGTACTGTACTTTCCCAAGTGCTTAGTATAGTGTTCTGCACACAGTAAGCGTTCAAGAAATTCGATTGAATGAGTGAATGAATGATCATCTGTTGGATATAATATAATAATAATGTTGGTATTTGTAAAGCGCTTACTATGTGCAGAGCACTGTTCTAAGCACTGGGGGAGATACAGGGTGATCAGATTGTCCCATGTGGGGCTCACAGTTTTAATCCCCATTTTATAGATGAGGGAACTGAGGCACAGAGAAGTTAAGTGACTTGCCCACAGTCACACAGCTGACAAGTGGGAGAGCAAGGATTCGAACCCATGACCTCTGACTCCAAAGCCCGGGCTCTTTCCACTGAGCCACGGATATGAGGAGGAGCAGCATGACGTAGATAGACCCCAGACCTGAGAGTCAGAAGATCATTTGTTCTAATCCCTGCTCCCCCACCCATTTGCTGTGTGACCTTGGGCAAGCCACTTCACTTCTCTGTGCCTCAGTTGCCTCATCTGTAAATGGGAATTAAGACTGTGAGCCCCATGTGGTACAAGCACTGTGCCCAACCCGACGTGCTTGTATCCACCTCAGTGCTTAGTACAGTGCCTGGCTCATAGTAAGCGCTTAACAAATACCACAATTATTATCCTTAATGTTATTATCAGGGACTAAGCCCCCCGGCTTGGGGCCGGGGTCGGGAGATCGGGAGGCTGTGAGCTCGTTGTGGGCAGGGAATGTCACTGTTTATTGTCGTATCATACTTTCCCAAGTGCTTAGTACAGTGCTCTGCACATAGTCAACTCTTCTACTCCCACCTCTGCCACTTGTCCACTGTGTGACTTTGGGCGCTGAATCTCTTAACTTCTCTGTCCCTCAGTTACCTCATCTGGAAAATGGGGATTAAAACTGCGAGCCCCACGTGGGACAACCTGATCACCTTGTATCTACCCCAGTGCTTAGAACAGTGCTTGGCACATGGTAAGCACTTAACAAATGCCATCATTATTATTATTAAGTACAATTGAATGAAGGAAGGAATACATTGTTTATTGTTGTATTGTACTTTCAACTCCCTAGTCAGTAAACTGTCCTTAGTCAGTAAGCTTAATAATAACTTTATAACTTTCCCAAGCGCTTAGTTCAGTGCTCTGCACACGGTAAGCTCTTAATAAATATGAATGAATGAATGAATGACAGAATGAATGAAGGACAGAATGAAGGACAGAATGTATGACAAAATGAATGAGAGAAGCAGCATGGCTAAGTGGAAAGAGCACGGGCTTGGGAGTCAGAGGTCATGGGTTCTAATCCCAGCTCCACCGCTTATTAGATGTATGACTTTGGGCAAGTCACTTCATTTCTCTGTGCTTCAGTGACCTCATCTGGAAAATGGACATTAAGACTGTGCACCCCATGTGGGACAACCTGATTACCTTGTATCCCAACCCCAGTGCTTCCCCTGTGTTTACCCCAGTGCTTAGAACAGTGCTCTGCACATAGTAAGCGCTTAACAAATACCAACATTATTATTATTATTAGAAGAGTGCTTGGCACATAGTAAGTGCTTAACAAATGCCATCATCATCATCATTATTATTATGACAGAATGAATGGATGAATGACAGAATGAATGAACAAATGAATGAATGAATGAATGGACGAATGAATGACAAAACGAATGGATGACTGAATGGATGAATGATAGAATGAATGACTAAATGACTGAATGGAACAATGAATAACAGAACGAATGACTGAATGGATGGATGGATGAATGACAGGTCGAATGAATGAATGACAGAATGCATGAATGACAGGTCGAATGAATGAATGAACGGATGACTGGATGAATGACAGAATGACAGAATGAATGAATGAGTGAATTAATGAATTAATGAACGAATGGCAGAACAAATGACAGAACGAATGACTGAATGGATGAATGATTGAATGACAGAATGCATGACATCGAATGCATGAATGAATGAACGAATGACTGAATGGATAGATGGATGAATGAATGAATGTACGAATGAATGACAGAATGAATGAATGAACGAAAGAACGAACGAATGAACGACAGAATGAATGAATGAATGCACGAATGAATGAATGAATGAACGAATGAGTGAATGAACGAAAGAATGAATGAACGAATGCACCAATGAATGACAGAATGAATGAATGACAGAATGAATGAATGAACGAAAGAATGAATGAATGTACGAATGAATGACAGAATGAATGAATGAACGAAAGAAAGAAAGAATGAATGAATGACAGAATGAATTAATGAATGAACGAACGAATGAATGAATGAACGAAAGAATGAATGAATGTACGAATGAATGACAGAATGAGTGAATGAACGATTGAATGAATGAATGAATGTACGCATGGATGATAGAACGAATGAACGAATGACTGAATGCACCACAGAATGCGTGAATGAATGAAAGAAGGAATGACAGAACGAACGAACGAACGAATCTATGACCGAATGAATGAATGAACAAGTGACTGACTAACAGAATGAATGAATGGATGACTGCCTGCCTGCCCGCCTGACCGACCCGACTGACTGAACGAACGGCCGAATGACGTCATCCGGGGAGGGGCGGGGCCCCGGAGGCGGGAGCCGTTGCCGGGGGGACGGGGGGGGGACGGAAGTGGCGTCACGAGGGGCGGGGCCGCGGGCCAGGGTCCCGGAAGTGACGTCTAACGGCGGCGGCGACGACGACGGCAGCGCGGGAGATTCGGAGCGGAGGGGACCCGCCGCCCTCCGCCAAGCGCTGCGGGACGACCGCGGGCAGCCACGGGGCGGGCGCCCGGCCTGCCTGCCTGCCTGCCTGCCTCACGGCCTGCCAAGCGCTCTTCTAAGCGCTGGGGTAATCAATAATAAGAATAATAATCATGTGGTAATTGTGAAAGGCTTCCTATGTGCCCAGCCCTGGTCTAAGCGCTGAGGTAATCAGAATAATAATGATGGGGTATTTGTGAAGGGCTTCCTATGTGCCCAGCGCTTTTCTAAGCGCTGAGGTAATCATAATCATCATAATAATGATGATGTGGTATCTGGGAAGCGCTTCCTATGTGCCCAGCACTCTTCTAAGCGCTGAGGTAATCAGAATAATGATGTGGTAATTGTGAAGGGCTTCCCATGTGCCCAGCACTGGTCTAAGCGCTGAGGTAATAATGATAGTAATAATAACAATAATGATGTGATATCTGGGAAGCGCTTCCTATGTGCCAAGCACTCTTCTAAGCGCTGAGGTAATAATGATAATAATAATAATGTGGTATTGGTGAAGGGCTTCCCATGTGCCCAGCACTGGTCTAAGCGCTGAGGTAATAATAGTAATAATAATAATAATGATGGGATATCTGGGAAGCGCTTCCTATGTGCCCAGCACTGTTCTAAGCGCTGGGGTAATAATAATAATAATGATGTGGTATCTGGGAAGGGCTTCCTATGTGCCCAGCACTGGTCTAAGCACTGAAGTAATAATAATAATAATAATAATGATGATGATGTGGTATCTGGAAAGGGCTTCCTATGTGCCCAGCACTGTTCTAAGCACTGGGGTAATTAATAATAATAATGATGTGGTATTTGTGAAGCGCTTCCTATGTGCCAAGCACTCTTCTAAGCCCTGGGGTAATACTACTACTAATAATGTTGGTATTTGTTAAGCGCTTACTATGTGCAGAGCACTGTTCTAAGCGCTGGGGTAGATACAGGGTCATCAGATTGTCCCACGTGAGGCTCACAGTTAATCCCCATTTTTTAGATGAGGGAACTGAGGCACAGAGAAGTGAAATGACTTGCCCACAGTCACACAGCTGACAAGTGGCAGAGGGGGATTCGAACTCATGACCTCTGACTCCCAAGCCCGGGCTTCAATGATGCGGTGTTTGTTAAGCGCTTACTATGTGCCAAACACTGTTCTAAGCGCGGGGGTAGATACAAGGTAATCAGGTTGTCCCACGTGGGGCTCGCAGTCTCGATCCCCATTTTACAGACGAGGGAACTGAGGCCCAGAGAAGCGAAGTGACTTGTCCAAGGTCACACAGCAGACGAGTGGCGGAGCCGGGATTAGAACCCACAGGCGCTGAACTAAGCGCTTAGGTGGATACAAGCAGATCAGGTCGGACAGAGTCCCTGTCCCATGTGGGACTCACGGTCTCCATCCCCATTTTACAGATGAGGTAACTGAGGCGCAGAGAAGTGAAGGGACTGGCCCAAGTTCCTTCATTCAGTCGTATTTATTGAGCGCTTACTGCGTGCAGAGCACTGTACTAAGCGCTTAAAAAGTACAGTTCAGCAACAAGTAGAGATAATCCCTGCCCACAACGACCTCACAGTCTAGAATGGGGGAGACAGACAAAAAAACAAGACATGTAGACAGCCGTCAACAGCATCAGTATAAATAAACAGAACTGTAGATATATACACATCTTCAATAAAATAAATAGAATAATAAATATGTACAGATATACAAAAATGTTGTGGGGTGGGGAGGGGGGTAGAGCAGAGGGAGGGAGTCGGGGCTATGCGGAGGGGAGGAGGAGCAGAGGGAAAGGGAGGGCTCAGTCTGGGAAGGCCTCCTGGAGGAGGTGAGCTTTAAGTAGGGTTTTGAAGAGGGGAGGAGAATCAGTTTGGCGGAGGTGAGGAGGGAGGGCGTTCCGGGACCGCGGGAGGACGTGGCCCGGGGGTCGACGGCGGGATAGGCGAGAACGGGGGACGGCGAGGAAGTGGGCGGCAGAGGAGCGGAGCGTGCGGGGTGGGCGGTAGAAAGAGAGAAGGGAGGAGAGGTAGGAAGGAGCAAGGTGATGGAGAGCCTCAAAGCCTAGAGTGAGGAGTTTTTGTTTGGAGCGGAGGTCGATAGGCAACCACCGGAGTTGTTTAAGAAGGGGAGTGACGTGCCCAGATCGTTTCTGCGGGAAGATGAGCCGGGCAGCGGAGTGAAGAATAGACCGGAGCGGGGAGAGAGAGGAGGAAGGGAGATCGGAAAGGAAGCTGATGCAGTAATCTAATCAGGATACGATGAGTGACTGTACCAACAAGGTAGCGGTTCGGATGGAGAGGAAAGGGCGGATCTTGACGATGTTGCCAAGGTGAGACCGGCAGGTCTTGGTGACAGATTGGATGTGTGGGGTGAATGCGAGAGCCGAGTCAAGGAGGACGCCGAAGTTGCGGGCTTGTGAGACGGGAAGGACGGTAGTGCCGTCCACAGTGACGGGGAAGTCAGGGAGAGGACAGGGGTTGGGAGGGAACCCCTTGGATATGTTGAGTTTTCGGTGTTGGGAGGACACCCAGGTGGAGGTGTCCTGAAGGCAGGAGGAGATGAGAACCTGGAGGGAGGAAGAGAGAACAGGGGAGGAGATGTAGATTTGTGTGTCATCTGTGTACAGATGATAGTCAAAGCTGTGGGAGCAAATGAGTTCACCAAGGGAGTGAGTGTAGATGGAGAACAGAAGAGGGCCAAGAATTGACCCTGGAGGAGAACCTACAGTTAGGGGATGGGAGGGGGAGGAGGAGCCCGCGAAGGAGACTGAAATGAACGGCCAGAGAGATTAGCGAGTTGAGGAGAAGGGGATGGACAGCAGTGTCAAAGGCAGCTGAGAGGTCAAGGAGGATCAGGGTGGAGAAGGAGCCATTGGATTTGGCAAGAAGGAGGTCATTAGTGACCTTTGAGAGGGCACTTTCTGTGGAGTGGAGGGGACGGAAGCCAGATTGGAGGGGGTCCAGGAGAGAGTCGGAGTAGAGGAATTGGACGCAGTGAGTGTAGAGGACTTGTTCTAAGATTTTGGAAAGGAAAGGTAGGAGGGAGATGGGGTCAAGGGAGGGTTTTTTTAGGATGAGGGAGACAGGGGCATGTTTGAAGGCAGAGGGGAAGAAGCCGTTGGAGAGCGAACAGTTGAAGATGGAAGTTAAGGAGGGGAGGAGGGAAGGGGTGAGAGTTTTTGTAAGGTGAGAGGGAATGGGGTCTGAAGCACAGGTGGAGGGGGTGGCACTTGCAAGGAGGGAGGGATCTCCTCTGAGGGAAGGGAAAGTAGGGGAGAGGGTTGGAGAAGGGGGAGGGGAGCTCAGACCTGATGGTGTTAATTTTCCTAATGAAGTAGGTGGCCAGATCGTTGGGGGTGAGGGAAGGAGGAGGGGGAGGAACAGGAGTTAACTGTCCGGAACAGCTGCTGCTCCCTGTGACCCCGTGCCCACTGCCCCCTGTGCACCGTGTTTCTTGTGAACCCTGTGCCCGCTGCTCCCCCTGCCCACTGTGCCCACTGCTCCCACGCCCTCTGCTCCCTGTGACCCCATGACCTCTGCTCCTCAAGCCCACTGTTCCCTGTGCTCCCCATGCCCGCTGCTCCCTGTGCCCACTGTTCCCTGTGCCCTCTGCTCCCCATGCCTGCTGCTTCCTATGACCCCTGCTCCCCGTGAGCCTTGGGAACTCTGCGCCCTGTGCCCGCTGCTTCCTGTGACTCCCCTGCCCGCTACTCCCTATGACTCCTGTGTCCACTGCTTCCCATGCCCACCGATCCCTGTGCCCACTGCCCCCCGGGCCCGCTGCCCCCCGGGCCATGCTGTGCCTGGCCCCCCGGAATGTGCCCCAAGACTCACCATCCGAGGTCGGCGCTGCTTGGCTCCCCCCAGCATCCTGTCGCCGCTTTGGAGGCGGAATCCTGGGCTGGGTGGGACGTGAGGTTGATCAAGTGGTGACGGGGCATATAGTGCGTGTTCCGGATACCGAGAGGTCATTTCTGTCGTTTGACCACCTGGTAATTCCCTTCGGTAATGCCAGGAGTCGCACAGACCCTTTGAACTGAATAGAAAGTCCTGAAAAGGTGAGAGGAAATCCTAAGCAACCATCTGTAGGTTTTGGTTTTTTAATGGTGTTTGTTAAGCATTTACTATGTGCCAGGCACTGTACTAAGCACTGGGGTAGATACGAGATAATCAAGTCGAACACATACCCCGTCCCACACAAGGCTCGCTGTCTTAATCCCCATTTTACAGAGGAGGTAACTTGGGCAGAGAGAAGTTAAGTGACTTGCCCAAGGTCACACAGCAGACAGGTGGCAGAGTCAGGATTAGAACGCAGGACCTCTGACTCCCAGGCCCATGCTCTTTCCACTGGGTCACACTGCTGTTTTGAGTGGGTAAAGAACTGGCCTGCCTGGCTCTTTCATTCTGGGTCCTTCTCTGACTGACCCAGTTTACTTTCCCTGCAGCCCATTGATGTGAACTACGATGGACCAGAAAATCTTATCTCTGTCAGCAGAGAAATCGATCAAGAAACTGCAGGAATTTCTGGAAAGCTTGAGAGAAAACCAGGTGAGACCGTTTTCCAACTTGCCTAATTTTGGAGAAAGTCTTTCTCAAGTACTTAGCAAATATCTAAATGTCACTGGAGATACAAGCAACTAAATAAGAATGACTAAAATGAGCCCCAGGACAAGGGCGAGAGCATGAGTAAAATAATCTTTGGGGAGAAGTGGTTATAGAAGCTCAGGAGGAAAAGCAGCCTGATATAGAAAATGTGCCTGCTTTCCCACCTTCAAAGACTTATTAAAATCACACCTCCTCCAAGAGGCCTTCCCTGACTCTAAGTCCTCATTTCCCCCTACTCCCTCTCCTTTCTGCGTCCACCTAGCATTTGTTTGGATTTGCACCTTTTAATAATAATCATGGTATTTGTTAAGCCCGTACTATGTGCCGAGCGCTCTTCTAAGCGCTGGGGAGGATACAAGGTGATCAGGTTGTCCCGCATGGAGCTCACAGTCTTAATCCCCATTTTGCAGATGAGGTAACCGAGGCACAGAGAAGTTAAGTGACTTGCCCGAAGTCACACAGCTGACGAGCGGCGGAGCCGGGATTAGAATCCTTGACCTCTCACTCCCAAGCCCGGGCTCTTTCCACTGAGCTACGCTGCTTCTTTTATTCATCCTTTCCTCGGCTCCACAGCTCTTTTGTACATATCTGTATTATATTTATATTTATGTCTATGCATCAATATAATATTTATATGCAGTCTCCCCCTCCAGACCGTAAACTCATGCGAGCAGGGAACATGTCTAGCAACTAAATTATGTTGTACTCTCCCAAGCGCTCTCATTGATTAACTCTGAGCTCACTGTGGGTAGGGAATGTGCCTATCAACTCTGTTGCATTGTACTCTCTCAAGCACTTAGTACTGTGCTATACACACAGTAAGTGCTCAATAAATACCATTGATCGACTACAAACGATTGACTGATAAAGGTGTATTTGAGAAATAAGAAATCTGCAAGGCTTGATGTTTGGCCTAAGGAGAGCTTCCAGGAGGAGCCCCCAGATGGTTGAAATTGGTTCTATGACCTATAACCATCCCTTGTTTTTTTGTTTTTATTTTTATGGTATTTAAGCACTTCCTATGCATCAAGCACTGTTCTAAGCATTAGGGTAGATAAAAATTTGTCCTACCTAGGGCTCTCAATCCACATTTTACAAACGAGGCAACGTGAAACACCGAGAAGCCAAGTGACTTGCCCAAGGTCACACAGCGGACAGGTGAAGGAGCCGGGATTAGTACCCAGGACCTTCTGACTTCCAGGCCTGTGGAGAGCACACGCTGTGTTTCCTGTTCAGAACCATCTACACTCCCTGGGAGAACGCATTCGCTCTTACGGCTTCAGCTATCATCTCTATGTGGATGACACCCAAATCTACATCTCCTCCCCGTTCCCTCTCCCTCCCTCCAGGCTCGCACCTCCTCCTCCCTTCAGGACGTCTCCACCTGGATGTCCTCCCGCCACCTAAAACTCAACATGTCCAAGACTGAGCTCCTTATCTTCCCTCCCAAACCCTGTCCTCTCGCGAACTTTCCCGTCACTGTAGACGGCACAACCATCCTTCCCATCTCACAAGCCCATAATCTCGGTGACGTCCTTGACTTCCGCTCTCTCATTCAATCCCACCTATCCAATCTGTCACCAAATCCAGTCGGTCTCACCCTCACAGCATCGCCAAGATCCTCCCTTTCCTCTCCATCCAAGCAACTACCACATTAGTGCAGTCACTCATCCTATCCTGACTGGAGTACTGCATCAGCCTCCTTTCTGACCTCCCAACCTCCTGCCTGTCCCCACTTCGGTCTATACTTCACTCTGCTGCCCAGATTATCTTTCTACAGAAACACTCAGGGCGTGTCAGCCCCCTCCTCAAAAATCTCCTATCAACCTCCGTATCTATCAAGCAAAAACTCCTCACTATTGGCTTCAGAGCCCTCCCTCACCTTGCCCCCTCCTATCTCATCTCTTTTCTCTCCTTCTACATCCCAGCCCGCACATTCCGCTCCTCTGGTGCTAACCTTCTGTGCCTTAATCTCTCCTGTCTCGCCGCTGACCCCTATCTCTGGCCTGGAATGCCCTCCCTCCTCAAATCCGCCAAACAAAGCCCTAGTGAAGGCGCACCTCCTCCAGGAGGCCTTCCCAGACTAAGCCCCCTTTTTCTCAGCTCCCCCTCCCCTGCCGTGTCATCTCGACTCGCTCCCTTTGCTCTCCCCACAGCACTTACATATATACATATGTATATATATAATTCTATTTATATATACTGATGTCTACTTGTTTTGATGTCTGTTTCCTCCCCTCTAGACTGTAAGCCTGGTGTGGGCAAGGATCATCTCTCTTTGTTGCTGTATTGTACTTTCCAAGCGCTTAGTACAGTGCTCTGCACACAGTCAGCGCTCAATAAATAGGATTGAACGAATGAACCGGATTTATTGAACCGCATGAATGAATGAATGAATGAATGAACCGAAGTATTAGTAATTGCCTAGCCTAAAGCTAGTGAGATTTTGATCTATAATAATATATATATAATGGCATTTGTTAAGCGCTTACTATGTGCCGAGCACTGTTCTAAGCACTGGTATAGTTCAGTCATTGAGCACTTACTCTGTGTAGAGCACTGTACTAAGCACTTGAGAGAATATAACAGTTTGTAGGTACGTTCCCTGCCCGCAAGGAACTTACAGTCTAGAGAGAGGAGCTCTATGTCTTGATTATATTGTGATTGCCTACGGAGATTGTGCCTACCAACTCTTGCAAGGGCTTGGTACGGCACTCTCTGCACAGTAGGAGCTCAGTAAATACTACTGATTGACTTCATTCATCCACAGGACTGCCTTCCTCATCATCAGCGGTATTTATTGAGCTCTTATGGTGTGCAGAACGCTGTACTAAGCGCTTGGGAGAGTCCGATGCCACGGAGTTGGTAGACACATGCCTTGCCCACAGCGAGCTTCCAATCTGGAGGGGGAGGATCTAGGCCACATCCAGGGCCCGAGTGGGACTGAGAGCCCTTCTCCCCAGTTGGGTTTCTCTGAAATATCCGGGACCGAGAGCGACTTGCCAATCCATTGGCTGGGATTGTGGATTAGTTGATTCAGACAACATAGCCTTCCAGTTTACTCCACCATCCCATTAAAAGAAAACTCACCTCATCTGGTAATCTTGGTCTTTTCTGACAGGGATCCGGTCCCGATCCCCGAATCTGTTTGGGAAAAGAGCTTAGTAAAGGTTCAAGAGCTTAATACTATCCATAATTTACCGCCTTTTCGTACCGACTTCAGTTAGGTGAGTTCCTCCGGAATCAGGCGATAAAAGGAAAGCAGGTCGGAGCCCTCCTCAAAGCCGTCTTCAAAGGTAAGAGCCCCACTTCCTGAAAAGCTTGGGAGGGGAAAGAGGAGGATTAGAGGCTTCCCTTTCCTGTCTGAGTTTGCATAGGCTAAGCCTGTATTCCCTGCCCCTTTCCTCCCCTCTTGGATGTAGCCTTAGCTCACGACCCTCCCTATAGTCAACGAAGTAAACCTGAGCCCGATGGTAATTAGAATGATGATAGTACCTGTTAAGCGCTTACTAGGTGACAAGCACTGTTCTGAGCGCTGGGGTCGCCCCAGATGGGGCTCACAGTCCTAGTAGGAGGGAGAACAGGGATTGAATCCCCATTTTATAGATGAGGCTAAGTGAGGCCCAGAGAAGTGACGTGATTGACTCAAGGGCACACAGCAGGCAGGTAGCAGAGCCGGGATTAGAACCCAGGGCCTTTGACTCCCAGGCCCGGGCTCTTTCCACTAGGCCACACTGCCCCTCATGTTTCCTTTTGTTAGCTTGGACCCTACCACCTTCATACTTCAATGGGAGCCCCTCACCTGTGCTGTGAGATTTGGTGAATGACAATTCCACGTTCACCGCGTCCACATCTTCCTGGTTTGGTAAATTATAGATGAAATCCCTGTTCTCCCTCCCTCTTAGACTGTGTGGCCCAAGTGGCACAGGGATCGTGTCTGACCTGATTCTCTTATATCTATCCCAGCTCTTAGGACAGTGCTCGGCACATAGTAAGCCATTAACAGTTGCCAAAATTATTCTAAATATTTTCTTACTGAAAAATGTCTACTCTCTTCTGTTGTTCCTGGGATCGTCTTCTTGCTCCCAATCATTTGTGAATAATTTCTGTCCGTCCCTTCCATTAGGTTGTAAGCGCTCGGAGGGCAACAGTTTCATTATACTCTCCCAAGTGCTTAGTAACCACAGCAACACTAATAATGATAATAATGGTATTTTTTAAGTGCTTATTATGTGCCAAGCACTGGGGTAGGTAGAAATAATAAGATCAAACTCCCTATCCCACATGGGGTTCACAGTTTTGGGTTTGTTTTTGTTTTTTAATTGTATTTGTTAAGCACCTACTATGTGCTAAGCTCTCTACTAAGCACTGGGATAGATGCAGGTTGATCAGGTTAGACCCAGTCCCTGTTCCACATGGGGCTCACAGCCTTAATCCCCGTTTTACAGATGAGGTAACTGAGGCCCAGAGAAGTTAAGTGATTTGCCCAAGGTCACACAGCAGATAACTGGTGGAGCTGAGATTAGAACCCAGGTCCTTCTGATTCCCAGGCCTGTGCTTCATCCACTAGACCACCCTGCTTCTCAATCTAGGTAGAAGGAAGAACAGGTACTTTAATCCCCATTTTACAGACGAGGAAACTGAGGCAAAGAGAAGTTACTGACTTGCCAAAAGTCACACAGCAGGCAAGTAGCAAAATTGGGATTAGAATCCAGGTTGTCTGATTCTTAGGCCCGGGTTCTTTCCAATAAGTCAACTTCATACACAGTAGCTGTTCAATAAATATTATGAAGATGATGATCTCTGCTCTTCGCGTTCTCTGTGAATTTCTGGAAAATCACCTAACCTTTCTTTGCTTCTGTTCCTCACCTGTAAAATGGGAATATTATTATTTGCTTCTCATTCATTCATTCAGTCATTCAGTCATTCAGTCATATTTGTTGAGCGCTTACTGCGTGCAGAGCACTGTACTAAGCACTTGGAAAGTACAATTCAGCAACAAAGAAAGACAATCCCTGCCCAGAGCAGCTCACAATCTAGAAGAGGGCTGACAGACATCAAAACAAACAAGCATCAATGTAAATAAATATATTTGTAGATATATGCACATTAAAACAAGTACAAGCATTAATTATAAATAAATAGAATTATAGATATGCACATATATACAAAAGTGCTGCGGGATGGGGTGGTCGAGCAAAGGAAGCGAGTCAGGGTGATGGGGAAGGGAGGGGGAGCAGAGGAAAAGGGGGGCTCAGTCTTGGAAGGCCTCCTGGAGGAGGTGAGCTTTCAGTAGGGCTTTGAAACGAGGTCAGTGTGCTAGTTTGGCGGATTTGAGGAGGGAGGGCGTTCTAGGCCAGAGGTAAGACGCGGGACAGGGATGGACGGTGGGATAGGCGAGAACGAGGCAAAGTGAAAAGATTAATACCACAGAAGCGGAGTGTGTAGGCTGGGATGCAGAAGGAGAGAAGAGAGGTGAGGTAAGAAGAGACAAAGTGATGGAGATCTTTGAAAGCCAATAGTGAGGAGTTTTTGCTGGATATGGAGGTTGAGAGGGATAATCGGGGCAGCAGAGTGAAGTATAGACTGAAAGGGGGATGGCAGGAGGTTGGGAGATCAGAAAAGAGGCTGATGCAGTAATCCAGTCGGGATACGGTGAGTGATTGTACTAATGTGTTAGCGGTTTGGATGGAGAGGAAAGGGCGGATCTTGACGATGTTGCCAAGGTGAGACCGGCAGATTTTGGTGACGGATTGGATGTGAGGGGTGAATGAGAGAGCAGAGTCAAGGAGGACACCAAGGTTGCGGGCTTGTAAAATGGGAAGGTCAGGGAGAGGACAAGGTTTGGGAGGGAAGATAAGGAGCTCAGTCTCGGGCATGGTGAGTTTTAGGTGGAGGGAGGTCATCCAAGTGGAGATGTCCTAAAGGCAGGAGGAGATGTGAGCCTGAAGGGAGGGAGAGAGAAGAGGGGAGGAGATGCAGATTAGGGTGTCATTCGTGGAGAGATGATAGTTGAAGCCGTGGGAGCTAATGAGTTCACCAAGGGAGTGAGTATAGATGGAGAACAGAAGGGGACCAAGAACTGACCTTTGAGGAGTCCCTACAGTTAGTGGATGGGAGGGGGAGGAGGAGCCCGCGAAGGAGAACCGAGAATGAACGGCCAGAGAGATAAGAGGAGAACCAGGAGAGGACGGAATCCATGAAGCCGAGGTTGGATAGCATGTTGAGGAGAAGGGGATGGTCGACAATGTCAAAGGCAGCTGAGAGGTCGAGGAGGATCGGGACAGAGTAGGAGCCGTTGGATTTGGCAAGAAAGAGGTCATTAGTGACCTTTGAGAGGGCGCTTTCTGTGGAGTGGAGGGGACGGAAGCCAGATTGGAGGGGGTCCAGGAGAGAGTCGGAGTTGAGGAATTCGAGGCAGCGAGTGTAGAGGACGCGTTCTAGGATTTTGGAAAGGAAAGGTAGGAGGAAGATGGGGCGATAACTGGAGGGGGCTGTGGGGTCAAGGGAGGGTTTTTTTAGGATGGAGGAGATGTGGGCATGTTTGAAGGCAGAAGGCAAGAAGCATTGGAGAGCGAGCAGTTGAAGATGGAAGTTAAGGAGAAGAGGAGGGAAGGGGCGAGAGTTTTTATAAGGTGGGAGGGAACGGGGTCTGAAGCGCAGGTGGAGGGGGTGGCACTTGAGAGGAGGAAGGAGAGCTCCTCTGATGATACTGCAGGGAAGGATAGGAAAGTAGAAGAGGGGGTTGAGAGGAGCGGGGATGGAGGAGGGGGAGGGGTGACTTTGGGGAGCTCAGAAGTGATGGTGTTAATTTTCCTAATGAAGTCGGTGGCCAGATTGCTGGGGGTAAGGGATGGGGAGGGGGAAGAACGGGGGTCTGAGGAGGGTGTTAAATGTCTGGAACAGTTGATGAGGGTGATGAGCATGGGTGTCAATAAGGGAAGAGAAATAGTTTTGCCTGACAGGAGAGGGCAGAGTTAAGGCAAGAAAGGATAAACCTAAAGTGGACAAGTTTGACCTGGTATTTAGATTTCTGCCAGCAGCATTCAGAGGCCCGAGCATAAGAGCAAAGGAGGTGGACAGTGGAGTTGATCCAGGGCTGTGGGTTAGTGGTGTGAGGGAGAGGGGAGTGAGTGAGTTAACTAGAGAGGGGAGTGAGTGAGTTAAGTAGAGAGGGTGGAGTTGAGAGCATGTATTTGGTCATCCAGAGTGGGTAGAGTGGGTAGGGAGGCTAGGTGGGGTGTGAGGCGCTGAGAGATATGGATGGGGTCGAGAGAGCGGAGGTCTCTGTGGGGGAGTAATGCAGATTTACAGGGAGGTGGGGTGTGAGAGAGGAGGCAAGTGAGAAGGTTGTAGTCAGAGAGAGGAATTTCAGAGTTGGTGAGGGGGAGATTGTGCAGCAGTAAGAGATGATTAGATCGAGGGTGCGTCCGAGTGGGTGAGGTGGGGTGGAGCAGAAGGTTGGCAGAGTCAAGGAGTGATAGAAGGCGGGCGGCAGGGAGTCCCCGCATGCATCCTTGTGTATGTTGAAGTCTCCCAGGTCTTACGCCCAAAATGATGTTGTGAGGAAAAAATGAGGTAATTGGGGGAAAAAATGCCATACAGATTCACGATATTATTATTCTCTCCAGCCATAAACAAATGGTAATATTTCAGGTGCTTAATTGGAAATTTTTCAGGAGCAACCAACTCAAGCAATCTTTAAAGATGCTGTGCCCTGGGGAGCGATGTAGTCAGATCTACAGGCTGGGAGGGATGGGTAGAAAATTTCAGTAACTTCTCCCCCTCCCTGTCTCCCCCCACCACTCTTCTGAACTTGCTGTGGCGTGCTGAATTTCCCCAAATCCCTTGGTTCTACATTAGTAGTTCATTCAGTCATATGTATTGAGTGCTTACTATGTGCAGAGCACTGTACCAAGCGCTGGGAACGTACAGTTTGGCAATGGATAGTGACAATCCCTGCCCAACGACGGGCTCCCAGTCTAAACTAAAGTAATAAAGTGTAAAAATTCATTCACTCATTCAGTCGGATTTATTGAGAGCCTACTGTGTGCAAAGCACTGTACTACGTGCTTGGTATGTGTACAGAACTGCTAACAAGCTAATCATTTGGACCCAGACAGTGGCGGGCAACGTGTCTTGTATATTGTTGTGTTGGTACTCTCCCAAGCGCTCAGTCCAGTTCCCTGCACTCAACAGGCGCCCAATAAATAGGATCGATTGATTGAGGGAAAGGAGGCTCAGAGGAGCGTAGCGCCTTGCCTGAAGTGACAGAGCAGACAAGGAGGCGGCGTTAGAAGCCAGGGCCTGCTGGCCTCCGGCCCCGGGCGCCGCCCACCGCGGCCTGTTAGAACAACAACAACAACGATGGTATTTGGTAGGCGCTTACTATGTGTCAAGCACTGTTCTAAGTGCTGGGGGAGATTCAAGATTATCAGGTTGTCCCAGGTGGGGCTGACAGTCTTCATCCCCATTTGACAGATGAGGTCACTGAGGCCCAGAGAAGTGAAGTGACTTACCCAAAGTCACATGGCGGAGGTGAGATTACAACCCACGACCTCCGAGTCCCAGACCCGGGCAGTTTCCATGAAGCCCCGCCGTTTCTCTAAGCAGAGGTGGCCGTCGCCTCGGGGCCGGGGCAAGGTGGGGGATAGGAGGGGAACCCCAGGGCCCGGGCCGC
This sequence comes from Ornithorhynchus anatinus, assembly GCF_004115215.2. Lineage (NCBI taxonomy): Eukaryota > Metazoa > Chordata > Mammalia > Monotremata > Ornithorhynchidae > Ornithorhynchus > Ornithorhynchus anatinus. Next base: position 21,815,133 of record NC_041732.1, read on the forward strand.
GCGCGCGCGCTCGCTCGTGATGATTGACGGCCCCCCTCCCTGGGTCCTTCAGGTCGCCCCACGCCCTGCCCCGCTCCCCTCCTCTGCTCCTCTGGTTGGGCGGGGGGTGTTTAAGGTATGGTTCAAGTGCTTACTATGTGCCAGCCACTATTTTCTTGTTTCTGCTCTGCTTTTTCTGAAACAACAAGGATCCCCATGCTGCCAAGAGGCTGGAATCCTTCGCAGAATCGACGTCTACAAGTGCTGCCTCCAGTTAGTGGAGTCGGGGGACCTGACCAAGGATGTGGGATCGGAGATCATGGGGATACTGATGGTCGAGGTAGGGTCCCCCAAAGCCCTCCAAGCAAAGTCTCTCATGGGATTATGGTTTGAAAAGAGGACGGGCGTTTTGGAAGCTTTCTGGGCGTTCTTTAAATTATATATTATAAATTATTAGTTTTTGCGTGTTAATGTCTGTCTCCCCCTCTGGACTGTAAGCTTGTTATGGGCAGGGAATGTGTCTGCCAATTCTGTTGTATTGGACTCTCCCAAGCGCTTAGTACAGTGCTCTGCACATAGGAAGTGCTTAATAAACACCAGTGATTGATTCCAGCATGGCTTGTGCCGTCTTGACCCAGTTATATCCCCACACGATAATAATAACTGTGGTATCTGTCAAACGCTTACTATGTATCAAGCACCATTTTAAGCTCTGGGGAAGATACAAGATCGTCAGGGCAGTCACAGTCCCTGTCCCACACAGGGCTCACCGTCTAAGTAATTATCAATTATTATTATGGTATTTATTAAGCGCTTACTGTGTGCCAGGCACTGTCCTAATCTCTGGGGTTGATACAAGCAAATCGAGTTGGACACAGTCCCTGGCCCACGTGGGGCTCACAGCCTCAGTCACCATTTTACAGATGAGATAACTGAGGAACGGGGATTGAATCCCCGTTGTTCAGATGAGGCAACCGAGGCACGGAGAAGTGAAGTGATTTGCCCAAGGTCACACAGCAGGCACGTGGCGGAGCCAGGATTAAAACTCAAGCCCTCTGACATCCAGGCCCGGGCTTTTTCCAGTAGGTCATGCTGCTCTTCAGCATGAGGAACAATTGGTTGATTACTTTTCGTGTCCTTGCAGAGATGCCCAGTTGAGAAGGCCAGTAAAGGTGGCGGGTGCGGGCATGGGGCTAGGGAGGCCTGACTCCTAGGGACAGTGCCGCTCCTCGTTTGCAAACAAAGCAGGAATGACCATTTGAGAGTGACTCGAGTCTATTCCCCCACCTGTTAGTCTGGGGAAAAGTGCCGTCCGGCGGAAGAAATGCCAAACTGCCTCTGGGACGGCCCGATCGACCATTTGACCTGATCTTTGTCCTGCGGTCCCTCAGGTTCACAACTTCCCTACTTCCTCACTGGTTCAGATAACCAATAAGTTTGTAGGCGCCATCCGAGAAGGCAGTTTGATAAATGGGAAATCTTTGGAATTATTCCCCCTTATCCTCAACACCCTGGCTTCGACGAAAGAAAATCTGGATGACGAAAAAGGTAACTTTCTCCCATATCCAGGGTGCGTCTTTCTCTTGAGCGCGTGCGCCCTCTCTCTCTCCCTCTGCCTCCTTCTTCCTCTCCCTGTCTCCCTCTCTTTCTGTCCCTCCACATGTTCAAGCCCGTTCGTTCCTCAACCCGCTTTGTATCTGTAGGTGAGCCGAATGGAGAAGATTGTAAGAAGCAGGTGATAAGCACCCTCTGTTCTGGCAGGTGAGTCCGTCTCTTCATCCTATGAAATGCCTGCAAAGCTGTAGCGGTGACTGTGCCTACACTTGGGAGACCGTAAGCCCATCAGTGGGCAGCGACTGTCTCTATCTGTTGCCGATTTGTCCATTCCAAGTGCTTAGTACAGTGTTCTGCACATAGTAAGCGCTCGCTAAATACTATTGAATGAATTCCGAGCTAAGAGGAGCCTGAAGGTCCGCTCCTCGACCCCCAGCGTCCCACTGATTTTTTTTATTTTGCGGATCTGGCCGTGGCTGGGTTATGGTTTCATCGTGTCTGCTAATTCTGTTGCGTCGTATGCGTCTGCGCATAGTAAGCGTGCGGCCGAGTGGATAGAGCGTGGGCCTGAGAGTCAGGCGGACCTGGGTTCTAATCCTGACTCTGCCACTTGACTGCCGGGTGACCTTGGGCTTGTCACTTCACGTCTCTGTGCCTCAGTTACCTCGTCTATATAATGGGGAGTGAGACTGTGAGCACCATGTGGGACGGGGATTGGGTCCAAACTGATAATCTTGCATCTACCCCAGCGCTCAGTGAAGTGCCTGGCACAGAGTAAGCCCTAACAGATACCATTATTATTATCATTAGATATCATTAAAAATAAATAAATGCCACTGATTGATTGATCCCTGAGGGATCGGGTCTGTGCGCAGTTTGTTCATTCATTCAGTCGTATTTTTTGAGCGCTTACCGTGTGCAGAGCACTGTATTGAGCGCTGGGTAGAGTACAATCTAACAATAAACAGAAAGATTCCCTGCCCACCCCGGCTTCACCACTCAACTGCCGTGTGACCTTGGGCACATCACTTAACTTCTAAGCTTCAGTTCCCTCATCTGCAAAACGGGGAGTCAATGCCTATTCTTCCTCCTTAGACTATGAGCCCCATGTGGGACCTGATTATCTTGTATCTACCCCAGAGCTTAATACAGTGCTTGGCACATTTCGATCAATCGGTGATATTTATTTAGCACTTATCGTGTGCACTGGGCTAAGCACTTGGGAGAGTACAATACGACAGAATTAGCAGACACGTTCCTATTCACGTAATAAGCACTTAAATGCCGCAATTAATATTATTTTGTAAATGCTCAACACACTTTAGGAATAATAATTATCATTACGGTGAAAATATATACTTATGGAAATGTTTCTGTTCTTTGTGATTTCGTTTGCTCAGATGGGACCTGAGGCACGTAAGCCGCCTCACATCAATGTTCAGGTAAATTCTGTTTTCTTCTTCCTTTCTTACCCTCTCCTGCTCATTTCACAAGTGTCCAGTGATAGCCTCTGCCTCCCTTTTCACCACCCTGTCCTGGCATCTCCTTGGGCTTATCTCTTAGCTACCCAAGACTCAACTGTATTTTCCCTCGATGTGATAATTCACATGTTTAATAAGAGGGATCGAGGTAAACCAATGGGCTTTTTCTCTATTCGCCAGCTGGTTCGGGTCCTTTGCGTGAGTGAGTTTATTAAGCCCACCAAAGGGCTTCAGATAAAGGTGGAGTTGGGACACGCCGATAACCGTAGAGGAGTTTGCTTCTCATTTGCATTCCGGTGGGATTTTAACCCCTCTAAACCGTCAGAGGTGGAAGTTCTGACATTCTGAATGCTGCGCTCTGTGGGCCTCTTCCAAAACGCTTAGGAAGAACACGGCCGTCCGCCTGGCGTCACATCCGAATCAAGCACTCAGTGCGGGGTACGGTTGGCGTGTACGGTAGGTGTTCAGTAGATATCACTGATCGATCAGAATCGAGGCCACTGAGAATTCCCAGAGGCCACCGGAATCGTTCGGAATACCGTGACTTTGGAGGTCCATGGTTCAGGAACTCTCAGACGGCGTTCCACGCTTGGTGCCTCCGAGAAGAGACCATCTCGGTGCTCTGTAGCTTCAGACCAATCCCTCTCTCTGACCACAGTCTTCTCACTTGCCTCCTTCTCTCACACCCCTCCTCCCCGTCCTAAACTTGACAGTTCATCGGCAGGGACCAGGGTCTCCCATGGGCAGTGACTCTCTGTGGAGTCTTCCCCCTACAGAATATCCTTGAGAATCCTCTTTAAATTTACCAAAAAACCAAGAAATCCTAATCCCCTGTTCATTCATTCAGGCAGTCAGTCGTACTGATTGAGCGCTTACTGTGTGCAGAGCACCGTCGCCTCGAGAATCCAATTCCCTTCAGGATTCCTGACAAAAAGTGCACTCTTGGACTTGGCTCTGTTTTCTGTCTAGCCGAGCTCTTTGGGTCCTGAGCCGGGCAGACACGAGTAGATGTATATATCTGTAATTTATTTATCTATTTATATTAATGTTTGTCTCCCCCTCTGTGAGCACTGTGAGCTCATTGTGAGCAGGGGTGTATCTGTTGTTATATTGTACTCTCTCAAGCGCTTAGGACAGTGCTTTGCACCTAGTAAGCACTCAGTAAATACGACTGAATGAACGAAATCCCCGACCTTACACTGGTGGGGCTGGTGTCGGGGGCCGAGGGGCTCATTTCCCTGAGGACCCAGATCTAATAAGCGTACTCTGGAAATTGGTTATTTCCTGGTAGGAAGGGTTAGGGAAGAGATTCTGAGTCCTAGCATTAAAATCCCTTCCCCACCCCCAGATCCCTCCTGAAATACCACCTCCTCCCAGTGGCCTTCCATGATTAATCCTCTTGGTCACGCCAGCCACCTTTACCCTCCCGCTGATGTATTTCTTTAGTTATTTACTTGCTCCTTTGGGTTTTTATCATTTGCATCTCTGCTCTGCCCCTTTCCCTTAACGCATTTTGGAAGCTCTCCATCTGTTTATGCCCCCCATTTGATTGACGCTCCTCGAGAGCAGCGGTCACGTGTTTCATTACCTCTGTTGCGTGTCTCCAGGGGTCCAGGACAGTGCTCTGCACACTGCAAATGCCCTCGATGATAGGCATGAGTCAGGTCCCGTTTCAGTACCTGAAACCTCCCCTCGACTTGAGAGATGATTAGCTGACCTACCTGAGGGCCCCTCTTGGGGGGATGGTTGCCGCCTTGACCGGGAGCCCTGGGCTAATCCAAGCCCCTGAGGCTGCTGGCTCACTGAGAGAACAATCTCCACCCTCACCAACTCTGAAATCCCTCTCTCTGACCACAGTCTTCGCACTTGCCTCCTCCCCGTAAATCTGTATTACGCCCCCACAGATACCTCCGCTCTCTCAACCCCATCATCTCTCTCAGCACATCACATTCCGCCTAGCCTTCCTGCCCACTCTTGATGACCAAATAGAGGCTCTCAAGTCCACTCTGTCTACTCAACTCACTCGGTCCCCCATCCCTTTGTCACTCTCGCACCACTAACCCACAACCCTGGATCCCCTCCACTGTCCGCCTCCTTCACTCTTACGCTCGAGCCGCTGAACGCTGCCGGCGGAGATCTAAACACCAGGCCAACTTTGTCCTCTTTAAGTTTGTCCTTTCTTGCCTTAACTCTGCCCTCTCCTCTGCCCGGCAAAACTATTTCTCTTCCCTTATTGACACCCACGCCCATCACCCCTGTCAGCTGTTCCGGACATTTAACTCCCTCCTCAGGCCCCCTGTTCCTCCCTCTCTCCCACCCCTCACCCCCCACGATCTGGCCACTTAACACCATCAGATCGGAGCTCCCCAGAATCACCCCTCCCCTTCCTCCATCCCCCTCCTCTTCACCTCCTCTTCTACTTTCCCATCCTTCCCGGCAGTATCTTCAGAGGAGATCTCCTCCCAAGTGCCACCCCCTCCACATGCGCTTCAGACCCCATTCTCTCCCGCCTTATAAAGACTCTCACCCCTGCCCTCCTCAACTTCCACCTTCCACCTCTCACTCTCCAACGGCTTCTTCCCCTCTGCCTTCAAACGTGCCCAGGTCTCCCCCATCCTAAAAAAGACCCTTCCTTGACCCCACTGCTCCCTCCAGTTATCACTCCAACTCCCTCCTACCCTTCCTTTCCAAACTCCTGGAGCTGCCTTGAACTCCTCTCCTTCGACTCTCTCCTGGACCCCCTCGAATCTGGCTTCCGTCCCCTCCACTCCACCGAAACCGCCCTCTCAAAGGTCACCAGTCACCTCCTCCTTGCCCAATCCAATGGCTCCTTCTCCACCCTAATCCTCCTCGACCTCTCAGCTGCCTTTGACACTGTCGACCATCCCCTTCTCCTCAACGTGCTATCCAACCTCGGCTTCACGGACTCCGTCCTCTCCTGGTTCTCCTCTTATCTCTCTGGCCGTTCATTCTCGGTCTCCTTCGCGGGCTCCTCTTCCCCCTCCCATCCACTAACTGTAGGGGTTCCTCAAGGGTCAGTTCTTGGTCCTCTTCTGTTCTCCATGTATACTCACTCCCTTGGTGAACTCTTTCGCTCCCATGGCTTCAACTGTCATCTCTACGCAAATGATACCCTAATCTGCATCTCCTCCCCTGTTCTCTCTCCCTCCCTTCAGGCTCACATCTCCTCCTGCCTTTAGGACATCTCCACTTGGATGACCTCCCTCCACCTAAAACTCACCATGCCCGAGACTGAGCTCCTTATCTTCCCTCCCAAACCCTGTTCTCTCCCTGACCTTCCCGTCTCACAGGCCCGCAACCTTGGTGTCTTCCTTGACTCCGCTCTCTCATTCACCCCACACATCCAATCCGTCACCAAAACCTGCCGGTCTCACCTTCACAACATCACCTGGTCCCCTCCTACCTCACCTCCTTCTCACCTTCTCTTTCTACATCCCAGCCTGCACATCCACTCCTCTGGTGCTCACCTTCTCACTGTGCCTCGTTCTCATCTGTCCCGCCGTCGACCCCCTGGCCACATACTACCTCTGGCCTGGAATGCCCACCCTCCTCAGATCTGCCAAACAGTCACACTTCCCCCCTTTGTAGCCTTACTGAAGGCTCACCGCCTCCGGGAGTTCTTCCCAGACTAAGCCCCCCTTTTTTTCCTCAGCTCTCCCCAACCCCAACTTTCTCCCTTTGTTCTACCCACCCACCTCACCGCACTTGGGTATATATGTGAAATCTATAATTCCATTTACCTATAATTAATGCCTGTGTACTTGTTTTAATGTGTATCTATATATTTATATCTCGGCTATCGATGCCTGTTTGTTTTGATGTCTCTCTCTCCCCTCCTAGACCGTGAGCCCATTGTGGACAGGGATTGTCTCTTTCTGTTGCTGAATTGTACTTTCCAAGCGCTTAGTACAGTGCTCTGCACACAGTAAGCACTCAAAACGTACGATTGAATGACTGAATGAGCACTGGACCCAGTAGTTTGATTGGTAAACTTCTCGGGGACATGGGCCTAGCCCAGACTTCTCTTGTGATTCCCCTCTCAAAGGCTAGTACAGGGGCTCTGCCCCAGGTAGGCCCTCCGTGAACACGGGGGAGGATTTAGCGACGGTGAAGAGTGGAGTGGCTCAGTCTGACCTGTGGTTTCCAGGGACATCCTTTTAAGTTCGGAAGAGCTGGACCTTGTGGTGGGGAAGATTCTCAGCTTGTTCTACAAGTTGGACCTGCAGGAAATTCCTCCTCTCGTCTACCAGCTTCTGCTCCTCTGCTCCAAGGTAGGCACCCGATAGGTTATTTTATTTTATTATCTTTTTTATTCTAAATGATCTATTTATATTCGTGACCCTCCTCCCCCGAGACTAGAAGCCCAATGTGGGCAGGGAATGGGTCTGCCAACTCTGTTGCGTTGTCTTTTCCCAAACGCTTAGTATAGTGCTCTGCATCCAGTAAGCACTCAATACGTACCATTGATGATGATGATGATGATGATATTAGGATATATGCCGTGGAAATTGACCAAGGGACAGGGAGCTATTTCATTCCCAGGGTGGCCTACTGGAAGGAGCCCTGGGACTGGGACTCATAAGACCTGGTTCTAATTCCAGCTCTGCCACTTGCCTGCTGTGTGACCTGGGCCGATCACTTAACTTCTCAGTACCTCGGTTTCCTCGTCGGCAAAATGGGGATTCAATCCCTGTTGTCCCTCCTATTTTGACTTCCAGTCCCATGTGGGGCAGGGACCGTGGCCCACCCGCTTATCTTCTATCAACCCCAGAGTCTAGTACAGTGCTTGGCACGTAATTAGTGCTCCGGTGATTACTCAGGCCCAGCTGATGTGTTCTTGTCTGTCCGTCTCCCCCGATTAGACCGTAAGCCCGTCAAACGGCAGGGACTGTCTCTATCTGTTGCCGACTTGTTGATTCCAAGCGCTTAGTACAGTGCTCTGCACATAGTAAGCGCTCGATAAATACTATTGAATGAATGAATGAATGAATCCAGCAGCATGCCCCCTGAGTCAGGGTTCCCCGATTGAGGAGGGGGCCCTCGTTTGGAGCACCTGGGGCCTGAGTTGCTGCCATCTGGGGTTCCCATAAAAATAGTAATTGTGATATTCGTTAAGCGCTTGCTATATGCCAAGCACTGGGGCAGATTCAAGTTAATCAAGCTGGACAGAGTCCCTGTCCCACATGGGGCTCACAGTCATAATCCCCATTTTACAGAGGAGGGAACTGAGGCCCAGATAAGTGAAGTGACCTGCCCAAGGTCACACAGCAGACACGCGGCGGAGCCGGGATTAGAACAGGTCCTCCGGCTCTCAGGCCTTTGCTCTTTCCACTAGGCCCCGCTGCAGGTCCCCAGAGTCGCTTGCAACAGTAGAGGCTCCAGCAGCCCCACCCCGGCGGGGATTTGTGGAACCATTTAGACTGAGGGGCTGGGGATCTGTCGGGGCTACAGGCTCCCGTGGAGTCCAGTTGCTGAACCTCGTCCTTCCCCCGCAATTTCCCACCGTCTAGGGCTGTAAGAAGAAGGTTCTGGAGGGAATCTTGGTTTTCTTCAGCCAGCTGGACAAGCAGTACGAGAACCAGGAGGACACTGAGTGAGTAGCCTATGGATCGGACATGCAGGGAGCTGTTGGAAATTCAGCGGGCCACAAAGTTTTTCATCTGCCCACTGTATTTTCCTGCCCCTCCCTGCTGTACATCCGAAGCCAGACAACCCTTAACGCGCACCTGTACCCGTACACGCATACACACGCGCACGGAAAGCCTCCCTGTTCTCCACTTTCCGGTTGAGAGTTGGCCGTGATGGGGGACCAAAACCACTTCCCTCCGTGGAGAGCCGTCGGTCTGGGGGCTTGAAATGGAGCCACCTTTGGCCGTAGCAGAATAGTGAACGGCAGCTCCAACTCCACCGTGGCCGGGGCCCCCTGACGGCTCCCAGTTGCCGTCTGAGCTCTAGCTCGGCCTACAGAGGCCCCGTGGATAGCCGACGGCAGGGATGGCTGCCAGGGGATAAGCCCTCCGGACTCATTCTGCCGTGTCCGGGTCGGCCATCCCGGGAGCAGGCCTTCTGCTCCCTCTTGGGCCCAAATTTCAGTCACCAGCCGGACAGGTACCGTGTATACCCTTTCCTTCCGTGGCGACGGCTCACGGCAAGATCCGCGCCGCATTCGGCGCGAGCCTGGTCGGCCACGATCCGTGAATCAGGATGGCTCTTTCCTCCCCCCAATGAATTTGCAGCTTGTTGGATCTTGTCACGGACCCACCAGGAGAGCTGCGCCATGTGGAAGGCACCATTATTCTGCATATTGTGTTGGCTAGCAAGATGGACCGGGACCTAGGCAAAGTGCTTCTCAACTTCTTAAAGGTAAATCAGAACTGCGATGGAGCCCTGGCTTTCTTGCCAACCTCTAGGTCCCAGGGAAAATAGCATTGCTGATAATTTTGCCGTTTGTGAAGTGCGTACTAGGCGCTGGGGTGAAATAATAATTGTGGTATTTGTTAAGTGCTTATCGTGTGCCAGATATGGTACTAAGTGCTGGGATAGGTACAAGTTACTCGGGTTGGACACGGTCCCTGTCCCACATGGGGTTCACAGACTTAATCCCCATTTTAGAGATGAGAAAACGGGGACAGAGAAGTTTAGTGACTTGCCCGAGGTCACACAGCAGACAAGTCATGGAACTGGGATTAGAACCCAGGACCTTGTGACTCCTAGGCCTGTGCTCTATCCACTAGGACGTACTGCTTCTCTAGATACGAGATGATCGGATGGGATCCAGTCCCTGTCCCATGTGGGGCTGACCGTTTAAGGGGAGGGAGATTTTACAGATGAGGAACAGAGGCCCAGGCGATCAATCCGTCGATCAGTCGTATTTATTGAGTGCTTACTTTGTGCAGCGCACTGAACTGAGCGCTTGGGAGAGGACAACATAGCATACACATTCCCTGCCCACAGTGAGCTCGCAGTCTAGAGGGAGAGGCAGCCATTAATATAAATAAATTATGCATATGTACATAAGTGCTTTGGGGGCAGGAGTGAGTAAAGGGAAGGAATCAGGGCAACGCAGAAGGGAGTGGGGAAAAGAGGAAATGAGGGCTTTGTCAGGGAAGTTAAAGTGGCTTGCTCGAGGTCAAAAACCAGCTGACAAGTGGTGGAAGTTGGATTAGGACCCGGGTCCTCCGAATCCCGGGCTCTTCCCACTGGGCCGCACTGTTTCCCTTGAAGGACAGAAGAGCTGGGTTTGGTGGTGAAATACCATAAAAAGAAAAAAACAGGCCACTTTCAAAGCTACCTCTTAAATGACCCTGCACTAGGGATCTGGAGATGAGAAAGCTGAGTTCTAGGGGCCAGAGTAGTTAACCGGAAAGAGTTAACAGGGGTCAGGGGTTCAGGAGTCCAGGTGGCTAATCCCAGCTCCACCACCGGCCTGCTGTGTGACTTCGGGTGAGTCACTTAACTGCTCTGGACACAGTTCTGTTCCTCATCTGTGCAATGGGGATAATGATAGCTGCCCCTCCCTCCCTCATGGGCATGGTTTTTTTTTTTTAGTTCTAGTGGTATTTCTAAGCACTTACTGTGTGCCAGGCATTGTTCTAAGCTCTTGGGTAGATAAAAGATGATCGGGTTGGACACAGTCTTAATCCCCGTTTTTCAAATTAGGTAACCGAGGTCCAGGGTGGTGAAGTGACTGGCCCAAAGGCACACAGGAGACAGAGGCCGGGGCCGGGATTGGGACCGAGTTCCCCACCTTTGATATCTTGGGCGGCCCGGCCCCCGTTGATGAAGTGGAGAGATCGCCTGCCCCGTCCCTCCTTCCCTCCCTCCTGGGGTCGCTAGAGTAAATGAGATACCTGTTTTCATCGACACTTAGAGCCCACGAGCCGAACATAATGATCAGCTCAGAGAGAGAGTGCTAGAAGCAGCGTGGCCCAGTGGATAGTCGGCAGTACCTGGGTTCTGATTCTGGCTCCGCCACTTGTCTGCTGTGTGACCTTGGCCAAGTTACTTCACTTCTCTGGGCCTCAGTTCCCTCGTCTGTGAGATGGGGATTAAAACCGAGAGCCCCACGTGGGACAGGGACTGTGTCCAACCCTCTTATCTGGTATCTACCCCAGCACTTAGCACAGTGCCTGGCACAGATTAGGTGCTTAACAAATACCATTTTTCATTATGATTTTTATCATTTGAGTTCACTGGGCAGGGAGCACCGAATAGGGTATTTTATTAGTCAAAGGGTCTGCCTTAATGAGCCTACCTAGGTTATTAACCTTTACTTTGATGATTTCTTTCCGACTGCCTTTCCTAGACTGGGCAGCGAGGAGAACCCAGCCAATCTCTGTGCCCCTTCAGCATCGCCCTCCTCCTGTCTATGTCGAGACTCCCGAAGTATGAGGAGCAGGTGTGTATCTGAACCATCGCCAGGGTCTCCCCAGGGCGAGCTCCACCCCTCCCGCGGCTGACTTAGTTGCTTTGGGGGGAGAGTAGAGCCGATCGTTGGACCTGCACTGGAGCCTACCCTCAAAAAACAAACCAAAAAATCCTGCTCGCCCGGCCCGACCACCACTTAATGAGAGGACACCTCCCCCGGCCAACCGCCCCCCCGTCCCCCCTCCCCAGGATGGGCCAGGTAAATGGAGGGGATTGTGAGTGTTTCCCCGGGGGCCGCCTGCTCGTCGCTTCTTCCGACACAGAAATGACTGCCCACTTGTCCCGTCCTCCCCTCAGAGCAGGGAATTGTCAGGGCCGGGGCAAGGCCACGAGGGGAAAGGAGGAGGGTTAAAAGGACCGGAGAGAGAAAGGGCGGGGGTGGCCGGGGGCCTAGTCTTGGCCACGTCTTTCCCCCGGCCCTCCGAGGGCACCAGTGGCTGCTCTTTCAGTTATTCGTCCCAACGGACCTCACCCGGCTCCTGGCACCAATGATCTGGACCGTCCCCAACTTTGCCGACTGGGTCAGGTGAAAGGTTGGCGTGCGGGTCTCTAGGTAAAGGGTGAGCTCCCGGAGAGCAGGGATTGTATCTACCAACTCTTTTCTAGTGTACTCTCCCAAGTGCTTAGGGCAGTGCCCTGCACACCGAACCCTTCTTCTTCAAATGCCGTCTAGTCATTTCTGACCCGTAGCCACGCGGTCCGCGTCTGACGCTTCAGCTTAGAACTCTCCATTCCGAGTAGCCCTCTGTAGCAGAGCTCTAAACTTCGTCGGCGTACACAGACTCTCCCGCCAAGCTGAAGCGTCGATTCGTAGGAGAGCCGCACAGCGGAAGCGCTCGGGATTTACCGCCGGTTGATGGAGAGCAGAAGGACCGCAAAAGCCCCAGTCGGCAGCGATGAGAACTCCCAGCCGTTGGCAGATATTTCGTACCGCGTCGGAACTGTTTCCTCCGAGTCGAATTGAGGATGCTCTTAGAGAAGAAAGTTAGAGTAAGAAGAAGAAAAATTGTGGTATTTGTTAAGCGCTTACTCTGGACCCAGCACTGTACTAAGTGCTGGGGTAAGTACAAGATAATCAGGTCCCGCATGAGACTCACAGTCTTAAGTAGGAGGGAGATTTGATGGGTATCGAATCCCCGTTTTGCCAATGATGGACCTGAGGCGCAGAGAATTTAAGGGACTTGCCCAAGGCCACCCAGCAGACAAGTGGCGGAGCAACATTAGAACCCAGGTCCCCCGACTACCAGGCCTGAGCCCTTTCCCCTAGGCCACGCTGCTTCTCCAGTCAGTCCACCGGTGGTATTTATCGAGCGCTTACTGTGTGCAGAATACTGTTCTAAGCACTTGAGAGAGTACAGTACAACAGAGTTGATAGACACGTTCCCTGCCCACTGTGAGCTTCCGGTCTAGAGAGGACGGAAGGGTGTTTTGTCTCCCAAGGGAAGGCAGGGATTCCACCAGAATCAGCAATGACCCAGTTTCTGCAGCCCTCAGAGTCCCGATGCTTGGGGAGGGGAGGAGCGGTGAATGGAGGGCAGACAGAGGAGGATGCTCGCGTCAACAGTTTGGGTTTGCTCCGTCCTTCCCTCCAAATGTATCAGGCGTTTGACTTCTTGAAGACGTCGGTGGTGAAAAGCCTCAGACACTACCAGTTCCACCAGGGCTCAAAGTTCCTGCGAGACTTAGTCCCTCAGACATCTTGTGTCTCGGCGATGATCCTGGAAGTGGTGAAGAACAGGCGAGTCGGTGGGCGGTACCTCCGGTGGACCCCGCCCACGGTCCGGTTCGGGGCGGCCACGAAAGGGCGGTCAAGGGCCGCCCGTGAAGCCGTGGCCAGCGGAGGTGGGAATGGGCCGCGCTCCCGTGGACACTGACCCCCCGGACTCTGGGGGGAGCAGCCCCTCGGGGGGGGACGGGAACTCCCAGCGTCCCCTCCCACCTGGAAGTCGGGACCATCTGGTGCCGAGGACCTGCCCCCCAAGGAAGCCTACATTCTGTGTCGATCAGTCGATCAGGCGGTGATATTTATTGAGCGCTTACTGTGTGCTAGCGCACTACGCTAAGCGGTTAGGGGGGTCCAGTATCACAGAGTCGGTAGACACCCTCCCCGCCCGCGACAAGCTTACAGTCTAGGGCGACTGCGTTCAGACGTTAACTCGCCGCCACCTCACATCCCTGTGATAATTCGGCATTAACGGCGACAGTTAGCCGGCACCTGGGGGCCCTTGGCCCTGCGTTTGAGATCCGTTACCTCATCTGGAAAATGGGGATAAAGACTGAGCCCCACGTGGCTCAATCTGATTACCTTGTCTCTCCCCCAAGCGCTTAGAACAGCGCCCGGCCCATGGCGAGCGCTTAACAAATCCCATCGTTGCTATATTATTAGTACTTCCTCTTTTAACCGTTCGGTTTCCCCACAGCGTACACAGCTGGGATCACGTGACCCAGGGGCTGGTGAAACTCGGTGTCATCCTAATGGAGTCGTTCGGGCCGAAGAAGCTGTGGGGAGGAAAGGCGACCGAGCCGAATCGGGAGCTCCCCCAGACCCCGGCCCAGCAGGCTTGCAGCCTGGGGGCCAGTATCCTCCTGGAAACCTTTAAGGTGAGAGAGCGGCTCAGCCAAGTGAGCAGAGCGTGGGCGTCCCACTGGGACTCAGCACCAACGGGACGTTCCCAGGGTTCCTGACGGGGCGCGGTGGGCCGTCCGGAGGCCTAGCCGAGGTGGGGAAGCACTCGAAACAATCTTGCAGGTCCCCACGACAGGACAGGGTGGGGGAAGAAAGGGTCGAGAGGCTGTGTTTGAACTCTAGCTATTTGGTTGAGTTTCCTTCATTCCCCATCTCTTCCAACATCCGGAAATCTCGTTTCCCAGAGTTTTTCCCTCTTCCCCCAGAAGAGTCATTTGTGGCCTGGGGGAGAACTTCTGTGCTTTCTTTATCTTCTGGTATTTGTTAAACGCTTACTACGCGTCAGCCATTGTACTAAGCGATAGAGTAGATACAAGACAGGTCGGACGCCGTCCCTGCCCCATGCGGGGCTCACAGTCTCACTCCCCATTTTACAGATGAGGGAACTGCGGCACAGAGAAATGAAGCGACTTGTCCGAGGTCACCCACCAGGCAGGCGGCGGAGCCGGGATTAGAACCCTGGTCTTCTGACTCCCAGGCCCAGGCTCTTTTCACTAGGCCGCGCTACTTCTTTGGAATTTTTACAAGAGACAGATTCTCCAGGGCACTGTCGGGCGGAAGGGTTATTCGAAAGCGTGGACCGCCCCTCTCCGCTTCCGTGAAAGCAGTCGGCAGACACGGTTCCCACAGCTGGGGGTTGCCTCCGGTGATCTTAGACGAGCAGGTACTCGTTAACGCCGGCCTCCCCGGTATCCCCTGCGGTGGTCTTGGCCCAGTGGGTGGAGCAGAGGGACCTGGGTTCTAATCCTGGCTCTGCCGCCTGTCCGCTGTGCGACCTCAGGCAGGTCACTTGACTTCTCTTTGTCTCGGTGACCTCATCTGTAAAATGGGGATTGAGACCGTGAGCTCGGTGTGGGACCGGGGATCGTGTCCAAACCGATTATCTTGTATCTACCCCAGGGCTTAGGACAGTGCAGGCACTGTGAGCTCATAGTGGGCAGGGATTGTCTCTCTTCATTACCGTAGTGTATTTCCCAAGCACTTAGTACAGTGCTCTGCACACAGTAAGCGCTCAGTAAATACAACTGAATGAATGAAGAAAGAACACAATTATTATCGTTATCATTACCCAACTGTTTTCAGGATTCCTGCTGAACCCGCCCACTCCCTTTGGAATTCAAAGTGCAGCTCAGAGTGAGGGAGGCTTTATCACGATATCTGCAAGTCTCTCCTTAATCCACCCTAGTGTATCTAAACATGACAGAAATCGGGCTGGGCCTAAAGGGAATCCAATGGCTTGTGAATGAAGATTCTGATGAAAAATGTCGACGGCATAAGCAGAGCACGCCTCTGGCATCCTGGCATCCGTCGCTCAGTCAGTCGATCGTATTTCTCGAGCATTTGCTGTGTGCAGAGCGCTGCACTAAGCGCTTGGGAGAGTATAACGTGACAAGAGAACAGACCCATTCCTTGCCCACAAGGAGCTTTGCCGGTTCCTAAAAATGTGGTGGTTTTGGAAACTGAGCTGCTGAGGCTGTACAGCCCATCGAAAGGAAGATGACGACGACGATATCGGTTAAGCGCTTACTATGTGTCAAGCACGGTCTTAGTCCCCATTTCACAGATGAAGTAACTGAGGCACAGAGAAGTGAAGTGACTGGAGCAAGGTCGCACAGCAGACAAGTGGTGGAGCCGGCATTAGAACCCAGGTCCTTCCGACTCCCAGGCCTGTGCTGCAGCCACTAGGCCAGGGGGTCTGGGTGGGGGCGACGGACCCAGTGACAACCTGTGGCTGTCACCTAAGCCCGTCTGGAGAAGAGCATTGTGTCCAGCCCCACTCTTTTAGGTGGATTTTCCTACTTGGGAAAAGGAACCTCCTGCAGGCGAATCGCCGAAGCAGAAGACGAGACCCAGCAGAGTAGGCCTGCCCTTTTAGATGATCCAAACCGAGGCCTCGTTCGTCGCTAGAGCCGAAAACCCTTATCCCCCCCAGTCCCTCAAGCTCTCCCGGAGGCAGAGGGAGCCAGTCGGCTACCAAGTGGCCCGGGGGGTGCCCAACTGGCATCGGGCAGGGGCCGGGCGGCTGCCCCGAAGAGCCTCCGCGACCCGGGGAGTATCTCGGGTTTGTTCTTCTTCCCCTGGCAGGTCCACGATCTGAGCAGAAGAGAGATCCTGGAGCAGGTCTTGAACAGGATCATCATCAAGTCCTCATCTCCCGTCGTCCATTTCTTAGGTAATCGGCTAGAGGAGGGTGAAGGGAACGCCTGAAGACTTCGTTATCGGGCGCTCCCTGTGTGCCGAGCACTGTACTGAGGGCTCGGGGGAATGCAACAGAGTCGGTAGACACGAGTCCGGCCCTCAAAGAGCTCACAGTCTAAGTGGCGGGGCAGGAGACAGCCATCTGTGCGCAGAGCACTGTACTAAGCGGTTGGGAGAGTACAAGCCCGGCTCTGCCACTTCTCAGCTGGGTGACTGTGGGCAAGTCACCTCACTTCTGTGGGCCTCATCTGTAAAATGGGGATTAACTGGGAGCCTCACATGGGGCAACCTCATTACCCTGTATCTCCCCCAGCGCTTCGAACAGTGCTCTGCACATAGTAAGCGCTTAACAAATACCAACATTATTATTATTATTGCATTTGACCGAGTTGGTAGACCCTTTCCCTGCCCGCGAGGAGCTTACAGTCTGGAGGGGCAGACAGACGTGAATACAAGTTGAGAATTCATTCGTTCGTTCAGTTCATTCAGTCGTATTTATTGAGCGCTTACCGTGCGCAGACCACCGTACTAAGCGCTTGGAAAGTACAATACAGCAATAAAAAGAGACAGTCCCTGCCCACGACGGGCTCACAGTCTAAGGAGAAGCAGCGTGGCTTAGTGGAAAGAGCACAGGCTTGGGAGGCAGAGAACGCGGGCTCTAATCCTGGCTCCGCCACTTGTCTGCTGTGTGACCTCGATCAAGCCACTTAACTTCTCTGTGCCTCAGTTGCCTCATCTGTAAAATGGAGATTAAGAGTGTGGGCCCCACGTGGGACAACCCGGTTACCTTGTATCTACCCCAGTGCCTAGAACAGTGCTTGGCACATAGTCAACGCTTAGCGAATGCCATTATTATTATTATTATTATTATTATTATTAAATAGGTAATTTACAGATATATACTGGTCAGGGAAGCTACCAAATGTAAAGCTATGCAGGTAAATGCAGCGGGGGGTCTGTCTCCCCTCTAGTATGTGCTTGGAAGAGTACAATAAAACAGAGTTGGTAGACACGTTACACCGTAAGCTCCCCGTGGGGAGGGACTGTGTCTACCAACTCAGTATTGTACTCTCCCAAGAGCTCAGTACAGTGTGCTGCACACAGTAAATAGTCAGTAAAATAGCCATTGATTAATTGATAACAGTACCAGATCCCAGAAGCCAAGATCCATAGCCAACCGGTCGGTCAACAGTATTTATTGAGTGCTTACTGTCGGCAGAGCACCGTACTAGGCGTTTGGAAAAGTACGGTATAATAGGGTTGCTAGACGGGATCCCCGCTCACGGCGGGGTTTACAGTCCGCCGCGGGAGATAGACGTTAAAATACATCACAGCTAAATAGTTCCCCAAATGAGGTGAAAGCGTAATCGAGAGTGGGTTTGGTCCGTCTTAGCTGTTGAGGGAGTCGGGGTCGCCTCCGCATCTGCCCTCTGTATTCTCAAGTTGGGGAGAGATCAGACTCGACTTGATGGTGTCACCCCAGCTTAGACACCCGAAGGCGTCGGCAGGAAGAGGCACTGAAATGCTTTTGTCTTCCGTCCCGTCCCGTGGGATTTGAAATGACCTTCCCTCCCAGTCTCCCGCGCCAGCTGACCGAGAATCGTGCCTTTCAGACCTGCTGTCCGGCATCGTCACGTACGCACCCATGGTCCTCCAGAGCTCTTCCTCCAAAGTCATTGAAGCCTTTGACTTCTTGCCCTTCCTGCCCCTCCATATCGTTCAAGGGCTGCTCAAGGCGGTACAGGTGAGGCCAAGGCCCTGGGGGTGTCCCAGAGGAGGGGTGGGTGGGGTTCCCCATCCCAGTCCCGTCAGCCCTACCCGGTGCTACTAAGACCCAAGCTTCTTTCCGTAGGCGGGCCGAAGGGGCCGGACGACCCCCTCCATCTCACCGGTCCGCTCTTTCTTCGTACCTCTGGCTCCATCTCTCTCTCGGTCCTTGTTTTTGTTAATGAAGCATCTGAAAGCCCTTAGATGAATTCATCGGTGGCATTTATTGAGTGCTTACTCTGTGCACAGAAGCGACAGATACGTTCCCTGGTCACAGCGAGCTTCCAGTCCAAAGGGGAATGATTTCTACATTAATATAAATAGAGGTTCCTGAAGGAGGAATTATGAACAGAAAATAATAGAGCCAATCCATCGATGGTATTTAATGAGCTCTTACTGTGTGCGGAACACTGGACTAAGCACTTGGGAGATCATAATGCAGCAGTCGGTGGACACGTTCCCCGCCCCCAGGGCGCTTCAGCTTTTACAGCCGATTTCTGGCCAGTCCCGTTTAGCCTGGTATTCAGAGGCTCCTGCTGACTCCACCGTCGAGCTGGCTGAAACAGGAAGCCGCGGAAGCCACGGGAAGCCATGGAAAGACTCCTTTACAGGCTGGGATTGGAATTCCAAGCAGTCCCGGGGGAAGACTGAGCCGGGCCGGGCAGGTCTGCTTTTGTTTAAGTCCATCCTGTCTTCTCTTTCAGCCCCTGCTCAAAGTCAGCATGTCAATGAGGGACTTCTTGATCCTTTCCCTCCGCAAAGCCATGTTTTCCAGGTGAGTAGCTCGTTTTGTGTTGTCAGAGGAAAGGCCTCTGGGATGCAGTGGATCTTGTGCCCCGGTCCAGTCCAGCCTGCGGCCAACTCTCGTGCCAAAGCCGACTATCCTGCAGATAAGCCGTTTCATGGCTCTCCGTCCCCAGACCGAGTGGCTGCCGGGCCAGAATCCTCAAGTCAGTCTTCGAAAGCAAGCCAGCCGTCGCAGTTCAGAAAAACTGCTGAGGAGATGAATGAAAACCGTACTGAACTGAAAATGAATAGTTCCTAGCCGTACAAACACCGGTAGTGCGGTTCACTGGACGGAGGGTCGGTCGAGGAGCCGGGTCTGGCGTTTTCCCCGGGGTCCAGCCGCTGGCTTGCAGGGCGGCCTCGGGCTGGTCACTCAGCCTCTCTGTGGCCTAGGTTCTCCGTTTAGAGAACGGGGATGATAATTCCTCCTCCTTCCCTGCTTCCAAGAAATGTTCTAAAAGGAATAAAAGAGGGTCTGGCAATTCCTGAACCGTTCCATTGGCAGGATGAAACATGGCCTAGGGGAAAAGCAGCATGGCCTAGTGGCACAAGCACGGGCTTGGGAGTCGGAGGGCGTGGGTTCTCATGCCGGCTCTGCCGCTCGTCTGCTGTGTGACCTTGGGCGAGCCACCTAACTTCTCAGTGCCCCAGCTGCCTCATCTGTAAAATGGGGATTGAGACTGTGAGCCCCACGTGGGCCAACCTGATTACCTTGTGTCTACCCTAGTGCTTAGAACAGCGCTTGGCACACAGTAAACCCTTAACAAATACCATTATTATTATGATTTTGCCAAGTGAGCTTCACGAGATTGACTCGTGGCTTTCACCCACAGCTTGGCCTAATGGATAGAGCGCGGGCCTGGGAGTCAGAAGGTACTGGGTTCTAGTCCTGGCTGCATGTGACCTCGGACAAGTCACTCCACTTCTCTGTGCCTCAGTCACCTCGTCTGTAAAATGGGGATTGAGACTGTGAATCCCATGAGAGATATGGACTGTGTCCAAACTGATTAGCGGGTATCTGCCCCAGCGCTTAGAACAGTGTCTGGCACATGGTAAACATTTAACAAATACAACGACAACAATAATAATAGACTGAGTCCATTATTAGAAATTCCCTTACTTTGCTATCCCTCGAAGAATCTTACAGCTCTTAGCTGTTTTAGGGCGGCCAGGATACCCTCACTGTTATTTTCATCGATACCCGAGAAGCAGTGTGGCCTAGTGGAGAGAGCCCGGGCCCGAGAGTCAAGACCTGGGTTCTAATTCCAACTCTGCCAGTTGCTTGCTGGGTGACCCTGAGCAGTCACCTACATCTCTGGGCCTCAGTTACCTCAAATGTGAAATGGGGATTAAATCCTCCTCTCTCCAATTGAGACTGTGAGTTCCATGTGGGACAAGAGTGGTGTCCAACCAGAAAAACTCATATCTTCCCCCAGCCCTTAGGACAGTGCTTGACACAAAGTAAGCGCTCAACAAAAAAAGGGAAAGGAAAAAGATGAATGGAATGGGAGGGAGTCATGGAAAATGCATTTTCCTGTAAAGAGAAATAGGGATTCAACCCCTGCAGAAAGCAAGTACCCCAACACTCCGCTGTTTCCGTCTGTGTAGTCTTAGGGGAAACCAAAGGCAGTACAACTGGGGTCATTTAATTTCACTAGGATGGTTTCCCTGATTTCATAGAATGGCCTAGATTTATTTCTAATAATAATAATAGTGGCATGCGTTATGTGCCGAGGACCGTACTGAGCGCTGGGGTAGGTAGATACCAGAGAATCGGGTCCCACATGGGGCTCCCGGGCTAAATGGGAGCCTTTTGCAGTGGAGTTGGTATTATAAATCAATCTTCTTTCTCTCCCTCTACCCGAGTCAGCCAGCTTGATAGCCGGAAGTCTGCAGTGGCTGGATTCTTGCTCCTGTTGAAGAATTTTAAAATTCTGGGCAGTTTGTCATCATCTCAGTGCAGCCAGGCGATCTGTGCCTCTCAGGTAAGACTAGCCCTGCGTGGCCCCTGAAGCGCTGCCAGCCTAGTGCCCGCGCGCTCAGCCTTGATTACGGAGAGCCCTCCCAATGCCCTCCGGACCTCAGTTATCTCATTTCATCCTCACGACATCACTGGGAAGTAGGAAGAGGTGGGTATTCTTACTCTACTTTGCGGATGAGGAGACTGGGCCACAGTGAGGCTGAGTGATTTGCTCAAGATCCTCTAGCGGGCGTTGGCGGAGCTTGGGCCCGAGAGTCTGGATCTGACTTCCGGGCGTTGGAAAAGGCTGCGTAGCTGTGCTGTGATGACAGCCCAGGAGTGAGAACCAGGAACTTCGGGTACTGCTTCCAACTTTGCCATTATCTTGCTCGTTGAAGGGACGTCTCCTCCAAGAGGCCCTCCCCGACTAGACCCTCAGTTGTTCCTCTCCCATTCTATTCATCCTTGCACTTTATTCACCCCTCCCTCAGCCCCACAACACTTATGTCCGTATCTATAATTTGTTTATATTGATGTCTGTCTCCCCCTCTAGACTGTAAGCTTGTTGAGGGAATGTGCCTAACAACTCCGTTATATTGTACCCTCCCAAGCGCTTAGTACGACGCTCCGCACGCATTAAGTGTTAATAAGTATGATTGATTGATTGGGCCAAGTGGGAAAAGGGCTTCGTCTCTGAGTTTCCAAGGCTTAAGTTCCTCAGATGCAGAGAGGTGGGGATTCCTTGATCTAAGGAAGGTATCGAGGCAGATGCATTGACTCTTTCAGGCCACTGAGATAGCATTTTGTCCATTCTTTCCAACTTGTGTCTGTAAATCTCCCTCCAACCTCACCTACTGACTTAATGTTGAAAATCACAGTGAAATTCCCTGCTGAAATAAAAGTAGGTCATACACTCCACCGTGTCAACCCCAAGTGTTCATCCGGCCCGGCACTGTCTCTCTGACGGGGACCTCGGGGTGCTCGGAGGAACTGTATCACGGTGGTCCCCTGAGCCTGCCATCTCTTTGGTTGACGTTTCCTATCAGAGCTGATTTTTCTCAGTAGCGACTCAGTAGAGAGCTGTGAATCTTTCGGAACCATTAGCCCAAAGCATCTGGTGTCCACCCGAGGCACGGTGCTGATCGGACACCTCGGTCCCTCAGACTGATCCCACCTGGCCAGTTGTTACTACGATAGCACCTTTTCCAGCAGGAGGTGGTTGAGGATAGTAGGATCCGAATTCCTTCCGCTCCGCCGGCCTTGACTGATCGGACCGGGAAGAGGGAGAGAGGCAGAAACCCATCCCGTCGCCTTTTTTAGGTCCAGGTGGACGTGCACAGCCGTTACAACTCTATGGCCAACCAAGCCTTTTGCCAAGAGATCCTAGATTGCCTGAAGAAGTGCCTGAATCAGAAGGCTGACATCCGTACCATGCTCTATGAGGTGAGAGGCCCCAGTGCCTGTAAGCTCCTTGTGGCCAGGGAGCGCGTCTCCCTACTCCGTTTCTTACCATGCTCTCCCAAAGCGTTTAGTACGGTGCCCTGCTCATAAGTAAGCGTTCGGTAAATGTCGGTAATTGATTAGTGTCGGGTGCTCCCTCTGCCTTGCGGCCTGCCAGCTTTCTTTTAGCTCACCGGTTAAAGGAGGATCCGGAGTCCCTGCCGAGAGGAGGGCGAGATGCAGCCATTTCCCAGGGAGGGGGAAGCCGTTCGCTTCCCTGCTGCCTCGGGGAACGGCGGCTGCGCCGGACTCCATCTTTCCCCGGGCTTTCCCGAGGGCGTCTGTTCCCACTGGCACCAGCTCCTGGGTTTCCGTTCAATAATAATAATAATAATAGCAGTGGCATTTGCCAAGCACTGTCCTAAGCGCTGGGGGGTATACAAGGTAATCAGGTTGTCCCAAGTGGGGCTCACAGTCTTAATCCCCGTTTTACAGATGAGGTAACTGAGGCCCAGAGAAGTTAAATGACTTGCCCAAAGTCACCCAGCTGACAAGTGACGGAGCCGGGATTAGAACCCATGACCTCCGACTCCCGGGCCCGGGCTCTTTCCACTGAGCCGCGCTGCTTCTCGTTGTCATAGTCACTGCTCTCTGACTTGCACCCTTTATTCATCCCTCCGTCAGCCCCACGGCACTTAGGCACAGGTTCATCATTTATTTATTTATTTATTTATTTGTATTAACGCCTGTCTCCCCCTCTAGACTGTGGGCAGGGGACATGTCTACAGACTCTGTTATAATGTATTCTCCTGAGCATTTAGTACAGTTCACTGCACACAGTAAGCGCTCAATGAATACCATCGATTGATTTGTCGGGGGCCCTAGAGAAGTCCTCAAGTGATATAGGCCACACCAGATTCCCATCCTACGAACCAGCAGTCTGAAAAACTAGGAAAGACTCAGAATCACCTTACTGCCCCTGCAGGTCTTTTTGACGGGGGGCAACCGAGGGCAACTTGAACCCGCCCCCCCCCCCCCCCCCCCCCGAATCCTCTGCCAACCGAAGAAGGGATTCCTTCTCCCCCAAAACCCCAGAGGAGAAACGGCAAACTTTATAAGCCATTCCTCTCCCCGGCTGATGGTATGCAGGTCGGGCCCTGACTAAATCTCAGGAGATTAGGAGATGGTTATGTGCAGCTGGCTAGTTCCCAGACCAGTACCTTTCTGTTGTTTTTCTAAAGGAGGGACCCAGAATGGAAAATTTAGATAATACCCATGGGGAGATGGTAAACTCTAATGGTAAACAACCCATTATATTAAAGGGATCCAACAGACATTTCCTCTGAGGTCTTCCCCAACTAGGCCGCCATTTCCTCCCACTCCCTTCTGTGTCACCCTTGCACTTGGATTTGCACCCTTTATTCACCCCTCCCTCAGCCCCACAGCACTTACGTACATATCCGTAGTTTATATTAAAGTCTGTCTCCCCTCAAGACTAAGTTCACTGTGGGCAGGGAAGGTGTCTACCAACCCTGTTGCACTGTACTCTCCCAAGCACTTAGTACGGTGCTCTGGACACAATAAGGGCTCAGTGAACACCATTGATCGTTTGAGAGAGACTGCCCTCGAACTCTCTCGGTAAAGGAAACACTGGTGACGGCACGTAAAGAAGCCGGGCTGTATGATCGCCACTTTACGTGGTGGAAGAACCGGTGAAGCAGCGTGGTCTAGCGGGTAGACCACGGACCCCAGAGTCCGAAGGACCTGGATTCTCATCCCGACTCCACCGCTCGTCTGCTGCGTGACCTGGGGCAAGTCACTTCACTTCTCTGGGCCTCAGTTACCTCATCTGTAAAGTGAGGGGTGAAAGCTGTGAGCCCCATGTGGGACATGGACTGTGTCCAACCTAATTAGCTTGTATCCACCCTAGTGCTTAGTACAGTGCCTGGCACATAGTGAGCACCTAACAGGTACCCCCAAAAAAGTGATGGCAAAGCAAGAGGAATGTGTCTCACCCTCTAGACTGTGAGCTTGTTGTGGGCGGGGAATGTACTGCCAACTCTGTTGTATTGGTCTCTCCGTAGTGCTTAGTGTAGTTCTGTGCGCAGAGCGTATGCTCTGTCAATACCACGGAATGAATGAATGACTTGTTCGTTTTATTACGTGAGCTAACTCGCTCCTCTTTTCAGGGATTTTATGACATCCTGCGAAGGAACTCCCAGCTGGCGAAATCCATAATGCAGACTCTACTCTCTCAGGTAAAATGTGCTCCTTGGCTGAAGACAAGGCTAACAAAGAAAATCCCTGAAGGTTGACCATGAAATTTGAAGGAGGCTGACGTGAAAACTAGAAGCTTTTCGGGGTCTAGAATTCCCCATTGAATAATAGTAACGGTCACCGTGGTATTCGTTAAGTGCCTACCGTATGTCAAGGACTGTACCAAGTGCTGGGGTACTTCCGAAATAACCAGTTACCACGTGGGGCTCAGTCTAAGTAGGAGGGAGAACAAGTATCGAATCTTCCTTCTGAAGATGAGGGAACTGAGGCACAGAACAGTGAAGTGACTTATCTCGGGGCACACAGCAGGTAAGGGCTGGAGCCAGGGCTAGAACCCAGGTCCTCTGACTGCCAGGCGTATGCTCTTTCCATTAGGCCGCACTGCTTCTCTGACCCTGAAAAACTGTGGTTTGGTCGCCAGTTACACCGGAAGAGTGCTGGGCCTTTTTCTTTTTTTTTTTTTTTAACTTCTGGGCCATCTTTCCCTGAGCATCATAATACATTTAGTCCGGCCCGTAGAGCGTGTTCTCACCACGTGTTTTGTCTAGTGCGCTGTTAGGAAATTAATGAACTCATTTGGCTATAATGTGCTGCAAAGTCTAAAGAAAAAGTTAAGGAAAGTTTTCCTCAATTTGAAGGTTTCTGCAAGAACTCAACCCCTTGGAGAGGAGAACTGGTTGTAATGCTTTCCCCCGCATCCTGTCCGGAGACCTTCTGCAATCTGAACAGGCCACGGGAGCAGACCCCAGGCCCACATCTAATGTCTGTGTCCAGGGCCAGGAAACGACCAGGGATTCGGGAATAAGCTCTCTATCATCCCTTAGTGATTTGCCAGTTTGTCGTCCATGACATTTCCTGGATCTGCCCATTCCTCTCCTTGCAAACAGCTGGCACCCTGCTCCAAACTCTTGTCAGATCACAGACTCCTGTCTCAGCCTTTTCACTGCCCTTCTTGCCTCCAGCCTTTCCCCTGTTCAGTCCACATTCCACGCTGCTGCCCGGATAATCTTGAAGCGTCGCTTGACACTCTCCACGCCTCAAAATCCTCCACGGGCTACCTAACTCTCCTTGCAATTGGCTTTAAGGTTCTCCACCATCTTTCTCCATCTGACAGATAATAATAACGGCATTTATCAAGCGCTTACTTTGTGTCAAGTATTCTTCTAAGTGCTGAGCTAGGTACAGGCTAAGTCAGACACGGTTCCAGTCCCACAGGGGGCTCGCAGTCTATGCATAAGTGCTGTGGGGCGGGGAAAGGGGTGAAGAGCAAAGGGAGTGAGTCACGGTGACGGGGAAGGGAGGGGGAGCTGAGGAAAAAGGGGCTCATTCCGCGAAGGCCTCGTGGAGGAGGCGCGCCTTCGGTAGGGCTTTGAAGTGGGGAAGAGCGATTGGCGGATTTGAGGAGGGAGGGCGTTCCAGACCAGAGGTAGGACGTGGGCCGGGGGGTCAACGGGGAGATAGGCGAGATCGAGGCACAGTGAGAAGGTTAGCAGCAGGGGAGCGGAGTGTGCGGGCTGGGATGTAGAAGAAGAGAAGGGGAGGTAAGGAGCAAGATGATGGAGAGCTTTGAAGGCAGTAGTCGGGAGTTTTTGTTTGATACGGAAGTTGATTGGCAACCAGTGGTGATTTTTGAGGGGGGGCGGTGACATGCCCTGAACGTTTCCGTAGAAGGATAATCCGGGCAGCAGAGTGAAGCGTACGGACTGAAGTGGGGAGAGGCGGGAGGTTGGGAAGTCAGGAGGCCGATGCAGTAATCCAGTCGGGATAGGATGAGTGACCGTGCTAACGTGAACGCATCTGCCATGAGGCTGTGTGATCTAGGGAAGAGACAGCTGGGAATTCGGAGATCCAGGTGCTGTGGCTCTACAGTCTCAGCGTGGGCTCGAACAAGTCCCTGACTTCTCAGTGATGATCGGCTCCTCCGTCTGACTTAGCCCGTGGGCCCCAGGTGGGACAGAGACTGTGTCTGACCTGATGAACTCTTGAATCCACCCCAGCGCTTAGAACGGTGCTCGACACGTAGCAAGCGCTTAGCAAACACCATCGTGGAGGCAGATGGGAGGTGTCCGGGAAGTGTCGTCAAGACTAAGGAAGAGGGCGTTAAGGCCCTTAGACGTACCTCGGTTGCCAGTAGCCGGTCTAGGATTAAAGCGCGGCCTGGTTGTCTTCGTTCGTTGATGGTGGCGTGAGCAACGGGGTTGGGGGCGACGGGCGGCCGTGGAGGTCGAGGGTGGCGTCGGGTCAACTGTCCGTCCTGTGAAGGAGCGCTAATACACCGGATGCTGTTTCTTTTCCTCACCTCCGTTTTGGCAGTTAAAGCAGTACTATGAACCTGAGCCTGACCTGCTGCCCCCACTGAAGCTGGAGGAGTGTATCGTGCTCCAAGGAGATCTGGTCCTGCTACAGGAACCTCTGGTGAGGGCTTGGATCGATTTTTCTCCCCAGGGATGGTATTTCTGACCGAGGAGCAACTGCCGGGGAGTGGCAAGAATGGGAGCCTGTAAATAATAACTGTGATACTTGTTAAGCCAAGCACTTGAAGCCCTGGGGTGGATACAACCTAATAATAATAATAATGGCATTTGTTAAGCGCTTACTCTGTGCCAAGCACCGTTCTAAGCGCTGGGATAGATACAGGGTTTTCAGTTTGTCCCACGTGGGGTTCACGGTCTTAATCCCCGTTTTACGGATGAGGGAACCGAAGCACAGAGAAGTGAAGTGACTTGCCCCAAGTCACACAGCTGACAAGTGGCGGAGCCGGGATTAGAACCCACGACCTCCGACTCCCAAGCCCAGGCTCTTTCCACTGAGCCACGCAGTCTCCGTCCCATACGGAGCTCACGATCTTAATCCCCATTTGACAGATAAGGCCCGGAGAAGTGAAGCGACTTGCCCAAGGTCACACAGCAGACAAGTGGCAGAGCCGGGATTACTACCCAGGTCCTTCTGACTCCCAGGCCCGTGCTCTATCCCTTAGGCCACACTGCTATAGCCAATCAATTTTTTTTTTTTTTTTGCTGGGGAGGGTGTTTGTTGAGCACTTGCTTTGTGTCAAACACCGTTCTAAGCACTGAGATAGGTGTAAGTCAGTAAGGTCGGGCACAGTCCCTGTCCCACATCCCAGTCTAAGTAGGAGGGAGAGCAGGAATTGAATCCCCATTTTAAAGTAGAGAAAACCGAGGCACAAAAAGCGCCTTGCCCAAGGTCACGTGGCAAACAGTTGGCAGAGCCAGGTTTAGAATCCCGGTCGTCCAACTCCCAGGCCTGTGCTCTTTCCTTGTTGCTGCTCAGTGGTATTACTGAGCGCTTACTGTGCGGAGAACACTGAACTGAGCGCTTAGGAGAGCATAGTCCAATGGAGTCGGTAGACGCGATCCCTTTCCACAAGAAGCCCCGCCTTGGACCCAGCTGTTATCCCTGGGAAACGGCTTCCCTTCCGCACAGGCGTCCCCCTCTCCTGGTTAGCGGGGTTTGATCCTGAACCTGGATCGGTAGCCTGGGGGGCCCAGCTACTTCTCGAGTCTACCCGCTTGCACTCTCCGCGTCACCCTTGCACTGGTATTTGCGCCCTTTATTCACCCCACCCTCAACCGCACGGCTCTTACGGACAGAGCTCTCATTTATTTGCATTAATGTCTGTCCTGTTATCGTACTCGCCCAAACACTGCGTACAGCGCTCCGCACCCAGGAAGAGCTCAGTAAATGCGATCGACCGCTCTGCAGAGTCAACGCTCGATAAATGCAAGTCGATTGATTAATGACAGCCTCCGTCTATGCCTCCAACCCCTCTCCTCGTGTTATAAAAACAACTGCACCTACTCTTCTTCCCCCCCGGCCACCACTTGGCCTAGTGGAAAGAGCGTGGGCCTGGGAGTCGGAGGAGCTGGGTTCCAGTCCCAGCTCCCCCATTTGGCTGATGCGTGACCTTGACGAAGTCACTTCACTTCTCAGTTACCTCATCTGAAAATGGGACTTCAGTGCCCGTTCTCGCTCCCCCTGAGACCGTGAGCCCCCCGGGGGGGTGCGGACCGATTATCTTGTACCTATCTCAGTGCTTAGTACAGTTACTGTGTGTCCTTGGGAAAGGCACTTCACTTCGCTGGGCCTCAGTTTCCTCATCTGTAAAATGAGGATGGAGACCGCGAGCCCCACGTGGGACAGGGATGGTGTCCAACCCGATCTCCCTGTATCCACCCCAGCTGTTAGTACAGTGCCCGGCACATACTGAGCGCTTAACAGATACCATTTCGTTATTACAGTCCTTGGCATATAGCGAACCTCTATGTACATATCGGCAATCTATTTATGAATATTAATGTCCGTCTCCCCCTCTAGACTAAGCTCCTTGTATCTGCCAACTCTGTTGTACTCTCCCAAACGCCTGCCAACTGCTTGCTCGTTATGGGCGGGGGATGTGTCTGCGAATTCTGTTGAATCGTGCTCTTCCAAGTGTTTAGGACAGTTCTCCGCACATAGTAAGCACTCGATAAATGCAACTGATGGATCGATTGATGAACAAATACTAAAATTATTATCACCTTCGATCTCTCACTCTCTAAGAGCTCCTTTCCCTGGGCCTTCAAACACACCCAGATCTCCCCATCCTAACAGTAGCTTTCTCTCGGCCCCAATTTATCCCCGCCTAGCGCCCCGTCTCCCCGCTCTCACTCTTTTCCAGACTCCTCAAACTGATCGTGTATCGCCGCTGCCTCGACTTCCTCTCCGGCTCCCTCCCCGATTTGTCATTCATTCAGTCGTATTAATGACATGATCTTAAATCCACCCCAGCGCTTAGAACAGTGCTTGACACACAGCAAGCGCTTACCATCGTGAAGTCAGATTGGAGATGCCCAGGAAGCGTCACGGCGAGACTGAGGAAGGCCCTAAAGCCATTGAGGCCCTTAGATATCCCTCGGCTGCCAAAAGATCATATGGGATTGAAGCCCTCATTTCCCCCATGGCCTCTCCCTTCCGTGTCACCTTCGCACTTGGATCCGTACCCTTTATTTGCCCCTCCCTCAGCCCCACAGCTGATGGACGGGTCCGTGATTTATTTTAACGTCTCCCTCCCCTTCTAGACTGTGAGCTCCCTGTGGGCGGGGAACTTGTCTACCGACACTGTCGTATAGTACGCTCCCAAGCACTTAGTACAGTCTCTGCAAACAGTGAGTCCTCATTAAATATCACCGGTCACTTAGAGATTTCCTCTCTCTAGATGGGTTCTTTCCACAGATTTAGGCCTTTAAGGGTTTCTTTCTTGGGGGTGGTGCGGAGATACCGGGCTTGAGTTCCGGGCATCAGCTTCCTTGGGCCTCTAATACTAATGACGATAAAAATAACCATGGTATTTGTCGATCGATTTGTTCCATCAGGACCACCTCCTGCGATGTGTCCAGCAGTGCCTGGCCTGGTACCAGAGTAAAATGCAGCACCCGCTGCAACACGAGGAGGATGAGGAGGGAGGGTTGCAGGAAGAACTGGATGACATCCTGCAGTCCGTCACCAGCCGCATGATCAAGAGCGAGCTGGAAGACTTCGAGCTGGTGAACTGGGGGCCGGGAGGGGGGTGGGGGGAGGGACGGGTGCCGAGGAAAGCACTGACTTTGGCGTTCGGACTTTCAGGACAAATCAGCCGACTTCTCTCAGGCCACCGGCGTCGGCATCAAGAATACCATCTACGCCAGCCTAGTGATGGGAGTGCTTGAGGTCCTGATTGAATATAATTTCAATATTGGCAACTTCAAGTAAGAATCCCCTTGTGGTCCCAGCCTACAGATAGTGGGAGGGTAGTACTGACGAGGGTTATTTTCTAGTAACTGTCATGAATCCACAAGGTCCTAGGAGTAGTAATCACATTTGTCCAGTGGCCACTGTCAGTCAGTCGATTGTATTTGAGTGCTCACTGTGTGCAGAGCACTGGGCTAAGCACTTGGGAGAGTACAATCTGACAATAAAACATCCCGCACCCCCAACAAGCTCACAGCCCAGAGGGGGAGACAGACAGGAATATAAATAAATAAAATGAGATACGTACATAAGTGCTGTGGGACTGGGAGGGCGGATGACCGAAGAGATCAAATCAGGGTGATGCAGAAGGGAGTGGAGAAGAGGAAGTTGGGGGTGGGGGGGAGTTTAGTCAGGGAAGGCCTCTTGGAGGAGAAGTGCCTTTGAAGATGGGGAGAGTCATCGTCTGTGGGATATGAAGAGGGAGGGCGTTCCAGGCCAGAGGCGGGATGTGGGCGAGAGGCCGGCAGCGAGACAGATGAGATCGAGGTGCTGGGAGAAGGTTAGCCTTAGAGGAGCGAAGTGTGTCGGCTGGGTTGTAGTAGGAGAGCAGCGAGGTGAGGTGGGAGGGGGCAAGGAGATCGACTGCTTTAAAGCCGATGGTAAGGAGTTTCCACTTGACACGGAGGTAGGTGGGCAACCGCTGGAGGTTCTTAAGGAGTGGGGAAACGTGTCCGGACCGCTTTGGTAGAAAAATGATCCACTGGGTTCAACGTACTGCGCTAAGCATTTGGGAAGAACAAAACAAATGAGTGACACACTCCCCGTCCACTGGTCCGGCCAGAGCGTCGAATTGGAGGTGGTGTCTTTCCCGGGAGCTTTCGTTCGAAATCCCATTCTCCCCATTGAGCTGCAGAGGTCAGAGAGAACAGACCCGCAGTGTTTTACGGTCGTCTTTCAAGCGGGGAAAAAGTTGGATAATTTTGCGGTTGGTTTTGAGTAAGGCTGCCTTTCACAGGTGCAGAGTCTAGAAGGAGAGGAAAGACAAGGGGTGACATATTGGCGAAGCCTAAGAGCTTTTGATGGTGAGGTCCACCCTCCCTGGGCTCGGATGGTACATTTGGGAGTTAATTGGATTTGCTGACTGTCCAGCAGAAATCCGACAGTCAGGTTTCTTCTTCTTTCATTATTCCCCACCTCTCTGGCTTTGTTCCTCAAAGCCAACAAGGGATTTTTTTCTTAGGGTTTCTTTTTTGTTAAATGGTATTTGTTAAATGGTTATAATGTGCCAGGAACTATACTAAGCGCTGGGGTGAGTACAGGTTAATCAGGTTGACTACGGTCTTAAGCCCCATTTTACAGATGAGGTCACCGAGGGGTCAAAAGGGACTTGGCCAAGTGTGACACCCAGCAGGCGGGTGGTGGAGCCGGGAGTAGAACCCAGGTCCTTCTGACTCCCAGGCCCGTCCTCTCTCCACTAGGCCGTGCTGCTTCTGCAGTACCTTCTAGCCATCATTCATTCGATCGGTCATCTTAACTGAGCGCTTACTGTGTGCGGCGCCCTGTACTAAGCACTCGGAAAGTACACTTGGGCAACAAATACAGGCAATCCCTACCCAACAACGGGCTCAGTCTAGAAGTCACAGTCTGTCCTCACTGAGCGCCATCCCCTCACTCACGCTGTTCCCCTGGCTTGGAACTCCTTCCCCCCCTCCGGCTCTTCAGCCAGATCCCTGCTCTCCCCACATTTACACCGTGGCTTGGTGGATAGAGCCTGGACCTGGCAGTCAGAGGTCCTGGATTCCGATCCCGGCCCCACCCTAGTGTGCTGCGTGACCTTGAGCAAGTCACTTAGGTTCTTTGTGCTTCAGTTCCTTTATCTGCAAAATGGGGGTTCAATACCTATTCTCCCTCCTACCTAGTCTGTGAGCACCATGTGTGAGCTGATAGTCTTGTATCTACCCCAGCACTTAGAACAGTGCTTGGCACATAGTAAGCGCTTGACAAATACCGTTATTATTGTCGTCATCATCCCTCAAGTTGCACCTCCTCTAACAAACCAGTTAATTCCCCAGTTACCTGAGCCATTTCATCCCTTGATTTGGCCAGCTTAGCACTTAAGAACTTATCATCCTCTGCTTAGCTTTTAGGGATATCTGTCCTCTCAGTGTTTTCATTTCGGACCTCTCCAGTTGTATATACTTTTTATGTTCATCTCCCCCATTAGCGTGTAAGTTCCTTGTGGGCTGCCAACGTGTCACTTGGTTATTCTGCAGTCCCCAAGCACCTAATACAGTGCACCACATCAAGTGGGTACTCAGTAAATGCTACATACTTGTACTGCTATTACTACTATGACGGGATTAAGGGAGAGTCGGTGGAGAACCGGGGAGTTGATTATGAGGAGTTTTTGCCCGATGTGGGAGGCCGGTGTATTCGTTCATTCATTCAGTCGTATTTATTGAGCGCTTACTGGGTGCAAAGCACGGTACTGAGCGCTTGGGAGCGTAAAACATAACAACAGACAGACACATCCCTGCCCACAGTCTAGAGGGGGAGACAGACATTAATATAAATAAATAAATAGATAAATAAGTATAGGCTTTTGAAGGGTGGAGAGATGTGTGCCTGGCAACTTTTCAGGGAAGTGACCCATATTGCAGCAGAGAGACCAACAAGGAGGCTGCTGGAAATAGTCTCGCCACACTATGGTGAGAGTTCGGTGGGTGCCGTGTCTGCTGCGTGACCTTGGGCAAGTCACTTCACTTCTCTGGATCTCAGTTCCCTCATCTGGAATTTAAACTGTGAGCTCCATGCGGGTCATGGACTGTGTCCAACCTGATTCGCACTTAGTTCAGGACTTGGCACATAGTAAGTGTGTTAACAAATACTAATTGTGCATTCCAAGCGCTTAGTACAGTGCTGTGCATATAGTAAACGCTCAATAAACACTATTGAATGAACAAATACCATTTTTAAAAAAAAAAAACCCACTGAATTTGGACCATAATAGTAGCAGTTCAGGTAGGAGAGGAAGTGGTAGAATTGAGAAAGGTGTAGCAATCGCTGCCCACGACAGGCTTACGGTCTGGAGGGGCGAGGCGGACATAATCAGTCACTGGTATTTATTGAGTGCTCATTATGCGCAGAGCACTGTAGTGAGCACTTGGAAGAATGCAATGCAAGAGTTGGTAGATTCTGAGAAGCATCATAGGGTGGTGGATTGAGCACGGGCCTCGGAGTCAGAAGATCGTGGGTTCTCATTCCGGTCCCGCCGCGTGTCTGTTGTGTGGTCCTGGGCAAGTCACTTCTCTATGCCTCAGTTCCCTGATCTGGAAAATGGGGATGAAGACTGTGAGCCCCATGTGGGTCAGGGACTGTGTCCAACCTGAATTGCTGGTAACCACCCCAGCGATTAGTACAGTGCCTGGCACAGAGTAAGCACTTCAAAAGTACCACAATTATCATTTTTATTAGACACGTTCCCTGCCCACAAGAATTGCAGACTTCTGAAACCGGGAAGATGGTGGTGTTCTCAACCAACTAAATAATTAATAGTTTTATTGTCAGTCATATTTGTCGAGTGCTCACTGTGTGCAGAGCACTGTACTATGTGCTTGGGAAAGTGTAATTCATTCAATCGAACTTATCGAGAGCTTACTATGCAGAGCACTGTACTAAGCGCTTGGAAAATACAATTAAGCAATAGAGACGATCCCTACCCAACAACGAGAGTATAGTATAACAGTATAGCAGGCACATTCCCTGCTCACAACGAGCTAACAGTCTAGAAGACACCGAACCAGCCCCTGGGATTATACAATGCAACAGAGTCGGTAGACACGTTCCCTGCCCACAGAGAGATGGGTGAGGTAGGCGGAGGAGTCGGTTTAGGAAGGAGCATTGATATATGCTGTTCTGTGATGAGCATGGCTGCTTTTCTCTTCCATCTCCAGTAAGAACAAGTTGGAGGATGTCCTGAGCCTGTTCAAGAGTTACAGCAAACTTTCCGACATCCTCAAGGAGAAAGCCGGTAAAAGCAAACCTTCGGAGACCCACAAAACGACCCCCAGCTTACTGTCCATGAGCTTCGTGTCGGTTCTGCTCAAGGCTCTGTTCAGGTGAGTCCCTTGCCGATCTGAAGGGGTCTGGAGGAGCTCGGCGAGGCAAAGATAACTGGTCTAGGGCTAAGCCCTGAGCTCTTCGAGGCTATTTCCGTGACCCGAGGTGGTTCCTACACGTTCATGAATGTGAGCAAAGCAGCATCAGAACATGCCGTGGAGGCAATCTCTGATTCCCGGGCCCCTTGGGTGCCCCAACCCGGAATCAGTCTAATCCTGGATCCATCATTTGTCTGCTCTGTGACGTTGGACAAGTCGCTTCACTTCCCTCTGCCTCAGTTACCTTGTCTGTAAAATAGGGATTAAGATTGTTGGTCCCACGTGGAGCGTGGGTTGCGTCCAACCTGATTAGTTTACATCTACCCCAGTACTTAGTAGACAGCGCCTGGCACGTAGTAAGTGCTTACCAAGAGAAGCAGCGTGGCTTAGTGGAAGGAGCACGGGCTTGGGAGTCAGAGGTCATAGGTTCTAATCCCGGCTCCGCCCCTTGTCAGCTGTTTGACCTTGGAAAAGTCCCTTCTCTGTGCCTCAGTTACCTCATCTGTAAAATGGGGATTAAGACTGTGCGCCCCACGTGGGACAACCTGATTACGTTGTATCTACCCCAGCGCTTAGACAGATACTGTTATTATTATTATTACCATTTTAAAAAAACAAACAGTGGACTTGATGATGATGATAACGGTGATGGTATTTTTAAGCACCTACACCGTGTCATGCACTGTTCTAAGCGCTGGGGTAGATACAAGCTAATCAGGTTGGACACAGTCCCTGTCCCACGTGGGGCTCACAGACTTAATCCCGGTTTTACAGATGAGGTAACTGCGGCACCGAGAAGTGAAGTGACTCGCCCAAGGTCACACAACAGGCAAGTGGCAGAGCAGGTATTAGAACCCAGGTCCTCCCGACTCTCAGGCCTGTGCGCTCTCCACTAGGCCGTGCTGCTTCCCACTTTGATGATGAGCCCAGGCTCAAATCCCGGGATTTTGCACTTCTCCATCACACAGATGGATGGTCAGCCAGGTTTGTGCTAGGAGCGTCCGCCAAGAAAGGAAATCACATTTCAGTGATTTCACAAATAAGGGAAATTACTTGCACTATGAGGGAGGCACACTGGGCCAGCACTTATGTGCATATCCGCTATTTATTTTTTTATATTAATGTCGGTCTCCCCTTCTAGACTGTAAGCTCATTAAGGCCGGGGAACGTGTCTATTAACTGGTGTACTTTCCCAAGCACTTAGTACAGTGCTCTGCAGTCAATCACTTGTATTAATGAGCACTTTGTATAGACCACTGCTCTGAGAACGCGGGAGAGTACAGTATAACAGGGTTGATAGACGTGTTCCCTGGCCACCACAAGCGTACAGCCTAGAGAGGGAGACAGGCCTTACTGTAAATGAAGAAATGACGGATATGGAAGTGCTGGGGGGCTGAGGGAGAGGTGAACAAAGGGTGCAGATCCCTAGTTGAGGGTGACACAGAAGGGAGGGGGAGAAGAGGAAATGAGGGCTTAGTTGGGGACGGCCTCTTGGAGGAGATGTGCTTTCAATTAAGCGCTCAGGAAATTCCACTGATGGTATCCCACCGGTCCAGGCAGAGGCAAAAGATATAACACGTGGGTCTGATAGGATCCAAAATATGTGGCGACTAAAGGCCGGCCAGTCCCTCAACTCGGTGACCGGAGTATTTCTGCATGCACCGGACATCTTCAAGGGCCGGGCCTCCAGTGCGCCGCACACTGTCAGCGCTTAGTACTTCTACTACTACGCTGGCCTGGGTTCAGAAGGAAGTACTACCGGGTAACTGTCAAATAACCAGAGATTTTCCTTTCCAGAATAGTTATTTAAGGGCATGGCTAATGCCAATACTGTTATAATGAGTGACGACCGGATTAATCTGAAAAAGGAAGGAGTCGTCCGATGATAAAGCCTTTTGAAGTCTTAACCGTCATGGGGCACTAGTGGCCAATCAGAGTCTGCTGGCTGCTTCTTGCCTGAAGGTTCTGTCCAGGCCAGAAGGTGGGTGGTTTCAGCTCCTACTCCCAGGGTGATTTTTAAAATTCCCCAGGGACAACGCTCAGAGCCACGAGGAGAGCCTGGCTGTCCTGAGGTCCAGCCAAGAGTTCATGCGCTACGCCGTGACCGTGGCCCTGCAGAAAGTGCAGCAGCTGGAGGAGACGGGTCAGGTGGACGGACCCGACGGCCAGAACCCCGACAAGACCTTCCACCACCTGTGTGAGATCACCCGGTGAGCCCCCCCCCCCCCCCCCCCCCCCCCCCGTTGCTCGGAGCCCCGACCTTCTCAGACGTCCCCTCTTGCCCCCTGAAGAGGGGACTGGGAGAGGGGAAGGTGGGCGCGGGGGGAGGACGGAGCCGGCCGGGGTGTTGACGGGACAGCGCCCGAGATTGTCTCTCCGAGTCCTGCCGCGGGGAGACCGAATGCCGGCCCTCCCCTCCGTCCATTTCCAGGGTCTTGCTGTGGAGGTACACGTCGATCCCCACGTCCGTCGAGGAGTCGGGGAGGAAGGAGAAGGGGAAGAGCATCTCCCTGCTGTGCCTGGAAGGCTTACAGAGGATCTTCCACATGGTGCAGCAGTCCTACCAGCCCAAGGTCAAGCAGTTCCTCAGGGCCCTGGGTAGGCACGCAAATTTTGTACTTCTGTTGGTGTTAGTATTCCCCTCTAGACTGTAAGCTCGCTGTGGGCGGGGAACGCGTCTACCAACTCTGTGGTACCGTACTCTCCCAAGCGCTTAGCACAGTGCTCTGCATACGGTAAGCGCTCATCAAATACTGTTGGAATACGACGGATTGGGATGAGCACTCTAAGTGTGTCGCCACAGCTCGGAGTTGCTAAACGGTGACGTGTGATGGTCGTATTTTTTTTTTTTAGAAATGGCACTGACTGGGCTGCGTCTGATTCAGGGGACTCAGAACAATTCCGGAAGGAACGATCGAGTTTTCTTGTTTTTAATCTGGGTAGGAATCCGGTGTAAATGTCAGAAATAGGGGGTTTATTGGAATGGTCGACCCAAATCATCAACTGTCCGGATGGAGCCTCTCTGACAGTGCTACATACTCTTTTCTAGCCCTTGCAAACGAAGGGAAAGCATTCTAAATGAACCCTTGACACCGCGGCTAGCTGTTGGCACTCTCCATGGAACTCAGGCAGCTTCATTTGTAGAGTCGGACCCTACGCCCCTCCAAAGCTTTCCAAAATCAAAAATGTTGGTTTGGTGGCAAGGACTCTGTGGGGGAACAGGAATCCTTTAATCCCAAAAGCAAGCATTTATTGAATGGCTACTGCGTGCAGAGTCCTGTCACAGGCATTTGAGAAAGGACAGTAAAATCAGGAAGCATGATCCCTGCTCTCAAGATTATAATCTAACTGGAGAATGATGGAATTTATACGCGTGATGAGCAAAAAAATTGATCAGGGATACTGTTTATCCAAGGAAACTGTAGTCTCTTTACGGAGTGGGAGGAAGAGAGATCGTTCAGGAAAAAAAAAAAAAGCAAAAGCATTATAAAAATGACAAAAACCTCCAGGGTTCACATTCCAAAATATACGTAAATCTGCTGATGGCAGATGAAGTTTCGACAACTCAACCAAATGTCCTAAATGGACCGAAGTCCGAGTTAGGGTGATTTACTAAGGAATCACCGCTGACGAGATTTATCGAGTCGACAGTGCCTCGACCACCGCATTCATTGGGTGCTTGGAACCGTACAGTAGAAATGACTTGGTCTTTGCCCTCAATTTGCGTACAGATTATTTGGGGAGGCAAGCAGATATAAATTGCCAAAAGAGTAAGGCATCGATCCAACTAATAAGAAAAGAGAAGCAATTCAACAATAGATAAGTAGATATCCGCATGATGACTAAAGTGGGTGATGACTAAACCATGAAGGTGCGTGAGTGTCAGGGACTTAAGTCCATTTTGGCAGTGACAACAATTTTTTTTAAATTACATTTTTGGGCCACTCTGTGGGATTTAGCTCCATTTTAAAATAATGCTTCCGCGGTAGAAATTGAGCTAGATTAGGTAAGGCCTTAAAAATCCAAACTACAAATAATCAGTAGCGGGGGCTAAGAAACTCAGATGGGGTAGAATTAGAACGTCTTGGGTCCTCCCATTCCGTCTTCAGGCATCTTTGTTGCCTTTCAAAATGGCGCGCGAGGAGGAAGAGGAAGCCGCCATAGGACACTCGGTTTGCAGCCGTCTCTCTTTTCACACTCCAGCGGTTTGTCTACAACGGTGGCCCCCGGACTGCGTGAAGGATCCTATTGAGGGTCGTCCTGCAGGTCACTGAACCTCATGGTTTCGATTTCCTTTCATAGATATCTCTTACGGGGAGGGTGAAGCGACAGAAATCAGCGTCACCCAGAGAGCGGCTTTCCAGATTCGACAGTTTCAGGTGAGGGGGCGTTGGGGGTAGGGCGTTGAACTCACCCTCGGGGAGGGTCAGAAAATCTCCGGGAACCTCAGGCAAGAGACCGAGCCAGTTTTCAACCCGCTCCTCTAGGTTGCAAGCTTGTTGTGAGTTGGAAACGGGTCTGCTAACTCTTTTGTATTGTACGCTGCCAACCGCTTAGTGTAGGGCTCTGCGCATAGTAAATGCTCAATAAATACCATTGACTGATCGATCCGCTACCGTGGGGAGCAGAGCGGGAACTCCTCATCAGCTGAAAGAAGAGTGGAGCGGAGAAGACCAAGGCGGAGACATGAGAGAAGGAGAGGTAGCCACAAAGAGGCCGAGGAGATCAGTCCAGTGATTTTTTTCATTGACAATCACACGAACAGTGCTAGTACCTGGTCAGACCAGTTCTCCTTCCAACTGAGGATTCTGGCAGTGGTTCCGGAATTCTTGGAGGTATTTATTGAGCGCTTACTGTGTGCAGAGCACTATACTAAGCGCTTGGGAAAATACAGTGTAATAGAGTTGGTAAACATGTTCCCAAGAGGAGCTTACGGGAACTATTAATTGGGTTAATAGTTGCCTTTTGGGACATCCATCCTCCTGGTTGGGGGTGGTTTATCTTAACTTTCTATTAGAAGTACCTAGTAAAAGCTTTTACCATCTAATCCCAACTGCTCAGGTGGCAGGTCTGAACTCTTTCTGGTTGCAAGTCCCCACAGTCCCATAAACCACTCGGAAGTGCTCGTGGATGGTTCCGCACGGGTGGCCAAATCCCCACATCGGTGCACCATCGTCTTTGGCCGGATCGAGTGGGTAGGAGCAGATTCCCCACTGGCTGAAATTTAAGATGGTGGCATCCATAATCATCCTGGGACGGCTCCCAGATCGGACACTTCTGAGGTGGTGGACTCACGATCAAGAACCCCAAGGCTAGGAGGAAAGTTAGCACTGCCATTCCTTCTGAGTAAAAGTCACTTAACTGCTGGGAACACAAAAGCCTCGTGGGGTTCATCTTCATCTTTTGCAGCGGGCAATAAGATTTGTTTTTATGTAGCACAGAAGCCGTGGCCAGAAAGGACAAGGACTGGAAGACCTTCAGTACGTCTAGGCCTCCAATTCCTAGAATAATTTAACATCCTCCCCCACCCCGTAGTTTCCTCCCCTGGGATGTTGATGCTGCCCAGATTTTGTTGGCTTCTGATCCCATTTTTCCCTCCCCAGCCTAAAGAGCCTATAGCCAGACACCTCTCCATCCTTGCCAATTGAATGCCTTTTGGTAATTCATTCATTCAGTCGTACTTTTTGAGCTCTTACTGTGTGCAATTCTGTCTTGTCTTGCTTCTATCAGAGATCCATGGTGAACCTACTAAGTGGCAGCGATGAGGATTTCAATAGTAAAGAAGGACTCATCCTCGTCACCATTTTGTCGACTCTGTCCAAGCTGCTGGAGACTACCTCCCCCCAGGTAAACCTGTCCTTCGGAGCAGGAGATAGTTGACCTAAGCTAGCCAGCCAGCCAAGGCAGAGGATCTACTGAACGTTCCTCTATACGGGGTATTGTGCTGGGCAGTGGAGGAGGGAGATCGCGGGGGCTCCCTCTTGGCGTAATTTACCATCTAGTAAGGTAAATCGGGGCAAACGAACACGCGAGCCTTTTCTTCTGTGGAAACAGTGACCCACCCTCTAAGGATTTCATTGTCTTCCCCGGTGTAGTTTGTACAGATGCTCTCTTGGACGGTCAAGATTTGTAAGGAGCACAGTGTCGGTGAGTCCCCGCTAACTTTGTGTGCCGTCTTCCCCCTAAGCAAATGGTACTTAATAAGTTGTTACCCAGTCGATCAACTGAACCTTAGTCGTTCCCTCTAGCTCTCCAGGGATGCGGGATATTCTCCACAAGGTTGTCGCCTTAACAAGACCCAGTTGAGTTTTTTGTTGTTGTTTTGTTTTTATATGGTGCCCGTTAAGCACTTACCATGTCCCAGGCACTGTAGTAAGCGCTGGGGTAGGTATAAGATCATCAGGTTAGACAGAGACCCCGTCCCACGTGGTGCTCTCAGTCCAAGTCGGAGGGAGGAGGGTCAGTCCCCATTTTACAGATGACAATAACTGCGACACAGAGAGGTGAAGCGATTTGCCCAAGTTCACAGAACTGACAAGTGGTGGAGCCGGGATTAGCACCCAGGTCCTCTGACTCTCAGACCCCTGTTCTTTCCACTAGATCACGCTGGTTCCGTAATGGAGTTGTTCTGGTAGCCTGGTTTCTAGGGTCTGCTCTCTGGGCCTTTTTATGCTCTTGAAAGATGAAAATCCTATCCCCGGGACACCGCGTTTCTGCTTGTTGCCCAAAATCCTAACCACCGCCAGTGAGGAGCTCTTGTTCGGGGCCCGCTGCTTGGTAGCCAGTAGCCACTGAAACAGCCTCCCTGTCCCCGGTGATTTGAACCTGGTCCTGTCCTTGAGGAGCGGTTAGTAGCGAGGGCCCGAATGGGGGTGTCATTGATGTCTACAGACGTTCCCCAGGACAGAAAACCTGTTTCGGGGGGGCTCGCCTGCACTCGGGCCTCAGATTCGGTCACGACCTCTTTGCCGGTGAGAGTGGCGAATTTTGAAGCAGGGGTTTGGAGTGGTGAAGCAGCGCAGGAGGGGCGGGGGCTGAAGGAGACCCGTCCGGTGGGCCCAGGGGTGTCGGCTTGAGGTCTCCGTCCACTCCCGCCGTCCTTCCCCGCTGGCCCTCCGATGGGCTGTGGACGGCCGCGCGAAGTGTAACGTGAGCCCGCAGCTCCCGAATGTTTTCCTGCCCCTTCCCAGAGGATGCCGCATTCTGCAAAGGCCTGCTGAACCTGCTCTTCAACCTTCACGTTCGGTGTCGGAGTCCCGTGAGCCTCCTCCGTGACCTCTCCCAGGATCTCCATGGGCAGCTTGGAGACATAGACCAGGTACCGCAGACCAGCCCGCTCTGTCCGGGCCTGGCGGCCGGCAGACGGGTTTCCGCTCTAAACCCGAATGAGCTCAGGTGGGCCTGACTCCCCTCTCCCTCCCTAGGATATAGAAGTGGAGAAACCAAACCACTTTGCCATGGTGAATCTGAGGACAGCAGCCCCCACCATCTGTGTAAGTGTTGGCTCTGCCCTCCGCCCCGCCCCCAAAACACGTGGGCACCTGTCCACGTCACCCCGGCCTGGGCCCTCCCACAGCGGCCGAGGAGGATTGCCAACCCAACCGTCCCCCTCTCTCTTTCCCAGTTGCTGATTTTGGATCAGGCGGAGAAGGTCTTGGACGACGTGGACTGGGTCATCGGAAGGCTGAAAGAGCAGCTGAGTCTCGAAGCCACCGCCGGTGAGGAGTCTTTTCTCAGGGGGTGGGCGGGTTTGAGGACGACACAGAGAAAGAGAAAGGAAACCTGGGACCGGCGATGGAGAAAGCACCACGTGATCTCAGGTCAGAGAGTTTGAGTAGGAGAGACCTGGGGGGGAGACGCTTATCAGGTTAGACCCTGCGTCCACATACCCGAGCCTGAATCTTTTTCCACAAATGCACCGTTGGTCTGTTTCTAAGAATCGGACCTTCAAGATAAAGCCTTGCACTGTAGTTTATTCCCCTTTCTGATCCCAGTGGCTTTAATACCTAGGCCTCCCATCGGTCAAGAGTTCTGTTCCTTGGCCTGAGGACCACAGTGCCGTCCCCAGGATCGGGGAGACTGCGGACCTCATTTCTGCCGCGGAGTCAAGCCAACGGCACCTTCGCCCCGAACAGGGGTGGGAGCCGAAGCCTTGATTTCCACCCCGGGCTCTTCCGTTCCTCCAGAAAACACGGAGGGCTCCGGTTGGAACGGCCCGCATTTCCTCTCTCGGCAGAAGAGGTCCCTCAGACCGAACTCCCAAAAGAGCCCCTCGAGAAGGCGGTCATCCTCCAGTTGGGAACGCTCATCACCGCTTTCCATGAGCTGGTGCAAACAGCCCTCCCGTCGGGCAGCTGCATAAACACCCTCCTGCAGGACCTTGGCAAGATCTACACCATCCTCACTTCGTTTGCCAAATACGTGAGTACGGGGCCTTCAAGGAGCTTACACTCTAATGGGAATAATAATGCCTGTGGTCTTTGTTCGCTGCTTCCTCTGAGCTCAGTCATTCGTACTTATCGAACGCTTACTGCGTGCAGAGCACCGTACCGAACGCGAGGGAGAGGACAGTATAACTAGCACGGTCCCTGCCCACAGCAAGCTCACGGTCTAGGTCGCGCAAGTCACACGGTCACAGTCCCGCTCCCACAGGAGCCTCACGGTCTTAAGTGGGAGGGAAAACAAGTATTGAATCCTGATTTTACTGATGAGGAAACCGAGGCAAGGAGGAGGAAAGGATCGGGCCTGCCGACTCTACGGTACCGTCCTTCGCCAGGCACTTAGTACAGTGCTGTGCACCCAGTAAGTGCTCCTTGGATACGACGTGCATACGTTAGCACCGAGGAGGATCTAAATTAAGCCCGTTAAAGGGATGATGTGACTCGGCATTGGGAATTAATCCGGGAAGGCTCATTGGAGCAGTTGGGATTCTAAAGGGGGATTTGAATGGAGGGAGAACAAGGGTCTGAAGGGGCTGGGCTGGGTCCCCTGGAAAGACAAGTTGCAAAAGCACAGGGTGTGAGAGATGACACCAAGCTAGACACAAAGCTCGTTGCAGGCAGGGAACGTGTCTACCACCTCTCTTGTACTCTCCCAAGCACTTAATTTAATGCTCTGCACACAGTAAATGCTCAGTAAATACCACTGATGGTTCTCGTTTACCAGTATCTCCAGGTCTGCCATGACTCCGTAGGGATTCCCACTCGCATGGAAAAGCTAGTGAGTGCGTCTTTTTTCGGGGTTTGCGGGGGAGAGTGGAGGAGAGGCTCCCCCTGAATTGTATTGAGGTGTCTCTCTGCTGCAGGTGAAACTCTCAGGCTCCCATCTGACCCCGCAGTGCTATGCCTTCATCACCTACGTGCAGGTAAGGGGATTCAAACACGGAGCTGAGGTTTGGATGATTTCCCTGGTCTGAGACCGGTAGGGGTGAAATCACTTTTTAAAAAATGATGATAACGTTCGTATTGTTATCGTGGTGCTTGGTAAGTGCTTACTCTGTGCCAAGCACTGAGCTATGCGCTGGGGGAGATCCAAGATACTCAGATTGGATACCGCCCCTGCCCCATATAGGGCTCACAGTCTCAACCTCCGTTTTACCGATGAGGTAACCGAGGCCCAGAAAAGTGAAGCGACTTTCCCAAGGTCATATAGCAGATGGGTGGCAGAGCCAGGAGTAGAACCCGGGTCCTCTGACTCCGAGGCCCCGACGCTTTCCCCTATCCAGTTTACCTGCTCTTCGATCAATCTTCCGTCACCCTCTTCTACAGAGAGTTAAGCAGGAGCAGGGTTGAGGTCAAACCTGTGGCCAAGTAGGAACTAGAATCTGGCTTTCTGGCTCCTGGTTGGCCCCCAGAAATGACCGGAGGTAGAACACTTTCCCTGAGAAGTTTAGAAAGCGGACGCCTCGACCAAGCGAGTAGCTCCCGGCAGAAAGATTCCAGGCCAGAGGATTTCGGTAGGAAACATTTCTGTGGGATGCAGATGTCCACAAGAAGTAGTAGAGGAGGTCACACTCACCGAGCACCCGCTAGGCCCAGAGCTGCTCTGTACTGAGCGCTGAGCCAGAGCATTCCGATTTATGAAGGATTAGGGGAGGACAGAGCAGTTGGCATTGGAAGGAGGATAACATATCTGCCTTTTCTTGGGTCTTTCGAAGCTCGTCAGTGAGTATCTGGCAAATGGGGAGAGGAAGCCATGGAATGGTAGCGGGGAACTGGAAGTGGGGGGGGGGGGGGGTGTAGCCTCATTTCTTACAAGCGGGAGGTGGCGGGGAGGGAATGCAGGGACAGTTTCTCCCATTATGGGAGGCAGGGAATGCATCTTCCGACTCTCGTAGTCTCCCAGGCGTTTAGTACAGTGCTGTGCACACGGTAAGCCT
This sequence comes from Ornithorhynchus anatinus, assembly GCF_004115215.2. Taxonomy (NCBI): domain Eukaryota; kingdom Metazoa; phylum Chordata; class Mammalia; order Monotremata; family Ornithorhynchidae; genus Ornithorhynchus; species Ornithorhynchus anatinus. The sequence continues at coordinate 21,859,972 of NC_041732.1, forward strand.
CAGTAAATATCGTCGATTGACTGTGCCCCACAGGGCAAGCTTCCAGAGCCAGTGTGTGATGACAGTCTGTCTCGATTCCCGCAGAACATCCAAAGCGAGGCCCAAAGCACTGTGGCAGAGAAAAAGGAGAAGAAGAAGAAGGAGGAGGAGAAAGAGGAGGAAGAGGACACGGAGGAGGAAGAGGAAGAGAAGGACGAGGACGCGAAGAAAGAGGAGAAAACTGCCGCGGTGGCTCCGGCTAAGGTGAGCCAACTGTGTCCGTGGTCAAGAAAGCCGTTTCTCCCCGGGCTCGGGGATTTCTCCTTTATCCCCCGGAACGGTCTTCCGTTTTCAGTGGGCTTCAGAGGGGAATGAAACACTTCGCCTCAGAAGTGGCGCGGCAGGAAAACCGTGAGAAAGGACGAGAGGTCTTGGGAACCGTTGCCCAAACTGATCCGGGCGTGCTCCTCAGTGGGAATTACATCGGGGCAGAGGCAGCCTGTGCCCTGGCGGCCCCCAGCCCGAGCTCGGTGCCCGCACGTACCCCCACCCCACCACACGCCCCAGCCGTCCCTCAACCGACAGGCTGAGTGGCAGAGGAAAAGAGGCCGGGGGTGGGCAGGGGGTTCCGCAAGGGAAGCACCCCCTGGCTCCCATTGGCGGCGGGCCCTGCTCGATCCCCGACTCCGGCACCCGGGAGCTCCCGGGTACGTGGTCCCGGGAGCCGCCCTGTCTAGACAGCGGAGGGTGATGAAGACAAGGCCGAGGGCACCATGGTGAGCATAATCATTCTCTCCTGGACTCCGCCCAAAAGGTTTGCGTGGGGACTGAAGGAATTACAGGAAAAAACTGTGATTTCCCTGGGAGCAGAGCCAGGCCAGAGGGGTCGGGATTGACTGTTGCCCGGAGCCGCTGTTGAAAGGGATGGTGGGAAGAGGTGGCGTCTCTCCACGGTTGCTCTCTGAGCTTACGGCTCATCCCCGTGGACGGTCCCAGCCGTCCACGGAGTGTAGTCCACGGAAGGGGGCGTCCCGCCCCATCGCCCCTCCCGACCGATAAGTGGGCTCCGCCGATTCCCGTGCCAGGCCCTTAAGGTGGTGCGCCATCCACCCCCAACCCTCGGAAACTTGAGGTTCCCCCGAGAGGCGGCAGTTGGCTGAGCCCGAGGCCCTCTGCCGCAACGCACTCCGAGGCCCCCCCCCCCTCCTGCTCCCTGAAGGGCTCCGCCGCCCCCGGGAGCAGTTTGGGGTTGCAGGAGTCCTCACCGTCCCGGGATCCGGCCCCCTTTGGGACGGGTCAGTGGTGAAAGGGCCCAGTAGGGCCCAGATTGGATCAAGTCGCTTCACCGGCCCGGCCCTCTCCGGGAAAGATCACATCAAACCGGGACTGGCCGGAAGCAGAACAAGCCCGATTTCTGGGTCCGGTCCCGCACTTGGCCCCAGACTCCCCTAGGGTTGCCCCCTTCCCGCGCAGCTCTGAGCCCCGATGTCTGACCTCCGTCTGTGTGACCCGCAGGTTAAGGTTTTTCAGAAGGCCAAGCCGATCCCCAACCTGATCTTCGCTATCGAACAGTATGAAAAATTTGTCATCAACCTTTCTAAAAAATCAAAGGTAACGGTTTGTCTTTCTCTGGCGTTTATTAAGCGCTTACTACGTGCCGGGCATCGCGCCAGGCGCTGGGGTAGGTACAAGTCGGTACCCAGTCCGTGTCCCACGTGGTGGGCGGGTGCTCGGTCTTAATGGCCGTTGTACAGGTGAGGTGACTGACTCAGAGAAGTCAAGTGACGTGTCCGAGATTCACACGGCAGACAGAAGTGGCGGAGCCGGGATCGGAACCCAGGTCCTTCGGTCTCTCAGGCCCGGGCTCCTCCACTAGGCCGCGGCGCTTCTCTCGCCCTGCTCTTGAGCCCAACGGTCCCAGACGGGCACTGCCCCCCGTTCCGGATGACCTAATCAGAACTGCGGTTTGAGCCCAGGCATCAGGATCACAAGCCTTGCAGGGCTGTGGGGAGACGGATTTGGGACGCGCAACACTGCCCTAATAACTGTCGTTATCTGTGAAGCGCTTACCGTGTGCCAAGCGCCGTAACTAGGTGCCGGGATAGATTTGGAATAATCAGTTCAGGCACGGTCCCTAGCCCACAAAGGGTCACAGTGTAAGTAGGCGGGAGAACAGGAATCGAATCCCCATTTTACAGATGGGGGAACTCGGGCGGTGAAAGTTCAGGGACTTGTCCGACCAGGTCACTCCGCAGGCGAGTGGCGGAGCTGGGATGGGAAGCCGGGTCCTCCGATTCCCAGGCCCGCGCCCTTCCCACTAGCCCACCCCGCTTTCTCTCGTGAGTTACCAACTTCAAACAGCCCTGCCCGATGGAGCAGTGCGGCAGGGGAGAAAACAAGAAGGGGGTGTTCTCCGGGAGGGACCGGGGAGGGAAGACGAGGGTCGGGCCGGGCCGCCCGAGGAGCGCAGCGTAACGTACCGTGTATCCCCCGTCCTCCCCCTCAGATAAACCTGATGCAGTACATGAGGCTCAGCCTGTCCCGGGACTTCAAAATCAACAAAGCCATCATGGGCAGCGCCCTCCAGGAGTCGGGCGAAACCGACACGAACCAGGTACGGTACCTTCCTGGGCCGAGGCCGGCCAGGCTACCGTTCCCGCTGGGGGTTTGCCTTCAGCGCAGCCGCTGCCGCCCAACCCGAAATCTGTCCCTCCGGCCCGGTGATCCCAGTCGCGCACCCCAGAGTCAGCTCTCGCTTGCTCCCCCCCGTCCCCCCCGTAATGGGGATAGGGAAAGCGTGGACCGCTAAATCTCACCAACTGACGACCTGCTCCCCCAACAGGGCTTTGACTGTGCTTATCTGTTCAGTGCTTAGTAATAATAATAATGTTGGTATTTAAGCGCTTACTATGGGCCGAGCACCGTTCTAAGCGCTGGGGTAGATGCAGGGTCATCGGGTTGTCCCACGTGAGGCTCACAGTCTTCATCCCCATTTTACAGATGAGGTCGCTGAGACACCAAGAAGTGAAGTGACTTGCCCGAAGTCACACAGTTGATAGGTGGAGGAGCCGGGATTAGAATCCATGACCTCTGACTCCTAAGCCCGTGCTCTTTCCACTGAGCCACGGTGCTTCTCTAAGTAGGTCGATCAGCCTCTCAGTCAACTCTATTGAGCGCTTACTGTGTGCAGAGCACTGTACTAAGCACTTGGGACAGTACGGTATAACAGAGTTGGTAGACACGTTCCCTGCCCAGCACTTTACTAAGCACTGAAATAGATACACGGGCACTTGAATTTCCTCTCTTTTTTACCCCTCCCTCAACCCCTTGGTACTTATATAAATGTCTGCAATTTATAAATTGTAAATTTATGAATTGTCTATCTCCCCGTCTAGACGATCAGCTCATTCTGAGCAGGGGATGTGTCTGCTAATTCTGTTGCATTCTCCCGCGTCCTTAGTAGAGTGCTCTCGACCTATTAGAGAAGCAGCGCGGCTCAGTGGGAAGAGCACGGGCTTGGGAGTCAGAGGTCAGAGGTTCGAATCCCGGCCCCACCGCTCGTCAGCCGTGACTGTGGGCAAGTCACTTAACTTCTCTGTGCCTCTCAGTTACCTCATCTGTAAAATGGGGGTGAAGACTGTGAGCCTCATGTGGGACAACCTGATTACCCTGCATCTACCCCAGCGCTTAGAACAGTGCTCGGCCCATAGTAAGCGCTTAACAAATACCAACATCGTTATTAATTAATGCCATTGATTGATTGCCGCACAACGGAATTGCCAGGAACCCCTTCTCCTCTGCAGACCCCTGGCCGTGGCTTGTGTGAATTATCCCTTAGGGGAAGCCTCTATTTTCATCCGAGATCTTGGGCAGCCATAAGGAATCATCATCAATGGGGTATTTATTGAGCGCTTACTGTGTGCAGAGCACTGTACCAAGCACCTAAGAAAGTGCAGTACAACAGAGTCGGTAGACAGGGTTGTCTTTCCGGCCACTTACGGCCACTGGATTCACGGGATCAAGGCCACGGCTTGAGCCTCGGCACGTGAACGATGCCACCAAGCTTTTGGTTCCGTTATCCATTTGTCAGTCGACCAGCAGTATTTACCGAGTGCCAAGCCCTGTGTTTGGCCCTTGGGGGAGAAAGAAGTAGGATTAACAGACAAGATTCCTGCCCTCAAGGAGCTTCTAGTTCCACAGGGAAGACAGATGCTAAAGTTAAACCGAGGGGTACGTACTAAACGCCGAGGGGAAAGCAAGAGCGTCCGAGTGCCGAAGAGGTGTCCGGGGTGGGACATTAATCCGTGAAAGCTTCCTGGAGGAGATGTGCTTTCAGAAAGGCTTTGAAGATGGGGAGAGCGGTGGTCTGCCGGATGCCAAGTAGGAGGGAATCCGAATTGGGAGGGGTGGAAGAGAGGAGGAGGAGGAGGAGGCCCAGTGAGTAGGGTAGCTGTAGAGAAGTAAGGAGAAACAGCAGGGAGAGGGCTAATTGAGTGCTTTAGAGCTAGCGGGTGGGAGTTTCTGCTTGATGCAGAAGGGAAATGGGCAACCATTGGAGGGTTTTGAGGCTTCAGAAAAATATCTGGGCGGCGGAGACCAGAGAAGAGGGAGAATGAAGGTAGGCGAGGAGGCCGAGGGAGTAATAAAGTCAGATGGTGATAAGTGCCCAGAAAATCCGGTTCTGGTAACCTTGGGTCCACGTGGTCCCCGGAAACCCTGACGTGGGGGGCTGACGCGCTCTGGTCCTTTCCTGGAGAAGGTGGGGAGGGGCTCTTAGGCGCTCCTGCAGTGACACGCCCTGCTCGGAGCAGCCGGGTGCCCAGAGGAAGGAAGGCGGCTTTAAGCTGGGGAGCGCTGGGAAGGAAAGACTGCAGTGCAGTACATAGTCCCACTTGACACTTTTTATTTCTTTCTCTTTCTCCCCAGAGTGTTGGGTCTGAGCAGAGCCAGGAACCAGCCAAGAAAAAAAGAAAGAAATGATCCCCACCCATTCCAAGTCACTGGGGACTCTGCAGCCGGGGTTTCCCTCTTGCCCGCAAAGCCCCGCGCTGCCTTTAATCCCCTGCAGCACCTTCACGAGAATCAGGGCCCCAAGCCGTCATCGAACCTCTGCCTCCGCCCCAGCCGGAGGGGATCCCCCCCCCCGCCCCCAAAGGCAGGCCTCTCCTCAGGGCCCCGGCTGGCGGCCGCTTAGTTTGTCTTCTCCAAAGAGCCGTTGGTGAGTTGAATTATTTGGTAAATATCCAGGGCTTCACCTGCAACGACAGCAAAGGGTTAGGTTCCCTGCTCCGGGCCCAGGTGTCCTCGGGGGCTGGGGGGGGGGGGGGGTGGCCCGAGCCAGGAGGAGGAAGACGGCAGCGAGGGGACCACGCCTGGATCCCGGGGGCTTCGGCCCTGTCGCGGGATGCCCAAAAGCTTCGAGTGAAAAGCCCGGCTGATGCACTTTGGCTTTACGTTTCCAATAAAAGTATGTTACGAAGAAAGCGGTGGCTTAGCCGAGGTTTGTGGGTCTGGGTGGGCTTTCCGGTGGCCGCTGATAAACACCCCATTCCATTCCCCTCGCCGTGAGGGCCGGGAGAGCTCTGAACAGGTAGCTCGAGGAAGCCCGGCGTTAGTCAGAGCTCGGGGGTGGAGGGGAAGGCAGCAGGGGTGGAGAACTCACCCCGGGGGATCCCGTATCTCCTTTCCATGCCAGTGGGGTTGGAGGGGGTTTTACAGTCCATGGTCACCTCCTTCCTCAGGCACCGATCAATGTCCACTGCGCTGAAAAAGGCCACAGACTGGGGCAGGTCCCGCAGGCCCAGTTTGTAGGCAAACATGCACCTGAAACAGAACCGACAGGCACCCCCTGGGATTCTGCCCGCAGCCCATAGATCCCTGCCACCGAGGGGAAAGCGGGCTGGGCTAAACCCCTCTCAAACGGCATTCTCCCTTCTCCCTCTCTCTGCCCGCTAGAAGTTGGGGGGGTCCTCCTCCCAGATCAGGCGCTGACCCCGTGGCCCCCGCTGCCAGCCGACGGCCCGAGCACCGTCCGCGGTCGGGGCGGGCCGCGCGTGACCCCCCCCCCCCAGGTCCTTACCGGGTCAGGAGGTTGGTGATCTGCAGGGCCAAGGCTGCCCGATAGCGGTCGTCCGCCCGCACCAGGTAGCGCACCTCGTCGTGGATGCTGATGCAGAAGCGGCCGTCGATGGCAAACTCTTCGAACAGCCACCTCATGGCCACCAGCATGAGGTGCAGGTAGTCCACCGCCGAGCTCTGCACCACCCAGTTCACACGGCTGGTCGCGAACTGCCAGACGGGGAGGCGAGATCGGGGAGAAGGACGTGCCCAGTGGGCAACCGCTCACTGCCACCCTGGCAGGGCCCAGAGGCCCCCAGCGGGCCGCGCCTCCCGTGCTCGGGGCAAAGGGGACGAGACCGAGGTCGGGGAGAAATGCCCCCGGAGAGCCCCGCGACCCTCTGGGAAAAGACAGCCCCCGGGAAGGGCACGCCGGAGAGTCCGGCCGTTTACCTCCCTGCCGACGGCCGCCGGCTCCAGGGCGCGACTGATGCGACAGCCCAGCACGGGGGTCCGGGGGGCGGGGGACATGGCGATGCTCTCCAGCTTGTTGAACATCTCCGACTCGGTCCCCCCGGCCCACTTGTACTCGGCCACCACGTCCCACTTGCCCCGGCGAGACCTGTGGGGGCGGAGGTCCCCGGGTCGGCCCGCTCTCCGAGCCCCCAGAGCAGCCGCCGCCACATCCGCTGCTCGGAAACGTACACTGGGGGGGGGGGGGGTTGGGGGGGTGGCCTGGGGCTGCCAGGTCCCACCGGGCGGGAGATTTGGCCACGGCGTCGGGTCCTTAGCCTCCTCCCGCGGCCAAGCGCCGCGCCTCCACCTTCCATCCCGGTCCCACCGAGGACCCTGCCCGAGGCCCAGCCGCCGCTCTGCCCCTACTGTTTGGCAGCCTCTCTCTGGATCCTCCGCAGGTCCCGCAGGGAAACCCAGCCGTCCTCCATCTCGTCCAGGGAGAGCCCCAGCTCCTTCACCAGCCACTGGCCCTCCTCGGACAGTCGGTATCTGGCGAAGGGACGCAGGGCCGGCACATGGGTGCCGGAGAACCCGGACTCCCACCTCCTATCGCCGGCCGACTTCCCGCCGGGCCCTCGGCGAGGGGTCAGAGGTGGAAGCGTGCGTCACCCCAGCGGGTTGGGGAAGAGGGCCGGGGAGGAGACGGGCCGGGCCCCTGACCTGCGGAGGCCTTTGGTGACCGCGTACATCTGCCTGGCCTTCTCGGCGGCCTCCTCGGGCGCGAGCCGGTGGTTGAACTGCATGAGCAGGCGCTCGGCGAAGGGCCGGCCGGCCCCGTAGATGCGCCCGTAGTTGAAGACCTTGGCGTGCTCCCGGCTGATGCCCACCGTGGTGGCCGTCTTGCTGTGCAGGTCGGTGCCGCTGCTCTTCTTGCCCTGCAGGGTCATCCAGCCGAAGGCGGTGGAACCTGGAGCGGGGCGGGCGGAGGGCCGCGGTGGGGCGGGGTCGCGGGGGGGCGACTCGCCCTTCCCCCAAGGCACCCCAGAAACTCCCCGCCGCCCACTCACCGTGCATCCCAGCGAAGTGGGCATCCCCGAGCACAGCCGCGATCCACAGCTCTTGCGAGTCCACGTCGGCCCCGACGAGGACGTAGCCGGGCGGGGCCTGCACCATGGCCTTGAGCTCGCTGCCCACGCGGTCCTCCTGCGGGAGAGGGCGGCGGGGGATACCGAAACCGTAACGGGGTTTAGTGAGTAAGCACCGGTAGGACAGTCACAGGCTGTCTCGCCCGGGATTCACACTCCGAGAGGAAGAAAGAAGCAGGATTTTAACCCTGCGGTACAGAGGTCCGGACAGGTTAAGTGGCCGGCCCTGGGTCGCGCGGCAGAGAAGTAGGGAATCCAGGACCGGACCGTGGGCTTCCTGACTCGCAAGCCCTCTCCACTAGGCCCCCGCCCGCTGCACGCTGGAGCTGCCCGTTTGCCAGGGCCGCCTGAGGTTGGTTAGGGCAGGGGGCAGGCCCGAGGCCGCAGGAGGACACGTACCCGGGCGTTGCTGGCCGTCAGCCAGGTGGGCTCCACGGCCCTCCGGGTGATGGTGCCCGCCGTCACCACCTGGGGCAGGATGGCCCCGTAGCGGCCCTCTTCATCGTAGTCGGGGTGCCTACGAGGGAAGCCCAGGTGCAGGGCTTAGCCTCGGGCGGGAGGCCCTCGGGCTTGGCCCACTTCCCGGCAGGCTCTCCCCACCCCCGTCCCGGCACGCCTGAGACGCTCCCGGCCCTCCCTTCCCTCGGCGGGACCCGCACCTGGTCACCGGACGAGGCAACTCGGCTCTCCGCAGCCACACGACCATCTGGGAGCTGGAGGGTGGGAGGGGATGGGGTGAGGGCGAGCCAGTGCGGATTTAAGCCCCCCCGCCCACCACCACGGGGATGGGGTGACGTCAGAGTCCCCCCCCCCCGCCCACCACCGCTCCCTGAGCCCTCGGACAGAGCAACCCGGAGAAGGCCTGGGCCCCCTCCGCCCCGAGCCCCACCCAGGGTGACCTGATGCGCTTGTGGGCATTCCTCCAGAAGGAGATCATCTTGTTGATCTCCAGGGCCCGAGGCCCGCTGGCACCACCGGGGCCCGCCTGCAGGGTGCCGTCCTCCATCTTGGGCAGGAAATCCTTGGTAAAGGGGCTGCCCACGTTACAGTTGTCTCCGTCCTGTAGGCAGGCAGAGGAGGAGGGGGAGCAGCCCGGACCACTGTCAGGAGTCGGTGCGCAAGGATCCCCTGCCGAGCTCCCATTCTCCGCTCCCCGACTGAGATGCGAAGGGGTGAGCCAGGAGTGAAGGGGTGAGGGTGTAGGATTGTGTGCTGTGGGGATTCTCTCTTATTTTAATGGCACTTGAGGACTTACTGTGTGCCGGGCACTGTCGTGAGCACTGGGTAGATAGAAAACGATCAGGGTGGACCCAGTCCCCGTCCCGCACTGGGCTCACACTCTTAATCCCCACTTTACAGATGAGGTAACCGGGGCACCGAAAAGTTCAGTGGTCTGCCCAAAGTCATACAGCAGATAAGTGGCAGAGCCGGGACGAGGCTCCCCCTCCTCGGGTCCTTCTGCTGCTGGTCTGAGGCCAGAGAAGGATCGGACAAAGACGGACCGACCGCCCCCCAGCCCGCTTTCTTCTCCCTCCCTTTTCCGCATCTCTACATCCGCCCCATCTCCTCTGAGTGTCCGAGAGCAGGCAGAGGGGGCTGGGAGAAGGACCGGGGGGCAGGATGGAGCGTGGGGGGCGGGGGGGGGGGCGAGAGATGGGGCCGAGGGAGCAATAGGGTCACCTTGTGGGGCAGCTTGAAATACCAGCAGCCGGGGACGTTCACGTCATTGTAGGGTCCGTTGCCCTGATGGTGGGGGGGCCGGCTGTCCCCCAGCTTGGTCTCCGGACCCCCGGCTTCCTCCTGTGGGGGACAAGCCCACAGGGCCTGGGTCCCCGGTGGCGCGGATGGCCGGGGCAGAACAACACGCCAGCCTGGGAAGCGGGTGCCTGGCGAGACCCCCGTGCCCCAACGCCCCCCTTCACGAGGCCCCGGGGAGATAGGTGATTCAGCGGTGGCTTTCTGGAAACCGGCGGCGGCCGGCCACCTGAGCCCCCCCCCCCCAATCCCCGGGCTCCCCAGAACGGACCCGGACAAGAAGCCTGCTCACCTGGGGCGAGGACTGGCCTGTTTTCCTGGCCGCCCGGAAGCTCCCCAGTTCCGTCTCAAGGTCTTGCTCCAAGCAGTCGAGCTCCTCCACCTGTGTCGGGGGAGAAGGGAAGGGAGAGAGGGCTGGGGGGGTGGTGTGGGGGTCACCCAAGCTGCCCCTTCCCCTGCACCCAGGCCTGGCACAGTCCGTCCCCCCAGCTCGGGGAAACACTCAGACCTTCCTTGCTCCACTCCCTCCTCCTCCCTGATTGTCTCATATCTACCGCAGCGTCTGACACAGGGCCTAGCGCATAGTAAGCACACGATAAATACCACCATTATTAGCGTTACGTCACTCCCGGCCTCGTCTTGGGCCAGTAGAGGGGCACAGTGGGGCTCCAGAAAGACGGTCTCGGAGATGCCCCAGTGAAGGGCTCGGGGCATAGTTGGGGTGGTAGGAAGGGGCCCGGATGAGCCCCTCTCTCTTCTTCCCTCTCCTGCTACCACAGAGGCCCTTCTCGGACAAAGCCCTCCTTTCTTTTTCTCCTCACTCCCTTCTGCGTCGCCCTGACTCGCTCCCTTTATTCCACCCCCGCCCCCCCAGCCCCACCGCCCTTCCGTACATTCCGTAATTTATTTATTTATATTAATGTGCGTCTCCCCCTCTAGACTGTAAGCTCAATGTGGGCGAGGAATGGGTCCGTTTATTGTTATACTGTATTCTCCCGAGGGCTTAGTATAGTGCTCTGCACAGAGTAAGCGCTCAGTTAAATACGATTGAGAATGAACGGCAAGAAAGCTCTCCTCGCGTTTCTGGGTGGGACGAGGTAAGGTCAGGGCAGGGGCGGTTAACCACATGGGGCCAGAAAACCACCCTGCCTTTTATGCCGACTCCCAAACTCACCCCGAAAGCCACGCTCCACGGATAAATGTCTTATTGTTAGAGAATAGTATAATGATATTATTATATTATAACGATATTATTAGAGAAGCAGCGTGGCTCAGTGGAAAGAGCCCGGGCTTGGGAGTCAGAGGTCATGGGTTCGAATCCCGGCTCCGCCACTTGTCAGCTGTGTGGCTGTGGGCAAGTCGCTTCACTTCTCTGGGCCTCGGTTACCTCATCTGGAAGATGAGGATTAACTGTGAGCCTCACGTGGGACCACCTCATTACCCTGTATCTACCCCAGCGCTTAGAACAGTGCTCTGCACATAGTAAGCGCTTAACAGATACCGACATTATTATTATTAGCATGTGTGCTCCGCCCGCCCCCAAGCAAGGGCTGGAGGGGGTGGAAACGAGCTGGCTGAAGGGGTCGGCAGACTGTGGTAATCTTTCCACAGGCCCAGACGGAGCTTGAGGGCTCCGATTCCCGGCCAGACCAGCGTGTGAGGCTGCCAACTGATCACTCTATTAAGTAGTATTTACTGAGCAATCACTGTGAGCTGAACGCTATACTAAGCACTTGGGAGAAAACGATACTCTGCATTGCCTACGAGCTTGAATCTGCACACTTTCAGGTGCCTGATATTCACCACCCCCCGTACACTCGACCCCACGGCACTTATGGACATATCGGTGATTTATTTTAACGTCTGTCTCCCCTCTGAACTATAAGCTCCTTGTCACGTCTGGGAGGGGATCCTGACTTGCCCGGGGGCTCCTGGAGCAGCCACCTTCGACGGGAAGAGTCGGGGGGGGGGGGGGAGCTGGCAGAGGCGGGGGTGAAAGAAGACCAGTTTACCGTCTGCCACATGGAGCTGTTGTCGGTAAGCACAAAATCCTCGCTCAGGGGCAGGGGAGTCTGCTGCTGGTCCTTGTCCTTCTCCAGGCAGTGCTCCTGGTACAGGCGCTCAATGGCTCTGGGAGAGGGAAGGCAGCCGAGGGAAGACCCGGCCCACCTCCCCCAGCATCTTCCCGGCGAGGACAGGAGCGGACTTGCGATCTGGTGTGAGTGTGGGGCCCTGCCCTGACCTCAGGGCCGCCCCCGCCACCAGCCAGCAGGGCGGGAGGGGACTGAAGGGCCCCGTCTCCTCCACTGACCGCCCCCCACCCCCACTCCGGCCCCGCAATCCTCTCTCTCGCTTGGGCAGGGTGGGTAGGAAGGCAGGGCGGACGGCGCAGAGGGGCAGGGATGCTGTGAACAACTCTACCGGCCGGGTGGGGCAGGTCAGGAGGGCCCGAAAGCGTTCACTCTACTGTCCGAGGCCTGGAGTTCAGGGCCGCTCCCCTCTCCTACCTGTGAGGGCACGACGCTGCCGCCGGATCTGGGCCCGGCTCCGGGTCCCAGGAGTCCGCTTCCAGATTGTCCTGCCGCCCGGGCACCAGGTAGCCCCAGCCGTGCTGGCCCGAATAGTGCACCGGGAAGCCGTCCCAGGTCAGAGCCATGAGCTTCGGGGTCACTTGCATCTGCAGGCTGATGAGGCTGGGGCCCGGCCCCCACCCTGGGTCGTTCAGGCGGGGACAGAGCTTCCGGTACCACCTGAGTCGGGGGACCCAGAACGGGGAGGGTTGAGAGACGGGGGCAGAGCAACGGGGGAGCGGGGGAGACCAGGCAAGGTGCGCTCTTGGGTGGGGCGGCCGGGAACGGGCAGCGGCCCCGGGACGGGTAGGGGGAAGACTCGGCGTGCGCTCTCCCTCCTCTCTCGGCCAACCCCAAGACCCACACGTTCCCGGAGGCAGGCCCAGAGCGCCCACAAGCGCCCGTGTGCACGTACCCAAAACCGCCCATCCCTGCGGCCCCGACTCCTGGGAGGTCCCCCCCGCATCCTCTGACCTCCGATCCTCCTGACCCGGAGAACGGGGGGGGGGCGGGGGGGGCCCGCCGGCCTCGCCTCTGGGTCCCAGCCGGGGGTCTCACCTCGGGTGTCCCGGCAAATGCTGGGTCCTCTTGGGCAGCAGAGATGACGTGGCCTTCAGCTGCTCGAGGCGGGCACGGACGGCGGGGCCTCTCTGCAGCTCCTCTTCCTCACTGGGGGGGCCAGGATCTACACCAGCGGGGAGAGGAGAGTCCACGGTGCCTCGCCTCTCCACGTGGCCACGCGACTCGCACCCGGGTTGACCTCAGGGCCCCCCCTTCCCACGAGAACTAGCCTGCCTGCCTCCTCCCTCTGCGCTCCTCCCGCCGCTCCTCCAACCAACCATTGGCCCCACCTGCCTGCCACTCCAATTCCGGGGGGCTCTCGGCCCCGGCTGGGGGCGTCCCGGGCTCCTCCCGCTCCGGACCCTCTTTCTTCTTCTTCCTCGCCGGCGACGGCTTCTTCATCTTAAACTCCTGTAGGTCCCATTCCAGGTCCCACAGCCAGGGATCGTCCTTGTACCTGAGGGGCCGGACCCCCACCGTCGGCAGCGGGCCCAGCCCCGGCATCAGCCCGCCCAGCTGGTAAAGCCCTCGGCTCAGGGGCGGTCGGGGGAGCGGGCAGGGGGCCGGCACGAGAGCGGCTACCCGAGGCCAGGAGAAATAGTAACAGTGATAGCAACGATGGTATTCGTTAGGCGCTCACTATGTGCCAAGCACGGGGGTAGATACAGGTTGTCCCACGTGGGGCTCACAGTCTTAATCCCCATTTTAAAGATGAGGGAACTGAAGCTCGGAGAAGTTGAGTGGCTTGCCCAAGATCACACAGCAGGCGAGCGGCGGAGCCAAGACTAGAACCCAAGTCCTCTGACTCCCGAGCCCGTGCTCTTTCGGTGTGAGCGCCGGCCACACTGGGCTGTTATGCCCACGGCGACGCCCGTGACCCCTTACCCCCGAACACGAGGCGTCCCTCAAGATCCAAGGGGAGAGGAGCCCCTCGACGGGTCGGACCACCGGTGGGCACTCTCAGTCCCGCCCCTCCCCGTGAAGCCGGACGCGGAGGCCCTCCCCCGCCCCCCGAGTCTGGTCCGCTCCGGGCCGGGTGGGGTTGGGTGCCGGGGAGGTCCGGCCCAGCCCCGGCCCGGCTACCTCTCTCCAGAGAGCAGCTGGCAGGCGTCGTTGGCGAGATCCATGAGCGATTTCTTCATCTCCCTCTGCAGCTCCTCGTAGGTGCTCTGGGCCTCCTCCAGGTAGCGCTCCCAGTTCTGGTTCACGGGCAGGTAGGACGCCCCCATCTCCAGCATCCCAGCCAGCGTCACGGGGTGGGGGCACCTGCCCCACCCGGGAAGGGCAGGCGTGAACGCGGGGGGCTGCACCCCCTCCCCCGCCCCGGGACTCCGCCCCGCGCCCACGGGCGAAGGAGCTTGAGGCCCAACAGAGGCCTCCCCGCCCTAACGCGGCCCCCCCCGTCTCGACCCCGAAGACCCAAGGAGACACCGGAGCCCGGCCTCCCGGGTCCCGGGGGGACACCGGCCGTCTCACCGCTCCAAGAAGAGAGGCAGCTGCTCCTGGAACACTTCGTGGGTGGCCTTCACGTCCAGGGCACAGTACCGCATCAGATCCTGGGGGCGCAGGCCGAGTCCAAGTGGGGCCGGGGCTGCCGGCTCCCTCTGGGAATCCCGGCCCGGATCCACCCGGCTCCAGGGCCCCCCGGCTCAGGAAGAGACGGGCAGGTCAAGTGGCGGGAGACCAAGGGGCTCCCCCGGCCCCCGCCCACCCGGCTCCCCTGCCCGGGGCCTCCCCTGGCCTCGGCCACCCACCTGGAAGTTTTCCCGGACGTCTCGCATGGAGCCCTTGACGAAGAGCTCGCGCACCTCCTTCCGGAGGGGGGGCCCCCCCACGTACAGGCCGTGCACGTCCGCCAGGTTGTTGACGCTGCTCAGGTCTAGCCAATCCCAGGCCGAGATCTGCGGAGACACGGGGCAGCCCGGCTGGCCAGGGGACGGTGCCCGCCCCCGCCCGGCTCTGGGGCCGCTGGGCTACGGTCATTCCGGTGAGGACGGCGGGGGGGGCGAGAGGGGAGCTGCGCTCCATTAAGCCCTCCCGGTAAGCCGAGTGCCCGGCGGGGAGCTACGCCAAAGGCAGAGAGGACGGAGTCCCTGTCCCAGTCGCAGTAGGGAGAAGAGCCGGTAATTAATTCCCATTTTACACATGGGGAAACCGAGGCCCACCCCGGTGGAGTGACTCATCGAAGGTCACGCGGCAGTCGGGCGGCAGAGCCGGGACTAGGACCCGGGTCTCCGGGATCCCAGGCCCACGCTCTTCCCCTTAGGCACAACGGGAGGGCTGTCGACCTGAGTTCCGGTAGCGAATGAACGAATCACGGTACGTGTTAGGCACCTACTACGTGCCGAGCACCATCCTAAGCGCTTGGGCGGATGCAGGTGAATCGACTTGCCACCTGTCAGCTGCGTGACTTGGGGCGAGTCACTTTACCTCTCTGTGCCTCAGTTACCTCATCTGGAAAATAGGGATTAAGACTGTGAGCCCCACCCGGGACAGCCTAATAACCTTGTATCTCCCCCAGCGCTTAGAACGGCGCTCGGCACACAGCAAGCGCTTTACAAATGCCACGATCATTTATTAAGTTGGACGCAGTCCCCGCCCCGCCCCCACCACTGGGGCGCACAGCCTCGATCTCCATTTTACAGATGAGGTAACTGAGGCCCCGAGAAGCGAAGGGCCCGGCCCACGGTCCCGCGGCGGACACGTGGTGGAGCCGAGGTCACTCGTTCATTCATTCACCGGTATTCATCGAGCGCTTGCCAGGTGCGGAGCGCTGTACTGAGCGCTTGGCATGTACAGATCGGTAACAGATAGAGGCAGTCCCTGCCCTGTGACGGGCTCACGGTCCAATCGGGGGAGCCGGACAGACAAGAACCATGGCCGTAAATCGAATCAAGGGGAAGAACGTCTCATTAAAACGACAGCAAATAAATAGGACCCAGGTCCTTCTGACTCCCAGGCCCGTGACTCTATCCACCGAGCCACAGCGGTAAGGGGCGCAGCCGGAGGAAGACGCCCGCCCCCCCCCAGCCCCCAACTCACCGCCGGGCCCTTGGCCTTGCCGCGGGTTTTCTTGACCTGCTGAAGCACCTCCTGGGCGCCCTTCCGCTTGCCCTGCTTGGCGGCCATCCAGAGGGTGCGCTGGAAGCCCGTCAGGCCCGAGATGGCCATGTGCATGCTCATGGTATCCAGGAATCGCATCCGAGAGCCCTGCGCACGGTAACCGGTAAGAAATAAGGATAATGATAATGAAGTCGGTATTTGTTAAGTGCTCACTATGTGCCGAGCACTGTCCTAAGCGCCGGGGGAGATACGGGGGAATCAGGCTGTCCCACGTGAGGCTCGCTGTTAATCCCCATTTGACAGATGAGGTCCCTGAGGCCCAGAGCCGTGAAGCGCCTTGCCCACAGTCACCCAGCTGACAAGCGGCAGAGCCGGCATTCGAACCCACGACGGCCGACTCCCAAGCCCGGCCTCTTTCCACTGAGCCACGCTGCTTCTCAAGTACCGCCCTCTGCACACCGTAGGCGTTCACCACGGGGCCCCGCACACCCTAGGCATTAAACGTAATCGTACTTATTGAGCACTTACTGCGTGCAAGCCACTCTGCTTCGTGCTTGGGAGAGTAGAATCTAACAACAGACATACACACGCCTGCCCGCCCACAAGCTCAGATAGTAATAATAATAACGGCGGCATTTAAGTGCTTACTATGTGCCAAGCGCTGTTCTCGGCACTGGGAAATTCATTCGCTTACACATTCATTCGATCGTATTTACCGAGCGCTCACTGCGTGCGGAGCACCCTACTGAGCACTTGGGCGAGCGGGTCGTCCTACGTGGGGCTCACGGGCTCAATCCCCGTTTTACAGATGAGGTGGGCGAGGCGCAGAGAAGTGAAGTGACTTGCCCCAGGTCACCCAGCTGACAAGCGGAGGGGCCGGAATCGGAACCCGCGCCGTCCGACTCCCAAGCCCGTGCTCTTCCCGCCGAGCCGCGCAGCTTCTCAGACAACGGCTCTCTGCCCACTGGAGGCACTGGGTAAGGGGCTGCAGAGTAGACGCTCGGTACGGTGCTTTGCGTGCAGCAGGCGCTCAGAGCGCTCTGCCCGACGTACGGCGGCGTTCTGCCCACGGGAGGTACGTACGGGGCACTCCGCCCGCAGTAAGCATTCAGTGGACCGCTCTGCCCACCAGAGACGCTCGGTTCGATGCTGCGCGCACAGTAGGCACTCGGTAAGGGGCACTCTGCACACGGTAGGCGGTCACTACAGTGCTACGCTGTCCACAGGCACCCAGTACAGAGAACGCGGCACACCAGAAAGGAGTGCTCTGCACACAGCAGGCCCTCAGGACAGCCCTCTACTGATAAAAAACGATCGCGGGGGCTGTTGAGGGCTTACTCTGCGCCAAGCACTGTTCTGAGCGCTGGGGCGGAGACGAGACAAGCGGGTTTAATACAGTCCCACACAGGGCTCACGGTCTTCATCCCCGTTTGGCAGATGACAGAACCGAGCCACAGAGGAGATGAGCGGCTGGGCCGAGGTCACCCAGCAGACGGGTGGAGGAGAGGGGATTAGAACCCAGGTCCTTCTGACTCCCGGGCTCCACCCACTAGGCCGCACCGCGTCCCACTCTACCTGCAGCAGACACTCAGCAGAGCGCTCTGCGCCCCGTGGGCAACAAGTACAGAGACCGGAGGCAGTCGCAACGGCCCTCTGCCCACAGAAGGCGCTCATTCCGGCAATGGCCACCCGGGAGGTGGCCGGTAGAGCGGTCCCTGTCCTGTGGAAGCAGCGTGGCTCAGTGGAAAGAGCAGGGGCTTCGGAGTCGGAGGTCATGGGTTCGAATCCCGGCTCGGCCACTTGTCAGCTGGGTGACCGTGGGCGAGTCGCTTCCCTTCTCTGGGCCTCGGTTACCTCATCTGGAAAATGGGGATGAAGACTGTGAGCCCCACGTGGGACCACCCCAGCGCTTAGAACAGTGCTCTGCACGTAGTAAGCGCTTAACAAATACCGACACTATTATATCGAGCCCACTCCCACCCGGGCCGAGAGGAGCTAAACCCTCCCTCCCCGGCGCCCCACTTTACATCTACTTGGACCTTCCACAGACTGGTGGAAGGGGAAACTGAGGCCCGAGAGAGAAGCTCGAGTCCCGCCGGCTCACGACCTCACCCGGCCAACGGAGAGGCCGCCCGACCCAAACGCCGTCCCGCTCCCCGGAGGGGCTCGGGGGGCGCCCCCCCCCCCCCATCCCGCCATACCCCCACCCCTCCAGGAGAAGAGGCGAGAGCCGGGCGTCGGAAAGACCTCCAGGGTCCAACTCTCCTCCCGCCGGAGAAGCAGCGTCGCCCAGTGGATAGAGCACGGGCCCGGGAGTCGAGAGGACCCGGGTTCTAATTCCGGGCTCGGCCACCTGTCGGCCGTGTGACTTTGGGCGAGCGGTTTAACTCTCCGTGCCCTCGGTTATCTCACCTGTAAAATGGGGTGTCGAGACCCAGCTCCACATGGGACAGGGACCGCGTCTAATCTGACCCGCTCCTATCTACCCCGGCGTTTAGTACGGCGCCCGGCACATAGTAATCGCTTAACAGATGCTGTGACAAAAAATAATCACGATGACAATAATGGCGACGGCATCCGTTACGCACTTGCTATGCGCCAAGCACCGTTCTGAGCGCCGGTCAGTCGGACGCGGTCCCCGTCCCACGTGGGGCTCGCCATCTTAATCCCCACTTTACAGGTCCTAACTGAGGCCCAGAGAAGTTAAGTGACTTGCCCGAAGTCTCACAGCAGATGAGTGGCGGAGCTGGGATCAGAACCCATGTCCTTCCGACAAAACGAGAAAAACACACCAGAAAAACAGGTCCAGGGCTTCCGCCCACCTCTGCCGCAGACAGGGCCGCCCCTGCCCGTCTCCGCTCGCCCCCCCACCCCCACCCCGTGGATGGCCCTCCTCGGGGGACGTGGGGGCCGGGTTCGACAGCCCCCCGATCTCAGCCCCTAGGGTTGGGGGGGGTCTCGGGTGACTTCCCGGCGGGGCCGCGGCCGGGAAGCGGGAAGCCAGCCGGTCCCACCTGGATCAGGTACTGCTCCTTGACGTGGGCCCGGTCGAAGGAGACGTTGTGGCCCACGACGAGCCTCTCGGGCCAGTCGCGCTTGGCGGAGCCGCCGGTGCCGGCCGAGGTCTCCAGGGGGATGAGGTCGGCCGGGCACAGCTCGCTGGACCAGGAGAAGCGCTCTTCCACCAGCCGCCGGCTGCACCACGAGTACCTGGCCGGGAGAGACGGCTGACCCTTCGGGGAAGGCCCGGGACCCCGCTCCTCCCCGACCCCGACGGGACCGCTCCCTCCGGGGTCCCCGGGGGGGTTGGACGACGCTCGCGACCCGGCACGGCCCCGGTCGGCATCGCCCTCCTCCTCCCGAGACGTCCCGGGGCCGGGAAACGGGGCCGAGGGGGGGCGGGGGAGTCGCCGGAGACGGTGGCAGCGCCCCGATACCGTTCACCCGTGACCGGGAGCTCGGCTTGCCCCCAAGGGGCCGGGCGCGTGACCCTCCGCCTTCCAGCAGCTGGACCCGAGGGCCGGAGGGACGCCCCGGCCGGGAGACCCCAGCTGGTCCCAACCCGGGACGCCCAGTTCTGGACCCGTGCCGGGCCGACCCCCCCCCCCCCCCGCAAAATGGGTGGCGGGGGGAGCTCGCCGGGACGGGTGAGGGGAGAGAAACGGGGCCACAACCAACTAGGGGTCCCCTCCGATCTCCAAACCAGAAGCCTGTCGTGGGCAGGGAATGCGTTCTACCCAGCGCTCCGCATCCGAGCTCAATAATCACACTGGTGATTGCGGTAGGTGTTCAGCGCTTACTATGGGCCAAGCACCGCACTAAGCGCCGGGGTGGACGCGGGTCGGACACGGTCCCCGTCCCGTGTGGGGCTCACGGTCTCAATCGCCATTTTTCAGACGAGGTAACCGAGGCCCACGGAGAGGACGTGACTCGCCCAGCGGACACGTGGCGGAGCCGGGATTAGAAGCCCCGACCTCCCGACGATCGACTCGATAGGTGCAATAATCGGCCGTCCGACCGACTCCAGCCGGTTTGGCGACCAACGCACCAGGCAGCGGGGGACACGGCCACGGCCAGGGTGGGGCAGCTCCCCTCGGACACGCAGACCTCGACGTCCAAAACCAGGGCCCGCTCGTCGGGGAACGCCACCGCCTGGCCCTCCCCGCCCGGCCCGTAGCACGTCCAGCCCTCCCTCCAGGCCCACGTCGGGGGCATCGGGGGCGGCTGGGCCTGCAGCAGCCGCTGGGCGGCCTCCAGGTAGGGAAGGCTCTGTTTCTGGGCCAGGAGGCGGAAGTGCCGGTCGAGGTCGTCCCCGTAGAGGCGGGGCAGCCGCAGGTCCACGTCGGGCAGGACCGCCACCTCCCGGCCCCACAGCCCGTGACGCCGCAAGTGCTCCACGCTGCGACGCACGGCCGCCTCCTCGGGCCGCGCCTCGGCCTCGCCGAAGATCTGCTCGTGCAGCCCCTTGGACAGCATCTGGATACGCAGCGGGTTCCGCCGCGGCGGAGGATGGGCCGGGGCCGCCTCCCGGGCCCGGTGGCTGGCGGCGGCGGCGGGCGGGGAGGCGCCCGAGGGCCGGTGCCACGGCTCGGCCCTCCGGGCGGCCGCCTTCCTCCACGGGAGGCGGCTCATCTCGGCGCCGGACCCGGCGAGGAGAAAGAGCCGGGCTGGGGGTGGGCAGACCAGCCCCCGGTGGCGCGAAAAAGCCCCAGATCCCTCTCTGCCACCTGAAAAACAAGAGGGGGCGCGTTACGATACGCTCCGGTCCGGGGCATCGCGAGGCCACGAGCGGCTCCGAGGAGGTTCTGGGCGCAGAGTTCACGGAACCCGGGGCCCGCCTTGGCCCGTCTCGGTCCCCTCCCCGTCCAGAGCCACGTCTCCTCCGGCCAGACCCCCCGGAGGTCCGGGCACCTCTTCCAAGCCCTGGGAGTCGGTGGCGGGGCTCTAGGCGGGCGGGCACCGGCTGGGGGTTTAAAAGGCGAACGGCGGACACCGGACCCCCGGGGCCAAACTCATCTCTCCACTCCTCCGGCCTCCTGTCTCTCCCCACTCCGGTCCATACTTCTCCCCGCTGCAAAGATCGTTTTTCTACACTCAGTCCACGTCGCCCCGTTCCTCAAGAACCTCCGGCGGTTGCCCATCCGCCTCCGCGTCCAACGGAAGCTCCTCCCGGCTGGTTTTAAAGCACTCGATCACCCTGTCCTCTCCTAACTCGACCCCCCCACTCTCCTACTCCAACCCAGCCCGGACACTTCACTCCTCTAATGCCGAACTATCCACCGGTACCTCCATCTTGGCTATTTGGGCACCGACCCCTCGCCCACGGCCCGCCGCTGGCCTGGGACGTCCCCGCTCCTCGAATCCGACGACTACTCTGTCCCGAGCCTTAGTAAAGGCACATTTCCTCCGAGAGGCCTTCCCCGCTAAGCCCTCCTTTCCTCTTCTCCCACTCCCTTCTGCGTCGCCCTGCCTCTTTAGTCATCTTATTCATCTCCCCTCCCAACCCCGCAGCACCGGCGTACATATCTGACATGTAGCGATTTATACCGTCTTACTCCCTCTAGACTGTAAGCTCATTGTGGGCAGGGAACGTGACTGTTGACTGTAACTCTGTGCTCTCCCAAGCGTTTAGTACAGTGCTCTGCATACAGTAAGTGCTCAATAAATCCAATTGAATGAACTCTCCCCCTCCTACCTTACCTGGCTCATTTCGCCCTCCAATCAGCCCGCACATTTTGCTCCTCCAACCCCAGTCTATTCACTACGCCTTGATGGAGGGAGGACGTGAGCCGGGGCGGGGAAGGCGGGGGGGGGAAGGTGAGACAGATGACATTTGGCATTAATAATAATAATGATGGTATTTGTTAAGCACTTAACTACGTGCCAGGGACCGTCCTATGCGCTCGTGGGGATACAGGCGGATTGGGTTGGCCACAGTCCGTGTCCCAGGTGGGGCTCGCAGCAGCGTGGCTCAGTGGAAAGAGCACGGGCTTGGGAGTCAGAGGTTTGACTCCCGGCTCTGCCACTTTTCAGCTGTGGGGCTTTGGGCTAGTCACTTCACTGGGCCTCAGTTCCCTCATCTGTAAAATGGGGATTAACTGTGAGCCTCACGCGGGACAACCCGATGACCCTGTATCTCCCCCAGCACTTAGAACAGTGCTCTGCACATAGCAAGCGCTTAACAAATGCCAACGTTATTATGATTGACTGATAATTACCAGCCAGAGGACAGACTGCCTCCCTCTCAGAGGTACTGACCGCAGGTCATTGGCGGGGCTTTTTTTTTTTTACGGTATTTGGTATCTGTGCTAGGCACCGTACTAAGCGATGGGGTAGATGCAAGCTAATCGGATTAGCCCCAGTCCCTGTCTCGCATAGGGCTTTCAGTCCCCATTTTACAGATGAGGGAACTGAGGCCCAGAGAAGCAAAGGGACTCGTCCTCTGCCTCCCAGGCCCGCGCTCCATCCACTAGGCTAGGCTGCTTTTCCGTCGGACGGGCCGGTTTTCGGGGGACCGTCCGGTTCCGGGGAGGAGTTCTGGGGTCTGCTTGAGGGCTGACCGTCCGTGGCCAACCCGGGGACGGGGGTCCCCGGCGGTGAAAAGCACCGGGCCGGGCCCGGGCGGTGTGGCTCAGTGGAAAAGAGCCTGGGCTTCCCGAGTCAGAGGTGATGAGTTCGACTCCCGACTCTGCCGCTTGTCGGCTGTGTGACTGTGGGCAAGTCACTTCACTTCTCTGGGCCTCAGTTCCCTCATCTGGAAAATGGGGATTAAGACAGTGAGCCCCACGTGGGACGACCTGATTCCCCTATGTCTGCCCCAGCGCTTAGAACAGTGCTCGGCACATAGTAAGCGCTTAACAAATACCAACATCGTTATTATGATTATTATCTCCTGCCAGGAGGCGACCCCCAGAGTGGGCAGCGAGACCCCAACACGGGCCCCCGGAACAACGCTAAGCCGCCCGTCTCCCCTTTCTGAACGGCCTCCCCGGGCCCGGACAGAGCCCACGCCCAGCTCCATCCCCAGCCTCAGAATTATAATAGTAATAACGGTATTTGTGAAGCGCTTACTATGTGCCAAGCGCTCTTCTAAGCACTCGGGTAGATACAAGGTTGTCCCACGTGGGGCTCCCAGTCTTCATCCCCATTTTACAGATGAGGTAACCGAGGCACAGAGACTGAACGGCCTTACCCGACGTCACACAGCTAAGTGGTGGGGTAGGATTCGAGTCCCCGCCCAGCCCCAGCCCAGCCAGTTCAGCCCAGTTCCAGACCAGAGCTCCCAGTCCAAGGCCCGGTCCCCGCCCCAGCCCAGCCCCCGGCCCAGCTGACCTGGTGAGTGGGGCTGCGGAGGCAGGATGGGGGCGGGAGGTGGCAAACGGCCCCTCGGGCCGGGGGGGGGTCCGGAGCGCGGAGGCCGCGGAGCCGCCCGCCGATGGCGCCGCTCTCCTCCCCTTCCGCCCCCAACCCCCCCCGCCGCCCGGGACGCACTTGGATTGGCCCGGCGCGAGCCCGGGGCGGGGCCGAGCCTTCCTAAACTCACGCGAGGCCCCGGGACTAGCGGGCGGCCGCGTGGCCTAATGGATAAGGCGTCTGACTTCGGATCAGAAGATTGCAGGTTCGAGTCCTGCCGCGGTCGGGAGACGGCAGCGCTTTTTTTAAAGTCAATAAATTTTCTCTTGGGCGGGGGGTCACTCTGCCCCGAGGATTTTTTTTTTTTTGCACAAACCGAAAGGGAGGGTTATCATTCGGAGACGCCCGAGGACCGTGTCCATCCACCTTAGCAGCAAAATGCAAGGGATATAGGTTAGGGGGACCCACCTGTGTGACCTTGGGCAAGTCACTTAACTTCTCTGTGCCTCACTTACCTCATCTGTAAGATGGGGATGAAGACTGTGAGCCCCACGTGGGACAATCTGCTTGTCTTGTATCAACCCCAGCGCTCAGAACGGTGCTTGGCGCCTAGTAAGCGCTTAATAATAACGTTGGTGTTTGTTAAGCGCTTACTAGGTGCAGAGCGCTGTTCTAAGCGCCGGGGTGGATACCCCAGTCCCTGCCCCTGCCCCACCCCCACCCCAGCCTCCAGAACAGAGCCTCCAGCACAGGCCCAGTCCCTGTGCTGATACATCAGATTGCCCCACATGAGGCTCAAAGTCTTAATCCCCATTTTACAGATGAGGGAACTGAGGCACAGAGAAGTGAAGTGACTTGCCCACAGTCACACAGCTGACATGTGGCAGAGCTGGGATACGAACCCATGACCTCTGACCCCCAAGCCCGGGCTCTTGCCGCTGAGCCACGCTGCTCCTCTCCAAATGCCATCATCCTAATTATTTTTATTCTTATAAAACCGTTGGCTTTCCACTTGAAAATCTATACAGCAAGCACAGACAGAGCACTCTTCTGGGAGACTGGGCCACTGGGTCCCTCGGGCTTCCTCAGAGCAAATTCACCCTCTGGGCTGAAACTCCCTGAGCCTTCACGTACAACAGATCACCACTCCCCCCCCCCCCCCCCCAAAGTCTTATTAAAGTCACATCTCTTCCAAGTGGCCTTCCAAGATCGAGTCCTCTTTCTTAATCGTATTTGATAAGCACTTACTATGTGCCAGGCGTTGTACTAAGCGCTGGGGTAGGTACAAGCTAATCAGGTTGGACGCAAGTCCATGTCCCACTTGGGGCTCACAGTCTAAGTGGGAGGGGGAACAGGAATCGAATCCCCATCTTACAGATGAGGTTACTGAATCACAGAGAAGTTAAGTGACTTGCCCGAGGTCACACAGCGGACGAGTGGCAGAGCTGGGATTAGAACCCGGGGGCCTCCGACTCCGAGCTCTTTCCATTCGGCCTTCTCGCTCTTCCTCTGCGGCATCTATGCGCTTGGATCTGTGACCTTTGAGCTCTTTGAGCCAGGAAAGTAGCATTAGGAATTCTTGTGGACAAATGTCCCAGAGATTGTCTCTCAAAGACGCCTACACCCAAGGATGCAGTTGTCAATCGTGCTGAGAAACAGGGTGGTCTCATGGATAGAGCCCAGAATTGTACTTTGCTGCACTGTGCAATAGCTGAATTGTACTTTCCAAGCACTTAGTACAGTGCTCTGCACTCAGTATGCACTCAACAAATACGATTAAATGAATGAAAGCACAGGCCTGGGAGTCAGAAGGACATGGGTTCTAATTCCGCCTCCACCGATTATCTGCTGTGTGATCTTGGGCAAGTTGCTTCAATTCTCCGGGTCCCAGTCCCCTCCTCTGTAAAATGGGAATAAAGACTGTGAGCCATATAGGGGACAGGGACGGGGTCCAACCTGTCTATCTTGTATCTACCCCATCTCTCAGTAAAGTGCCTGGCACATAGTAAGCACTTAACAAATACCATAAAAAAAAATTCGACAGGAGAAGGCACCCCCTGGGGATTCCACTGGGACGTTCCGGCTTCTCCCTTCCCACATTCCACATCCTCTCTCCCAGGGGCGAGGATCCTGAGAAGAAGCACAGCTTAGTGGAAGGAGCAAGGGCCCGGGAGTCAGAGACCCTGGGTTCTAATCCCGGCTCCGTCACTTGTCTGCTGCATGACCCTGGGCAAGTTACTTAGCTTCCTTGTGCCTCAGTTCCCTCGTCGGCAAAATGGGGATTCAATACCTGTTCTTCCTCTTACTTGGACTCTGAAACCCATGTGGGACCTGATTTTTCTTGTATCTACCCCCAGCAGTTAGTACGGTGCAGATAGAAAGTGCTTAACGATATGTATTGATAGTATTAATAAAATATTCTGGGTGCTATTGGCCCAGACCTCCTATACGACATTTAATAAGTACTTACAGTGTGCCAGGCAGTCTAGTAAGCACGGGGGTAAGCTAATGAGTTAGAAAGATAATGAGGTTGGACACACCCCATGTCCCACGTAATAATAATAATGGTATTTATTAAGTACTTACCATGTGTCAAGCACTGTTCTAAGCACTGGGGTAGATACAAGCGAATCGGGACACAGTCCTTATGCCATATAGGGCCTCATGGTCTTAATCCCTATTTTACCAATGAGGTAACTGAGGCACAGAAAAGTAAAATGACTTGCTCATGGTCACAGAGTTGACAAGCGGCAGAGCCAGGATGAGAACCCAGGTCCTCTGACCCCCAGGGCTGTGCTCTATCCACTAGGCCACTCTGCCTCTCCTCTGTATTGGAGGACCAAGCCGATGGCACCCTGAACTGTGGGGAGGGGCCTGGGGACGGTCTTGGGTTGTACTTAGGGAGCCTCTCCTACCTCAGAAACCCCCAGCCCCGTTGGCAGAGCAAGTCAAGTTCCATCTGAAACCCCAACCCTCTGGGCTTGATTCATTCATTCGGTCAATCGTATTTATTAAGTGCTTGCACACAGAAAGCACACAGAAAGTGCAATACCCCAATAAACAGTGACAATCCCCGCTCACTACAAGCTCACAGTCTAGTGGCCGGGGGGGGGGGGGGGGGAAGAGGGGGGATAGGGGGAGACAGACCTCAATACAAATAAATAAAATTACAGATACCTACATAAGTGCTGTGGGGCGGGGGGTTGGGGGAAGCGCAAAGGGAGCAAGTCAAAGTGATGCAGAAGGGAGTGGGAGATGAGGAAAAGTGGGGCTTAGTCTAGGGAGGCCTCTTTGAGGAGATCTGCCTTGGATAACCTTCGAAAGGAGAGAGAAATAATTGTCTGTCGATTTTGAGGAGGGAGGTTGTTCCAGGCCAGAGGGAGGACGTGGGCCAGGGACTTGGCAGCAAGACAAACGAGATGTAGGCACAGTGAGAAGGATAGCACCAGAGGAGCGAAGTGTGCAGAGTGGGTTGTAGAAGAAGAGACGTGAGGTGAGGTAAGAGGGGGCAAGGGGATGGAGAGCTTTAAAGCCAATGGAGAGGAGTTTTTGTTTGATGTGGAGGTGGATAGGCAACCACCGGAGATTTTTGAGGAGGAGGGGTGACACGTCCTGAACGTTTCTGTAGAAAGATGATCCGGGTGGCAGAGTGAAGTATGAACCGGAGTGGGAAGCTGATGCTGTAAATCTAGGTGGGATAGGATGAGTGATTACCGATGGTAGAAGTTTGGATGGAGAGGAAAGGGCGAATTTTAGTGATATTGTTTAGGTGGTACCGACAGAATTTGGTTGACAGATTGAGTATGTGGGTTGACTGAAAGAGAGGAGTCAAGGATAATGTCAAAGGTTACGGGGCTGTGAGACGGGAAGGATGGTGGTGCCGTCTACAGTGATGGGAAAGTCAGGGAGAGGACAGGGTTTGGGTGGGAAGATAAGGAGCTCTGTTTTGGACGTGTTAAGTTTGGGGTGGTAGAAGGACATCCAAGTAGAGATGTCCTGAAGGCAGGAGGAGATAATAACGTTGGTATTTGTTAAGCGCTTACTATGTGCCGGGCGCTGTTCTGAGCGCTAGCTTGTGAGCGAGATCAGGGGACGAGGTGTAAATCTGGGTATCATCTGCATAAAGGTGGTAGTTGAAGTCGTGGGAGTGAATGAGTTCTCCGAGGGAAAAAGTGTAGATGGAGAATAGAAGGGGACCCAGAACTGAACTTTGAGGGACCCCCCCCCCCCCAGTAAAGGGGTGGGAGGCGGAGGAAGAGCCTGTGCCTGACTGAGAATGAAAGGCCAGAGAGATAAGAGGAGAAACAGGAGAGGACGGAATCAGCGAAGCCAAGGTTGGATAACGTTTCCAGGAAAAGGTGGTGGTCCACTGCGTCGAAGGCAGCTGAGATGTCGAGGAGGATTAGGATGGAGTAGAAGCCATTGGATTTGGCAAGAAGGAGATCACTGGTGACCTTTGAGAGGGTAGTTTCTGTGGATTCTCGGTCCTGGATCATTCGATCAATCATATTTATTGAACACTTTTTGTGCGCGGAACACTGGACTGAGCGCTCGGGGGAGTACAACACAATAATACAAACACATTCCCTGCTCAAGCTGCGATATTTCAGCCCAAACGGATCTCTACCTTCTGCACTTAACCCCCTTTTTCCTCCATGGGGCAGCGGGGACGGCCTCTGACAGCAGGGGGAAGGGGAGGGGGCCCGACCTCTACAGCCCCCGCTCCCTGAGCCTCTTTCTGGAATGAGGCATCCGAATGGACGAGAGGGCTTCAGGAAGGAGAGACTCCCCACTCCGCCGAGCAGTCGAGCCAAGGGCTGCGGACAAATAAGGGGGTGAGACTGCGGGAAAGACTGGGGGACAGGGAAACCGAGGAGAGAGAGAGAGAGGCCATTCCTCCACTGGAACCCGAAGAGGAGCCTTCCCGGTTTTTTTCTGGAAAACACAACTTGGCCAACGACAGGCTGTGTGATGTGAGGAAAAGCACCTCCCTGCTCTGTGTCTCAGTCTTCCTGTCTACACAAAGGAGAAAGTAATCTACAGCCTCCGAATTTGTCTGCTAATCAATCAGTTGCATTTACTAAGCATCTACTGCGTGCAGAACACCATACCAAACCCATGGGTGACTCCAAAAGAATGAGAAGGCATTATTGCTACCCTCCAGGAGCTTACCATCTAACGATGGAAACCGACATTTAAAAGAGATTAAAGCTAGAGGGAGTAATAGTTTATATACATGAGATGGGTTCATTAATGTGACCTCAAGGTGTTAGGGTAACGTATGGGCATAGGTGGGGCAGAGGAGTTGAAGAGTCACTTGGAGGACATAAAGGACAGAGATGAAGGAAGCAGAGTGGCCTCATGGTTAAGGCTCAGGACTGGGAGTCAGAAGGACCTGGCTTCTAATCCCGGCTCCTCCACCTGTCTGCCGTGGGACCTTGAACAAGTCACGTTACTTCTCTGGGCCTCAGTTACCTCATCTGTAAATGGGGATTCAGAGTGTGAGCCCCATGTGGAACAGTGACTGGGTCCAACCTGATGAACTTGTACCTACTCCCAGGGGATAGAAAGACGTCTGGAGCATAATAAGCCTTTGACCTAGTAAGCACTTAACAAGACCAATAAAAAATAACAAAATAGGGCAACTATTCAGATCTCATCTCCGCAGACTTTGAATATGAGGAGAGCAGCGGTCTGCCAGCTAGCTCCTGGCCGGTGCCTTCTTCAGCACCAAGAGCAGGTACCCCAGGATTCCATTTTGACGTCAGTTCTGGTCCCCCTCCCCTGTCCACCTCCCAGGATGTGGAAAGGGAAAAGGTCAGGGCTGGAGAGCTAGGACTGGAAACCTTCTGCGGCAGAGTCTGTTGGAGGCAATTGGAGCAGTGGATAATGAAAGAGATAAAGCCTCAGAAACCCTTCGAATGTCTCGAAGATATAGTCGTAACGATGCAGTAGTGACTGAGGTTAATGATATTAATTGAGTTCTCCTCACTTTTCTGTATTTCCTTCAGAAGAGACTCTCCTTCGGTTCGAAGACAAAACAGCAGATGGAGAGATTGCTTCCACTGATCCATCAATTGCTCGGTCAATCAATCAATCTGTGTGCAGGGCAGTCTATTATACTATTGAATGAATGAATGAAAGCATAAGGGAGTGTATAAGGGAGGAAGGAGAAATGATTCTTGCCTTCAAGGAACTTACAATCCAACAGGGGAGACAGACACACAAAAAACATTAGAGAGGGAGAATAAGTGCTTAAAATGGAGAATGTAAATTGCTATGTTCCAAAGTGCTACGGGGGGTTGTGAATGTGTAAGTGCAAAGGGCTGAGATGACAGTTGGGGGGCTGTCATCAGGGGACAAGAAAAATTAGTCAGGGAAAGCCTCCCGGAGGGGCTAAGACTTCAGAGGGGCTTTGTAGATAGGGTGTGAGCCAGGGGTCAGGGGCAGCATAGCAGAGAATGAGGTACGGGGCATTAGGTTAGCTGGGGAAGAAGGATAGGAGAGACAACTGACGGAGTGGAAGAGGAGAGGAAGTCATTGAAGGTTTTCGGGGAGTGGAGAGGAGTGTGTAGAATGAGGTCATGTTCCAGGCAGCAGAGTGAAGTTTAGACTGCAGAGTGGAGGCACTAAAGGCGGGGAGAACGACAAAGAGGCTGAAACATTCATTTGCCAGAATATGGTGAACACCTGGACCGAGGTGATGGTCTTCTGGATGGAGAGAAAGGGGCAGATTCTGGAAATGTTGTGGAGAAAAAAACCAACAGAAATTAGCACCTGACAGTGTTAGGATTGTAAACTCGAATAAGCTGGCACTGGGAGATGGATTGATAGGGATAATGGGTCCAATCTATAGTTAGCAAAGAGAAGATCTCTGAATCCTAGTCAACAGTACGTACCACTGTGCCTCGCCCATTTTGCAAACCATCTATGGATATCGAACTCAGAGCGGCACCCCTAAAGGAGCTCTTCCACGTGTGGTGCAGTCCCTAACCGAAACCACCTAGAGAATATGAAAGAGAAAGAAGCAAAAGACCTCAAGACATATGATGAGGATTATTTCCTAGTGTTTTACGATTGACATTAATAGAGAAGCGGCGTGGTCTAGTGGAAAAAGCACGGGCCTGGGAGACAGAGGACCTGGGTTCTAATTCTGCCTCTGTCCCTTGCCTGCTGTGTGATCTTGGGCGAGTCACTTCACTTCTCTGGGCCTCAGTTACTTCATTTATAAAATGGGGATTAAGCCAGTGAGCCCATGTAGAACGTGAACTGTGTCCAACCTGATTAGCCTGTATCTACCCCAGGGCTAAGTAGAATGCCTGGAACACAGTAAGTGCTTGACAAATACCGCAACATATATGGTATATAATATTGCGTGTATATATATATATGTATATATATATATACACACTTATATACCTATTCCTATACATATGTATTCCCCGTATCCCCCAGGGCTTAGTACAGTACCTGGAACACAGTAAATTCTTAACAAATACCATGATATATATGGTATATAATATTATGTTTGTGTATATATAGTGTAAAAAGCCCGGGATTGGGAGTCAGAGGTCGTGGGTTCTAATCCCGGCTCCGCCGCTGGTCAACTGTGTGACCTTGTGCAGGTCACTTAACTTCTCTGAGCCTCAGTTACCCCATCGGTAAAATGAGGATGAAGACTGTGAGCCCCACGTGGCACAATCTGATTACCTCGCATCTACCCCAGCGCTTAGAGCAGTGCTTGGCACATAGCAAGCGCTATACAAATAAGCAGCATGGCTCAGTGGAAAGAGCCTGGGCTTCGGCGTCAGAGGTCATGCGTTCGACTCCCGGCTCCGCCACTTGTCAGCTGTGTGACTGTGGGCAACTCACCTCACTTCTCTGTGCCTCAGCTACCTCATCTGTAAAATGGGAATGAAGACTGTGAGCCTCACGTGGGACAACCTGATTACTCTGTATCTGCCCCGGCGCTTAGAACAGTGCTCTGCACATTATTTTGTAAATGAAATGTACATCGCCTTGATTCTATTTAGTTGCCACTGCTTTTACGAGATGTTCTTCCCCTTGACTCTATTCACTGCCGTTGTTCTTGTCTGTCCGTCTCCCCCCGATTAGTCCGTAAGCCCGTCAAACGGCAGGGACTGTCTCTATCTGTTGCCGACTTGTTCATGCCAAGCGCTTAGTACAGTGCTCTGCACATAGTAAACGCTCAATAAATACTATTGAATGAATGAATGAATAGTAAGCGCTTAACAAATACCAACAATACTATATATATATATTTGTGTGGGTGTGTGTGCGCACATACATGTATATATGTATGCATATTATTGGTACCTTGTATATTTTATATCGTAGATTGTACTCTCCTAAACGCTTAGTACAGTGCTTTGCAGACCGTAAGCCCGTAATAAATACGAATGAATGAACGAACGAACGAACGAATGAATGAATGAATGAATGAATGAATGAATGAATGAATGAATGAATGAGTGTATCCTCGGTAAACTTCGGGCCCGAAAATACCACAGCGGCCACCAGGTGGCGGTGTAACACTGCTTGTCAACCCGAGCCGAGGTCCGGATTTCTCCGGCCCGCGACTGGCTCCGGGGGTCACTCAGGAAACTCTAATAATAATAATAATAATAATGATGATGTTGGTATTTGTTAAGCGCTTACTAGCTGACAAACGCCACTTGTCAGTTGTGTGACTGTGGGCAAGTCACAACTTCTCTGTGCCTCAGTGACCTCATCTGTAAAATGGGGATTAACTGGGAGCCTCACGCGGGACAACCTGATTACCCTCTATCTACCCCAGGGCTTAGAACAGTGCTCTGCACATCGTAATAATAATGTTGGTATTTGTTAAGCGCTTACTATGCGCACAGCACTGTACTAAGCGCTGGGGGAGATACAGGGTCATCAGATCGTCCCACGTGAGGCTCACAGTTAACTTCTCTGTGACTCAGTTACCTCCTCTGTAAAATGGGGATTAACTGGGAGCCTCATGTGGGAGGATCTGATGACCCTGTATCTCCCCCAGCGCTTAGTACAGTGCTGTGCGCATAGTAAGCGCTTAACAAATACCAACATTATTATTACTATGTGTAGAGCACTGTTCTAAGCCCTGGGGTAGATAGAGGGTAATCAGGTTGTCCCGCGTGAGGCTCCCAGTTATTCTCCATTTTACAGATGAGGTCACTGAGGCACAGAGAATTTAAGTGACTTGCCCACAGTCACACAGCTCTACCCGTCATGGAACTGGCCTGGACGGACGGTCACAGACTGGGGGCATCCTGAAAGATGCTGGCAGAACAAGAGCAATTCCTTCCCAGGAATTCCTTTTCCCGGCCCCCCCTGGGGTCAGGGATTTGAGTGTCGGGGCGGGGGAGACTGGGGCGAGGAGATGGAGAGGCTGGGGAGGAAGGGGCCAGCGTGGGGAAGTCAGGGCCAGGCTGGACAGGGGTGAGGCAAGTGGCAGAGCCCACGCAATGGAGAACAGTGGGAATCCGCATCATAGCGGTCGGGTGCCAATCTGCCGTTCCGGCCTTGGAGATGTCAAGCCCTGGCGGGGGGCAGTGCCAGGGAGGGACTGGCATTCACTTATTATTATTATGGTATTTGTTAAGCGCCTACTATGTGCCAAGTACTGTTCTGAACTCTGGGGTAGATACAAGGTAATCAGGTCGTCCCGCGTGGGGCTCACCATCTTAAGCCCCATATTCCAGACAAAGGAACTGAGGCACAGAGAAGTTAAGTGGCTCGCCCGAGGTCATACAGCAGACAGGTGGTGGAGCCTGGATTAGAACCCAGGCCCTTCTGACTCCAAGGCTTGTGCTCTGTCAACTAGACCATGCTGCTTCTCTTCCAGCACTTCTTCCAGCACCGAGAGCTCCTGGAGGTGCCCCCTGCTTTCCTCAAAATCTCCCCTCCCTTTCTTCGTTTCCCAAGACCCAACCCCCAGCAATTGGGGGAGAAGTCTGCCCCTTTCCCATTCCAAGGGTCCAATTTAGAATCTTAGTCGCCTCCTACTGAAGATGAGGGAAGAGGAGGAGGTGGAGAAGGAAAAGGAGGAGGAGGAAGAGGAGGGGAAGAGAGAGGAGAAAAAGGAGGAGGAGGAAGAGGAGAAAAGTGGCCCAGTGGATGGAGCACGAGCCTGGGAGTCAGAGGACCTGGGTCCTAATCCTAGTTCAACCACTTTTCTGCTGTGTGACCTTAGGCAATTCACTTCATTTGTCTGTGCCTCAGTTCCCTTACCTGTAAAATTGAAATTAAGACTGTGAGCCCTATGTGGGACAGGGATTGCGTCCAACCTGATCAACTTGTGTAAACGCTTAACAAATACCATATATATGGTCTGGAAAATTGAGTAATGAAGGCGTTCCAAACAGGCAGGATGGAGGAGAGAGAGTGGAGAGCGGGGAACAGTTAGGTTAGTTTGAGAAGAGTGGAGAGAGTGAACTGGGAAGTAGCAGGTAAAGAGAGCAGATTTAAAGGGTGGGGTGAGTCGGTGAAGAGCCTTGAAGCCTATTTTGAGTTTTTGCTTGGTGCAGAAGAAGTCAATGGGCCAGCAGAGGATTCAGAGGGGCCGTCAGCAATAACCTAAGCCCTTTTCCTTCTCAAGGTTCTCCCAGGAAAAGGCCCTCCTTGGGCCTTGTGTTCAACGACACTAAATCCACACACCAGGAAGATGAAGGTTTTAAAGGTTTTCAATCGATAAACGGTATTTACTGAGCACTTATGGTATGCAGAGCACTGTACTTAGCACTGGGGAGAGCACAGTACCACAGAGTTGGTAGACAGGTTCCGTGCCCTCATTGGAGTTTCTTTCCCGAGAATAAAGCTCTTAGCGTTGAACGTCTGGTGAGGTCAGATTCCAAAAAACACCCCTCCTTGGGGAAGGGAAATGAGAGGTGATGACATCAGAGATTGTGCGTCCGATCCCTACTGGGTTCCCTAAAAGTCACCACCTGATTTGTTCAAATCCTGTTTCAGCAGTGCTCGATTATCTTTGATATCTTGTTCTCTCCCAGACTTTCCCATCACAGTAGATAACATCACCACTGTCCCTGTCTCACAAGCCCGTAACCTCAGCCTTATCCCCCGTTCATCTCTCTCGTTTAACCCGCAAAGTCTGTCTGTCACCAAATCCTATCTCTAGCATCTGCTCCTTCCTCTCCATCCAAATTGCCACCACCTTGGTCCAAGCTCTTATCATTTCCCATAGCCCACCTTTTTTAAAATGGTATTTGTTAAGTGCTTACTATGTGTCAGACACTGTACCAAGCTCTGGGGTAAGCCCAAGTTTAACCAGGTTGGACATAGACCATGTCCCACATAAGGCTCGCCGTCTAAATTCCCATTTTACAGATGAGGTAACTGAGGCATAGAGAAGTGAAGTTCTTTGCCCAACATCACACGGTAGACAAGTGACAGAGCCACGGTTAGAGAAGCGGCATGGCTCAACGGAAAGAGCACAGGTTTGGGAGTCGGAGGTCATGGGTTCTAATCCCAGCTCCGCCACTTGTCAGCTGTGTGACTTTGGGCAAATCATTTAACTTCTCTATGCCTCAGTTCCCTCATCTGTAAACTGTGGGACTGTGAGTCCCACAGTGGGACAACCTGATTACGTTGTATCCCCCCCAGCGCTTAGAACAGTGCTTGGCACATAGTAAGTGCTTAATGAATACCATCATCCACATCCCAGGTCCTTCTGACTTGCAGGCCTGTGCTCTATCCACTAGACCACAATACTTCTGGTGCTTCTCCTTGACTCCTGCATCACCCTCCTTGCTGACCTTCCTGTGTCCTGTCTCTCCCTTCTCTTGTCCATACTTCGCTCTGCTACCCAAGACCACTTTTTAAAAAATAAACTGTTGGGTCCACATCTCCCTAACTCCTCAAAAACTTCCATTGGCTGCCCCTCCACCTTCACATCAAATATAAATTCCTTACCATCAGCTTTAAGGTACACAATAAGATCTTCCCACTCCTACTTTACCTTGCTAATCTCCTACTACAATCCAATCCACATACCTGGCTTCTCTAAAACCAATCTACGCAGTCTTTCCTACCTCACGACAAATCCCTCACCCACATCCTCCCTTCCCTTTCCCCCTCCTGTTCTATAGCTTCTCTACCTTCAAAGCCCTACTTACATCACATCTCCTCCAAGAAGCCTTCCCTGACTGGAACACTTCTTATTCAACCCACCCCCCTGCTCCACAGAATTTATGTTCCTATATACTGCTCCTATCTGTAATTTATTTTAACATTATCTGTTTAGTTTAACATCTGTCTCCCCCTCTAGACCGTAAACTCCTTGTGAGCAGGGATAACAACAAACCACATAGCCAAGACCCACCCTTTCCTCTCCATCCAAACGGCTACCACGTTAGTACAAATCACTCATCCTGTCCAGACTGGATTACTGCATCAGCATTCTTTCTGATCTCCCAACCTCCTGCCTCTCCCCACTTCAGTCTACACTTCACTCTGCTGCCCAGATTATCTATCTACAGAAACACTCTGGGCGAGTCATTCCCCTCCTCAAAAATCTCCAGTGGTTGCCTATCAACTTTCATTATGAAGCAAAAACTCCTCTCTAGGCTTCAAAGCCCCCTCCTACCTCACCTCCCTTCTCTCTTTCTCCAGCCCAGCCTGCACACTCTGCTCCTCTGCCGCTAATCTCCTCACGGTGCTTCGTCTGTCCCGCCGTCGACCCCTGGCCCATGTCCTACCGCTGTCCTGGAACGCCCTCCCTTCTCACAGCTGCCAAACTAGCCCAGTTCCCCCCTTCAAAGCCCTACTGAAAGCTCACCTCCTCCAAGAGGCCTTCCCAGACTGAGCCTCCCTTTTTCTCTGCTCCTCCTCCCCTTCCCATCGCCCCTACTCCCTCCCTCTGCTCTACCCTCCTCCCTGCCCCACAACTCTTGTGCATAGATGTACATATTTATTATTCTATTTATTTTATTAATGATTAATGATATATTTCTCTTTATTTATTTTGATGCTATTGATGCCTGTCTACTTGTTTTGTTTTGTTGTCTGTATCCCCGCTTCTAGACTGTGAGCCCATTGTTGGGTAGGGATTGCCTGTATGTGTTGCCGAATTATGCTTTCCAAGTGCTTAGTACAGTGCTCTGCACACAGTAAGCGCTCAGTAAATATGATTGAATGAATGAAGCAACTCTACTGTACTGTACTCTTCCAAGTGCTTCCCAGGGCTCTCTCCCAAATGGAAGCAGAGTGGAAAGAGCATTGGCCTGGGAGTCTGAGGGTCTGGGTTTTAATCTCTTTGCTGTGTGACCTTGAGCAAGTCACTTAATTTCTCTGTGCCTCAGTTCCCTCATCTGCCAAATTCATGCTCTTGCTCTTACTTGGACTGCGAGCTCCATGGGGGACCTGATTATCTTAGAGAAGCAGCGTGGTTTAACGGATAGAGCACAGGCTTGAGAGTCAGGGGACCTGTGTTCTAATCCCAGCTCCTCCACGTGTCTGCTGTGTGACCATGGGCAAGTCACTTCACTTCTTTGTGCCTCAGTTACCTCATCTGTAAAATGGGGATTAAGACTGAGAACCTCACATCGGGCAGGGACTCTGTCCAACCTGATTAGCTTGTATCCACCTTAGTGCTCAGTACAGTTCCTGGCACATAGTAATCGCTTAAAAATACCAAAGAAAAGCACTTAGAACAGTGTCTGTACACAATAAGCATTCAATAAATACTATCGGTTGAGTGTCTGATTGTCCCAGATCCACTACTCAACAGCTGTCAAAAAATCCATCGGCAGCTGACTAAGAATACCTTTCAAGTTGTTTTTCATTTCCTCACCCAGTGAGATCCTAGCAGACGGGCGGAGGAAGGAGGTGCCTTACATCTTTTAACCAAAGCATTAGATGTCTCATCAGAACCTTGTTGGGCATGTCAGCTCTGCCCAGAAAAACTGTGAATAAGGATATTGGCACCTCCCAGGTGTTCTGGCTGCAGCTGGATATCAAAGACACTAAAATGCAGACATGCATTTCTCTGTTTCCGTCAGCACGAGGGCAGAGCCATAACTATAGTTGGTTCTCAGGGGGACTCGGGCTAAATGGAGGGGTGGTTTAAGGACCGGCTACCCCAGTGCTGGGCAATTCGTTTACTCAATCGGTGGTATTTATTGAGCAACTAATCTGTGCAGAGCACTGTAACAATAATAATGGTATTCGTTAAGCGCTTACTATGTGCCAAGCGCCGTTCTAAGAGCTGGAGGGGGATGCAAGGTAATCAGGTGGGGCCCACAGTCTTAATCCCCATTCTACAGAGGAGGGAACTGAGGTGCAGAGAAGTGAAGTGATTTGCCCAAAGTCACCCAGCTGACAAGTGGCGGAGCTGGGATTAGAACCCGTGACCTCTGACTCTCAAGCCCCTGCTCTTTCCACTGAGCCACACTGCTTCTTTACACACTAAACACTTGGGAGAGCCCAATAGAGTTAGTAGGCTTGAGCTGGGGGGAGAGATTCTGAAATAAATTGCAGGTGGGAAGAAGTAATAAAGTACCAGGACATGTACCTAAGTGCTATGGGGGAGATGGGAGTGAGTAGTCAAGTGCTTAGAGGAGGGATACAGACACTCATTTTAATAAATGAATTGCAGATAGGTCCATAAATGCTGGTGGGGCCGAGGGAGGGGTGAATAAAGGGTGTAGAATCAAGTGCAAAGGTGACAGAGAAGATAGTGGGAAAGGGGAAGTGAGGGTTTAGTTAGGGAAGGCCTCTTGGAGGAGATGTGCTTTTAATAAGGGTGAAAAGGTTCTCATCTTTTGGGTGTGAAGAGGCCAGAGGCAGGAAGTGGACAAAAGGTTGGCGGCAGGCCAAGCACTGTACCAAGCACTATGTGCCAAGCACTGGACTAAGCGCTGGGGTAGATTCAAGATAATCGGGTCCCATTTGGGGCTCACAGTCTAAATAGGAGCACAGACAGGTATTTGAATCCCCATTTTAACTGAGGTACAGGGAAGTTAAATGACTCACCCCAAGTCACACCGTAGGGAAGTGGCGGAGCTGCGATTAGAACCCAAGTCCTCTGACTTTCGGGGCTGTGCTCTTTCCACTAGGCCACGCTGCTTCTCTCTGTCCTTTGAATTCAAAGGATTTGTCGTAGATGGTGAAACTGAACATGGGTTGCATGAACCCCTGAAGAGACCAGTGAGAGACTTATATTCCCAACCACACGCTGTACACCTAAAGACGTTCCTTTGTTGTGCTGTAATGTTCTGTTACGTGCTTCTTTGACTCACGATCTGCTCGACACTTGTCCTGTAAAGGAGTCACTCCTTCCTCCGTTGCAGCATGCCACGCTGGTCTGTCTGCTGCCGTTCTTTCCCGGCTTTCGGCCGAGATACTACGAGGTCTGAAGCTTCACTTTCTTGTATCCTTCAAGTGTTTCTTCCATCTATCCTGGTTTCTGTCTCCCCTTTCCAACTCCCCACTCGGCAGCTGTTCTGGTCTCAGATGGCCACCCATCATCCTCCCATGACCCAGTCCTCCCGTGAGTCCAAAACTCTACACACCCTAAAAAAACATTTTATTTTTTGAATAAATACCTGAGAGAGATTGTATATTCTATATTCCCTAATGAAGCGTGTTGCGTCTTCACTGCTTTCATCAGGGGCAATCCCAAGGAGGATTAGATCTTGTCATTCATTCATTCAATAGTATTTATTGAGCGCTTACGATGCGCAGAGCACTGTTCTAAGCGCTTGGAATGAACAAGTCGGCAACAGATAGAGACAGTCCCTGCCGTTTGACGGGCTTACGGTCTAATCGGGGGAGACGGGCAGACAAGAATAATGGCAATAAATAGAGGCAAGGGGAAGAACATCTCATAAAAACAATGGCAACTAGATAGAATCAGGGTGATGTACATCTCATTAAACAAAATAAATAGGGTGGTAAAGATATATACAGTCGAGGGGACGAGTACGGTGCTGAGGGGGTGGGACGGGAGAGGGGGAGGAGGAGAGGGAAGGGGGGAGAAGAGGGTTTAGCTGCGGAGAGGTGAAGGGGGGTGGTAGAGGGAGTAGAGGGAGAAGGGGAGCTTAGTCTGGGAAGGCCTCTTGGAGGAGGTGAGTTTTAAGAAGGGTTTTGAAGAGGGGAAGAGAATTAGCCTGGCGGAGGTGAGGAGGGAGGGCATTCCAGGACCGCGGGAGGACGTGGCCCAGGGGTCGACGGCGGGATAGGCGAGACCGAGGGACGGCGAGGAGGTGGGCGGCGGAGGAGCGGAGCGTGCGGGGTGGGCAGTGGAAAGAGAGAAGGGAGGAGAGGTAGGAAGGGGCGAGGTGATGGAGATCCTCGAAGCCTAGAGTGAGGAGTTTTTGTTTGGAGCGGAGGTTGATGGGCAACCTCCCCATAACAGATGAGCTGAAACCCTGAGGACATTGGGAAAAAGTCAAAGAAAACTTCCTGCTC
Source organism: Ornithorhynchus anatinus (assembly GCF_004115215.2). Taxonomy (NCBI): domain Eukaryota; kingdom Metazoa; phylum Chordata; class Mammalia; order Monotremata; family Ornithorhynchidae; genus Ornithorhynchus; species Ornithorhynchus anatinus. The sequence goes on from NC_041732.1 coordinate 21,899,363, forward strand.
ACCAAACACTGCGGTGGCCAGTGCATTGAATTAGTAATGTGGGAGAAGGAGCAGGTTATAAGACAGTGGGAGAGTACAAAAAACAAGACATTATCCCTGTCCTCAAGGAGTTGACAGTCTATTATTTCCTCTGTCTGTCGTTTATTGAAGGTGTGTTCATAAGAGCTGCGAGGGTCATGGTAACTTTTAGTTTGGGGGTCATGGAATGCCTGAAGTGGTAGTTGGGGAATATAAAGTTGCAAGATGATTGAAGATGAATCAGGAAAGGTAATACTAATAATAACATTAATAATAATTATACATGCTAAGCATTTACTATTTGTCAAGCCCTGAGGAAGATTCAAGACACTCAGATCAGACAAACTCCAAGTTCCACACGGGGAGACTAATGGGGAGAAAGAAGAAGTATTTAGTCCCCATTTTAGAATTGAGGAAACTGAGGCACAGAGATGTTAAGGGATTTGCCCCCAGTCACCCGCCGGCAAATGGCAGAAGCAGCATGGCATAGTGGATGGAGCACAGGCCTGGGAGTCAGAAGGTCACAGGTTCTTCATTCATTCATTCATTCAATAGTATTTAGTGAGCGCTTACTATGTGCAGAGCACTGTACTAAGCGCTTGGGATGAACAAGTCGGCAACAGATAGAGACAGTCCCTGCCGTTTGACGGGCTTACGGTCTAATCGGGGGAGACGGACAGACAAGAACAATGGCAATAAATAGAGTCAAGGGGAAGAACATCTCGTAAAAACAATGGCAACTAAATAGAATCGAGGCGATGTACAATTCATTAACAAAATAAATAGGGTAACGAATCCCGGCTCTGCCACTTCTCCGCTGTGTCACCTTGGGCAGGTCGCTTTACTTCTCTGTGCCTCAGTTACCCCATCTGTAAAATGGGGATTGAGACTGTGAGCCCCACATGGGGCAGGGACTGTGTCCAACTCGATTTGTCGTATCCACCCCAGCACTTAGTACAGTGCCTGGCTGTACTACTTACTATGGTAAGTGCCTAACAAATACCATCATCATCATTATTATCCTAGGTCTTCTGACTCCCCGGCCCATGTTCTGTCCGCTAGACCACGCTGCTTCACTAAAGGAGATGTTATTTCATAAACACTTTGATGATGGGTAAAGCAGTGGTCTTACAGATAAGAATTTATCCAAGGTATTTACTGGGCATGTACTGTGTGCGGGGCACTATACTGAGCGCTTGGAAGACTACGATCCAACAGAGTTGGTAGACATGTTCTCTGCCCACAATGAGCTTACAGTCTAGAAGGGGAAGAGGAGGGAGTTCTAGGCTTAGAGTTCTAGGCAGAGGGGGAGGGTGTGAGCAAGAGGAGGGCTGCAGGAGAGATAAGAACGAGGAACAGCGAGTAGGTTATCTTATGGGGAATGAAGATTGCCAGCACGGGGGTTGTGAGAGAGGAGTGAGGAGAAATAGCTGGCAAATTGCTGATTGAGTGCTTTAAAGTCAATGGATGGGAGTTTCTGCTTGATGTGGAGAGAAATGGGTAGTGAATGGTATTTACTGAGCGCTTACTGTGTGCAGACCACTGTAGTAAGCACTTGGGAAAGTGTACAATACAACCGAGTATTTTTGTTTTGTTTTATTTACGGTATTAAGCGCTTACTATGTACCAGGCACTGTACTAAGCAGGGTAGGTACAAGGCTGTCAGGTTGGACACCATCCTTGTTTCACATGGGGCTTGCAGTCTTCATCCCCATTTTACAGATGAGGCCCAGAGAAGTGACTTGCCCAAGGTCACACAGCAGATAAGTGGCAGGGCTGGGATTAGAGCCCAGGTCCTTCTGGCTCCAAGGCCCATGCTCTAGCCACTAGACAACATTGCTTCTCAAAGTTGGTAGACATGTCCCCTGCCCACAAGGAGCTTAGAGTCTGGAGGGGAGACCACTGGAGGTTTCGAATCCTCAAGGAGCCTTGAATCGAAGGTAAACAACAAGGTTGGCAAAGCCGGAGGTGACGGCCGGGCTGACCCGGATTTCAGAATACATGACAAGCTACCGAAATGAGTCTCTCAGGATTGCATCTGGAGAGTTTCCAGTACTCTATCGTTCTCGATTATGGGAGACAGAATCAAGCAGAGGCATATCCAGTCCTTTCCTAGCTCGGGCAGTGGCTAGCCAGTGGAAGGCAATCGGCTACAGGTCAAAACTCACCCGTGCTGGGCCGCCGTGGCATGGGAGAAAGGCAAGGGCAGAGACTCGAGTTTACTGCACGGAAGAAGGCAGTGGAAAACCGCTTCCGTATTTTTACTGAGAAAACTACGGATCCACTACCAGAACGATTGCAGGTGGAGGTGAGGCGTTGTGGGAGAGATGTGTCCGTGGCGTCCCTATGGGTCGGAGATGACTCGACAAGACCGATATGAGGTTGTCCACGATCAACGCTTGTGAGGCCGAGTTCTGTCCACAGGAGGTCACTGAAAAGGCCAGTGTCGCCCACCCCTTCTTCCTTCATAATCCCTCCATCTTGGGAGCTCAGAGCACTTAGTTTGATGAGCATTTGCTACCTGAAGCCGTCATCCTCTACTGATGTACTCTGTATCAGCAGATGCCCTCATACAGCACTGGGCCTGGCAGCCTGGGCACGGTGCCTCAAGGAGGGCAGACTCAGGGTGGGAGGGGTTCCACGTTGTAGCCCTTTGGCCTCTGTGTTCTCCAGAGGCCCTGGAGTAGCCAACGTGACTCCTGTGGGGACAGAGACCATGTCTAATTCCCACCTCTGTATTCTTTCCCAGCACCTCCACACAGGAAACCCTTAATAAGTCCTCCTATTACCAGTAGTGCTAATTTCAGCCCTACCAGATGCCTAAACGTTTAATGTGCCCGAGCGGCAGTCAGGAAGGCTGTCCCGGTACTCCAGTGGCTCAGCGGGGTTTGGTTTGCTAAGAGGATCTAGTCATCAAAAGGGGGGTTAGGTCAAAGTCCTGAGGCACGTGTAAGGCAGCTCTAATAGCACCCAAAGGAAAGGCTCCCCGAGACGAATCCCAGAAAACCTTAATGGCCTTCCCCACTTTTCCCTCTGCTTCCCTCCAATATTTCCTGACCCTGTGGTGGAGAGGTGGAGTTTGTGGGGAAAAAACAGAAATTTCTCCAGGTCCTGGATGGTCTTTTTTCCATCATTGTCCTTCGGAGTGTTGTGAGATTAGTGGTTCTGTGTTTCTTGAAAGATGCTGGAATCCCAGCCTGACTAAGCTCTTTGGTGTAATCAAGCTGTTTCACTCCTGTTATTGCAATGACTCCCCTGTTCCCCTCCTTCCTTCGCACACACATGCGTGCGCACACACGCCCACACATGCGCACACACATACACACACCTCATCTGACCTCCCAGGAGGTAAGGTGAGGAAGCTCTGGCAGAGATGAGAAAATCCACTTGCCAGAGGTCACACATAGGTCACCCAACATGTTAGGGGCAGAGCTCGCGGCCTCCCTTTCTCCCTCCCTCCCTCCTTCCCTCCCTTCCTTCCTCCCTTCCTTCCTCCTTTCCTCTCTCCGTTCCTTCCTCCATCCACCTGGACCACTGTGCTCTATGGTTGGGGTCCTTATCTGGGGACCAAAGGAGATTTATTGAGGAAGATCCTTAAGGGTCTGGCCTGTGGGAAGAGATGGTGCCCCTTTCTGATCAGAAAAGTCCCACTTCTCTCAGTGCTTATGCCCTTCACCAGGAATGGATCCTCTTGGGGGTGCCTTCGTTGTCCCTACACGACACTCCCCGGGCCACCTCCACCGCATCACCTATTCACCTGGCTGTGTACCCCTGAAACCCTTTGATATTCACCCCAGCCTCACAGAACTTACAAAGATAGCTTTATACTCTACTATTTCCCTTATCTGTAATTTATTTTAAGGTCTGTCTCCTCCTATAGACTGTAAGGTCCTTGGGGGCAGAAACCACATCTTCCACTCTATTGTATTTTCCCAAACCCTTACTACAGTCCTCTGCACACAGTAAGTACTCTATAAATACCACTGATTGGTTGGAATCCTGCACATCTGCCTCTGTCAGTCAATCAATCAGTCAATCAAAATACACTTACTGTGTGCAGAGCTCTGTACTAAGCGCTTGGGAGAGTACAGTATTACAGGGTTGGCTGATACGTTCCCTGCCCGTGGCGGGCAACAGCATGGCATAGTGGACAGAGCATGGGCCTGGGAGTCAGAAGGTCATGGGTTCTAATCCCAGCTCTTCCACTTGTCTGCTGTGTAACCTCGGGCAAGTCACTTCACTTATCTGGGCCTCAATCACCTCATCTGTAAAATGGGGATTGAGACTGTGAGACCCATGTGGGACAGGGACTGGGTCCAACCCAATACGCTTGATTCCACCCAGGGCTTAGTTCAGTTCCTGGCAGTAGAAAGAGCTTAACAAAACACCTTATCATTATTGTTACTATTAATGGTCCCCTTCCAGATCCAGGGTCCCATCAGCTGTGCTCCCCAACTGCGGCCTTCCAGTCCTCTCCAGCCAGGCCTTCTGTGACCTGGCTTGAGGGCCGGGCCCGAGTGCGGACAGCTGGGATGAGTGGTCCCTTCCCTGCAGTCTCTCCCCCACCCCCACCCTCCGGAGTTGTCTTCCTCCCTTAGAGTTAGCGTCAACCCTCGCGGGAGAGTCGTGGCAGGGTGGGGGGATTTGGTGTGTGTGTATGTGGGGGTGGGGGGAGGTCTTTGGCCTGCCTTCCCTAGCAACACCAGGAGTATCTTGGAATGGTGAATGGACAACTCAAGTGGGAGTCACCCGCAACCCTCCCCAGGCCCCTGATTCCTGATCCTCTGCCCTCCCCTGCAGAGGGGTTCAAGAAGAAGCCCCCTACCATGACAAATAACTGCCCAGGTGACTTTGCTCACCTTGACCGACTTCACGGAGGGGGAGGGAGAGTTGACTTTGCTTCTAACTATGAGAGAAAGAGCGGCAGAGAGAGAGAGAGAGAGAGAGAGAGAGAGAGAGACTGACAGAGATTGAGAGACAGAGTGACAGTGCAAGACAGAGAGACAAGGTGACAGAGAGAGACAGAGTAGGAGACAAAATGACAAGGCAAGACAGAGTGACAGAGAGAGACAATGAGAGACAGAGTGACAGAGAGGCAATGAGAGACAGACAGAATGAGAAGCGGGGAGACAAAGCAACAGAGTGAGTGACAGCGAGACAGTGACAGAGACAGAGAAATAGAGTGAGAGAGTATGACAGAAAGACAGTGAGAGACAGAGTGGCAGAGTGAGAGACAGAGTAGCGACAGAGAGAGGCGGAGAGGGACGGAGAAAGAGATGGCGGGATACAGACAAAGAAGCGGAGAGAGAGAGATTTTGGAAATTATGCTTCTGTGATAACTTACAGAGAACGGTATTTATAAATTCCGTGCATGTACGTAGACACGCTGTATACAGAGGCTAATAATAATAACAGTGAGGATGATGACGGTATTTGTTAAGCGCTTACTACGTGCCCAGCACTGTTCTAAGCGCTGGGGTAGATACAAAGCAATCAGGTGGTCCCAGGTGGGGCTCACAGTCTTAATCCCCATTTTCCAGATGAGGGAATTGAGGCACAGAAAAGTTGAGTGACTTGCCCGAGGTCACACAGAAGACAAGTGGGGCAGACAATAGAAGCCACGACCTCTGACTCCCGAGCCCGGGCTCTTTCCACTGAGCCACGCTAGCTCTGAACCTCGACTCCTCTGACATTTCCAACCCAGAGGAAAGCCGAGAGCGGTTTCCTGGCCCCGCTCCCTCCCCTCCCTCGGGTGCCAAGGGACCCCCACCCCTGCCCCCCTCCTGTCCCCTGCCAAGTCGCCCTCGCCCCTCCGCTAGAGGTCGCTGCGGGCCACTGCCCCCGCCGGGAGAGCGCCCCCCGCCGGAGCCCCAGAGCATTCACCGCCGACGGGGCGCCTAAAGCGGGAAGAGGCCCTCGAGAGAGAGCACGTGCTCCCCATCCCGACTCTGCCCCTTGTCAGCTGTGTGACCGTGGGCACTTCTCTGTGCCTCAGTTCCCTCATCTGTAAAATGGGGATGGAGACCGTGAGCCTCACGTGGGACAACCTCATTCCCCTGTATCTACCCCAGCGCTTAGAACAGTGCTCTGCACGTAGTAAGCGCTTAACAAATACCAACATTATTATGATTATCCCACCCTTCCGACTCGGCCTCCCTGGGGCTCCGGGGGCCCGGAAAGCCTTCAGAGAGGTGCGGCCTTGTCACGCACGTCCCCTGTCCCGCCTCGGACGCGGATCGCCCCCCGCAGCCCTCACTCTGGGGGCCCTCCGGGCTCTTAGGGGGGGACGGGCCGAGCTTCTCCTGGCGGGATCCCGCCTCCCCGCATTCCCACGCGCCGAAGCCCGAGCTTCCCTCGGCTGCGGGGTCTGCCCGGAGCCACGGACGGGCGAAAGGGGGGAGGGGGAAGAAGGATTTCCCCCGGTGGGGGCGACGCCGCTGGGACTTCCCCGCTGGGCTTCCCTACTGGGCCTGAGCCCGGGTGGAGGCCTATTGTTTCCATTCGGGGGTCTGGGAGAAGTGCGGGCAACCTGGGGTCAAAATCTGCGTGCGGGTGGGTTTGGGGCGGGGGGGCGGTTGTAGGGGAGGGAAAAGACGGGGAAGCTTTAAGCTCCATGCGTGCAGGGAGCTGCCCGATCTGTTGTCCGCCTACCAATTCTGTTCCAGTGTACTCTCCCCAAGCGCTCAGCACAGGGGTCTGCCCCCAGTAATCTCGCAGTCAACCCCACTGATGGATTGAATGTCCGAAAGGCGTCATTTATTCCTACGTTTTCCTACCGTAAGTGTTTCTCTCTCTTTTATTTGAAACCCCCGCGACGGCTCCGGCTCCCCACGGCCACCGGCTGAGCCACCGGAGCGCTCCCCGCAGCCCCTCGGTTCCCCGGAGCCCTGCCCTCGCCGTGCCCGCCGCCACCGGAGGAGACCCCTCCCAGGGTCAGCGGGTCACGGCCGGCGCCCTTGATCCCCGTCTGACCTCCTGACCTTTCTCCGACGGGGATCAGAGCAGGGGTCGCCGGCTGCCGCCCTCGAGGCGAGGTGGGAACAGGGGGGCGGGGAGGGGAAGGGCTGTCGGCGGCCGGGAAGGATTCTTGGGTCCTTCGGGAAGAAGGGAGGCGGGACGCCCCCCCTTCCTGGGCGAGGGGCTCATCGAGCTGGGCGAGGAGGGAGGAACGGCGCGGGTTTGGAATGGATCTGGATGGATGTTTCCTCGGATTGTCCCGGTTCCCGCTTCGGGAGGAAAGAGGGCGGCGAGGACAGGCGATCCTCGGGGTCGGGGAGCGGCCCCCCGGGACCCCGAATACCCCCCTTCGGGAGGCAGCTAGCCCCCCCCCCCGAGCTCCCCCAACTCCTAGGCCCCCAAGGACAGGCACTCCCCCAATTCGCTCCAGACGAGACCACGCCGACGCCGGGCAGCAGCGGCGGCGAGAGCAGAAGGGGAATTTACACGCCCATAATGAAGCAAGAAGAGATCGCTCCTCTTGGTGGCCCGAATTACTGCCCGGGAGCGAAGGCGGGCGCTGAGCGGAGGGATGGTACCCAAATCTCCGACGGAGGGGGTCGAGGCGGAGAACGCTGCCCCCCGCGGCCCGGGGATTGACCTAGGGAAGAAGCAGCCCGGGGGTCGGGGCGGGGGGCTGAGCAGAGGCCTGAAAAGCTCTTCCTTTCTCAGGTCCGGGCCGGGGAACTGGCTCGGGGGCCTGAGCCAAAGGGGCGTCGAAGCGGGAGGTGATGGGGGACGGCCTGGACCCCACTTCCGAAACCTGCCTGAAGGACACAGGTGTCCCGGGCCCCTTCGGGACACTGGGGGGTGACGGGGGGAGGGGGCCCAGCCTAGCTCGAGGGCTGCGGAGAGGGACGGTGGCTCGCCCCCGGGGCCGTCGTGGAACCGGGTGAAGCCCGGGCCCGAGCACGATGTTCGTCACGATAGTAAATGCTTATACCACCACCAACATCGTGGTCATCATCACCTACATCGTCGTCGTCCCAGCCGAGTTTAATAATAATAATAATAATTAATAATAATGGTGGGATCTGGTAAGCTTTAACTACGTACCAAGCACTGTTCCAAGCGCAGGGGTAATCAGATTGTCCCACATGGGGCTCACAGTCTTAATTCCCATTTTACACATGGGAGAACCGAGGCACAGAGAAGCGAAATGATTTGCCCAAGGTCACACAGCAGACGAAGCGGCGGAGCCGGGATTAGAACTCACGTCTTCTGAGTCCCAAGCCCGTTCTCTTGCCGCTAGGCCACGCTGCTTCTGGGGCACAGGGTCCGCAGGACCCAGACCCCCTCCTCCCCCTCCCCCGATAGCGCTCTGGCGAGGGGTGAGGGCCAAGGGTAAGGGTCCTGTCCGGTCCTGAGCTTGGAGGTTAAGGTGCGGAGAAGGGGAGGGCCAGCGGGGTCCATCCCCCTCTCCCCGGGGTCCTAGGTCAGGGCCGGGAAACGGGGACAGGTCAGAACCGAGCATTTTACGGGGCTGAAAAGGGTGGGCGAGACCGAGAGGGACCCCCCCCCACCCCAGGGCCCGGTCCACTCTTCCTCAGCCTCCGGGTCTCCTGGGCCGCCCGGGGAAGCGGAGGAGGCTGACCCCGACCCTGCCGTCCTGCTCTGTCCCCCCCGGGGGGGGGGAGAGTTTGGGGAGCATTAGCCCCCGGCCCCTCCCCTGGACCCCGGGAGAGAGGCCCTGGCCCGCTTTCTAGGTGACGTAGGGCTCTACGTGGACAGGCCGGGCCCCAGCCCCGCCTTCATAGGCTTCTCCCCCCTGAAGTGACACTTCTCTGCCTGTCCCCCCCTTCCCCCCGACACACACACACACACACACACACGAAACGGGGGCGCCTCCTTTTTCCGATCGGGACGCCGCTCCCGCCTCGCCACAAAGTCCCCGCGCTCTCCGGAGACAGCAGAGGCGGGGGAGATACCCGGACACCAGGGTCCGACCTGGCCCGGCTCCGCTCCACTCACGAAGGTGAGTCTCCCCACACTTTTCCGGGGGAGAGGCGGTGGGGGTGACAGGCAGAGGGGAGCTGGAGGGGAAGGAGGAGAGGGGGCCGTGAGGAGGAGGGTCACACCATCCTCACTCTCTGTCTCGGGGAGGGACGGAGGAGGTGGTCACGGCGAGCTGAGAGAGGAGAAGGAGCGAGAACGGAACAGGGCGCTCAGTTCACAGCCCCGATAAGGTCGCAGGTTACAGCAGCTCTGGACAAGGCCCGGTGGGGTGGGGGGAAGGACTCAGTGGGGTGATGAAGGGAACCCAAATTCGGGAGGAATCAGTTCCTGGGTGGGGGGCGGGCAAGAGGGAGGAAGAGAAGGAGAACGACGATAAAAAAAAGGTGGAGGAGGTAGACGGAGGCGGAGGAGGAGGAAAAAGAGAAGGAAGAGAAAGATGGGAAGGAGAAATAGAAGAGGAGGAGGAAGAGGGCGAGAGGGAAGAAGAGGAGGAGAACGACGATAAAAAGGTGGAGGAGGTAGACGGAGGCGGAGAAGGAGGAGGAGAAAGAGAAGGAAGAAAGAGGGGAAGGAGGAATAGAAGAGGAGGAGGAGAAAGAGCGGAGAGAGGGGGAGAAGGAAAAATAGAAGAGGAGGAGGAGGAGAAAGAGGGGAGAGAGGAGGAGGGGAGAGAGGAGGAGGAGGAGAGTGCTTCGCCATCCCCCTCGCTCCACGACGCCCCCCCCCCCAACACGCCCCCCGTCCTCAATGAGGCGAATCAATGGTCCCGAGCCTGGAGATTGGGAGCGGCGTGTCCCTAAATTCATTCAGCTTCGCTTGGCACTAAAGCGCTCTCAATAGGGGGACAATGGAGCCCCAGTGCGACCCGAACAAAGAATTTGGAAGTAGTTAAACTGCAGGACACGTCCACGGGCCGGGTGTCTCCATGAAAAAGGAGATGGAGAGACGGACAGACAGAGGGGGGACACGGGGGGGTCGGGGGAGGTGGGGGAGGAAGAGAGAAAGAGAGGGTCAGAGGCAGACAAGGACAGAGCCAGCCAGAAAGGCACACTCGGTGACTGTCACTCCCGTGGGCAGAAGCAGGAAGTCCTCAGTAGGTACTGAGAGGTTTGGGTCACGCAGAGGGGCCGGTTCAGCCCTCCGGGAGCCATTTCGGGGACACAGATGCACTCCTTGGGGCTTCGACAGAGGCTGGAGGGGCGGAGCGGCCGCCAGCTCCATCCAAGGGCAGAATCCCGGCGGCAGAGAGGCCCGGGAGGCTGGAGGCAAGGGGAGACCGAGGCCGAGGCCCCGAGGAGAAGGGTTTTGGACACCGCCAGGGTCAATCTTGGGCGGCGACCAGTCCGATTCGGCGGATGGCCCCGTCTCTGTCTTTCTGACTGCTTCTCTCCGTCCCTGTCTCTGCCTATCTCTCTCCATCCCTCTCACGGCCCGGCGCTAGGCGTTCGGAAATGGCCGTGTGCTTCTAAAAAACCCTTCTCGGTGTCCGTCTTTCCTGCCTCTCCTTCCCACCCCTCCCCCTCCCCCGTCCTCTTAACACCTCCCTCCCCCATTCCTCCTCCCCGCCCCTCGAGAGATTATTTTTAAGAATTGGTGGGTGGGTGGGTGGGTGGGTGAGTGTGTGTGTGTGTGTGTGTGCGCGCGCGCGCGCGTGTGTGTGTGTGTGAAAATAGAAAGCAATAGCACCGAAGAAAAGAGGCTTCAAAGGCGGCGGGAAGCGGGAGAGGAGGAAGAGAAGGTTTCTATTTAGTAAATGAAATAAAACCTAGATGAAGAATAATCGGCCCAAAGATGCTGCCCCCAGCCCCCATCCGAAGCGGTGGTGGGGACAATCTGGGGAAGAGACGGGAACTACAAAAGGTAGAAAAGGGAGAAGTCCACCTCCCCTCCTGCCCCTTTCCCCCTCCCCGCCTCCCCAGCGCCCTCCTCCCCTCGACCCCTCCCCGGAATGTCGTTAAATGTCGAGGTGGGGAGAGGCCCGGAGCGGCGAGAGGGGAGAGAGGGCGAATGGGGGGGTCGCCCCCCGCCCCTGCCACCCCAGAACGCCCCCGCCGAGAGCCTCCCTCCCCCCTCCCTCCCCTCCCTCACCTCACCCCAGCCCACCCCAGCCCACCGCCACCCCCACCCCGCCGGAATCCCTCTAATTCCAGCTCTTGGGGGCGGGTGGGGTCTCGGAAGAGCTAAACCTATCGCTCATGAACTTGGCCTGTCTGTCTGGGGTTTGATGGATGGTAAAACCCCGCTGACAAGTTCAGCCGTCGAGACCTCCCCTGCCGCCGTAAGGGCGGGGAGAGGGAGGGGGGGGAGAGAGAGACACAGAGACACAGAGGAGACCGAGGGACTCCTGCTTAGCGTTCTCCGCATCCCGGGTCCTCCTCCTCTGCCCCTTCCTCTCTCGCCCTTCCCCCGAATTCGAGTTTCCCCGGGCTTCGAGGGCGGCAATCCGGATGGCCCAGATGGGCGTCCCCCCTATCCCACCCTATCATGCGGATGGGCAGGGGGACGGATTCCCGAGGAGGGGGCGCGGGGGGTCCGTCCTGGCGACCGGACGGTGGGGTTGCCCCGAGGCCGGCCGAGAGGACCGTCCGGCGTGCAGTCCCGGGCCCCGCCCTGTTCCCGTTCAGCATTTGGACAGCGGCCGGGCTGGGCGGCCCCGGGCCGCGGAGGCTCCGCGGCCTCCGCGCCGGATCCGCCAGGACCGGCTCCGGGCCCACCGTCCCTCCGTCCCGAGGGAGCCCGCCAGAGGAGCCCCCCCCCCTCCAAGCTCGGCGCTGGGGTTCTTCCCCCCGGAGTCTCTCTGGATGAGGCCACCCTCCCCCCCGCCAAGCCCCCCCCCCCCCGACCTTCCCCAGCTCCGACCCCCGCCACTCTCCGGCTCCCCCGGGCCTCCCCATCCCCTTCGATCCCCTCCCCGCCGGCTTCCCTTCCCCCCCCACTTGGAGGAGGAGGGGGGGCTGGGGGCGGGTCTGGGTTCGAGGGCGCCCGGCGTCGGCAGGGTTCGCCGGTTTGGGGAATGGCGCCGCGGCGGCCTGCCCCTCACTGTGAGCGCCGATCGCCGAGAGGGGTTGCGGGGAGGGGGCGATGAAGCCCATGGGGTTGCGGGGGAAGGGTCCTTCCCCCCCACCCCCCACCCACACCTCCCTCCCCCGCAGGTCACTCCCGCCGGGCCGCCTCCTCCTTCCTCCTCCTCTTCCTCCCTCCCCTCCCTTCCGCAATGTTTGGAGTGAAGGGAGGGGGAGGGAAAGGGGGAGGGAAAGGGGGAGGGAAAGGGGGACGAAAGGAGGAGGGGGCGCTGACGTCACTGCGGGCCGAGTCTGCCGGAGGAGGCGGCGCTGGGAGCCGCTCCAGAACCGGGAGAAGCTGCCAGAGGAGAGGACAGGAGAGGAGAGCTGAGGAGAGCTAAGGAGAGGAGAGGACAGGAGAAGAGAGAAGAGAACAGGAGGGGAGAGGGAGAGGAGAGGGAGAGGGAGAGGGAGAGGGAGAGGAGAGGAGAGGAGAGGAGAGGAGAGGAGAGGAGAGGAGAGGAGAGGAGAGGAGAGGAGAGGAGAGGAGAGGAGAGGAGAGGAGAGGAGAGGAGAGGAGAGGAGAGGAGAGGAGAGGAGAGGAGAGGAGAGGAGAGGAGAGGAGAGGAGAGGAGAGGAGAGGAGAGGAGAGGAGAGGAGAGGAGAGGAGAAGGGAAGGGAAGGGAAGGGAAGGGAGGAGAAGAGAAGGGAGGAGAAGAGAGGAGAGGAGAGAAGGGGTCCAGCGCCGACCACCGACCACCGCCCCCCGCCGCCGGCCGCGAGAGGGAAGGGGAAACAGTGGGGGCGGCAGGAGCCCGTGGCAAGATTGGGAGCATTGTCTTCCCCATGATGGGGCTGGGGCCCACCCTCCTCCCGAGCCCCAGCCCCCCCGCCCCCCGCCCACGCCGACCCCAGACCACCGACCAGCCTCTGCCGCGGCCTTCCGGGCCCCCCGCCCGGCCCCCTCCCCCAGTCGTAAGTGCCGCCGTCGGGTGCGTCTCCTTCGGGACCGGGTCGGGGGAGGCTCCGGACCCCCGTGGGGCTGAGGAGGCTCAGGGCGAGGGGGCGGATCGGGGACCGAAATCAGGCCGGGGGCCGGGGTGGGGGTGGGGAGCCGTTCTGGAGAGGAAGGGTCTCTAGTTCCGCCGCCCAGGGGCCGCCCGAGGCCGAAGGGGAAGGGAAGGGGGCTGGTGGGGGGGGGATGGAGGAGGGAGGACCCTTCCCCCGCCCCCCCCCCCCGGACCGAGCCTCCTGAGCCTTAGCCACGGTCAGGGCTTTGGAGGGGGCGGTGATGGGGAGGGAAGGCCGGGGTGTGGGGGGGTGGGGGTGAGAGCCGGCGCTGGGGGTGGAGGGAAACATGGGCTAGTGTCTCAAGTCCCCAGGGAATGAGAAATGGGGGGGGGGGGGCGTGTGTGTGTTGGGGGTTGGGGGGGGGGAGTTGAAAGACTTGAAGGGGACAAGGGCTTGGGCCAAGGGAAGGAACAGGAAAGAAAATCTCTGGGAAGCCCCCAGCACCCTCTTCCCCATACACCCCCTCCCCCCCAGAGCCCACATCCTCTCAAAACCCTTCCCCCCACTCCCTCCCCCCAGAACCCTCCCCCCCCACTCCCCTCCCCCCGACAACCTTCTTCCCGCTCCCCTCGCAGCAGAGGAAACAGTCAAACTGGTGGAACGGCAGGAAAGGTTGTGGAAGGGTCAGCGTACCTCGCTTCGGCCCTCCAAATTGTGGTTCATGACATGGAGCTTTTCCTCCTCTGAAATGGGGAGCCTAGAGGGTTTGCTTCCTTGGGGAGACCTGTGTGTGTGCGGGGGGGTGGTCTTATCTCTCTTGGGGTGGTCGTGACGCTGTGCCTGGTCTCCTGAGAGCCGAGGGAAGAGCCAAGGGCCAAGGGATGGAGCAGGGCAAACGGGTGGGTGAGAGCCCGGGTGGGTAGGACGAGGGGCCTCGGCTGCTGGTTGGAATCGCAAAGAGCGAGAAGGGTGACGATCCGTCTAAGGCCTGTCCGGGGTGGGGGGGGGGAGGTGAAGGTGGGGAACAGGCTCGGATTCGAGGTCGTGGAGGGGTTCGGGGTGGAGAGGCGGCCAGGGCACGGGGTGTCTCTGTCCCGTGAGTCCTGGTGAGAGCGAAGGTGGGCGGCTCGACCCAAGGCTCTACCGAATCGGGAGAAGGGAAATGGTCAAGACGAGCTGTAGGCCCGGAGTAGAGGAAGGGAAACGGATGGGAAAGGCTGGCGGGAGGTCAGGGCAAGTCGGCTGGGAATTCGGAGCCGCGGGAACGGCGACCCAAATTGCATGGATCGGAAGGCGGGGAAAAGGCGGATTAGCCACCTGCGGATCCGGGGTCAGCTTCCTGTTCGCCCGGGCCCTGCTCACCGCGCTTCCAAAGTGGACAACCAGGGAGCGTGGGCTGTGGGCCTTGGGTTGGGGGCGAGGGAGGGGAGAGCTGGGGAAGGGCTCTGAGCTCCCTCCCTCACCCCACCCTGCCGAGGCCGGGACCCTTTGGGTCTGATTTGCCTTCGGGAATACAGAAATCGGGCCAGCACCGGCCTGAGGCTGGGATAGGGTGAGGCAGAGGCAGAGGAGGAGGAGGAGGAGGAGGAGGAAGGAGGGAAGATATGGATGTGTGTATGGTGGGGGACTGGGGGAACACTAGTAAAACAGGTCACTTGAGATGACTAAAAATAACTTCCTCTAATTAAAAGGCCATGACGTCAAGTGGGGAGGATGGGGGGCGAGGAGGAGAAACAGGCTAAATTTCCCACTCTGTTCTACCCGATCCGGTCCCATCAGGTCCGACCTGTCCGGCCCGGGCCCCCTTCAGGGCCGCCGAGCTCTGAAGCTCCTGAAGCTGGGGCCTTGGGTCCTTCCCCTTCGAGTTCCGATAGCTTCGCTCCCGAGACACATACACACACCCTCGCCCTCACCTACATGTACACAGAGAGGTTACACTTTTGCACACATACACACGCATTCATAAATGCATGAACCCAGACACAAGTCCTCACAGGGCCCCGCGCTCACATATGCAGGCACTCATATACAGACACATATGCATGTTCTTATATACAAACATTTGCACACACACACACACACACCAGGCCTGACTGCCTTATCTGCTCTTCCAGTCCCTCTCTTCTCCCCTCGCCTTGCCCTAGAATCTTTCTCTGAAGTTTCTGCTGGCCCCACTAGGAACGGACCTGAGGCAATTGAGAGAAACTGCAAAATCGTAGGAAGAGGAGAGAGAGAGGTAGCCCTCGGACAGACCTACCCACCCAAAGGGCCCTTCTGAAATTCATTAGTGTAGATATAGGCATCTTTAGGAAAATCTGCTTGTGTTTGTTCGGGGAAGTGTGTGTGCAAACTTATATATATATATATATATATACATATATATATATATATATATATATATATGTGTGTGTGTGTGTGTGTATTCCTACGGCTAGATGAATATGTGTATTTATCTCTAAATCTATTGTAGGGGTATATCCTCGGAGGGCTATATATTGTGTACTTATTTGTAAAGGTGAGTGGGGGAGGTGAGCTTTCAGGCGTCGGGGTTGCGGGTCTGTGTGTGTGTATGTGTGTGCGTGTGTGTGTACACGTGAGGATATTTTGAAGGATGTATAATTTTCGGCATGTGAGTAGGAAGAGCTGAGGGTGTGCAGGTATATAAATGTGGCTCTGTGTGTGTGTGCCTGTGTGCCTATGTCGGGTCTTCCTTCGACTTGTGTATATGTACACAAGGCGAAAAACCTGTGTGTGTGTGTGTGTGTGTATCTCTAGGTGAGAGGGTCTGTGTGTGCATCTGTGTGCGGACCCAAGGCGACATATGCGTGTTTTGTCTTCATCTGTGTGTGGGAATGGAAAAGGGTACGAATAGGGGTTGGCAGCGGGGGGCTCCGGGTTCGGGAACCAAGCTACCCGATGCCCGCCCAGTCCGGGCCAGCCAGGAGGAGGGATGAGGCTGGGAGCCCGGTTGTCTCGGTCGCCCGGCCGGGTGGGACGAGTTCCGGCGCTCGGGGGCTGGAGGGTCGGGGGGGGGGGGGGGCGGCGAAGGAGGCAGGCTCATCCTGGGCTCCTCTCCGGGCATCTCCAGCCGGGACTGGCCGGGCCCCGGAGGGCGGAGGGAGCGAGGCTCAGCACCATGGCCAGGGATCGGTCACTCGTGGCTAGCGACTCCCTGCTCCTTGCCCAGGGCTAGCGGGCCCGTGGGCCCAGCAGGATGTAGGTTCTCCCTCCCTCCCCGACCCCGTGGGAGCTCGGGTCTCGACAAAACTGCATCAGTTCCGATCCGCGAGCTCCTCTGTGTGTGCCTCCGTTGCGTGTGTGTGTGTGTGCCTGTGCAGCGGTGTGAACCCGTGAGGATATTTTGAAGGGTGGGTAATTTTCTTCACGTAAGGCGGGAGAATGAGAGCGCATCATCATCATCATGGTATTTGTTAAGTCCTTCCTACGTGCCAGGCGCCGTACTGAGCGTTGAGGTGGATACGAGTGCCTGGCCCATAGTTCGGCGCTCAACGAATACCGAAATGATGATTACACAAGCACCTCGTGTGTCCGTGCGTGTGTGTGAGTGAACGTGTGTCTGCGTCTGGGAGTTTATTTAGGCGTGTGAAGGGCGAGTGCCTGGAGGTCTGTCGGTGCGTGAGCGCGTATCACGGTGCAAGAGGGCATTTCTGCGACATAGCCATGATATTGCGGCTTGTAGCCCTGCGGGGCGTGTGCCTTACAGGGTGTGACGCAACGGGCCCATGGCTCAACTGAAAAGCCTTCATCTTGGAGCAGTCCAGGAGGGAGGTAGCCCAGGGCCCCTAGGGAAGTCCGGGCCGCCAGCCTCTCGGCCGAGGGCTAAGAGCCAGGCTCGCCCGAAGAAACTCTGCCCAGGGTCCGGCCTGGCCCAGCCCGGCTCTGCTCGGCTCGAGCGCGGAGAGACGGGACTTCGAGGACCCTCTTTCTCCTCTCCCTGAGCAATTGGGCCCCGGCTCAGGAGGTCGGGAGACTTTAAATCCGCCCCGCGGGGAAGGAGCCAGGAGAAAGGAGTCTTGGATTTAGAGGGTTGTTGGCTTTGCCACCAGGCCTGGAGCACGGACTATCTGGGCCCCGAGTCCCCCGTCCCGAATCCTGTCTGCCCTCCCGCCTCGCTAGCTTCACCCGTGCCCTCAAAGTGTCCCCCCTCCCCACTCCGGGGAACCTCGTCCCCCCAGCTCAGCCCGGAGACGATTTTCCTGGGCTGTGGTCTTGAAGGGAAGAGCGAAGGAATGGGAAAGAGCGGAGGACAGCGAACCTTTCTCTCTGCCCTCAACACTATCCAAATTGGGGGTTTACTGGGCTTTTTTTTCCCCTCTAAGCAAGCACTCTGTGCCTTCTGCACACTGTTTGTTAGCATTAGCGACTCCGAGAAGCCATTTTGTACGCATCCTGCTTAAATTACACTTAAAGGGGCTTCTCTCCCTCTCTCTCTCTCTCTCCCTCTCTCTCTCTCTCTCTCTCTCGGTGTCTCTCTCCTATCTCGTTTTCTCCTTCAAGGTCTAACCGGGCCCTCAAATTCTCGAATTGGGCTCTGGGGGCTGCCGACTCTCTCCTCACATCCCCGGCTCCGAGCCCTAGTGGGGAATCTAAGGGAGCCGCCCACCGGGAGACAGGAGAGAGGGGATCAAGCCAGGGGGAGGGATTGGGGGCTGTAACCCACCCCCCACCCCCGAAAAGAATATCGTGATTATTGGAGAGTACACATCTCGAGTCCGAGGACCGACACCGTTCTATCACGACAGTTCACGGTCTGTTTTTCTCTGTCCCCTTGTATCTGGTGGCTCCGGGGGTGTCTCTCTATCTCTGTTCATCTCTCTCTATCTCTGCCGCTTTATCTGGCTCTCTCGGCTTTCGGCTTAGGCGGGGGTAGGCCGACGGATATTAAATAGTCGGTTGGGCCGTAGGTAGGGGGTCGGGGGGACTTGGCGGGAAGCGGGACGGACTCACTGTCTCTTTCTCGTCCTAGAAGAAGAAAAAAGAAAACAAGTGACCAGCGCCTAAAGGAAGTCGGAGACGATATGGGAGTGGGATGAAGGGAATTGTCATTTAAGAAGCAGCCCGCGACTCCCAGGGAGGGCTTTTCGCTCCCCAAGGAGAGGGACGACTGTCTCCGGCCCTTTGGGAATTCATCCCTCTCTCGGCTGCCCGGAGGACCATGGAGGACTGCGATCCTGCGGCCCCCCGAGGGACCCCGGCTCGGCGGCCTGGAGCGGGCAGAGAGGGCAGAGAGGGCAGGGGAACGGCTGCGGGGAAAGGTCCCCCAATCCGGCGCTTGGTGGCGGGGCGGGAGGCCCAGGCGTTAGCACGAACAAAGACAGCTTCAGAGAGGGAGAGAGAGGAGAGGCTCACAGAGGCCCGGAGAGGAGATTCCATTTTTCTTAGAACAGCCCTCCCTCCCTTGACACCCAAGAAATGGTCCCAGGGGTGCGGTGAATTCCCACCGAGTCCCCTAAAATCTGAGCTCCGAGAACCAGGCCTCACCTGGAGTCAATTTCGGAGGGGAAACCCAAAGAACCTGCCCCGGGAGTGAGGCTGGGGACGGGGGAGGGGGAGGCGATCAGCTACCCAGCTGGGGATCCGGAATGAGCCCCCTCCCCGCCAACCAGCCCCATCCAGACCAAGGCAGGCGGTGCTGCAAAACAAGGCGCGGGAGCCCATATTCCAGCGAGGCATCCTTCTCCTTCGTTTTCCATCGCTAATGGTATTTATCTGAGAATTAGGTCAGCGGCTGTATAATTAGCACGAGGGCAAAATTCGCCCGGTTCGGGTTGAATTTCAATGAGTAAAAATGGCGTGAGTGTGCGTGTGTGATTGTCTGTATAAGCTGGCGTGGCTCTTTACCTGTACGTATGACAAGCTGGGACGTGTGTGTGTGTGTGCGTGTGTGTATCTGGGTGTGTATCTGTGAGTATCTGTGTGGGTGTGCCTGTGTATGTCTTCGTGTTTCTTTGTGTCTGTGATGGGGCGCGGTTATCCGATTTGGGTAATTGAACGAAACCTACCTTCTCCAATCGTTGTTTCGCTGAACGGAAAGGAGCCCTGGAGGCTGTGGAAAGATTGGGAAAATATGTAGGTGATACGAGCGAACCCACAGACTCTTTTCTCGGAGACGGCCCGGGAGTGGAGGTGAGGAGAGCGCGCGAGAGCGCTCTCGAGGCTCCCCCACGGCCCAGAGACCCAGGTCCCAGCTAAGAGGAGCGGTCTGGGCGTCCCGTACGCTCCGAGGAGCACCGGGGCTCTATCCCGAGGACGGGAGGGGCGGTTCGTGCCACGGCGGGTCGGCACCTACCCGCTCCCGCCCATTCGCGCGTGTCCTCGGCGCTCAGAGCAAAGGCTGTCACTTGCATAGACGCCTCCCCTCCACCCATCACCGTCACCTTCATATTCCCACAGACACCAGCCCACTCGCACGCACACACGTCCCCCCCCCCCCCCCCCCGGGCACACCATTCCCTGGAGAAGTTGGCCGTCCTTCCCCAAGACCCTCAAGATTTTTCCGAGAGGAGAAGGGGTCCGACCCTTCCCCCCGCGGAGAGGCCCCTCCTCCCTTCCTCCTCCAACCCTCCTCCCCCGGGGTGCAGTGGAGAAGGCCAAGTCCATTGTAAAGTCCGGGCCCGGCCGAGCGCGGGAAAGTGTCGGTGGTTTGAATGGGGGGGGATGCGATTGGCCGGGTGTCGCCTGACGTCACTTCCCCGCGGGGTGATTACCATCCCAAAGAAGGACTGGTCGGGCAGTGGGCGTGGGGGCGAGGGGGAGGGAGGAGGGCCGGGGCTCCCCCGCAAGCCCGGAGCCTCGAACCCGCACTACATGACCCGCATGCCAACGGGACGCTTTCCCCCGCGCACCCGGACGACCCCTCGCGGGCCTGCCGGGGAATCCCAGCCGCCCGGGGCTGCGGGAGGGAGGAGATCCAGGGCCCGCCCGACTGACCCGCTTGGCTTTTTTTGGTTTGGTTTTGTGTTTTGTTTTTTTTGTTTTTCCCTCTCCCTTCCCTCGCGCTCCCGTCTTCGACTGTGTGCCCGGAGGAAGATGAAGGCCGGCTCTCTCTCTCTCTCTCTCTCTCTCTCTCTCTCGCAGCCCGGCTGGACGGGGCGACTCCCGAGGTGGCGGAGAGGGCTCCCCCGCGCCGGACCGAGGCCCGTTTCTCTCTTTGGTTATCTAGCTGTATGAGTGTAATTGAGCCATCATAAAGCTAGATAACCGAAAGTAGAAATGACTTTCACAACTTCTCAGAGCGAGGAGCGCGCCCCCTCCCCGACCTCGACCGGGCCACCGTCACCCCCCGCTCCCGCCCCGCCGACCCCCGGCATCCCTCCCCGGGCGGACCGGGGCCGGGCCCGATGCGGGAGGGTCCCAGGAGTCAGAAATCCGTGCTGCCGACACCCTGAACCGTCAGCCCGCAGGACCAGGTACTCATTGTCCGTCTCTCATCTGTCTATCTATCTATCTATCTATCTATCTATCTATCTATCTATCTATATCTATCCATCCATCCATCCATCCATCTATCCATCCATCCATCTATCCATCTATCTATCCATCTCTATCTCTATCTATCTGTCCCTCTTTCTCGCTCTCTCGGTCTCCTCGGGTCTCCGTCCCGCGTCTCTCCGTCCCGTCCTGGCTCTGAACTCACTCGGGGACAGTTTTTTTCCCCCTCCCTGGGGCCGAGCATCCCCCTCCCGTGGCCGGGGAAACTGTGAACGGCGGCGGGGAAGGGGCGAGGGGGCGGTGGGGGGTAGTGAGAGGGGAGGAGGGGAGGCTCTTGAGGGAGAGCAAGCTGCGGGGGGGGGGGGGGGGCAGGCGGATAGAGAGAGGAGGAGTCGCTGATCTTGGGGAGGGGGAGACGACTCCTCCCTACCCCCTCCTCTCTCTTCTCATAAATCAGGTTGGAAGAAACCGGTTCCCATAGCTCGGGACTGGGATTTTTCGGATGCAAATCGTGTGGGAGGGAGACAGGGGGCCGGGTAGGGTGGGGGACACGGGGCGGGGGGTGTGGACGGCCCGCCGCTCGGCTCCCACAATGCGGCCTTTATCGAATTATTCGGCGAGTCAAACCTGGAGCGGCATTAGCATGCGGCTTCGGTTTTTGATCGGGCTCTACTCAGCCCTCCCTAAGCTTCGCCCCTCGGTGAGGTCAAGTTCTTGATAATTTGATCACTTTTCACGGGCTTTGGCAGCTGCCTTTGTGTGCGGTTGGGGGGTCTCTGTGTAGCGTGAACCGGAGCAGAAATGAAGGGGGGTGGGAAGGGGGGGGGGGCGGGGAGGGTCTGCTCAATAGAAAGAGGCTGCCCGCCCCGCCGAGACTTTCCCTGCATACAAACTATCTGTTTGAGCCGGGGCTGGGGCATCCCGCTCCTCCCCCTCCCCTGCCTCCGCCTCCGCCCCTCTCCCCTTCCCCTCACTCCCAAGTTGCCTGAATGGTTAACATGCAGAAAAGGCTCCTCGCCTTGCCTCCCCCCCCCCCCCCCCCTTTTCCTGCAAACCCGAGAAGTCGCAACATAAGATGTATTACAATGTCTAGCAAATAAAAAAGCAATTGTGGGGAAATCTGCATTCCGTTCCCATAGCAACGCAAAGCACCGAGCGCTCTGCCACGCAATCTCCTGGCACATTTTAGCAACACATTGGGAGACGGGCGAGCTCCTCCTCGAGCTGGTTTGGCGAAAACCAGACCCTTCCCCCTCTCTGCTCCTCCTCCCTCTTCCTCCACCGCTCCGCTCCTCTCCCTCCCTCCCTCGCCTCATCTCTCCCGGCAACGACAGGGTGCAGGTTGTCAGGAGAAGAGAGAGGAGAGAGAGAGAGAGCCTTCTGAGGGAAAGACAGCAAAAATTCTAAGGCGCGAATCCCAAATCTGGAGGGCTCGAGCCCCTTAGCCTTTCGGATTCGCCCCGGGGCCTGATTTCCCTCCGCTCTTGGGCCACGGGATAGTCCCCTTCAGCAGGTTCGGGAGCTGGAGCCGGGGCGGCATCGCTCTGCCCAGGGCCCAAAGCCGGCCAAGTGCGCTAGCCCCAACCAGCTGGCTGGACCAGTACTGTCCCGGTACTGGGGCGAGGGGAGAGGGGTTTGGCGAGGGCAGAGTGGGACGCTTCGGCCTGGCCCGCCCCCTGGGATGCGCCTCTCTCCCTGGAGTCGCTTCCAATTCCCCTTTCTCTCTTCCCCCGCCCCCGGGGAACGGAAGGGCGCGGGCGTGGAGAGAAAGATTACTCTCCCATCTGGACTGTAAACTCGTTGCGGACAGGCGACGTTCTATTTTACTCTCCCGAGCGCTCAGGACAGTGCTCTGCACTGCTTTCCCCATCTAGATTGTATACTCGTTGCGGGCAGGGAAGGTGTCTACCAACTCTGTTGTATTATCCTCTCCCAAGCGCTTAGGACAGTGCTCTGCACAGAACAAGCGCTCAGTAAGTACGATTGATTGATTCATTACTCAGGGATCCCACCTTCCTTCCTGCGCCCCGCCCCCTCCCCCTTCCCAGGGTGGCTGGCAGCAGGGGGTAGGGAGGCGCTTTCGCTGACAGCGGGGAAACTGAGGCAGAAGTCGGCCCGAGTGTCCCCGGGCAGAGCCGAAGACCCTGCCCCCTTACCCTTTCTCGACTTTTCCTTGTTTTTTTAAAGGTATTTTTAAGCACTTACTGTGTGCGAAACTGTTTTATGCACTGGGGGAGGTACCGGTTAATTAGGTTGGACACAGACCCTATCCCGCATGGGGCTCACAATCTAAATAGGAGGGAGAACGGGCAATCATTCATTCATTCACTCAATCTATCGTATTTATTGAACGCTTACTGTGTGTAGAGCACTGTACTAAGCGCTTGGAATGTACAACTGGGCAACAGATAGAGACAATCCCTGCCCAACGACGGGCTCACAGTCTAAACGGGGGATTTGATCCCCATTTTACAGTTGAGGAAACGGAGGCACAGAGCAGTGAAGTGACTTGCCCAAGGTGACACAGCAAGCAACTGGCAGAGCTGGGATTAGAACCCAGGTCTTCTGACTCTCCGACTCGTAGTTTTTCCACTAGGCCACACGGCTTCTCGGCTGGGCAATACCTGGTTTTACCGGCCTTTCCTGGCTTCGTCGTTACCGAGAGGGATTCGCTTTTCATAGCTTCATCCCTCTCGGAAGCCGCAGAAAGGAAACGGTCTGGGGAAGACAGGGACAGGTGTAGACGGTAAAGGAGGTCCGATGTAGATGTAGATGGAAAGTCAGTTGATGGGGGAAATGATGGAGGGGCGGGTGAGATTCTCCCCCGCCTCTCGGTGCCACGGGTCAGGGCAGCCTGAGGTAGGGGAAGGCGCGTCTCCCAGGTCTTCGCGAGGGAGCCCAGACAGTTCAGGCAGCCCAGAGAGACCAGAGAGACCGGACTCCGGATGGCGAGGAGGCTGGTGGCGGAGCGGGGAACGTTCTGAAAATTCCCAACAGGAAATGACTTTCTCGGAGTTTGCCCCTCCGCCTCCCCTGGACACGTTGACGGGCCTTCCCCTTGACCCTCTCCCCCACCCCCACCAGTCCTCCCGGTCCCTCGGCCCCCCCATCCCACGGACCCGTGGCGAGAAGGGACCTGGCCCGGTACCTCCGCGGGGCCAGCGGGAGATGCCAGGGAACTAAGACGGGGCGGGAGAGGCCTCCTAGGGCCGGGCCGGAACGCTGAAAGGCATGAAGGGTCGGAATTAGACTCTCATTTAGCGAGCGTTACTAATCCGAAGTTACAGCGCTAATTCCCTGATCCGCCCGCTCCCACACGCAGCGCCCGGATTAGAGACGCAGAAGCTCGCCCTCGCCCCCCACCCCCTCCCGCCTTCCCCCTCCCGTCCCCTCCCGAAACGGAGCTCAGCGGAGGCACCCGAGTCTGCAGGATCAAGATTAATCCCCCCTCCCCGCCCCCCGCACCCGGCGCGAACGTGCCACGAGGCCAAGCCCGCGCCGCGCTCCCTCAACCAGCTGGAGGCCCGCAGCCTCCAGGCATTCGCCGAGAGCTGTTTTGGGAAAGGGAAGGGGAGCGGGGATGATGATGATGATGATGATAACAACAGTGATAATGATATTTGTTCATTCAATAGTATCTATTGAGCGCTTACTATGTGCAGAGCACTGTACTAAGCGCTTGGAATGAACAAGTCGGCAACAGATAGAGACAGTCCCTGCCGTTTGACGGGTATTTGTTAAGCGCTTACTACGTACCAAGCCCTGTTCTAAGCGCTGGGGTAGATGCAAGGCAAGCCGGTTGTCCCACGTGGGGTTCACAGTCTCAATCCCCATTTTATAGGTGAGGGAACTGAGGCGCAGGGAAGTTAAGCGACTCGCCCAAGGTCGCACAGCAGACAAATGGCAGAGCCGGGATTAGAACCCACGTCCTCTGACTCCCAAGCCCCTGCTCTTGCCGCCAGGCCATGCTGCTGGGCCGAGGCGGGGGGTCGAGAGCGCCGGTGTCCCCTTTCCTCTCTCCCTCCTCTCACCCAGCGCCATTTCCAGCCCCCGAGAGCCGTTACCAAGATCTTCCCCACGGGGATCGGGGGACCGGGGAAGGACCAATCGATACCCTAAAATGGGAAGAAAAATTAAGCCTAGCGGAGCCTCCGCCTGCAAGCCCCGAGACTACCGAAGAACCCCAGGTCAGACCCGCTCCCTCGGGGGGCTGTGGAAACGCCCTGACTTGGTCTCCCTTTTGGGGAAGAGAACGGCAACCTCCGAGCCGCTCTCCCTCACAGACCCCATGGACCGACCCATCCGGGGCCTGGTCACTGACCAATCAGCACCGGGGCCCTGGGTGGGATGCCCGTCACCATGGAGACGGCGAGGGTTGTGCATTCCACCCCGGTTTTGTGAATGGGGAAATCTCGTCCGTTCACAAGATCCGTTCGCTGCGCCTGGATGGGTGTGGCCGAGAGATGCGCAGGAGAGATGGGGCGGGGGGCTGGCGGGGAGACGGGACCCCCAGGTCCTACGTTGTCCCCGACTGGGACCACCCCCCCCCCCGAGATCGAGTCAGGGGCATCCATAGCCAGGAAGGAAGCGAAGGGGGCTGTACTTCGAATTCGGTTCCGGAACTGCAGGGAAGAAAGAGGAAGCGGGGTCGCCCCCCTACCCCCCCACTCCTCCCCAAATCAATGCTCAAAGACTCAAAGAGGGGAACCCAGGAGAAGTCCAGCCCAGAGGCGCCCCGCTTGGCCTTCCTTCCCCTGACAGTATGGTGGATAGAATTTTTTAAAAAAGGAAAAAACATTTGGAACAAAAAACCCTGGTCAGTTGTGTCTCAGAAGGGGCTGTTGCCGGTTCCTATAGAGACTCGCTCTTTCCCTTCACCCCGGTCCGGGCTTAAGCACCACTTTAAGTGGGTTTCGCTCATTCACCGCCAGACCCCTCGCGGCAATTGAGCCGGCAGGGGTATGAAAGGAGGTCCGGTGCCTCAATGACAGGACCTTGGGCCAGGCTAATTGGTTTTGGTTCAAGGGGATATTGGATTTGTGAAAAGCCCCAACCCGTCTTTCCCACGCCGGGGCCCAGCGCCCCCGGGAGAAGGGTCGGAGTGGGTGGGGCTGGGGGAGACAGAAAAGGGGAAATAAGGTGGCTTCGAGCAGGTGACAACACATAATAATCCTTTTTTTGGGGGGGGGCGCTGGGAGCTCGGGGATTGGGAGGGGGGAGAGAAGGGGCAAGCATCCATCTGCTTCCTGGACTGAGGAATCCGGGACTGCGCATTGTGTGTTTGTGAGTGAGCGAGGCAGCCAGGTGGGCGAGGACCATTTTGCAGAGGTTGGTCAAGGCCTGGAAGCCCTCGGTTTCCTTGCGCGTTGGTCCTTCAGACTGATCTCAAGACCCGTCAACCAATCAATCAGTGGTATTTACTGAGCGCTGACTGCGTGCAGAGCACTAAGCGCTCGGGGGAGTACAGTGCCACAGATTTGGCAGACACCTTCTCCTGTTCCTTAAGGAATAGGCCATCCAGGCAGCTTTCCTAGGCCCACACAAAGGGTGGCTTTCCAATAAGGATGCTTTCTTCGTGAGCCCAGCCTTTCGAAGCCATAAGAAACCGTGAGACGGACAGGGATGCGGTGCCATGAATTTGGAGGAAGTCTTTCAGGTCAGGCAGGGTCTGGGCAGCGTTAGGGCTCCCTTCCCTCACCATGGGGTCAGCTCCAGAGTGAGGGTCCCACTCCCAGCCCAAACCTGCCAGAAACCGCTTCTCGCAGGGCCACGTTTAAGTATCTCTTCAGAGGCCTGGAGCTGAGGCTGGAGTGGAGGAACAAAGGACTCCGCAGGCCGGCCCCTCGCTCTGCTGTAATTAATTATTACAAATGGATCAACTCCTTCCTCACGTTCCAAAAGATAAAACGGTAATTCATTGTCATATGGCATGAATGCATCCTTATTACACCTAGTAATAATATAAACACATTAGAACAGAGTACGGCTTCTCGATGATACTGAAAATGTACCCAAATGTGTACGTAATATGCTTTCTCCCAGAGATAGCTTTGTGAGCTAGCACAGAGTCATGCACCTGGTAAGATTTAATTATTATTATGAATTGATTTGGAGGATGACGGTGTCGAGAATGAGCGGACCACCTAAAATAAGCTCGGTAGAATGGGGACGAGTCTACACGGTTCGCTTTGTGTGACGGCGTGTGCGTGTTGGTACACGTATCCATTCCCCCAGCTTTCCTCTTTCCTCCCTCGCTTTCCAGTAGTGACACGGGGATATATACCCGACAGCAGCACGCACCGGCGGGTATCAGAAGCCTAGAACCCTAGCTCTCTGGTGAGGTTTTCCATTTTTATGGAAATTTTTACTTTTCCAGCCTCCACAGTTTGCTTCTCATCCCTAATCCCCGGACTCGCAGGTCTTATTACATCATCTGACTGACATTTTCCTATAAGATGGGCTTGTATGTATGTGTAGGTGGGTCTTCATATATGTGCATATCCATTTTTCTATACCCGCATAATACTGCTTGCACTTGAACAGATACCCAGGTAGGAGCACACACCCGTCTATTCAAAAGACCTTATTTTCCTTTTACGTGTCTACCATCCCAATGAAGTGTCCCATTTGAAAAAAACATAACAAAACTGTGTGCCCATCGTCTCAGCCCACTTCTCCGACACCAAGATTTCCTAGCTGGAGTGAAGTCTCCTATTAGGCAGACTTCATTAATGTAACCAAATATACTCCAGCACATTCACTAGCCTACTATGAAGTATTATCATAAATAATTAAAATTAAACTGCACTTGTCAAAATAAATGAACAAAGTACAGTCGGCTATGCCGTTGTCTTGATTTGCTCACATTGGGTTTGCTTATTCACTAATTTGCACAAAAGGGGTGGAGGGGTTGGTGGAGAGACCAGTAATCTACAGTGGGCTCCCAGGCATTACTGTGACTTAGTGAGGTTGGAATGCATTTTCTAATGTCAGTTTATAATGAATATAGAGGTTTGGATGCTAAGGGGTTGGGGGAACTCTTTGTTGAGAGAGACAGAGAGAGAAAGGGAGAGAAAGATAAATTCGTCCTGGAATTTAGAAGGTTAATTTCTCATGGAGGTTGGGACTTTATTTTTTCTCAAGTTACCTTCAGCTTCCTTATTCAATTTACCCCTAAATTTCCATAGAAGTATACAAATCCGGAAAGACATAAGCACACACAAGCACACACACATATCATAGTTGTGTGTGACTCTCAGGTACTCTCTCTCTCCATATATTTTCCTTTTGGTAGATTGATCATTTATTCTCCATTGTAAGAGGGCAGGTTAGTTCAAAAAAAAATCGTGAGCTGGTATTTTGTGTCTTTATCAGCCAGTCGGAATGAAGATGATTAGGTAGGGCACGTTCGTGCGCGATGTGTGTGTGTGAACGGTGTTTGTGTATACCCCACTAGGTTTGTGGTTGTGTTTCAATATTTTCCCCTCTGATGGGGACAGAAGTCAGCTCAGTAATTAGATTTAGGAGAAGGCCTCAGATTCTGTCGGTGTCGCTGCCGGGAAAGGTCGGTTCTCACCCTACGTTCTGTTAATTGATCCGGGGACAGGTAAGCATCACACATTCCGACTTCCCAGCTTCCAGCAGCATCAAGGAATCTGTGATGAGCTATTAATGGTCTCTGTGCCAATTAGTACTTCCTTTCAACTTTCACCTGCTTGTGCACTCTGGTCTCAGTTTGTTGCTCCGACTTCCATTCCTTTGTGTTCAGGCTGGGTTTTGTTCCCTGGATCGAGTTCCGGGAGGGTGGAGTGAAAGAGGGAAACCGTCTTTGCCTCTGACTGAGGTTTTTATTGATGGGTCCTTTGTATCCCGTCCCCTCTCCCTCTTAGGAGACATGGGCTGTTTCTCCTTTGCTAAAACCAGAAACTCATGGGCTTCGTTTTTGTTCTTTGTTGTTGTTGTTCTTTCTTTCTTATTTTGAGCTCTTTGGCGTTGGCAGGATGAAGGATTGGCATCACCTCTAGGGTGCTTCTGTCCAACCTCCTTATTTGCTAGCTAACAACCTCCCGGAGCCCCGCCCCATCTTGCAGTAATTAGTCCTGGTTCCAATCAATCAATGAGATTTATCGAGCCCATGCTGGTTGCAGAACGCTGTACTTGGAGCTTGGTTGACTACAAAACTGAAGAGTCGGTAGATACGTTCCCTGCCCACAAAGAGCTTACAAGCTAGAGGGCGGAGAGGCAGACATCAATAGAAAGAAATGATGGCAATCAATCAATCAGTGGTATTTATCGAACACTTACGGTGGACAGAACACTCTATGAAGCGCTTGGGTGAGTACGAAACAGTCGATACACACGATTCTTACCCTCGAGGAACTTAGAGTCTCTAACTCTAGGAGTTGCCTCCTTCCCACAGTCACCCCCTCTTCCCAGCTCCATTTCCTCACCTATCCAGTGCTTTTTGCTCCCTCGCTCGGCTCCTATCCTGATAGCCCCCCTCACTGATCCATCCTCTCGCTCTGCCCGAGATGCCTCACTCCACTTCTGTCGCCTCTACCGGTCCCTCATACCGGTCTCTCTCAGATTTCATTTGGGAAAATCCAGTCCAATAGTGAGAGCGCCCGACTGTAACCCAGACACCTCCTGGCTCGCGGTCTACCTATAGTAGTACACCTACATATTGATTTCTCGCCCTCCTCGTCTGGTCACGTAACCTTAGAATTTCAGTTGAGCATTTTTTAAAAAAACCAAACGCGGAATGTCTTTCAGATCTTTTCTTTTCTTTTTTTTTTTTATGTTGGACTTCAGATACTCGAGGTGTCAGTGGTTCCTCGGTGAACGCAGCCTGGCACTCAGTCGCGCAACGTGCCGCAGACAAAACCAGAGTTTTGGGGTTGTTTTTAATCGCCTGTTTGGGGGTTTGGTTGGTCAACGTCCTTTGTACACCTGCTTTAGATCCCCCTGAGCACTCCCTTGCTTGTGTAGGTTGGGACGAGGAGAGACGCAGCTCGTTTTGGCTTAAAAGATCCAGATGGTGTTTTCAGTTCCCCGGCTGTGTAGATGTGGATTTGCCATCCTCTGGAACCCCCTGACTAGCTCCGGGTGTCGCCCTCGCCCCCGGACCTCAGTTCACCCACCTGCCGAAATGGGGGTGCGTGCTCCCCGGCAACCGGGGGTCCTGGAGAGGGCCTCGCTATCCTGAGCTCTCTCTCGCCTCCGTGTTCGGGCCTGGGGATTCCCGGAGGGTCTCACTCCCGAAAGGGGGTCACTGGCCCAGACCAGACTGGGCCCTGTTTCCTCCAGCTTCCTCCACCATAAATCACGAGTAGGGTTTCGACTTCTTCACAATCTCCCCTCTGAAAAACTGCCAGTCCTGTATTAACACTGGAATGGATGTAGCCATGAATGTGACATTTGATCTTGTGGAAACTCAGAAGTTCTCTCCACCCTTAGAGCATTACTTAGGTCGCATCTCCTCCAAGATCCTTTCACGATCAAGCCCTCTTTTCCCCGGTTCGCTCTCCCACCCCCAAACCCACAGCACTTATGTACATATTTTTAAATTATATTTTATAAATTACCTATCTATTCATATTAATGCCTGCCTTCCCCTCTAGACTGTAAGCTTGTTATGGGCAGGGAACATATCTGCTAATTCTGTTGTACTGTTCTCTCCTAAGCGCTTAGTACAGTGTTCTGCCCCTAGTAAGCGCTCAATAAATACGATCGATTGATTTCACAACTTTTCTACGGGTGGGGAGGAGCGAGAAGAGCGGCGCCGACTCACTCGGGTGAAAGGGACAGTTGGGCTCTTTACAACCTGATAATGCCTTCATTCCACGCCCAAGGCAGCGGTTGGGCTGCCGGTTGCCTCGGGAGCGGAGCGGAGCGTGTTGCGGGCTGTTGTACCCGATCGGGGGGGAGGGCAGGCAGGAAAAGTGTCCGGACCTGGATCGTCTCCTGGATGACTGTGAATAGGGAGGGGCGGGGTGGGATACGTGTGAATGATACAATAAATTTCATTTTATATATATATATATATATATATATATATAAATTCATTCAATCATTCAATCGCATTTTTTGAGCGCTTCCTCATTCCTTCAATCGTATTTTTTGAGCGCTTACTGTGTGCACTGTACTCAGCGCTTGGAAAGCGCAAAACGGCAAGAGATAATCCTTGTCCACAACGAGCTCACAGTCTTGAGGGGTAAATATATTTTACCTCTCTCCCCGTGGGTGTGGGGGTGTGGGGGGGTGTTGTATATGTGTGGGTGTGTCTCTGGTCTCCAATGCTTGTCGTCTCTCCCAGTCTTTCCTAAAGGAGGTGGCGCCAGCGGAGCATCCCGGAGGTCAAACGAATTCCCTTCGTCCACCAGAAACTGCCGAGGGCGGCTCGGAGTGGGGAGAGAGGTAAGTGGGGTAGCCCTAGAGTAGCGGGATCGCAATCAGGGAGGCGGGGGGGCTTCCAAAACTGGACCTCAGGACGCCTCCCGGAAAGGCGGCTTAATCTATTCCCCAGCGATCCCCACACACTCTAGCTTGGGAAGCCTCAAAAGTTTAGCCCTCCTCCCCCCCACCCCCAGCTCTGGGCACCCCCGTCCCCCTAATCTCTTCAACTCTCCAGGCCAAATCAGAGACCCCGCCCTTCTAAAATGACAACGATTTGGAACTGCTGGAGATCTCTAGGGGAAAGGGGGATGGGCTTGTCCCCTTCCCCTCTTCCTCTCCCGGTCCCTCTCCCTCTACCCTCCACTCCTGCCTATTCCATCCATCTCCTAAGCAACCCGATTGCTACCCTTTTCCTGCCCTTTGGAAGCGCCGGCAGCCGCCCTCTTCTTTGATCTCTGCGCATTAACGGATTGATCGATGGTATTTACTGGGCACTTACTCTGTGCAGATCACTCTACTAAGCGCTTGGGAGAATACGATGCAACAGAATTAGTCGACGCGTCCCCTGCCCATAACGACCCGACCGTCTACGGGACGGTGCATGGATGTGCTTTGCCCTCTCTCTCCCAGCGGGACCCTCCAGCTGCAAGTTCATCACCCCAGCGACCCCCGTTCCCCTCCCCCCACGAGGTCGTAGAGCATCGAGATGTCCCTCTCCCTCGGTCACCCTCCTCCTTTCGTCCACAGCTCAGGGGTCACCAAAAGGGTCCAGACTAATGCCTGGGCAGCTCTCGCCAGAGGCTCAGCACAGACCGTTTCCCGTCCTCCTCACTCGTCTCCCCAGAATAACCCTTAGCGCAGGAACGGATACGACTGCTCTATTTGATTTTCAGTTCAGGTCTTGCCCAGTCGCGGCTCTGGCTGACCAGGACTCCGCTCCAGAGGGGTTCTCTGAGACCCAGTGTGCCCAGAACGGCCTAAGGCGGGCGGGCGGAGCCGACCCTGACCCCTAGTAGATTTAACGCTCAGAACAGTGCTCTGCACATAGTAAGCACTTATTATTATTAAAGGCTGAGAACTGGCTGTGCCACCCGGGCCGTTGGACGCAAACTCCAAAACGGCTGGGGAAACAGTGGCGAGGGAGCAGCCGGCCTGGTGGAAAGACCGACGGACGTTGGGGCGAAGGGGAAGCAGCGTGACCTAGTGGCAAGAGCACGGGCTTGGGAGTCAGATGTGGTGGGTTCTAATCCCGCTCCGCCACTTGTCTGCTGTGTGACCTTGGGCGAGTCACTTAACTTCTCTGTGCCTCAGTCACTCCAACGATAAAACGGGGATGGAGACCGTGAGCCCCAAGTGGGGCAACCTGATGACCTTGTATCTATCCCAGCGCTTCGAACAATGCTCGGCACATAGCGAGCGCTTAACCAACACCATAATAATTCTCATTATTGTTGCAGGGGTGCGGGGAGGGCGAGGTGCGAGGCGCCGTTAAAGGGGGTGAGGAGGGTGTCATCGAAGAACGACAACGATTCGATCTCTCTTCTTCTGTGCAGCCCGTCGGCTGGCAGAGGGTCGCCGGGGCCCGAGGTGAGGGGCAAGGGCAGCCCGGCCCGA
This sequence comes from Ornithorhynchus anatinus, assembly GCF_004115215.2. NCBI lineage: Eukaryota > Metazoa > Chordata > Mammalia > Monotremata > Ornithorhynchidae > Ornithorhynchus > Ornithorhynchus anatinus. The sequence continues at coordinate 21,931,807 of NC_041732.1, forward strand.
GCAGGAGGAGAAAGGAAAGGAGGAGGAGGAACTGGCGTCGCAGGCCAGGCGGCCGTCCAGGGAGGTCGAAGGTGGTCTCCCGTGCCCCCGCGCCCGTTTGCCCATCGCACCATGCCCTAGCCCGGCGGCTCCAACGCGGCTGGGTGCCCGGAGGCCATTTTGATGGAGCTGTCTGTAAGATGGCTGCGTGGGCACGAGGTAGGTTGCAGCGCCGCTTGGTTCCCGCCGACGCCGCGCCCCCCACCTCCTCTCCCGCACGCCCCCTCCCCGCTGCCAGCCCGGCCCCTCGGCGGAGGAACAATGAGCCGGGGCTGGCACTGCCCAGCCGCGGAGCGCTGCCACCTTTCCCCACCCCGAGCTCCCCATCTGCCCCGCCCCCTCCCTCTCCTCCGCCCCCCTCCGCGATATTAATTGAATTAACCCAGACCGGCCTAATTTTCCGAGCGAGTCGGCGCGTTCCCGAGTTGGGCCTTTCCCTCCCGCTCCTGGCTTTCCCCAAGCCTTTCCTCTCCCCGGGGGGAGGGAGAAGGGCAGGGCGGAGACCCCCGAAAACGACGCCCCCTCCTCACCGTCGAGCATCCCCCGTCCTGCCAAAGAGGGGCCCGCTGGCTAGGCGGCCCGGGTTGGAGGGCTACCCTGCTTTCCGGCTCTTTTGGGGGTTTTTTTTCGACAATGTTTCACATTTGGGGGCGGGGGAAATCTCTCCGTGATGAGACCTCCCCCCCCCCGGCCCGAAATGGCCTGAGAGCCTTGAGACCCCCGAGGTGGGTGACAGCCCAGACTCGGGAGAGGAGGAGCTGAGCTGGAGCCCGGAGCTTGACTGGGGGAGGTGATGCTGTGTGGGCCCAGCCCCCGATCCTCCAACCCCCAGCCCCCAGGCCCCAGCTCCTAGCCCCCCCCAGTCCCTAGCCCCCAGCCCCCAGACCCGTCGGGTTTGGCTTCACTAGTTCTGCGGATGGGGAATAAAGGGGACGGGGAAAGAAAGGACGGGACCTCGGGATCGTGGGCTGGTGGCTGGATCCTTAAAAGGAATCTCGAACGGTCTAAGGGTCCCAGCCACCCAAAGTTTAAATCCTCCCCAAATGGTCCCGCCTCGGGTGGGAGGTCCGGGAAGTTATCTTATTCCGCGCAGCCCAGCGGGGTCCTTGGCCGCCGCCCGCCAGATGGGGAGACGAGGATGCCCGCAGGATGAACGCTTCTGCCCCGAAAAACTCCCCCGCGCCCTTGCAGAGATGGGGACTAGAAGCAGCGTGGCTCAGTGGAAAGAGCACGGGCTTTGGGGTCAGAAGTCATGGGTTCGAATCCAGGCTCTGCCACTAGTCAGCTGTGTGACCGTGGACAAGTCACTTAACTTCTCTGTGCCTCAGTTACCTCATCTGTAAAATGGAGATTAAGACTGAGCCCCACGTGGGACAACCTGATTCCCCTGTGTCTACCCCAGCGCTTAGAACAGTGCTCTGCACATAGTAAGCGCTTAACAAATACCAACATTATTATCTCTCCCGCCCCCCATCAGTTCTCGGGGGAGGGGTATACACGGCTAGTCATCCAGATGGTGGAACCCTCTCCCCTCCCGCAACAAACCCTTTGCTTTGTTCAACAGGTCCTGACCATGCAAAGTTAGTTTCTTTTCCCCCTCCCTGAATTATCCGAAGAATGGTCCAATGTAACAGTTGACTTTGTTCTGTTCGATCCTCCCTATTCAAGGTGAAGGGGCGGGATGAGATCTTTGGGAGAATCCCAATTTCCCAACACGAGTTTTCGCCTCGAAAACCGACTCCAAAGCTTATTTTTGTCAGCTATTAATTCTATATTACCTTATAGGAATAGTATCAGGTTTACTTTTCGCGCCCGCCCAGCTCTGCTCGCTGGGGCTGGTCCCTGTTAGAGGTAAATTCGTGTTGGCCCGGGACAGGAACCGCCCTCTGCTGCGCCCATCGCTCCAAGGGGAGCCAGGAGAAGGCTCATGGCCAAGATTAATAATAATGTTGGTATTTGACACGAAAAGCCTAACGAAGCCCCCTCCCGGGGGAGGATCCCCGGCAGGCAGACCCGGAGAGACCCTGAGGCAAGAGCCGCGGGAGTCCGCGGGAGCCCTGGGGGCGAGGAAGTTACGCGCCCAACTAGGGTATTTTTACTCCTCCCCGACAGCCCGGCGGGGACCGGTCTCCTGAAGTCTTCCCGCTGCCCCTTGGCTTCCCAGGGCCTACAGGTGCCCGCTTTCCCCGTGGAGGGCAGGGCAGGGAACAGAGGAGCAAGCAGGGAGGGGTTTCTTTATGGTATTTTTTAAGCCCTTACTATGTGTCAAGCACTAGTCTAAGCTCTGGTTGTCAGGTTGGACACAAATCCTGTCTCGCAGGAGGCTCACAGTCTAGTTAGGAGGGAGAACGGGGATTGAATCCCCATTTTACAGATGATAATAATAATGATAACGATGGGATTTGTTAAGCGCTGACTATGTGCCAGGCTCTGGTCTAAGCCCTGGGGTAGATTCAAGCTTCTCGGGTTGGACACACTCCCGGTCCCACATGGGGCTCACAGTCTTAATCTCCATTTTACAGATGAGGGAACTGAGGCACATAGAAGTGAAGTGACTTACCTAAAGTCACACAGCAAACAATTGGCAGAGCCAGGATTAGAACCCAGGTCCTCTGACTCCCAGACCTGGACTCTTTCCATTAGGCCATGCTGCTGGAAGGGTCCAGGCAGGTTTCAGAGAGACCAGATGTGAGGTCTTCTCAATCCTGTGCTTGGAAGCTCCAAGTTCGGGTTGGAGTCTAGAAGTGAGAGAGACAAGGGCAAATCCAATCAATATGGGTTAACAGTGACTTTACCCCGCACTTGGAAATATTTGGGACATCACCCCCAAGCACTGGCGTCTATGCCGGGACGTCAATCTGTCACTACAATGCTGGGTTGCGGGGGGCATTCCCCGTCCCGCTTCCTTCACCCCACCCCCAGAACCTCAGCCTTCAGTTCCGTTATTTAGAGCGTGAACCCTGTCTGGGGTAAGGACTGTGTCCAACCTGAATACCTTGTGTCTACCCCCACTGCCAGAACCAAGCTTGGCATATAGTAAGCACTTACCAATTCCTATTGCTATTATTATTGTTGTTTTTGTTGTTGCTATTCTGGCTCCCTGGCATCTCCTTGAAATGCAGCTGAATCTAGGGTGGGTACATATATCTGCACTGAGGCAGAAGCTTTTGGGAGATCTAAAGAACAGTGTGAGGAGCTTCGAGGCAGAGGGAGGAGTGAATAAGTGTAGCAGTGTCAGGCCCAGCTTTCTTTCACAACCAGGACTCATCTCTTGCCCTGCTACACTCCCATCTCAGGCGATGCCTGGGAAGGGGTATAGAATCTGCTCTGCTGAACCCTGGATTTGGCTCCTCTTTGACCATCTGTCATTTTGTTCCTGGCGCAAAACACTCCCTCCCTCCTAAATTACGGAAGCCAGGACCCTCAGAACTAATAACACCATCAAAATCAATTGACTTTATTGAGGTTTTACTGTGGGCACAATACCGTACTAAACATATGAGGGAATACAATATAACAGAGCTGGTAAGCACGTTCCCTGCCCGCAAGAGATCTCTGCTTTGATAGACACTGCATTTATATTTGGAAGGCAGACAACAAACTCTTCTGGGAAAGAATGCTGTAGAAGGTACTCCTTCCAATTGACCAGTGAGGAAACTGAGGCACAGAGGAGTTAAGTAAATTGTTTCTACCACCCAGTAGACTTGGGGTGGAACCAGTATTTGAGCCCAATACCCCATCTGGCCTACAAATGTTCTATGCACAAAGTGACACTGCCTCTGCACAGAAAGGATTTGATCTGAAGCTGGAGTGTGGGAGATGCAGCAGAATAATAGGCAGGAAATGGACTCTAGTGGTGCCAAGGTAGGCAAATTAGGGGAAAACAGGGGCTTGGCCTTGCTGAGTTAGGAAGCTTCAGTCTTATGACTGTCTCTGTTAACACGGTGACTGGTTCCTTGGTAATAATGATTGGGTTGGCATGGTGACTCTGGAATAAGTTGAGTTGTTTGTACTGACTAATGCAAAGAGGGAGTTCATGGTTCATTCTGTGCTGGGTGTGTGGAGAATTTACAGGAACGGGGGCCTGGAATTAAGAAATTGGAAAAGCTAAGAGCCTCCCTAATTATAATGATAGTAATCATGGTCCTTTTTAAATGCTTAGTATGTGCCAAGCACTGTTCTAAGTGCTGAGGAAGATGGAATAGATATAAACTAATCAGGTTGGACGTAGTCCCTGGGGAGTAGGTTTTAATCCCCATTTTATAGAGTCACACAGAGTGACATGACTTGCCCAAGGTTACCCAGGAGACAAGTGGCAGAGGCAGAATTAGAACCCAGGACCTCTGACTCCGAGGCCAAGGCTCTTTCCACTAAACCATGCTGCTTCTCCCTATCCTGCTCCACACCAGTTTTCTTGATCTCATATTTATCTCTCTTCGAATCACCATTTTCCCATTTCCTTTGCTGAAGTTTTGGGTGAGATGTGTTGCAGGATTTGTGAGTTTGACCCCGGCAGGACAAATGGGGGTGGGAGGTGCATGGCCTAATGGAAAGAGCCCGGGCCTGGGAGTTAGAAGACCTGGGTTCTAATTCCAGCTCCGCCACGTCTGCTACGTGACCTTGGGCAAGTCACGTCGCTTCTCTGGGCCTCAGTTACATCCACTGTAAAATTGTGGATTTAAACTGTGAGCCCATGTGAGACATAGACTGGGTCCAACCTGAGTAGTTTGTTTTTACCCCAGCACATAGTAGAGTACCTGATACATAGGAAGCGCTTAACTAATACAATTTAAAAAATGGTGACGGTTGAACATCCAGGCGTCATCAGCCTAGGAATAGAGGGGAGGCCTGATCGTTCTTTCTCCACACCACTGCCCTGTTCCCTCACTGGACCACAGCTCAGAGCTGGCACTGGCATTCAGCTGTAGAGTGATTTGTGATGTGGAGAGTTAAGTCTGGAATGGAGAGGGTCATGAGGGTTGATCAAACATAAGTGACTTTCTTGTCTGGATCAGGGCCCCACAGAATGAGGGTTCCAGGTAGATGGGCAAGAAGAGCACTCAGTAAATATGATTGAGGGAATGATGGACCTATGACTTTATATGATGAAAAGCAGCATGGTCTAATAGATAGAGCACAGGCCTGGGAGTCAGAAGGACCTGGGTTCTAATCCCAGCTCTGCCACTTGTTGGCTGTGTGAGCTTGGGCAAGTCACTTCACTTCTCTGTGCTTCAGTTACCTCATCTGTAAAAGGGGGATTAAGACTGTGAGCCCCATGTGGGATCCGGACTGTCCAACCTGATTAGCGTCCAACCTGATTATCTCGTATCTATCCCCGTGCTTAGTACAATACCCGGCGCATAGTAAGCACTTAACAAATGCCATAAACAAAACAACATTGCAAGATCCTGGTGTCACCCTATCACTGTGGAAGAGGCTGCGGTGAATGAGATAGACACTAAGAAGGGTGTCTTGAAGAAAAGGAAAACCCTAACTCCATTTTTTTTATGGTATTTGTTAAGTGCTTACTATGTGATAGGCACTGTACTAAGAGCTGGGGTACAGACAAGCTAAACAGTTTGGACACAGTCCCTGTCCCATAAAAGGCTCACAATCTTAATCGCTATTTTACCGATGAGGTAACTGCGGCCCAGGAAAGTGAAGTGATTTGTCCAAGTTCACACAACAGACAAGTGGCAGAGCTGGGATTAGAACCCAGGTCCTCTGACTTCCAGGCCCGTGCTCTTTCCAGTAGGCCATGCTTGAGAGTCTTCCAGGGAGAATCAATCAATCAGTGATATTTATTGAGTACTTACTGTATGCAGAGCTCTGTTCTTAAGTGCTTGGGAGAATACAAGCGTTCCCTGCCCTCAAGGAACTTACAGTCTAGAAGGGAAGACAGATATAAATATAAATAAATAAATTATGGATCTGTCCTTAAGTGCTCTAGGGCTGAAATAATAATGTTGGTATTTGTTAAGCGCTTACTGTGTGCCGAGCACTGTTCTAAGCGCAGAGGTAGATACAGAGTAATCAGGTTGTCCCACGTGAGGCTCACAGTCTTCATCCCCATTTGACAGATGAGGTAACTGAGGCACCGAGAAGTTAAGTGATTTGCCCAAAGTCACACAGCTGACGGGTGGTGGAGCCAGGATTAGAACCCATGACCAATGACTCCTAAACCCGGGCTCTTTCCACTGAGCCATGCTGCTTCTCTAAGTGCTTAAAGGGTACAAATCCAAGAACATAGGTGATGCAGAAGGAAAAGGGAGTAGGTGAAAAGAAAGCTTAGTTGGGGAAGGCCTCTTGGAGGGATGCAATTTTAATAAGGTTTTAAAGGTGGGTAGTATGATGGTCTGTTGGATATGGAGCAGGAGGGAGTTCCAGGCCATAGGGAGGATGTGAGGAAGGGGTTGGTGGTGAGTTAAATGAGGTAGAGGAAGAGTGAGTAAGTTGCCATTATAATGTTGGTATTTGTTAAGCGCTTACTATGTGCCGAGCACTGTTCTAAGCGCTGGGGTAGACATAGGGGAATCAGGTTGTCCCACGTGGGGTTCACAGTCTTAATCCCCATTTTACAGATGAGGGAACTGAGGCACAGAGAAGTTAAGTGACTTGCCCAGAGTCACACAGCCGACAAGTGGCAGAGCTGGGATTCGAACTCATGAGCCCTGACTCCAAAGCCCGTGCTCTTTCCACTGAGCCACGCTGCTTCTCCATTAGACAAGTGAAGTATGCAGACTGGGTTATACTAGGAAATTAGTGAGGTGAGGTAGGAAAAACCTAGAGATTAAGTCCAGGGACTGGCTAACTCCTCTCTTCCCACACTGGAGGACTTCACAGCTCTAGGCCGATGGTGTCTTTAATTATTTTGACCAGTAGATAAAACATGACTCAGGGAAACAAGAGATTTGGGTGGTAGCCCCCGTTCTGCAAGTGGGGGAGTGCTTGGCTGGGGCTATGTTATCAGCAACCAAGTCTGGCAAAGTCCACAGTGGCTACCAAGGCAGGGTTTGTGGCTCTTTGGCAGAGGTTTGGCAGTTTGGTGCAGTCATTTTGGCTGGAAATGGGTCTTACATGGGAAAAAACCCTTCACATGAACACCCCATCCACCTGCTTTCATGTTTCACTCTGCGCCCAAGCAAGAACATGACTGTCAGGGAGGAGAGAGTGAAGTGGCACTGTGCAAATGATAAACAGCTCCTTTGTATAGGTTCTTGGTTCTATGCTCTTAATCTCAGTAATAATAATGATGGCACTTATTAAAAACTTACTATAGGCCAAGCATCATGCTAAACACTGGGGTAGATACATGATAATGGAGTCTGGCACAGTCCCTATCCTTCAAACTCTTGAGGCTGAATCTGAATTCGTTATACAGATTAGGAAACTGAGGTTCAGAGAGGTAAAGGCGTAAGCTCCTTGTGAGCAGGGACTGTGTCTCCTAACTCTGTTATTTTTGTACTCTCCCAAACGTTTAGTACAGTGCTCTGCCCACAGCAAGCACTCAATAAGTGCCATTGATTGACTGGTTAATTGATTGAGAAACCTCTTTGCCTGGCTTTCACCAGGAGTCCGGGTCTTCCAGGGCAATTTGTGGATGAGAAAGAAAGACTTCCCTTTCTCCTGACTTGAAAGTCACCGGAGTTGGTCTAAAGTCTCAGTTTTGTAATTCGGGGGTAATTCTGAGGATGCTGGTATGGAGGCAGCGAGAAGGCAGCGAGATCCCCCTCTCTCAGGGAGTAGTGGGAATAGGAAACAAGGCCCAGGAAGGGCAGGAGAAGGCAGGTTTGGGGCAGGAGCTGAATGAGGCTTCTCATTCAATCTCCTCCAGATCAAGACCCCCCAGTTCTTTGGTGACTCCTTCAGAAGTCCAGGGAGTCCAAATGGACACCAATAGGAGGCTCCAGAGTCAGTGATGGCAGTATCCCAGGACTCCAAGAGAGACCAGGTCAATCCAGCTTCTCCCCGAGGGGAAGACATTCTCTGAGAAGATGAGGCATTCACTCTTTCAGGCTCCTAAAGAGCCATTTGGAATGAAGAAGCAATGGTTTTGCTTCGTATCCTGGGGATCTGGAAGGGTGAATGCAGCATCTAAATGACTGACTCAATCCCAGAAAGTAGCTTACTCACTCAGGAGGGTCTGGCTTCTCACATCTGCCTCCAGGAGCCTGGCATGGGAAGTAAGGAGATTACAACGAGCTCCTCTCATCACTCATCTCAACATCTCTGGAGCAGTGCAATGACTTTGGGCCTCTCCTTTTTAGCACCTGGAGAAATTGAAACAGAGATTTTAAATGTTTTGCCTAGGGTCACCCAGCAAAGCGCATGGTTGAGTGTAGAATTTGTTCTACAACTCTTCCCTAAGAGGAGGGAAGATGGGAGTGGAGATGGGATGAGAAGACCTCTCCCATGGCTCCCCTTTAATTTGGAGCTCTCGATGGCATTTGATAATAATGATAATAATAGTAGTTTATAGTATTTGTTTATGGTTTTTGTTAAGCACTCACTATGAGCCTAGCACCGTTCTAAACCCTGGGGTAGACACAAGATAATTGCGTTAGACACGGTCCCTGTCACACATGGGACTCACAGTCTTAATCCCCATTTTACAGATGAGGTAACTGAAGTATACAGAAGTGAAGTCACTTGCCCAAGGTCACATAGCAGACAAGTAGTGGAACCAGGATGAGAACCCAGGTCCTCTGACTCCAAGGCGCATGCTGTTTCCAGTGGGCCATACATGCGCCGGGCTCAGACAAGATCCCTAGGGCTAGAATATAGGTAAGGGAATCAGCTTTCTACGCAACTTGAGGATTACAATGTTGGCATGGATGGTTTGGGGTAGGGAAAATAATGAGGGATTGGAGAGGGACAGGGGCCATGGAGAGAGGATCCATTTTTACCCATGTCCCTGCCTCTGGTAAGCCTGGCACCTTCCCCTCTCTCCAATTCCCCTCAATGCAATTGGGGCAAGGAGGTGCCCAGGTTCTTCCGGCCCTAACTCTGTGCTTGAGACCAGTCAGCCTTGGCTGGTTACTAGGATTTGGTACCGAGAGACTGCCACAGTTGGGAGCAGATGAACTGACCAGGGCTAACCCCAGCTAGACTGAGAGCTCATTGTGGGCAGGGAATATCTGTTGTATTGTACCCTCCCAAGCACTTAGTACAATGCTCTGCACATAGTAAATGCTCAATAAATACCACTGATTGATTGATTGATTGATTCTGAACCAGTCCGAACTTGGTCTTCCTGAAACTGTCCCAGTTCCCTCAGGAAGAAGGAGCTATGTCTCTGCCCTCAGCTCTAGTGGGATCCACTCCTGCCCCTGCTCCATTGGTGGCTGGATCGGTCAAAAATCTGCAGGGTCCAGTCTAAGTGTCCAGTCTTCACATCTCCATCCTTAGACCCAAAGCTGTTCTCCCTCTCCCAGGGAATTGCAAATCTCAGGGACTGAAAAAATCCACACCAAACCCAGCTGGAAGATATTTCCCCAGGGATGCTTGACGCAGTGGGAAGATGAGGTTGTGAGCAGGAAGTTCAAACCATCAATGTTAGATGGTGGGAGAGTGGGTATGCAGCCTGCCAAATGAGAAGTAAAGGAAATAGGGGTGGAAATGAAATCCACTGAGGTTGGTGACCATGGGGAGAAGAGTGAGGTTTATTGAGGATGTTATTCATTGGTATGAAAGAAGCCAAGACAATTTTCTTCCTTCTTTCCTCTTTCCTTCTTTCCTTGGTTCGTTTGTTTGTTCCTTCCTTCCTTCCTCCCTCCCTCCTTCCATCCCTCCCCCCCTTCCTTCCCTTCTCTCTTCCTTTTTCTTTCTTCGTTTTATTCTCTGTTGCCCTCTTTTTCTTTGCTCCCTCTCTTTCCTCATCCACCTTTTCTCCTTTTTTTCTCCCTTTCTTTCTTTCTCCTCCTCTATTTCTTCCTTTCCTCCTCCCTTTCTCCCACCCTGTCTCCCTTTCTCTCTTGCTCTTTTTCCCTTTTGCAGCTGGGGAGTGTTAATGATGGTCCAAGTGGTTAGGTCTACTGCAGCATTTTTGACTTCAAACTGCCCGCTCCACCTGTAACCTTAATAACCTAGCTTCCCCTTCCTCTAGCTCAGGCTCTTAAAATGTTTGTGGTTGTAGTGCAAATTATCTTCCAAAATCAACACACAGGTCCCTGAAGCACCTACCTGCAACAACTCTTTCTTTTTTTACTTTATTTTAGGGTCTGAAATAGTGGATTCATAGAGAGGTATTTGCATTGTCGAGGACAGAAATGAGAGACATGTCTGTAGGGGGTCAAGTCAGTGTCCCGTCCAGCCCAGGAGAGCCCCACAAGGACAGGTAATATTTTCCATTCTCACCTCTAAAGGTAAACTGAACAATACTGGGACCTGCCTCGACCCAAATTTATCTTACTACGGGTACCTTAACCTTGGATCTTCATGGCAGCGAGGTCTGGGAAAAGTGAGATTCTGAATTCAGGTTAGGCTAGACTGGGAAGAGAAAGTGGAAAGCTTGATAGTTCATCAGAAAAAGCGCATTCCTTGAAATAATTCAGAAGCCAGAACATACTTTATTGTCAAGGCACACCATACACTGGTTTTTCTTCCCATTTTCTTTGAATTTGGGCCTCTCATATGAATCATTACTTTGTGGGCAACGGGTCTAGTAGAAAAAGCATGTGACTAAGAGTCAGAAAAACAGTCATGTAGCCTGCTTTGTGATCTCAGCCTCCCAGAGCCTGGGCCTTGGACTCAGAGGACCTGGGTTCTAATCCCAGTTCTGCCACTTGTTTGCTGTGTGACCTTGGGCAAGTCTCAACTTCTTTGTGCCTCAGTTTTTTCATCTGTAAAATGGGGGTTCAATCCCTGTTCTCTCTCCTACTCAGACTGGGAGCCCCATGTGGGGTGGTGACTGTGACATTATTACCTTGTATCTATCCCAGCGCTTACAGCAGAACTTCACACTTAGTAGGTGCTTAAAAAACTACCACAGTTATTATGATTTTTTATCATTATTTTTATTAAATTCACCAGGCCAATTCACCAGCATCCAGTTGGCATCCAGTGAGGACAACTCCTGGGATGGGAACTAGGATAGGGATTGAGACATCCGTCTCTCTTCAGAGAAGCGGAAAGCAGTTACTTTTCTGGAAAGTGATCTTTCCAGCTTGGAGAAGGCTGGTGGGGATTTGAATGTGGGCGATTGTTCTCTCAGTCAGAAGACCAGCACAGTCCCCAAGCTTATGTCTGTGGGGGCAGATTCCAGGGGAGGTAGAGAAAAGAGCCTATCCTTCTCCAGAGCCTGGGAAAAAAGGATGGGAAATCTCTCCGTATGACCAAGGGAAAAGCTCCAGAACTAGAGAAGCCAACTACCAATTAGGAGCATTGTGACCTAATAGAAAGAGCACAAGCCCGAGGTTCTAATCCCAGTTCTGCCACTTGCCTACTGGGTGACCTTAGGCACAATACTTCACTTGTCTGGAACTCCGTTTCCTCACATGTAAAATGTGGATTCAATACCTGTTCCCCCTCCTGCTTCAACTGTAAGCCCCATGTGGGAAAGGGACCGTGCCTGACCTTATCAACTTGTATCTACCCCAGTGCTTAGAACAGTACTTGAAACATTCTAATCACTTAACAAATAACATAATTAAATTACCTAATGTTACCTCTGGTCATTTACCAAGGAGAGGTTCTAGGAATATTCTGTAGCAGGTGGGTAGAACAAATTTGTTGTGCTATAGGTTATAGTAATCACAAGCCCCTTTACATCTGCCATGGGCTTGCTTGTATTCTTTCCTTCAATGAACAGCCCTTCTCCTTGACAATTTGAGCCCCCTCTGTTGAGTCTTCTGGCACTGGTTTATTGAATTCATGTTCTACACACAGTGTCTTGGCTTGACTCTCTGTATGATAATGAATAAAGTCCTTATATAGGGAGACACCCTACGTGAATGCAACTTTCATGCTGTGAAAGGCCACAAGCCAGGCCAGGTGCCAATGCAAAGGTTTCTGTGCCAGGCTCTCCCTGGCCCCTGTGGTGCAGCCAGTGAGCTGCTTGACTCCTCCTCTCTCGCCTCTCACCCCAATTCTGCTTCCTTTCCAGGACTCCCCTTGGAGATCATCAGGAAGATGACAAGAAAGACACCTGCTTCAGACAGAAGCCCATTTCAGACTGGACCCAGCAGCCCCAGGGCTGGTGAGTTTGTGTTGCTCTGAGAACTCACACCATCCAGAATGCACTTTAGACCTACCCGGGGTGGCCTGAATTTCTGAGACTTTTTAACCACCCAGAAGAGAATGTGGCCGGTCCTTCTTCTGAGGTTCTGCTTTTTGAGGTAGTTGAGGAAGAACAGAAAGAATCTCTGTCCAGGTATCACACGCCCCTGACCTTCAAAGTGAGGAGCCCGTCACTAAATCCTAAAGGTTTTCTCTGATATTTTAATCCCTTGGGCTATTCTCTCCCCACCCCATCATTTTCCCTCCACAACCTCCAGGCCATTTCTATGTTTTGAAAAAAGTGTGGTGGCAGGCCTGAGAAGTTCCTCAGACCCAGACCTGAAGCCGGACCCAAACCACCAGTGCGAGAGGGTGTGGAGGGATTATTTCCCCCCACAGCTGGTACCCCGCTTGTGCATCCCTCTCTCTACCTCCCGAGGCACATTCCCTTGAGCCTCCTCATTCAGAGCAAAAAGTTGGCAACAATGCCCGCCGTTTATTTTTTTTAAAAAAACTAGAAACAAAGTATCTTGTTCCTCCCCAGCCCCACCTCATTAACAGGTCCAACTTCTCAGCCAACCTTGTTGGTATCCTGAGTTTAGGCAAGGGGAGCTTGGGCCCCATTCATGGGTGGTTTCCCATGTGCAATATTTGTTTCTATCGGTCTAGCCTGAGCTGAGCTGGGCCTGACAAGGCGTTGCCTCCCAGAGGCATCCTGCAGCCATAATTCTCTCCTGACCACCTAGGTCACGGCTGCCCAAGTGCGTGTCTGTCGTTTCAGTCTCTGAGTCTGTTTGTGTCTGCCTGTCTGGGCACCACAGGCTGCAAAGGGATGGGGATGGAGCCAGGGCCGGTGGGGAGCAGGGGGTGGGTGGAATATAAAGCCCCAGATTTCCCCCTTCTGTGCTCTCAGGAGATTTATATTTTCCCTCTTCATTGTCTGGGTATCGTGGGCTCTCAGACCAGGTGTGGACGAGACCCATCTGCTCCCATCTCCCAGAATTGTCTCCTCTTGGGGACCTGGGGCTCTGAGCTCTCCGTCTCTCTGGTAATTTATTGGCTGGGAAGGACAGTGCTCCCTTCCGCCAACCGCATTCACAGGCGCACCGCGCCCCTCCCATCCGGTTCATCTCCTCCTCCTCCTCCTCCTCCTCCTCCTCCTCCTCTTCCTCCTCCTCTTCCTCCTCCTTCTCATCCTTCCCCTCCTCCCCTCCCCCCCTCCTTTCCTCCTTCTTCTCTTCATCCTCATCCTTCTCCTTCCTCTGCTACTGCCCCCGCTGCTGCTCCTGGTAGCACAGTACACATCAAAGTATGAGTTTAAAAATAACAATAATAATCATGATGATGATGATGGTAATAATAATAATGATACCCTCACACACCCCAATCCCAGAGGCAGGTGTTGAGGGCTGGAGACAGGGACTCAAGTTTGAAACAAGGGCTAAATCGACATTTTAAACTTTTTGTTTTTACCTTCCCCAACCTTCTACCACCCCACTGGACCACCCAACCCCAGTCCCAGCCCCGGCCCCAGCCCAGGTCTTTCCCCTTCATACTCCAGCTCGGGCAGCTGCTGGGGCCACACTGCTAAACCTTTCCTTGGGTTCCCCTTTTCATTTCCCTTCTTCTCTCGCTCCTTCACCCCCACCCTGGCCGGGTGTCCCCTCTCCCTCCTCCCCACCACCCCCCCATCCCCTTTTCTGTAGGGGACACAATGGGGCCATTGTCCAGAGGGTGATTTGAATAAGGGATCGGCGGGCATGTTCCCAGCATTGTCGGAGGGACTGGGAAAAAAAACGAACCCAGGCAGAAGGCCCAGACCAGACAGAGACAGATGCCTAAATTAGCAACAAAGCCTTTTGAATGTCCCCTCTAGACAAGGGGTTGCCTTGTTTGCTGTGTGTTTGAGTGTGTGGAGCTGGACGGCTGCTCGCATGTCTCCCCATGTTAATTAGTTTTGCATGCATGTCTGATAAGGTGCCAATGGATATGTTTGTCTTTCCTCCGGCCAGGATGGTTTCAATGGCGGTGGGAGGGCGGGTGCTTGGGGGAGTCGCGGTGGGGCTGGTTGGCGCGGGGGTGGGGGGAGGAGGAGGGGGGAGTGTCCCGGCAGCTTCTAAGAATGGAGCCACCCAGGAAAAATGGGTAGGAGGTGGGGGAAACACGGGAACCACAGCCTGGGAGAAGGGAGGCGACTTTGGGTTGGCAATTGGATGAAAATTCACAGACTCTAGTTTGCAAGACTTGAAACTGAATCAGAAGGCCCTGGGTTTATGTGTTCATGCTGCTCTCCACTACCCCCAACCTCTATCCTTTGCCCTTCTCCCCTTCTCCTTCTTCCTCTGGTATCTCTTTCAGGCTCTCTGTGTGTCCTGCCTGTCAGTATGCCCTGCCCTTCTCCTCTCTTCCTGACCCTGGAGGGCCTGTCAACTACCCAATTCCCACCTGACAGGATGGTATTAGGATAATAATAATAATAGCATGCATTAAGTGCTTCCTAACTTTACTGTATGCCAAGCACTGTGCTAAGGGTTAGGGAAGCTCGGACACAGCCTCTGCCCCACCCGGGGCTCTCGGTCTATGAGGAACAAACAAGGAGACCCCACTCCTCTCCTAGGGTTCGAAATTGCCATCCCGGTAGCTTCCATCCTCTTCTTCTGGGCATTGTGATGTAACAGGGTGGTTGGGGTTGGTGGGGTTGGGGGGGGGGGTGGGGGTGGGGAGGGAGTTCAGATATGGGAAAGACATGAGTTGATATTCCGCACTGAATGCTCCATCCTGCATTCTCCACCCAAGAGGAGCTGGAGCAGGATTTGGGGGAAAAGATTGTGCCTGCTACTGCTGCATCAGATTACTCGGATTATACTCAGTGGGGGCCTGGACCCTGAAACACACCAAGTTATCCACAATGCCTGGCCAGAAGGGGCCCTGGGAGTGGATATTATTATCATCACTATTAGGGCTATTATTAATTACTGAGGAGCTGTGTGGCCTAGTGGAAAGATCACAGGTCCTGGGTTCTAACCCTTGCTTTACCAGCTTCTCGCTGTGTGACCTTCGGGAAGTCATTTATCTTCCTCTGGA
Organism: Ornithorhynchus anatinus; assembly: GCF_004115215.2. Lineage (NCBI taxonomy): Eukaryota > Metazoa > Chordata > Mammalia > Monotremata > Ornithorhynchidae > Ornithorhynchus > Ornithorhynchus anatinus. The sequence continues at coordinate 21,947,146 of NC_041732.1, forward strand.
CCTCAGTTTCATCATCTGTAAAGTGGGAATTCAAACTTGTTCTTCCTCCTTCTTAGTCCCAGTCCCCCATGGAGCTCACACCTGTGTCCTACTTAAGTAACCTCTCTCCACCCTGACCCTTAGAATAGTGCTTGACACATAGTAAGTGCTTAACAAATACCATAATTGTAAAAAAAGAAACAACTTTCTGTTGAAATGGAGCATCAAAGAAGATAGGTTGGGTCCCTGCTCCTGGGAGAGGGCTGGCCCTGGGAACCACCCTGGGTTCTGTCCTCAGTTCGTCAAGCCCAGGGCAGAGTTCCCCCCACCCCCACCCCCGCACCTGCTGGACTGGCTCCAGGGTCCCACCTTCTAAGAAGGGGACCAATGTGACTTTCTACTGACTTATGCCTATTAGGGCACAACACTAAACTTTCTTCCCCCCCTACGGGGATAGGCCCTGCCTGCTTGACTGGGTGTCAGAGGTGAGTCCAGAGAATCTGCCCCAGGAAGTTGCACGGTCTGAAATAGCAGCAGGCTCCAGAGTTGGGTAAATCCACAGATGAGTAGAGGAAAAGTCAGGGTTGGAGAGTTAGGGGCTGGGATGGTCCACCCTAACCATGACAGTGATTGCCCAGGAAGGCATTGCCCTGTGTTTTCTTCAAACCCCTGTTGGAGACAGAACCTAGGTTGGATGGCCCATGGGGGCCGACATTGCTCATGGGCTGAGGGGCTCAAAGGGAGAAGTGGGGTGTGTGTGTGTGTGTGTGTGTGTGTGTGTACAGACAGGGGAAAGGCTGCACCCTATTTCCTTGAATCTGGGCCCGAGAGGAAGAGACCAAGCAGGGTCCTTGATCTCGGACGAGGCCGGTTGGTCAGTCAATCGATAGATCGATCTTACTGTGAGAAGAGCGCTGTTCTAAGTGCTAGGGCGAGTACAAAACAGTGGAGTTTCCCTGCACATAGTGAGTTTACAGTTTTGAAGTCTAGTGGAGAGGGTAGAGGTCTGGTGGTGGGAGGACCTGGATGACCTCAGGATAGTCACTTAACCCTTGTGGACTTCAGTTTCCTCATCTGTAAAATGGGGATAATAATAGCTGCCTCTCTTCCCCACCAGCATGGGAGGACAAAATGGGATAAGCAGTTTAGATGCACTTTGGAAAAGTGAAAGCTCTATAAAAATTCAAATTATTATTATAATTAATATTATTGCTACTATCGTTGGAAACTATTCGGGACCCGGCATCACTCCACCCCTGGCCCCTTCCCTGTCTTGGTTCCTGAGGAGGCAGAAGGGCTGTTTCCTTTGGGAAAGAGGCTGGGGTGACAGGAGACTCACTTGTCTCTGGACTGTGCTCCAGGAGCCCAGGTGGTGGAGGGCCCGTGGAACCGAGGAGGGGAAGGAACAGAGGAGATATTAGGAGTCTAGTACCATCTCCCCAATTCCTGGCTCTTAGCAACCCCCCCAACCTGGGCAGAGACACCATCTTTCTGGGTGCCCTCTGTCCCTTTGTTGTACTCTCTTCCAGAGTCACGGTCTGCCTGCAGCTCTGCCTCTTGTCTGCTCTGTGAGACATTGGGCAAATCACTTCACTTCTCTGTTACCTCATCTGCAATATGGGGATTGAGAATGGGGGCGTCATGTGAGACAGGGACTGTCCAACCCAATTTGCTTATATCCACACCAGCTCTTAGTACAGTGCCTGGCACACAGTAAGCGCTTAACAAATACCAAGTTATTACTATTATTATTACTGGGGCCCTCTCGTTGGGCTGGGGGAGGGGGCGGTTAACCGGACCCTGGTCCTCCAGGACTCCTCTCCCTGCTGATCCCCCTCCCCATCCTCTCTCCGGCTCAACCCCCAGGTTGCCCCAGCCACCGCCTGCTCCTCCTTGCCTTCTGTCCTGGCTTCCACCATGCCATTCATTCATTCAGTCGTATTTATTGAGTGCTCACTCTGTGCAGAACACTGTACTAAGAGCTTGGAAAGTACAATGCAGCAATAAAGAGAGACAATCCCTGCCCTTACAGTCTAGAGGATGGGGAGACAAACATCAAAACAAGTAAACAGGCATCGATATAAATAGAATTACAGCTATATACATATATACATATATACATAAGTGCTGTGAGGCAGGGATAGAGGTGAACAGCAAAGGGAGCAAGTCATGGTGAAGCAGGAGGGAGGGAAAGCTGAGGAAAAGTGGGGCTTAGTTTGGGAAGGCCTCTTGGAGGAGGTGTGCCTTCAGCAGGGCTTTGAAGGAGGGAAGAGTGTCAGCTTCCAGCTGATCCTGTCTCCTCTCTGGAAATTTCTCTCTCTCTCTCTAGCTCTGTGTCAAAGTTTCTAAGTCTCTTCCTGCTCCTCGACGCCTATATTCCCTTTATTTTTAAATATATTTTTATTTATATTCTCTTTAATCAGAGGTCGTGGGTTCTAATTCCGGCTCTGGCATTTGTCAGCTGTGTGACTTTGGGCAAGTCACTTCACTTCTCTGGGCCTCACTTCATCTGTAAAATGGGGATTAAGACTGTGAGTCCCACGTGGAACAATCTGTTACTTTGTATCTACCCCAGCGCTTAGAACAGTGCTTGGCATATAGTAAACGCTTAAAAAAGCCATTATTTTTATTATTATTATTCCCCCAAACTGGCAGGAGGTGAGGGGGGAGGGAGGAGGAGAAGAAGGATTAGAACTCATGACCTTCTGACTCCCAAGCCCGTGCTCTATCTACTACGCCACACTGCTTAAACCCACTTGTCTTTTGTGTGTCCTCGGACAAGTCACTTCACTTCTCTGTGCCTCAGTTCCCCCACGGTAAAATAGGGATTATTAAGGCTGTGAGCCCCATGTGGGACAGGGACTGTGTTATATTTTTATTACCCTATTTATTTTGTTAATGTGGTGTACATCCTCTTGATTCTATTTATCGTGATTATGTTGTCTTGTTTTTGTCCGTCTGTCTCCCCCGATTAGATTGTAAACCCGTCATTGGGCAGGGATTGTCTCTATCGGTTGCCGAATTGTACATTCCAAGCGCTTAGTACAGTGCTCTGCACATGATAAGCGCTCAGTAAATACTATTGAATGAATGAATCAATGAATCAATGAATGAAAGAAAGAAGGAAGGAGGAGAGGGAGGAAGAGGAAGGGAGAGAAGAGAGGAGGGGGCTGTTCAGGAGATGACAGGTCGGTGAGGGGGAGGAGCGGGCAGGGGGCTTTGGCAGGTAAAATACTACTACTACTAATAATAATAATAATGGTATTTGTTAAGCGCTTACTATGTGCCAAACACTGTTCTAAGCTCCGGGGTGGATACACGGTAATCAAATCGTCCCACGTGGGGCTCACAGTTTTATAGAATATAGAATATAAAATCCCCATTTTATAGGTGGGGTAACCGAGGCCCAGAGAAGCTAAGTGGCTTGCCCGAGGTCACACAGCAGACAAGCGGTGCAGGCAGGATTAGAACCCACGTCCCCTGCCTCCCAAGCCCGGGCTCTTTCCCCTAAGCCAGGCTGGTCCTCCACGGCCTTCGCCTCCCCGTCTTTCCCCGCTCCTTTCCGGCTCAGCGGCTTAATCTCGTCGGTTGTGGGCAGTCGGTAGTGACAGGGGAGTTTCTCGGTCTCACCCGGCTGCGGAGCCTCCGCGCAAAGCCGAGGGATGGCATTCCGGGCGCGGCTCTGCCCGCGGTGGCCCGGCCGGGGCTGGAGCCTCCGGGAACCGGGCCTGAAGCTCAGCAGCCGGTGGCCACAAGCCAGCCAGATTAGACATCCATCCCCCTCCCTTTTTTTCTTTGCATCATTGCGGTTTCCTCGCCTGACAGCTGAGACAGGAGGAGCAGGCCTCCTCCCCCCACGCCTTGCCCCTAAGCGCTCCTTTCTTTTTTTTTTTTGTGCTTGATTGTTTGGTTGGTATTTGTTAACAGCGTGGCTCAGTGGCCAGAGCACGGGTTTGGGAATCAGAGGACGTGGGTTCTAATCCCGGATCGCCACTTGTCTGCTGGCTGACCTTGGGCAAGCCACTTCACTTCTCTGTGCTTCAGTTACCTCATCTGTAAAATGGGGATTGAGTGTGAGCCCCACGTGGGACAACTTGACTACCTTATATCTACCCCAGTGCTTGGCACATAGTGCTTAACAAATGCCATTATTATTATTATTATGTGCTAGGCACTATACTAAGCGCTGGGGTAGATACAAGTTAATTTGGTTGGACACAGTCCCTGTCCCACCATCGAGCTCACAGTCTTAATCCTCATTTTACAGACGAGGGAACTGAGACACAGAGTAGTGAAGTGACTTGCCCAAGGTCACACAACAGACAAAAGGAAGAGCTGAGATTAGAATCCAGGTCCTTCTGACTTCCAGACCTGTGTTCTATCCACTAAGCCACACTACTTCTCTACTTTCTAGAGCCCTAGGTTAGATCCACCTGTGTCTCCAAGTGTTCTGTGCCCCTTTGGGTCTTCTTTGCCTCTGCCTCAGTTTCCCCATTTGGGCAGTGAATGCCCCTGTGGTACACATAGGGGCAGGGCTTCTGCCCTGGCTAACTGGGATTGGTGGAGGGGGCGGGTGGACCAAGCTAAGAGGTCCAGCAAGGCCACCCTTGGCCGGGCTGCCTTCCTCCCTGGCTCCCAGAAAGTCCAAGCCAGAAGAGACCTGTTTTGGTTCCCGAAGGTTGAACCTGATGTGGAACCTACCTCTGTTACTGGCTATCGTCCCATCCTGGATCGGGACTTGGGGGGAGGGGGTCCAGGAGGTGGGGGGTGGCCTATGTGGTCCAGCCCAGAACTAAAAAAAACCCTGGGGCCAAGACCCTGAATTCCAGGGGTGGACGCTGAGGGATTATCCCCAGCAGGGCAGCATGGGAGAGGAGGAGAACTTCCTTAAATCCAGATGAGCAGGTGAGGAAGGAAGAAGAACCGCTAAAGGTGGACCAGATCCCAGAACCCAAGGGGAACCTTGAAGTGCCCAGATGGAACCCCCAAGATATCACCTGTATGATATCTGCATTCTTGACTACTCAGGGCTTCTGCGTGTCCACATGCAGTTGCCTCTGCTGTGGAGTCTGGAAGACTGGAGTGCCAGCAGGCCCCAGGACCTAGGAGAAGACCCGCTTCCTTCCAGACCTAGAAAGTGGAGTGGAGCCTACCAAGTCCTACCTTCCTGAAAGCAAAGGAATTTGTCCAGGACTTGGACCTCTGAGTCCACAAATAATAATGATAATAATAATGATAACGGTATTTGTTTAGTGCTTATCATGTGTCGAGCCCTGGTCTAAGTCCTGGAGTAGATACAAGGTAATCAGGCTGTCCCACGTGGAGCTCACAGTGTTAATCCCCATTTCACAGATGAGGTAACTGAGTCACAGAGAAGCTAAGTGGCTTGCCCAGGGTCACCCAGCAGACAAGTGGTGGAGCTGGGTTTAGAACCCACATCCTCTGACGCCCAAGCCCGTGCTTTTGGCCCTAGGCCATGCTGCTTCTTAGCCAATGAATAGGATGAGCCATGTAGGCAAAGAAAGGCTAGGTTCAGAATTTCCAGCTCGTGGGGCTGGGGGAGGGGGAAGGAGGGAGGAGAGGGGCATCTAGCCAGAGCTGATAGAATGACTAGTCACTGAGTCATGCCAATTCTATTAGGGGTTTTCAACTCTAGGGGTGAAATAACTGTGTTCACCCCCACGCCTGTTTGGAGTGGACGCCCAGCCTCTCCTTAGATCTCCTACAAAACCTGGGAGCTGTCCTGAAGGGCTGGAAAGACCCCAGATTAGATTATCTACTCCCTGCTTTATCCCGGTAAGATCCAGGAGGTGCTAGTCTTGCGGGCTCAGTTAGGGCAAACAGGAATAAGGCTGGAAAAGGACCAGAGATCAGAGCAAAAGAGCAGGGGTGTTGGAGGCCTGGCCTGGAAGAAGAGGCAGGAGGATCACAGACAGGTGGACATCTTTAAACCTCAACCCCTTCCGTCTCCACTCAACATGGAGCTGATCTGTGCTTTTGGAATTCCTGAGCAGTATAGAGCTGCCGGGCAGGCATTTCCCCTTGGAAATTCCAGCTCGATACTGGTACTTTCTATGCAGGGAGAGTAGGGGTGAATTTAGGACATTAATCAACCCATCAAGGTATTTATAGCTATAGATTCTAGATATAAATTATGTATTCTAAAATAGTTATATTAATGTCTGTCTCTCTAGATTGTAGACACTTGGTGGGCAGGGAATATGTCTACCAACTCCCAAGCGCTTAGTACAGTGCTTGCGGTACACAGTAAGTGCTTTATAAATATTATCGATTAATTGATTGAGCAAGCTTACCTGTTCAGAGCATTGTATTAACTGCTCGGGAGAGTACAATAGAGTTGGTAGACATGTTCCCTGCCTACAGTGAACTCAACAGTCAGGATCATGGACTGCTACTAACCGGGGATTCTCCCCCATCCTAAAAGGCCAGATCCATCTTGAAATGTCACCTATGAAAGAGAGGAGGGACTGAAAGAGTGATGTAGTAATGCAGAGCTAAGGAGGCTTGCATATGATCAATCAATCCATGGTATTTATTGAGTGCTTACTGTATGCTCGGGAAAGTACAATACAGTCGAGTTGGTAGAAAAGATCCCTGTCCACAGGGAGCCTACAGTCTACAGGGGGAGACATTAAAATAAATTACAGATAAGGGAAATGGTAGAGTATGAGGATATGCATGACTTCTCCCTCCCACTGGAGCTCTGAACCCTTCCCTCAAAATGCCACCCATTCTGGATTCGGGGCCATCTCCTCCCCATCCCCTTAGTACCCACCTCCCCATCCTATCCACCATCATCTTAGGGGATCCTGGCTTGGAGGGATTCCATTTTCATCTCTCCTGACTTGCTTGTACAACCTTGGTTCCCTGTTGGACCTCCTGACTTGTCCATGGAAAGGCATGAAATATTGTCCAAGGTTGGGGAGTGTCTCGAGACTTTCATGGGAAGAGCACAGGCCTGAAACTTGAAGGACCTGGATTCTAACCCCAGGTCTGCCACTTGCCTGCTGTGTGATTCAAGTAACTCACGTAATTTGTCTGTGTCTCTTTCCTCCTTTGTAAAACCTGTTGTCTCTTCCCTACGTAGAATGAGTCTGTTATGCGACAGGTACTTTGGGTCTTACTTGACCATCTTGTATCTACACCAGCACGTAGTACAGTATCTGGCACATAGTAAACCCTTAACAAATACCATTATCATACCCAGCAAAAAGTAATTGTAATATTCAACTATATTTCTGGGTTTTCTTCGCTGAGTGGACTATCCTACCCCATCTCTTTCTAACCCTGACTTCTTTTTCTGAAATGGTCTTTGATCAATCGCAACTGAAGCTGTGGTTGCCTCAATGACTTGACCTTCTCCCTCCCTCTCTCCTCAGTCCATGGTATTTGTTGAGCACTTACTGTGTACCGTGTACTGTACTAAGTGCTTTGGAGAGTACAGTACAGTAGAGTTGGTAGTCATGATCCATGCCCTCAAATAGTTTGAACGGTCCACCCTCTTGATTTTAAGTTCTTTGTGGGTGGGGAACGTGTTTACCAATTCTGTTGTATTCTCCCAACTGCTTCATACAGTGCCCTACACCTAGAAAGCGCTCAATAAATACCATCGATTGGTTGATCACATCTAATAGAGATTGTAAGGAATCCTTTCCTTTCGTGCCACCCTGCTGAAAACCCTCTCCTAGTCCTTAAACTCTGCCATGGCAGGGATCAAATCTTGTACTTCTGTGTTTTCCGTAGGCATTCAGTGCAGGGATGTCCCCACAATGGGCTGGCAACGAAGGGACTGGTAGTTCCTTTCCTCTTGTTGCGCCGTGAATGACTCTGGCCCTTACCAGCCCTTTCTCACAGGCCCATTCCCTGCCCACAGCCAGCTGAAAGTGTAGAGTGGGGGAGACAGACATCAATACAAAGAAATAAATGACAGATATGTACATAAGTGCTGTGGGGCTGGGAGGAGGGAAGAACAAAGGGAGCAAGTCAGGGTGACACAGAAGGGAGTGGGAGAAGAGGAAAAGGGGTGCTTCAGACACTACCCGGGCATCGCTTTCACTGCAATGATAACCCGCAGGGACAAGTGACTTAAGTGCCGAGCTTCCAGGTCTACGGTTACCCTGGAGTGTGGAGGAGCCCCACAGATTACCCACCAGCCAAGTGCAAAACCGAATGGATTATCCCATCCTCTTGGCCTCCAAGAGTCTCACACTGGACAAGCCAAGGCTTTGAGGTTGGGGAAAAGAGAAGCAGAGGCAGAAGACCCCATTTATAAAGCAGCAGTGGATTTTATTTGGCATTTTGTTCTCCCTGCCTCTGTCCCAGCCTGGAAGCGATGAAATGCTGAAAGGCCAAGGTGAGGGATGGGGGTGGAGGAGGGGCGCTACTGCCAACTGGCTATGCAGATGTTCTGCAGGTTCCATCCGAAATATTTATTGAGCTCTTACTGTGTGCAGAGCACTGTACTAAGCCCTTGGAAAAGTTCAATACAGTAGAGCTGGTAGACATGATCTCTTCCCACAAGGAACTTATAGTCTACAAGGGACACAGACAGTAAAATAAATTCCAGATTGGGGAAGCAGCATGGCGTTGTGGATAGAGCATGGGCCTGGGAGTCAGAAGGACCTGGCTTCTAATCCCAGCTCCACCACTTGTCTGCTATGTGACCCTGGGTAAGTCACTTAACTTCTCTCTGCCTCATTTACCTCATCTGTAAAATGAGGATGGAGACTGTGAGCCAGGGACAGGGACTGTGTTCAACCCAGTTAGTTTGTATCTACCCAGCACTTAGAGCAGTGCTTGACACATAGAAAACACTTAACGAATACCATCATCATTATTTTTAAGTAGTAGAGAATAAGGGTATATACATATGGGCTTTGGGGCCGCAAAGTGCTTAAGGGGTACACAGCCAAGGGCAAAGTCATTCGAGGAGAAGGAGGGTAGGGGAAATGAGGGCTTAGCCTGGGAAGGCTTCTTGGAGGAGATGTGAATTTAGGAGGGTTTTGAAGGTTGGGAGAGTGGTGGACTGTGGGATATGAAGAAGGATGGAGTTCCAGGCCCGAGGGAGGAGGCAAGCAAGGGGTCAGCGGTGGAATAGACGATCAATCGATGGTATTTACTGACCACTGTGCTAAGCACTTGGGAGAGTCAGTTCCTCAGAATCAGCAGACATGTTCCCTGCCCATAAGAAGCTTACAGTCTAGAGAGAGCTGATTGAGGTATAGAGAGCAGGTTGGTATGAGAGGAACAGAATGTGCAGGAGTGAGTCAGTGCCTTAGGCTAAAGAGTGAGGCTGGTTTTCCACTGGCCACCTCAACCAGGTGCCTTTCCGTTTCCTCCTCCAACTCAGGGAAAGGACAAGGGATCGTGACCCTCCCCTCCCCGAGCACAAGATCCTTTAACATTGCCTTGACTGTTTTTCTCTAGCCCTGAAGTCAGCACTGTTACTCTTCTCCAAACATCCCATTGCTGGGGTTTTTGTGAGGCGGGGGAGGGGTGGTTATAGTATTTGTTAAGTGCTTACTATGTGCCAGGCACTAAACTAAGCAGGGGGAAAATACAAGCTAATCAGGTTGGGGACAATCCCCGTCCCACATGGGGTAACAATTGGATGTTGCCCATTTAATTCCCCATGGCAACACGGGGCTGTAGGGAGAGGACAGTTTTGCTTCCTGGGCCTTGTAGGATCATTCTGATGATAGGGTAGGGGGCACTCAAGTTCATTGTTCCCAATTCTTTAGGAAGTGTTGCTCCGGTGGGCCTGCCTGGGGCGCTCAGGAAGCAACAACTGCTGTGAAGAGAGTTAGCAGAATGAAGGGGAGGGTGTGTGGCAGGGGGAGAAGGATGGGGAAAAGATAGGCAAGCATAATCCAGAGCACTTTTCCCCTCTGAGGCCTGAACTCCCGGTATCTTCCTACTGCCCTTGAGCAAGATGGTGGGGGTAGATTCTTCAGTAACTGGGGCGCTCTGATTTTTCCTCTCCCCACCCCTGGCCTACAAGGGTCAATGAGGCCCTGGGAAATGTCTTCACATCCCAGTTGGAAAAACCAAGACACAGAGTTTAGTGATTGGCCAAGACCTCTCAGGTTTTGAGTAGCAATGGCAAGCCAAAACTGGTAAAAAGAAATCTTTGCTCAAGAAGAGTAGAAGACGGCATACAATCAATTGATGAAGCATTTTTATTGAGTGTTTGTTGTGTGCAGAGCACTGGACTAAGCACTTGGGAGAGTACAGTGTAAAAGAGATGCTAGACATGTTCCCTGCCCACAACGAGCTTATGGTCTAGAGGGGAATACACGTATTAATATAAATAAATTATGGATATATACATAAGTGTTGTAGGGCTGAAGGAGGGGTGAATAAAGGGGTGTAAATAGAAAGGCAAGGGTTACCCAGAAGGGAGAGGAAGATGAGGAAATGAGGGCTTGGTCAGTTGTATTGTACTCTCCCAAGCACTTAGTACAGTGCTCTGCACACAGCAAGCATTCAGTAAATACCACTGATTGATTAATTTCACCAACCCACCGATTCACCACCTCCCTTTGAGAGTAAGTACCAGATTGGCCAAAGTGGAGGGCTGGAAGCATGAGCTTTGGTGTTCCCATCCATCCACAGCCAGGCTAAGTGAATACCTTCCCTGACCACAAGGCGCTTACAGTCTAAAGGGGGAGACGGATATTGAAATAAATTACCAGTATGTCCCTAAGTGCTGTGGGGTTGAGGGTGGGTGAGTATCAAGTGCTTAAAATTGACCTTTGTGTCTCTAAATGTCCTCTCCTCTTTGACCTGGGACCAGAGTCCCACATTTCTGGCCATGGTCTGCCAGTAGCCCTAGTACCTAGGGCCTTATTGGCTAGACCTGGTTTACAGCATCATCTGGTGGAAAGAGCCCTGGTCTGGGAGTCAGAACTCCTGTGTTCTACTCTCAGCTGGGCCGCTGGCCCTCTGTGTCACCTTGATCCTGTCACTTACCCTCTCCATGCCTATTTCTTGCTCATCTGTAAAATGGGGATAATAATTCCTTCCTCTGCCCCAGGAGGCTGTGGTGAGGACGGACTGAGATGACTGATGGGGAACACCTTTGGAAAAAGAAAACCCTCCATGAATTCAAGGTGTTATCCAGAGGCCAAGCCCATTTCAGACCATCACGCCACCATGTGAAGGGGAACAAAAGGGGTCTTCAAAATCAGGGGTTCTGGCATTCAAAGGGTTAACAGCCTCCTGCCTCTTTTCCCCTTTCCCCTCTCTACAACTCACCCCCCCCCATACACACACACACCCAATTCCCAGCAGTCTCCTCCTTCTCTTCCTCCTCCCCCTCCTCACTTCTGTATGCAGCAGGCAAGGCAGGGCCCTGGCGACTGCACTATGCTGTTGTCAGGGGAGCCCGGAGGCCGGGCTGAACTATGCAGGGAAAAGGCCCGGCCTGTCAAAGTGTCTGAGATGAACCCTAGCCAGGTCCCCCTGCAGCTGGGCTCAGACATGTCTCTGCTCTTGTTCTGAGCCTGGGAATGGCAAGGCCCAGCGAGGTTCAAGGGCAAACTCGCTATTCATTACTCAGGAGTCCTTGACGTCCCGTCTCTCCTAGTTGCTTTTTTTCTCTCTCTCTTTCTCTCCCTCTTGTGACACATTCCCGGGTGCCTTTACTGAAAGCTGCCCCCCCACCTCCTCTTTACTTCCCCCTTCCTGAATAATTCCCCCCCACACACACACCACCACCACCACCACACATTCCCCACCCCCCAGGATAGGAGTTCGGCGGGAAACAGTGTCGGCAGGGAACCATTCAGAAGAGAGGCCTCCCTCCCGAGGAGGCTTCTCTGTCCGCTGAGGAACGGAGGGGCCTCTCCGTTAATCCACACCTCAAGGGAACACCTCTCCTTCAGGCACCACCTCCAGTCAGGGCATCTCTGGAGCTTCTGTCTGACTGAGAGCCAGGACCTTAAAGCAGAAGGTGCCCAGAGAGGACCTAGCTGCCAGCCTTTTCCTCAGAAGAAAGGCCACCGGTCCAGTTGTGCAAAAAGGTTTCTGGGGCTGCACATTGTATTTCTGTGGCAGCGGCCTAAGCGTGGGCCAGCCTGTCTCACTCCTTTGGCGATGGAGCCCCCGTTTTGAATCAGATGGGATACTCTCAGAGAGAGGGTACTGGATCCCCTAGGCAATCTTGTACAGGGTCTGGGCTGGGGGACCAGTGGTCCGATCCAGGACGGTGGGTGAAGAAAAGATCGCCTGCTGAGCTCCCAGGGCCCCTCTGGGGAGCCGTTCTTGAGAAAGGTGGGCAGGAGTTAGGGGAGTGGTGTCCAGCAATCCTGGAAAGGGATATGAAGAAGGTCAAAGGGGCAGAGGGGGGGAGATTGGATGGCGACTCCCAGGATGAAAACACGTGTTATTAGTTTAAAATCACCACCGGCCCCCGCCCACCTGGTCCTCCTCCCCCGGGTCCCAATAGAGGTGTCATTGTGCCGGGGAGGAAGGATGGGGAGTGAACAGCTTTGGGGTTGCATTCAGCGAGGGGAAGAGGGAGGGGGAGAGAGGGAGACGGGGGAAGAAAAGGCGGAAGGGAAGGGAGCTGTGAAAGCGGCTAATTTACATAAGCAGCATGTGTCTGGGCAGTGAAAGGGAGCCGGAGAGAGATATCAGAGGGCTCAATGGAGAGGGAGGAGGGAGCGCTAGGCCCCCAAACACCCCGGAGAGATTAAATTGTCCAGAAAGTTGCTCCTGGGGCCTTGTGGGCCGTGACGGGCGGCCTAGAGAGAGGGGCAGGCCCAGCCCCTCCTCGAGTAGGGCATGAATAAGCAATGGCCACAGGCCGAGCTCTCTATTTAGCCCCAGCCTGAGTGGCCCTGCTGACTCTGCCGCCCCAAGCTCCCCCAGCCCTGTGGGGGAGAGGGGTCGGGCCTCGTCCTGCAGCACAGGGGAATTGGGGCTGGGGGAGGGGGCGAGGGCCCCCGTTGGGAGGAGGGAGGCGCTGGGCAGCCACTAGGAGGGGCCGCTGAGGAGGAGCTGGGATGGAGAAGGGCAGATGGGCAGTGACAGGGGAGGTGCGGACAAAGCGGGACGAGGAAGGGACTCCAGGTTGTGAGACAGGACTGCCAGCACACATGGACACACATCCACCTAAAGTGGATCCCTGGTGACAGGGACCTGCGTGTGTTAACCTGGGCCTAGATGCGAACGAACACACAAACCCGCCTGAGCGCCATCCGCAGGTGCACACAAAGACGGACGTACGCGTGGACTAACTCCATCCGTGTCTCTTCTCTGCAGGTCCTGGACGGGGAGACGCTGGGAGCGGAACTGCTCAGGATTCCCTGTCTGGAAGGATACCGCCTCACCGGTCTTGAGCGCGCTTACCAGGAGAGAAGAGATGATTTTAAAAGTCCTCCTGGCCGAAGCCGACGTCTCTCCAGTTGTGACAGAGGCTCAGACTCCCGGTGCCCAGGGCCAAGGAGCTCCGGACTGAGAGGATCCAAATTAGGTCTGAGCCGGCAGAGGGGCAGAGAGGATGACTCCCTGCAGAGAGAATCATAAAAACTTGTTCTCCCAAATCCCCACCCATCCTTCTGCCTGTTCCTCGCCAGACCAGAGCGGACAGACTGTCTGGATGAGATAGGGCTTTCCGGCCAAACATGCCCTCCACGTCTCTCTGCCAGTGGTAGGGGGTTCCCTGGGAGATCCAGGGAGGGCAGGCCCGGAACTGGGGTGTGCCTGGGGGTGCTGACCTTGAGAAGCAGCGTGGCTTAGGGGAAAGAGCACGGATTTGGGAGACAGAGGACGTGGCTTCTAATCCCGGATCCGCCACTTATCTTCTGTGTGACCTTGGGCCAGCCACTTCTCTGTGCCTCATCTGTAAAATGTGGATTAAAACTGTGAGCCCCAAGTGGGACAACCTGATTACCCTGTATCTATCCCAGCGCTTTGAACAGCGCTTGGCACATAGTAAGCGTTTAACAAATGCCATTATTATTATTATTATTGTGAACGGATTTTTCTCCTCTCAATAAATGTCTTTTGGTCAATCTCTCTTGGTGTTTCTGGTTGGAGATAGTGGTGTTGGGAGGTGGATGGGCTTCACCAGATGTGGGGATGAAGTCATTGCTTCCACTCACACTTCAGGCTGCGTTCCCACTTTCACTCACTCCAGGTTCCAGTGGGGTGAAAAGGACCCCATATCTAGTTTTTCTGACCCTTTGGCAGAAGGGTCTTTCTGACCCGACCAACCCAGTTGCCCGTCTAGCCCAAACTCTGCCCCCTTTCCGACCCACATTCACAATTGAACGTTGGTCCCCAAGAGAAAAAGGAACCGAGAAGAACGCGCGGTGCCTCGGGAGTCCGAGAAGCTCGTTAGTAGGAACCGCGCGCATTAGGGAGGGCTGGACAGAGGCCGGGCCGGTGCCCGGAGGAACGAAAAGAGCCAATCCCGGAATGGGGGCGGAACTCAGAGGAGGAAAAAGGGGAAAAGGGCGGGATCTCCCCCTGCTTGAGTGGAAACCGACGGGACGGGATCGGGGGCTGCGACTTTTTCCCCCCTTATTCATTCATTCAATCGCATTTATTGAGCGCTTAACTGTGTGCAGAGCACTTGTTGGAAAGTACAATTTGGCGACAGATGGAGACAATCCCTCCCCAACAACGGGCACAGAGTCTAGAAGGGGGAAGACAGGCAGTGAAACAAGTAAACAGACATCAGTAGCATCAATATAAATACATAGAATTACAGATATATTCACATGATTAATAAAATAAATAGAATAATAAGTATGTCCCTCCCTTTCAAACCCGGCTGCGGCACCACGGTCTCTCCCCATTACAGCGCGCCCTCTCCCAGCGCCGGGGGTGGGAAAGGGTGGGCTGGAGGGATGAGCGTTGGGAGTGATGCCCCTTCCCCACCTTCCTCCCTGGGGTTCCCGGGATCACGGGGCTACGGAGCGGACTAATCCCCCCTTTTTCCTCATCTTCCCCCCCCTTCCGCGTCACCCTGACTCTCTCCCTTTGCTTTCCCCCCCGTTCCGCCCCACAGCACAGCACTGTATAAATCTGACATTTTATTTATTTATATTGCGGTCTGTTTACTTGTGTCGATGTCTCCCCCCGACCCCAGCTCTAGACTGTGAGCTCGCTGTGGGCAGGGATTGTCTCTCTTTATTATTCTGCTGTACTTTTTCAAGCGCTTAGTACAGTGCTCTGAGCGCAGTAAGCGCGCACTAAATACGATTGAATGAAGGAATGAGGGGAGGAAAGCCAAAGGCGCAGGCGTTCCCCTGTTCCGGATAGTACAGATTTCCTCAGGGGCGGTAACCCCGGGCCCGCTGGAAGCGGGGTGCCAGAACTGCTCATTCATTCATTCGATTGTATTTATTGAGCATTTATGGTGTGCAGAGCACTGTACTAAGCGTTTGGAAAGTATAATTCAGCAATAGAGACAATCCCTGCCCACAAAAGGGCATACAATATAGAGGGGGGAGACAGACACCAAAACGGGTAATCAGGCATCAATACAAATAAGTAGGATTGTAGAAATATACATATACCCATAAGTGCTTTGGAGGGGGAAGAGAGGGGTCCCAAGCCACAGCCTGATCCTGGTGACCCCAGCCCCCTTCTCCCCTCCCCCGGCCCCAGGGCAGAGAGTCGCCTCCAACATCGTCGGGAAGCAGCGTGGCGTAGTGGAAAGAACACGGGCTTGGGAGTCAGAGGACATGGGTTCTAATCCCGACTCCGCCATCTGTCTGCTGCGTGACTTTGGGCAAACCACTTAACTTCTCTGTGCCTCAGTTACCTCATCTGTAAAATGGGGATTAAGACTGTGAGCCCCACGTGGGGCAACCTGATAACCTTGTATCTACCCCACCGCTTAGAACAGTCCGTGGCACCTAATAAGAGCTTAACAAACGCCATAATTATTATTATTATCCTAGACCCCAGGGACCTCGCCGGGCTGGTCCTCGGCCGGCCTCGGAGTCCACCTGTCCCTGTCTTCCTTGTCCCTCCGGCTTTATTCCCGCCTCTTCCCAGCACGTGTCCCACGGTGGGATCAGGGAGAACCGGGGGTCGAGGCGGGGGCGGGGGATGGGAGGAAGCCAAGAAGGAGGCACCGGGACGGATTCGGGACGAGCTCCCGCCTTTCCCCTTGGTTTCCCCGGCCTGGCCCCGGCCGCCTTCCCGCACGGGCCCGTTCTTCCCGGGAGCAGGAATCCGAGCCACCGGCGGGGGCGGGACGGCACAAAGGGGGTTTTATTCAAATTTGTTTAGAGTTTCTCGGATTTGCATGAAAAATGTGTGAGAAAAGGCGGCTCCGGTGACCTCATCCGCACCTGCTATTAACGTTCAATTAGCGACTGAACAGCGGAGAGCGGCGCGCAGACGGGACGTGCGGAGAATGCCCGGGCCGGGCAGGGCCGGGCCGAGAGGCGGCGGGGCTGGAGGCGGGGCTGAGAATGGGGGCGGCGGGGGGAGGGTGGGGGGAAACGACACCCCACGGCCCGGGGCAGCTCCCAACAGCCACCCTTCTCCCCTACCCTCCTTCCCTTCCCCCTCTCGTCCCCACCACCCTTCCTATCTCTCTTCTCTCCCGGGCCCTCCTCGCACCCCTCCCTCTATCTCCCCCAAATCCCTTTCTCCCTGCACCCCTTCCCCTCCCCCCACCCCCCGCCTCCCTCCTACCAGATTTCAACGACACCCAGATTCCCCGACGGGAGATGGCGAGGGAGAAGTGACCCCTGAACCCAGAGCCTCAGAAATAGAGAAATGGCCAGGGTCTCTCCAGCCCCCAGTGTTTTGTTGTTTGGGGTTTTTTTTTTTGCGGGGGTGTCTTGCTCCCGGTGAGCTGGGGGGAGGGGTATTGCCCCCGGATCCCCCCTCATCCATCCTCTAATTTGAACCCACGTCCGGTTGGGGGGACTGGTAGCAGCTCAGGCCCCGCCCGCCCCAAGTGTCAACTCCAAGTTCAAGGCCAAGTTCAGGGCCTCGGGTGGCGCCGCTCCTTCTGGTCGCCGCCTTTTGTTCGCCTCTGACAATCGCCCTTTATTCCCCGCCCGGGGCTGGGCCCGGCTGCCAGCGGCTGCCGGCAAAGTCCCCCAGTCCCCGGGCCGAGAGAGAGAAGTTCCAGCCTGCCCAGCCCCCTCCCCGGCCCCCTCCCCACTCCCATCCTCCCGCGCTCCCCGGGCGGGCTGCAGGGGGATGACAAGGTTGGGGAGGCTCACGGGTATCTCCTTCCCCCTCCCCCTTGCACCCGCACACCGACTATCCGCCCGGAATCTCCGGGCAGGAATCTGCTCCGCCTATGCACTCCGCCGGACGCCGCGGACTCCTGGGTCCGCTAGAAGGTAAGGGCAGTTTTTCCTGTCTTGCAGACTCCGGTTAGCCCCCTCCCCACTGGGGAGCTGGGACATCACCCTCTGCCCCTAGGAGGGGGTGGGGGGCCCTGGTCCCCACCCACCCCCGCCCCTGCGGAGGGGCTGACGACGTATCCAGGGCGGATCCTCGGTGCCACCCCTGCTAAGGGCGGGGGGCCCCCGAGGCCTGGGCCCGTCCCCGGAGAGGGACGGCGCGGGGCGGCGACAGAGGTGGGGGGTCTTCTGGACTGCACCCAGGCCTCCCTCTCTGGTGTCCTCCGACTTTCTTCTCTTTCCCTCCCTCTCTTCTCTTCCCCTCGCGGATCCTTTCCTTCCACCCTCTGTCTTTTGCTGTCTCTGGCCTTCAAGCTCTGTCTCTGCCTCCGACTTTCTCTAGATCTCTCCGTGCCTCTGGGTCACTCCCTCTCTAACTCCTGCTCTATGGATGTCCGTCACAGATGATCTCTTTGATCGTCAGACCCTTTATCTCTCTATTTCTCTGTCCCTCCGTCTCTGCTTTGGCCTAGATCGAGAGCCCTCCAGAAGGTGCCTAAGGAATTTCTCCCTAACCCCGTTTTTCCCCCTTCTCCTCCTCTTGACCTCGGCTAGGCCCTTTCTAGCTCTTGGGCCAGAATCTCGCCATCCGTCCTTCTGCCCCCACCCTCCGGGGCTCCCCTCTTGCCTCGGCTGACAGGGAAAGGCTACAGGCAACCGCAGAGTCCTGGATTTCTTCCGCAGCTGCGAGGGGAAAGGTTTAATTTAGGGAACCGGAATCTGGGAGAGCTGGGCTTCCTGGGGGGTTCCCAGAGGGGTCTGATCTCCCCTGTCCCCACCCAAAGTTTCCTGATCAGAGTCTGAGAAGGGGGGATCAAGCTGCTTTCGCCAGGGCCCCAACTTCCACCTCCTCCTTCAGCAAGTGGGGAAACTGAGTTTCAGAGAGAACAGGTGTCTGGCTACAGGGTATTGAGTCCAAAATCCAATCCCCGAGTCTCTGTATCATCATCTTTGTCCTCCCTCAGGGTTTTAGTACAGGGCTCTGCACACAGTAAGTGTACAATAAATACCAATGATGGATTGATTGATCACTAGTATCGACTGGGCACCTAGTATGTGAAGTGAGTTGAACTGGGCTCCTTCTCTAAGC
Organism: Ornithorhynchus anatinus; assembly: GCF_004115215.2. NCBI lineage: Eukaryota > Metazoa > Chordata > Mammalia > Monotremata > Ornithorhynchidae > Ornithorhynchus > Ornithorhynchus anatinus. The sequence goes on from NC_041732.1 coordinate 21,965,623, forward strand.
AGAGCACTGAACTGAATTCTCATTGATCACTGTACGGAGCACTGTACTAGGTGCTTGGGAACAGATAGTTTAAAAACTAGCGACTCCTTTTCCAGCACCTTCACGGTTTCCTGGGGGCTGAGGAAGTCACCAGCTCATTGTTTGCACCCCTTGGGCTGCCTGGATCTAATAATAGTAATAATAATAGTATCTTTTAAGTGCTTAGCATGCGCCCAGGCACTGGATTAAATGCTGGGGTAGACACAAGCAAATCGAGGTGGACAAGTCCCTGTCCCACATGGGGCTCACAGCCCCAAACCCCACTTTACAGATGAGGTAACTGAGACAAAGAGAAGTGAAGTGACCTGCCCAAGGTCACACACCAGACAAGTGGGGGAGCTGGGATTCGAACACATGATCTTCTGACTCCCAGGCCTGTGCTCTTAGCCACTACATCATGCTGGATCTCTAGTGTGTTTGGGGATGCAGCCCTTGTACAAAAAGTGTCACAGCACTTGACTCGGCAATAGTAACTGCAGGTTGTTTTCCCTACTTTGCAATATTTCCACATGTTAAAATGCAAAATAACATTCCCTTCCTCCCCACTCCTCCCATACTTTCTTATCCCCCAGTAAAGCCCAGACTTTTCTATGTCAGGCTGAACCGGGTCAGTTAAGGAAAATGGACTGATTGGGTTACTTCTCCGTAATTGGAACATGTGAGATTCCCACATCCAAACTGTTTTTTGAAGTAGACTGGATAGGGCAATTCAATCAGATTGGGGTAACTACGTGCATTGCTTTACACCCAGCCGATCAACTCTAGAGGTCTGAAGAAACTCAGTGGGGAAATGCAGAATCCCTGACAAGAGCGTGCAACCTATTATTACAAAAAGTCACTGTGCCCAGGACAGGCTGTTCACCAGTGTAACTACCCATCCATATGAAGGGTTCAAGAGGTAGCTCTAGAATTATAGACTCATGCATCTAATTTCTACATCTAGCAAATGGGCAGAATCTATAATTAAGTTTAAGATCCGTGAACACTTAGGAAAATAGTCTATTGGGAAGATGGATAATATGGGTTCTTAAGGAGAACTCATTTTCTGGAGTTCTATTTTCTGGAGTTCTTTGAAGGGATCAATAAGCATGTGGATAGAGGGAAATCGTTAGCTTAATTTTCAAAGGGTTCTTTGACAGGTTTTTACATAAAAAACTGTGATTAAAGGGAACACTTTAGAAAACTGGCTAAAAGCTAGGAAACAAAGAGTAGGGTGAATGGCCACATTTTTAGGATGGAGAAATAGTGGGGTCTCTAGGGATCTGCTCTAGGCCCAATTTTGTTGAACGTGTTTCATCAATAATCTGTTCAGGCAGTGTGCGGGGAAATTTCCCAGTTTGTAGACATCCCTAAATACTCCGGGTTGGTGAGAGGCCACCAGGCAACTAGGGAAAGCTTCAGGAAAAATTCAGGAAGCAGAGTGAGCGAAATGAAAAATGGCAGGTGGAGCCTCAGTGTGAGCAAAGGCAAAGAAGTGCAACAGAAAAGGCAAAGGCAAGAAAAACCTCCAAATGACAACGACCCGGGAATGGTGTCGGTGCCATCAGAATGGACTTGGGAAAGTGGACAGGTCACTGAAACTGCCCTTTTCAATCACCTGTCCAGCGTGCAGGAGCAGCCAGAAAGGCCACAGAATGCTGGTCTTGTCCATGAAGGAAAGAGAGAATCAATCATGGCCCAGTTCTGGCGGGCTGTTAAACCCTGGTCCACCTTCACTTGGGTTCCAGTGGGAAGTTCTGCATCCCCAGACAGAGTGGAGCTGAAGGGATGGAGAGAGGCAGCTGATGTGGTCAGCGGGGTGGAACTGTTTCTGCCTAAGCTAGGACTTTTCAGTCAGGGCACACAAAGCAGGACCCACTTGAACTGTACATGGAGAAGATGGACAAGGAGAACTCAGAATTCCACAGCATCAGGAGACAGGGGGCACCCACCGAAGACTGAGAGTGGTAGCTCCAAAACACCTTTTTCTTCACCCACCTGGGAATGAGCTTAGGGAATTCATTCCCTCGAGAAACCATATAGCCAAGTATATCCAAAGGTTCAAAAAGTATAGGCTATTGAACCTTGGATAAACTAAGGAGAAGCAGCCTGGCCTAGAGGTTCAAAGCACAGGCCTGAGAGTCAAAGGAGCTGGGTTCTGATCCCGCTCTTCCACTTGTCTGCTGTGTGACTTTGGGTAAGTCAACCAATCAATATGACAGAGTTGGTTGACGCATTCACTGCCCACAACAAGCTTACAGTCTACAGGAGTTTACACACTTAACTTCTCTATGTCTCAGTTTCGTCAACTGTAAAATGCGTATTCAGTACCTGTTCTCCCTTCTACTTGGACTGTAAGTCCCTTGTGCTCAGTGATTATATTCAGACTGATTAACTTGTATCTACTCCAGCACTTAGAACTTTGTTTGACTTAAAGCAAGGGCTTTACAAATACCATAAAAGGCCCCTGAAGCAAGTACCAAAATAATACATGATGGATGATGATGATGGATGATGGATGAACAGTCTATCTTGAATTTCCAAAAGGAAAATCAGGGGAGAAGAAGGAAAATTAGGGGTGTTGGACAGTCAACCAAGAGGATGGTTGTCCAGGACAGTGACCAGCAACTCTTCCTCCATAGTCTCCTTGAGCTGTTGTCAGAAACAGAGAACTAGACTGGGTGGGCTGGGTTTTATTTTTGTTTGTTTTGGGGGGGGGGAGATAATTGTATTTCTTAAGCACTTACTATGTGCCAGAAACTGTACTTAAAGTACTTAAGAAGACAGAAGCTAATCAGGTTGGACACAGTCCATGTTCCACAGTCCCTTTTACAGACCAGGCAACTGAAGCCCAGAGATATGAAGAGATTTGCTCAAGGTCGCACAATAGACAAACAGTTGAGGTAGGATTAGAAGCCAGGTCCTCTGATTCCCAGCCTCGTGCTCTTTCTACTAGGCCATACTGCTCTCTATAATGAATTGCCCAGTTTCACAGCTAGGCTAGAATTGGCCAGTCTTCCAGATCTGCTTTCTTGACGAGTGTTCAAGACCCAAACTCAAGGTGGAGGGGTGTGTTGAGGAGGGGATGATCTCACTCTTGTAATCATCTCCTCTAGACTACTCCCACCTGTACCTAGGAAAGGCTTGGAATGTCCCACCCCCACCCCCTCTTAGGGAATGATGCTCTTCTAAGTTTGGGATTTTATCATTACTCTTGGCTGATCTTATCATCCCAGGTTGAGAACCTGCTTTGATTTCTGGCCTGCACTTAATGTGTCTCAGGACTATTTCTTGGTGTCAGCCTGATCTGCCAGAAATGATTCTGATTATTGGGTTAATTCTAGCTGACCTTAGGAAGGGCCAAAGAAAGGGCAATGCTGAAGGAAAGGGGGCCCCTAGACCATCCCCAACCCCTACCCACAATCTTGGGAGCATTCTTTTACCTTTACCCACCCATCTGGGGACTGTAAGCTCGATGTGGGAAGGGAATGTGGTCTATCAACTCTGTTATAGTGTGCTCTCCCAATCATTTAGTACAGTGGTCTCCCCACATTCATTCATTCATTCGATCGTATTTATTGAACGTTTTCTGTGTGCAAAGCGCTGTACTAAGCGCTTGGGAGAGTACAGTACAACTAGAAACAGATGCTTTCCCTGTCCACAATGGGCTTACAGTCTAGAGTAAGTGTTCCACTGATTGATTGTTTGATTGATCTCCACTGGGTGAGTAAAGAGTATGGAAGGGGTTAAACTTCTCTGAGACTCCAAGCGTGGGGGAGGGTGGGGGAGCCAGCTGTTCGGACCATAAACCGATAAGCATTGGGGCAGCCCTAGTTTTGCTCAATGACTGCAAAATGCACACAAATTCCCAAGAGCAGTGAGGAGAGGACTTGAGATTGGATGAATGGAAAGGGAGTAGGTCAATATTCCATTTTCCAAATCCAGAGACAAGCACGGGGAGAAATCCAGCTGCAACTGCTGCTCTTCTCCCGGGGGGGGGGGGGGGGGAGCGGGGGGGGGGGCTGCTCTCCACTGGTAAAGAAAGGGAAGAATTGGTGTTCTTAACGGGAACATTCAAGATGAAAATCTGACCTCCTGAATTACCTGAGGTGGAAAAGGAGACAGGAATTGAATTACCTAAAGAAGCAGCTTGGCCTAATAGAGTTTGAGCCTCGGAGTCAGAGGACCTGAGTTCTAATCCCTGCTCCATCCCTTGTCTCCTGTGTGACCTTGGGCAAGTCACTAAATTTCTTGGTGTCACAATTTCCCCATCTGCAAAATGGGGATTAAATCCTAGTCCCTCCTACTTAAACTGTAAATTCCATGCTGGGACAGGGACTGTGTCCAACCTGATTATCTTGGATTTACCCCAGTGTTTAGTACAGTGCTTGGCATATAGTAACCATTTTACTAGTGCCATAATTAATTAGTTATTAATTAAATGTCTTAGATTCTTCTACTTTGCTTTGGCAGTGGAGGATTTGTGGGTACACAGTTGTTGTTTTTATGGTATTTGTCAAGCACTTACTATGTATGTACCAGGCACTGAACTAAGCACTGGGGTAGATACAAGCTATTCAAGTTGGACACTCTCCCTGTCCCACATGGGTCTCACAGTCTTCATCCCCATCTTACAGATGAGGTAACAGAGAAATTAAGTGACTTTTCCAAAGTCACACAGCAGACAGGTGGCAGAGTCAGGATTATAATCCAGGTCCTGCTGACTCCCAGGCCACAACTTCTATCTAATTAGGAATGGGAATATAAGGAGGGGGAGGTCTATTTTAGAGCTGAGCTTTTGAGATGATCAAGACACTAAAACAGAGTTGAAAATGCTACTGGGGGTACTAAAGAAAGCAAATATCACACCATCAAGGGCGATATTTAAGGGCACCCAAATATGGAGGGGAATCTCTGTTTTGTGTTGGCCTTTTCATCCGCACCCACGATGTGGGTAAGAGTTCACTGCCTGTTGCAGCATCTTTGAAAATGAAGGATAAGCTATGCCACTCAGAGGCCAGGAGTATTTTCTTTTCTTTGTGGGGCTTGGAGGTCTTTTTCGATGGCACGAAGGAAAAGAAAACAGTAGAGTCACTGCAGGCCTAATTAAAGACCTGAAAGAAATCAGTGTGGACTAAAAGAATTTGGAGTGGGGCTAAAATAAATCAGGCAATGGGAAAATTAGAATTTGACCAACCATCAAAAAAATGCTATGCATGGCATTCAGACTGGATTTCTCCAGTCCCTGATGTGCTGCACCATCTTACCTTGGAAAAGCTGGTGAGATAGATAGATGGATAGATAGATAGGTAGAGATAGATAGATAGATAGATAGATAGATAGATAGATAGATAGATAGATAGATAGATAGATTTGGCATCTACCTGGTGAGCTGGGCCTAACCCTCCAGAGCAGAATTATAATCTTGATTCACTGCCTGAACCTCGGTTTTCTCATCTGCAAAATGGGAGGGATGGGGAACGACAGGCAAACTGTCTGAATGGCATTTTGCAGCAGCTGTTTAAAACCCAGGACTTTATTAAACGCTCTGGGAAGAAGGCCCAGGACTGGGAAAAGACTTCGACTGTGCTGGAGTTTGATATTGCACCTCTATGTTCCCAATCCTATTCCAGTCAACGACAGAAAGGTAAATGAGAGCAATAACTTATTAGAAGCGTTGCTGCTATTAACGGAACTCACATTTTGCATTCTCAGAAGAGTCATAACCATCATCTCATCCAAGGACCTCCGGGGTTCCAAAAGCCTTGTCAGTACCCCTTCCCTTGGCAGGCAATCAATCCAGAAACCAAAGGGACAGGGTTGAAAACAAAACCCAGGACTCCTAGCATTTCTCTTCAGGCCCCTGCTCCCCAATCTCCTGGTGGATGGGAAAGTGGGAGATGACAAGGGTAGGGGTGGGGAAAGGAGTGTGTTATCAGCTCCTGCAGGAAGGGAGATTCTGAGGCTGGGTCAACAAGATTGAGATTAGAAATCCTCTTCCTCGATCCCAAATTGGCCCCAAATCTGAGGATGGAGGAGAAACAAAGAAACGGGGATTAAGCCAGGAAGATTCAGCCTTGGGGTGGTGCGTGTGTGTGTGTTTGAGAGTGTGGAGGAGGGGAAGCACGGAAAGAAGAGGAGTAGAAGGAAAAAAAAAATAGCCTCAAACCCGCTTGGAAACCAGTCAGACGCAACCATGTCCTCCCAACAGTTTTTCCACTCAGCGTTCCCCACACTGCAGCAGGGTGCCAGGGGCTGGGCCGCGGGCGGAGGCCTTTCTCGGCCCCTTCCACGAAATAATTTCCCGGGTGTCAGGTCCATCTCTATTGCCACCTTCCTGGGACCTGGGCGCTCTGACCCCCTGCCCAGGGTGAGAACGTGAGAAGCAGCGTGGCATAGGGGCTAGACCCCAGGCCTGGAAGTCAGGAGGACCTGGGTTCTAATCCCTGCTCCACCACTTGTCCATTGGGTGGCCTTGGACAAATCACTTCACTTCTCTGCGCTTCAGTAATCTCATCTGTAAAACAGGGATTAAGACTGTGAGCCACATGTGGGACAAGGATTTTGCCCAACCCGAATTGCTTGTACCCACTCTAGCGCTTGGTACAGTAAACGCTTAACTAATGCCACGATTATCATTATTATTATTTTTACCAGCTTCCCCCAGACTGGAACCCCACCACCACCTCTGCCATGGAGGTGTTGTGTGGGTTTAGGAAAATCACACACACTCTCTGAGCTCTAGTTTCTCCAGCTTTATAATGGGAATGATAACAACTGACCGATCACCCACCCGTGTTAAATAAGTTGGCTAAATAAGACAAAACCCTTCAATGATCAAAACCATGTATCAGCGCCTACTTTATGCCAAGCACTGTAAAAAGCCTGAGAATTTTGAAAGAGAAAGAAACAGAATACCTGATTTTAAGGAGCTGATAAAAGAATGGGGGAGATGGGAACCCAGAACAGAAACCGTTAGATAACTGTGGCTAAATAAGTGTTGGGATAGCGACGATGGAACGTGAGACCAAGACAGAGGACCGGAGCGTTAAAGGGGGAAAGATTTTTTGGAGGAGTTTTGCGGGGTGACGGGAAGATATGGTGGAATGACGCGGAGCGGGATTCGGAGAGGGTGGTTTGAGCGCTGTGTGCGGAGGAGTGAAGAGATCTGCACAGAGCAGAGGACCCCAGATGGAGGGCGGACTAGATAGCCTGAACCTCCAGCTCGCCGGCAAAGAGACAGCTGAGATTTGACCCGCGCGGGGCCTTGAAGCCAGAAAGGCTATGGAGCGTCTCGGAAATACCCCGGTTTGGGGGTGGCTGCCGTCCGTTCGCCCAACCCGGGCTCCTCTTTCCCCAGCGAAGGCTGATGGCAGACGGAAGGCAGGCGGACCCTTGGCAGAAGCGTCCCGCTGGGGGCTTTAGCTGCCAGGATCCGGGTTACCAGGGCCAGGAAAGGGCCAGGGAGAGCTGGGGAACGAGCCTTATCCTGGCCTCCCCATCACCCGGGAGAAGGATGGGGACGCGGGGGGAGGGAGGAGGGCACGTGGCTGAACCCCCAGCCCCCGGGAGGGTGGGGTGGCAGGGATGGCCAAGGGGGAAGGGAGAGGAGGGGAGGAGGTGCCCTTCTGTTAGTGGCTACACTGCGAGCAGAGGGGAGAGGTGGGCGCAGAGAGACCCCAGCTCCTTGCCGACGCTGTGCCCCCGAGAGGAAGAGGAGAAGGAGGAAGAGGAGACGGGGGGAGGAGGGCCGGTAGGAGTAAAGCATCCTCCTCACCAGCGGCCATTTTGTGGCAGGTGCGGGCTCAGGGTGCCGAGGTCGGATGCGCAAAAGCTAGCGCAAACCCAAAGGTACCGTTGTCCCTCCTCCAGGAGGCGAGGGGCCCGTCACCGCGTACCGTCCCTTCCCCCGCCTCTCTCCCTCTTTCTTTCCCTCTCTCCCCGTCCCTCCTCCCTTCCCTGGCCGGACATCACCAGCTTGAGTTTCAGCCCCTTTGCCGGCTTCAGACCCGGGGGGTGGCTCCAGGCTAGACCAGGCCGCGGACCCGGCGCACAAAGCCTGGGCTGGGAGATGGTGATGCGTGTTTTGGATCTCCCTCCCCGCCCCTCCCCAAAGCCCCTCATCCTGCTCATTTAGGGAGAAAAAAAAATGAACACATCAAGAGGGATTTTTTTTTAAGTCACCGGCCACTGTGGAGGTTCGAGCGCAGTCGGTAGGACCCTGGCTCAGAGACGGGACGCAAAGCACAATGTTGCAAACGCGCGGGAGCCAAGGGGAAGGCTACTTGCCTTCCCACTACCCCCCTCCCCCAAAGCTTTCCCCTGCTTTGCCCTGCCCTGTCCCAGGGAATTCAGAGTTCGGGAGAGTGGTCCCGGGAGGTTGGGGGGTGAACTTGAAAGACGACCCCCCGGATCAAAGTCCGGAATCATCGCAGTCCCGGGCCCGAAAGCGTCCCCGCCCGGGGAGCCGCCTGCCTCTCCCCGGTGCCCGTTGGAGCTCCTTCTTTAAATCGGGGTATTTCGCCTTTCCCCTGAAATTCCGTATTATTGATTTCCACTTCATGTCCCCAGAGAGTTTTTTTTTAAAAAAAAAGGAGAATGCGAATTCATTTCATGGAAAAGAATAAATAAATAAAATAATAATAAAGCTCAACTCTCCCCTACGCGTAAGTGCAAATTCAGTTCCGAGAGGCCCTTTGGGACCAAGGTGTTGTAATAACAGACGAAAATCGCCACCATTTTCTCGTCTGCAACCTCGCGCCGCTGCACGTAACACCACTTATAAAAATACTAACAATCACCAACAATCACAACAGTAATAATAGAGTACTTTTTATTTCACAGATTAATTTGCTATGGTCACTGTGTTAACACATTTGAACAATAAAATCACGTGGGCTTTATGATTAGGATTATCCGTAGGTTGAAACAAAACTTTTCGGTTAATGTGACAGGGATCGGGCCTTTTTCTGAGCTGGAGCCAGGACATTATTATCAGAGTTAAGTTTGATGTTAAAATAATAATATTTTGGAACCGAATAATATCGCGACAAATATCGATGCGGAAAATAGAGGATTTGCTTACTTCGTCATAAATAACGATTGTTGAGAGGACGTTATCTCGGTTATGAGATCGGGATTTTTGATATCATTATTAGGTTTAATAACCGAACATCCTCCCCTCCTCTCCCACCCCCATCTTAATTAAACGCCGACCGTCTGTTCGGCGAGCGACTCTGTCGACAGTTTCACAACGCGAATGGTGCTCTCCCCAGACGGACTGCCTTTTTTTTTTTTTAACAGGGACTGTATCACACCAGGAGGTTTGTCCTGGAAGGGAAGTCCGGGCCACCTCTGCCCGAAACCAGGCAGCTCCAAGTCTCCCCATCTTTGCGCCCCTCTGCTGCTGTAGGAGGGAATCTCCTGATCCACAGGGGAGCACCTTCAGTCCTGGAACCCTAGGGAACAGTTTTGGTTAACGAGCCACGGAACACGGGCGCGGTTCGGAGAAGCATTCTTGGCCTAGTGGATCGAGCACGGGCCTGGGAGTCAGAAGGACTTGAGTTCTAATCTCAGCTCCGCCACTTGTCTGCTATGTGAGCTTGGGCAGTCAGTCTCCATTTCACAGATGAGGCAACTGAGGCCCAGAGGAGTTCAAGACTGTGCGCCCCACGTGCCCAACCTGATTAACTTATATCTACTCCAGCGTTTAGTAAGCGCTTAATAAATATCTTTTTAAAAAAAGCCAGGCCAGAAGCCACCAGGGACATCCAAAGGGGTGCTTCCCCGCTCAGTATACGGCAGCGAGCACGCTCCGAGCGAAGATACCCAATTGCCCCAGTAACCACACTCACGCACACAATCGTCCATTCTCACACTCACATACCACTCGCGCCCACCCACGCACACAAACACACACTCCCACCCCAATTTTCTCTCCTTAGAGTTCAAAGTAGGACCAGCGAGAAGAGGCTTCACAGAGGCTGTCCTGAGAGCCCCCGGCCAGCCCCTTCTCCCTCCCTCTTCTTGGTTTATGATTATTTTTAGTGTTGTGTGCTGTTAAGATCTGCGGAGTTTTCTCCAACCCCGTACCCAGGGTCTTAGCTGCAGTCCCCCAAATCAAGGGGAGCCGGGGAGCGGGGGTGGGAGGTGGGAGGCAGGGCAGGGGACGCAGATAGGAAAGGGGAGATTTCTTAATCATTAGCGGGGGGCGGTTTTCATGACCCCCAGCCCTCTCGGCTAAGTGGCCTTGGCCCCTAACGAAGAACAAAGGGCCGAGGGAATCTGCGCGCCCCGCGCCCCTTGCTCCCCTCCCCCTCCCATTCACACCCCCTCCCCTCCTCACCCCCAACCCCCCCCCCCCCAGCCCCCTCCCTCTTCCCGAGCCGCGCGCTGCACCTGCCGAGACTTAAGTACCTTGGCGAGGGGGAGCGGCTGGCTATTTTAATCGCCATCTCCAAAGTACCTGCTCATGAATAAACACCAGCGCCTATTTATCAGGTACTTAGCGCTCATTGTACGGGGGAAATTGGCCCTTTTCTCAGAGTCTTTCTCTCCCTCTCTCTTCCCCCACCTCCCCCCGGCCCTCCACACACACACACACACACACTCACACACAGACAGACACAGACACACAAGTCCATCTGCATCGTTCAGGTCGTGGAATCTCACGAACAGCCCCAACGCGCGCGCGCGCGCACACACACACACACACACACACATAGGCGAGTCACTGGGGGTAAGATAAACCGTCTTTTCTTCGGGTAAGTGCGTGATTGAGCTGAGGCAATGGAAGGAGAATGAAAGGCCGTCGGGTCAACAATGGTTGTCGTTTATTTATCAGGCAGCAGCGCTAGAAAAAACACTGAGTCAGCTCGAGAAGTGTCCGTCCGCACCTGCACGTCCACACGCTCAAACCCCGGACCGCATCTTTGTACACACGCAAGCCCATTAATGCGCACGCGGAGTCACCCAAGCTCTCTCACACCCGACACAAAACTATCATTACACACCCGGAACCACAAATAACAAGCACAACGAAAAGCCATTAACATACGCCTCGAATCGTATGCGTGCAAATGTACCCCCACACGCCTGTCAACAGCTACGCCCCAAATCACACAAACCCTCAACGCACGATGCCAGGATTGCACATATGCGTGCCCAAGGAAGCTCCCACTTGCACGCACACGGTACTACACATGTGCGCACAGATGGATCCCTCCCAACACACGTACACTCCCTCAAGTTCACAAAAGTGTCTACACACAAAGTCCCATTCGTTCGCTCAAGAATGCACAGCCCAAATCCCCACGTTCGCACAAGCGCACACACAGAATTCCTCGCATTCACCTCCCCATCTTCTTCCCACTGCCGCGAGACCGGGAGTCATTGGCAACCGCCATCTCGATTTCCCGGCCCGGGAAGCTTCAAATTCTCCCCGTTCCCCACCCTCTCCACTCCCCCGAGATCCCCCCTTTCTTCCCGGTTCCGTAACCTCAGCCTCGGTCTCTCCGCAGCACCCTGACTGTCGAATTTGCGTCCCATCGTGGGGTAGCATCTACACGAGACTCTCGCTTAAAGGAAATGAAGAATCGGGTGAAATCCATTTGCAGTTGTCTCCGGGTCGGATAGTGGTCCCAGGAGCTGCGAGAGTGGTCGGGGTACGGACGAATTTCAGTTTTCATGTTGTGGAATGTGTATACGCCTGAGTGTGAACGCGTGCGTGTGTGTTCGAGTGTACACTACCGCACCCACGAACACAATAGGGACGGTCACTTGCAGACCCTCCTTGGCGATAAATATATCCCTAATAATAAACACTTACCAATATGCCCAAGTACACGTCAAGAAATATAAAAATATAGATGCAAAGAGAAGGTCCCTCCGGTATATATGCGCCGCGGCTTCACTCTTTTCCAACGTCGGTTTGGGAACTGATGTGTGGATTTAAGTGCTTCGTGCGGAACGTCTTAAAACGGGTATTGGGGGATCTTCGGGATCCCCTTCTTTTTAGTGTTGGATTCAAGTAGAAACGTACATCTCCCAGGAAAGCCAGCGGCCGCTGCCACTGCTTGTCCGGGCTTGTCCGGGACGTCCCTCCGGCGTCCCGGTAACTGGGGGTGGGAAGGTTGGGGAGGGGCGTGGGGATCTGCCAGACGGCGCCTTCAGGAGCCCCCCACCCCTCCCCGGATAGATCTGAGGGTCCCTGAGTTCGCTCCCGCCGTTTCTATAAGTGCCTGAAAGCAGGTGGAGCCGCAGCGGGGCTCCGGGCATTTAGCCCTTCTAATCGTTCCCGAGCGAATCCGGGAAGGGCAGGGGGTCCCGCGCCCGCTCGACTCAGCTAAGGATCCGGGGAGCGAGAGAGAGGGTGGCAGGAGGGTGCGTTGGCATAAGATGAAGAGCGGGGTGGGGGACGGTGCGGGGTTGGCGAGGAGGTCGCTCCCCCCACCCCCGGTCCCCAGCGTCCTCCGCAGACCCAAACCAACGACCTGCGGCCGGAGTTAGGGAAAGTGTCCGGGGCGTTCAGGCTCCGAGCGTTGCCCTCGGTTTAGGGAAAGGCAAACGCGCGCTCCTCTCGGCTAGGAAATTCAGGACCTCGGGAGGTGGCGATCTTCCCCCTGTCCCGTATCCCCAGGGGCAGGAGGCAGAGGCCGGGCCGGTCATTTACTGAGCGCTTATTATGTGCAGAGCACTGTTCCAAGCGCTTGGGACAGACCAGCACCGTCCCACCTGACCGGTCCAGGCGCTCTCCTCCTCACAGACCTCAGGGAAGCCCGGCTCGGATTCCCAGCTGGGGAGCTGGGGAGACCGAATCCGCTCGGGGATATGGAAGAATTGACTTCATCCCCGCCATTCTAATTCAGAATGGATTTGCACAACCCAAGACAGGGACGGTTCGGGTCCGTGATTCCCTTCAGGTTTGCAGTTAAAAGTCATGTGACTACCAGGTTGGGACTTTTGTGTTAGACCCAACTCGAGGAAATTAAAGTTACTTTGTTTTCACTAGAGACTGTAGGAGTCCCGGGTTTATTCTTTTCCCCTCTCCATTTCTCTCTCACTCTCTGTCTCTGCTCTCTCTCTCTCTTCTTCTGTCAGTCTCTTTTCCTCTTCGTATCCCCTCCTTCTCTCTTTCCTTCCATCTTTTCTCTTCCTTCCCTTTTCTTCCTTTTCCTTCTCCTTCCTTCCTCCTTCCATCTGTCCTTCTTTCTTTTTTTCTCCCTTATTTAAAGAAACTGAATTCCAAATGGTTATCTGGGCTATTTTCATTTTTTAAATTCCAAACTGGTGGGATTTGATTTCCGAACGTCGGTGTCATTTCGAAGGCTCGGGCACTTGGTTTTGGCCCCTGTCCAGCTTTCTTCTAGGGGAATCAAAAGGAGATATGAGGGGGCTTTCTCTCAGTTCGGAGCCCGTGAGAAGGTTCCGGGCGGGGAGGGATCTCCGTTCGTCTCTCGAGGCGTAGACCCTCTTCCCGGCAGTTTACCTCTCTCCGATCTCCGGGATCTCTGAAACCAGAGGGCTCAAGGGGCCCCCGAGCAGCAAGCGTGAATCTAGTTTGGGATTTCTGGGGGAAATGCTGACATTCGGTTTTGATGGCGCTGATTGGAATTCGTTGCTTTTGCTCGAGTTTAGCGGTGCACTGGCTATTTGTAAACTAGGTTTCTTTTTTCGATGTTCGTGGAACTTTTCTTCCTGGATCGCTCTCTCGTTCTGTCTCTGTCTCTCTTCGCACACGCGCACACTTCGTATTTCACCTTCTGTGGGTGTTTTTAAAAATATATAAAATCGCCCTCTTCTTCACATCACGATTCCCCCGTTTTTAGCCTTTGCAGACAACACCTAGCACCTATTTTTGGCGGTTGCTTGCTGCTCTTATGTAGGCTGCTCCCTCTGCTATCCCGGAATCCGTGCCCTAAGGAAAAGGCCTAAGATGAGCCCCGCCGCCCCCACCCTCCTCGCCTGAGGACAGTGTCCGAATTCCCCCTCCATGGCGAACCCCCCGTCTCTCCCGGAGACCCCGGATCTGAGGGACGCCGTCGCTGTCCACCCCCATGGGCAGACAGGAGGACTATTGCTTTAATGTCGTTAGTAGGACTCCTCCAGCAGGGCAGAATTACCCAAAGGTGGGGCCGGAGCTTCCTGACAAAAAGGAGATGCTGTCGTGAACACTGTCTCCTCCCTCTCCTCTTCTTTCTCCTTTTTCTCTTCTTCCTTTTCACCCTTCTCCCCCATGGTTTCCTTCCTCCGGTAACGAAAGAAACAAACTAACCCCACGCCATCTGGATTTGGCTCTTTCCCAGAGAGGGCTCCCAGTTTAGGTACGGTCGAATGGACCAGAAACCCAAACAGCTCGATGCCTGGCCTGGCTCTCCCCAGAGAGGCCCCAAACCTCAGGATCTTCTGAGTACAACCGTCTTCACTTCCAGGCAGTGGTGTCCACTTAGTTAGATTATAAACTCCGTGAGGACAGGGATGATGCCTGTGGCTCAACTGTACCCTTCCCAAGCGCTCTGCACACAGTAGGAGCTCAATAAGTAAGAGGCATTGATGGATTGATTTTTGGTGCGCACAGTACTCATCCTGAATCTCCAAAATCACAGCGAAGAGGAAAGGGCGAGGTGGGGTGGGGGTGGGGGCTGAAACGGGCCTGGGGTGGGAGCCAAGCATTTGGGAACCTGGTATCATCGTGATCGATATCATCCAAATTATCTTCACCATCGTCTTCACCTGTATCACTATCGTCACCAATATATATTGTGGTATTCGTTAAGAGCTTACTGCGTGTTAAGCACTGTTCTAAATACTGGGGAAGATACAAGATAATACAGTCAGGTACAGCCCCTACCCCACACGGGGCTCACAATCTAAGTAGGAGGGGAAATAGGGATGGAATCCCCATTTTACAGGTGAGGTAACTGAGACCGAGAGAAGTGAAGTGATCTGTGAGCTCCCTGTGAGCAGGTAATGTGTCTGTTATGTTGTTATATCGGACTCTTCCAAGCGCTTAGTACAGTGCTCTGCACACGGTAAGCGCTCAATTAATATCACCGATTGATTGATTTGCCCAAGATCACACAGCAGGCACAGGGCCGATCCGAGACTAGAACTCAGGTCCTCTGACTCCCAAATCGGTACTCTTTGTACTAGGCCCATACATCCCAGAATCTCAAACTTGGTACTTGTTTTCCAGTGAGAGTAGGTGTCCCAGAGCAAATTGCGGGACCTGGAGGGTGGAGGGGAGTACGTTTGATGCCTTGTCATTCCTCGGCTGGCCACTTTCAGCCTTAGGTCCGGAGTTTGCTCTCCCCCGGATGGGATCCATGCCACCTCACCGCCCGCCCCACAGACTGACGCAGCCGAAAGCAGGCGGCGGCCACTCCGGCTCTGATTCCCGCCACCATCCCACGCCGCCCGCCACTCAGGGCCCCAGGAAATCCAGGGTCCACGCTCCCTCCCAAGAACATGGGGTTATGAAGCAGGAAGAGAGGGTCCTCGCCCACTGACGGAGATGGGGCCTGGGGCTAGAAGAGGGGCTCCGAACTTGGCCCCTCCGGGAAATACGGTCGCCCCCGTGGTGACGCCGCCCTAAACCTGCTGTTCATTCCCCTCCTTGACCCCTACGCATCCCCTCCCTCTCAAGAGCCCTCTTGGAGAGGACTCGCTCCGAGTCCCTCAGTCAGGAGCAAGGCGTTCTCCCCTTCCAATCTCATGCTCGGAACCTTCTAACTTCCCCACTCCCCTCCCACGCTGAAGCCCTCCCTGTCTTCCGCGGACTCTGTCCCCTGAGAGCAAGAAAGGCAGTTTTTAAATTTAGGAGATGGGAGAATAGAGCGTGGACCCTCGCCTCTGAAGGAGCTGGAAACCCTCTTCCCCCATCTATCTTCCACTCCCACTTCTCCGGGATGAAGGGTCCCCTTAGGATATTCATTCTCCCGTGACCTTCTTGGGCCAGGTTGAGAGGATGGAGAAGCCAGGTTCCAGTTGAGTGGTGTCACAGCCTCTCCTGGCTCGAATCCGGGATCCTCTCCCGTGCCTGCAGATCCCAGCTACCGCCCCCCCCCCCCCCCGCCCAGCCACTTTTGAGAGGTATGTGTTAGGCTCTCACTATGTGCCAGGTACTGTACTAAACGCGGGGGTAGATACAAGTTCATCGGATTGGATACAGTCCATATACTTGCGCGGGACGCACAGTCTTGATTCACATCTGTTTTATTCTTTTATGGTACTTGTTAAGGGCTTACTGTATGTCAGACACTGTTCTAAGCACTGGGGTAGGTAGAGGTTACCTCAGTTACCTCATCTGTAAAATGGGAATTAAGATTGCCAGCCTCATGTGGGACAGGGACTGTATCCAACTTCGTCACTTTCTATTTACCCCAGCGCTCAGTACAATGCCTGGCACAGAGTAAGCGCTTAACAAATATCACAATTCGTATTATTATTACTATTAATAATAAATATTATTATTATTAACTTAATTAAGACAGGCACAGTCCCTGTCCAGCATGGGAGCTCACAGTCTCAAGTAGGAGGGAGAACAGATATTGCATCCCCATTTTACAGATGAAGTAACTGAAGCTCTCAGAAGTGACTTGCCCAAGATCACACAGCAAAGTGGCGGAGTTGGGATTAGAACCCGGGTCCTCCTGATTTCCAGGTCTATACTCTATCCACTAGGGCACGCTGCTTCCCCTGGAAGGAAGCCGTCCTTCCTGACCTGACCCAGATCTTCTTTCTCAGGATCCTGCGGCCAGGGAGAATTTTTGGAGCCGGGATGGACGACCCCAAGCCTGAACTTAATCTCTCGGTTCGCTACTTTGAGCCAGCGAGAACTGGTCAGGGTTGCAGAGGGTCCACAGAGCCTGTGCAGGGCGGAAAGGGGCGAATCGGGCCCTTTCTTCGGAGCTCCCATTTCCGGGCTTCGAGCTAGAAACGGGGCCAGACTCAGCCTCCACACCCCGTTCTTTGACCAGCTAAAACGAGATTATCCCCAGCAGAGCAGGACCGGAAAGATCGGAAAAACCAAGCGGGATCAGGGATTGGGATCGCGCCGCTTCTGGCTAACAGACGTGCCCCTGTTTCTGTCTCTGTCTCTTTCTTCCCCTTTCCTCGGCCCTCCTCCTCCTTTCCCCTCGCCCACTGCACCGCGCCTGGGGTGATGGAGAGGAGTCCTGGAGAGATGGGTGAGAATCCACGCGCGATCACCGTGTGGATTTGAGAGCGAGAGAGTGCGGGACTGCGTTGCTCTTGCGAGTGTGGGTAGCTGGATGGGCACAATAATTACTCGGAAAATTCAAATACATAATTGCTATCAGTTTTTTTTTAAAGGAGTAGGTTGGGCTTTTTTTTTCTCCGAAAGATGATGTCATGGTGTTTATTTTTATGATGGAAATATCCGGATAATTTGCCGAAAAGCCTTCACCTGGATCTGGTTGTGAGAGTGACTGTAAGACGCTGCAGGAACGGACTGACCTAGCAGAAAGTGGAATGGGTGTGAGCAGGTGTGGGGTGTGTCTGTGTGTGTGAGAGAGACGGTGGGCTCCCACAAACTCCCGTGACCTAAAGCCTGGGGGCCAGGGGGAACCATTCCCTTTAAACAAATTCCTCAGATTGCGGGTTGAAGCGGTTTTAAAGGGATCTGGGGAGCTTCCCCCTCGACCACCGCCCAAATAACGTCTCCTCCCTCCTGCAGTCGTCCGAGGTGGGGCTGCGTACCTGCCTGGGAGATTCGTGATCGGGAGCGCGCGCACACACACACACACACACACACACACACACACGAAGTGTAAACCCCACGCTCCCACATACCCAACAATCCCCGAAATAAGACGTGTACGTACATTATTTTATGAATACTGTACATGGGACCAGACGCACAAGCAACCCCCTCCCTCCCAGCACACACGTATTTCCAGTCTCACAAAAACACTTTTGGACCCAGGCAGACTCACACGTATGCACGATAGTTGGGCCCCGGCTGGGATAGTTCCGCGGACGTCTGTGACTTCTTTTCAGTGCTGCTGATATCGGGTTATTGGTAGCTATAGGACAGTGGTCCCAAGGAGCTCTCCTCCCCCACCCCCCAGCCCCCGCTCCCGCCAAAGATGCTCACAGACTAGGGACACAATTCATCAGGACACAGCGTGGCCCTGACCTTTCGGGACATAAGGCCAAAGCAGGCTCCCTCCCCGATATTTCTGGATCGTTCTCACCCTTAAGCCTTTTGGTTCCGGGAAACAGAACTCCAAAGCAATGCGCGACACGGTAGCTCCTCGTTTTAATTTGATTACTTTTGGGGGTGATTTGCTAATTTCGGCAACTTTCCTCATGATAAGTTTCGGAGTGCCTGGGTACCGAGATGAAGAGGGATAGGAACTAGCGGTGGGGTGGGGGTGCGGGTCGTAGGGGGTGGCGTCGGGGGAGAGGATACGGTCCCTGCCTGGGGAAGAGGGTCAAATGTCGCCAAAGGCAAACTTCAGAAAAGGATGGTTCCTCTATAGCATCTGGCCTGTAATGCCCTCCCTCTTCATAACCGACAGACGATCACGCTTCTCACCTTCGAAGCCTTATGGAAGGCACATCTCCTTCAAGAGGCCTTCCCCCATTAGACCCTCACTTCCTCTTCTTCCACTGCTTTCTGCGTCTCCCTTGTACTTGGATTTACACCCTTTATTCACCTCTCTCAGCCCCACAGCACTTACGCACATATCCTCAATTCATTCATTTACATCAACGCCAGTCTCCCCCTCTAAACTGTAAACTCGTTGTGGGCGGGGGACGTGCCTACCAAGTCCGTTGTATTGTACTAGCCCAAGCGCTCAGTACGGTCCTCTGCATTCATTAAGCCCTCAATAAATACGACTGATCGAACTGGCTCAAGTGTTAATTTTACGGAGTAACTCGTGGCCGGGGTCGGGGGGAATAGGGTAAGGGGGGAATTCATCTCGGAAGGTTAGAGCCTCGGTTGGCTGGGCCATCCTGTCGAGGCAACCAAGTAGTTCTCTTCCCGCTTTCGGATGAGGCGGGTTGGGCAGAAATCACTGTCCTTTTCCAAGGCTTCCTTGGAATTCCCAAATTGGGCTCTGCCGAGCTCCTCCCGGAGATCTCAGTCCGAGCAGGAGGCGGAGTAGTTCCCGCCGCTGCCACCAGGGGGAGCCGGAGGCACCGTAGTGGCGCCGTCGCTTCTCCGGACGCTTCCTCCGCTCCTGCCGCCCCGGGCCCCGAGTGGAAGGTGGAAGGTGGAAAGTGGAAAGGATCCAAGGGCTCAAGAAGCGATTTGGGCCGGAGTGCAGGGGCCGGGGCCCTTCCTACGGTCAGTCAGATTTCGGAGAGGCCTGGAAAGGCCCGGGCGTCTGAGAAAGAGCAGTTCGGGTCTAAGCACACAAGAGGAAGGGGGAAGAACAGCCTATTTTTCGGTGAATTGGGGATGGGCAGGCAGAAAAAAAGAATCTTTCAAGGCAGTAGGAAGATTTTTAGCCAGAAAAGGGGTTGCAGAGGGAGAAGGGCGCCCTGCCACGGGTGTGTACATTGACGTTTTCAGGCATAGCCAGGAGAGAGAGAACAAAGCTATCGCAATCACCTTTCAAAGTAGCTCTGGCTATACATGGGAAGCTTGCTTCCTTTATCGCGTCTCTACTCGTGGAAAGAGCAAGGGCCTGGGAATCAGAGGACCAGGGTTCTAATCCCGGCTTCATCACTTGTGTGCTATGTGACCTTGGGCAACTCCCTTCGCTTCTCTGTGCCTCAGTTCCTTCATCTGCAAAATGGGGATTCAAAATCTGTTCTCCCTTCTACTTAAACTATGAGCCCCACGTGGGACCCGATTATCTTGTGTATCTACCCAAACTTTTAGTACAGTGTTTAGCACATAGTAAGCGCTTTGACTAATATCACAGTCGTTATTATTATTCCCAGTCTATCAATGGTATTTACTGATCCTTTACTGAGTACAGAGCATTCTAAACTAAGTGTTTTGGGAAGGTCCGAGATAGTCAAAATACTCGCTCCCTGCCCTTAAAGAGTTTACAGTGTAAGTAATGTAAGACCAGATACTCCCTCTTGTACCGCGATTCGCATCCACATCGTATCTATCCAAGAACAAAGAAATATCGCGATTCCACGCCCTGTCTCGATTCCAGGATTGACCCTTGTCAACGGGGAGAATGCTAACCCAGCGAGGATGTCTGCTGGGAAGAGGCGCTAGTTTGGGAGTTTGGGGTTGAAAATAGACCTCGGTTGAAATACCAGAGCTACCAACAACCCGTCTCTTTTTCCGGCTAATTAAAAAACAGCGCCACGTTTTCCCCTTTAGAAATAGCAGAATCAGAATAGCATGAAAATGTATTTCAAGGGTTTTTTTTCTCTCTCTCGTGTCTCTGGCCAGCAGAGACCTCTCTAAAACCCGGTTTGAAGATGTGGGGGATGGAGACGGGAGTGCGGGGGTCGAGGGGATGGGGGTGGAAGCGGGACCGAGGAGTAGAGATGGGATTGGGAGGGATGGAAACGGGAGCGGGGGAATAGAGACGGTATCTGGAGAGTAGAGACGAGATCTGGGGTGGGGAGAGACAGGGTCGAGAGTAGAGCCGAAACCGGGCGGGGATTGAGACGAGCAGAGATTAGGTATGGGGTCGGCCACTGGAGAAGAGAGACGGGACCGGAATGGGGTAGAGACGGGATTTGGATGTGTAGAGACGGGATTGAGAGATAGAGACAGGATCGAGGGGGTGGAGACGGGGATGAGAGGTAGTAGAGACGGGATCGAGAGGATGGAGACGGGGTTGAAAAGGAGCGTGGGAACCGGCTGGTCGGGGAACGGAAATCGGAGAGGCGACGAAGACGGCCATCTCGGAAAAAGGCAGAATCGGACTGGGAATGGGCAGAGTTGCGGGCGAGGTGGAGCACAACAGCCAGATTTTTTTTTTTTCCCGGGATGGGCGTGAAGATCTGAGGAATTTAGGAGCTAAAGGTGGGACACAGATTCCCTCCCATTTAGACACAAAATCAACACCGCGAAATGCCATAAAATACAACACCGCTGCGATCCCTTCGGAGGGGACAACTCGGATGTAGCCGCTTGAGGAAAAAAAAAATTTCTTTCATTTTCCGAGAAATGATGACTATGCGGGCGTGGGCCCAAATCTTTCTTCTGCGTCCGCCGATCCAAATCCACAAGGGGGAAATATTTCACCCCAGACCGGCGCCCTCCTGGCCCGGGGCCCTGAAAACCTCCGGCGTTGTCATTTATTTGTGGCTCTCAGTCGCCGGAAGGAAACGCTCCTTTCCCTTCTCACGCCTCTGCGCGAATTCAAATCAACCCGGAGAATTCAGGTCGAAGTTCCGGATCCAAAAGCGGCATCTTCCCTGTTCAAATACCATGCAATTCACTAGAAAGCCTAGAAATCTGGCCCGCGTAGGGGAGAGGCAAGTGAATTCGGGTTTTCTGTGCTCCGGGTGCTTAGAGATCTCCCAGAGGCCCTTATCGGAAGGGTTCTCTTCTATCTCCTTTCGATATCCCGATGGTTTATTTTATTCATATTCCCCATTACAATTGGGGTCTCAACCAAGCACATCTGAATTATCTAAAATTGCGATTAAAATCTTCTTAGACGGCGAGCCCCAAATGAGAAGGGGAATGTGTCCAATCTGATTGTCCTGTACCTACCTCAACCTTAGCACAGGGCTTGGACTATAGTAAGCGATTGACAAAGACCGCAGTTATTATTTTGGTTATCGTATAGGTAACCGTATCGTATCGTATCGTATCGTATCATAATCGTATAGCGGCCCCTTTTCACTCGCAGATCGGACCGGCTTCCTCCCTGCCGCCTTGACGGTGAAATCAAATCTGGTGAAAATACGCCACCGAACTATCTGCTTTTGCGAGGATGGAAAAACGGGACATGCTGTTTCTACTGGCCCAGCTCTCGGGGGAGCCGGGGATAGATCGATTCCTCTTCCTCCGGGACCCCCGGGAGCTAAGATCTCTCCCACGGGTGACTCGTCCTCGGTAGATCTAGGGACCTTCGGACCGGCGCCCCTTGTCCGCGCTTCTCTTTTCAGTGGCTTATTGGCTAGAGCACGGGCTTGGGTCAGAAGGTTATGGGTTCCATCCCTGATCCGCCGCTTTTCTGTTGTGTGATCTTGGGCGAGTCACTTCCCTTCTCTGGGCCTCAGTGACCTCATCTGTACAATGGGGATTGAGGCTGGGAGCCCCACGAGACACAGGGACAGTGCCCAACCTGATTTAGTCGTATCCACCCCAGCGCTTAGTACAGTACCTCGCACCTCGTAAGCGCTTAATGATAATGATGATGAGGGTATTTGTTAAGCGCTTACTCTGTGCCAAGCACTGTTCTAAGCGCTGGGGGGAATACAAGGTCATCAGGTAGTCCCACGTGAGGCTCACAGACTTAATCCCCATTTTGCAAATGAGGTAACTGAGACACAGAGAAGTTAACAAATGCCGCTATTATTGCTCTTATTATTATTAATAACAATAATAACAATCTAGGCCAGTCAAGCCCCCGCTCCCTGCATCGTTTCTCGGCGTCTTTCGCCACCCTATTCCTCTGCAACCTATCACCCACTCGGCAGGGGAAAAATCTAGCAATATTCCGGGTCTAAGAGGCCGCCATTACAAGATTATTCAGGCCCAAAATATTCGCTTTTCCCCGAATGTTCTCGAGGATGCAAGTGAACCTAAAGGATGCCGATCATTACCTAAAGTCACTTGGGGCTGTTTAGTCCCGGCTGAGCTCCCTTCTCCGGGTTGGATCTCCTCTTCTCCCTTGGGCTGGTCGGACCTCGAGAGCTGAATAGGATGAGACTACCGGCGACCAGTCAAACGATCAAGCGGTGATTGAGCGCTTACCGTGTGTAGGGCACTGTACAAAACGCTTGGGAGAGTACAAATCAACAGAGTTATGGAGAGACGTTCCCTGCCCACAACGAGTTTACAGTCTAGAGGGGAGACAGACATTTATATAAATAAGTCATTTACAGATATGCCTCGCACTACGGTTTTTGGGAGCCCTGCGAAGAGCCCCGTATTCCGAGCGAGGCCAGAGGCAGAGTTTCTTTGGTCTATAGTTTGCTTCAGAGATTCTACTACTACTACTACTAATAATAATAATCGTGGTATTTGTTAAGCGCTTACTATGTGCCAGGTACTGTACAAAGCGCTGGGGTGGACACAAGCAAATCGGGTTGGACACAATCTCTGTCCCACGTGGGGCTCACAGTCTCAATCCCCATTTTACAGATAAGGAAACTGAGGAACAGAGAAGTGGAGTGACTTGCCCAAGGCCAGACAGCATTCAAGTGGCAGAGTGGCGGGATTGGAATCCATGACCTTCTGATTCCCAGCCCTGGGCTCTATCCACTATTCCACGCTGCGTCCGGGCCGGCGTTAAGAACCCCCGAGGACACCCAACCAACTTTGATCTTGTCAGAGCGATGATGATAGTGATAATTATAATGATGACTCTGTCATTCCAGGTCGCGGAATCCAAAAAGGCCTGTGGCTTCCATCGTCTCTCCCAGTCCAACCGTGGGCGGCCCTTCAGAGACGATCCGGCCCGGTTTTTCGACTAGAACTTTTCGGCTGGCTTGGAGTTTGAATTCAACTCCACTTCGTCTATCCGCTTCCTCTTGAGCGTCAAAGCTCACCCTGGACCGGTGGGATCCCCTGGTCTCTAAACCGTGAGAGTCCACAGCTTACTCTGGTGAGGCTGGGAGAGGGGTTGGGTGTTTTTCCTTCTCTTACAGAAATGACGGACTTTCCTTTCTCCCCGGAGCTACGGGCAAGAGGAGAAGCAGCTGCAGGTCTGAATCTCGCTTCCGCCGCGGGAAACGCACCTATCAGACCTGGTCCCGGAGCGGAGTTAAACTGGACATGGCGGGGACAGCCACTGGAGCAAGAACCGCACCTTCAGGTGTATCCAGCGTCTTGCATGGGAAGAATTCAAAGCGTCCCATGGATATTGTCACCTATCTCTTCGGATGGATCCGGATGGATCCCTCAGGGATGGGGAACGATCACTCTCGGGTGGCTCTTGGTGTCTTCACTCCCTTAGAGCCTCATCTCCCCAGCCCTTTTTCCTGCGACGTCCTTCTACCTCCTCCCGCTGTCTCCAGGACCCCGTCTCGGGAACCAGTCGCTGCTCCGTTTCCAATCCCGGGCCGGGCCGGACCGGACCGGCTCCCTCCAAAATCTCAGCGGAGATCTGCCTATGCCTAGAGTCGGATCCCGGCCCTCCTATCCGGCCTTGGTCATCCCGACCTGGGCCGTTTTAGCTTCTACCGGGGAAGGGTCGTGGAGAGCTGAGGAAAGGACCTGCTTCGTTTAGCAAAAAGCAAAACCCCTCCGCT
The DNA here is from genome assembly GCF_004115215.2 of Ornithorhynchus anatinus. Classification (NCBI taxonomy): domain Eukaryota; kingdom Metazoa; phylum Chordata; class Mammalia; order Monotremata; family Ornithorhynchidae; genus Ornithorhynchus; species Ornithorhynchus anatinus. The sequence goes on from NC_041732.1 coordinate 21,990,013, forward strand.
GAAAGGGTGAAGAAAGCGGGGGTGAGGGGAGGATTATCCTAAATCACCCTGTTTACTCTCAACAAATGCCCCCAACAATTGTCGAATCTTCACTTTGCTTCGCCCGTGTAGGCAGAGAAGCTTTCTGTAGCTTGATGAACAAAAAATTCGGTAGACCATAAAAAAACCCCAACCCAGAGATTGTACTCTAAATTTAAACCCGGAGAATAAAACCCACAATTAGAGACTGGAAGGATTTATTGAGTGATCTTTGCGGCCCTCAGACTTGAGACAGGAGGTGTTGGGGGTTGGGGGAGGGAGCAGGTAGGGAATGCTCGGTCAGGCCACTCACTTGTGATTCCTTTGGGATGGGGTGAGCGCCCCTTCTCTCCTCCCCTCCCACTGAAAAAGCCGGGGATCCGCGTTCCAAGTGGAGGTGATTAGACTGAAAGCCCGTCAAACGGCAAAGACTGTCTCTATCTGTGGCCGACTTGTTCATTCCAAGCGCTTAGTACAGTTCTCTGCCCATAGTAAGCGCTCAATAAATACTATTGAATGAATGAATGACGTGTAGTTTCCGGGAGTCTCCCGGATTCCTCTACGTCCCTGACCCCGGACTCTGGAGCTGTTCATCCGATGGTGCTGAACCATACGCGAAACCCTTAGGTCAGAAACGTTTCCAACGGGAGCCCTGCCTCCCTAATCAATCACTCAATCGATTAATGGTATTTGTTTATCGATCAATCGAATTTTTTGAGTGCTTACTTTTTTAGAGCACCGTACTAAGCCCTCGGGAGAGTACAGTATAACAGACACATTCCCTGCCCACAGCGAGAGAGCTTACTGTGTGTAGAGCACTGCACTAAACGCTGAGGAGAGTAATAATAATAATAATGTTGGTATTTGTTAAGCACTATGTGCCGAGCACTGTTCTAAGCGCTGGGGTGGGGGGTACAGGGTAATCAGCTTGCCCCATGTGAGGCTCACAATCTTAATCTCCATTTTACAGATGAGGTAACTGAGGCACCGAGAAGTCAGGTGACTTGGCTAAAATCACGCAGCTGACAGGTGGCAGAGCAGAGATTAGAACCCATGACCTCTGACTCTTAAGACCGTGCTCTTTCCACTGAGCCAGGCTGCTTCTCTGACATAAGAGAGAACGTGCAACAGAGTTGGTAGACACGCTCCCTGCCCGCAACGATCTTACACTCTAGAGGGGCAGACAGACATTCATATAAATAATTAATAATAAATGATTTGTAGCTATGTTCATAAATGCTATGGGGCCGAGGGTGACGTCAATACCAAATACCCAGAGGTCACAGACCCAAATGTATAGACGACGCAAAAGGGAGAGGGGGACGAGGAAAAAAAGGACTTAATCGAGGAAGGGCTGTGACTAATCAATTCATCAATCAATTATTGAGCGTTTACTGTGTGCAAAACACCGTACTAAACCCTTGGGAGAATACAATACAACAGAGTTGGCAGGCTCGTTTCCTGCTCACAACGAGCTTACAGTTCAGAGGGGGAGACAGACATTAGTATACATAAATAACTTGTATAGTTTAAAGATATGTACCCAAGTGCCATAGGGCAGAGAGAGGGGCGAATATCAAATGCCCAGAGTTGGTAAATATGCTCCCTGCCCACAACGAGTTTACAGTCTAGAGGGGGAGACATTCCGATCTTCTCGGAGCCAGAGAACTCAATAGTTAGCGCTGAGGAGGCTAGGTGGCTGGGGGACATCTCGCCGTCAGGTAGGGAATTACCAGGATTTGGAGAAACGATCAAGAGAAAAGTCAATGGAATTGGGGGCAGGGGGAGGAGGGAGAGGAAGGACCCTGCTGGATACGCCCTTCTTCTAGAAACATCAGAGAATTCCTCAGCTTTGGATTCTTCACTTTAGGTAGAAGGATCTGAACCCCCCGAGAGTCGGCCCGATTTCCCTCGCCGGCGCCTCGCCCCTACAAGCGCTTGGAGCTCCTCTCGGCGACCGACGGTTTCAACGAAATCTCCCCTCCTGGCTAATCCAGAGTTTAGGATTTCACCTCCTTGCCCTCCGGGATCGGCGACGTCCTTTTCCCACCCCTCAGCCCTCCACTCCAAGGCCAGTCCCGCCTCGCTCTGCTTATCTGAGCTCCGGTCTTCATTACTGACCCAGTGAATCACTCCTTTTAGGGGCTTTGAGTCATTCCTGAGCGAGGTGGGAAATAATGATAATAATAATAATAATGATGGTATCTGTTAAGCGCTTACTATGTGCCAGGCGCTCTACTAAGCTTTGGGGTGGATACAAGTGAATCGGTTTGGATATAGTCCTTGTCCTGCACTGGGCTCACAGTTTTATTCCCCATTTTACAGATGCGGTAACTGAGGCACGGAGAAGTGAAGTGACTTGCCTAAGGTCACGCAGCAGACAAGTGGCGGAGTCGGAATTAGAATTCATGACCTTCTGACTCCCAGGCCCGTGCCCGTGCTCTATTCACTATGCCATGCTGCTTCCCTATCGCGGGAAGAGAGATAATGATGATGGCATTTGTTAAGCGCTTACTATGTGCCCAATACTGTTAATAATGTTGGTATTTGTTAAGCGCTTACTATGTGCAGAGCACTGTTCTAAGCGCTGGGGTAGACACAGGGGAATCAGGTTGTCCCACGTGGGGCTCACAGTCTTCATCCCCATTTTACAGATGAGGTAACTGAGGCACAGAGAAGTGAAGTGACTTGCCCAAGGTCACACAGCAGACAAGTAGCAGAGCTGGGATTCAAACTCATGACCTCTGACTCCAAAGCCCGTGCTCTTTCCACTGAGCCACGTACTGTTCTAAGCGCTGGGGTAGATACAAAGTAATCAGGGTATCCCACGTGGGGCTCACAGTCTTAACTTCTCAGTGCCTCAGTTACCTCATCTGTAAAATGGAGATTAAGTGACTTGCCCAAAGTCACACAGCTGATAAGTGGCAGAGCTGGGATTAGAGCCCCCTACCTCTGACTCCCAAACCCGTGCTCTTTCAACTCAGCCACGCTACTTCTCTAGTCTAGAGTTAGTCTGTGATCCCCTGTAAGTTAAATGACTTACCCAAGGTCACTCGGCAAGAGAGTGACAGAGAGGGATTAGAGTCCAGGTTTCTTTGCCTCCACGCTGGTGCTCTTTCCACTAGGCTACCTTGTTTCTCTAATCCCAACCCAGCCCTGAGCTGAACCTTTCTGGCTATTCCTGGATCTCGTCTATCTCTCCACTGACCTCTCGCCCACGTCCTGCCTCAGGCCTGGAACCTCCTCCCTCTCCATATCGGTCAGACGATCACTCTCCCACCTTCAAAGCTTTATTAAAAGTACATCTCCTCCAAGGGGAATTCCCCGACTAAACCCTCAATTCCTCTTCTCCCACTCCTTTCTTGCGTCGCCCTTGCACTTGGATTTGCACACTTTATTCACCTCTCCCTCGGCTCCACAGCACTAATTAAGACTGTGACCTCCATGTGGACAGGTATTGCGTCTAACCTGTTAACGCTGTACCTACCCCAGCGCTTAGAACAGTGCTTGGCACATAGTAAGCTCTTAACAAATACCATTATTATTATTACTGTTATTCTCGACACATCTGAAATGTGGTTATGTTAATGTCTTTATCCCCCTCTAGACTGTTGTGGGTGGGGAACGCCTCTTCCAACTCTTTTATGTTGCACTCTCCCAAGCCCTTAGGGATCAAGAAATTCAAATGATTGATTGATTAATTAATTATCTCTACCCACACCCCCCTCTCCAGGCTGCTCCACCTCCCGGTCCAGCAACTCCAGGGTTCAGGGCAAGCTCTCCTGCCCGACTCAGTGCTCAGGAAGGTGTGGGGACCCTCAGTTTCACCATTTAACCCTGGAGGTGGTCTCAGGGCCAAGAGAGCGGACCGCGTCTATGCAGAGAGCCTGGGCGGTGGGATCCCGGGAGTCCACAGCTGGGAGGACGGGGTGGAAAACGAGCATAGGAAACAGCTTGGTCCCATGGAAAAGGCAAGGGCCTGGGAGTCAGAAGACCTAGGTTCGTATTCCAGCTCTGCCACTTGTCTGCTGTGTGATCTTGGGTGAGTCACTTCACTTCTCTGTGCCTCGGTTACCTCATCTATAAAACGAAGGTCAAGACTGTGAGCCGCAAGTGGGTCGTGGATTAGCTTGTATCTACCTGTTCTTAGTACAGTGTCTGGCACACAGTAAGCACTTAACATATACCATAAAACACACACACACAAAACCGGGAACCACGCCCAAGCTAAGGAGAATGCACGGAACAGTTCCAAGGGGGAGGGAAAATAGGAAAACAAACCCTAGAAGGACAGGCTAGAATTCTAGGCTCTGGTTTCAACTCTGCCCCTGACTTCCCTCTGTTGCCATGATAGTCTCTCCTGTGCCCGCAATGAGGTCAAGACTCAACTCAATCCCGAGGGTCTTGCTGAGCCATATATACATATCAGTACTTAATTATAAACGTATCTGTAATTTATTGATTTATATTAATGATTGCCTCCCCCTCTAGACCGTAAACTCGTGTGGGCAGGGAATTTATCTGTTTATTGTTATATTGTACTCTACTGCACTCTTAGTACAGTGTTTTGCATTCATTAAATGCTCAATAAATACAACTGAATTGAACTGCATTGAATTGAACCAGCCACAAAACCAACACGCCCCACCATCATGCCCAAGGATTCCTTGACCCTAACTAAGGCCGGAGGTCAGAGAGAAACCTGCCAGGACCTAAAATAAAATCAGACTGTGGGTGACTCTGAATTACAATAAAATAGAAAATGCTATCTCTGGGTTTAGCATTGGGGCTGGATATTATTCGGCTTCTGCTGCCGCTTCCACCCCCAGATACATTATTTCTCTGACATGGGGAGGAAAACAGGCTGGCTGAACCTGTTGTGATTTTCATCATTTTGCTGACTCTTATTGTTAGCCCAGGGTACTAGCACAGTGGAAGTCCCGGAATCCCAACGCTGCAAGGGGCCTTGAGAGGTCTTGGATCCATCTTCCTGGCTCCAGGAAAGTGAATGACTGAACTGACCCTCCCCTTGGGAATGACCTAACAGGGCACATGCATTATTATAAGGACTGCCACTCCACCCCACCCCTGCCCCACCCATCTCCCTCCCAGCTGTCCCTCAGAAGTCACTGCATAGCTAACCATGTCCCCCGGCCTAGAGACTGATACAATCCCAAAGCAGCTTTTACCACCAGGTCTGCAGTCCAAGCACCTGGCTTTCCTTCTGGGGTTCCTAGGAGCTGGAAGCAGGCAAGAGTTTTAGGAAAGGACCAGCTGAACTGGCTGCACTCTCTGGGTGACTCATCCTGGAGGAGTGGACAGTGGAGATTTGGGGTTCTAAGGAACTCCCCCAACTTTGTGGGCAGGTAATGTCACAGTTTACTGTTGCACTGTACTTTCCCAAGCCCTCAGTACAGTGTTCTGCACACAGTAAGCGCTCAATAAATACTATTGAATAAATGAATGAATGAATGAGCCTTGTCAATGTCTGCTCTTCTCTGGCAGGGAAGAGCATCCCAGGAGTCAAGTTTAGGACTGGGAATGGAACCCAGACGTTCTGATCCCCCGAATCCAGCACTTCTTCTCCTTCCCCATGCCGCTGTTGTTCTACAGACAGTCCTCTACCCTCCTCTTTCCCACCACAGGGAAATACTGGTTTCTGCCAAGAATGGTCTGCCCCTTCTGCCACTGATGATTGGAGGGAGAGGGGATGATGGGAATCCTGTTGCCCCTCTGCTTTTCTGGTGCACCCCAGGAAAGCTTCTATGCCACCCTTCCGGCCCCTCCCCTTCTCCTCTCCTGCTTCTCTGTCCACGCCTTCCTGCATAGGAGGGTGGGGTGGCTTTCAAGAATCGACCAGAGACGTAGCAGATTTCTTTTGAACCCCGCTAAATTCCCTCCTTCCGCATCCCAGCTCTTGGCGGTAAAAATAGTGGGTGCCGTGAAAACGAAACCTAACGAGACCTCCTTCCTGGCCTTAATTGTTGCCACGGCAATGACCTCTGTCAGCCATCTTTAATTAACTCGGAATAGATCTCGCCAAATGAGTTTCTCCCTCAAATTGCTTAGCAGTCCTCGCAGTCACGCAGTTCCCTCCCAACAGCCCCTCTCACCCCTCACCCTATTTCCTGCACTCTGCGTTGGTGAGGTTTCGAGCTGCCCAGCCAAGGGTGGTTGGGTATGCCTCCTCCTTCCCCTTACCCCATCTCCATCCTATCTCTGCCCATCCTGCCCCCTCAGGCTTCCTGCTGGGTGGGGCTCTTGTCTGGCTGCCCCTCTGAACCCACCCAGAATCAGGAGGTAACAGTAATAATAATTGTAGTATCTTTTAAGCACTTACTATGTGCCAGGCACTGTACTAAGCTCTGGAGTGGGTACAAGCAAATCGGGTTGGACAGGGTCCCTGGCCCATGTGGGGCTCACAGTCTCAATCTCCATTTTACAGATGCGGGAACTGAGGCCCAGAGAATAATAATGTTGGTATTTGTTAAGCGCTTACTATGTGCAGAGCACTGTTCTAAGTGCTGGGGTAGATACAGGGTCATCAGGTTGTCCCACGTGAGGCTCACAGTTAATCCCCATTTTACCGATGAGTTAACCGAGGCACAGAGAAGTGAAATGACTTTCCCAGGGTCACACAACAAACAAGTGGCAGAGTTGGGATTAGAACCCAGGTCCTTCTGACTCCCAAGCCCATGCTTTATCCACTAGGCCACACTGAGGGAGTGACGTGGGTGATAGGACAGAGTGGGCAATGGATGAGTGGGAAGTGGGGAAGGCGGCAGGGGGGAGCATTTAGCCTGGGGAAGGCAGCTTAACAGGTGAAAAGGGGGTGAAAAAGGAGCAACTTCAAATTTCTGAAGGCTAGAGAAGCAGCGTCGTTTAGTGGAGAGAGCAGGGGCCTGGGAGTCTGAAGGACCTGCGTTCTAATCCCGGCTCTCCCACTTGTCGCTGTGTGACCTTGGGCAAGTCATTTCACTTCTCTTTGCCTCAACTACCTCATCAATACAATGAAGTACTAAAATGGGGATTTCCCACGGACTCTGTCCAACCTGATTAGCTTGTATCTACCTCAGGGTTTATAGTACAGTAGTGCCTAATACATAGTAAACACTTTGAAAATACCATTAAAAAACCAAACGTATAGTTCTGTCTGGCTCAGTCTTGTCCACTATTTGCCCACCTCTGTGTTCCCCCTTTTTTTTGATGGAATTTGTTAAGTGCTTACTAAGTGCCAAGCACTGTACTAAACGCTGGGGTAGAAACAAGATAATCAAGTTGGACACAGTCCTCGTCCTACATGGGGCTCACACTCTAAATCTCCATTTTACAGATGAGGTAACTGAGGCCTAGAAAAGTTAAGTGACTTGTCTAAGATCACACAGGAGACGAGTGGCAGTGCTGGGATTAGAACCCAGGTCCTTCTGACTCCCAGGCCCACGCTCTTTCCACTAGATCATGCTGCTCCTCCCGGGGGTACCTTTGACTGAAGATGCCTGGGGATACAGAGGGGAGACGTGATGAAGGGGGGAGCTGGATGAAGAAGGGTATAAGACCAAGAAAAACCTAAAATCTTGACACTCACATGTGCAAACATTCACACATACTCACATCCTTACATACTCATATACTTACACTTTCAAACATCCATCCACACAGACGCATGCTCATGTGCACACACAGACACACATTCTCACAAGCATTTACATGCAGATTCTCACATACATGTAGATTCATAGAAATACACGCTTACACATCCATATTGACACGCGCATACAAACCCAAACTGGTAGGAATTTGCACAACCTCAATCAGTACCACTAAAACTCAACAGTGTGTGCTGCCATGGAGGTCATACAATTTGTTCCTATAGCCTCAGATTGACCCCACCCCAGCCACCTTTCTAACGTTTCATGCTTTTGGTGACCGAAGTACCAGCGAAAGAGTGTGCGTGGCTCAGAAAAGCCCATCGCCACTGCCGGAAACACATTTAAAGCATAGAGAATTATGGCCTAGTGGAAAGAGCACAGGCCTGGGTTTCAGAGGACCTAGGTTCTAATCCTGTTACTGCCACTTGACTGCTTTGTTGCCTTGGGCAAGTTACTTAACTTCTCTGGGCCACAGACTGGAGGAGAGCCACAGAGTAAAGGGGTCCAACCTGGTTCTAATGTCCCCCTACCCCCTAACCAGAATGATGCTGGGCCTTTCTCTGGGGGGCATGGCGGGCAGGGGAAGCAGGAAAGGACCTGGGAAGAGGGGCTGCATCATGGTCTGAAACATGAGCGAAAGGAGGGTAAGCTCCTTGTGGGAAGAAATCATGTCTACCAACTCTATTGTATTGTTCTCTCCCAAGCCCTTAGTACAGTGCTCTGCACACAGTAAGTATCCAATACATACTATTGATTGATTGACAAACTTTTACCAAGTGCAGGGGAGGGTGCTAATTTGCCCTAGGTCTGTGCTCTCATCTCACCCCATTTCCCAATAGCCTTCTCCCTATTCAGCCTGTGAGTAGCTTCCAATCAATCAGTCAGTTAATGATATTTATTGAGCACCTACTGTGTGCAGAGCATTGCACTAAATGCTTGGAGAGTACAGTAAGTAAGCCCTCTTTGAAAGAGTAAGGGTCTGATAATCAGAAGACTTGGGTTTTGATCAAAGCTCTGCCACTTGCCTGCCATGTGACCTTGGACATGTCACTTCACTTCTCAATGCCTCAGTTTCCTCATCGGTTCAATACCTTTCCTCCTTTACTTAGACTGCGAGCCTCTTGTGGGACAGGAACTGTATTTGACTTAATTATCTTATATCTACCCCAATGCTTAGAACAGTGCTTGCCACATAGTAAGCTCTTAGTGCACAATAAATACCACTGATTTATTGATTGCTTACTGTGTGCAAAGCACTGTACTAAGCACTTCGGAGAGTACAATACAAAAGAGTCAGTAGACATGTTCCCTGCCCATAATGAGCTGCCACAGTTATTATTATTGTTAGGCACTTACTATGTGCCAAGCATGATGCTAAACTCTGAGGAAGAAACGGCACAATCGACCTGGAGCTAATCATCCTCCCCCACCCCCCCGGGGACTTCGGAACCAGTCTGTGACTCTGCCCCTCCTTCTTTCCCCACCCCAGTTGTAAGGATTATGGGGGCTGGGCCAGGGCAGTTGGACCCATTGTTTCTCATGGAGTGATTCCTTCCCACAACTGTCACTTAGGGGGCTGCCTTCACAAATTGGAATAGTTGGAAAGCCATAATCCTCGTGGAAATCACAGCCTCTCAGCACTTTTGTTTTTATGGTATTTGTTAAGCGCTTACTATGGGCCAGACACTCTTCTAAGCACTGGGGTAGATACAAGGTAATTAGGTTGGACACAGTATGTCCCACGTGGAGCTCACAGTCTTAATCCCCATTTTTTAGGTGAGGTCACTGAGGCACAGAGAAATTAAGTGGCTTGCCCAAGATCACGTAGAAGACAAACGGTGGAGTCGGGATTAGAACCCAGGTCCTTCTGACTTCCAGGCTTGTGGTCTATCTACTAGGCCAAGCTGCCATTTTAACCTCCCTTGTGGCTGTGTTAGGGACTTCTGTGACTGTTGTATTCTGAGCAGAAAGGATCCTGATCAATCAAACAATGGTATTTATTAAGCGCTTACTTTTTGCAGAGCACTATACTAAACACTCGGGAGAGTACAATACGGTAGAGTTGGTAGACATAATGCATGCTCACAAAGAGTTTACAGACTAGAGGGGAAAGCAGACGTTAAAATAAATTACCAATGGGTACATACAAAAGTGCTGTGGGGACAGAGTGTAAACTACAGGGTTTAACGGGTATAGACTTTATTATTAATAATAATAATATTTGTTAAGCACTGACTGTGTATTAAGCACTCTTCTAAGTGCTGGGGTAAGACACAAGATAATCAGGTTGGGCACAGTCCCCATCCCACACGGAGCACAAAATCTATGTAGGAAGAGCAGGTACTGGATCCACATTTTATAGTTGAGTAAACTAAGACTCGGAGAAGTTAAGTGACTTGCCCAAGGTCATACAGTAGGGAAGTGGCTGAGATAGGATTGGAACCCAAATTCTCTGACTCCCAGGCTTTCCACTATAGCACATAGCTTCATACATAGGTGACACAGAAGGGAGGGCTAAAAATAGAGGAAGCGAATGCTGAAATTCTGCTCCTCTAGCTGCAGTTGTTCTTACCCCACCCATAAATGTTCTTATCTGTATTACTTTTTGCATTTTTGGTGTTTCATCCATCATTTGATGGGGAGCCCCTCCAAGGCCAGAGACGAAGGCCAACCCTCCTCCTGATGTGGTTTCTTAGTGCTTAGTACAGTACTTTGCATAGAGTAGGTACTTAATAAATACACTTACTACTACTACTTCTGCCACTCACGGACAAAACAGAGGAGTAGTGTAGCCTAGTGGGGCCTAGGAGTCAGAAGAACCTGGGTTCTAATTGCAGCTCTGCCACTTGTCTGCTGTGTGACCTTGGGCCAGTCACTTAACTTCTCTATGCCTCAATTACCTCATCCTGGGGATTAAGATTGTGAGCCCCATATGGGACATGGACTGTGTCCAACCGGATTATTTTCTGTCAATCTCAGGATTTAGTACGGTGACTGGAGCATCGTAAGCACTTAACAGATACCCTAAAGAAAACAGACCACTCAAGAGCTCCCTGCCTTGTGCAATTGTCTCTGTGCCTCGGTATCTTTGTCTGTAAAATGGGGATTAAATACTTTGGTCTCCTTTCCCCTTAGACTATGTCCCATGTAGGACAGGGACTGAGTCTGATGTGATTGTATTTAGTCCAGCGCTCAGCCCAATGATTGACACGTAATAATCCTGAACAAACATAATAGTTATTGTTATTATCATCAATATTGTTGTTGTTGTTACTGTTATTAGACACTTCTTAGAGAGTATGCAGCACTCTGGGGACCTGGACAATCCCCAGAGAAGGCATGGCCAGCTGGGCCAGACAGCTAGCGGGTGTGAGACTGTTTGCTTTCGGATCGATCGAAACCGTCATGGGGGAGCCAGAACACCTGAGAGCCTGAAGGGGGCCACCCGTGCCAGGGTGCAGCACTCTGGTTCTTCCATGGTGAGGACGGTTTTGTCTTTCCCACCTTTCCTAGTCTTTCATGTCTCCCCACTCCTCAAGAACCTCCAGTGGTTGCCCATCCACCTCAGTCTCAAACAGAAAGTCCTTACCATCAGCCTGAAAGTACTCCATCACCTTTTCCCCTCCTACCTCACCTCGCTGGTCTACTGTAATCCAGCCCCCAAACTTTGCTCCCCTAATGCCAACCTACTCACTATACCTCGATTTCATCTATCTTGCCGCCAACCCCTTTCCCACATCCTTCCCCTAGCCTGGAAGTCCCTCCCCCTTCGTGTATGCCAGACCACCACTCTCTCCACCTGCAAAGCATTATTAAGGTCACCTTTCCTTCCGAAGGCCTTCCCCAACTAAGCCTTCCTTGCCCCTGCTCCCTCTCCCTTCTGTGTCTTGGATCTGTGACGTTTGGGCATTTGGTCTTCATCCCATCCTCAGTCCCTCAGCCCTTATGAACATATCTTTAAATTATATATTGTAAACTATTTATATTAATGCCTGTCTTCCCCTTTAGACTGTAAGTTTGTTGTCAACTCAATGTATGGTATTGTACTCTACCAAGTGCTTAGTTCAGTGCTCTGCACACAGTAAGCGTTCAGTAAATCCCATCGATGATGATGATGATGATGACGACCACGACGATGATCTCTGTAGGATCCGGATGACTTCCATCAGTGGTCCAGAATCCCTCGGAAGTCTCCGCTGCCAGTGTAGATGCAGCTGTATCTCTCCAGACCCTGGCCCTGGCTTCTCTGCGCAGGGGGAGACCGACTTCCTCTAGACTGTAAACTCATTGTGGGCAGGGAATGTGTCTGTTTTTTGTTTTATTGTACTCTTCCAGGTGCTTAGTACAACGCTCTGCACACAACAAGCGCTCAATAGATACCCCTGGCTCACATCTTACCTTTGGCCTGGAACGCCCTCCCTCTTCAAATCCACCAGACAATTACTCTCCCTGCCCTTCAAAGCTTTACTGAAGGCACATCTCCTCCAAGAGGCCTTCCCAGACTAAGCCCCACTTTCCTCATCTCCCACTCCATTCTGCAGCACTCTGACTTGCTCCCTTTGCTCTTCCCTAACCGCCGGCCCCCCAGCACTTATGTATATATCTGTAATTGTATTTATTTATATCAGTGCCTATTTGTACTGATGTGTGCCTCCCTCCCCCCGCCCACCGCCCCCGAGTGTGAGCTCACTGTGGGCAGGGATTGTCAGTCTTTATTGTTGTATTGTACTTTCCCAAGCACTTAGTGTAGTGCTCTGCACAAAGTAAGCACTTAATAAATATGATTGAATAAATGAATATAGTCAGATGCTCTCGACGGAGAGGGAGGGTCCCTGGGGTTGACCCTCCCCTCTTGGGAATATGGGGGTAGGGGAAGTGTGTGTGGGGACATCTATTCTATCCAGAGCTCTGTTCACAGTAAATACTCTATAAATGTCAATGATTGATGGCTCCGCGTGCCACCTGGGGCTGAGGTCTTCTAGTTTCCCCCCCCCCAAAGTATGGGACATTTCTTTTTCCCTTGCTCCTTTTTCTCCCCCCAGTCATCCCCCTCATTCACTGGCTGGGCCAGGCCTGGGCCCCTTGGCTCGGAGAGCGGACAAACATGGATGGGAAAGGTCGCCCTCACAGGACTGGGGAAGGGGGGGCATCTGCTGAGCCTGGGTAGCACTTTCCATATGCTGGGGTCAGTGTGGAAAGCAGGTGGAGGTCGTGAAAGAAGGTTATCTGCAGCCTCAACCCCTTTGACCACTCTGCTGGACCTCAGTTCCCCCTAGCTCCCAAGGCCCAGAGGGAGAGGGAATGGGGATTTCCAGCAAGATTGGCTGAGGGCCCCAATATCTTCCCTCTTTGCCCCTGGGCAACAGGGCCTGGAAGAGAAACAAGCAACACAACGTGTCAGTGTACAAATGTGTGGATCTCTCTGAGCTATGCTGATCCAAGCACCTTATCCCATCTTGACTACTGCATCAGCCTCCTTGCTGACCTCCCTGCCTCCTGTCTCTCAGTCAATCAATCTTATTTACTGAGTGCTTACTGTGTGCAGAGCACTATACTAAGCACTTGGAGAGTACAATATAACAATATCACAGACACGTCCCCTGCCCACATTGAGCTTACAGTCTAGAGGTAGAGATGAACATTAATAGAAGTAAATGATGATGATGATGATATTAAGTTTTTACTATGTGCCAAGCACTGTTCTTAGCGCTGGGATAAACTGCGGAAATAAACTGCAGATAAACACCTAAGTGCTGTGGAGCTGAGGCAGGGGACGAATAAAGGGAGCAAATCAAGATGATGCAGAAAGGAGTGGGAGTAAAGGAAATGAGGACTTAGTCAGGGAAGGCCTCTTGGAGGAGATGTGCCTTCAATAAGGAGTTGAAGAGGGAAAGAGTAATTACCGGATATGAAAAAGGAGGGCGTTTCAGGCCAGAGGCAGGGTGTGGCCGAAAGGTGAGCGGCGAAATAGATGAGATCGAGGTACAATGAGTAGGTTGACATTAGAGGCGCAAAGTGTGCAGGCTGAGTTGTAGTAGGAGAGCAGTGAGGCGAGGTAGGAGTGGGCAAGGTGATAGAGTGCTTTAAAGCCGATGGTAAGGAAGGGCGTGGGAGAAAGGATGGCAGCAAGAATGGGGAATGGAATGTGCGTGCTCGGCTGTAGCAGGAGATTAGTGAAGTGAGGTAGGAACGGATAAGCTGGTGAGAACTACGTGCTGCTGTGTCTGCTCTGCACCACACTCGGGTCTGGTAGATAAAACAGAGTCCTCTGCTCCGTCCCATCTCTGCTAGGTGGGAGAGTTGGTCTTGCTTTTCTGGCCTGCCCGCCTCAGGAAACGACACCTGCTGAGAATATGGCAAACACGGCCGTGGCCTCGCCTTCAAGGCCTGGGATTTTTTTGTTTTAATGGAATCTGTTAAGCATTTACTACATGCTATGCACTGTACTAAGTACTGGAGTAGGTACAAGTTAATCAGGCTGGACACGAGGACTGTCCCAGGTGGGGTTTACCGTCTTAATCCCCATCATACAGATGAGGTAATCGAGGCTTAGAGAGGTGAAGTAACTTGCCCAAGGTCACACAGTAGACAAGTGGCCGAGTGGGATTAGAACCCTGGTCTTCCTACTCTCAGGCCCAGTCTCTTTCCATTAGGCCACGCTGGATGTCGATGAAGATGAGGGGCTGCGGCGACCGAGGGTAGCCACCGACTCCCTCTTCACCCCAGGAACCATGATTGTCCACGGACTCTCCCTTCCCCCGGAGCAGGGAGGATTCCAGGGCAACGGGCAGCCAAATGGACCAGAGCATCCTCTTTGGAAGCCGGAGAGTTAGGTCAGGGCGACTCCCTGTCCACTTTGCCCGCCCCAAAGGCTTGGGAGAAGCCAAGAAAGCCAGGCGAGATCCCAAATGCAATGATTATGATTCAGAACTATGGCGCTGAGCAAAGCACTGTTGGACCCGCAAGGTAGCGCTTCTGGCGACCGGCGAACAAGCCTCAACAGGCTCGAACGGGCCCAGAGTGCTTTGCCATGGCGGCACCTAGTGGTAGGCAGGGGAACTGCATCTGGCTGCAAACGGGCCAAAGGAGAGGACGGGCACCAATAACCGAGAACACCCCGATCTCTCCCATTCTACCCGTTCCCGATCAATCAATAAATCATTATTTTCCCCTGAGCACTTAATGTGTGTACTAAGCGCTTGGGAGAGTACAATACCACAGAGTTAGCTGACAGGTTTCCTGCCCAAAACAAGCTTAGAGGCTACCTGGGGAGATAGACATTAATATAAATAATTTATAATTCTCACCTCTGCTTTTCCCTTCAACAGTGTCTCCGTCCTAGGCTTTAACCACTCTCTGGTCGATCCGGACTTCCCGGAATTTCAGGGTCCTGGCACGTAGTAAATGCTTAACAAATACCATCATTATTATGATGATGGTGGTTCAGGAGGCGATCACCCAAGAAAGT
This sequence comes from Ornithorhynchus anatinus, assembly GCF_004115215.2. Lineage (NCBI taxonomy): Eukaryota > Metazoa > Chordata > Mammalia > Monotremata > Ornithorhynchidae > Ornithorhynchus > Ornithorhynchus anatinus. The sequence continues at coordinate 22,005,148 of NC_041732.1, forward strand.
ATTCGTGAAAGGCAGTGGGTTGCCTGCTCTCTTTTCTCTTATCCAACACTAGGATGAAAGCTCGTTGTGGGCAGGCAACGTGTCTGCCAACTCTGTTGCATTGTACCCTCCCAAGTGATTACTTAATACAGTGCTCTGCCCACAGTAAATGTTCAGTAAATACTATTGATTTATTGATTGATTGTCAGGGGGTGGGGGTGGAGGAGAGTGATTCCCTCTGGAATCCATCCAGCCAGTACTGACAGCAGCTCTGATAGTTATAATTAATTATTGTGGTATTTGTTAAGTGCTTACTATGTGCCAAGCACTGTTCTAAGCCCTGGAGTAGATAACAGAATCATCAAGCCCCACATGGGGCTCATATTGTAAGTAGGAGGGAGAACAGGTATTAAATCCCCATTTTACAAATGAGGGATCTGAGGCGTAGAGAAGTTAAGTGACTGTCCCAAAGTAACAAGTAGACAAACGGCTGATCTGAATTACAACCCAGGTCCTCGGACTCCCGGGCCTGAGCTCTTTCCAAAGCACACTTGAAAATCTCTTCACTTCTGTCTGGGATGGACTTTTGGGTAAGAGTGCAAGGGTTAGAAAATGGGCTCTTTGGAGTGCAGTATTTTAAGGAATACAATTTCCTCTGCCTCGTTAGACTTACTGCACACATCACCTAGGTTCCTACACTGTAAGAAGGCATTATAAGTGACCTTGGGCAAGCCGCTTAATTTCTCTGTGCCTCAGTTTATCTTATTGGTAAAATGGGGATTAACTAGTCTTTGTCCAGCTTGATTAGTTTGTATCTACCACAGTACTTAGTACAGTGCCTGGTCCGTAGTAAGCACTTAAAAAAACATTAAAATAAAGAGGGAGATTAGAGCCTAGGGAGTCCCGGGTTGGGCTTCGACGGTACCCCGGTGCCCAAGGTTGCGGGTAGAGTTTTTTCAAACAAACATTGGCAGAAATGGGGACAGAGGTGGGTCACAGCCTTGAAGGACAGGATAGGAGAGACAGGGTCAGGCTTTGCAGGGGCTGATATCCATCCCTCTTTCCAATGCTTTCTTTCTGCTCGTGGTCCATTAGGAACAGCAGATCTAAGAGGCCAAGGGCTAGTGAGTCCCCAGTGCAATCTGGCATGCAGAATCTGGTTGACCCCCACCCCTGGCTGAGACAAGGCAAGCCCCTCTCTGGAACCCAGAGAGAACAGGGTCCTGGACGAGGAGATCATAGGAAGCATGGAAATTTGCCGAGGATGCAGACCGCCTGCTATCACACCAATCGGGGGAAAATCCAAACAAGTGTTCTTGGCCTTAAACGTGCTCAGATGGCCCCGAAGTCTTTCCTGAATATCCACAGACCCAGATCCAGAATTTGAAGCAATGTACACCCAGGATGGAGAAAAGAGGAGCAGCAAGGAAGGGATTGCAGGAACCAGGACTGCAAAGTGACTCCTCTAGAATATCTGATCAATCCCCTTACCACTCTACTCACGCCCCCTCCTCAGTCACCTCAGGACTCTCTCTTGTTACTGATTCATTTATCTACTTACGTTTACTGTTTATATCGATTTCCACCCACCTTTAGTTTTTCTGTGTTTATCATTTACCTAGGCTGTCTTCTCCATTCGACCATAAGCTCTTTGAAGGTAGATGATTCTCTTTATAGTTCTTTGGTCTGTTCTCCAAGTGCTTGGCTCAGTGCTTTGTACACAGTGGATACTGAAGACTGTGCTCTGCAACCAGAAATATCTCAGTTCTGTGCTCTGTACCCAGTAGATACCCAGTGCAATATTCTGGGTCCGATAAGCACTCAGGATTGCTGATGATGGTGATTCACCAGCTCAGCGCGCTTGAAAATCTTCTGTCTGGGTTGGACTTTTGGGTAGGAGTGCAAGGGGGAGAAAATGGGCTCTTTGGAGTACAACATTTTAAGAAATACGATTTCCTCTGCCTTGTTAGACTTCCTGCACACATCACCTAGGGACCTACATTGTAAGGAGGCAATATAAAGCGTTTTGTAAAGAGTTGTAGCTTTTTGGTTATTTCCTCAATTTTTTAAAAATACAGCAGCAAAGGATTCTGAAGATCTTGGATAGCCGTTATCCAATGCTATTAAATGCTCTGTGAAAAACATTTCTGAACTCCCCAGATTTGGAAGGAACGCCGGATTGAGCATGGCTTTAATGGTTTCAAAAAAACAAAGATATTATTGCTCCCTTTCCTCACTGATCTCCTCATCACCTCCCCAAGACGAGCTCCGGTTTCGGTTCGGAAAATAAAGGTGCAGGACCTGGGATCCCATCGAATCGAATCCGGATACTCTGGAACTGTCCATGCCCCGCTGTTTGATCTTTATGAGGTCACTTAACCTCTCTTGGCCCCTGCCTCCCTATACGGTAAAAGGAGGTGTGGAATAATTGAAGGAGAGGAGATGTAATAATAATAATGTTGGTATTTGTTAAGCGTTTACTCTGTGCAGAGCACTGTTTTAAGCGCTGGGGTATACAAGGTAATCAGGTTGTCCCACATGAGGCTCACAGTCTTCATCCCCATTTTACAGATGAGGTAACTGAGGCACAGAGAAGTTAAGTGACTTGCCCACAGCCACACAGCTGACAAGTGGCAGAGCTGGGATAGTGTATGTTAAGTGCTTACCCTGTGCCAAGCCCTGTACTAAGCACGGGGGTAGATACAAGAGCATCAGATCCCTCATGGGGCTCATAGTCTAAGTAGGAGATAATGTTGGTATTTGTTAAGCGCTTACTATGTGCCGAGCACTGTTCTAAGCGCTGGGGTAGACACAGGGGAGTCAGGATGTCCCAAGTGGGGCTCACAGTCTTAATCCCCATTTTACAGATGAGGTAACTGAGGCACAGAGAAGTTAAGTGACTTGCCCACAGTCACACAGCTGACAAGTGGCAGAGCTGGGAATCGAACTCATGATCTCTGACTCCAAAGCCCGTGCTCTTTCCACTGAGCCACGGGGAGAACAGGTATTGAGTCCCCGTTTTGCAGATGAGGGAAATGAGGTACAGAGAAGTGAAGTGACTTGCCCAAGATCACGCAAGTGGCGGAGCTGGGATTCGAACCCAGGTTCTCTGACTCGCAGGCCCGTGCTCTTTCCCCTGGGCCACGCTGAGGTAGCAGCGGAAAGAGAACCCTGGCTCCAGAGTTCTGAATTCAAGTTCTGGCTCTCGCATTGGGCCATGGTGGCTCAGTGGGTAAGTCACACGGCTCGCGGAACCTTAGTTTTCCCTTCTGTAAAACTGGCAGGATGTCTGGCGGACCCCACGTCCCAGGAACTCTCCAGAAAAAAAGGTGCTGAAAGAAGACCGAGGCCCTTTTGACTTCCCAATTCCAGCCCTTCAACTCTTCGGGGGTAAGTAATAATGACAATAATGGTATTTGTTGAGCCCTTACTATCTGCCAGACACTGTACTAAGCGCTGGGGTAGACACAAAGTAAATGGGTTGGATCCAGTCCCTGTCCCACAGTGGGCTCAGAGTCTTCATCCCCATCCTACAGATGAGGGAACTGAGGACCAGAGAAGTAAAGCGACTTGCCTACGGCCACATAGCAGACCTATGGCGGAGTCGGGATTAGAACCCAGGCCCCTGTGACTCCCAGGCCCGTGTTCTATCCGCTAGACCTCGCTGCTTCGGGTGAAGAACCGAAGGGAGGGCAAGGGCCCGTGCTGGGAGAGAACTGGGCTTGGGTTCAGAAAGAGGAAAGAAGCGCACTGTAAAATCCTTCCCAGCTCAAGGGATTCTCATGGGGTGGGTGGGCCTGGCTAGAGGAAGCTGGGGAGGCAAGGGGGAAGCGTTTCAGCTTCCTGAACAAAGGTCAATCCCTCTCCCTGGTGATGTTCTTTTGGGGGCTTTGTCTCTGGCCGGGAGTCGAGGGTGGGGAGGGGGGAGAAAATCCCTCGTGGGAAGGGGAGGGGCTGCTGGCATCGGGGTGGCTCTCAGAGAGGGACCAGTGTCCCGCTTCCGCTCCGGTATCCCGGGGGCCGGGGCTGGCGGGCCCCTGCCAGCTGCCGGAGAAAGGCAGCTTTGTCCTGCCCCGTCCCCTTGGCAAGCACCCGTCGCGGGGAGGGGAGGGGCGGGCCGACCGATGCGACTCCCCACCCCGAGCTTCCTTCCGGGGGCAGTTCCCTCGCAGCCCGGCTCTCGGGTGGAAGGACAGGGAGAAGGGGCCAGGCTGGAGGGGGTCGTTGCCCCCCGGCGGGGTTGAACTTTGGGCTGCCTGCGTGGGGTACCCCAAACCCCAAGGATTTCAGGACCCCTGAGTTTCAGAAACAATTCCCGAGCTGGTAAGGCTGAGCGGGAGGGTCTCCCCTGTGCCCACTTGGGCTGCGACAATGGATGTCTCTGGCCCGGGTTTCTTCATTGATGAAAAGCACATTGAAATACGAAATGGAGGCCCAGCGCCTGACCAATTCCCCCTTCCAGCTGGGGTCCTGGTTTGTCTGGCTAATGCGCCGGGGATGGATTAGCTGGGTGAGGAACCTGGAGTGGCCTGCGTGGGGGATGGGGACAGGGACAGGACCTCTGCTTCTCCGGGGACGAACGGTCCAGGACTAAAGCACCCCCTACACCTCGCTTGGGGGCGGGCAAGGATTCACCCAGCTCTTTGTGCCCGGATCCTGACAACCTCGGCGTTCCGGCCTTCCTGAAGGCAGCTGCTAAGACACAGGCATTTTCCAGATCCCTGGGAGCTCTGGGGAGTGGAACGAAGGATGGAATCCCAGTGATTAGCCAGTTCTGGGGTTCCGCCTGTAACCCGAGAAGCCTCAGCCCCCTAAGCCCCCTATAGTTCTCTTGGGCAATCCCAACAGCATCTGAGAAAGGGGCATTACTGTTCCCGGCCATTGTCCCTCCACCCCCCGACATCCTCAGTCCCCCCTGCTCCCTATTCCGTGTTGGGAAGTGAGAAGCTTCTCATATATTTTGGAGAAGCCAGTCTTCCTCTCAGAAGAGGCCCAGAGGGCTGTAGACACCATTTTTAATGGTATTTGTTAAGCGTTGATTAGGTGCCAGGCACTGTAAAGATAATAAAAATAACTGTGGCACTTATTAAGCACTTACCAAGTGCCACACACTGTACAAAGCACTGGGGTGGATAATAGGAAATCAAGTTGGACACTGCCCCTGTCCAGCATGGGGCTCACAGTCTTAATCCCCATTTTACACATGAGGTAACTGAGGCACAGAGAAGTGAAGTGACTAGCCCAAGGCCACACAGCAGACAAGTGGCAGAGCGGGGATTAGAACCCATGACCTTCTGACTTCTGGGCCCACGCTCTCTCCACTAAGTCTCACTGCTTTCCTCCTCAGACTGTTCTGCAGGAGGGAAGCCACAGAGTCAAATGGCAGAAAAGTGGGAGAAGTGAATATATGTGGGGGAACAGACTTTCCAAATCTTCCCCTAATTCAACACTCTCTTTGGGGTTGTCCCAGCTCCCAGCTCCTTACTTCCACTGGGGTTGAGGGCTCTCAGAGACGGTGGCCAGAGCTGCAGGGAAGGCATCCATCAGCCTCTACCTCTGTCCAAATTGTGTCTCGAGTCTAGACACAATGGGGCAACAGCGCACGTGGCCATCTCTCACCACCTTTCAGACTTCCCCAAGTCCTGGGTCCCAGATTGAATCTCATCTTGCCCAGTCACACTGAAGTTGGAGGTAGTCCTCATTTGACAGGATGTCTTGTTCAACACACTCCCTCCCCACCCCAGGGAAACCAACAAGAAGCTCTGGGATCACCCCAAAGCCTCAGGCATCAAGGGTAGCAATGTTAAGCTTCGTTTCCATGAAAACCGGTCCCCATCCCTCTTCACACACCCTCAGGCTGATGGACTGGAGGAGAGAGAGGGAGAGGAGATGTGGGCTGGACAGGCCTTGTCCAGCAGGATGGACACCGATTCCACTCAGCTCCCAGACTCCAGTTTACTCCTGAACCACTGGACAGGTGGAAGGGACCACCCTAGATGTGTTTAGTCAGTTTTGAGGAGGCCAGACACTTCAGAATGGGTTTGGACCTCCAACCCTCCCTGCTTCCCCCCCGCCCCCCCCATACCTGCCAAGGGGATGTTATCCTGCCCATTTCAGAAGCTAGAGTTGGGAATTCCCATGTGCCAATGGGAACAGAATGGCTCTTCCTGGCCCCAGGGAGGCCAGGCCTTCATTTCCAGCCTCTTCTAGAGCAGAAGGCCCAGGGTGAGGACCAGTCTACTAACTCTGTGCTCAATGAGCTGGATTGTCTGGAGGTACTTTCCCCTAGTGGGGGAGAGGGTCCTCCCTTCTTCTGCTCTGTCTCCTCTTACTCTCCTCCTTCCTGGTCTGTCCTCCACACCACCTCCTTCTATTCCTCTTGTTCCTCTTTCTAAAATAGTATTTGTTAAGCACTTACTATGTGCCAGGCACTATGCTAAGCACTGGGCCTTCTGCCCCTCTTCCTTTTCTTCCTCCTTCTCCTCCTCCTCCTGCTCCCTCCACCTCCATCTCTCTTGACCATCACCTCTGGGATCGTTTTTCCAAGGGTGGAGAGTTCTATGCAGGGGGGAGAGGACCAGACTCCTCAGTTGGGGGATTCTTAGAAGAGAACTGATTTGGGAACCATTAGAAGAAGAAGAGATGAGGTGCCCAAGCCCTAGAGGGACGAGACAGGAATCTTTGTTGGCAGCAGGAACCCAACATCTCAGCAGCCAGAGTCCCCAGGAGTCAGGAAAGGGCCGAGGGAACAGCAAAGGGCTTGAAAGATCAAAGAGGCCACTCACTTCCTCCAGGAAGTCTTCCCCAGTTAAGACTTCCCTGTAAGAAGCAGCAAGGTCTAGTGGATAAAACACGGGCCTGAGAGTCAGAAGGACCGGGGTTCTTATCCCAGCTCCCCTACTTGTCTGTCTTGTGACCTTGGGAAAGTCACTTAATTTCTCTGTGCCTCAGTTACCTCATCTAGACTGTGGGGATTAAGACTGTGAGCTCCATGAGGGACAGGGACTGTGTCCAACCTGATTACCTTGTAACTGTCCCAGTGCTTAGAACTGTGCCTGCTACACTGTAAGCGCTTAATCAATACCATAAAAAAATTCCCCAGTCACACTAACCCAACGACTACCCTGAACACTTATAACCATTGTTCACACTTATTTATGTATGTATATTCAATTGTACATGCCGTGATTTATTCTGAACATTCACACTACTGTTATTACACCCTTGGTCTCCCCCCCCCCCCATTATTTCTAAATAACTCGGTAGTCTAGCCAACCCCATTATATTATAAGCTTCTTGAAGGCATGTGCTCTCCTTCAACTGAATTCTACCAAGCACTCAGTACAGTGCCTGGCGTCCAATAGGTACTCAATAAATACCACTGGCTGATTGACAGGAGGTCCCTGAACCTTTGATGGGAGCTCCGAGGGGCAGGAGAGAGGCAAGCAAGTGTCTAAAAGATTCCTGAAAGGGGGATTTGGGGGAGCTGGTGGAGGGAAACAGGGAAAAGAAGCTGGGGGAAGATAGAGGCTGAGGGGAAGACGCTCTCCAACGCTCTATCCACAACACGCTGAAGCTCCACATTTCTTGGGGCTTCCAGGATTAGGCCTTGAGTCTGATGAAAGCCAGAGTTTGGGCAGGAGTCCTCACTCTCCATCTTGGGTTGGACCCATCTCCTCCATCACCTCTCTCCCTCCTTCCCTTCTCCGGCGCTCCCTCCCCCCACCTCCCCATCCCTGCTTCCCCCATTCCTCCAGCTCAGCTGCTAGGAGGGGACGTGAGGCACCGGGTCTCTCCGTCCCTCCCTCCCTCTGTCTCCCCTCTACTGCTCCCATGAGGCTCCTCACACACTCAGCCTCAGCCTCATTCTCCCATCACCCCTGTCCCCGGGACTCCTTTGACTGTGTCTGAAAGCAACGGGCACAGACTTTCCCAGCAGACTCTCCAGGTTCCCACGGAGGCCTCTGCATTATGCAACACCCCCCATCCCTCCCCCCATCCCCACCCCCAGGCCCTGACCCCATGAGCCCCCCTCTCCTCTCCCTCCCCCTGTGCGGCAGTGATGTCATCATCAGTCTGGCCCTGGGAACCTGCATTGTTAGCTCGGCAAATAGAGCAATTCCTCTCGAGCATGCAAATGAGGGCAGGGGGAGAGAGGGAGGTCTTGGCCAGAGGGAGCCGCTGGTATCTCCTCCCTCTCTCCCTCCTTCCCTCCCTCCCTTTGAGATGTCATGTGAATTCACCACTTAACAAAGAGAGCCGAGCTGCCTATTGCAGCTGGTGGAGAGGAGAGGAGAGGAACTGGGTTTGGCAGGGAGGGGGTCTGAGCAGTCCCTTGTCAACCCACCCCCACACCACCAAACCCTCCCAGGGGGGAGGCTGGACCCGACCGAAGAAGGTAACCCACCCGCCAGGGAGTCTCTTTAGGCATGGGGGCTAGGGTTCCCCTGGCCCCCTCGCTGGATGGTCACATGACCTTCTTGGGGCACTCAGATCAACTCAGAGTAGTAGGTAGGTGCCAAGGAGGACGTGCCCCCCTGCTCCCTTTCTCTGCCCCTTCCCAGCGGGAGCCTACGCCGGAAACTGACCCCCCCCCCATGGCATCAGTGCTCGCTCCTTTCTTGCCCTGGGCTGCAGGGGCTCTTGGCTCTGCCACGCTTGCGCTTAAACTGCAGGGGGAGGGCTGAGATGGCAGGCACATCCACGGGCTGGTCATGGCTCATTGTGCCCATGGTGACTGCTGTCCTGGCCTGGGGGCAGCTCAGGGGGAGGCCCAAGCCTAGAGGCTTGGCACTACCCCTCAGAGGGGACCTCCTCGGGACGTGGGAGGCCTCTAATTCCTTGAAAGGATGAGAGCTCAGGAGGCGGTGGCACGATGATCACCCCACCGCTCAACACCCTCCCCCCCCGACCCTCCCTACTTTGCCATTCTGCCATCTGTCCCCTCCTGCACATGTCCTCTAGAGCCCTGTCTGGGCAGGGCACCGTTCCCCAGACTGCCCACATTTCCAGGGCCCCTACCCTTCCCCCACCCTGGGCGCAGAGGTAAAGAGCATCTGTTGTGTGTGGGGTGGTCCCACGAGGGGAAGCCAACTCAGACTCCCTGCTGGGAAGAGTCCAGACCTAGTTTCCCTTAATCAATCAATCAACCATATTTATTGGGCACTTACTGTGTGCAGAGCACTGTACCATGCGGTTGGGGGAGTGCGATACAACAGTGTTGGTATACACGTTCCCTGTCCACGAAGCCCTCTGAGGGGGCAACCGGCTCATCCCTCTGGCCTCACGAAGGGTCTTTCTGTGCCGACGCAGAGCTACCTGCTGCTGACCTGTCTCTCGTTCACAGGAACTGCTGCCATTCTGGCTGGGCAAGGACTGGGGGAAGGGAAAGGAGTGTGGGACAGAGGAAGGGGGATGAGAAGAGCCCCCCTAACCCCTGCTCCATTCTTCCACAATCTCCATGGGCAAAAGTTTGGGGGGAACGTGGGGGATGGGTCAGGAGGGAGGCAGGGTAACACCCCTTGTGACCCCTGACCCCAGCAGGGGGAAGATGGGAAGGAGGAAGGCCCCAGGCCAGGCCAGCAGCAGGGCAGCCCCTTGCAGCACACCAGGCGTTTGCTGCTGAGAGGCCGCGGGCTGCCCGCTCATTGAGCTAAGAGGGAAAATGAGATCACTAGCAGGGCATTGACGGAGCCCGTGAAAGGAATGCTCACCTGAACTCATGAGGCTGCTGCTGTCTTAGGGACGCTGCCAATTCATCCAGTAGACAGCCAGGGGCTTCTCGGCTGAGGGCCTTGGGGCCTCCGACACGGACACAGTCTCTTTTCCCACGGGACATAGCAGTGTTCATCTACAGTCCTTCCTCTTCCTCCCTCTCCTCCTCCTTTATCTTCTCCTCCTCTTCCTCATCAATGGCATTAATTGAGTGCTTACTCTGTGCAGAGCATTTTACAAGAAAGTAATAAGGCAAGTATTATACTGTTGGAAGAGTATAATACAACAGAGTTGGTAGACATGTTCCCTACCCACATTGAGCTTACAATCTACCATCTCTTCCTCCTCTTTTTTTGCCTCCACCTTTTCCTCCTTTACCTCTTCTTCTTCTGCCTCCTGTTCCTCCTCCTTTTAACCAGGCCAGGCCTGGACCCCTTGATGGCGGTCCCGCTGGCTAGTGTCAAGAAACTGTGACCTAGTGGAAAAAGCTGAGAGTCAGAAGAACTGGGTTCTGATCCCAGCTCTGCCACTGATCCGCTGAGGGACCTTGGGCCGGTCACTTCACTTCTCTGGGCTTCAGTTTGCCAAATGCAAAATTGGGATTCAATGTCTGTACTCCCTCCTACTTAGACTGTGAGCTCCATGTGGGATCTAATTTTCTTGTATCTACCCCAGCAATCAGTACAGCGCTTAGCACATAGCACTTAACAAATATTATATTTATTAAATATATTGGAATATAGAATTATATGTTAATACTAATAATAATACAGACTGGGCCTGTGTTAGCTTGAACAGTACCTATTTCCTACTCCTGCCTATTCTACCTCACTCCACCACTCTCCACAAACTCCTTCTTGGGTCACCCTTCATGTTCAGCACTTTACAGTGAGCATCTCTGGAGTGCAGAGCACAGTTCTAAATGCCTACTGTGTGTAAAACATTTTTGCTAGATACAATTGATTGATTGATCGATTATGTACAAAGCACTGTGCTGAGTACTAGAGAAAAGCAGAAGGAATAAAAAACCAGAACCCCTGCCCTCAAGGAGCCTACCATCTAATGAGGGAGCAGCAGACTTAAATGAACTATCCATAGTTAAGAAAATAGACCTAACTAAAATAGAATCATTTAAATACATAGGCAATGAAAAGAATTCATAAGTCAAAGGAGTTGAGAGGGGTGAGAGCTTAGCATGACCAGGAAAGTTGGGAAATTCTCAGGGAAGATCTAGAGAAGGCAGCTTTTAAGTTCAACTCTGAAGGTGGGGAAGGATGTGGTTTGGGGAAGATGAGGGAGGAGGATGTTTTTTGCAGGGGGGAGGGAAGAGGCACACTAGTCTCTTCTAGACTGTAAGCTCATAGTAGGCAGAAAACACACTTAGTACAGTTCTCTGCATACAATCAGTGCTCAATAAATACGATTGGTTGATTAATTGATCAGTCAGAGATTATTGCAAGTGAGGGATAGTTGAGAGGTTTTTTGTTTGTTTTTTTAAAATAAGTACCAGGTACTGTATTAAGTGCTGAGTTAGATACAAGGTAATCAGGTTGGACACAGTTCATGTCCCACCTGGGGTGCACAATCTTAATCCCCATGTTACAGATGAGGTAACTGGGGCACAGAAAAGTGAGGTGATTTGTCTGATGTCACACAGCAGGTAAATGGAAGAGTCAGGATTAGAACCCAGGCCCATGCTCGATCCATGAGGAGGTTTGCTTGGGAAGAGAGGGTAGCGCAATTGGAGGGGTCGCCAGAGAAGTGAAGAGAAGATGTGTCCGGACGACAATGCAGCCTGTCCAGAATCTTTGCCTGATACAAGAAGCACTGGACTCTCGTCATGTGGGTGGAAGTCTGCAGGGGTAGCTTGGGGTGGCAAGACCAGACTCCGGCTTCCAGAAGGAGCTGTCTGGGGCCTCTGTGGGAGCACAGGGTGAGCAGAATGACGGTCCCAAGGAGAAGATTAAGCTTAAGCCCTCCTTTCCTCTTCTCCCCTCCCTTCTTCGTCATCCTGACTTGCTTCTTTTTTCATCCCCAACATCTCAGCACTTAAGTACATGTTTGTAATTTATTTATATAAATGCCTGATTCCCCCTCTAGACTGTAAGCTCGTTGTGGGCAGGGAATGTGTCTATTATTATATTGTACTATCCCAAGCACTAAGTACAGTGCTCTGTACGTGGAAAGCACTCAATAAATATGAATGAATGAATGAATGAATGAATGAATGAGTGGGTAAAGACCAAGGTTCAGGCTTTTGTATATTCAATCAATCAACCACTTAATCCGTGGTATTTATTAAACGCTACTGAGTGCAGAACACCATACTAAGCACTTGGGATAGTACAACAGAATTGGTAGATGTATTCCCTGCCCATTAGGAAATAACAGTCTATCAATGATATTCACTGAGCGCTTACTGTGAGCAGAACACTGTACTAAGAGTTTGGGAGAGTACAATCGAACAGAGTTGGTAGACACATTCCCCACCCTCAAGAGCTTAGTCTATCAATAGGTCAGTCAGTTGTATTTATTGAGTGTTTACCGTGTACAGAGCACTGAACTAAGCACTTAAAAGTGTGAGCCCCACGTGGGACAACTTGATAACCTTGTATCTATCCCAGCGCTTAGAACAGTGCTCGGCACATAGTAAGCACTTAAATACTATCATCATCACTTGAGGGGGTAAAATACAACAGAGTCGGTAGACAGATTCCCTGCTCACAACGAGTTTAGAATGGTATTTATTGAGCACTTATTGTGTGCAGTGCATTGTACCAAGCACTTGGGAGAGTACAGTACACCAGGTTTGGTAGACATGATCCTCACCCACATCAAGCTTACAGGCTAAAGCTAAACATCAGTAATCAGCAACCTCTCAATTGCCCAAGGTTGGGGGTGGGTGGAGGGCGGTACCAGGGATGGACTGAGGACCATCTCTCTGATTTTTGCTCCTGAGCACCGACTTGTCTTGCTTCCTAATTCTTGGCTCAGGGGCCTCACCCCCAGGGCCTTTAGAACCTTAGTCTTTCTCTGGACAGTTTTGCAGGTGACCTCAGTAGACACTCCCGCTTGGAGTGAAGGAAAGGGAACCCCATTCTCGGGGGAAAGGTTTCACCTCTGGTTGGACCCTCCACATCCACCTTTTGGGGGTCAGGGGTGGGTGATGCAGGAAATTCGGACCGCAGCTGTCTTCCAGAAGCAGCAAAGGAGCCCCTCCTCCTCCCTCTCCCCTCCCCCCCACCCCTTTATGGAAAGAAAGAAATGATGATAAAGTTCTTATTTCCACCACATTTGCCATTTCCTGGTCTAAATAAAGAGTGTCAGAACAGTGACAAGCTAAAAGCTGCTGATTACTGGGGACTCATGGCATTTACACTCCACACGAAAAGAGCAAACATCAGAAATAATGTGGTCCAGCCTGCTTCGGGAGCTTAAACCTGCAATTAATCAGCATTCATGGGAAAAAGGTGCAAGAGCATCTGATCTGCACAGAGAGAGAGAGGGAGGGAGGGAGGAAAGGAATGAAAGGGAGAGGGAGGAAGAGAGAGGGAGAGAGAGAGAGAAAAAGAGGGAGAAAGAGAGAGAGCACATGGCAATTAAAGGGACACACACTCTTTCCTTACCCCAAGTGGAGGTTACTGGCAGGTGGAGAGCTTGTGGGCAATGGAATCTTGTGCCTCTAGTTCCTAGCAGGTATATCTGATTTCCATATTCAGTCACCATTATTGAGTCTTACAGTGTGCAGTGCAATGTACTAAGCACTTGGGAGAGCACAATATAACAGAGTTGTTAGATTCATTCCCTGCCCACAAGAAACTATCCTCAGTCTTCTGTTGTATTTGTCCTGCCTTTCTTCATTACCAGCATCACCTGCACCAAATAATGTTTTAGGAGTGCTTAATACGGTGCTTTGAATGCAATCAGGGCTCAATAAATACCATTGACTAATTGGTTGATGAGCTCCTCCTGGACTGGACCATAAGTGTAAATAAGCAGCCACAACCCTGCCCTCTACCTGCTAATGCTAATGTCTCCAGTGTAGAACTAACAATAGAGAGATATTAATGCTGATTTGCAGCCCCCAATTGATCAATCAAACAATCAAACCACCTCCTGCTGTATTTCCTCTTCATTATCATCATCAGTGTTATTTATTGGGCTTTACTCTGGACAGAGCATTATATTAAGTGCTTGAGAAAGTACAATATAACAAAGTTGATAAATATGTTCCCTGCCCAGTACTAGCTTAAAGTCTAGAGAGCAAAGCGAAGAATGAGTAATGTTCATTTGGATTCATTTTCCTGCCAGGGTATGGCCCAAGGGGAAGTGGGCTAGTAAAATGGTAGTCCTTATTTGCAATGATCTTGTAAACACTGATTGCATCTAGATCCCCTGAATTCCCTGCCGCTGGGGAGTCTCCTCTGCTTTCAGCCCTTACTGCCTGAACCCAGCCTTAGAAGGGTGGGGGACATGCCAGTTTCATCTCAGTGGCAGCACTTAGTTCCTTTCCAAGATCACTGAGCAGTTGTCGGGCTTAGGAGTGGGGGATTCCCATCAATTGGGCAGTCAGAGATGGTTATACCCTTCTTCTTGGGAACAGCTCTTCCAGCTTTGGCCTTCTTCATCCGCTATCCAACTAGACTCTTAAGCAAAGTCTCTCCCACCCCAAACATCCAGAGAAGAAGTCCTCTAGACTTTAAGCTCACTGTGGGCAGGGAAAGTGTCTGTTTATTGCTGTATTCTCCCAAGAGCTTAGTACCATGCTCTGTACACAGTAAGTGCTCAATAAATATCACTGAATTAATGAAGGAAGGAGGTAAACAGGAAAGGGGAGACTGACTGCCAGTCTTGGCTCAGGTCAGACGAGGCAGGGAAGGCACAGGGAGAAAGGCAGGGGAGTTGAGGTCACTCAACTGGGCCTTGTGTTCCTAAGGCCTTGAGGTAGACCTCTCACGGGCTCCGGAGCCCTGGAGAGTCCCTGGCCAACTGGAGAGAGCCACGGCAAATTCATCTGACTACCGGCCCTTGGCGGAAAGGGGCCGCTGCCCCCCTGGGGATAGGGAAGGAGGTGGTGAGGGGCACTGAGCGGAGAATGAGTCCCCCCACTCCTCATCTTTGAGAACGGAACAGTTATGCCCACTTGACTCTGCTCTTCAATCTCTGGAGGCCAAAACACTATCCAGACCCAGAGGCCTGGGACTCAGTGGGGAACTCAGCATCAGTCAGTCAATTCTATTTATTGAACACTTTCTGTGTGCAGAGCACTGTACTAAGCAGTTGGGAGAGTGCAATAGAACAGAGTCGGTAGGCACGTTCCCCGTCCACAATGAGCTTACAGTCTAGAGGAGGAGACAGATACTAATATAAATAATTAATGGATGTGGACATAATTGTCTTATACAATTGTACGTAATTGTACGCATGTATAACAACTTCTCCTGGTGCCAGGATGCCTAAGAGCCCTGGGGCCCTCCCCCTTCTGCCCACCCCAGCAAGGCCCAGGCGACATAAACTGGCTCCAGAGCCCAGAGAGGGGGCTAGGGTCCTGATGGCTGGGGTTTAGCGGCCGGTCCTGCCCCAAGTCGCTTGCTATCAGGGACCTCGGGGGCTGCAGTAGGTCCTTGATCCTGGCAACCTTTAATCCTCGGGGGATCAGTAAATTAATCCACTAAAGCATGAAGGGCCTGAGCTCTGTTTAATCTCCCCCTTTGTGCGGCCGTGATAGCTAAATGACAAGACAAGAGGGAAAACCCACAAGGGGTCAGAGGGGAGGGACGGGGCAATTAACCCCTCGTCGCACGGCGGGGAAGGGGTCAGGGGTCAGGAGGGGCCTGGTCGCCAGCTGCGAAGGCCTGGGAGAGCGACAAGCCAGGGGCAATCAACAGGTGGATTCCAAGGCCCAGCACTGGGCCAGCCTGGCGGGGAGACCCCTCGGTCTCCCTCTGGCCGTCCCGGGGAGACCCCTTTCCTATTGACTCACTAAGGGACCAGCCGTCACAGCTTCCTTGCTCTCTCCCTGAGACCCCCGCACCCGGGACCCTCCAGGCGCATTTCAGTCCCCCCCCTCCCCAACCGGGCCGGAGGGGCAGCTGATTCCCCGCCCCCACCCCCCTTTTCCTTTTTCCACTTTACTTTACAAGGAGCTAACCTGTGATAATTTTTTTTCTTCTTCTTTCTGGCAACTAATGGACTCCTTAAATAGCAAAAATTGCGGCCTGTAATTAAGATCTTGCTTTTTAATGATTAATCATTCTAACCCCTTTGAGCGGTATTCTACTTGCGGCCCCCTCACATTGAAATGCAGATCGGAGGCAGGGGAGGGAGTCGCGGCCGACCGGAGGAGCAATTAAACCTTCCCAGCTGTCACTCGGTCTGTCTGTCTAGCCAGCCAGCCAGCCCGTGCTGGAGGGGAAAGAGAGAGGGGGGCCGGGGAGACCCCCTCCCCAAATAATACCACCCTCCTCCCACAGGTGGGGATCTCAGGAAGCCGTCGGACAATTCTGCCCTCTCTTCTGGACGAGAGGTTGAACAGAGGGCAAGGGTTAGGGGACCCGAAGAGAATAACAATAATATTAATTGTGCTATCTGTTGAGTGCTTACTATGTGGAAGGCACTGTACTAAGCGCTGGCGTGGATACAAGCGAATCGGATTGGACACAGTCCCCTGTCCCAAGTGGGGCTCACAGTCTCATTTCCTATCTTACAGATGAGGAAACTGAGGCACAGAGAAGTGAAGTGACTTGCCCAAGGTCACACAGCAGACAAGTGGCAGAGCTGGGATTCAATCCTATGACCTTCTGATTCCTAGGCCCATGTTCTATCCACTATGCCATGCTGCTTCTCTAAGGACTCTTCCCTCTGGTGAGGGTGTGCGCACACACACACACACTTTCATCATCCAGGATGCTTATCTCCGAATGTTTAATACAGCTTTGCAAATGCAGACCACTCCGTATATTTGTGCCTTCGAATCATTTCCAATTCATAGCGACTTTATGGACATAGTTTTTCCAGAACCTCCTATCTTCTGCCATGATCTGTAACTTCGCTAATGACTCTTCTTACATTCATACCAGCTAACAAAAGCACCTTGCCAGGTTACTTGAGTGCTTAGGACAGTGCTTTGCACACAGTAGGTGCTCAGTAAATACGACTGAACGACTGAATGAATACCACCTCCTTAGGAGACATATGGGTATGAGACTAAAGGAAGTCAGCATTCTTTGCTTACTCGGCAAGCAAGTGGGTGGGTACAGGAGTACTATGGGTGTAACAGACCAAGGAGGAGGGAGGGTGATATGGAAGACAGACAGAAGCAAAAGCTTTCACTCCCCTACCTCCCAGGAGACTTCTTAGAGGTTTTGATGGCATTTTTGTTCAAACCCAAATTGATGAAGACTCGGCTAGTCCCTTTGAAGATGGCACCCCTTGGGCACCTTCTCTTGTGTCACCTTTGAACTGTTCCTCTTATCATTCCCATCTTTCCAACCATCCACCATCACCACTCAGAAGTTGGGCAGCAAGCAGCATGGCCTAGTGGATAGAGCACGGGCCTGGGAGTCACAAGGTCAAGGGTTCTAATTCTGGCTCAGCTGTGTGGCTTTAAGCGTCACTTCACTTCCCTGGGCCTCAGTTACCTCATCTGTCAAATGGAAACTGAGACTGTGAGCACTCTCTGGGACTGGGACTGTGTCCAACCCAATTTGCTTGTATCCACCCCAGCGCTTAGTATGGTGCCTGACACATAGTAAGCACTTAACAAAATACTACAATTATTACAATTATCTTTACTTCAGGTTTTAAACTACAAAGATCCCTGAGCTCAGAGGATGGGGGGTGACTCCTCTCTACTCCCCCAGGAGTTCAGTGGCTGAGTTCCCACTCAACCACCCCAATACCCTTTTCTGATGCTCACCAGCCCCCATGGTGTCTTCAAAAAATGGTTCAAACCCAAAGCTCGAGGAGGAGGCCTTGATAGGGTGGCCTTTCATCCACTTTTATCCAGGACAGTTCAGTTTTCAGCTGGTCTGCCACCTGCCTGATGTCAATCTGACACCAGATGTCATTCTGTCTTTTCTGCTTCTGTCTCCCTTCACCTTGGCTTTTATGGCAGAGTTCTTTTTGTTTTTTTCCCATGGTATTTATTAAGTTTTTCCTATTTACCAGGAACTGTACTAAGCCCGAGGAGATATACAAGATAATAAGATTGGACCAGTCCATGTCCCACATGGACTCAAGGTCTTAATCCCCATTTTTTTAGATGAGGTAACTGAGGCACAGAGAAGTGAAGTGACTTGCCCAAGGTCACACAGCTCAAGAAACTCCAGTAGTTGCCCATCCACTTCCGCATCAAACAAAAACTCCTCAGCATTGACTTTAAAACACTCAATCACCTTGTCCACTCCTACCTTACCTTGCTACTCTCCTACTACAACCCAGACTACACACTTCGCTCCTCTAATGCTAACCCTCTTACTGAGCCTTGATCTCATCTGTCTTGCCGCCGACTATCTCGTCTATCTTGCCCACATCCTGTCTCTGGCCTGGAACTCCCTCCCTCCCTCCTCAAATCTAACAGACAATTACTCTCTCCCCCTTCAAGAAGCCTTCCCTGACTAAACCCCCCTTTCCTCTTCTTCCTCTCCCTTCTGCGTCACCCTGACTTGCTGCCTTTATTCTTTGTCCAGTATTCTTGAGTGCCTTCGGTGGCTACCCTAGGCTTTGCTGATGCCACTTTGAACCCATCCCGGGGATGTCATTCTAAAGTCTGTCTGGCCCAACTAGACAGTAACCTTGAAAGCAGGGATCATGTCTGCCAACTGTTGTACTGTACTCTCCCAAGCGCTTAATACCACTGATCGACTGATAGGAGGGTAGGGAGAGGTAAATAGGATTAAGCTTCGTTATTGAGATGAATATACCGCCCCATCAATTGTGGTTCACACTCACGTACACATGCAAGAAACTTCTGTACCCACAACAAACACAGTCCTGCAATTTTGTTTATGGTATTTGTAAAGAGCTTACTGCATGCCAGGGCTCACAGTTTTCTGAGGTAACTGAGGTACAGAGAAGTTAAATGACTTGCCCAAGGTCACACAGCAGGCAAGTGTCAAAGCCGGGATTAGAACCTTGGCCCTCCTGACTCCCAGGCTTGTGCTTTATCCACTGGGTCATGCTGCTTCCCAAGTACATATGCATGGTACACTCATCCTGGAACTCACAGATTTGCAAATTCTGTTATTCAAAAAGATATCACAAATATACATGGACACACCCATAGTACACCATGCTGGTGCACATATATTCATCTGTGCACATTCTGGTACCTATAAATACACATAGAAGGGTATCTGTTCCAAATCCAATTAGGCCCAGCAGGAGGGAGGGAGGGAGGGAGGAAGTGGGGTGGGGGATCACGTGTGCTCTGAGGATGGTAGGGTGGGTTCGGGCACCTGGTGAGTGGGTTTAGCCAGTGAGAGTCAGACAAGAGAACTCTATAGGAGTGGTGGATGGGGAAGGAAATTATCCCCCATCCCAAGCATGGCACCTCTGTCATTTATTTATTTATATTAATACCTGTCTCCCCCTCCAGATTGGAAGCTCACTGAAGGCAGAGAACTTGTCTACCAACTCTGTTATACTGTTCACTCCCAAGCCCTTAGTACAATGTTCTGCACCCAGTAAGCACTCAATAAATACAAATGATTGATCGATTGATTGGTGGCACCCTTGGGCCACAAAAGCCAAGGCAAAGCCAGGGTGGAGATTTGGCTTTGGGCACATTTATCTTCCTTCTAAACAGACTTGGGAGCAGGATGAAAGTCACCTCCCCTCTGAGGGGTCACTATCATGCCCCTCTCCCCCTTCCTGGGTTGGGAGGCCCAAGGTGGTCTCTCCACTCTGGCCAGAGCTCCTTCTTCAGTAGCCCTGCCCTGTTCCCTCTGCTCTTCCCATGACCCTCGTGCCCCGGCCCGACAAGTGGGGGAGTCTGGACGAAGCCCTGTCATTCATTCATTCATTCATTCATTCATTCATTCATTCATTCATTCGTATTTCTTGAGCGCTTACTGTGTGCAGAGCACTGTACTAAGCGCTTGAAAAGTACAATTCGGCAACAGATAAAGACAATCCCTACCTGACAATGGGCTCACAGTGTAGAAGGGGGAGACAGCCAACAAAACACAGTAAGTAGACAGGCATCAATAGCATCAGAATAAATAGAATTGTAGATATATACACATCATTAATAAAATAGAGTAATAAATATGTACAAATATACACAAGTGCTGTGGGGCAGGGAAGGGGGTAGAGCAGAGGGAGGGAGTAGGGGCAAGGGAGAGGGGAGGAGGAGCGCAGGAAAAGGGGATCTCAGTCCGGGAAGGCTTCCTGGATGAGGTGAGCTCTCAGCAGGGCTTTGAAGAGGGGAAGAGAGCTAGTTTGGCGGATGTGAGGAGGGAGGGCATTCCAGGCCAGAGGTAGGACGTGGGCCAGGTGTCGACGGCGGGACAGGCGAGAATGAGGCACAATGAGGAGATTAGCGGCAGAGGAGTGGAGTGTGCAGGCTGGGCTGTAGAAGGAGAGAAGGGAAGGAGAGGTAGGAGGGGGCAAGGAGATGGAGAGCTTTGAAGCCAAGAGTGAGGAGTTTTTGCTTCATGCAAAGGTTGATAGGCAACCACTGGAGATTTTTGAGGAGGGGAGTGACATGCCCAGAACGTTCCTGTAGAAAGATAATCCTGTCCCCAAGGACAGGATAGAAAGAGTTTAGGCTGATGGTAGCCTCCTCCCAGCCTGCAGCCGGCCTGAGGTGTCGGAGACCCCTGCCCCATCCGGGCAGCCTCCGAGTGAAGGCGAGAGACCTGGACGACCCAGACAATACGAGAGGGGCCTGTAGGGATTCCACCCCATCCCCAGCCCGGGCCATGGCGGGGGCAGAGCGGTGGGGCAGCGGGTGGGCCGAGAGTGGGGAGGGGGAGGAGCGAGGTCTACTCCATTTTCTCTTTTCCCACATTCCACAGCCCCTTCTCCTGCCACGACTGGGATTTAGCATCCCCGCCAGCCTTGATTAATGCCAGCGCCTGTTTATAGAGTTACAATCTCCGAATTAGGTGGCCAGAGGGTTCCCCGGCCCGGGCTAGAAACACCCTCCTCAACTGAAAGGAGCCGGGTCTAAGCCTGAAGCAGACGTCTTTATTCAGCCATAATTGACGTTTAACAGACGTCTGTAACTTCGTCTGGATGGATGAAAAAAAAAAAATCCCTCAGTCCTCCGGCTCCCGCCCCCCCCTCCCTTTTATGTTCCCCCTTTCATCTGGCAGTCAAAAGTAAACGGGACCCACTCGGAGGAGGCCCAGGCCCGCCGCCGCCCGGTCCAGCGGGGCTGCTACAATAGTGTCCCAGGACAAAGCCCGGCCCCCAGCCCCCGGCCCCGGCCCCGGCCCCGGCCCTGGCCCTGGGCACAGAGGCTGCTTGTAGGTTCTTACCTCCTAGAGGGTTTTATGCTAATAGGGCGGCAGGCAGAGACCCCTTCTGAATACTGATGGGGCCCCCGTTTCTTCTCCATCGCCCCGGCGGGGGCTCTGGTCTGGGCCCTACCGTCTGGGCCATGGAGCCCCCGACGCCTTCCCAAGAGAGAAAGGACTGGGGCCCAAGGCCCGAGCTCCCCACGGATCTCGTGGTCCCATTCCCTAACCAGGGCGTGCTGATCTTTTTTTCTTCTCTATGATATTTGGTAAGCACTTACTGGGTGTCGGGCACTGTACTAAGCGCTGGGATGGAAACAAGCTAATCGGGTTGGACACAGTTCCTCTCCCACATGGGGCTCACAGTCTTAATCCCCTTTTCTTTTTTTTTAACCAATGAGGTAACTGAGGCACAGAGGAGTTAAGTGGCTTGTCCGAGGTCACACAGTGGAACAGACAAGTGATTTCCCACTATTTTCTTTAATGGGGGAGAGGGGTGGACAGTCGGTCCCCAGACTTCTTTCTTTCGGTGGAGGGGGATTTGGAATCTTCTAATCTCAGTCCTGGAGGGACCAAGGGAGTTCATCCCGCCCAGCCTCCTGCCTCCAAGCCGGTGAAGACCCTAATCATACAGGTCCGGCAGGTCTGGCCCATTTGGGAAGATTCCCAGGGGAGGGGGCTCCACAGCCTCACAGTCCATGTTCCCCAGTATTTCACCACCCCCTGATGTCAAGAAAGTCCTTTTCTTATCAGGCCCCTCTCTGTCCTGCTGCAGTTCAGCCCATTTCTTCTTGCTCGGATTTTTGTGGTTAGGGAGGACAATGGGCCGGTGTCTTCCTCATGAAGTCCTTCTTGAGAAACAGTACAGCCTAATGGATAGAGCACCAGCCTGGGAGTCAGAGAACCAGCCGCAGCTCTAGTCCCAGCTCCACTACTTGTCTGCCGTGTGATCTTAGGTGAGTCACTTGACTTCTCTGTGCCTCAGTTATCTCATCTCTGAATGGAGATTAAGACTGTGAGCCCCATGTGAGACACGAACTGTGCCCAACCAGATTAACTTGTTTGTACCCCAAAGCTTAGTACAGTGCCTGGCACTGTGCCCGGACCATATTTAGAAATTCTTTTCAGAAGCTTGAGGGCAGTGATTTGGACCTCTGCTCAGCCTTCTTGTCACTCCATACCCATCTGGGCAAAGACCCAAGTCTGGTGAAGTTGCTTTGGGATCTGCAAGAGTGTGAGACCTTGGATAAGACTTTAAGTCAGCTGCTGTAACCCTCAAATCAATCAAACATATTTATTGAGCACTTACTATGTGCAGAGCACTGCATTAATGCCAGTCTTGTCCCCCAGGCACTGCACCTCTCCTGCCCAGCCAGATGCATGCCAATCCTGCTCCCCCACCCCTAAACAGGACTGCAGGCTGGGGTGTCACCTGGTGGGGGTGGAGAGGTGGGAGCAGGCGGGCAGGTGAACCACCACTGGCTTCAGGGAGAGATTGGGAAATGCCTGGCTCAGCTTGGCATGTCGCTTCTGTTTCCAGTTGTCAGTTCTGTCCTCTGAGAAACCTAATTTCCAATTACCCTGTTTCCTCTCCTTTCATTTGCTCCGCTGTTTACCCAGCTCGAAGCAGAAGTGACAGGTTAATGGCAGCCTGCACAGGCCCCAGCACGGCCCTCTGACCTCTCCCCTCGGCCTTGGCATGATCCAACAGCAGGCTGGCAAGGAGGAGAGAGGAAACGGAAAGCCAGCAGAGAGGAAAGGGATGCAGACAGAGATGGAGATGAGGAAAGGAGACAGAAACAGACTCACACAGAGAAAAAGTGTGAGAGGGCTCAGAGCATTGTAGTAGGAGATTAGTGAGCTAAAGTAGGAGAGGGTGAGTTGATTGAGTATCTTAAAGCGGATGGTAAGGAGTTTCAGTTTAACGCAGAGGTGGGTGGGCAATCACTGGAGGTTTTTGAGGAGCGGGGAGACGTGGACTGAAAGGTTTTTCAGTAAAATAATCTGGGCAGTAGAGTGAAGTATGGCCTGGAGTGGGCAGAGACAGGAGGCAGGGAGGTTAGCGAGGAGGCTGATACAGTAGTCAAAGCAGGAAATGATAAGTGTTTGGATCAGCTTGGTAACAGTCTGGATGAAGAGGGAAAGGCAGATTTTAGCGATGTCGTGAAGGTTGAACCCCCAGGATTTGGTGACAGAATGAATGTGTGGGGTTGAATGAGAGAGATGAGCCGAGGAAAATGCCAAGGTTACAGGCTTGAGAGACAAAGAGGGTCTTTGAAGTTGTCTATGATGATAAATAAGTCACGGGGAGGACAGGGTTTGGTTGGGAAGATGAGGAGTTTGGTCACCACTTCCTCCCACACTCATCCTTTTTTTAAAAATTTTTAATTTTTTAAATGGCATTTGTTAAGTGCTTATTATGTGCCTGGTACTAAATGAAGTTCTGGGGTAGATACAAGCTAATCAGGTTGGACACAGTCTGTGTCCCACATGGGGCTCAGAGTCTTAATTCTCATTTTACAGATGAGCCAACTGAGACACAGAGAAGTGAAGTGATTAGCCCAAGGTTACTCAGCAGACAAGTGGAGGAGATGAGATTAGAGCCCAGGTCCTGTGGCTCCCAAACCCATGCTCTTTCCACTAGGGCACGCACCTCCCCAACAGAGTGGGCCTACAGACTCCCCTGAGAAACTGAAGATTTTGAGTTTGGGGGAGTTGGGTCTCCCTATCTACC
Source organism: Ornithorhynchus anatinus (assembly GCF_004115215.2). Taxonomy (NCBI): domain Eukaryota; kingdom Metazoa; phylum Chordata; class Mammalia; order Monotremata; family Ornithorhynchidae; genus Ornithorhynchus; species Ornithorhynchus anatinus. Next base: position 22,029,040 of record NC_041732.1, read on the forward strand.
CGGTGAGCCCTCGGTGTGGGAGGAGTCAAAAGGAAGGGCCCTCTGCATGGGAAACTATCCTGATTTGAGGACAGGATCCTCTCTATTCTCCCAGTGGTGAACCTCTCAAGGGGCAGAAGAGACAAGGTGTGGTCTGGCCTGGTTGGGCACAATCCCCCATCCCATTTTGACCTTTTTCCATATCCTTTGTTAACTCCCAACCCCAGGGTCCAGGAGAAAGAGCAATGTCTCTGGGACGACTGGAGGTGAACAGCCCTAAGGAACACAGGAACCACCTTTGCTTCCATGTGCTATGTTCTGAGCACCATGAAGGTCATAATGCAATGACACATTATCCTAAGGACTCACAACAAGGAAGTTCTCAGAACCTAGAGCTTGTCTCCAGGGGAACCCCCGACTCCTCCTCCTCCATTCCAGAGCCCTGACGGCCTTTGCCCTGATCCCTGTAAACATGGGCCCCGCTTTTTAGTCGTGGGCTTCGACATCAGTGCTTAAAATAAGATGCCTGGTTATGAGGGAATCTCATACAGTCTCCTTACCATGCAGAGTTGAAACAGTTGGAAAATTCCCCCTACCACGAATCCCAAGTGGGTGGAGAGGAGAGGCTGAGGAGGGGCGTCTCAGGTGCTGGCATCAGCATAGGAAGAAGAGGGGTGAGGAGGGTCATGAGCTTCAGCCTGGCAAGTGCAACTTTGGGCTGAGACTGATAGCTTCCTAGTTCTCCCCTAGCTGACCCACAGTGGAACAGTGCACACACACATACACACACACACACACACAGAGAGAGAGAGAGAGAGAGAGAGAGAGAACCCTGAGCTGTCTGCCCGATGCCTTAGCCAAGGGCACCTCATGCTGGCAGCAGCAAGCATAGCCCCAAGAGTCAACCCATGACTCCTTTCACTCTGGCTGTCCGGATCCTGTTCCTGAGTCCAGATGAGCTCAGTCTTGGACACTGGCTGGGGACACTTGATGACCCATGCAGGCTCTGGGGTGGAGAAGCTGTTTGCCCCAAAATGTAGACAACTGAGCAAAAGCCTGAACAGAGCAGCGGGGGCACCTTGTTAAGGGGATTGAGGAGGGAGATGAATGCCGGGAAAGAAGAGAGGGGCAGGAGCTAGGCCTTGTGGGTTAGAGGATGCTGCAGTGGAACCCCCAGGACTGCCCCAAACCGAGCTGGGGCAGGGTGTAGAAGGGACAGGGCGGGAGGAGAGCAAAAGGAGCTGACTTTGTCCCCAGCTGAGGACTGTGTTCCAACATTGGCCTTGGCCGGCAGGAGCGAGTCAGGGCAGTGGCTCTCTCAACCTGACCTGGCCCAGGCAGGCAGACGGGGGACTCTGGTTGTGGCCTGGTGACTTACTCTGGGACAGGAAGGGTGGAACCGAATGGGGCTGAAGGGTGGGAGGCAGGGGCTGGGGTTGGGAGCGCTTCAAGGACTGCCCCTGTGCGGAGGAGGGGAGGGAAAAGGGGAGGAGTCTTCTGGTCCGTCCTGGAGAAAGTAACCAGGCCCCAGCCGGTGGGGAGGGGATGGGGGTCTCTCCCATGGGAAACCATTCAGGGCCGACCCCAGTCTGCACGACCTCGGGAGCATATCAATCTGCAGAGAAGACAGTTTTCTCCTAAAGGAGACAGGGCGGGCAGGGTCTGGCTCACATAAAGGGGGAGGCGGGCGGCTCTGTCCGTGTGTGGGAACGCGACGAGGCCAGTGGAGTTTATAAATCAAACCCTACAATGTCGAGTCTGGTCCCCGGCCCCAGGCAGTGGAGCTGAGGGGAGAAGCTGCTGGGACTTCCTATTCAGGACCTGCTGGGGAGTGGGGGGGGGGAGGCAGCGGGTTGGGGGAGGCCTGCCCCGCCCCCTCACCCGACTATCAGTCCAGACGGAGGGCTCTCCCGCCTCCCGTACGTGCCCACCCCCGCCTCCCCTCCCACTCCCCACTGCCCATAACTCACCTCCACTGGGGCAGTGGCTGTGGGAGGGGGCAGGGAGGGTCCAGGTGGAAATGGGGGATGGGGCGGCCGCAGAGGGCCGGGGAGGGGGCCTGTTATCTGCCAATCATCCTCACCCCACACGAGGTATCTCCTGGGACCCCAAGGACCTTGTCCCCCCCAAGCCGGGCCAGACGAAGGTCAGAGAGGCCTAGAGCCAGGGGGTCATGGAGCATCCCTTAGCTACAATGGAGTGGAGCAGGCTCAGCCAGACCCCACAGGCAGGGCCCTTTCTTGTCTGGGACTCTGTGTGTGTGTGTTTGGAGGGCGGGGGGTGCCCCGAGTCTCACCCAGGACAGAACTCTGCCGGCAGAACCAAGGGCTGAATGATCCCTAGAAGATTCCCTGCCCCTGACACTATCAGCCAACTCCCCCATCCCCAACTGTGTGTGAGTGTTGGGGGGGGGGGTGCCCCTCTGAGTGTTTTATATGGGTCTCTATATGGGATCTGGGTGTGTTTGTAGGTAGAAGCCTCTATGAATGTTGTGTATGTGTCTCTATATAGGGTTTGGGTGGTTTTGTACCCTGTATAGTGTTAGTATGTGTGGGTCTATGTGTATCTGTATGGTGTGTTGGAGTGTGGTGTGTGTGTGTGTGTGTGTGTGTGTAGGGGGGAGCGTCCATATGTTACCTTAATATGTATGTTTGGGAGTTAATGTGAGTCCATATGGTGATTTAGGGTGTTAGTCTGATGAGGGGAGGAGGTGTGTGGGAGGGTGCTTGAATGGGGTGTGAATGTGGGTGTGGGTGTCTGTTTATCTTTCTGTCTATGTGTGTACCTATGTGAGTTGTGAACTGTCTGGTGTGTTAGTTTGTGTATGGATAGTGTGTACAAGGAGTGTGTTGTGTGTGTGTATGTGTGTGCGGAGTAGGTGAGGAAGGAGTAACCTGTACCTTGTAGTGGGGCTCAGTTTTTCCTGGGGACTGGCCATCACTCCAGGGGGAGTTAAAGGGGGCAAGTGGTGTGATCCTAAGAACCAAGGGCTTCCACTGAGGACTGACCAGTAGCACCAGCCAGGCAGGGACCCCCCCCCCACCTCCTCCCTCCCAGTAGTCCCCTAAACCTAGATTTGCCTTCAAGAGGAGGCTGTCCCTCCCGACAAACACACTATCTCCTGCTTCTGGGTTGGCCCATGGTGATGGTAGGGGGAGGAGGGGGTGGTGGGTAAAATTTGTGAAGTCGGGTGTTAAGGATTAATAGAATCTTACCTCTTGGCTTCTGTCAAACTCTCAAAACAGCAGTCACCTGCCTCATTCAGTAGCAACTTTCTGGGTCCCTTAGTCTTCAACCTAAGATCTTTCTTCACAGCCCCACCCAGGCCTCTCCCTTTTTTTTTTATGGTATTTGTTAAGCACTTACTATGTACCAGGCACTGTACGAAGTGCTGGGGGTAGATACAAGTTGATCAGGTTGGACACAGTCCCTGTCCCACATAGGGCTCCCAGTCTCAATCCACATTTTGCAAATGAAGTAACTGAGGCCCAGAGAAGTGAAGTGACTTGCCCAAGCAACCTAGAGGTGGAGCCGGAATTAGAACCCAGGTCCTTCTGACTCCCAGGCCCCTATTCTATTGCTGTGGGCAGGAAATGTCTGCTTACTGTTTTATTATACTCTTCCAGTGCTTAGTATAGTGTTCTGCCCACAGGAAGAGCTCAGTAAATACCATTAAACTAAGCTATGCTGTTTCTCAGACCTAGACCTAGACCTGTCCTTCATACCTAGACCCCCCTCCCTCTCTCTTCCTCTTCTTCCCCTCCCTTTCACACCCAGGACCCCAGCAGGCAGAGAGACAAAGGTGCCGTCAAGCCTGGAACTCCAGGTGAGCTCTGCTTGGGCGCCAGTGGAGGCCCCTTCTTCTGTTGGCATTGCCTGCAGCCTTGGGGCCATGGGCAGGAGAAGAGCGATGGAGAAGAACCAGCCCGATTCTAATGCTGGGCCATTCCCTGGGGAATATGAGGGGCAAGGGGAGCTTGGAGGGATTTGGGGTGAGGGCTGCATCATGGCCTGAAACCTGAGCGAAAGGATCCCTTGTGGACGGGGATCTTGCCTACCAACTCTACTGTATTGTTCTCTCCCAAGCTCTTCGTACAGTTCTCTGCACACAGTAAGAAGCAGCATGGCGTAGTGGGTAGAGCAGGGGCCTGGGAGTCAGAAGGTCATGGGTTCTAATTCCTGTTCTGCTACTTGTCTACTGTGTGACCTTGGGCAAGTTACTTCACTTCTCTGTGCCTCGGTTACCTCATCTGTAAAATGGGGATTGAGACTGTGAGCATCATGTGGGACAGGGACCGTGTCCAACCCAATTTGCTCAGATCAACCCCAGAGCTTCATACAGTGCCTGGCACATAGTAAGTGCTAAATAAATACTATAATAATAACTCAATAAATACCACTGATTGTTTGATTGATTTTGACAGGCCCAGGGGAGGGTGCTAGTTTGCCCTAGGGATTTACTCTGTCTCCTCTCTCCATTCCACAACAGCCCCTTCTCCCCACTGAGTCTATAAGTAGCTTCCAATCAATCAATGACATTTTAAAATAGTATTTGCAAAGTGCTTACTACATGCCAAGCACTGTACGAAACGCTAGAGTAGACACAAGCTAATCAGGTTGGACAAGGTCCACCTTCCAAGTGGGGCTCACTGTCTTAAACTCCATTTTACAGATGAGGTAACTGAGACATGGAGAAGTTAAGTGATTTGCCCAAGATCACACAGCAGATAAATGGCAGATCTGGAATTAGAACCCAGCTCCTCAGATTCCCAGTCCTGTGCTCTTTCCACTAGGCCACACTGCTTCCCTGAATGCTAACTCTAGGCAGAGTACTGTACTACGTGCTTGGGTAAGGACAGTGTGGAGAAAAATAAGCAGTGAGGCCTGGTAGAAAGAGTGTGGGCCTTGAATTCAGAGAACCTGGGCTCTGATCCAGTTATGCCACTTGTCTGCTGTGTGACCTTGGATAAGTCACTTTACCTCTCCGTTCAGTTTCCTCGTCTGTAAAATGGGGTTCCTCCCATCCCCATAGTCTGTGAGCCCCAAGATGGGCAGGGCCTATGTCCGATTTGATTATATTTGCATCAGCCCTGGCATTTAGTACATTGCTTCCATAAATAAGAACTTAGCAAATACCACAGTGCTAATTATTATTATTTGATCCCTGCCCAGAGAGAGCTTACAATAACCTCCTATGCCACCAACAACTTTTTCATGGCCCCCAGAAAGTGATGCTCTGGGTGTTGTGGCCTCTAGGTCCTCTGCCTCCTTTCACCCCTTGTGGACTTAGCCCGACCCCAGACTTGCCCCATCTTGGGCTGAGCTTGAGCTGAGGTAAAGTTGAGCTTGGTCTTGACACCACCTACGCCATCTCTCCCAACTGGGTGGAAACCCAGGAGAAAGCGGAGGAGGAGAGGAAAGCTGCTCATCTGACAGATCTCTGCTCTCTCCATCTTCAAAGCCTTTCTGAAATCACATCTACTCCAGGAGGCCTTCCTAGAGTAATCTCTCATCTCCCCTCCTTATATCCCTCAGTGTTATTTCAATACTCCTTGTCCCCTAAGCACCCAGCACTTTATGTACACATCTTTAGCTCTTATTTTCTGCTCTTTGTCTCTTTCACTAGAATGTAAACTCATTCAATCAATCAACTGAGCATTTACTGTGAGCAGAGTACTGGAACAATAATAATAATAATTAGGGGACATGTTAAGTGCTTACTATGTGCCAAGCACTGCTCTAAGCACTGCAGTAGATACAAGTTAATTAGGTTGGACACAGTCCGTGTACCTCATGGGCTTCACACTCTTAATCCTCATTTTACAGATGAGGTAACTGAGGCCTTGAGAAGTTAAGTGACTTGCCCAAGGTCGCACGGCAGACATGTGGCAGAGCAGGAATTAGAACCCAGAACCTTCTGACTCCCAGGCCCATGCTCCCTCCACTAAGTCACACTGCTTCTCGACTAAACACTTGGGAGAGTACAACAGAGTTAGTAGACATGATCCCTGCCCACAAGAAGCTTACAGTCTAGAGAGTGAGGCAGACATTGAAATTAATTACAGATATGTTCATAAGTGCTGAGGGACTGAGGCTGAGTTGAATATCAAGCACTTGAAAGACAAATGCTTGAAAGGTACAGATAGGAAGCAGCATGGCCTAGTGAATAGAGCACAGGCCTGGAAGTCAGAAGGAACTGGGTTCTAATCCCAGCTCAGGCACTTGTCTGCTGTGTGACCTTGGGCAAGTCATTGAACTTTCTGTGCCTCACTTACCTCATTTATGAAATGGGGATTATTGCTATGAGCCCCATGTGGGACATGGACTATGTCCGACCCAGTTAGTTTGCATCTACCTCAGCGCTTAGCACTTGGCTGCATGGAGAGAAGGGAGTCAGTCAGTCAGTTGTATTTATTGAGCGGTTACTGTATGCAGAGCACTGTACTGAGTGCTTGGAAAACTGCAGAAAAACAATAAACAGACACATTCAGGAAGAAAAGAGGCTGGAGCACTGGGGGTCTAGGTCCAGATGGTCATGCTTTCCCTTGTGTGCCCTGATGTCAGGGGCATCTGAATGTCTTGTGGGCTGGGTTAATAATACTAATAGTAATGATGGTGTTTGATAAGCACTTACTATGTGGCCAGGCACTGTACTAAGCACTAGGGTGGATACAAGCAAATCAAATTGGACACAGTCCTTGTCCCATGTAGGGCTCACAGTCTCAGTTCTCATTTTACAGAGGAGGTAACTGAGGTCCAGAGGAGTGAAGTGACTTGCCCAAGGTCACCCTGCAGACAAGTGGCAGAGGCAGGATTAGAACCCACGACCTTCTGATTCCCAGGCCCCTGATCGATCCACTGTGTCATGCTCCTTCTCTGACCCCAGGTTCTAATCTTGGCTCTGCCACTTGTCTGCTGTGTGACCTTGGGCAAGTCCCTTCATTTCTTTTTCCTCAGTTACCTCATCTGTAAAATAGGGGTTAAGACTATGAGCCCCATGTGGGACATGGACAGTGTCCAACCTGATTAGCTTGTGTCTACCCAGCATTTAGTACAGTCCCTGGTGCATCGTGAGAGTTTATCAAATACCATAAAAATTTCTTCATAATATTTTTAAATAATCTGAGTACATACATGATGCAGAATGGAGGAGAGTAAGGGAAATGAGGATTAAGTTGAGGAAAGCTCCTTGGAGGCAATGTGATTTTAGCAAGGCTTTGACAATGGGGAGAGTGATGGTCCGTTGTCTATGAAAGGGGAGGGAATTCCAGGCCAGAGGCAGGACCTAGGTGAAGTATTGGAGGTGAGATAGAGGAGATGGAGGAACAGAGAGTAGGTTGGCATTAGAGGAGTGAAATGTGTGGACTGGGTTGTAGTAGGAAATCAGGGAGATAAGGAAGGAGGGAGCAAGCTGATTGAGTGCTTTAAAGCCTGTGGAAAAGGGCTTCCTTTTCATATGGAGGTGGAACTCCTTGAGGGTAGGGATCATGTCTATTAATTCATTCAATAGTATTTATTGAGCGCTTACTATGTGCAGAGCACTGTACTACGTGCTTGGCATGTACAATTCGGCAACAGATAGAGACAATCCCTGCCCACTGACGGGCTTATTATTCTATCGTACTCTCCCAAGTACTTAGCACAGTGCTCAGCGCACAGTAGATGCCCAGTAAATACTGTTGACTGATTGATTGTCACTCTGCTGGGACACAGCTAGGCTGGACTTGGTGCCACTTCCTCTGAGCTCTGGTCTACAGGCCTGCTTCTCTATAATTTTCTTCTGTTTTGGACATCCTACACCTACACCCAAGCCTGACTTCCTCTGTCATCACTGGGGAGCGCAAGGGCCGTCTCCTCTGCAACTCCCATTTTCCAACTTTTCAAGGCTCAGGGGAACCACCTTCGCCCCCGCCCCAACCGAGGCAGCACGAAATGAACTACAACCCCCAAGAAAGGGGTCACTCAGGCTCCATGTCTACCCCACATGACCCCGGCACTCCTGCTGCAGGAGCCCCGAATCCAGCTCCCCCATTTCCCATCACCTCGGGCACATTCCCAGGATGGGAAGAGGAATATCATATTGGAAAGTTTCAAAAACTCCCTTAAGTTTTAATGCTCTCCCCCTCTCCAGTCGCTGCCTCCCGGGGAAGGGAGGGCCCTTGTCTTCCCCAGACTCTGACCAGACGGGGTGGAGGAGGGGAAGGAGAAAGAACTCTGGGGATTCGGGCTGTGGCCTCCTTGGCTCCCTTGGCCTCTGTGGCCTCTACTTCGTGTAGGAAGGCCAGTGGCATGGCTGGTCCCAGTCAGGAGACGGCTCATTCCCACATTAGCACATGAATGGGGGCACAAGCCCCCACTGTCCACTCAAGCAAACAATTTGGCTAGCAAATTGACATAATTACCAGGGACAGAGAGTAAAGAAAGGCAGCCCCTCCCCCGCCCTCCAGAGAGCCTGACTCCTGCTGAGCTCCTTAGGGCCTTTGTGAGCTTCAGTGCTCAGGGCTGATTAGAAACCGTGTGCCCTTTTCAAGAGCGCTAAGTGATTGGCTGCCCTAATCTGATTACAATTTACAGCACTCCTTCAGAGGACTCTGAAGGGCCGTCCACACACACACATACACACACCCCAACTCCTACACACACCTTCCCAGCACCCCAGTCCTCTTCCCAGAGATGCACACTGGCTCCCCCACACCCTTCCTGTCCAACCCAGCACCACCCTGGGCTCAAGCGCAGGCACCAGACAGCACTCACTCCCCTACAGGCCCCAGGTCCCAAGTATCCTCTGCCACAAGTCCCCTGGCTCACACACACAGCCCATGCTGCCATAATGCCAACGTGGGCACATGCACTGTGTACACTGTCATCCACTTTTTCAATTCCCAGTGATATCCACACTTATACTATAATACAAACACACACGCACACGTTATTTTTCACCCCACAGATACACTTCTTCCAAGAAAACATTCATCCTCTGCAACTTGGATTCAAAATCCATTAACCTCTTTCTTCACCCTGAACACACACACACACACACACACACACATCCATCCACACACAAGCTTTGACACTTCTCACACCCCTGCATTCACACACATACACATTCAAACCCGTACACAAGCTTTGACACCTCTCACACTCCCTTACATACACAAACCCCCTAGAGAAACATACACACACAAATATACACTGCAGAGTTCCCGTTCTAACCCATGGCTGGGGTGGGCAGTTCAGTCATGTCCTTTCAGACACTGGGTTATGATCTAAGACCACCTGCCTGCCTTAACCACAGGATTAAGGGCTAGGCTACCAGCCCCTCATCCCCCTCCCCTCCCTTCCAGCCCCACCCCTCTCCCCTGAGGACATGGCCTGGCCATATTTACATGGGAATTTTTTTAACCTCTTTTCTGCTCCTTGGGGTCAGCAGCACCAGGGGATTATCCATGGGGCCGGCCCAGACCACTTGAACACAGGCTGTTCCAGCCTCTCCCCCCCTTGGGAACTTGACTGAAGGCCGCTCTGGTCAATGGTTTCATCCTTCCCATCCAATTTGTACCCTTAATCCCCTGGGCCCGAGGCCTTCAATGACTCCTTTTCCCACACTTCCTTCAGCCTCACAAAGCCACCCCCTCCTCTCACAAAGCCACCCCCATCACTACCATGGCTTCAGGCAAGGAGAGAAGTGAGGGGAGGCAGAAGGGAAAGCAGGGAGGAGGGCAGCGGAGAAAGAAAGATGGGGAGAAAGAGATGTGTAGAGGGGAAAAAGACTTCATGATTCACCCTATAGCTAATCCAGTCCAGGGGGAGGGGCTGAACTCGGGGCTTGGAGGCTCCGATCCTTGTTAAACCAGGGAGACTCTTTTGACCTGCTGACCCTTGCTCTCTGATGACCCCCGACACCAGACGCGTGAACAAGAGGACAAGGCCAGCCTGGCCGGTGCTGATGAGAGGGACTATTTTCCCCTGGGTTGGGTAGGCTGAGAAGGGCTGGGCTTTACAGGGTTGGGCCCTGGGCACTGGAGGCTGGTGGATGTTTGGCTGGACCCCCAGGCCATGGTGGAACCTCCCCTCTGCTATGGGTGATGAGCTCAGTAAAGGGATTTGGACTGTTCCCAACCCCCCTTAAGTGGTTTCTTTGCTCCTGTGGGCCTGCCCTCCCTCCAACCCGGGGAAGAATGAAATGCGGCATCTCTCGGTCCCCTGCTCCAGGTGGTGTGGAGGGTTAGGGAGCTGAAGAACCAGGTTTGGAGAGCTCCGGTGCTGAAGGATCAGGTGTGGAAGACAAGGTTGGCAGAATTGGGTGGGGAGTGATCTGGTCAAATGTGAAAACATCATGGGCGGACGGATCATGGCAGAAACAACAGGCAGAGGGATCATGGTGGTGAGATGATGGGTGAGGGATGTGGGTGAAGAGATCATGGGTGGAGGGACAGTGAGGGGGAGGGATCGTGGCAGAGAGACGATGGGTGGAGGGATCATGGGTGAGGGAGCACGGGCAGTGGAATCATGGCAGTGAAATGATGGGCAAAGGCAATCGGTGGTGGAGGGCATGATGGAGATGATGAGCGGAGAGATAATGGGAGAGGGATCATGGTGGGAAGGATAATGGTGGAGAGATTGGAAAGATGGTGGGCAGAGGGACCATGGTAGAGAGATGATGGGCAGAGAGATCATGGTCAATAGATCATTGGTGGAGAGATCATGTTTGAGGGAGCATGGAAGGAGGGATCATGGCTAAGGGATCATGGTGGAGGAGTGGTGGGAGAGGGATCATGGCAGAGAGATGATGGGCGAAGGATCATGGGCAGAGGGACCACATCAGAGAGATAACGGGCAGAGGGATCAGAGGCAGGGGATCATGGGAGGAGAGATGATGGGTGAGAGATCATAGGCAAAGGGGTCATGGAGAGATGATGGGCGAGGGCTCGTGGGGGAGGGATCATGATGGAGAAATCATGGGCGAAGTGATTTTGGGAGGAGGGACCATGGCGAACGGATACTGGAGGATGGATCATGGTGGAAGTACCGTGGGAGAGAGATCATGGGCAAAGGGACCATGGGCAAAGGGATGATGGGAGAGGGACCATGGGCAAAGGGATGATGGGAGAGGGATCATGGGCAAAGGGATGTTGGCTGGAGGGATCATGGTGAAGAAATTGTGGAGGAGAGATGATGGGCTGAGGGGTGATGGACGAGGGATCATGGGCGGGGGGATCATGGTTGGGGGCAAATCATGGGCGGAGGGATCAGAGGCGGAGGGATTGGATCCCCCTGCGCTCCTCGTGGGCTGGTTACGGAACACACCATGGCTACCATCCCTCCTGTCTGTAGGCTCTTTGTGGACAGGCGTTGTCTATCCCTACTCTGCTGTATTCTCCCAAGCGTCTAGTACAGCATTCTGCACACACACAAAAATGTTCAACAAATGCCATTGCTTCATTCTCCACCCCTCAGAGACCTGGGATCGTAATCTACCCAGCAACCAGAGGGTACGTGGGTCCTGGGGTTGCCCAGATCCTTGTTCGTTTGGGCAAGAGTCCCCGGTGAACTGGAGCAGGCCACCCCCGCCTCATTGCCCCCTCCTCCAGATCCCCGGTTGCTGGGGGGAGGAGGAGGGGGCTTTCCCAGACCCCCTGCCCCCCGGGGCCTAGGCCGGGCCCGAAATCAAAGCGATGGGTCCTCCGCGTCTCCCCTTTGTAAGGCCGCCCCTGCCCCTCCTCCTTTGTCACAATGTTTTTCAATTCCGTGAAGCAAACTGTCCAATTAAAGCTGGGGCCTCCGGCTTCCGTCTCTGCCGACGTTTAATTAACAGGCTCCTCCTGGCAGCTGCTGACAAGTTCCAGAAACACGTTCTAAAGGGTTTTTGTCTCCCCCGGCACGGAGAACGGGGGGTGTCACATCCCGCGAGTGGTGAATGGGGTCCATTCCAGCCCCCGCCTTGGGGCAGGGGCTGCCTTATCCTGGCCCCCTCACCCTCTGCCTGGATCTCCTTAACCTGTTTCATCTCTTTCCTAGCAGCCCACGCTCCTAGGTACCCCAAGGGAAGGCCAGGGAGGAGAGGGACCTCAAAATCTCCATCTCCCCAAAACTGCATTCTAGACTCTAAGCTCATTGCGGGCAGGATACGTCCCTACCAACTCTGTCGTAGTATACTCTCCCAAGAGCTTAGTACAGTAAGCTCTCAATAACTACCACTGATTGATAGAATGCAACCACACTGTGGACCGGGAAAGTATCTTCCAACTCTGTTGTATTGTACTCTCCCAGGCGCTTAGTATAGTGCTCTGGACAAGGTTAGCTCTCAAATAATAGGATTGATTGATTGACTGTCCCTCCCTTTGAGTTAGACACCGCCTTGGCAAGAGCCCCCCTCATAAGCCAGAGTCACTAGAGGAGGAAGAGGAGAGAGATGACCCAGTTAGGGGACAGGAGTTCTGGCCTAAGAGCTCGGGTGGAGATGCTCCATTTCCACCGATGACAGTGGTCTTTCCCTAGCGTCGGAGGGCGTGGCCTTTTCCAGATAATTCGGTGCTTCGGGACATGAAAGCACGGAGTTTCTTCAAGATGGTATTGTCAGTGATGTTGTTATTAATATTGATGGGCACCTGGAGCACTGGGTTGAGCAGAGGAGTGGGCAAGGTAGGTTTCTGGCTGCAGGGGACTGGGATGAGGCCACCTGAGCTGCTGTTCCTTTCTGGGAACCTTCTGGGATGTTGCAGGGATTTGGATTTGTACAGTCTGGTGATCTCAGCCCCGCAGTATTTATGGACATATCTGGAATTTACTTTGCCTGTCTCCACCTCTGCACTGTAAGCTCCTTTTACAACCCCTTTTGGGCAGCGGATATATCTACCAAATGTGTTATATTATACTCTCCCACCTACTTAGTACAATGCTCTGCACACAAATTGCTTAATAAATACCACTGATTGACTGGGGGAGAGCTGGAGGGGCTGTTGTGAGAGGCTCAGGCCAGATCCACCTGAAGGACACCACCAATAGAAAGCCCTCTTGGGCTTGGAGTCAGCTTTCTTGAACTTCTTGAACTCATACTGCCCAGGCCTCAGGCTGGTGACCCAATCTCCTGGGTCCCAACCTGGATGCCCCATGAAGCACTCCAGTGTTGACGTAGGCCTACACAGCTTGGTGTATTTTTTTCTTTTTCACAAACCACATCGTGGCCATTTATTCACTGAGACCCTGATGGACACCCCACCCTGAGAGGAGAAGGTTGGGAGTGGGTGCAGAGAGGGTGAGGGCAGGGAGGCATCGGGGTCCAGGCTGGTGATGGATGGCGTGGGGGGGGGGGGTCACTGTCCTCACACCACCTGCTTGATGCTCTGGCTCCAAGAATAGAAGTTGTGGCTGTTCTCTTGTGGCTTACATTTACTGGCCTTCAAAAATTCCCGCCCCACCCACAAGGAAAGTGTAATGTTGGGGGGGCCCCAAGGGCAAATCAGGGGAGTTTCTGGGCCCCAGCCCCCCTTCCCCTTCCCTGGCCCCCAGCTCAGACTTCCTAGTTGCAGCAGGGTGGGTCCTGGGACAAAGTTACTGAGTCAGGGTGTTTTTTTTTAGGGCTCTGCCATGGGGTTAAAAAAGATAATCTGTGTTCAAGGCCAAGGAGGGTGGGGAAGGTTAGTGGGGAAGGGTAGTGGGACCAAGTCCCAGGCCTCCACGAGTGGTCGACAAACCCAATCTCTTTCTTGGGGACCCTGCAGCTGAGAGCATCCGGGGGAGACCTGCAGTAGGGAGAGAGGAAAAGGCAGGGGGGTATTATCTACTCAGGCAATCTAGGGGGCAGGAAGAGTGAGCAAAACCACGTGTGTGTGTCCGCGTGTGTGTAATCCAGCTGGAGGAAGGGATGGAGGGAATGAGATGATACCCCATCTGTGGAGAGGGGGAGAGATGACAATCCAGCTGAGTTTGGGCACCTGGAGACCCCCTTTCTGCCCTGCCTGGCTGTCGCCAGGGGCATAGCTCAGCACCCCAGACCCTGCTTTCCTCACCGATTTGCTTCCAAACCCCGGGGCGGTAGACAGATGTCACTCTTTCCCTCTCTCCTACCCTCCTCCTCTCCCCCATTCCCCAGCCCGGTTTACATGGCCCCAGCCCCAGGCCCAACCTCTCCCCAGTGTGCTATCATGATCTTTGAAAAAATCAGAGAGCGGTGTGGATGTCTATGGTCTGGCACCAACACAAGCTCTTTCAGTAGAAACCCTGCAGTGCCTCACACTCTCCATCTCGAGACTCCCCTAGAAGAACCTCCAGGGTCATCTGGTCCAACCCCTTGCCCCAAAGTGGAACCGTTATAAGACACATAGATAGAGCCTAGACCAAAGGACCCTGACTGGGCCTCAAGAAGAGTTGAAAAGCCGAGTCCCTGACACCCCCTAGAATCCGATTCAGCTCTGGTCCCAGAGCTGAGGGTCTCATCTTCTGGATTCCTGAGAAAAGTAGTGTGGCCTAGTGGATAGAACACGGGCCTGGGCATCCGAAGGAACTAGGTTTTAAACCCGGCTTCACTACTTGTCTGTTGGGCGACCTTGGGCAAGTGGCTTCACTTCTCTGTGTCTCAGTCACCCCATCTGTAAAATGAGGATTAAGAACGTGGGTCCCCAGCGGGACAGGGACTGCGTCCAACCTGATTAACTTGTAGGTACCTCAGCGTTTAGTACAGTGCCCGGCCCATACTAAGTGCTTAACAAATACCATAAAAAAGTCTGGGAGTTACTACGGGGCTTGGTGGGAAAGAGTCCTGTCAGCAGAGGGTTCCTGGGGTCGCCAAGGCGAAGCCACTTTGCGGGTAAACCAGATTTTGGAGATGGAGTGGGGACAGTCTCCTGAACCAGCGCAACTCTGCTCACCTGGTTCTCCCGTAGCCCGGTGGCCCGGTTAGGAAGCCACTGGCTTCAGGGCAGGTTCCTCTGGGCGGTACATGTGACTCTCCTCGTCCTCGGGTACCTGTGGAGAGAGAAATCCTCATGCTCGGTCTCCCCCTAATCCGTTTCTGGGTCGTGGGCCGCGTTGGCTGGAAGAGGGGGAGAGGGGTCACCTCGTCAAGTCGGCCAAGAACATGGGCCACATTGAGTCAGGTGTAGGGTAGGGCAGGAGCGCCACCGTGTGGCAACTGAATGCGCTACACATATCTAAGATGTAGCCCTCGTTTCTTCTGCCCCGGACCCCGCTTTCCTCCCCGCAGAGTTCTTCTTTGTGCAGAAAGAGAGCTCAGCTGGGAGGGGTTTGGGGTAGCGGAGGAGGAAGAGGGGAGAAGGATGAAAATCTGGCCGCCTATATGGGAGCTGCAAGGGGACAGGAGCCACCTGCTCCAAACTCATTCGTTCCTGTTTCCCCTAAAAGTTTCATTCCAAGGGGGATCTCATTGGCAGTGGTTCGGGGGTGGGCTTGCCCGTTATGGGATCCTCCAAATTTCGGGCATCTGCCCCTCTCCTTCCCTCTGGTTGCATTTCATTCCCCATGAAATCCTCCCCCAAGAGAAGAAATCGAATCCTGACTCCACCACTCGTCTGCTGTGTGACCTTGGACAAGTCTATTAACTTCTCTGTGCCCCAGTTACCTCATCTGTAAAATGGGGATTAAGAGTGTGAGCCCTGTGTGAGACAGGGACTGTGTCCAACCCCATTATATTGTATCTAGCCTAGCGCTTAACACAGTACCTGGCCCACAGTCAGCTCTTAACAAATACCATTTAAGCCTAAAAAAAAAAGAAAGAACAGCCATTTCACTCCCGAGGAGCAAAACGGTCAAAATTCATGTTTTTAGCTTTTATTTTTCTGGTATTTGTTAAGCACTTATTATGTGTCAGACACTGTACAGAGTGCTGGGGTAGAGCCAAGCTAATCAGTCTGGACATGGTCACCTGAGGCTCACAGCGTTAATCCCCATTTTACAGATGGGGTAACTGTTATGGGATCTTAGGCAAGTCACTTAACTTCTCTGTGCATCGGATAAGTGGCAGAGTTGGGATTAGAACCCAGGTCCTTCTGACTCCCAGCCCTCTGCTCTATCCACTAGGCCATGGTGTTTCTCAGTAACGAGCAAAGTGCCAGCCTTCTTGATAAAATGAGGGTTTGGCTGCTGACCCGAGGAAGAAGGGGAAGGTGCCCCCGGGGGGTGGCCTTCATATGTTGGTGTCAGGGAACGACTCCACTCCACTCTGGAGGCCTCCACTCCAGATCCCAGCCTGAGGGACAAGTGGCTGGAGTGTCTAGATAATGTGGTGAGCTCCTTTGGGCCTGGATTTTCCCAGCTGTGAAATGGAGATATTCCTTCCTCCCTCCCACCCTTCCACCCTCCTCAGGAGAAGTTTAGGGAGGATGCTGAATCTGGACCAAGGGGTCTTGATCCTCAGGGGAGCAGGAGGGTCCAGGAATTAAACTTAAGTGCTAATAGTATCACCCAGTGTCACTTGCTAGGTATTCTAGGGCAAAGAGAGGGCAGTCATGGGAACCCTCTGTCCTCAGCAAGGTGGAGAGGACAGGACCGTTCCAGGCTGCCGGGGCTGGTATCGTACTGGGCACAAGGTTAGCCTAACACTCCCCTTGTCTATAAAGAATGTGATTCTCTCAGAGAGAGAGATCCCTGACAGCTGTTGAAGACAAGACACCCTTACTGTTGGGTGGGGTAGCTCAGTGGAAAGAGCCCGGGCTTGGGAGTCAGAGGTCATGGGTTCGAATCCCAGCTCTGCCACTTGTCAGCTGTGTGACTGTGGGCAAGTCACTTAACTTCTCTGGGCCTCAGTTATCTCATCTGGAAAATGGGGATGAAGACTGTGAGCCTCACGTGGGACAACCTGATTACCCTGTATCTCCCCCAGCGCTTAGAACAGTGCTCTGCACATAGTAAGCGCTTAATAAATACGAACATTATTATTATTATTATTATGGGCCTGCTGCATTGCACGGTGACATCACAAGTCTCATTTTGCAAAAGCCCATCAGAGGCCACAGAAGCTAGAGCGGTTTTCCTGAGGCTCCCTGACTCTCTCTTTGCTCTGGAGCTTTTATATTTCCTCATCGATCCAGGGAACACTGGTACCACCATGGAACTTGGGAACAGGAGCCAAGGATGCGGAGTGGGCACTGAAAATATGCATCCCTCTTTTACCCTGCTAAACTCATTCTTGCTGATATCTTTCCCATCTAGTGGAAAGAGCATGGGACTTGGAGTCAGAGGATGTGGGTTCTAATCTTGTCTACTGTGTGACCTTGGGCAAATCATGTAATTTCTCTGACTGGAGCCTGGGAGAGCAGCAGGGAGGTCTAGATATTAAGATGAATTGAGTTTGAATCAGGGTGGAGGACACAAAAATCCTCAGAAATCACTCCTCAAAAATCTCCAGTGGCTCGCTATCCATCCCCTTCCATTTCAAGCAGAAACTTCTTATCACTGGCTTCCTCCAGCACTTTCCCCATCTTCATTAGCTCCTCCTCATACCTCATCTTTCACTTCCCCAAAACTCCCCTACTACCCCACTCACTTTCTCTGGCTCAACCTGGAACACCCCCATCTGCCTTTGAATCCACCACATTGCAGCTTTCCCCATCTTCAAAACCCTTTGAGAAGCCCACCTCTGCCAGGAAGTCTTCCTCAATTAATTTCCATCACCACAATTGGGTCAACCATACAGGAGCCCTTAGCAATTGTTTATTTGCACCCATCCTCGGGACTTAGGTAAATTTAATTATTTAGGTAAATGGCATAATTTTCATGTCCCCTATTAATAAGCTCCTCGAGGGCAGGGATTGTATCTTTCACTCCTATTGTTCTCTCCCAAGCGCTTCGTAAAGTGCTCTGCACTCGGCAGCCCCTTACTAGATACTACTGATGGCCTAGAATGGCAAGGTGATCACTTACCTCCCAGTACACTTCATCTTCAAAGCAGTTCTCATCAGCTGGATCTCCCCAGAGAGGAAATTTCAAAATGACCCCTAGGCACAGAGGGAGATGCCCAAGATTAGGGAAGAGCAAGAACCCCCTCTCCCTTTAACGAGTACTACCCCTTCACCCCCCCCCCCATCCTACCCCTCCAGCGGGGCACTACTAGACTCTTGTATGTTGGGGCTGGGGGAGGCCAGAGAGTGAGTCCTGAGCTGTCTTTTCTTGTTGATGATTGTCAAGAGGTGATGGATGTTTCCTTAGGCCCGAGGGGAGGGAAGGGGAGGACGAAAGGGCGTTGCGGGGTGAAGGACACAGAAACCTTCTCCACAATGAGGCCCAGAGACCAAGGGGTTAAGGGCTGGGGAAGTTGAAATACCATTACCCTCCCGCTAGATGGCAGCGCCAAAGCATAGAATGGGACTGGGGTAATGGAATGCCAGGGGCTTTTTAAATGGTATTTGTTAAGCGCTTACTTTGTGATAAGCACCTTTCTAAGTGCAGGGACAGATACAAGTCAATCAGTTCGGGCATAGATCCCACCCCACATGGACCTCACAGTCTCAATAGGCCAGGAATCAGCATGGAAATAGTGAGGATTATTGGAAAAAGCACTTGGGTGACAGAGGCCCTGGGTTCTAATTCCCGCTCTGCCTCTTGCTTGCCGTCTGACCTTGGGCAAGTCACTTAGCTTCTCTGTGCTTCAGTTTCCTCAACTGCAAATTGGGGATTCAATACCTGTTCTCCCTCATACTTAGACTTTGGGCGGGGACTGTGTCCCACCCGATTCCCTTGCATCTAACCCAGCGCTTAGAACAGTGCTTGGCAAACATCGAATACCAAAGCAGGCAGACATCCCTTTCTCTGTCTTTCCTGAGCCTCTACCCATCACTCTGATGCCCCAAGCAAGCTTGCCTCCTGCCCCAGGTCACCCCAGCGGAAGTCACCCCTCTCTCCTCCATCTATCACCCTCGTCCTGCCTTGCACTCACCCACAATGGCACCTCCCACGATGGCCATTGCCAGAGACACAAAGAGGCCTGCCGCCTGGTACCCAGCTTGCACCTGACTGGTCCAGTCACTTTTGGGGCCTTCAAAGTCAAACGCCTTGATGTACCTGGAACGAGAGAAGTAGGGCACAGCCCCCCGTCCCGAGACAGGTGAGCCGAAACTGGGCAGGGTCCGGGGACATCTTGGCTTTCTCAAGGGCAACTAACATCCTTCAGACATGAACAGACTCTGTTTCCCTCCATCCCTCGTGGATACACAGTGGGTTCTGGAGAAAGGCAGGAACCAGGAGAGGACAATTCTCTGAAGGGGTAGCAGGTCTGGAAGTGACACTAGGTGGGAGGAGGTTGGCACAGGGAGGTGATTGGTTGAATTATTTAGGTGGGCAGTAGGGAAATTCCATCTTCCTGCTGCCCCACTGCCCTCCGGCTCTGGCCTTACCCTTCCTTCCCGTATATGCCCACGCTGGCTGTGGCCGCGGTGACGGAGCCTACGATGCCTCCGATGATGCCAGGCATGCCGTGCAGGTTGTGGATGCCGCAGGTGTCCTGGATCCGCAGCCGGGATTCCAGGAAGGGCTGGAGGCAGCAGGCGGGCACAGGGACAGTCACTCTCGGGCAAATCGCTTCCCCCCCTCCTTTTGTGCCTTTGGTGGCTCCCTCTCCCTGCTTTGTTCTCAAACTGTGAGTCCTTTGAAGGCTAATGCTGCACATGTTCTTCCCCAGCGCTCAGTACAGTACTTTGCACACAGGCTGGGAATCAGGAGACCCGGATTCTAATCACGGCTCCGCCCCTTGCCTGCTGTGTGACCTTGGACTAGTCTCCATGCCTCAGTTTCCTCATCTGTAAAATGGGAATTGAACAACCGAGACCATGAGGCCCATGTGGGACAGGCACCGTGTCAAATCCACTTATACTGTATCAACCCAGCACTTAGGTGCTGCAGCGTGCCAAGCACCGTACAGAGTAGTAATCTGTTATTATTATTATCGTCATCATTTCACAGAGGGCCTTAATAAGCAGCTGCTTCTACTACTGCTGCTACTAGTCCTCAGTGACTTACAAGGAGGAGAAGGTTGCCTTTCCGCCCTGCTCGAGGGGACGTTTGCATTTGGAGGGGCGGGCCTGTCAGCAAGCCCAATCTGTACTCCCAGCGAGGCCGAGGAGACTGGAGGCGGAGGCTGCCCTCCCGGGTGGCCCTGTGTAACCTCTGCCTATGGCTCCACCACCCCCAGCTGCCCCACCCCGCCCTGCGACCCCGCCCTCCTGGCCCTCACCGTCAGTAGACAAAGCCAAAGGTAGAGACGATGCCACAGATGAAGCCACGAGAGGGACCCGTAGGGCATCAGCATCATCTCGGCGCTGTTTCCCACTGCCACGCCCCCAGCCAGTGTGGGCATTTTGGATGTGCACCTGTGGGAAGGGGGGTCAGGGGTATGGGTCAAGGGACGCTGTCGGCTACCTTGGGGCGGACGTTCCAGTCCCAGGACATGGACAGGAGATGAGCCCGGTAACCCACTTTAAACCCTGGGCACTTGGGTAGGAATCCCGGGCCCACAGGCCAAGTTGCCTCTGGGCCTACAGAGCCAAGAGTGGCCCATTGGAATCCCGCCCCCCATGCCCCTCTTACTAACCATTCCCTAAACTGGCAGAGATTGGGGAAAGGGAGGTGGGGGCTGAGACTAGAGGACCAGAGTGGCCTGGTGGAAAGAGCACAGGCCTGGGAGGCAGAGGACCTGGGTTCTAGTTCCTGTTCCACCACTTGCCGTGCTGTGTGACCTTGACCAAGTCACTTAACTCCCTCTGGGCTTAAGTTAACTCATCTGTAACATGGACATTCAATATCTGTTTTTCCCTCCGCTTAGACTGTGAGCCCCATGTCAGACAGAGACTGTGCCTGACCTGATTACTTGTGTCTTCCCTGGTGCTTAGAACAGTGCTTGGCACATAATAAGCACTCAATACCAAAAATACCTCACAGAAAGCTTTCAGTCTGGGCTACCAGACTGTACCATAATGATTTCCCCCTTCCTCAAAAAGTTCCCTGGTTCTGCGATGGAGAGGAGAGGTGTTTAAAAGGACAATACTCCACCCTTAAATCTCTGGGGCCAGAACTGTCCCAAGCGATCCCCAAGGTAGTACAAGACCAGCTCTACCCTGTCTCTGCTTCTCCAGGAGGTGACAGGGGCTAGCTGTCTAAGTATAGGGTCCCCAAGGGCCTGGGGCCATGGGCACGGCCCCAACTGGTCCTCCTCGAGGGAGGTTTATTACTTCCTCCAGGCCCGGTGGACAAAGAGCCCCATCCGGGGCTTGGCCCACAAGCTGGGGAGCCCACTGGCCAGCCTTGCCCTGGCTCCGGCTGCCTCTCCATCCACTCCGCTCCCCGGCCTGACCCTCTCACCATGTCCAGCTTTCCCTTCCTCTGTAGGGCGCTGGAGACAGCCACACTGGTCAACACGCAGGCAGCCAGTGAGCAGTAGGTGTTGATGGCTGCTCGATGCTGGGCGTCGCCGTGCTTGGATACTGCTGAGTTGAAGCTGGGCCAGTACATCCACAGGAACAGAGTGCCTGGGGACATGGGAAGATGGTTACTAGGAAACCCCCTGCCCCAGCCCCTCCCCACTGCCTCCTACCCTCCCGTCCTCCCTCTGTCTCACTCCCACATGCCCTGTCTCCACAAAACAATAATTGTGGTATTGGTTAAGTGCTTACTATGAGCCAAGCACTGGGGTAGACCCAAGATCATCAGGTTGGACACAGCCCCCAGCCCCCACAGGGGCTCACAGTCTAATGGGGAGGGATAATGGGTATTTAATCCCCATTTTACTTGAACACAGAGAAGTTAAGTACTAATAATGACTGTGTTATTTAAGTGCCTATTGTGTGCCAGCCACTTTACTAAGTGCTGAAGTAGAAGCAAGATAACCAGATTGGAGTCACTGGTCCAAACTCACACAGCAGGCAAGTGGCAGAGGCTGGATTAGAACTCAGGGCTTTTGACTTCCAGACCTGAGCTAATAATAATAATAATAGTAATTTTTAAGTGCTGACTGTGTGTCAAGCACAGTACTAAGTCCTGGGGGTAGATACAAAATAATCAGGTAAGACACAGTCCCTGTCCCACACGGGGCTCACAGACTAAGTAAGAGAGAGACAGGTATTGACTCCCCAGATGAGGAAACTGAGGCACAGAAAAATTAAGTGACTTGGCCAAGGTCACACAGTAGGCCAGTGGCAGAGGTGGGATTATAACCCACTATTTCCTCTAGGCCACACGGCTTCTCTGTCATGTCCTTGCAGACCCCCATGTGTGATGTGAGCCAGGGGACGGAGATGGAAATGGTCAAAATATGGTGACACTTGGGGTCACCCTTGTGGGGCAAGGGCAACTTTTCTGTGCCTGTTTTCTCAACTACAAAATGGGGATTAAAACATGCTTTCCCTCGTACTTAAGCCAGATACAGTCGCTGCCCACATGGGGCTCCCAGTTTGATTTAGCGTGTATTTACCCCAGCACTTAGAACAGTACTTGATAGATAGTAAGTGCTTAACAAAAACCATTGGGAAAAAAAAGAAAAGCCCCATACAGAGATTTTCGAGGAGGGACAGAAATCAAGTTGGGCCCAGGAGAAATCAGGCTGGGGATGAATAAGAGTCTGAGTCAGTATCGGAAATGTGGGCCCAGCCCTAGACTCTTCCATGATAGGACTCATCTCCTCTCTCTCCCTCTGATGACAGAGGGTGTGGGAAAGAGTCAGGCCATGGTGGGGGTGGGGGTAGGGCAGAGGTGTTAAAAGTCCGACGATGCCCTCCTCCTCCTCCTCCTCTGCCCTCTGAGCTCGCCACCGGCCCTGACCTGGGCCTCGACCACTGGGATCTCACCGATCATGGCGAACAGGTCGGAGTGGTACACAGAACTCTGACGCTCCTTGCTCTGCTCCAGATTGGGCCGGAACAGGATCCAGGTCACCGTGAGCCCGAAGTAGGCGCCGAAAGTATGGATGGTCATGGAGCCTCCAGCATCCTTCACCTGGGGGCATGGTGGAGAGGGTCGGGTGGGGGTCTTCCTCCACAGACCCAATAGCACCCATTGGCATGAGGTGTGAGGGGTCCTCAGGCCCATCCTCCTCCTTTTCTTGGTAGGTCCAGAGTGACTGAAACTGTGCTTGACTTTGGCCCTACCCCTGCCTCAGCCCTGTTTCCTGCCCCGTCCTCCCCACTGGTCCCACCCTTACCCTTGGCCCTCCTCCTAGTCCTGCCTGCCTCTGCCCCTGGACTTGGCACTAGATCTGGCCCTGGCTCTACTCCTGGCCCAACCTCTGCTGCTTGTCCTAGCCCTGACCTTGGCTGTGCCCTGCCTCCGCCCTTTGCCTTAGCCCTGGCCCTGCCTCCACCCTTTGCCCTAGCCCTAGCCCTGCCCCTGGCCACGTACCTGAGGATCGCATTCACCAATCCCAGCCCTCTCTGTCCCAGGTGCTCCTTCCCTGCTAGACAGCCATCAGATCCATTTCCAAGTCTAACCAAGGGAATTCCTAGGGAGCAGAATGGTTCCTTCACCCAGGTCCTGCAAGCGAGTGACCCTGAGAAGACATCTCAGGCACACTGAGGGCGAGGGGGAAGCGCTGGCCATGTGGCCAGGCCCTGCCCCTGCCTTTACTTCTGTCCCTGGCTCATCCAAGGGCTTCTGTCCCCTAACTTCCTCGAGCCCCCAGGGAAGACTAGGGGCTCCAGTTGAGAACCAGAAGCTGACCACCCTGGGGCTGGATCTGTTTGCCCAAGTAACTGAGGCAGCTGGAAGAAGATTCCCAAGACCTGGACCCAGCCAGCCCAGTTGGACCAAAAGGGATGAGAACCCAGGGTCATCCTCTCTGGCTTGGGGTCTGGGTTCTGGCTCAAGCTCGCCTCAGCCCTGGAGGACTCAAGGTGCTGCTGCTGATGGTATTTGTTAAGCGCTTACTATGTGCAGAAGCACTGTTCTAAGCGCTGGGGGGGGATACAAGGTGATCAGGTTGTCCATGTGGGGCTCACGGTCTTAATCCCCATATTACAGTTGAGGGAACTGAGGCACAGAGAAGTAAAGTGCTTGCCCAAAGTCACACAGCTGACAGCGCGGAGCCGGATTAGAACCCATGACTTCTGACTCCCAAAGCCCATGCTTTTTCCATGAGCCATGCTGCTTCTGCCCTCATGCCCACCCCATACCTGCCCCAGACATGCCCCAGACCTCCAAAGCCATCCTCACGTGAAGCAGGTTGAGAAGAATGTACTCGTTGACTGAGAACAGGGTCCACCTGGATCAGGGTCATGATGAGTAGCTGAATGGGGCTGACCTTGCCCAGACAGCCCAAAGGCCACACAGACAGAGCCCCACGCAAAATCGGCATTGATGAGACTGGAAGGGAAAGGCTAGGAGTCAGTCAGGAACCCCAGGGCGGGGGCAATCCTGTGCCCCTGAGCCTGGGGACTCTCCTCAGAAGAGGCAGGGAAGCTCAGAGAGGCCCCAGCCCTAGGGAGGACAGTGGTAGCTGGCCACATCTGCTTCTGCTCATCCGGAGTTAAATGGGACTCGCCCAAAGCCAGGGATTCAGGTGGCCACATAAACCTCAGCCCTAGGTCTCAGGGGTTTGGGGAGGGGAGAGGATAATGGTCCACAATAATTTCCCAGGAAAAGGATATAATAATAATAATAATAATAATATAATATGGTACTTATTAAACATTTACTATGGGCCAGACACTGTACTAAGTGCTGGGGTAAATATGAGATAATTGTGTTGGACACAGTCCCTCTCCCACATAGGCCTCACAGTCTTAATTCCCATTTAACAGATGAGGTTATTGAGGTACAGAGAAGTTAAGTGACTTGGCTAAGGTCACACAGCAGACAAGCAGGATTAGAAGCTAGAACCTCTGACTCCCAGGTTTGTGCTCTTTTCACCAGACCACACTGCTTCTCTAGCAGTGGGTTGCTGTTGGCAGAGTGTCTCCTTCCCAGGGACCCTCCGGCTCTAGAGACTCCCACCAGCCCTTGGCCCCTCTCACTTCTCCACGCTGATGAGGATGTGGCCATCTTCGAAGGAGTGGAACCAGCCTTGCATCAGCAGGGCCCACTGGATGCCAAAGGCCGCAAGGAGGAAGTTGAAGCCGACAGAGCTGAAGCCGTAGCGCTGCAGGAAGGTCATCAGAAACCCAAAGCCGACAAAGATCATCACGTGGACGTCCTGGAAGCCTGCCAGGAGGGGGAGTGGGGGCCTCAGAAGGAGGCCTCATTGCCCCCTGCCAGGGCAAGGGGGAAGAGACCCAGCATCCTAGGAGGCAAGCTGACCCCTGGACTCGGCCTGTCCCAGTTATCTGGGTAAGGAGGTGCCTTTTGGGGTCTGACTAGCTCAGAGGTCGTGTGGGCGTCTGCCCAGAGGTCTGTGGGGTGAGTTGTGCTGGGGCTGGGGAAAGACCTGCCCAATTCTTCCCCCAGGGCGCTGTCACCAGAATCCCCTGGAATTTCCCCAGCTGCTGCGGGAGGGAAAGTGGTCCACCCATGGTACCCGCACCTCCTTTTCAGACACACGGGTCTGAACCCTCTCCTCTCTACCCCACTTAGCTGATTGATCTGGAGGTATGAGGGGATTCAGGGTCGGCAGCCTGAACCCAGGCGACTCTGAGCCAAGGGGACTGGGGCACCTGAGCCCCAGTCTCTCATGGTTCTCCAGATAGGTCCAGATTGGGTATTTGAGGCCGCCTCCTCCTCCTTCTCCTCTTCTTCTTCTTCCTCCTCCTGATCCTCCTCCTCTTCTCCTGTTGCTCTCCTCCTTTCTGTGACCCGGCTCATCCTATCCCCCTCCCTCCCGGACCTGCCCACCACCACCATAACTGGGGGATACAGTCACCTTGTCCCGCTGTGTGAAACTAGCCACCTCCTGAGCAGAAGTCCACTGGGGCAACCCATCCACCCCTTTCCCCCCCCACCACCCAGACAGGCCCTCCTTTCCCCTGGCATGTCCATGGGGCATCTACACCCAGCCCACTTGGCTAGGGTCACTGGCTAGAGTCCATGCTGCCCAGAGGGGTAACCTGGGGAGTCCTTCCATCTATACTGGGACCTGAAGGAGCTAGGAAGGAAAGGGTTAGGCTACTCCACTCAGTGTTGCAGGGGAGGTGGGCGTGGGGGAGACTTAAGGGGGGAGGGGTGGTCTCTGCAGTGCCTTATGACTGATCCAGGCTCCAGTGGATATCTTGGACAATGTCCACTGCCCCCACCACCCGGGGGTACCCCCACCAGGCCAAAGCTCAGGAGTGTTCCCCCCACTTCACCCAGCAT
The DNA here is from genome assembly GCF_004115215.2 of Ornithorhynchus anatinus. Taxonomy (NCBI): domain Eukaryota; kingdom Metazoa; phylum Chordata; class Mammalia; order Monotremata; family Ornithorhynchidae; genus Ornithorhynchus; species Ornithorhynchus anatinus. The sequence goes on from NC_041732.1 coordinate 22,055,239, forward strand.
GCCCACCCTTTCCCAAGGTCATGGAAGGGAGACGGATTTGAGCAGGGCAACATGGCCAGGACTGCCAAAGTCTCCACTCTTTCCAGGGTTGGCCACACCTGCCCTCCCCTACAGGGCAGCAGATGGTGCCCCTTGCTCATTTCCCAGAGCTCTCTCCCACCCCTGGGGGTCTCCTGGAAAGTCCAAGCCCCTGCCAAGCCCACTGGGCAGGGACCACACAGGATTTAGGGAATGTGAAGGGGAATAGGAGATGGGCAAGGTGTCTTCAGTGGGGGGCAAGCTCCATCCTCCCTCCTCCCCTGCCTCATCCACAACCCCAGCTTTCTGTTCTTAAGAGTTCCCCCCAAAAGCCCCCAGACACAGCCTCTTTCCCAGGGTCCTCTCAACTGGCCAGCCAGGATTTGGATGGGGTGGGGGGTACTCAGGTGCCAAAAGCAGAGGTCAAGGTCATGGGTCTCCCCAGCCCTCAACCAACCCTCTCTGCATGGGGATGCCCAGGAGCTCCCCTCATCTTGCCTAGCCTGAGCCACCTCCCCTTGGAAGCCAGAACAGAGAACCCTCCTGCCTCACCCGAGAGAAACAGCTGGTGGGACAAGCCTGTTGAAGCAGGGTTTGCCCAGGTATTTTCTGCCTCTTGTCAGAAGTGACAACCTCCTAGAATTGTGCTCCTCCTGCTTTCTCTCCCTCCCTATCCCCAGCCCCAGGGTTCAGCCCTCACCCCCAAGAGCTATTCATAGGATACTGGCTTGGGCAGCTGAGGAGGCCAAATGGACATTAGAGCCTCCCCTCCTCCCATGAGCCCTGACACAGAAGGATTTGGGGTCCGGCCCATTTCCTCCAACTCAAGGATCAAGTTCTTGGGGCCAAGCCAGAGACACAGATTAACCTACGCATACCCAGACTGTGGGTGAATGGCAGGGGAAGGGCAAGCAATGCGTATATATGTGGATGAGCAGGTAGTGCATATGTGCTTGAGACATGCACACGAGATATGCCCATGGGTGAGGTGTACATTGGATGCGGTGGGTAGACAGTAAATGAATCGTGAGCACATGTGAATGTACATGGGCAAGACATATGCACATGTGTGTGGTTTGCATGAAGTGTCTGGGTGAGGCACGTATGCCTGTATATGTGTGCAGAGAGTGCCTATATGAGGCATTTGTGTTCTGTGAGGTGTGTGGTGTGTGGAGAGCACCTATGTGAGACATGTGGGCCTGTGTGAGGCGTGTGTGATGTGCAGGGAGTGCGAGGGTGAGGCATGTGGGATGCAGAGAATGCCTGTGTGATGCTTGTGGGTCCATGTGAGGTGTGTGGACAGTGCCTGTGTGAGGAGTGTGTGCCAGCATGAGATGTGTGTAGTGTGCGGAGAGTGCCTGTGTGAGGCACGTGGGCCTGCGTGTGGTGTGCAGAGAGTGTCTGTAGGAGGCATGTGTGGCTGTGTGAGGCAAGTGTGGTGTGCATGGAGTGCCTGGGTGAACAGCGTGGATCCATGGGAGTGTGTGAGGGCAGTGTGTGTGGATGAATGGGGGAAACCCAGTGAGTCCTGCATCTCAGAGGGGGCTACCCACACCCCTCTTGCCCCACCCTGCCCCACCTTCCCATTACTCCTCCATTCCCACCCATCCTGTGGCCGGCGTCAGGACCCCTCTCAACCCCTGGGTTGGTTCTCACTCCCGGCCCACAGTCAGGGTGCCTGGACCAAAATCTCATTTGGCCCCTGCTGCCCAGCCCAGGGGTCCTCAGGGAGTTGGCAGAGGGGACCCTAACCCTACCCCCATCCCTCCCTGTCCTGGCCCTGCTAGAGCCAGACAAGGTGGGGGGTGGTAGGCCAGAGCCAGACAAGATGGGGGTGGTAGGGCTTCCAGCAGCCCTAAGCCAAACCAGCCCCCCATGGTTCCCCATCTCCCCAGCCTAGGGACCTCTAAGAGCAGCTCAGACTGGATCCTGATCCTCACTTGGAAGATGGGGAAACCAAGGGATATGAGGGAAGGGATTGTTTTAAGGGCCCCCCCACCAAACAGGTAGTACTTTTGAGCTGAGCTTGGGGCCCAGACATCCTGACTCTCAAGGCAGTATCCTCAGGAGCCCAGGTGTGAGTGTGTATGTGTGGGTGTGCATGTGCATGTGAACACACACATAGGTGCACTGGGGAAAGGAGGGAGGGACTTGAATTTCAGACACATCTTCCCCCACTTCAAAAGGGAGCTGGTCTAGGCAGTGGAGAGAGAGGGATGAGGAGGAGGGGCAGCTGCATGGGAGGGAGAGGATTTGGGGTGAGTTTGGGATCTGGAGACTAGTTCATAGCCTTTAAACTCTCTTCCCCGCCCCCCACAACAACCCCCTGGGAGAAAGAGCTGAGGGAAGTCAGTATCTGGTGCCCCTTCCTTGCGGCTCCTTCTCTCGCCCCGCTGCCCTGCTGCCCCGCTGACCAGCTGCCAGTCAGTCCCTCTCCCCAGGCCCCCTGCAAACAAATAGTCTGATCTTAATCATCAGATTCAGGCTCGGTGTTCAGTGGCTACCTCCTGGTGAGGGAAAGAGAGGCCGGGAATGGCTGAGAAACCCAGCCCAGCCTTGAGCTCAGAAATTCCCTAACCCTCAACCGGACCTGGATCCCCCTGGTTGGGACTCCACTAGAGAGAGATGCCGGAGTTGAGATGAGCCCATGTCGGTGCTTTCTCTGAGAGAAGCTGGGAGTCTTAGCCAAGGGCTGGGAGCCAAGGGGCGTCACCTGGGTAGGGGCTGTGAGTGATCGGGAAGCAGGGAGGAGTCTTTGCTGACAGCAGCCAGAGGAACGCCAGTGCCAGGAGAGAAACAGGCTGGGTGTTGGTGGTAGAAGGGACACCAAGGGGTAGCGGGGGCTTCCAGGGGTGCCAGGGACACTTACTCGGATAGCGGTAGTAGAAATCATTCTCTATGTCACTGGAGATGTTGTGCTGCCTCTTCTCTTCTTCCCAGTGTGAGTCGGCCTCAGGATTATAGCGCACGAATACCCCAAAGAGGATGACCATAGCAGCCTCCAGGAGGAAGCAGATGAGAGGCAGCCTCCAACGCAGGTTGGTATTCCAAGCCATCTCAGCACGGATCCCCCAGGGGAACGTCCCCCACACACCCAGGCACGTGCACTGCTGGGGGCAAGACCAGGGAGGAATGACCCAGGAGCTCTGGGTGCTGAGCGATGAGGAGAGATCTTATACAGCGGGGCTGGGGGCGGGGCCGGGGAGGGCGGGCATCAAGTTGCAGATGGGAGCAGGCTGTCAGGTTTCTGGATGGGGAGATTCCAGCAAGAGGCAGGAAATCCTCCAGAGTCTGAAGCCAGAGGATCTGGGTTCTAATCCCTGCTCTGCCACTTGCCCGCTGTGTGATCTTGGGCAACTCATTTCATTTATCTGAGCCTCAGTTTCCTCAGTTACAAAATGGGGATTTAAAACTTCTCTCTCCTCCTTCGTCTATGAGCTCCCTGTAGGACAGGGATGTGTCTTGACTGGATTAACTTGTATCTACTTCAGTGCTTAGAACAGTGTTCAACACATAAGTGCTTAACAAACACCGTTTTTAAAAAAGTGGGTCAGTAGAGTGGCTGGGGAGGGGGGCTGGGGGTAGTGTGGGCAGCAGTGGCCACTCGTTTTCCCGGATCTCCTCCTTAGCCAACAGCCAATGACAGTGTCCTCCTCCAGGTGGGCACCGAATGTACCATCCCACACCCCATGTCACTGTCATGACCGTGCCCAGTGCTGCCCTTCCTTCTTGCTCCTGCCAGAGACAACCAGCACTGAAAGAAGAGAGAAACAGTGTGGTCTAATGGATAGAGTCCAGCCCTGGGAGTCAGAAGGACCTAGGTTCTAATCCCGGCTCTGCCACTGGTCGGTTGTGTGACCTTGGGCGAGTCACTTCACTTCCTCTGTGCCTCAGTTACCTCATCTGTAAAATGGGGATTAATGCTGTGAGCCCCATTCTGTGTCCAAACTCATTAGTTTGTATCTCCCCCAGAGCTTAGAACAGAGCTTGACACAGAGTAAGTGATTAACAAATGCCATTATTATTATTATTATTATTATTACTGGAATAAGCCTGAATATCAGAGAGAGGGAGGGGACATGACAGATGGGGACAGACCCCAGGGTGGCAGAGATTGGCAGGGGCCACAGCTCAGCGGACAAGCTGTCCAGCACAGAACCGGACCACCAAACCAGATCAGGCAGGGCAGCCAGCTAGGACCCAGGAGGACCCCCAAACCAGGCCAGGATTTGGGGACTGGAGAGCCTGTACATATTCTGTCTTCAGCCTGGTCTGGCCAGTCCAAGGGATCCAGGCCTGGCTGTGGAGGAGTTTATTTCACTAGTGGAGGAGACTAGTTGGGAACAGAAGCTGGGAGAAAAGAGTTAAGGGATGTGGCGTTTCGGTGGGTTGGGGGCTTGGGGAAAGAGCACGGGCCTGGAAATCAGACCTGGGTTCTAATTCAGGTTCTGCCATTTGCCTGCTGTGTGACTTTGAGCAAGTAATTTGACCTTTCTAGGCCTCAGTTTCTTTATCTGTAAAACAGGGATCCAATGCCTGTTCTACCTCCTACTTGGACTGTGAACTCCATGTGAGGGAAGGAAGGAAGGATCTGCATATACTTTACCTACCCCAGTATTTAGCACAGTGCTTGGCACATAATTCAGTCCTTGACACATAGTACAGTGCTTGGTTTGGTTTAACATTTACCACTATTACTATTATTACTGTTGTTGTTTTTATCATTATCATTATTATTTATCATTATTGTTATTATCATCATTATCATAATCCTCATCATCATTACTATTAAGGAATAGAGAGGTTGCAGCTGCTGGAGCCCAGGCTCAGGGAATCTATAGGTTAGGTGAAACAACGGGGGCAGAGATGAAGGATCCACAGGGTTGTTGTATGTTGAAGATTAGGAGGAGTGGGAAGCAGTGTGGCCTAGTAGAGAGAACCCGGGCCTGGGAGTCAGAAGGACCTTGGTTCTAGTCCCAGCTCCGCCACTTGTCTGCTGTGTAACCTTGGGCAAGTCACTTAACTTCTCTGGGCTTGAGTTACCTCATCTGTAAAATGGGGATTGAGACTGTGAGCCCCATGTGGGACATGGACTGTGTCCAACCTGATTAGCTTGTATCTACCCCAGAGCTTAGAAGAGTGTCTGGCCCAAATTAAAAGCTCAATGAATAACGTAAATTTATTTTTTAACCTGATTAACTTCACTATGCTCCAGCATTTAGTGCAGTCCCTGGCACATAGTAAGCATTTAACAAATACCATAAAAAAGTGTGGGGTGCAGCGGTCCTTACCCTGAGGTTTGATGGTTCCCAGTGATGCAGCCACTTCCAGGCTTCAGTGGCTGTGCCTGGGGTCCTGCCTAAGACCCCCTGGGCAGGAGCAGCAAGGAGGGGAATGGCTGGGGAATGTTGGAGTGATAGGCGGGACAGGGAAGGGGGAGGGGAGAAGGCAAGAGGCTGGGGGAGGTCGGCGAGTGACATGAAACTCCTGTGGTTGTTCCCCAGGTCTCGACTAGAATCCTCAAATGAGCAGGGAACTCACCACTTCTGCGAGTGGCTAGATCTCACACCATCTCCTCCTCTCTCCCCTTTGGCACCTACTCCCCAAGTTTTGGCTGGGGGGAGAATGGGAGAGCCTATGGTTCCTCAACACTGGTTCCCCTCCTGGACAGGGTTGTGGAGCTGGAGGCAGGGTGGGGGTGAGTGGTGGAGGCTGCTTCTGCCCAGCCTGTCTGCCTGCCGGCTTTTTCCTTGAGGAGGACTGACCCCTGTCTGTGGTTGGCAGGGAGGAGAGCATGAGGGTGGGTGAGGGTGAATCTAAATCCTACTGGGAGTAGGTACCTTTTGGGCTTTCTTAGTGGCCAAGAAAGCCTGGGGCTCGGTCAGGCCGGAGACTCTTAGATGGCAGCAGGGAGAGAATGAAATCCCAGGATCTTTGAAACCATTAAATCTCTGGACAAAAAGGGAGGGAGGGTCCCAGAGACGGAGGGTCTCCGGGATCCGGGAAAACTCTGACTCAGTCAGTCATATTTATTGAGCGCTTATTGTGTGCAGTGCACTGTAGTAAGTGCTTAGAAGAGCTCAGTACAACTATATAACAGACACATTCCCTGTCCACAGCGAGCTTACAGTCTAGAGGGGGAAACAGACATTAATACAAATAACTAAATTATGGCTACAAGCATAAGTGCTGTGGGGCTGGGAGGGGGGTTGAATGAAGTGGGCAAGTCAGGGTGATGCAGAAGGGAGTTGAAGACCCAGTGGCCCTGTGGGTATCTCAAGCCCCTTTCCCAGGGCACAGGCAGAGGCTTGTGGGTACAGGGGTGACTAAAGCCCTTTCCTCTGGCCCCTGTGGTAGAATTTCCCCTCTCTATTCTGCCCAAATTTCCCCCAAGCCAGACTCCACCTTTTTACAGCCAAGTCTTTGAGCTTACAGTTCTTGGCTTCAGAACCGGGCTCCAGGGAGGACCTCACTGGGCAAACTCAAACTCAGCCAACCCCTTGGGATAAACCAAGGAAATCTCTTCTTCCTTTCTCTCTCCAGTTCTCTCCCCTCCCCTTCCTCCTCTTCCCTGCTCCCTCTTCTCCCCTCCCACCCAACTCTGGTAGGGTGGAGTCCCCACCCCTTGAATTTGCATGGCTAATTAAGAGTTCCTGGGAGCAGGTCCCTTCCTGCTTGTCCCCTGCCTTGAGTGAGCTCTATCATTGTTTCCCATCTGCACCCTGCAGAGTTTTACTGCAAGAAAGAGGAGAAGAAGGTGGAGGGGGTGGGGGGGGAGGTCAGGAGATATTTATTAAGTCCTTACTATGTGCAGAACACTATACATAATGAAAAAAATACACAGATGAATTTGAGACACAGTTCCTGGCCTTCAGTGGGTTCAACAATCTGAAAATAAGGGAGGGGAAACAGGTCAGATGACAGACGGGTAAGGAAGGATGAAAGGTTAAAAACACAAAAACAACAGTAAGGACAAAACATATAAAACAAAACGAAAAGGCACTGAGGCTGAGCACTGTGGCCCAGGTGAAAGAGCCTGGACCTAGGAGTCAGGAGACCTGGGCTCTGCCACTTGCCTGCTGTGTGACCTTGGGAAAATCATTTAACATCTCTGTGCCTCAATTTTCTCATCTGTTCATCTGCAAAATGGGGAAAAAATACCTGTACTCCTCCCCCTTAGACACAACCCCACGTTGGGCTTGGACTGTGTCTGAATCTGGCTGAAGTGCATCTTCTCCAGCATTTAGGAGATTAGAGAAGCAGTGTGGTCCAAACAGGCCTGCAAGTCAGAGAACCTGGTTTCTAATCTTGGCTCTGTCACCTTCCTGCTGTGTGACCTTGGACAAGTTACTTATATTTTCTCTGCCTCAGTTTACTCATCTGTAAAATAGGTATTCAATATCTGTTCTCCCTTCTACTTGGACTGTGAACCCCATATGGGACAGAGACTGCTTCCGATCTTATCATCTTGTATCTACCCTAGTGTTCAGTACAGTGGTTGGCAAAGATTAAGAGCTTAACAATTATTATTATCATTACAGTGCTTCTTAGCAGTAAGAGCTTAGCAAATACCACAGTTATTGGCGGAGCACAGTTTCGGGCTCCTCACAGCTCAGAGTGCCACAGTCACAGCCGCGGAGGCAGCCACGGCTTTCCTGACGGTCTGAAAGTTGAGGTGGCCTCATGCTGCCGACTGTTCCTCATCCTCCCAGCTGGAGAAGGAGCTGATGGGAGTCCCAGAGGGACGGGGGTGGGGCAGGATGGTCTGGACTTTTGGGAAATCCGAGCCAAAGAGAGAGCCGGAAGAGAAATTTCTAATGCAGAAGAGCAAAGGCAGTGGTCACACCGATATCTGTTCTTTCTAAGGGCATTTAGGACATCCATCTAGTCCGGCTTCCGGACAGAGCTGCCCTAGGGTAAAGCTTTTCCCCAGTCCTTAGATCATCAAGGATTGTCCACTGTCCCCATTCAGCCAGCGGACAGGGAAAGCCTCAAGAAAACTGTCTTTATCAATTCAGGGCAAGGAAGTCCTGCAGGGGCCCAAGCCCAGCCCATGGCTCTCTGGCCAGGCTGAGGAAGAGCAGACTGATCCCTTCTCTCTCGCGTTTCCCTGGGCCCAGGAAACCATAACTGTAGCCATGCACTGTACAAACTGTGCAAACACAGAAGCACCTGTGGGTTTGCTGGGACTCTAAGTCCCAACAGCACACAGAGACAACCACCCATGATCAGAGGCAATGGCTGTGCACTTGCTCGGCCCAGCCCTCATCTGGAAATAAGGGAGGGCTCTGTGGGGCATAGTCCTATCCTGACACAAAACCATGTCCTCTCACACCTGGAGTACCATGCAATTCTCATCACCCATCCGAGGATGGATAGAATGGAAGAAAGTGCAGAGGATAACCACGATGAACAAGGGGATGGAACAGCTTCCCTTTGAGGACTGACAGAAGGATTAGAACTATTCAGTCTGTCCAGTGCAGGCTGAGAGGGACAGGACTGGAATTTAGGAAATCAGAAAGCGTGTAGACAGTGGAAACACGGAATAACTGTTCATCCAAATCCCTAGGCACCAGGAAGAGGAGATGCCCACTGAAGCTTGGGGTTGGCAAATTCAGGACAAAGGGAGACACTTCCCACCCATTACATGTACTCTAACCACCTTCAAAGCCTTATTGAAGGCACATCTCCACCAAGAGGCCTTACCTGATTAAGCCCTCCCTTCCTTTACTCCCACTCCCTTTTGTGTCACCCTGACTGGCCCCCTTTATTAGTCCCCCTCCCAGCTCCACAGCACCTATGTACATATCTGTCAATTATTTATTTATATTAATATCTGTCTCCCCTCTAGACTGTAAGCTTGTTGTGGGCAGGGAATGTGTCTGTTTATAGTTATACTCTCCCAAGCACTTATTACAGTGCTCAACTCAATAAATTTGATTGACTACTGGTAAACATATGAGGTTTCCTTCCCCCGGGGACCCAAGCAGGCCAAGCATATCAGTTGCCATTGCATCAAATCAGAGTCAGCCCACACCTGGGACACTGTATGTGGTTCTTATGGTCGCATCTGGTGACACATCTTGTGACGGACATAGAGGAACTGGGGGTAGGACAGAGAAGAGCAACCAAGAGAGTCATGGAAGAGGAACCATGGCAAGATGTAGGATTTTCCATCTGGAAAGTTGCATGTAGACTGAGGGAAGACAAGACTGAAGTTTCCAAAACCACTAAGGCAAACACAAAACTGCTATTCTCCAAATCTCACAACACCGGAAAGACTGAAGGTGGCAGATTAGGAACAAAAAGAGGAAACACTTTTCTACAACTTCCATTGGAAGTTGTACAGCAGAAAATCTCAGCAGGTGCCAAAGGGGTTTGATGAGTGAAAGGGAAAAGTTAGGAGTTTAGGAGTAAAAACAGTAGCAACGATACTTAATCTGCTCCCACTGGGTGAAATACACTGTGCTAAGTGCTTGGGAAAGTTCAGTGAAGAAAGAGACACATTTCTTATTGACAGGGAGCTTGCACTCTAGATGGAGGTGACAGGTATAAAAATATTAACTAAACAGTAATCAGAATCAGTAATTGCATGCATAATCATGTTTACATAGGTACATGAGAACTGAGGATGGTTCTAGATAAATATGTTAGTTCTTGATGTGGCTGTTGGGTGTTGGATGATGCATCCTCCAACATGATGGGAGACGTCGAGGTGGGCAACTAGCATGCAGTTCCTCCAAATCTCCTGAGGCCCCTGTCAGAGAGAGAGAGCCCTGGGCTGGGAAACTGACAGCTGAACCTGGGTTGGCCTATCTCATGGGTTTATGGTCTTTGGCTAGGCTCTGGTTCTGCTGGCCTGAGTCCTGATATCTCACATGCCCCTGCTCCTCACCCTGACTCCATTTAATCCCTTTCTGCGCTTCGTCTCAAGGGACTCGGGGTGCTGTCTCAGCCTCCTCAGCCTCTCCCATCATCCTTCTGCCTTCTCAGGGACAGGGCAGGAGGCCAAGGCAAAGCCCAATTGAAATGCTTTAAATGCACAAAGTCTGCATGTTCTCTGTCTCTCTCTGCTCTCTAACCCTCTAGTTCCCAGCTGATTCAGGGACTCGCCCTGCCAGTGCTTTGGGGAAATACCCAACCCCCACAGAAACAGTTCTGCGGAGCACGTGAAGGAGTGCTGTGGGCATCTCAGTCCTCCTGCCCAGTGCTATTAACACCTGACTCCTTCCCTCAGTTGCCAGCTGATCCTGCCCCTACCCAAGCGGCAGTGAGGCTGGAGACTATTCTCTGGGAAGAAAGGGTCTGCCAGGGGCCAGGGGTTCCTTGCCGGGTGGAGACCCTCCTCTCTAGTTATGTGCCTGGCTGTACCTTTTTTCACCTCACCAACAGATCTAGAACACACTACCCATATGCCTCCTGTCTCATAGGACAGCCATACACTCACGCACACAAAACTGCACAGACACACACCCAGACAGACCCAGGCACACACCACAACATCCTTCCACAACTTGGCCCCTAGCACCTTTCACCCAGTGGGTCCCGGCGGGGCTCAGCAGACACGGACTCCCCTGGTGGCCCAATGATTTGGCTGCTTGCTGGCTGGCATCCTTCCTGGCTTCCAGCCAAACTGAGCAGGAAGCTTCCAATCCAGGGCATCCTCTCACTTGGCACGGAGGCTGTTGAGCTATTTCAGCAGGTCTGAGTCCCAGCTAGGGACAGAAACACCCTGAGGAGGAATCAGGGTGGGGTGAGGGCATGTGGAGAGTGTCCTATTGGCCAAAGGCCGTTTTCATCAGGCTGACCCACCACCCACCCATCAGTCCCTGGCTCAAGCGGAGTCCTGCCAACCCCGTGGTTCAACCAGACAAACCAAGTCAAGAGGCCAGAGGCCAAACAGAAACTCGGGTGTTTCCCTGCTGCAGTCCCCCACCCCTGAATCAATCCCCATCTGTCTCCAGCTCCCATCCAGCGGGTACCATTTCCTGGAATCAGGTGTCCAGGAAGGGTGGCAGGCAGACGCCTGCCCTCTGGAAGCTTATCCATTTCTTCCCCATTAGCCTGCAAGGGCTGTCTCCACCTTTTATGGCATGTTTTCAAGTACTGCAGATGAAGTAGTCAAGGCGGGAGAGGATAAGTGCTTGGATTAATGGGGTAGTTAGTAGAGGATTGCAAAAACAACTCAGGTGCATGAAACATCCCTTTCCCCTCAATCACTGGTGTCTGAACAGTGCCACCCCAAATGGCAAGAGGTCAGAAAGGTGCCCACTTGGCTACAGTTCTACGGATAAAGTGTGTAAGTGTGCAAGGAATTCTCTCTCGAAGACACTCACACTCATAGATCCAGTCTCATTGAAGATGGCGTTACCTTTTAACCAGAAGGCAACTCTTCCACAGTGCTCAGTGCACAGCTGGCATCCAGTACAGTGCTCTGCACACAGCAGTCACCCAGTACAGTGCACAGCACACAGTAGACACCCAATACTTTCAGATCTACCATAATATGCATTTTCATTATGCAATTTGGATCTGACACGTTAGAAGGATTAGGAAGCTTTGGTCTCACAATGTGTCAATCAGTCAATCAACAAATGGCATTTATTGAACTCTTACCGTGTGGAGAACACTCCACTAAGCACTTGGGAGAGTACAATATAACAGAGCTGGTAGACATGTTCACTGCACAAGGAGATTACAGTCTAGAGGGGGAGACAGGAAATAAAATAAATGATAGATATGTCCATAAGTGCTGTGGGGCTGAGGGTGGTGTGAATATCAAGTACTTAACAGGTACAGATTCAAGTGCAGAGGTTACACAGAGGGGAGAGGGAGTAGGGAAAATGAGAGCTTATTTGGGGAAGACCTCTTGGCAGAGATGGGATTTTAATAAGGTTTTGAAGGTGGGGAGAGCAGTGATCTGTTGGTTATAAAGGGGGAGGGTAAGTTCCAGGCCAGAGGGATGACATGGGTGAAGGGTCAGTGGTGAGAGATATGAGATGAAGGTACAGTGAGTAGGTTGACATTAGAGGATATAACTGTGCAGCCTGGGTTGTAGTAGGAGATCACTGACGTAAGGTAGGAGGGGGCAAGGTGATTGAGTGTTTTAAAGCTGATGGTAAGGAGTTTCTGTTGGATGGCGAGGGGATGGTGGATGGTGGATGTGTAGGTGCTTGAGGTGTGGGGAGATGTAAGGTGAATGTTTCTTCTAGAAAAATGATCTGGCAGCAGAGTGAAGAATTGACTGGAGTGAGGGGAGTAAGAGAGTTGGGAGTCCAGGGAGGAGGCAGATGCAGTAGTCGAGGCGGGATAGGATAAGCGCTTGGATGAATGGGATAGCAGTTTGGATGGGGAGGAGCAGGCAGATTTTAACAATGTCTCTAAGATAGAACAGGCAGGATTTTGTGACAGATTCAATATGTGGGTTGAATGAGACAGATGAGTCAAAGGTAATGTCAATAATAATAAGAATTGTGGTATTTGTTAAGCGCTTACTGTGTGCCAGACACTGTACTAAGCCCTGGAGGTGGTACAAGCAAATCGGGTTAGACACAGTCCATATCCCACACTGGGCTCACGGTCTCATTCCCCATTTGACAGATGAGTTAACTGAGGTACAGAGAAGTGAAATGACTTTCACAAGGTCGCACAGCAGACAAGTGGCCGAGCTGGGACGAGAAGCCAGTTCCTTCTGCCTCCTCTGCCCCTGGTCAAGGCTGTGGGCCTGTGAGACAGGGAGGATAGTGGTGTTGTTTACGGTTTGCTCCATTGCAACATGATTCCCAGTTGTGGTGCAAGAAGATTTAGTGTAGAACAAAAGGTTGTGTGCCCCACAGATCACAACCATCAAATCAGGATGCCGCTACACTTCCCAGCCTCTGTCTTGACTTAATTTATTGAGCTGAACAGTGTCTTATGTGACTTTTCTTTGTAAGCTCACTGAGGGCAGGAGCATTTCTACCATTTCTGTTGTATTATATTTTCCCTAGCATTTAGTAAAGTGCTCTGCACATAGTCGACACTTAAAAAATGCCATAAATTGATAGGCTGAAAGCTCATTTTGGGCAGGAAACGTATCTGTTAATTCTGTTGTTTTGTACTCTCACAAGCGCTTAGTACTATGTACTCTGCATATAGTAAGGACTCAATAAATACCAATGAATTAATTGATTGTTGCTACTTTAGAGAATTTCAGTGAAATACAGTGGACAAAATAATCATAATGTAGAAACTCACATAGAGAAATGTCAGTTATGGTGAGATCTTTGAACCAACTATTCCCCTAACCAGTCTTTCTCATTGAATCAGTAGTTTCTATGACACAATTTCCCCTTAATCATCAATGGTATTTATTGAGTACTTACTGTGGGCAGAGCTATGTGTTAAGTGTGCTTGGGAGAGTTCAGCGCAACAGAGTTGCTAGACCTGTTCTCCCTGTCCACAGCAAGCTTACAGTCTACAGGGGGAGACTGACATTAATAAAATAAAATGAGAGTCTTCAGCAACATAATCCCTGTTATAGGAGTCCCTGGGCAGTGCTGTTTACACAGTATGAGCCCAGTACAGTGGTCTGCATACAGTAGGAGCCTAGTATCATAATTTGCAAAGAGTAGGCCCTCAATACAGTGCTCTGCAATCAGTATATTAATTATGGTACTTGTTAAGTACTTACAATATGCCAAGCACTATAGTGAGCTCTGGGGAAGATAGCAGTTAGTCAGGTTAGATACAGTCTCTGTTCTACACAAAGCTGACAAAGTAGAAGGGAGTAGTCTATAATCCCCATTTTACAGATGAGGAAACAGAGGCCCAGAGAAGTTAAGTGACTTGCCCAAAGTCACAGAGCAGTCAAGTGGTAGAGCCAAGATAAGAACCCGGGTCCTGTGGCTCCCAGGCCCATGTTGTTTCCATTAGGCCACACTACTCGATTAAGATTGTGAGCCCCACGTGGGCCAACCTGACTACCTTGGATCTACCCCAGTGCTTAGAACAGTGCTTGGCACATAGTAAGGGCTTAACAAATATCATCATCATTATTATTATTATTACTTCTCCAGTGGTCTGCACATAGTAGAAGCCTAGTTCATTCATGCATTCATTTGTTCAATTGTATTTATTGAGTGCTTACAGTGTGCAGAGCACTTTACTAAGTGCTTGGGAGAGTACAGTATAACAATAAACAGACATATTCCTTGCCCACAAGCTTACAGTCTAGATGGGGAGACAGACATTAATATAAATAAATAAATTACTAGATATGTACATAAGTGCTGTGGGGCTGGGAGGGGGGGATGAACCAAGTGACCAAGTCAGGGCCATGCAGAAAGGAGTGGGAGAAGAGGAAAGGAAAGCCTCTTGGAAGAGAGGGCCTATCATGCTTTGTACAGAATAGGTCCTTATTACAATGCTTTACACACATTATGTGCTCCATTCAGTGCTTTGCATACAATAAGAGACTCTATCATGCTTTGCATGGAGGAGGCCCTCAATACTGTGTTCTGCATACAGTACGTGCTCAGTACAGCATGAGAAGCAGCATGGTCTAGTGAATAGACCATAGGCCTGGGATTTACAAGGCCCTGGGTTCTAATCCTGGATCTGCTGCTTGTCAGTTGTGTGACTGTGGACAAGTGACTTCACATCTCTGGACCTCAGTTACCTCCATCTGTAAAATGGGGTTTAGGACTGTGAGCCCCATGTGGGACAGGGACTGTGTCCAACCTGATATCTTGTATCTACCCCAGCATGTAGAACATTGCTTGACACATAGTAAGCGCTTAACAAATACCATCATTATTATATGTTATATTTTATAATATGATATATAATACAATATATTATAATAATGATGGTATTTGTTAGCCGCTTACTATGTGCAAAGTTATCATTACAGTGCTCTGCACACAGGAGGAGCTTGTATCATGGTTTACACGGAGGAGACCCTCAGTACAGCGCTGTGCACACAGTATGTGCTTAGAACGGTGGTCTGCACACAGAAGGCGCCAGAACTGGCCAGGACTTAACATGGGGGTGGGAGAGAGAGCACCAACCACCTCATCCATGGCCCAGCCCAGTTGTCTTTCTGCTGCCTGGTCCTAGGCCTGCCCCACCCCTGCAGCCCATGGCTGCCCACCAGGCAGGGAAAAGCAGCAGGAAAGGGGTGGTGATTTGGAGAGTATCACTCCTTGGGTTCCCAACATGCCTTGGCACAGCTTTCTTACCAGTCAGTCCTCTGATTCTAGGACAAACAACATTCCAGAAAATCCCGTTTCTCCACTCCCATCTTCAAGCCACTGACCTTCAGCAAACATTTCTCTGGAATGATGCCTCTTGGGGACGGAGATGATTATCCCGCAGGGGGAAAGTTAGAAGGGTAGGCAGGGGGGTTCTCAGCAACAAAGGGTAAAGCAGAACCTGGTTAATTGAATCCTGGTGGGTGGCAGGTGGCCCGTTGAGAACAAAACCATCTGGGAAGAAATTGACAGCCTCTTGAAAAGTGGGGTTCTAACAAGAGCTGGCAATTCTATGGTGTTCGTGACCAGGATTGTTTGCTTTCTTCGGACAGAGCTCATGGTGGACACAATATGCCCTGGAAGCCAGAGAGAGGACCAGAGTTTTCAGAGCCAAGTCCTACTATCCCATGGCCATGCCAAGTCCTACCCTGCCACATAGAGACTGGCATCCTTAGCAGTGATCTGCAGCAAGGGTGCAGATTGGACAAGCAGAGGATGTGGATTCATTATTAACAATAATAATAATAATGGTATTTGTTAAGCATTTACTATATGCAAGTGCTGTTCTAAGCACTGGAGTAGTTACAAGGTAAGCAGGTTGTCCCATGTGGGGCTCACAGTATTAATCCTCATTTTACAGATGAGATAACTGAGGCACAGAGAAGATAAGTGACTTGCCCAAGGTCACACCAAGCACTTAGTACAGTGCTGTGCACACAGTAAGAGCTCATCTAATACCACTGATGGATTGCTTGATAGATTGATTTTTTATGGTATTTTCTAAGCTCTTATTATATACCACATACTGTACTAAGGTCTGGGATAGATCAATCAATCAATCACTCACTTATATTTATTGATAGCTTACTGTGCACAGAACATTATACTAAGTGCTTTGGAAAGTACAGTTTAACAGAGTTGGTAAACATGTTCCTTGCCCACAGTGAGCTCACAGTCTATATCTAGAAGATACAAGATAATCAGGTTGGACACAGTCCCTGTCCTACACGAGGCTCTCGGTCTTACAAAAGAGATACCTGAAACACAGAGAAATGAAGTGACTTGCCCAAGGTCCTGCAGCCGATAAGTTCATTCATTCAATTCATTCAATAGTATTTATTGAGCGCTTACTATGTGCAGAGCACTGTACTAAGCGCTTGGAATGAACAAGTCGGCAACAGATAGAGACGGTCTCTGCCGTTTGACGGGCTTAAGGTCTAATCGGGGGAGACGGACAGACGAGAACAATGGCAATAAATAGAGTCAAGGGGAAGAACATTTCGTAAAAACAATGGCAACTAAATAGAATCGAGGCGATGTACATTTCATTAACAAAATAAATAGGGTAATGAAAATATATACAGTTGAGTGAAAGAGTACAGTGCTGAGGGGATGGGAAGGGAGAGGGGGAGGAGCAGAGGGAAATGGGGGAAAAGAGGGTTAAGCTGCGGAGAGGTGAAGGGGGGGTGGTAGAGGGAGTAGAGGGAGAAGAGGAGCTCAGTCTGGGAAGGCCTCTTGGAGGAGGTGAGTTTTAAGTAGGGTTTTGAAGAGGGGAAGGGAATCAGTTTGGCGGAGGTGAGGAGGGAGGGTATTCCAGGACCGCGGGAGGACGTGGCCCAGGGGTCGACGGCGGGATGGGTGAGACCGAGGAACGGTGAGGAGGTGGGCGGCAGAGGAGTGGAGCGTGCGGGGTGGGCGGTAGAAAGAGAGAAGGGAGGAGAGGTAGGAAGGGGCAAGGTGATGTAGAGCCTCGAAGCCTCGAGTGAGGAGTTTTTGTTTGGAGCGGAGGTTGATAGGCAACCACTGGAGTTGTTTAAGAAGGGGAGTGACATGCCCAGAGCGTTTCTGCAGGAAGATGAGCCGGGCAGCGGAGTGAAGAATAGACTGGAGCGGGGCGAGAGAGGAGGAAGGGAGGTCAGAGAGAAGGCTGACACAGTAGTCTAGCCGGAATATAACGAGAGCCCGTAGCAGTAAGGTAGCCGTTTGGGTGGAGAGGAAAGGGCAGATCTTGGCGATATTGTAAAGGTTGTGTAGCTGGGATTAGAACCCAGGTCCTTCTGACTCCCAGGCCCTTGCTCTTTCCACTAGGCCATGCTGCTTCTCTTTGATTGAATGATAGGGGCCGTGTTCTGGGAAGCTCTGCTGCCGAATCTGGTGGCCACCACCGTAGCCACTGGATAAGCCCTATTCATTCATTATTCATTCATTCATTCATTCATTTGATCGTATTTATTGAGCCCCTATGTGCAGAGCACTGTACTAAGCACTTGGAAAGTACAATTCAGCAATAGAGACAGTCCCTGCCCACTCCAGGCTTACAGTCTAGAAGGGGGGAGGCAGACCTCAAAACAAGTAAACAGGCATCAATATAAAGAAATAGAATTATAGATATATACATATATACATAAGGACTGTGGAGTGGGGCAGGGGGGAAGAGCAAAGGGAGCGAGTTGAGGTGATGTGGAAGGGAGGGGAAACTGAGAAAAAGGGGGGCTTGTGGTCTATCCTGGAGTCACCTCACCACCCCTTTTTCTCCCATTTCCCCTCTCCGAGTGTCCCATCACCATTCCATCCTGCCGGTCTCACCTTCAAAACATAGCCAAGATCCTCCCTTTCCTCTTCATCCAAACTGCTACCAGGTTAGTACAATCACTCATCCTATCCCAACTGGATTACTGCATCAGCCTCCTTTCTGACCTCCCAACTTCCTGCCTCTCCCCACTTCAGGCCATACTTCACTTCCCTGACTGGATTATCTTTCTAAAGAAACGTACAGGATGTGTCACCATCACCCCCCTCAAAAATCTCCAGTGGTTGTCTATCAACCTCCATATCAAACAAAAACTCCTCAATATTGTCTTTAAAGCTCTCCATCACCTTGCCCCTTCTTACCTCACCTCTCTTCTCTCCTACATTCCAGCCCACACACTCTGCTTCTCTGGTGCTAACCTTCTCACTGTGCCTCGATCTCGCCTGTCTCGCTGACAACCCCTGTCCACATTCTGCCTCTGGCCTGAAACACCCTCCCTCCTCAAATCCACCACTCTTCCCCTCCTACTGAAGGTGCACCTCCTCCAAGAAGCCTTCCCCGACCAAGTCCCCTTTTCCTCAGCTTCCCCTTCCTTCTGCATCACCTTATCTCTCTCCCTTCACTCTTTCTCCTCCACCACACAGTATTTATGTATATATATATATATATAATACATATATATATGTATATATGGCACTTGTCAGCTGTGTGACTGTGAGCATGTCACTTAACTTCTCTGTGCCTCAGTTACCTCATCTGTAAAATGGAGATTAAGACTGAGAGCCCCACGTGGGACAACCTGATTCCCCTGTGTTTACCCCAGTGCTTAGAACAGTGCTCTGCACATAGTAAGCGCTTAACAAATACCAACATTATTATATATCTGTAATTCTGTTTATTTATATTGATGCCTGTTTACTTATTTTTATGTCTGTCTACCCACCTCTAGACTGTAAGCCCATTGTCGGAAGGGATTGTCTCTCTTTATTGCTGATTGTACTTTCCAAGTGCTTAGTACAGTGCTCTGCACACAGTAAGCGCTCAATAAATATGATTGAATGAATGAATTAATCCCCACCTGCTTCAGCCCAAGCCCACAGTGCTTTATCCTGGGGGGAGTTCAGAAGAGCTCTCACCTACATGTCAGAGGATGGGACAGGTGGGAGATTGAGGCGGCCACCTCTGGCTGTTTTAACCTACGGACCACCTGCTCTCTTAAAGCACTTAATGTTCACTCCACCCTCAGCCTCACAGCACTTAAGCACGAAGTCATACTTTATTTTAATGCTTGTCTCGCCATCTAGACTGCAAGCTCCTTGTGGGCAGGGAACAGGTCTATTAACTCTGATGTAGTGTTCTCTCCCAAGTGCTTAGTACAATGCTCTGCACACAGTAAGTGCTTAATCAATCAATCCATGCTATTTAATAATAATAATAATAATAATACATACCCCAATTACCATTACTAATAATATTAATAAAAAAACCGTCAAATGATTGATTAATTGATTGATTGATCAAGGTACCCACAGCAGAGGTGTGATTCACATCATTGAAGCAGATTTTCTTCATGGGTTTGTCTGAGGCAGGAATGGGTGAATTGGCTGTCTGAGGGTCAAGGATGGTGGTATAATATGGCACCTCTTCTTCTAGTACCCCGGCGATCATCATATCCTCCTGATTGACACCCCTATTGCTGTCCCTTCAGCCTGTTGCTGCTCATGAGGTGGGGGTCCTCAAGGTAACTCCCAGCATCCAGGCAGGGGCAGGGCAGTGTTGGGGTAGGGCTGCCTTCCTTGGGACTGACACTCTAAGCCATCTACATTAACAGATCTGAGGAATTTCCTGATTTTTTTTCTTTCAAAACTGCTTTATCTCCATTTTGGGGAAACTTAGGCGGGGCCAGGGAGAAAGTTACAAAGACATTGAAAGGAGGGAAAATGGGAGAACTAGAATCACTTAACCCAGAGGTAGGATCTTCAGGAGAAAGATGGTGATCTTCTTGTTTTCATTTCTACAGCTGCTGCGAGGGAATCCACATGCCAAAATCCTGAGACATGGGATCACTGCTATGTGGGTTTTCCAGAGCAAAGTCACCAGAACTTTGGTCCCCTTCTGTGGATTCAGGAAGGAGGAAGGGAGACTGACTACTGCAACAGACACCTCACTCCCCTTCCTGCCTCCTGTCTCTCCCCACTCCTGTCCATACTTCATGCAGCTGCCTGGATCATTTTTCTTCAAAAGCGTTCAGTACATGTCTCCCCACTCTTCAAGAGCCTCCAGTGGTTGTCCATCCACCTCCACATCAAACAGAAACTCCTTACCAACGGTTTTAAAGCATTCAATCAGCTTGCTCCCTCAAAATTTACCTCACTGATCTGTTACTGCAGCCCAGCCCGTTCACTTTGCTCCTCTACTACCTACCTATTCACTGAATCTCAATCTCGTCTATCTCATCGCCGACTCTTTACCTGCATTCTGCCTCTGGCCTGGAACTCCCTCTCTCTTCATATCTCACAGATGATCACTCTCCCCACCTTAAAAACCTTATTAAAAATCATATCTCTTCCAAGCGGCCTTCACCGACTAAGCCCTCACTTCCCCTACCCCCTCTCTCTTCTGCATCACCCTTGCACTTGGATTGGTCCCCTTTATTCACCCCACCCTCAACCCTGCAGCCCTTATGTAGATTCCGTAATTTATTTTCATGTAAACTCCCCTATGGGTAGGGAACGTTTGTCAACTCTGTTATATTATACCTCCAAAGCACTTAGTACAATGCTCTGCATACAGTAAGCACTCAATAAATAGGATTTATTGATTGATTGGTTGATTTTCTCTATTCAGGTCACCACACTGGTGACTTTTCTAACAGCCTGCACTAAGGCACTCTGCTTTTCACTACTTAGCTGTGTTGACCTCTTGCCCCACCCCTATTCTGCCACGCCTCAACTCAGTCACTCGAGAACTCCAGACAGTTCTCCATCTTTTTTTTTTTGGTATTTAAGTGCTTACTATGTGCAAAACACTGTTCTAAGCGCTGGGGGGATACAGGGTGATCGGGTTGTCCCACGTGGGGCTCACAATCTCAATACCCATTTTACAGATTAGTTACCAAGGCGCAGAGAAGTTAAGTGACTTGCCCAAAGTCACACAGCTCCCGGTGGAGCCGGGATTAGAACCCATGACCTCTGACTCCCGAGCCCATGCTCTTTCCACTAAGCCATGCTGCTTCTCTCTAACCTCCCACTATCTGACCACAATCTACTAGCCTGCTGCCTGGCTCACACCTTCCACCCTCACCCCTGACAGTGCTCTGCACACAGTAAGAGCTCAATAAATACGACTGAATGAATGCCTGAGACCTCCAGACTTTGGATTCGCTGGCCAAGGCTATCACACCCATGATCAATTCCCTTCCCAATTTCCCTTCCCTTCCCTACATGAGAAGCAGCATGGTGTATTGGCTAGCGCATGGGCCTAGAAGTCGCAAGGTCAAGGGTTCTAATCCTGCCTCCACCAATGGTCTGCTGTGTGACTTTGGGTAAGTCATTTCACTTCCCTGGGCCTCAGTTACCTCATCTGTAAAATGGGAATTGTGACTATGAGCTCCACATGGGACAGGAACTGTGTCCAACCTGATTTGCTGTATCCACCCCAGCGTTTAGTACAGTGTCAGACACATAGTAAGTGCTTAAATACCATTATTATTATTATTATTATTATTATTATTCACTCTAAAGTCTAAGTCCTCAACTCTTCCTTGTCCACCAAACTCAGCTCCCACACCCGACCATCCTTCCATCGCTCTGGCATCACCAATCTCCAGTCCTGAGTATCCGCCATGGTCCTCTTCCTCCACTGTAGAACTATTGCTGCAGCATAGCCTAGTTGGAAAGTGCACGAGCCTGTGAGTCAGAGGATCTGGGTATTAATCTCAGCTCTGACACTTACCTAATCTGTGACCTTGGGTAAGTCATTTCACTTCTCTGGATTTGTTTCCTTCCTTGTAAAATAGGGATTTAATACCTGTTGTTCCTCCTACTTAGACTGTGAGCCCTATATGGGGCAGGGACTGTGTCTGACCTGATTATCCTGTATCTACCACAGTGCTTGGTACATAATAAGTGGTTTATTATTATTATTATTATTATTATTATGCAGCTGACTAAAGTATGGGCCGAGTTCAACTTCTTCAAAGTCATCCTCCCTTGCTCTAATTCTACTTCTACTCTCTCATCAACTCCCGTGCCCACAACCCACACCAATTATTCCAAACCTTTAATTCCCTCTGGAAGCCCACTACTTCCTAACCTCCAGTGATCTTGCCAACTATTTTGTCAGCAAAATGGAACTTCTAGTAATCCCTCCCTCACCTTCTCATCTCTCTACTTTCCCTTCCTCCTTTTTCTTCTCCTTCCTATTTATCTCTCAAGAGGAGATCTCTGGCCAGCTCTCTAAATCTACCCCATCCTCCTCCCTCATTTTCTCTCATCTTTTCAAAACCCTTGTTCCCATCTTGCTCCCCCATTTCTCCTTCTCAAATTCTTCTTTCCCCGCTGCCTTCAGGCATGCTCAGTTCTCTTTGATACTAAGTAAAACCTCCTCTGGATCTCAGAGCTCCCTCTATCCCTCTGTCTCCCTTTGCACTTTCAAGTCTTTATCCCCTTTACCCCACCAAAACGGCATTCTCCAAAGTCACACAGAGCACTGTACTAGGCACTTGGAAGAGGTCAATACAAAAGAGTTGGTAGACACATTCCCTTCCGGCAACCAGCCTAATCCTCCTCGATCTCCAAGCCACCTTCAAAATCTATGGACCACTGCCTTCTCCTTAGAAGGTTAGCAGATCTTGATTTTAATAATGTTGGTATTTGTTAAGCGCTTACTATGTGCAGAGCACTGTTCTAAGCACTGAGGTAGATACAGGGTAATCAGGTTGTCCCACGTGAGGTGCACAGTCTTAATCCCCATTTTACAGATGAGGTCACTGAGGCACCGAGAAGTGAAGTGTCTTGCCCACAGTCACACAGCTGACAAGTGGCAGAGCAGGAATTCGAACCCATGACCTCTGACTCCCAAGCCCGGACTCTTCCCGCTGAGCCACGCTGCTTCTCGACTCTGCACTGGGTTCCTTGTCTTTTTCCCTCTACACTCACTCTCTTGGATAACTCATCTGCTTAACATGGCTTCAGCTATCTCCATTAGGTGGATTAACTCACAAAATCACCTCTCCAGTACTGACCGCTCCTCGACTAACTTATCCAGGATCTCTTGATTCCAGAACCTCTCTACATCTCAAACTCAGTGTGTCCCAAACTGAACTTCTCATTTTTTCCCTAAATCCTTCTCTCCTCCCCATTTCCTTATTTCCTCTGACCACACCACCAGCCTCCCTGAGACTAAAACTCCCAACCTTAGTATTTTTCTCAACTCCTCACTGTCATTCTGCTCCCACATCTGGTCAGTTGGTAAAACCGACTGATTCTTTTTCTCAGTAACATCTCACAGAACATCCTCTTCCTCTACCTTCACATAGCCACCACCCTGGTTCCAGTAGTGGCCATATTATAATAAGACTACTACAATGGCCTTCTCACAGGCCTCCCTGCCTCCAGTCTCTTCCCCTTTTCATTTCATATTCCAGGCTTCTGGATCACCTTCTGCTGAGAAGCAGTGTGGCCTAGTATAAAGAGCCTAGGACTGTGAGTCAGAAGATTTGGGCTTTTATCCTGGATCCTCCACTTGTCTGCTGTGTGACCTTGACAAGTGACTTAACTTTGCTCAGCCTCAGTTTCCTCATCTGTAAAATGGGGATTCAATACCTGGGACTGTGAGCCTCATAGGGATGTGGACTGTATCCAGCTTGATTAACATATCCACCCCAACGCTTAGAGCAGTGTCTGATGCACGATAAGTGTAGTAGCCTGAAAGCTCACTGTGGGTAGGGAACGTTTCTGTTTTATTATTATATTGTTCTCTTCCAAGTGCTTAGTACAGTGTTCTGCACACAGTAAGAGCTCAATAAATACAAATAAGTGACTGACCGACTTAACAGATACCATAAAGAAGTATTTGTAAAGCACATTCTATGTGACAGGCACTGTGTTAAGCGTTAAGGTGGATACGAACTAATCAGGTGGGACACAGCCCTTGTCCCACATTGGGATCCCAGTCTTAATCTCCATTTTACAGTACCCTTAAATTTCCCAGCAGTCCAGCTGGGATCGGGAATTCTGATCCCTCTTTTCTAGCAGGATTAGAGAGAGGAAAGGGTGGTCTAGGGAAGCCAGGGAAGGTGGAGGCTGCTGTGGCCACCGAGACTTGTGGGAAGGATAGAGACTCAACAGCTTGCTCTGCACTAGAGAGCCTTCCTTGTCCAAGGCCCTGGCCGAACTGTGGTCAGATGGACTGCCTCCTCCTGGGGCATAATGGTCCCATCTGTCCTCCCCTGCTTCTTATGTGCCCTCAGGCACCCACTGGGACTCTATTTCTCAGCAGCCCACAAGGTGACCTGCCCTCACCCCATCCATTGCAGAGAAGCAGCATGGAGTAGTGGATAGAGCATGGTCCTGGGAGTTCTATTCCTGGCTCTGCCACTTGTCTGCTCTGTGACCTTGGGCATGCCACTTCACTTCTCTGTGCCTTAGTTTCCTCATCTATAATATGGAGATTGAGACTGGGAGCCCCATGTGGAACAGGGACTGTGTCCAACCCAATTTGCTTGAATCTATCCCAGAGCATAGTAGAGTGACTGGCATATAGTAAGCACTTAACAAAGACCACAGAGTGACAAGTAGCTTTCCTGAAGACAGGCGAGGTAAAGGCAGGGTTGGGTTCTACCCTCCTGAGGCTCAGTTAGGCCTACTTTCCTCCCCAATTTTAAAAAATCTTAATAACACAAATCATAACTGTCCCTATTATCACTAGAGGAGTGGATGCAATTCAGGATTGAAGGACTGGGAGCCTGAGACTGGGCTAGAGATACCACCTGGTTGCCCTCTTGATTGGACCAGAAGCACACGTGATTGACAGGTGTTTCCTAAGGGCAGCAGGCTGAGGAGACAGAACCGGGAGTGGGCAGGAAAACCTAGATGGCTACATGACCATAGCGCAGATATCAAAGAGGGAGTGGGGCTAGGCCAGGGTGGACAGTGTATTCAACTTGACTTATTGACTTGACACTTCATCCCTTGCTTGTGCTCTGCACACATTGACTGATGAATGGATGGATGGATTGCACAGCTCACAGCTAAAAGCCAGATATCATTTTTTATCAATTATGATTTTGTCCCCATGGCCCAGCTCCACCACCCAGCCCCTGCCCCAGCTTTTGCTTTCTCACTCCCAGCCCACCCTACCCCCAGGGAACACCTTTTTGTCACAGCTCACGACCTTTAGGGATCGCCTTTTTTTGATCTATGACTCTCGGCCACATTTTATCTTGTAGTATGGCCTAATGGAGACTGAAGACCTGAGTTCTAATCCTGACTCTACCACTTACCTGCTGTGTGCCCTTGAGCAAGTTACTTAACTTCCCTGTGCCTCAGTTTTGTCATCTGCAAAATCTGTGAAATTGACTTTAAAACACTCAATCACGTTGCCCCCCCCCATCTTATGTCACTGACTTCGTACTACAACTCAGTATGTTCACTTAGCTCCTCTAACCCCAACTTACTCACTGTACTTCGATCTTGTTTATCTCACCGTCGAACTCTCGAACATCACCTGCCTATTCCCTGGAACTTCTTCCCCATTCATATCTGAAAGATGACCACTCTCCTCACCTCCAAAGTCTTATTAAAAGCACATCTCCTTCAAGAGGGCTTCTCAGACTAAGCCCTCATTTCCCCTAATCCCGCTCCCTCTGTGTCACCCATTTTACTTGAATTTTTAGCCTTTATTCACTCCTCCCTCAGTCCCGCAGCATTTATGTATGTATCCATAATTGATTTACTGACATTAATGTCTGTCTCCTCCTCTAGAAGGTAAGCTCCTTGTGGGAAGGGAATGTGTCCATGGGCCAGGGAGTCAGAGGAGCTGGGTTCTAATCCTGGCTCCACTACTTGTCTAGTGTGTGACCTTGGGCAAGTCACTTAACTTATCTGTGCCTCTCTTCCCTCATCTGTAAAATGGGGTTTAAATATCTGTTCTCCCCGCTATTTAGATTGTAAGCCCCATCTGGGACCTGATTAATCTAAAGAAGTAGCTTGGCCTAGGGAAAGAGCCTGAGCTTGGGTGTTAAAGGAACTGGGTTTTTATCCCTACTCTGCCATTTGTCCACTGTGTGACCTTGGGCAAATCACTTAGCTTCTCTGTGACTTAGTTACCTCAGCTGTAAAATGGGGATTATTACTGTGAGCACTATCTGGGACAGTGACTGTATTCAACTTGACTATCTTTTATCTACCCCACTGCTTAGAACAGTGCCTGGTACATAATAAGTGCTTAACAAATACCATTAAAAAAACCCAAAACCTGTTACACTGTACTCTCCCAAGCCCTTAGAACAGAGCTTCGCACACAGTAAACTCTCAAAAAATTCTAATGATTGATTAACTGATTGATTAAAATGGGTATTGAATACCCTTTCTCCTTCCTACTTAGACTGTGAGCTCTGCGTGGGACAGGGTCTCTGTCCAAACTGGTGATCTTGTATCTCTCCCAGTGGGTAGCACAGTGTTTGGCATGCAGTAAGTATTTCACAAACACCACCATGATTATATCTTTGGTTGGCATCTCGCTGGTTCATGAGGCTTGGCCACCTCTGGGTTAACGAGAAGTGGCTTTGAGAATATAGGGCCCGTCTATGCTGCAAAATCTCCACTGAAGCTGGGGCCTCACATCCTGGTTGTCCCAGGCAGATCCGGCCCCTGATTAGAACACTGGCTTGGACAGACCAGGCAGACCCGGCCAGGGAGCTGAACCAGAGCAAGAAATGAAGGCAGGGGCGTTGGGGCGGAGAGAGCGGTGCCTGACCTGGGGGAGGGGACAGGGAAGGTCCGGGGGCTAGCTAGGCAGAAAGAGCCAGAACCCAGAAGGGGCAAGGTAGAAGCAACAGGAGTTGGAGCAGGTGCAGAGACAGATGCAGTGTGATTTAGTGGATAGAATATGGCCTGGGAATCCGATGGACCTGGGTTCTAATACGGGCTCTGCCACATGTCTTCTCTGTGACCTTGGGCAAGTCACTTAACTTCTCTGGGTCTCAGTTACTTCATCTATAAAATGGAGATTAAGACTGTGAGCCCCACAGGGACTGTGTCCAATCTGATTAAGTTGTACCTACCCCAGTGCTTAGGACAGTTCTTGGCGCATAGTAAGTGCTTAACAAGAGCCATAATAATAATGGTAATTATTATTATTATGGAAAGAGACACACAGAGAGAAAGTGTGTGTAAAACAGGCAGGTCTCCAGGGATTGAGGCAGCAAAAAGAGAGGAGAAAGAATTTTCCCACTGCCTCATATAGGGCAGGATTCCCAGAAGTTCCCTCCAGGGCTGGGGCAGGGTGAGAGGATAGGACCCTGGTTGCGGGGAGGTGGCAGATTGCACTTGGGGTTGGGGGGATGAGACCAAGCTGGTGGTGGGAGAGGGCAGGGATCCTGAAGGCCCAGAGTCCGGAGGAGAGTTGAAGCCCTGCGGGAATCCAGGCACTGTCAGAGGTGATCCAGGAGACGGCCAGACTGTAACCGGAGCTGCTGCTCCTCATTCCCATGCTGGGAGTGTCGGAAGACATGCAAACAGGGGCCTAGAAACCTCTTGTCAGAAAGCGGGAGGACCTACCGAGGCCCACGCCAGCCCCTGCTTTCAGGGTTTTCCCCTGGGTTATCCTCATCAGCTTCCCTGGCTGAAAAAGCCGAGAAGCAGCATAACCTAGTGGATAGAGCATGGACCTGGGAGACAGAGGACCTGGGCTCTAAACCCAGCTCCTCAACTTGTCTGCTGTGTGACCTTGGACAAGTCACTTACCTTCTCTGTGCCTCATTTACCTTATTGTGTAAAATGGAGATTAAGACTGTGAGCTCTAGGTGGGTCAGGGACTTTGTTCAACCTGATTGTTTTGTATTTATCTCAGCACTTAGAACAGTGTCTGACACATAGTAAGCACTAGACAAAATACCACAAAAAAAAGGCCATCAGGCTGGTACTTTGTTCCAGGCATGGCTGGGGCTTCAAAATACATTCATGGGTAGGACCTGGGTCCTCACAAGACCCCTGGAGCATCCTGGTTTGTGGGGGGTCTGCTTGGATTTGCATCCCCTTCCCGGAGCATTTGCCCAACTCAGGCCTCCTCCCCACCCAACTCACCGCCCTGCCCAAAAACCCGCTTTCTCAACCCTCTGATGCCTCTAATGGAACTGGGCATCTCGAAGAAGGAGGGGTCCTGCCCTGCCAACTGAAAAGTCAGAAGGGACTGGTGGAGGTGGTGGCGTAGGAGTAGGAGGAGGAGAAGAAGAAGGAGGAAGAGGAGGAGGGAAAAGAAGATGGAGGAGTAAAAGGAGCGGGAGTGAAGGCGAAGGAGGTGGAGGAGAAGAAAAGGAGAAGGAGTAAGGTGGTAGAGGATGGAGAAGAGAAGAGAAAAATGAGGAAGAACAAGATGGAAGAGGATGGAGGAGGAAAATCAGGAGGAGGAGAATCAGGAGGAGAAGTGGAAGAGGAGGAGGAGAAGGAGAAGGAAAGTCAAGAGAAGAAGGGGGAGGAAAATGAGGGGGAGATGGAGGTGGAGGAAGAGGAGGAGGAGGAGGATTCCCTAAACTGGGCCAACCAACCAAGGACACGTCTGCTTCTGCCTCTCCTTCTGCCTGGGTGGCGGCAAAGGAGGATGGTGGCTGGAGCTTAATGAGGCTGGGCTGGGGGCTGTCACCACTTCCACTCAATGCCAGAGGCAGACCTCCTTCTGCACACCCACACACCCACCCACCCAGCTCAGCCCAGGATGGTCCAGCTGAGCTGGGGCTTTGGCCAACACCATCACCACTTTCAGCACCTGGGTGGAAATGGCTCAAGCAACTGCCCAAATTCAGGCTATCCTGCTCTGCACCCCGAGACCAGTGCTACTTGTGTTGGGGTGAGGGAGAGAGAGCTCTCTCTTCCCACGTCTCTTTCCCTTCCCCCTCACCAATTTCCCTACTCCCTCTCCTTGCTTCCCACCTCTTGCCCCCTCCTCTCTGGCCCTCTCCCTTCTCTCTGCTCTCTCCACCTCTGGCCATTCCCTCTTAAAGGCCCTTCTCCCCATATCCTCGATTAAGTGACTAAACTGAGGAGAGGGAAACAGTGACTCTTCTTCATTAGCACTGCAAATAATAAAAACGGTAATTGTGATATTTGTTAAGGGCTTACTGTGTACCAAGCACTGTACCAAGTGCTGGAATAGATACAAGATAATTAGTCCCTGTTCCATATGGGAGTTCTCAGTCTAAGTAGGAGGGAGACCAGACAATGAATCTCCATTTTACAAATGAGGAAACGGAGGCACAGAGAAGCAAAGTGACTTTCCCAAGGTTACACAGCCGTCAAGAGGCAGCGCTGACTCAGGCCCACATCCTGGATTATATAGCATTTAATCACAGTGGCGGCTCTGAATGTAGTAGTCCTCCCTCCCTCCCCCTGGCCTTGGTCAGAGAGGAGTGAACTGCTCAACCCACTCCAGCCCTTATCCTGTCTCCTGTTCACTGCACCGTCACTGTCCCCACCCTGGTGACACCTGCTCTCTGCCACTCGCCGTCAGCCCCTCCCCCAGCCCCACCTGAAACATCTCCTTCTCCGTTCCGATGTAAAGTGCTTTATGCTCGGACACATTATGTTTTTGGTTTGTGGCTCTTTGGTTCATGAAGCGCTTATGTACTCACTTATACCTAACCTCAGCACTTATGTCTAAACGTTTATTCAGTTGAGTATTCAATGATTTATTTTGATTACTTTGTTATTAAGTCCTATTAATAAGTTAAGAAGTCTCCTCCAATAGAGCTTAAGTTCCTTGTGGGCAGGGAATGTGTCACTTGTTTGTTTTGTTCATCCCAAGTACATTGCACCTAAAGGATCCCAGATACTCCTTCTCCTCCTGCTCCTCCTCCTCCTCCCCCTTCTCTTCCTCCTCCTTTTCTTCCTACCCTCCCCCAACTCTTTCTCTTCCTTCTATCAATACTAATCCTTTTTCCTTCTCCACCTCAGCCTCCTCCTCTTCCTCCTATTGCTAATCCTATTTCTCCTTTTTCTTTTCTTCTCCTTCTCCCCTCCCCCTTCTTCCCCTCCCCTCTTTTCCCTCTTCTCCTCCTCCTACTTTCCCATCCTCCTCCCCCTCATCCTTCTCCTCCTCCTTGTCCTCCCCGCTCATCCTTTTTCTCCTTCTCCTCCGCCTCCTCTCCCTCACCCTTCTCCCCGTCCTTGTCTCCCCCTACCCTCCCCTTTCTCCTCCTCCTCCTGCTACCGCTACCATGAGGCTCACCTAGTTAGGCAGGACAGCTCTAACATTCCAGAATCTGTCCTGAATGCCCTTCAGCCACTTGGAGGGTTATATAAGAATAAAATGGGTGCTCTGGCAGTGTATGCTTCCTTCCCAATGAATTGGATTATCAATCAGTCAATAGTTTTTATTGAGCACTTACAGTCAGCAGAACACTACTAATGCTTGGGAGAGTACAGTGCAAGTACTGTCAGGGAAGACAGGGAGAGGGGCCATAGCAGCAGAAGCCCTGTTAGAAGCAGTGTGGCCTAGAGGACACAATACGGGCTTGGGAGTCAAAAGGACCTGGGTTCTAATCCCGGCTCTGCCATTTGTCTGCTGTGTGACCTTGGGCAAGTCACTCAACTTCTCTGCGCCTTAGTTGCCTCGTCTGTAAAATAGAGATTAAGACTGTGAGCACAATGTGGATAATGTCCAACCTGATTATTTTGTACCTACCCCGTCACTTAATAATGTTGGTATTTGTTAAGCGCTTACTATGTGCCGAGCACTGTTCTAAGCGCTGGGGGAGACACAGGGGAATCAGGTTGTCCCACGTGGGGCTCACAGTCTTCATCCCCATTTTACAGACGAGGGAACTGAGGCCCAGAGAAGTGAAGTGACTTGCCCACAGTCACACAGCTGACAAGTGGCAGAGCTGGGATTCGAACTCATGAGCCCTGACTCCAAAGCCCGTGCTCTTTCCACTGAGCCACGTCACTTAGTACTTAGTATGTCTGGCGCATAGCAAGTGCTTAACCAATACCATAAAAAAAGATCTGGACCTGCCCTCCGGGCCCAGGACAGACCAGTTTACATGGGACCAGGGATCCTGCCACCATCATTCTCCAGATAGAATGACAAATGCTGTCCTATAGGAACTGGCCCATCTTGGGCTATTGGATTGTCCTCCATCAAATGCTCAGTACATGCTCGGCATTCAATAAATACCGTTGATTGGTTGATTGATGTGTCTAAGGGGGCTTCTGGGTGGAAACCATGGAGGAGGAAGCTTGGTGGAGGAAGAAGCAGCGGTGGAGGAGGAGAAAGTGGAGGAAGAAGCCATGAGAGTTGCTCCTGCCTCAGTTGCCCCACATCCCATCTTGCTCCCTCTCTCTCCTCCCCAGCCTCCTTTTCTGGCTTTGCCCCCTTTCTGACCCAGCCCCCGTTCTCTGGAGTTCTCAATTCCTCCTGGATCTCCCTCTCCGGAACTTGGACCTCATTTCCAGCTCTGACTCAAGGCATCCCCTGTTTCCTCCTCCTCTCCCCTCCCTGCTGCACCCAACTAGATTCCTAGAAGGAATTGCAAACAGAGTTTAGTCCAGAAAAGAGAGTGTCTGGGGAGAAGAGGATGTGGGTATCAGAGAGGCAGGAGCATGGGCTGCTGGGACCTGGCAATGCCCACCCCCCGGCCCCCCCGTCTGTGCTCTAATGTCCCCCCCTCCACGGCCCCCTTTTCTACTCTAGACTGTAATCTCGTTACGGGCTGGGAAAGTATCTGCTAATCCTGTTGTATTATAGTCTCCCAAGCGCTTAGTACAGTACTCTGCACACAGAAAGCGCTCAATAAATACCACTGATTGATTCAAGGATTCCCATCCAGGAATGGGAACAGGGTTATTGCTTTCTACCCAGACCGATAGTCTCAGCTGGTTACACCCATCTGAGTTCCCACCTTATCACTGGGAGATCGGAATTTTCCTTGGCGGGCTCAGCACCTCCACACTCAAGGTCACCTCCTGCATGTCTGCCCCACCCCGCTCCTCCCCCACCCCGGCCAGGCCCTCCCCCACCCCGGCCGGGCCCTGCCCTGGTGGAAAAAAGCCTTTTAAAGGGCCAGTGTCACCCCGGGCTTCACAGCCCCGGTCACACCCATGGAAGATGGAGCAGGCCGAAACACACCTGCGAGGTGGGAGTTGTGGAATAGATAAAATGAAGCACTTCCTGTAGGCTTCTGAGGGTATCCTCCTTCAGGGCAGGAATCCTGGCTATCATCTCTATTGGACACTGCCCCAGAGTGCTTAGTACAGTGCTCTGCACACAGTACATGTCCAATAAATATCATTGATTTTTAGAAGACCTTTAAAAACATGAGTATGATCTGCTTTGGGATGAGGTGCAGGTGGGCAGGGGATTGGACTAGATGATCACTCTAATTCCTCCTTTTGGTCCAAGGATTCTGGGGATCCCAGGGTGTTTAACCCATTCTGGACTCTGGGAGGACACTGACACTTCACCCTTATGTAGAGTGGGTGCTGCTCCTCTCCTGGCTCGTTACACGCTCTCCTTTCCCATCCTGAAGCAGCCTCAAATGCTTCCCCAGATTAACATAACCCCTTCACTGTCCCCCATCATGTGTCTGAACTGTTGGCTGAATGAAAATGGGAGTGCACTGATGAGGAAGGCCAGGGAAGAGGCAACCGCTTCCACCTCCCTCTTTCCCCATGGTGTTCATCTAACCATCACTCCTCTCTTTAAAGAGCTTTTCTTGATGAACTGAAGGGAATTTTCTCCTGATCCCTGGCTTGTCTTCTCCCTCAGCCCATCAGCAATTCCAAAAAGGAATCAGACTATCATTCAGTTCAAACAAGTCCAAAGTCCAAACTAAACTCCAAAATAGCACAGGACTCCCACCTCATCCCTTCGCACCTTCCAAAAACACTGGCACCAACTCTAAAATGGGGATTAAGACTGTGAGCCCCATGTGGCTCATGGACTATGTCCAACCTGATTAGCTTGTATGTACCCCAGGGCTTAGTACAGTGCCTGGCACATAGTAAGAACTTAAAATAAATACCATTAACGAACAACTCTTCTGCCCTCCCTCATCACAATCTTTAACCAATTACTCTCTACGGGCTCCTTCTCATCTGCTTTCAAACACACTCATGAATCTCCTATCCTAAAAAACCCACTCTCAACCCCACTGCACCATCTAGCTATTGTCCCCATCTCTCTCTGCCTTCCAACATGCCCACGTCTCCCCAATTCTAAAAAAGCCCTCTCTCGACCCACTATCCCTTCCAGTTACCGCCCTATCTCCCTACTACCCTTCTTTTCCAAGATCCTAGAACGAGTCGTCTACACTCGCTGCTTACAATTCCTTAACTCCCATTCTCTCCTGGACCCCCTCCAATCTGGCTTCCGTCCCCTCCACTCTACCAAGGCTGCTCTCTCTAAGGTCACCCATGGCCTCCTTCTTGCTGAATCCAATGGCTCCTACTCTATTCTAATCCTCCTTGACCTCTCGGCTGCCTTTGACACTGTCAACCATCCCCTTCTCCTCCACACCTTATCTCACCTTGGCTTCACGGACTCCGTCCTCTCCTGGTTCTCCTCTTATCTCTCTGGCCGGTCATTCTCGTTCTCTTTCGCAGGCTCCTCCTCCCCCTCCCATTCTCTAACTGTTAGGGTTACCCAAGGGTCAGTTTTTGGCCCTCTTCTGTTCTCCATCTACACTCACTCCCTCGGTGCACTCATTTGCTCTCACGGCTTCAACTATCACCTCTATGCAGATGACACACAGATCTACATCTCTGCCCCTGTCCTCTCCACCTCCCTTCAGGCTCGTATCTCCTCCTGCCTCCAAGATGTCTCTGCCTGGATGTCTGCCCACCACCTAAAACTCAACATGAGCAAAACTTAGCTCCTCATCTTCCCTCCCAAGCCCTGTCCTCTCCCTGACTTCCCTATCACCGTGGATGGTACGACCATCCTTCCCATCTCTCAGGCCCGCAACCTCGGTGTCATCTTTGACTCGGCTCTCTCATTCACCCCACACATCCGATCTGTCACCAAAACCTGCCGGTCTCACCTTTATAATATAGCCAAGATCCGCCCTTTCCTCTCCACCCAAACGGCTATCTTACTGTTATGGGCTCTTGTAGTATCCCGCCTAGATTACTGTGTCAGCTTGCTCTCTGATCTCCCTTCCTCCTCTCTCTCCCCACTCCAGTCTATTCTTCACTCTGCTGCCTGGCTCATCTTCCTGCAGAAACACTCTGGGCATGTCACTCCTCTTCTTAAAAGCCTCCAGTGGTTATCTATCAACCTCCGTGCAAAACAAAATCTTCTCACTCTAGGCTTCAAGTCTCTCCATCACCTTGCCCCCTCCTACCTCTTCTCCCTTCTCTCTTTTCACTGCCCACCCCGCATGCTCCACTCCACTGCCGCTCACCTTCTCACCATGCCCTGTTCTCACCTATCCCGCCATGTCCTCCCGCGGTCCTGCAATACCCTCCCTCCTCACCTCCGCCAAACTCATTCTCTTCCCCTCTTCAAAACCCTACTTATAGCTCACCTCCTCCAAGAGGCCTTCCCAGACTGAGCTCCCCTTCTCCCTCTACTCCCTCTACTGCCCCCCTTCACCTCTCTGCAGCTAAACCCTCTTTTCCCCCCATTTCCCTCTGCTCCTCCCCTTCTCCCTTCCCATCCCCTCAGCACTGTACTCGTCTGCTCAACTGTATATATTTTCATTACCCTATTTATTTTGTTAATGAAATGTACGTTGCCTTAATTCTATTTATTGCTATTGCTCTTGTCTGTCCGTTCTCCCCCGATTAGACTGTAAGCCCGTCAAAGGGCAGGGACTGTCTCTGTTACCCATTTGTACATTCCAAGTGCTTAGTACAGTGCTCTGCACATAGTAAGCACTCAATAAATGCTATTGAATGAACGAATGAATGAATGAATGAATCATTGCTGTCTGAACTCCTCGAATGAGTTGCTTGCACCCACTGCCTCCACTTCCTCCTCCAATTCTCTCCTAGACCTTCTACAGTCCGGCTTTTGCCCCCTTCCTTCCACTGAAAATGCTCTCTCCAAAGGACATCAACAACCTCCTCTCACCAAATCTAACAGATTCTACATCATCATTATCCTTTTAGATCACTCAGCTGATTTTGACACAGACCCCTCCCCCTTACCACCTTTTGGAAACAGTATCTAATTTTGGCTTCTCTGACACACTTCTTTCCTGGTTCTCCTCTCTCTGGCCACTCCTTGGTCTCTTTCACTTTTTTTTTTTATGGTATTTGTTACACTCTATCCATGTGCCCCCCTCTCAGGGTCGCACCTGGAGAGTTTCCAGTACTCTACCAGTCTCCTCAGCTGCGGGAAGGAGAGTCAAGCAGAGGCCTAACTAGCTTGGGCAGTGGCTAGTGAGTGGAAGACAATCTGCTACAAGTCAAAACTCACCAATGCTGGGCAGCAGCACCATGAGAGAAGAGTTGAGGATGGAGACTCAAGTTTACTAAACGGAAGGCGCAATGGCAAACCACTTCCGTGTTTTTACCAAGAAAACTCTATGGATCCACTACCAGAACTATTACAGTTGGAGAGTGGGACATTCTGGGAGAGATGTGTCCGTGGTGTCGCTATGCGTCGGAAATGACTCGGCATGAGACAAATCTTGTGGCAGGCACTGTACTAAGTACTGCGGTAGATACCACATTAGACACAGTACCGGTTGGGGCTCACAGACTAAATTCCATTTTACAGATGAGGTAATTAAGTCACACAGAGAAGTTAAATGACTTGCCCAAGGTTACAAAGCAGATAAGTGGATAAGTGGCAGAGCTGGGATTAGAGCACAGGCCTTCTGACTCTCAGGCCTGTGCTCTATCCACTAGTCCTCACCACTCTTTCCCAATCACCCCCTAAATGAGATGGAGGGGAGTTCCTCAAGCCTCAAGTTCGGGTAACCCCCTATTTTCCATTTCCCATTGGGGAGTTCATCCTCTTTCAAGACTTCAACTATCATCTCTACAAGGATCTCCCAAATCTACCTCACTAGC
Organism: Ornithorhynchus anatinus; assembly: GCF_004115215.2. Lineage (NCBI taxonomy): Eukaryota > Metazoa > Chordata > Mammalia > Monotremata > Ornithorhynchidae > Ornithorhynchus > Ornithorhynchus anatinus. The sequence goes on from NC_041732.1 coordinate 22,091,256, forward strand.
CCTGATTCCTCACTGAACTTCTTATCTTCCCTTCCAAATCCTCTCCTTTTCCTAACTTTCCCTTCACCATTGATAGCATCACTATCCTCCCCTTCTCTCAAGCCCACAACCTCAGATTACCTATAATGCCTTTCTATCTTTCAGCCCCACCAAATCCTATTAGTTCTTTTTTCAAAGCATCTCCCGAATCGTCCCCTTTCTCTACATCCAAATTGCCACCAAGGAGGTCCAAGCACTTGTCATAGCCCATCTCGACTACTGCTCACAGACTCCCTGCCTCTAGTCTTTCAGTCTTTCCCTTCTCCAGGCCACATTTCATTCTGCTGCTAGAATAATTTTTTCTAAAAAATAAATCTGCACACATCCCCCCATTCCTCAAAAACCTCCAATGCTTGCCCAACCCTCTCCACATCTTGTAAAAACTCCTGACCATTGTCTTTAAAGAACTACTACTACTGCTACTAATAATAATGAATAATTATAGTATTTGTTAAGCACTTACTATGTGCCAAGCAATGTTCTAAGTGCTGGGGTAGATACAAGGTAATCAGGTTGTCCCATATGGGACTCACAGTCTTAATCCCCATTTTACAGATGAGGTAACTGAGACACAGAGAAGCAGACAAGTAGCAGATCCAGGATTAGAACCCGTGTCTCCTGACTCCCAAGCCCGTGCTCTTTTCACTAAGCCACACTGCTTCTCAACTCAACCATCTCTTTCCCTACTACTTATCCTCATTCCTCTCCCACTACAATCCAGTTCCCATGCTTTGCTCCTGTCAAGCCAAACTACTCATCTTTTTAATGGTATTTATTAAGAGCTTACTATGTGCGAGGCACTGTTCTAAGCACTGGGTTAGATACAAGATAATCAGGTTGGACAAAGTCCATGTCCTTCATGGGGCTCAAAGTCTTAATCTCCATTTTACAGATGAGACAACTGAGGCATAGAGAAGTGAAACGACCTGCCCAAGTGGCAGAGTCAGGATTAGAACCCAGGTCCTTCTGACTTCCAGGCCTGTGCTCGATCCACTAGGCATGCTGCTTCCATGTGCCTCATTCTTGACTCTCTCACTACCCATCTCTTTGTTCAGACCTCTCCTTCTGCCTGGAACTTCTTCTCCCTTCAAATCCAGCAGACCACAGCTCTTCCCATCTTTAAGCCCTTCTGAAATCACATATCCTCCAGGATGCCTTCCCTGATTAGTCTCTTCTCTGAGAAGCAGATGAGAGAATCAGGTTGGTCACAGTCCCTGTCCCATTTCCAAAAGCAGCGTCAGTAGAAGTAGCAGTCCTCTTCTAAGATGCCTTCAAGTCGTTTCCGATTCAGAGCGACCCTGTGGGTTTTTTTCTTCTGCAGAGTAAAAACTTAAGTCTCTCCCATTGTCTTTGATCAACATTTCGATCACTTGATCATCCATCTTCGACTCTTTCACATGCCGCTGCTTCCCAGCACTGGTGAATCAACTCTGATGCTTTGGCTTAGACCTTTCCATTATGGGTAACCCTAGTGAGAAAGTATCTGTCAGTGGTATAGTTATAAGCCTCATTAGCTTATGCAAACTCTCCTGCTAAGATAAGGTGTTGATTCATAGGAGAGAGCAATAGCAGCACCACTTCTCAAATCGGTATCAATATCAGTAACAGGACCATTTCCAGAATCAGTGTCATTATCAATAGCGGTAGAGTTTCCAGAAGCAGTGTCATGATCAGCACAGGACACCCTTCAAAGCCCTACTGAGAGCTCACCTCCTCCAGGAGGCCCTCCCAGACTGACCCCCCCTTTTCCTCTACTCCTCCTCCCCTTCCCATTGCCCCTACTCCCTCCCTCTGCTCTACCCCCTTCCCCTCCCCACAGCACTTGTGTATATTCGTACATATTTATTACTCTACTTATTTTATTAATGACGTGCATACATCTATAATTCTATTTAACTATTTTGATGGTATTGATGCCTGTCTATTTGTTCTGTGGTCTGTCTCCCCCTTCTAGACTGTGAGCCCATTGTAGGGTAGGGATTGCCTCTCTCTGTTGCCAAATTGTACTTTCCAAGCACTTAGTACAGTGCTCTGCACAGAGTTAGCGCTCAATAAATATGATTGAATGAATTAATTAATTAATGAATACCATTTCCAGAAGCAGTGTCGAGATCTGTCTCCATATCAGAACGAGTTTTAGTACCTGTAGCAGTAGCAGATCAGATTGAGGTCTGTTTCCCCCAGTTTAGACTGTGAGTTCGTTGTGGCCAGGGAATGACACTGTTTATTGCTGCAGGGTACTTACCCAAGTGCTTAGTACGTGCTCTTCACACAGCAAGTGCTAAATAAATATGATTGGATAAATGAATCAGAACTCTTACTTGGAGGGATAAAAGTTGTGAGTGCCTTAAGGGAAGGGATCACATCCTCTACTTCTGTCCTACTTTCCCGAATACTTTTCTTTAATCAGTGCTCAGGGACTGGGTAAATAATAGTAATTGATGATTGATTGATCGATTGATACAGAAGTGGAAGTTTGGCTCCCTGTCCTTGAAGAAGGAACAGTCCAGTGGGGGTGACAGAAGACATGAATTGACAAACTACAAGGTAGATAAGAATAAGTGAGTAGATATCAATAATAAACAGAGTGGCTAAATGAATCAATGAGTAAGCAGATATGTCCATGAGAGAGCTGGAGGCTGAAAGGCTGGAGCCTGATGGGAAGATGAAGGGTCAATCTGTCCTGTCCTTGGGTTCCCTTCACTCTTCCCAGTCCTGGCTGGGAGACTCCTGGGTCCTGACCCCTGGGGTTGGGGGCCTTCCAGGAAGGATGCACATTTGTTAAACTAAAGAATAACCAAAAGCAGGCAATACCTGCCGCCAAGTGAATTTGCATGTCTCCGAGGGCTCAGGACTTCATGGAAATCAGCCATCTGGACAGAAGAAAACACAGTGATCCCTGATTCTCCAAGCGGAGCCCCTAGAGAGGGTATCCCACCCACGTCCGGACTGGGGGTTCCTGACTCCAGATCACTGTGTCCTTGGGGAGAGGCCAGGGAAGGGAGGTGCTGATGCTCCTCCTTAGCCCTCTGCCTGCATTGAGCCATCCTGTCCTGCCCAAGCCTGCCACTCCCTGGTATTTTTCTGCACCCTGCTGCTCTGCTGGATGGCAGGGCAGAGTGGAGGGTTTCTACTCCCTGAGGCCTCTGGCACTGAAGGTAAAAACCCCATCCCGAATATAACTCCCAGGTCAGAGGCCTCCCTGGGGTTCTCCCAAGCTGTGGGAGCTTTCCCTTGGGTTTTAAGGACTTCTCTGCAGGCAGCAGGCAGGCATTAGTAGTCTCTTAGCGTGGAAGAAAAGGGGACCCCAAGGAGACAGGAAATGCGGATGAGACAATGGAGTTGGGAAGTGGAGATAGGGCAGGAAATTCTTGGAAGTCACCTGCAGGTCAGGGAAACAGGCAGGGGGGCTATCTCCCTTCCCTCTGCTGCCTTCACCCCAATCTTGGATCCCCCCACCTCCTCCCCATCATCACCATCAACAAGAACTGGATACAAATTGCTGTGCTAGGCACTGGGGTTACCCACAACAGCATAAACCCCCTCTTCCCCATCCAAACTGCTTCCACGCTGATCGAAAAACCTATCCTATCTTGCCGCCTGTCTCTTCCCACTCTAGACCATATTTCACTCTGCTGCTGGATCATTTTTCTAAAAAAGTTCAGCCCCTCTCTCCCCGTCCTCAAGACCCTCCTCATCAAATAGAAACTCCTAGTGGGCAGGCAATGGGTCTGTTTATTGTTATGTTGTACTCTCCCAAACACTTAGTAATGTTGGTATTTGTTAAGCGCTTACTATGTGCAGAGCACTGTTCTAAGCGTTAGGGTAGATACAGGGTGATCAGGTTGTCCCACGTGGGGCTCACAGTTTTAATCCCCATTTTACAGATGAGGTAACTGAGGCACAGAGAAGTGAAGTGACTTGCCCACAGTCACACAGCTGCCAAGTGGCAGAGCCAAATTCGAACCCATGACCTCTGACTCCCAAGCCAGTGCTCTTTCCACTGAGCCACACTGTTTCTCTACCAATGTGTAAACAGTGCACTGCACACAGTAAGCTCTCAATAAGTTTGATTCACTGACTGACTGACTTACCATTGGCTTTAAAGCCCTCAATCACCTTGCCCTCTCCTTTCTTACCTCACTGCAATGAGCCTGCTCACTTTATTCCTCTAGCGCCAGGTTGCTGACTATGTGATCCGATCTCATCTATCTAGCTGCTGACCCATTTCCTGGTTCCTCCCCCTAGCCTGGAACTCCCTCCCCCTACATATATGCCAGACCACCGCTTTTCCCACCCTCAAAACATTGTCAGGATCACTTCTCCTCCAAGAGGCCTTCCCGGATTAAATCCTCTTTTCCTCACCTCCCTCTTCTTTCTCTGTCTTCTGTGCACTTGAATCTTTGACCTTCAGGCATTTGATACTCACCCCATCCTCAACCCGACAGCACTTATGTACATATCAATATTATGTAGTATAAATTATTTATTTTTATCAATGTCTGACTCCTCTAGCCTATAAGCTCAATATGGGCGGGGATTGTGTTAACTAACTCTGTTGTATGGTATTCTCCTAAGTGCTTAGTACAGTTCACTGAACATAATAAGTGCTCAATAAATATCACTGATGATGATGATAAGATGAGATGCCTGCCCTGGAGGAGCTGAACTCCAAACCCCACCAAAGTGCTCCTTCTTAAAAGGAAAGAATGAAAACAACTCGGCCGATCATTTCCATCAGCAGAGCCCCTTTTCATTTCCCCAAAATGCTTTCACATCAGTGATCTCATTTTATTATCACAAAGTCCTAGTGAGGTCGGGAGTGGCGGGGGTTATTATCCCATTTTGCAGATAAGGAAACTGAGGCTCGGAGAGGTGCAACAACTTGCCCAAGGTCACCCAGCAGGCTATAAGCTGAGCCGAAACTAGAGTTCAGGCCTCCTGACTCCCACACCTTGGCTCTTCCCGGGATGGCAGAAGCCAAAATGGTTCAGGGAAAATCTAGGAAGGTAAAGAGGCTTAACTGGGGCAGGAATGGGAAAAATGATGATGTGGGGAGGGGAAGAGGGAAGAGTCTTCCAGGTGTGGAAGGCCGGTTGGAGAAAAGCTCAGGTGTGGGAAAGGAAGTGTCAAATGTGGATAATGGGAAGCAGGTTTGCCTGGCTGAAGTAGAGGGTGTGGGTAGGAGTGGGGAGAGAGAGGGCAGGTAGAGAGGGAGGGCGAGGTGGCTGAGAGCCTTTAAGCCTATGGATAAGAGCTTGTGCTTAATCCAGGAAGTGATGAGAGGTTTTGGAGGAAGGGTGAGGATAAGACTCTTTATCCCTAAGAGGCAACTTTCTGTCTCTGCCTGTACTCCACATGTGTAGGCAGAGAAGGTAGCCAAAGGATGGGGAGGACAGGAGCAGGGGGAGAAAGACAGACCAGCCTGGAGTAGAGCAGGGCAGGGCATGGGGCTGGTGTAGGCTCATAGCTTCCCTCTTGCCGGAACTCCCTCCCCCTTCATAACCAAAAGACTATCCATTCTCCATTCATTCAATAGTATTTATTAAGCGCTTACTATGTGCAGAGCACTGTACTAAGCGCTTGGGATGAACAAGTCGGCAACAGATAGAGACAGTCCCTGCAGTTTGACGGGCTTACAGTCTAATCGAAATAATGTCGGTATTTGTTAAGCGCTTACTAGGTGCCGAGCACTCTTCTAAGCGCTGGGGGAGAAATGGGGTGAGCAGGTTGTCCCACGTGGGGCTCACACACTTTTAATCCCTGTTTTACAGATGAGGGAACTGAGGCACAGAGAAGTGAAGTGACATGCCCACAGTCACACAGCTGACAAGTGGCAGAGCCGGGAGTCGAACTCATGACCTCTGACTCCGAAGCCCAGGCTCTTTCCACTGAGCCATGCTGCTTACTACTAGCCATGCTCCCCATTTTCAAAGCTCTACTAAAATCACACCTCCTCCAGGAACCCTTCCCTGAATACCCTTTCTTCTCCCCACCCATCCATCCCACTAAATCACTTATGCACTTTAGTCTATATCTCTAAGTACTCACTCCACCTCCCCCCGATAGCATGTATGTACTTCAGTCAATCAATCAATGTATTTACTGAGGACTTACTGTGTGCAGAGCATGGTACTAAGCACTTAGGAGAGTACAACAGTGTTGTTAAACACATTCCCTGCCTACAAGGAGCTCAGTTGGCTGCTTCCCATACCTGTAACTAATTTTAATGTCCTAACTGTTACTATGCTGATTGAAGCACTTATTCATATCTCAATTTGACTACTGCACTAACCTCCTCACTGACCACCCTGCCTCCCTCTCCCCCACCCTCTCCACCCTATATTTGGTTCTGCTGTCCGAATCATTTTTCTTAAAAAAGTTCAGTCCATGTTTTCCCATGCCTCCAGAAGCTCCAGTGGTTGCCCATCCACCTCTGCATCAGACAGAAACACCTTACCGTAGACTTTAAAGCACTCAATCACTGTGCCCCCTCCTATCTCACCTCGCTGATAATAACGATAATAATAATGGTATTTGTTATGCGCTTACTATGTGTTAAGCATTCTTCTAAGAGCTGGGGGTGATACAAACTAGTCAGGTTGGACACAGTCCCTGTCCCACATGGAGCTCACAGTGTTAATACTCATTTTACAGATGAGGTAAATGAGATACAGAGAAGTCAACTGACTTGTCCAAGGTCACATGTGAGAGCAGGGAGGGAAGATTGGGTGTTCGGGTCCCAGAAAGCCACAATCTGAGGTGAAATGGAGAGTGTGAAGTGGGCAACGGACAGGTAAGGTGGGAGCCAACTGGTTTTCAGAAGACTTTGAAGGTCCCTGGGTGATAAAATCATTAGCAGCAGCATTTATCCAGTGCCGTCTATGTGCAGAGCATCCAATGTTTGGCCACTTAAGGATTAGTCTTACCACAACCCAGCCCTCACACTTTGCTCCTCTAATGCCAACCTACTCACTTCAGTACTTCAGTCTCTTCTCGCTGCTCACCAACCCCTTGCCCACATCCCTCCCGGCCTGTAACTTCCTCCCTTTTCAAAACTGACAGACCACCACTCTCCCCACCTTCAAAGCCTTATTAAAATCACATCTCCTCCAAGAAATTTTCTGGACTAAGCCCTCATTTCCCCTGCTCTCTTCTGTATCTCCTATTCTCTTGGATCTGTACCCTTTAAATATCTGATATGCATTTTACTTTCAGCCCCATAGCTCTTATTCTTTTATAGTATTTTTTAATGGCATTTGTTAAGTGTTTACTATGTGCCTGGCACTGTACTAAGCTCTGGGGTAAATACACAATATAGAGTGGCCTACTAGACAGCACAGGCCTGGGAATCAGAAGGCCCTGGGTTTTAATCCTGGCTCTGTCACTTGTCTGCTGTGTGACCTGGTGAAAGACACTCCACTTCTCTGTGCCTCAGTTACCTCCTCTGTAAAATGGAGATCAGTACTGTGAACCCCATGTGGGATATGGGCTGTCACCCTGATTATTCTCTATCTATGCCAGTGCTTAGTACAGTGCCTGGCACAAAGGTGTATTTATTTTAATGGCTGTCTCACCTTCTAGATTGTAAGCTGCTTGTGAGCAGGGAACGTCTCTCCAACTCTCTTATATGCTACTCTTCCAAGTACTAAGTACAGTGCTCTGTTCACAGTAAGTGTTCAATAAATACCATTTATTGCTTCAAAATAAGGGTAAGTCGTCAGGGAACCTATTTCTCCTCTTCCTCTTCCCTGACATTCTACCTTCGCTCTTCACTGCTAGGGCTTTGGATCCCACTTTTGGCTTCACTGCCCTGCCCTGTCTCGCCACACTCTCCCACTCCCCACTATTGGTTCCCGGAAGGATTATCGTGAATCAATCCCTTCAACTGGGTGAGGTGCCATTGGAGAAGGGTGCCCAGGGATGCCTGTAATCCAATCCAATTATGGTGTGCTGGGAAATAGAGCCAGAGCTAGAGATGTCCGCTTCTGGTGTCAGAGGGAGAAGGTTTGGAGGGGAATGAGAGAGTGAAGGGAACAGGAGGGACCCAAACGTGCTCAGAGGAGGATGGGGAGAGGGAGAAGCGGGGAGGTGGGGGAGCAGAGAGAGAAAGGGGCAAGCAGAGTGACAGGAACCCCAGGGAGTGAAGAAAACAAAAATCTCATTAATTTATCCTGGTCTCAGCTGGTCTGTTCTGTTTTTGAAGCCCTTTCGAGGAGCAGCCTCTGCAGTCACAGATTGCAATGTTTGACTCCCCAGCGGCAAACAACGTTTCTGGACTGAGTGCCAAAAAAATCCCATAAAACCACTATAGATCTTGGAGTGCCAATCTCTGGGGGAGGGGAGGAATGCAAGAGTGGATTCCAGGATCTCCTTTCTGTCCAAAACCACAATGCTCCCTCAGGGCTGCGATTCTGGGTTCTGTGGCTCTTTCCTGTCCCAGTTGGTTCAGTGGGTACTTAATAATGTTGGTATTTGTTAAGCGCTTACTATGTGCAAAGCACTGTTCTAAGCGCTGGGGTAGATACAGGGTAATCAGGTTGTCCCACTAGAGGCTCACAGATAATCCCCATTTTACAGATGAGGTAACTGAGGCCCAGAGAAGTGAAGTGACTTGCCCACAGTCGCACAGCAGACAAGTGGCAGAGCAGAGAATCGAACCCATGACTTCTGACTCCGAAGCCCGGGCTCTTTCCACTGAGCCATGGTACTTGCATCCCCACCTCATTCATTCATTCAATCATATTTATTGAGTGCTTAATGTGTGCAGAGCACTGTATTAAGCACTTGGGAGAATACAACATAACAGTGAACAGACACATTCCCAGCCCATAATGAGTTCATTCAGAATAGTCTTATTTGGGATTTTTAGAGGGTCAGAGAGTGCCCCTGAAGGCTGGATTTGCTTAGGGAATGATCCTGAGGTTGGCTGAGTCACGTCTGGAACCCCATCTGGAACAGGAGTGAGCTCACCACCCCTCTGAGGTAACCCTACTCACCCCTTCTTTTTCTAATAGGGGACCCCCCCCCACCGCACCCCAACCCACCCCAACTCCCCTCCTGATCCTTATTACAAAGTAAGTCTCTGTCCCTCATCTCTCGTCTGCCTCTCTGCCAGTCTGTCTCTAGGGAAGCAGTGTGGCCTAGTGCATAGACCTTGGGCAGGTCACTTTATTTTTGTCTGCATCAGATACCTCATTGGAAAATTGGGGATTGAAACTGAACCCCACAGGGGACAGGGACCGTGCAGCCCAATTTGCTTGTATCCACCCTAGATCTTAATACAGTGCCTGGTTCATAGTAAGTGCTTAACAAATGCCATTATTATTATTATTATTATTAGGGAACTGAGGCAAGAGAAATGAAGTGATGTGCCCAAATTCACTCAGCAGATAAGTGGAGGAGCTGGAATTAGAACTCATGTTCTCTGACTCTCAGGCCTGGGCTATAATAATAATAATAATGGCATTTTTTAAGTGCTTACTATGTGTTAAGCTATCCCCAGCCTCATGGAACTCACAGTCTTAATCTCTATTTTACAAATGAGGTAACTGAGACACAAAGAAGTGAAGTGACTTGCCCATGGTCACACAGCAGACAAGTGGAGGAGCCGGGTTTAGAACCTGGTTCTTCTGACTCCCAGGCCCATGCTCTAAACACTAGGCCAGCACAGTGCCCGACCCAGTGTGTGGGTGCAAGATGTAAGCCATGTAGCAAAGTGCATGACCCCCAGTGGGTGAGAGATTTAAGGCACATTGACCCATGCTGGATTGCCAGTCTGGGTTCTACAGGGATGTGGAGAGACAATAAATCATTCAAAACCCCACAGAGAGGCTCGCCCATGGCTGCACCGCCTTCCTTTGGGTGGCAGCAGGGTGAGGTGACAAGGCTTGAGGGTGGCACCCTGTCTGTCAATCAAATGGTCATGCTTACATCTGGGTCCTTGGATGAGGCTTGGAGGGTGGGAATGGTTGTAAGATCGGGAAATGATTTATTTATATTAGTGTCTGTCTGTCCCTCTGGAATGTAAGCTCGTTGTGGGCAGGGATCATCCCCATCAACTCTGTTGTACCGTACTCACCTCAACGTTACTGCACACAGTAAGCACTCAGTAAATACCAGTGATTGATTGTAGGAGACCACAAACATGAATCTTGTCTCTATATGACAATCTACTACCATGAGGATGGCTCTTTAGACTGTAAACTCCTGTGGACAGGGAAAGTATCTACCAACTCTGTTGCACTGTACTTTCCCAAGTGTTTAGTATAGTGTTCTGTATACAGTAAGTGCTCAATAAATACCATTGGTTGATTAATGAAAAATAACTCTGCTGGAAAAATCCTCTCATTCAGACAATTGATGATATTTATTGAGCATTCGCTGCATGCACAGCACTGTTCTAAGCACTTGGGCAGCTCCAAGCAGATATAACCATTGCCTGGCTCCCAGTCTGTTCTTTTTGGGGAGGACTAGAAAAAGAGAATCCCCCACCCCATCCCATCCGATCCAGCCAGTCCCAGCTCTAGGTGAAACCAACTGACCTTTCCAAAGAGAAAACACAGAGCAGGAGAAACCCAGATGAGCTCAACCAACCGGCACGTCCCACCCCAAACAAAAACATATTTCCTGAGACAACAGGAGGGAGAAGGAATAACATTTGGGTGCTGTTAAACCATTTATCACTCTCGACCAGGGGGGTGGTGCTCCAGGCTGGGGAGAGTGAGGAGGCATCAGGGCCACCAGATCTCAGGGAACAGAAGGCCAAGGTGGACGGCCGCAGCTAGCCGGGCCAGACCTGGATTTTGGTTGGCTGACCCAAGTGATTACTAAAAAATGTGCCATTATCCCAAATTGGGACTTTTCTGGCAAAACTCCTAAATCAAACAGTAGTATTTTTGAGCTCTTACTCTGTGCTAAGCACCGTAATAATAATAACTGTGGTATTGGTTAAGCGCCTACTGTGTGCCAAGCACTGTACTAAGTGCTGGGATAGAGACAAGATCATCAAGTCCCACAGGGGCTCACAGTCAAAGGAGGAGGGAAAAAGGGTATTAAATCACAATTTTGCAGATGAGAACCAAGCCACAGAGAAGTGAAGTGACTTGCTCTACGTCACACAACAGGCTAGTGGCAGAGTCAGAATTAGAACCCAAGTCCTCTTGACTTCCAAGTCCGTGCTTTTCCCACTAGGCCATGCTACTTCTATAAGTACTAAACACTGTACTAAGTACTAAACACAGTACTAAGTACTAAGCACTAAACACTGTACTAAGTACTAAGCACCGTACTAAGTGCTTGGGAATGTACATTTGAGTTAGTAGATGCAATCCCTGACCACAGAGAGTTTGCACACTAGCAGGGAAGAGAGACACAATTTAAAGATCTGTATGTATGTGTTGCCAGTGGGAGTACCTAAGTGTTTAAGGATTGACTACTGTAGTGTGTAGGTGACAGAAAAATTGTAATATTTGTTAAAGTGCTTACTACATAGTGAACACTGTAGTAAGTGCTAGGGTAGATACAAGATAACCAGGTCCCATCTGGGGCTCACAATCTAACTATTCATTCTTTCATTCAATAGTATTTATTGAGCGCTCACTCTGTGCTGTACTAAGCATTTGGAAAGTACAATTCAGCAACAGATAGAGACAATCCCTGCCCCACAACGGGCTCACAGTTTAGAAGGGAGCAGGGATTACAGGTTTTGAATCTAGATTTTACGGATGAGGGCCCTGAGGACCAAAGAGATGAAGTGACTTGCCCAAGGTCACACAATAGGCAGGTGGTGGAGCTGGAATTAGAACCCGATCCCTCTGATTCTCAGGTGCATGCTCTTTCCAGTAGGCCAGAGGTGCCAAAGTAGCAGTAGGGCGTGGAGAAATGGAGTTAAATAAGGAAGGTCTCTTGGAGGAAGTAATTTTAGAAGTGCTTGGAAATGGTGAGAGTAGGGGCCTACTGGATGTTCAATCTACCTTGTTCAATGTACCTTCCACCAAATCCTCTTGTTCACTTGAAATGCTTGGACATCTTTGTCTGGGTTGAAGCATGTTCAGTATGTGGCCAGCACAGGTTCCCAGACATTTTGGGATTGGTATGTGGGAATCCTGGGGAATTTCAGTAGAAGTCTGCTAGACTGTGAGCTCCTTGAGAGCAGGTATCATGTCTACCTATTGTATTACACTCTCCGAGTTCTTAGTATAGTGCTCTGCACAGAGTAAGCACTCAATAAATACCATTACTGATTGAATGATAGGAAAAGCAGTAAGATTCATTGAGCATCCACTGGGGATTATATCAAACTTCCTCCCTTCCCTCATTCAAGTCCACCAAGAAGGAAGGGGGAAATGGGGAAGATACAGACAGTAACCTGAGGTTCCAATATCCAATGCAAAAATATGTTCCTCTAATACAGAGGCAACTTCAGATGCAATGATTGAACATCCAGGAAAGTAACTATGGAAATGGTGCTACTAAGCAGATCATCAGGTGGATTGGAAAACAGGTCTGATCCAGTAATGGTATCCAGAGGAAGAGCATTTCGTCCAATCCTTTTCCAACCCCACGATCGGATCATATCGACCTCATTTTAATTTTTTTAATAGCATTTGTTAATTGCTTACTATAGGTCAGGAACTCTAGGTTGATACTACTGGGTAGATAAAAGATAGGGGACAGTTCCTGTCCCATAAAGGGCTCACATTCTTAATTCCCATTTCACAGAAGTGGTAACTGAGGCACAAAGAAGTTAAGTTAGTTGCCCAAGGTCACACAGCAGACAAGTGGCAGAGCAGGGATTAGAACCCAGGTCCTCTGATTTCCAGACCTGCATTCTTTCCAATAAGCCACACTGCTTCTCTTACTGACATCTAAACTGTAAGCTTGTTGAGGGCAGGGAACATGTCTACCGACTCTGTTGTACTGAACTCTCCCAGGCACTTAGTATAGTGCTCTGCATACAGTAAGTGCTCAATAAATGCCATTGATCAATATAGGGCAACTGCTCCAGATTCCAATTTCAATCTCAAAGCACCTTAGGGGTGCTTATGGGACACCAGAGGGAGACAGATTTCAAATTCCAAAGTGGTAGTTTGAATGGGGAGTCTTGAAAAGATCGTTTTGCTCTTTTGCACTAGGAGTAGTTGTTAATTAAGCTTCAATATATTAAAGTGTAGATTTCTTGGAAGGGAGAATGGACTCCGGTTCATAGAAATCAGGAACCAAGATGGACCGGGAAGCAGAGACACACATAGGGATATCCCAAGGAACTGATTCCAGGCAAGAGTGGCAAAGCACCATCATACTGCATCTCTTGATGGCAATTCCCTCTCAAGGAGGAAGCCCAGCTAGGGGCAGTGACCAGTTGGTGAAAAACAAGCCAGGCTGCCTAGAGCCAGGGGAAAGGAAGGAAGAATTAATATCATGAAGAGCTCAGACAGATCCAGCTCACTCCCCCACCTTTTTCTCATCCCCATCCCTGGATCAACCAGGAATTGGCTCTGAATATTAGACTGTGGAATTAAGGCTTTAGGGTTTACCTTCTCAAAAACCTCCAGTGGCTCTTAGTTCTCTTTAAGAGAAGCAGCATGGCCTAGTGGAAAGAGTACCGGCCTGGAAGTCAGAGGACTTGGTTCAAATGCCGACTCTGCCACTTGCCTCCTGTGTGATCTTGGGCAAGTTACTATACTTATTTGTGCGTCAGTTTCCTTTTTTTGCAAAATGGGGATTAAATACCTGTTATCCCTCCTACTCAGACTGTTAGCCCCATATGGAACCTGATTATCTTGTATCCATCCCAGTGCTTAGTACAGTGATTGGCACATAGTACATGCTTAACCACCGTTATTATTATTCAAATGAAACAAAAACCCCTGATCACCAGCTTTAAGACTCTCTGCCACCACTCTTTCTCTTACCTAACCACTATCTTCTCCCACCATGCCCTATCACGCACTCTGCACTCCTCACCATGCTAATCTTCTAACTGTTCTTCACCATCCACTGACCTTTAGTCACATCTTGACTCATACTCTCTCCACTCGCCAAACCTCCAAACCCCTCTGATTTTCAAAGCCCTCCTCAAAAGTTAATGTCTGTCTCCTCCTCTAGACTGTAAGCTTGTTGTGGGCAGGGAATGTGTCTGTTATATTGTTATATTGTACTGTCCCACGTGCTTAGTACAGTGCTCTGCACACAGTAAGCACTCAACAAATACGATTGGTTGATTCAGTAAAAGCCTCCCCTGAATAATTCACCCATGGCCTAGTGGAAATCCAAGCACTTGTCAAATCCTGACTCTACTACTACATCAACCTCCCTGCTGACTGCCCTATATCCAGTCTCTCTTCTGCCCAATCATTTTTCTAAAATGCAGTATTGCTCACATTTCCCCACTCCTCCAACTTTCTCTGCATCAAGCAGAAACTTTGGCTCGGAGGTACTTAATCAGCTTTTTCCCTGCTGCTTGTCCTTATTCCTCTCCAATTTACAGCCCAGCCAACACAACTGGTTCATCTAATGCACACTGTGCCTTGATCTCATCTCTCTAGCCTTTGACCCCTTGCTCATGCCTGCCCTCCTGACTGGAATTCCCTCCCTACTCACACCCAGCAGACGGGTCATCTGCCAAATCCTCTTCCCATCTTCAAGGCCCTACTACAATCACATCTCCTCCAGGAGGCCTTCCCTGAATCATTTTTCATCTCCCCAACCTATACATCACCTCTCAGCTGCCACTTTGGCTCTTCCAAGTCGCCCAAGCACCCCCTGCCCCCAGTGTGCTGGCCCACAGGTACACATACACACACATACACTCTTTCTCTCTTTATACTCTTTTGCTTCCTCCTCTCTGTCATTTATTTTAGTGCATGTCACTTCCACTCGATTGTAAGCTTCTGGAGAGCGGGGATAATGTCTGCTAACTCTAATGTACTCTCCTGAGCACATTATAGAGTGCTCTGAAAAAAAATGCTCAGTGATTGATTGATTGGAAAAAGCATGAGATTGGGAGTCAGAAGACTGCTCTAAAACCCTACGCAAGACACTTAATTGCTCTGTGCCTCAGTTTCCTCATCTGTAAGATGGGGATAAAATACCTGTTCTCCTTCCCTCTTAGACTATTAACCTGGTGTGTGGGGCAGAGTCTGTTTCTAATCTGATTATCTGTTATCTAACATAGTGTTTTGGCATGTAGAAATACCATAATTATGATCATTATTATTCCTTTCTTGGTCGTATCACCCCTTAGTCCTCTTAGTTTAGCTTACTCAGCTTTTTATCACTTCTATCTATGCTCTTACTCTTTTACCCATTATACATTTAGCAATGTGGGGTCATCAGGCACAGAGACTGCCTCCTACTTCTGGTCTAGGTTTCCAACTACCCAATATAGTGCTCTGAACCCAACTGGCTCAAAAAATGTGTTGATGATGGCGACGGGCCCTTTTCAGGCTTGCCAATGTCTCCTCTCACCTGGAAGGTTTGGTGACTGCGGAATGATCTTGTAAAATTTACAGAAAAGAGAAGTGGCGTGGCTTAGTGGATAGATCATGGGCCTGGGCATCAGAAGGACCTGGGTTCTAATTCCGGCTCTGCCACTCGCCTGCTATGTGACCTTGAAAATATCACTTCACTTCTCGGGGCCTCAGTTACCTCATCTGTAAAATGGGGATTAAGTCTGTGAACCCCGTGTGGGACAAGGACTGTGTACAATTTGATTAGCTTGTATCTACCCCAGTATTACGAATAGTGTCCCGGCACATAGTAAGTGCTTAACAAATACCATTAAAACAAAAAAAAAAAAGGAAACAAAAGGGAAGTACTTGATTACCACATCAGCTTCCTCTCTGACCTCCCTGTGTCTCTCCCCACTCAAGTCCATACATCACTCTGCTGACTGGATCATTCTTCTACAAAAAGTCCAGGCTGTGTCTCCCCACTCCTCAAGAGCCTCCAGTGGTTGTCTGTCATTTCCATGTCAAATAGAAACTCCTGAGCATCAGCTTTAAAGCACTCAATCGACTTGCCTATCTTACCTCCTTGGTCTCCTACAAAAACCCAGTCCTCACACTTCACTCTTCTAATGCCAACCTACTCACTGTACCCTGATCTTGTCTATCTCACTACTGATCCTTTGCCCACATCTTTCCTCTGGCCTGGAACTCCCTCCCTCTTCATATATGATAGACCACCGCTCTCCCTACCTTCAAAGCCTTATTAAGATTGCATCTCCTCCAAGAGGCTTTCCCCAACTAAGCCCTCATTTCCTCCACTCCTTCTCCCTTCTGTGTCACCCTTACACTTAGATTTGAATGCTCTAAGCACTTGATATTCGCCTCATCTTCAACCCCTCAGCACTTAGGATGTACATACCCATAGTTTATGTTAATGTCTGTCTCCCTCCTAGACTAAGCTTGCTGGGGGCAGAGAACTTGTCCATTATCTCTGTGGTACTGTACTTTCCCACTGTGCTCTGAACACAGTAAGCACTCAATAAATACCACTGACTGATTAAAAGAGGAAGAAAAGGGACAGAATGGAAGAGAGGGGAGTAGAGTGGAAGGGAGGGAAGAGGAGGGGAGATCAGGAAGGGAATGAAAGAAAGGAGATGGCAGAGAGGGAAAGGGAAGGGAGGGAGAAGGAAGAAAGGGAGACAAGAGAAAGGATATTGATATTCCATTTACTCCTCAAGACCTCTTCCAGAGGGGAGACTCATCAAATTCTAACCTGATGAAATCAGCTGGAGCTCAGCAACTCCGGGAGAAATTGAGGTGGTTACTAGTAAAGTTAATAAAAACCCTGGGGCCACTTAAGTAAGACCCATTTCCTTCTAGGCTTGCAGTGCAGGAGGACACGTGTGTAACTGGCATTCTCCAGGAGACCTGAGTTTCAGCCAGGGAACTTCCAAGGAGGAATGTCTGGCTGATGTGCCCACAGGGGAACAGCTAAAAGAAGAATAACAGTAGGAAAAGTATTCCAGTGGGATTGAAAACCTCCGGGATTAGGCTAAGGCCAAGTGGAACATCAGGGTTAGTACATTTAATCCTCTCTGTGTTGTACAGTGACTGTTCCTGTTGAAACTCCTTCTAAGTAAACACCGGCCCTCTGTTTATAACCAAGGAAGTGTCTGACTCGCCCATGAGGGATGAACACCCGAATTCAGAGAGACTTACTATAATGGAGAAGGGGCTGGGAGTGAGGAATAATCCTCTCCACTTGCAGCTGCATGCCACTTGATCCCCAAATGTTTCCAGGGCCTTTCATGGTGGGGGGAGGCAGGTGTGGTGGTGGCGTGCAATCTGAGAGTTGCAAAATAGAGGTACCAAACTACTAGGGTAATCTCAGGTACATTAGCTTAGAACCCCCATCTCCACCCCTCCAAGCGTGTCTTTACCATGAGAAGCAATGCGTCCTGGGAGTCAGGAGACCTGTTTCCTAGTCTGGACTCTGCCCCCAGCTTGCCATGTGACCTGGGAAAGTCACTTCACTTCCATGTGCCTCAGTGCCCTGATCCGTAAAACGGGGATAATGTACCTGTGCTCCCTCCCCGTTAGACTGTGAGCTCCATGTGGGACAGGGACTCTGATCTGCTTGCACTGGGCCTACCCAAGTGCTTAGCACGTAGTAGGTGCTTAGCAACTACCACAGTTGTTATTACTGTCAGAAGCCATGGCCACTAGGATCCTGGTTTTATAATCCCGTTGAACTTTCCCAAGCACTTAGTAGAGTGCTCTGCACACAGTAAACCCTCAATAAATACCACTAATGATGATGATGATGATAAAACTGGACATCTGCACTCAGGAAGGGACATCACTGGTCTCCTACTTACCTCACTGATCTACTTACCTCACAGATCTCTCACTACCCAGGCCAGCCCACACAATTCACTCTTCTAACGGCAGCTTGCTCGCTGTGCCCCAGTCCCATCTATCTCGCCACTAACCCCTTCCCCATGTCCTCCCTCCGGCCTGGAACTCCCTCCCACTCCATATATGTCAGACTTCATTCATTCAATCATATTTGTTGAACACTTACTGTGTGCAGAGCACTAAGCACTTGGGAGAATACACTGTACAATAAACAGACACATTCCCTGCCCACAGGGACATTAATAAAAATAAATAAATGGCAGATATATACATAAGAGCTGGGAGGGGGGATGAATAAAGGGAGCAAGTCAGGGTGATGCAGGAGGGAGGGGGAGAAGAGAAACTACCACTCTCCTCACCTTCGAAGCCCTATGAAGGTCACATCTCCTCCAAGAGGCCTTCCCTGATTATGCTTTCTTTTCCCTGATTCCCTCCCCCTTTTCATACTGTTTATGCACTTGGATCTGTACTCTTTGGGCTCTTGGTATTCGTCCCACTCTCAACCCCACAGCACATAATATCTGTAATGTATTTATTTATATTAATGTCTGTCTCCCCCTCTAGACTGTAAACTCCTTCTGGGTTGGGAACATGTCTCCCAACTCTGTTGTTACTTATATTTATGTCTGCCTTCCCCTCTAGATTGTTAGCTCTCTGTGGGCAGAGAACATGTCTGCCACTCTATTGTATTGTACTCTCGCAAGTGCTTAGTGCACATAATAAATGCTCAGTAAATACCTTAGATGATGACGATGATGATGATGTTGTTGTACTCTCCCAAGTGCTTAGTACAGCGCTCTGCACAGAGTAAGCACTCAATAACTACCATTACTTGATTGCTTGATTGGCAAGTCACATAGGCTCTCCCCTCCGTGAAACTCAGCCGTTCCTCCCCATGCTCTGCCTCCCTCAAAGAGGAGCTTCTGGGGGTGGAAGAAACGGAATCTCCCAATGGTTTCTGGACCCTCCAGGCTGGGCTGGCCATGCTTGGAACAGTCAAAAATGCTTTGCCAGTGCTGTGAACTAGGTGTGGATCTGTTGGTCCATCTCTATGCTGCAAAAGACCCAAGCGGGGGCCCAACTGTAGAAAGAATGTGAGGGTCTTGGCCTTGGCAGTTTGTCCCTCACCCCTCCCTGGGTTTGGATCTTCCAAAAACCACAGTCCAGAGCCTCCTGAAGGCAGTGGTGGTTAGCGGCGGCACAGACCTGGGCTTAGGGAGGTAGTGGGGGTGAGTTTCCTGACAAGTGTGGCTTTGTGGGTCCCTGGTGGTGCAATCTATAGAGAGATGGGACTGCTGCAGATGTATAAACCTAAGAAACTGAAACGACAAAAGTTCCCAGCTGCTACTGAGAAGCCCTGGGGCCTAGAGGAAGGAGCATGAGCCTGGGAGTCAGGAGACCTGGGTGCTAGTCCCGGCTCTGCCACTTGCCTGCTGTGAGACCTTGGGCAAGTGTCTTCACTTCTCTGTGCCTCATTTCCTCATCTGTCAAATGGGAAATATCTGCTCTCCTTTCCGCTAAGTCTGTGAACCCTACGTGGGATAAGGCTATGTCCAATCTGATTATTCTATCTATGTCTACCCCATTCATTCATTCACTCAGTCGTATTTATTGAGCACTTACTGTGTGCAGACCACTGTACTAAGTGCTCGGAAACAGAGACAATCCCTACCTAACAACGGGCTCACAGTCCTTAACAAATACCTCGTTCCTGAGACGCCATGTGGCTCGGTGGTAAGAACACGGGCCTGCGAGTCAGACGACCTGGGTTCTAATCCAGGCTCTGCTGCTTTTCTGTTGTATAGCCTTGGGCAAGTCACGTAACTTCTCTGGGCCTCAGTTCCCTCACCTGCAAAATGGGGATTCAATACTTGCCCCTCTCCTACCTAGACTTGGGACCTGATTATCTTGTATCTATCCCAGAGCTTAGTATATATGCTTGGCACATAGTAAGCACTAAAAAAATCACCAGAGCTATTATTATTGTCATCAGTACCAGTTATTCTCGGTGCCTGGATCTCCACCTCCCCAGGTAGACTATGCTGTCTTAGAGGGAGAGAGATCTGCTCTCCTTCTGCAATGTCCAACCCTGCCACCCGCTGCCATACCTAGGGCAGCCTCAGTCCAGAGAAGGTGCTCAGTGGGGCTGGTTGCCCAACTCCAAAGGGAGATGAATGATCTTTCCCACTATGCCAAACTAGAATCTCCAGCTCTGGGCCTGCCCAGGCGAGGACTTGCCGGTCAGATAGGCAACAAGGAAATCCTGAACCTTCTCTCTGCCAACTCCACCAACCCCCCTCGCTCTAGGGCACCTCTCTGTGAAGAGCATGGGGAAGGTCGCTCAGCCTGGGCTGATGTTTGGGTTAAAGGTCAAGGAGTCCCTTTCTCGGCTGTAGGCCAGGAGGACGAGGGAGCCAGGGCAGAGGGGCAACTGCCCCTGGTCCCAAGCCAAATGGGACTCTATTCTAGTTGCGACCCCTCCCCTAATCCCACCACTCCAAGTCTAGTGGGGATTTCTATCAGCCCCAGTCAGAGAGAGGCCCCATCTCCTCTCTACTCCTGCTGGGATTTATCAGTGATAATGATGATGATGATGATGATAACGTTAATGGTGGTGTTTGATAGGCACTTATTTTGCTCCAAGCACTGAGTGGAGAGCCCATGTCCTGCCTCTGGCCTCCCTCCTCAAATCCAACAGACGATCGCTCTCACCCTTTCCAAATCCTATTTGAAGGCACATCTCCTCCAAGAGGCCTTCCCTGACTAAGCCCCCCCTTTCCTTTTCTCTCACTCCCTTCCACGTCTCCCTGACTTGCTCCCTTTGGTCTTCTCTGCCTCCCAGGCCCACAGCACCTATGTACCTATGTGCAATTTATTTATTTGTATTGATGTCTGACTCCCCGCCAGACTGTAAGCTCAGTGTGGGCAGGGAATGTGCCTGTTTATTGTTGCATTTTACTCTCCCAAGCACTTAGTACAGTGCTCTGTAAATGGTAAGCACTCGATAAATACAGTTGAATGAATGCAAGATAACTAGGTCAGACCCAGTCCCTGCGTCACATGGGGCTTACAGTATCAGTAGGAGGGAGATAGGGAGGAAGAGGAGGAGGAGGATGCATAGAGTTTGACTTCAGAAGGGAGACTTAGGGATATGGACCCCTATAACATCTCTCCACTTCTCCCGCAGACGGTTCAGGCTCCAGGCTGGGATCCCGGTTGGCCACTCAGGACCAGGACCTCAGGACTCAAGGGTCAAGCGGCCTCTGGGTAGGAACCCCTGCATGAGCGTGGCTTATCCATTCAAGCATGGACCTGGGAGTCAGAAGGTCATGTGCTCTAATCCCAGCTCCACCACTTGTCTGCTGTGTTACCTTCGGCAAGTCACTTCACTTCTCTGGGCCTCAGTTACCTCATCTGTCAAATGAGGATTGAGACTGTGAGCCCCACGTGAGAAAGAGAGTGTGTCCAATCTGATTTGCTTGTATCCACTTCAGTGCTTAGTACAGTGCCTGGCACATAGAAGGCTCTTAACAAATACCACAGCTTTTATTTTTAATATTCGAGCAGCGTGCATGGCTGGTGTCAATGGTCTGGAGCCAAGGACTGGCGCCCCCCTGCTCCTTAACCCTGGGGACTTGGGAGGCTCCTTCACAGCCAGCTTGACTGGACTGCTCTCTTGCTGATCCCTTCCCCGCTGGGGCCCAGATGGCAGTGGAAAGGTGAATCTGAGACAGGTTCGAGGATGGAGACTGGAGAAAGTCTACTGGCTGCTTCAACTGGGTTGGCTCCTCGCCACAGTTGGTTCTTTGGGGGTCTGCACTTCATGTCGAAGAGCTCTTACCACTTCCTGGAAAGACCCAAGCAGATCCAGGAGCAGGCTGACCCATGCCAGATTCCTCCAGTCCCGCTCCCCGCTGCAAGCCGAAAACCCCACACCTGGAGTGAGGCCTTGCCCAGCTGCGGAAGGGTGGTGTCTCAACAGGCCGCTCCCACAGAAAGGGGAAAAACCGCATCCCCCTTCTCTTCAGATCAGAGATCTCCATCCCCCTACTTCCACCCACCCGGACAAATGAACGGAAGCCGTCTCCCGCCCCCTATCAGGCCCCTATCAGCCCCCTCCCGGCCTGGAGGCACTTGGGGTGAGCCGAGTAGAATCTGCATCCTTGGATCTTCGCCCAGGAAAAATTGCCTCTTGCCTTCGGCCAGTGGGCGAGAGGGTCTATTTGCCAGGCCGACCTGGGCCACCGCAGACAGATAGAAATCTATCCCATTTTTCAAAGCCTCCTCAGAGGGTTAATATCACAGGAGAGTTAATATACAGAGAATGCTGGTGAGGCATATTTCACAGCCTGGCCCCGCCCTGCCCCGGGGGGCTGATGGAGACAATACCCACCCGCTTCCATGATTAACTTGGGGCTTCGCTTTGTTATTCTCCAGCGATGTAGGATCCACCTGGATGTGGGTTGCTGATGGGCACGTTGCCAGCTCCGAGACATCTCAGCGGGTCCCCCTGGCACCTGATGCCCACAGGGGTGGCTGCTGACTCAGTATCAGATAAATCCCTCCTCAGAGGTCACAGATGGGTGACTTAAGTATCGGGGAAGCAGATCGGGGGGTGGGGGGAATGGCTGCTGAGCGTTCCCTGCTACTCACCGTGCCCAAGAGGCTGCCAACAGGTCCCATTCTCTTCCTCAGGAAAAAAGTCAGTTCTATGTCGCATGGGACCTTTCCAAGGATGCTGATCAGCAGGCCTCTCTGCAGGTCACCCTCAAGTTTGGTGCCACTCCCAATGGAAAAATTGACTGAGCTTGGATCCCAGGAAGCCTGGGTTCAGAGTGGGGTTCAGAGTGGCAAGGCCACGTAGGACAGTTTCGGACCTGAGAGTACAGACTGGACCGTGTAGGACCACATGGGGCCGTGCTGAATAATAATAATTATGGTATTTGTTAGGCAGCTTACTATGTGCCAGACACTGTACTGCTGGGGTGGATGCAAGCGAATCGGGTTGGACACAGTCCCTGTTCCACATGGGGCTCACAGACTCAACCCCCATTTTACAGAGGAGGTAAGCGAGGCCCAGAGAACTGAAGTGATTTGCCCAAGGTCACACAGCAGAAAAGCCACAGAGCCAGGATTAGAACCCATGACCTTCTGACTCCCAGGCCCATCCTCTATCCACTACACCATGAAGGCCTGGTTATACTGTAGGACAGTCTACTTGTTATTATGACTGTCTACTTGTTTTGCTTTGTTTTCTTTTCTGTCTCCCCCCTTCTAGACTGTCAACCCATTGTTGGGTAGGGATTGTCTCTATTTGTTGCCGAACTGTATTTTCCAAGAGCTTAGTACTGTGCTCTGCACACAGTAAGCGCTCAATAAATATGATTGAATGAATGAATGACATTGTGGGGCTGGGCTGGATAGGACTAGATGGAGACTGGTTACTTAGGGGTCAGGAAACATGTCTACCAACCCTGTCGTATTAAACTCTCACAAGCACTTAGTACAGTCCTCTACACACAGTAAACGCTCAATAAATGCCACTGACGATGACAGTGCAGGGCCAAGCTGTACAGGACAGGGTGGGGGTGGGGTGTTATGAGACACTTTGGGGTTGGACTGCCAAAGGACAGTGATAATGACATTTGTGGGATTTTCTAAATGCTTACCAAGCATTGTGCTACTTGCTGGGTAGATACAAGATAATCGGACCAGATACAATACCACAGAGAGCTCACAGTCAAAGAGGGAGGGAGAGTATGAAAACTTACTTTAGTGTCTGTCTCTCTATTCTGTAAGCTTCTTGTGGGCAGTAGTGACAGTAAACTGTTATACTGTACCTTCCCAAGTGCTTAGTACAGTGCCTTGCACACAGCAAACGCTTAATAAATACCATAGATTGACTGAGAAGCTATAAATCTCCATTTTCCAGATGAGGTAACTGAGGTACAGAGAAGTGAAGTGATTTGCCCATGGTCACATAGCAGGCAGAGCTGAGCTTGGAACCCAGGTCTCTTGGCTTCCGGTCCTGTGCTATTTCCACTGGCCCACGCTAAGAGTGAGAGGCCAGGAGGATGTGGGCCAGTGCGGGGCCTGGCTGCCGTAGGACAGCCCTCAGCCATTCGATCCTGCTCTCACTCCACGCCTGAACGGAAGCAGAATACAGGACCACGAATGTCACTCTCTCGCTCGTTGCCATCACTGGGTTTGGGCTGAGTACAGTCAGGCCCGGGACTCCCCTGGGCCCCTCCGCCGCAGAGGCCCCAGAAACACAGGCTCCGTCCATCAGCCCCCCGTCCCCTTTGCCCAAGTCACTTTCCTGTACGCTGCGTCCTGTACGCTGCGTTATGCACACTATAAGTGTTCAGTATCACTGATGATGATGATGATGATGGGGATGACCGGGACCCTTGCATCAATCAATCAGTTGCATTTACTATCTACTGTGTGCAGAGCATTGTACTAAGCACTTGGGTGAGTACTTTATAACGGAGCTGGTAGGCATATTCCCTCCTCACAAGGTGCTCACAGTCTAGAGAGGGAGACAGACATTAATAGAAATAAATAAATTGTTCACTCAATCGTATTGATTGAGCACTTACTGTGGGCAGAGCACTAAACCAAATCCTTGGAGGAATGCAATACAACAATAAACAGACACATTCCCTGTCCACAATGAGCTCACAGTCTAGAGACGAGCTTACGGTCTAGAGATGAGCTTACATGTGGGGATGAATATTTTATGACTGGGACAGACCCACTCTAACCAGGACCCTTGGGCCAGGGCTGACCCTGGAAGCGAGAAAAGACTGTCCCGAGGCACTAGGAAACCTCTGGCCCGACCAGCGATGTGTCTCATCAAACCGGGGCGATTCAAGCATCGAGCATCAAAAAATCAGCTCTTCCTCCAGGCTGCAGGGAACTGGGAGGTGACTGAAACTGCTGGCCTTTTTTTTTTAAATGAATTTATTAAGCACTCACTATGTGACAGTCACTGTACTAAGCACTGGATTATCTACAAGATAATTGGACACAGTCCATGTCCCACAAGGGGCTCACGATCTTAATCCCCATTTTTTACAGGTGAGGTAACTGAGGCGCAGAGAAGTGAAGTGATTTTCCCACTATCACACCGCAGACAAGTGACAGAGCCAGGATTAGAACCCAGATCTTTCTGCCTCCCGAGCCCATGCTCTATCTACTAGGCAACGCAGCTTCTTCTTCTGCTTCTTCTGCTTGTACGTGGTCTTCCCTGACTCACGTAGCCCCATCTTGAGCTCCAGGACCCGCCCCATCAGCCCGCCCTCAGAGAGGAGCTGATAAGCACCAAATGAGTTAAATGCTGATGATTGTCACTCTTATTACTGTCATTATTTTTTAATCGTGTTAATAGCAGTAATGACAGTAATCAAAGAGGGATGGTGAGATGGAAGGATGGAGGCAGCTTGGGCCTGGGGGCATGACCAAGGCACTGCTGCTCAGGGGGTTGAGCATCTTGTGAACACCTGGTCAACCCAGGTGTCCCCTCCCCTTTCCCCAGGCGGGCACCTGGCCGATGCAGGGGTACCATCCCGGCACAGGGCCAGCCCCCAGTTCCTGCCGATGCCAGCGAGGGCCACACTGCCGTTGGCCGCTCGGGGCGGACGGAGGTTGCTCTCTCGGGTTTCCTCCCCGATCGACCGTGTCCATCGAAACTGAGGGACAAGGTTTGGGATGGGGCTTCTGGCCCACTGGGAGCCCCTTAAGCACCCTCAGCTGGGCCAAGAAAACTTCATTCAAGGTGAAGGATTCTAATCTTGGCTCTGCCACTTGTCCGCTGTGTGACCCTGGGCAAATCACTTAACTTCTCTGAGCCTCAGTTACCTCATCTGTAAAATAGGAACTAAGACTGCGAGTCCTATGTGGGACAGGGTCTATGTATAACCCGACTATCTTGCATCTACCCCAGAGCTCAAAACAGTGCTTGGCACATAATAAGTGCTTAAAAAACACCATAATAATAATAATAATGTGTTAATAATAATAGGGAAGCAGCTTGGCATAGTGGATAGAGCTCGGGCCTGGGAGTCAGAAGGTCATGGTTTCTAATCCTGGCTCTGCCACTTGTCTGCTGTGTGACCTTGAGCAAGTCACTTCACTTCTCTGTGCCTCAGTTCCCTCGTCTATAAAATGGGGATTGAGACTGTGAGCCCCAAGTGGGACAGGGACTGTGTCCAACCCCATTTGCTTGTATCCACCCAGTGCTTAGTACAGTGCCTGGCACATAGTAAGCTCTTAACAAATACCATGATTATTAGTAGTAGTAGTAGTAGTAGTGGCCTAGTGGATAGAGCATGAGCCTGGGGGTCAGAAGGACCTGGGTTCTAGTTCCGGCTCATCCACTTGCCTGCTGTGTGACCTTAGGCAAGTGACTAAACTCCTCTGTGCCTCAGTTACCTCATCTGTAAAATGGATATTATGACTTCGAGCCCTAGGTAGGATATGGACTGTGTCTAACCTTGTATGTACCCCAGAGCTTAGTACAGTGCCTGGCATGTAGTAAGGGCTAAACGGATGCCATAAAAAGAACCAAACTGGCTTCTGTTAATATCTTTGATGACAGCCCCTATGTTATAGCAATGTTTTATGAGAAGCAGCAAGGCCAAGTGTCAAGAAGCAGCATGGCTCAGTGGAAAGAGCCCGGGCTTTGGAGTCAGAGGTCATGGGTTCGAATCTGGGCTCTGCCACCTGTCAGCTGTGTGACTGTGGGCAAGTCACTTAACTTCTCTGTGCCTCAGTTCCCTCGTCTGTAAAATGGGGATTAACACTGTGAGCCCCACGTGGTTCCCCTGTGGCTACCCCAGCGCTTAGAACAGTGCTCGGCACATAGTAAGCACTTAACAAATACCAACATTATTAAGAACATAGGCTTGGGAGTAAGAGGACATGGGTTCTAATCCCGGCTCTGCTCTTGTCTGCTCTGTGACTTTGGGGCAAGTCACTTCACTTTTCTGTACCTCAATGACCTCATCTGTAAAATGGGGATTAAGACTGTGAGCCGCATGTGGGACAATCGGATTACCTTGTATCTACCCCAGTGCTTAGAACAGTGCTTGGCACATAGTAAGCGCTTAACAAATACCACCATTATTGTTATTATTATTACAATTATAATTATTACAATATTATTACAGGACACATTTCCTGCACACAACGAGCTTATAGTCTAGAAGGGGAGACAGGCATTAATATAAGTAAAGAAATAAATTCTGGATCTGTAAGTAAGTACTGAAGGGTGGGAGAGGGGATGAATAAAGGGAGCAAGTCAGGGGGATGCAGAAGGGATTGGGAGAAGAGGAAGGGAGGGCTTAGTCAAGGAAGGCCTCTTGGAGGAGATGTGATTTCAATTAGGCTTTGAAGTGAGGGGAGAGTCATGGTCTGTCGACTTCGAGGAGGGAGGACATTCCAGGCCAGAGGCAGGACGGAAACCAAACAAGAGGTGGAGTTCAGGCCCTCTACAACCCAGGTCTCCCCGAACCTGGGATTCTGAGGCCAGTTCTGGTTGCTCCAGCTCAGGATGGAGCTAGTGGAGCAGGTCCTCTGAGATAGGCCAGGAAAGATAGCCACTTCTTTGTAAGGGAAAAGGGAAGGGGCATGGCTTAGTGGACCGACCATGGGCTTGGGAGTCAGAAGGACCCAGGTTCTAATCCCGGCTCAGTCACTTGTTTGCTGTGTGATCTTGCGGCAAGTCACTTCACTTCTCTGCACCTCATTTCCCTCATCTGTAAAATGGGATTGAGACGATGAGCTCCACGTGGGACAGGGACGGTGTCCAACCCGATTTGCTTGTACCTACCCCAGTGCTTGGAACATTGTCTGGCACATAGAAAGTACTTAACAAAAACCCATAAAAAAGTGGGCTGGGGGCTGGAGGGAGGA
Organism: Ornithorhynchus anatinus; assembly: GCF_004115215.2. Taxonomy (NCBI): domain Eukaryota; kingdom Metazoa; phylum Chordata; class Mammalia; order Monotremata; family Ornithorhynchidae; genus Ornithorhynchus; species Ornithorhynchus anatinus. The sequence goes on from NC_041732.1 coordinate 22,119,083, forward strand.
CTGCACACTGACAGAGAAGGGAGGTGATTGAAGTTTACAAAACTGTAGACTGGTTCATTTGTAGACTGTAAATTCACTGTGAGCAGGGAACATGTCTCCTAACTCTGTTTTATTGCTCTCTTTCAAGCTTTTAGTACAGTGCTCTGCACTCAGTAAGTGCTCAATAAATATTGTCAGTTGACTGATGATAGGCAAATGTGGAATTCTTGTTCACCTAATCCCGCAGCGCTAGGACAAGGGGCACCTGTCCAAACAACTGGGTTCTGTGATGCTGGAGGGAGAGAGAGAGGGGTCTTTGCCTCCTTGCCCACTCCAGCCCCTACTGTCTTGGACTGGATGTTGGAGGGTGAGGGGAACTGTAAGAACTGGAGATTGGAGCCTCTTTTGTAAAATGAGGATTGAGACTATGAGCCCCATGTGGGATGGGGACTATGTCCAACCTGACTTGGTTGTATCTATCCCAGCGCTTAGTACAGTGACTGGCACATAGTAAGTGCTTAACAAATACTATAATCATTATTATTATTTCTCTCTTCTCCCCCAAACCCCATACGTGGTCTCTGAGGGTTTTGTGGGAGCGAAGAGACTCGGGCGGGGAAGGGGCAGACCCAGCGGGCTCGGGAGTCAAGAAACCTGGGTTCTAGGCTCAGCTCCTCCATTTGTACTGCTGGGTGACCTTGGGCAAGTCACTTAACTGCTCTGTGCCTCAGTTTCCTCATATGGAAAATGGGGATTCAATACCTGTTCTCCCCTCTAGACTGTGAGCCATATATGAGACAGGGACTGTATATGACCTATATATATTGCAACTACCTCAGTGTTTACAAAATATCATTGTTATTTTCTATTACTGAGTAGGGGATCATTCTTATTATGGTATTTCTTGAGCACTTATTAGGTGCCAAGCGCAATTCTAAGTACTGAGGTAGATACGGTGGCCTCCGTCCTATCTCTGGCCTGGAATGCCCTCCCTTCTCACATCCGCCAAACTAGCACACTTCTCCCCTTCGAAGCCCTACTGAAAGCTCATCTCCTCCAAGAGGCCTTCCCAGATTAAGCCCCCCTTTTCCCCTGCCCCTCCTCCCTTCCCCATCTCCCCGAATCGCTCCCTCTGCTCTACCCCACCTCCCGCCCCACAGCACTTGTGTACACATACATATTTATCATTGTATTTATTTTATTAATGATATGTATGTATCTAAAATTCTATTTATTTATGTTGAAGTTATTGATACCTGTTTACTTGTTTTGATGTCTGTCTCCCCCGACCCCAGGCTGTGAGCCCGTTGTTGGGCAGGAATTGTCTCTATTTGTTGCTGAATTGTACTTTTCAAGCGCTTAGTACAGTACTCTGCACACAGTAAACGCTCAGTAAACACGATTGAATGAATGAATACGTTAGGTTGGACACAATCCATTATTACTATTAGTAGTAACATTATTCCTCTCAGGATCGCACCTGGAGAGTTTCCAGTAGTCTACCAGCCTTGGCTACAGGAGGGAGAGTCAAGCGGAGGCCTACCTGTTCCATTCCTAGGTTGGGCAGTGGCTAGCGAGTGGAAGGCAATCTGCTACAAGTCAAAACTCATCTGGGCTAGGAAGCGGCGGCATGGGAGAGAGTCCAGGGCGGAGACTCAGGTTTACTGTGCAGAAGGAGGAGATGATAACCACTTCATTCATTCATTCATTCATTCATTCATTCATTTGATCGTATTTACTGAGCGCTTACTGTGTGCAGAGCAGTGTACTAAGCGCTTGGAAAGTACAATTTGGCAACAGATAGAGAGAATCCCTACCCAACAGCAGGCTCACAGTCTAGAAGGGGGAGACAGACAACTAAACAAAACAAGTAATATCAGGCATCAGTAGCATCAAAATAGATAAATAGAATTATAGATACATACATATCACTAATAAAATAAATAGAATAACAACTATGTACAAACATACACAAGTGCTGTAGGGCGGGGAAGGGGGTAGGGCACAGGGAGGGAGGGAGTAGGAGAGATGGGGCGCGGAGGTGGAGCACAGGAAAAGGTTACTTCCTAACCTGCTTCTCCCCACTTCAGTCCATACTTCACTTTGCTGCCCAGATCATCTTTCTACAGAAACGTTCAGGACATGTCAGACGTCTCCTTAAAAATCTCCAGTGGTTGCCTCTCCACCTCCGTATCAAACAAAAACTCCTCACCGTTGGCTTGAAAGCTCTGCATCACCTCACCCCCTCCTACCTCACCTTGCTTCTCTCCTTCTACATCCCAGCCCACACACTCCACTCCGCTGGTGTTAACCTTCTCACTGAGCCTTGGTCTTACCTGTCTCGCCGCTGACCCCGGCCCACGTCCTACCCCTGGCCTGGAATGCCCTCCCTCCTCAAATCCACCAGGCGTTTACTCTCCTCACTTTCAAATCCTTACTGAAGACACATCTCCTCCAAGACACTTTCCCAGACTAAGCCCCATTTTTCCTCATCTCCCACTCCCTTCTACTTCACCCTGACTTGCTCCCTTTGCTCTTCCCCACCTCCTGGACCCACAGCACTTATGTAAGCATCTGTAATTGTATTTATTTTTATTGATGTCTATTTCTTTGTACTGATGTCTGTCTCCCCCGCTTCAGACTGTGAGCTCATTGTGGGCAGGGATGGTCACTCTTTATTACTGCATTGTACTTTCCCAAGCACTTAGTACAGTACTCTGCACACAGTAAGTGCTCACTAAATACAGTTAAATAAGTGAATGAATACCAGGCACTGTATTAAGCTCTGTGGGGGTTACAAGCAAATTGGGTTGGACACAGACCCTGTTCCACATGAGGCTCACAGTCTCAATCTTCATTTCACAGATGAGATAACTGAGGTAGAAGTGAAGCGACTTGCCCAGGGTCAGACAGCGGACAAGTGGCGGAGCCGGGATTAGAACCCATGACCTTCTGACTGCCAGGCCCGTGCTCTATCCGCCACACCACACCGCTTCTCTAATGTCGGGCAACAAGGAAAACTGGGCCCACTGAGAACAAGTGCCTGTCAGCCAGGCCTTTCCCAAACTGGATTCTCTTTCTGGCCTGCATCCTTCTTCTGTTCGGTGGTCACTACAGGACAGGCTTATTCCATTCATTCAGTCATTCATCCAATCCAATTTATTGTGCGCTTACTGTGTGCGAAGGACTATACTAAGTACTTGGGAGTCTCTCAGAACCCTAGGAAGCAGCATGTGCCTAATGGTTAGAGCCCAGGCCTGGAAGTCAGAAGGCCCTGGGTTCTAATACCTGCTCTGCCGCTTGTCTGGTGGCAAGTCGCTTCTGTTCCCTGTGCCTCAGTGACCTCATCTGTGAAAGGGGGATTAAGACTGTGAGCACCATGCGCAACGTGGACTGTTTCCAACCCGATTATCTTGAATCTCCCCCCAGAACTTAGTACGGTTCCTGACCCAGACCAAGAGTTTAACAAATACCATTAAAAAAACCCCTCAGGAGTGGGGAAAATGACCAGGCCATACATTGGATCATATGCAGGGGGACAAATACATGGGTTAGTACAGTGATTAAATGCTTAGTATAGTGCTCTGCACAGAGTATTGCTCAGTAAATAATGACAGAATGAATTGAATGAATGGGTTCACAGACATGGTGCCATATGCCCAGGGCAGTGTATACTGGGAGAGGATTTGAGCCATCAATTAAAAGTTTGATTGAGCACCTGCTGTGTGCAGAGCACCAGAGGAAGCTTGTGGGAGAGTACAATGGAGACATGATCCTGCCCTCGAGGAGTTTCAATGTAATGGAGAAGACGGTAACAGGTAGGAGGAAGAAATGTTTGAATAGTCAAGTAAACTAAAAATAAAGTATGTGCTCCGTTATGTACGAAAGTGCTTTGGGAGGTTTGAGATCTCCTAACTGCCACCTCAGCAGTCAGGCGATGACCTGGGAAAACATAAAATTAATCGTGGAATGCTTCCTAGAGGAGTTGGGATTTCAAAAGGGCTTTGAAAGTGGGGAGCGCTGAGCTCTACCAGATTGTTTGCTGTTTGTGTTATGATGCTTGTTAAACACTTGCTCCGTGCTCCACACTGTTCTAAGCGCTGGGGTAGGGAGAAGCAGAATGGCGTAATGAATGGACAGAGCACAGGCCCGGTAGTTAGAAGGCCATGCGTTCTAATCCCCGCACCACCGCTTGCCTGCTTGGGCGACCTTGGGCAAGTCACTTCACTTCTCTGGGCCTCAGTTATCTCATCTGTAAAATGGGGATTAAGACTGTGAGCCCCACGTGGGACAGGGACTGTGTCCAACCCGATTTGCGTGTACCCACCCCAGCGCTTAGTACACTGCCTGCCACATAGCAAGTGCTTAACAAACACCATTATTATTATGATGATTACAAGTCACTTAGGTTGGACACAGTCCCTGTCGCACCCGGGGCTCACAGTCTTAAGTGGAAGAGAGAACTGGTGACGAATCCCCCTTGAACAGCTGAGGAAACTGAGGCACAGAGAAGTTAAGTGACTTGCCCAGGGTCACATAACTAGCAGGGGGCCAAGCAATCAGCAGAGCTGGGATCAGAACCCATGTCTTCTTATTCCAAGGCCCGTGCTCTTTCCACGAGGCCACGCTGCTTCCCTGCTTCCCAGCTTGTAAAGGAGTGGGAGTTCCAGGGTGAGGAAAGGCGTGAGCCAGGGACCAGAAGCGGGAGAATTAAGAACAAGGGAGAGTGAGGTGAGGTTGAGAGTGGAAACCAGGATGGGATGAAGTGAATGCGAGCCAGGGACAAATGTAGACTTGAAGGGGAGAGATGGGAGGTAGGAAGTTCCCATGAAGAGACTGAAAGCCTGTTGTGGTATGGAAATGGGTCTACCAACTCTACTGTATTGTACTCCCCCAGGTGCTCTGCACACGGTAAGTGCTCAGTAAATAACACTGATTGATAAAGTAGCCAAGCGGGGCTATGACATTGGCTTTAAAGCACTTGATCAGTTTGCCCCCTCCTGCCTCACCTCACTGATCTCCTACTACAACCCAACCTGCACATTTCTCTCCTCTAGTAAGCCAGCCTGCTTACTGTGCCCCGATCTCATCTATCTCGCCGCCACCTCTTCCCTGCCAGGCCCCGGCTCAATATACGCCAGACCACCGTCCTCTCCATCGTCAGAGCGTTATTAAGGTCATGTCTCCTCCAAGAGGCCGTCTTCCCCGTTTAAGTCACCTTTTCCCTGGCTCCCTCTCCCTTCTGCGTGGTCTATGCATTTGTATCTGTGACTTTTGGGCATTTGATATCTGCCCTACCCTCAACCCCATAGCCTTTACGTACATATTTATAAATGATATATTAGAAATTTTTGTTTCTCTTAATGTCTGTCTTCCTTCTCTAGACTCTAATGTTGGCCAACTCTGTTGTATGGCACTCTCTTAAATGCTTAGTACCGTGCTCTGCATGCCGTAAGCACTCATTCATTGGTTCAATTGTATTTATTCAATTGTATTTATTGAGTGCTCACCGTGTGCACAGCAGTCAATAAATACTTTTGATGGTAATGCTTGAGTGGTGGAAGTTTGGAGGGAGAGGAAGGAGCAGGAAATGTTCTGGAATTATGTTTAGGTTGGATGCGAAAACGAAACCAAAGCAAGGAATTGAGGACAATGCCAAGGTCCCTTCCCCTCAGACCGTGAGCCCCATGTGGGACAGAGATACTGGCCCACCTGACTATCTTGTATCTACCCCAGGGCTTAGTGCTGAGCTCAACACAGAGTAAGAACTTAACAAATGCTCCAGTGATTATTAAGGACTTTGGAGACTATTGTAATGGGAAAATTCGGTGGAGAAAGGAATTTGGAAGGAAAAATAAGTTACCCGGGTTGGGATATATTGCTCTTCAGGGGCTCACTGGAAAGCAGGAGGAGTGTGGTCTGTTGGAAAGAGCCCAGGCTCTTGGAGTCAGAGGACCTGAGTTCTAATCCTAGTTCCACCACGTGCCTTCTGTGTTACCCTGGTAAGTCATTTGCCATCCCTGCGCCTCAGTTACCACCTCTGTAAAAGGAGGATTCAATACCTCATTCATTCATTCAATAGTATTTATTGAGCGCTTACTATGTGCAGAGCACTGTACTAAGCGCTTGGAATGTACAAATGGGTAACAGATAGAGACAGTCCCTGCCCTTTGACGGGCTTACAGTCTAATCGGGGGAGACGGACAGACAAGAACAATAGCAATAAATAGAATCAAGGGGATGAACATCTCATTAAAACAATAGCAAATAAATAGAATCAAGGCGATGTACATTTCATTAACAAAATAAATAGGGTAATGAAAATATATACAGTTGAGCAGACGAGTACAGTGCTGAGGGGATGGGAAGGCAGAGGGGGAGGAGCAGAGGGAAATGGGAGGAGAAGAGGGTTTAGCTTCGGAGAGGTGAAGGAGGGTGGTAGAGGGAGTAGAGGGAGAAGGGGAGTTCAGTCTGGGAAGGCCTCTTGGAGGAGGTGATTTTTAAGTAGGGTTTTGAAGAGGGGGAGAGAATTAGTTTGGCGGAGGTGAGGAGGGAGGACATTCCAGGACCGCGGGAGGCCGTGGCCCGGGGGTCGACGGCGGGATAGGTGAGAATGGGGGACAGTGAGGAGGTGGGCGGCAGAGGAGCGGAGCGTGCAGGGTGGGCAGTGGAAAGAGAGAAGGTAGAAGGGAGAAGAGGTAGGAGGGGCCAAGGTGATGGAGAGCCTTGAAGCCTAGAGTGAGAAGATTTTGTTTCCTGCGGAGGTTGATAGGCAACCACTGGAGATTTTTAAGAAAGGGAGTGACATGCCCAGAGCATTTCTGCAGGAAGATGAGCCAGGCAGCGGAGTGAAGAATAGACTGGAGCGGGGAGAGAGAAGAGGAAGGGAGATCAGAGAGCAGACTGACACAGTAATCTAGCAGGGATATTATGAGAGCCCATAACAGTAAGATAGCCATTTGGGTGGAGAGGAAAGGGTGGATCTTGGCTATATTATAAAGATGAGACTGGCAGGTTTTGGTGACAGATCGGATGTGTGGGGTGAACGCGAGAGCCGAGTCAAAAATGACACCGAGGTTGCGGGCCTGAGAGATGGAAAGGACGGTCGTACCGTCCACGGTGATAGGGAAGTCAGGGAGAGGACAGGGCTTGGGAGGGAAGATGAGGAGCTCAGTTTTGCTCATGTTGAGTTTCAGGTGGCGGGCAGACATCCAGGTAGAGACGTCTTGGAGGCAGGAGGAGATACGAGCCTGAAGGGAGGTGGAGAGGACCGGGGCAGAGATGTAGATCTGTGTGTCATCTGCATAGAGATGATAGTTGAAGCCGTGAGAGCGAATGAGTGCACCGAGGGAGTGAGTGTAGATGGAGAACAGAAGAGGGCCGAGAACTGACCCTTGGGGAACCCCAACAGTTAGAGGATGGGAGGGGGAGGAGGAGCCCGCGAAGGAGACCGAGAATGACCGGCCAGAGAGATAAGAGGAGAACCGGGAGAGGACGGAGTCTGTGAAGCCAAGGTGAGATAAGGTGTGGAGGAGAAGGGGATGGTCGACTGTGTCAAAGGCAGCTGAGAGGTCAAGGCGGATTAGAATAGAGTAGAAGCCATTGGATTCAGCAAGAAGGTGGTCATGGGTGACCTTAGAGAGAGCAGTCTCGGTAGAGTGGAGGGGACGGAAGCCAGAGTGGAGGGAGTCCAGGAGAGAATGGGAGTTAAGGAATTGTAACCTCTTCTCCATCCTACTTAGATTGGGAGCTCTGTGTCCGACCTGAGTATGTTGCCTCTTCCCCAGTGCTTAGAGTGATTGCTTGGCACATACTAAGCGCTTAACAGACACCCCGATTATTATTATTGCTATTATTAATTATCCTATGGGAAAGAAAGTTGAAGTTGCACGGAGGAGCTTGCATCCCGATCCAGGCTCAACTATACCTCAGAGGGAGCATGGAAGTCTTTGGCACATCAAAGCAACCTTACTGTGACTTCCCAGTGATGCCACTCTCCCAAGCACTTAGCACCGTGCTCGGTACAGAGCAGCCCGGCTCAGTGGAAAGCGTCCAGGCTTGGGAGTCAGAGGCGATGGGTTCGAATCCCGGCTCCACCGCTTGTCAGCTGCGTGACTTTGGGCAAGTCACTTAACCTCTCTGGTCCTCAGTTCCCTCATCTGTAAAATGGGGATGAAGACTGTGAGCCCCACGTGGGACAATCTGATCACCTTGTATCCCTCCCAGCGCTTAGAACAGCGCTTTGCACATAGTAAGAGCTTAACAAATACCGTCATTATTATTATTAAATACCATTGATGGTGATGATTCATTCAATAGTATTTATTGAGCGCTTACTATGTGCAGAGCACTGTACTAAGTGCTTGGAATGTACAATTCGGCAACAGATAGAGACAATTCCTGCCCAATAACAGGCTCACATGATACCACTTCTCTGGTATTCAGTTATTTCATCAGTAAAATAGCGATCAAGAGTAAAATAGTGATTAAAATAGTGATCAATAGAGATCGAGTGATCGGTGAACCCCACGTACTCCCCCAGGTGCTTAGTCAAGCGCTGTGCACACAGGAAGCCCTCAATGATAATAATAATTGTGGTATTTGTTAAGTGCCTACTATGATCCAAGCATTGTTCTAAGCGCTGGGGTAGATATGGGGTAATCAGGTTGTCCCATGTGGGGCTCACAGTCTTCATCCCCATTTTACAGATGCGGTAACTGAGGCCCAGAGACGTTAAGTGACTTGCCCAAAGTCGCACAGCTGACTCGAGAAATTCGACTGACTGACTGACAGAGAATGTGTCCAACTTCAGCGTTCAATAAATCCGATTGAACGAATGGCTGAATTGGCTTGGATCTACCCCGGGGCTCGGCAGAGCCCTTTGCGTGCAGTAAGCACTTCAGAAATACCACAGAAAAAGAGCATGAGACTGGGCGTCAGAGGACCCGGCTCCTAATCCCGGCTCCTCCTCTAGTCTGCTGCGTGACCTTGGGCGGGTCACTTAACTTCTCCGGGAAGCGGCCCGGCACAGAGGACAGAGCGCGGGCCGGGGAATCAGAAGGTCGTGCGTTCTCATCCCAGCTCTGCCGCTCGTCTGCTGCCTCGGCCTAGTAGTCACTTCACTTCCCTGGACCTCAGCGACCTCATCTGTGAAATGGGGGTTAGGACTGTGAGCCCCATGCAGGTCAGGGACTTTGTCCAACCCGATTTCTTCGTACCCAACCCAGCGCTTTGTACGGGGCCTGGCACTTAGTAAGCGCTTGACAAATACCAAGATTGTTCTTCTCTGGGCCCCTCATCTGTGACTGAGCCTGTGGGGCGTGGACGATCCCCTCCCCACGGCATTTGCCCATAGTTGTATATATTATTTATGACTTTATTTTGTTAATGATGTGTATATGTCTATATGATTCTATTTATCTTGATGGTATTGACGTCTGACTACTTGTTCCGTTTCGTTTTGCCGTCTGTCTCCCCCGTTTGGACCGGGAGCCCGTTGTTGGGCAGCGATGGTCTCGATCTGTCGCCAAATTGTCCCTACCAAGCGATTAGTACAGTGCTGTGCACATAGTAAGCGCTCAGTAAATACGATGGAATGAACGAATGCATGCATGCGGTCATCTCGCCTCTAGCCCCGCGCTCAGTACGGTGCCTGGCGCTTAAGAAGTACTTAGTGAACGTCACATCTGCCTTTGAAATGATATATGTTTTTTTCATATTTATTTATTGTGTGTGTGTGGCGGGGGGAAGGTCGAAATGATATATGTTTATTTAATATTTATTTATTGTGTGTGGGGGAGGGAGGTCGAAACGATATATGCTTGATATTTATTTATTTATTGTGTATGTCGGGGGGAGAGGTTTGAAATGATGTGTTTATTTAAAATTTATATTTATTTAAATGAATATATGATACATGTCTATTTAACATTTATAATTATTTAAATGAATGATACAGGTTTATTTAATATTCACATTCATTTATTTAAATATACGCCATACGTTCATTTAATATTTACATTTACTTATTTATTTAAATCTACGATATATGTTCATTAAGATTCATATTTATTTAAACAAATCTATGATATACATTAATTTAATATTTGTATTTATCTATTTAAATCCATCTATGATATACGTTCATTTAATATTTATTTAAATAAATCTATGCTATACGCTGATCAATATTTATATTTATTTATTTGAAGAAATCTATGTTATATGTTTATTTAATATTTATATTTATTTATTTAAATAAATCTATGCTATGCATTCATTTAATATTTATTTATTTAAATAAATCTATGATATACGTTGATTCAATGTTTATATTTTTAAAGAAATCGATGATATACGTTGATTCAATATTTATACTTATTTATTTGAAGAAATCTATGTTATACGTTGACTTAAGATTTATTTATTTAAATCAATCGATGATCTACGTTGATTCCATGGGGCCTGGGCTTCGGAGTCAGGGGTCATGGGTTCGACTCCCGGCCCTGCCACTTGTCAGCTGTGTGACTGTGGGCGAATCACTTCACTTCTCGGTGCCTCAGTTACCTCATCTGTAAAATGGGGATTAACTGTGAGCCTCACGTGGGACAACCTGATGACCCTATATCTACCCCAGCGCTTAGAACAGTGCTCTGCACATAGTAAGCGCTTAACAAATACCAACATTATTATTCATTCAATAGTATTTATTGAGCACTTACTATGTGCAGAGCACTGTACTAAGCGCTTGGAATGAACAAGTCGGCAACAGATAGAGACAGTCCCTGCCTTTTGATGGGCTTACAGAGAAGCAGCGTGGCTCAGTGGAAAGAGCATGGGCTTTGGAGTCAGAGGTCATGAGTTCGAATCCCAGCTCTGCCACTTGTCAGCTGTGTGACTGTGGGCGAGTCACTTAACTTCTCTGGGCCTCAGTTACCTCATCTGTAAAATGAGGATTAAGACTGTGAGCCCCATGTGGGACAACCTGATTCCCCCATGTCTCCCCCAGCGCTTAGAACAGTGCTCTGCACATAGTAAGCGCTTAACCAATACCAACATTATTATTATTTATATCTATTTGAAGAAATCTACGTTATACGTTGATTTAAGATTTATTTATTTAAATCAATCGATGATCTACGTTGATTCCCTATTTATATCTATTTGAAGAAATCTATGATACACGTTGATTGAAGATTTATTGATTTGAATCAATCGATGATCTACGTTGATTCCCTATTTATATCTATTTGAAGAAATCTACAATACACGTTGATTGAAGATTTATTGATTTAAATCAATCGATGATATACGTTGATTCAATATTTATATTTTCAAAGAAATGGATGATATACGTCGATTCCATATTTATATTCATTTATTTGAAGAAATCTACGATAAACGTTGATTGAAGATTTATTGATTTAAATCAATCGACGACCTACGTTGATTCCCTATTTACATCTATGCGAAGACATCTGCGATACACGTTGATTGAAGATTTATTGATTTAAATCAATCGACGATCTACGTTGATTCCCTATTTATATGTATGTGAAGAAATCTATGATACACGTTGATTGAAGATGTATTGATTGAAATCAATCGACGATCTACGTAGATTCCCTATTTACATCTATGTGAAGAAATCTATGATACACGTTGAATCCCTATATATATCTATGTGAAGAAATCTACAATACACCTTGATTGAAGATTTATTGATTTAAATCAATCGACGATCTACGTTGATTCCCTATTTACATCTATGTGAAGAAATCTACGATACACGTTGATTGAAGATGTATTGATTGAAATCAATCGACGATCTACGTAGATTCCCTATTTACATCTATGTGAAGAAATCTATGATACACGTTGAATCCCTATATATATCTATGTGAAGAAATCTACAATATACCTTGATTGAAGATTTATTGATTTAAATCAATTGACGATCTATGTTGATTCCCTATTTACATCTATGTGAAGAAATCTACGATACACGTTGATTGAAGATGTATTGATTGAAATCAATCGACGATCTACGTTGATTCCCTATTTCCATCTATGTCCGTCGATGTAGTAGTGATGAAAAGCGTGTGCGGGGAGGGCTAGGCCCGCTTAGAGAAGCGGCGTGGCTCAGTGGCAAGAGCCCGGGCTGGGGAGTCAGAGGTCATGAGTTCGAATCCCGGTTCTGCCACTTGTCAGCTGTGTGACTGTGGGCAAGTCACTTCACTTCTCTGTGAAAATGGGGATTAACTGTGAGCCTCACGTGGGATGCCCTGATGACCCTGGATCTCCCCCAGCGCTTAGAACAGTGCTCAGCACATAGTAAGCACTTAACAAATACCAATATTATTAATTTATTTACATTCACGTCTGACTCCCCCTCTAGAAAAGCAGTATGGCTTAGTGGCTATAGCATGGGCCCGGGAGTGAGGGGGTCAAGTGTTTTAATGCTGACTCCACTCTGTCTGCTGTGTGACTTTGGGCAAATCATTTCACTTTTCTGGGCCTCGGTTCCCCCGTCTGGAAAATGGGGATTAACTGTGCGCCTCGCCTGGGACCACCTGGTGACCCTGGATCTCCCCCAGCGCTTAGAACAGTGCTCAGCACATAGTAAGCACTTAAATACCAGTATTATTTATTTACATTCACGTCTGACTCCCCCTCTAGAAAAGCAGTATGGCTTAGTGGCTATAGCATGGGCCCGGGGGTGGGGCGGCCAAGTGTTTTAATGCTGACTCCACCCTGTCTGCTGTGTGACTTTGGGCAAATCATTTCACTTTTCTGGGCCTCGGTTCCCCCGTCTGGAAAATGGGGATTAACTGTGCGCCTCGCCTGGGACCACCTGATGACCCTGGATCTCCCCCAGCGCTTAGAACAGTGCTCAGCACACAGTAAGCACTTAAATACCAATATTTTTTATTTACATTCACGTCTGACTCCCCCTCTAGGAAAGCAGTATGGCTTAGTGGCTATAGCATGGGCCCGGGGGTGGGGCGGCCAAGTGTTTTAATGCTGACTCCACCCTGTCTGCTGTGTGACTTTGGGCAAATCATTTCACTTTTCTGGGCCTCGGTTCCCCCGTCTGGAAAATGGGGATTAACCGTGCGCCTCGCCTGGGCCCACCTGGGCGAGGGAGGCCCGGCCGCTGGCCGTTTGCTGTCAATCACAGGCCGGCCGAGGTCGCGCGGCCCGGCCGACCAACCGCCGCCAGCCGGCCGGCCAATGAGAGGCGGCGGCGGGGCGGCGGCGGGCCAATGAGCGGCGAGCGCCGGTGACGCGCGGGGCAGCGCGGGAGCCGGGCGCGCGGGCGGCGGCGGCGGCGGTGGCGCGCGGGGCGGGCATGGGGCGGCCGCAGGCGCTGCTGCTGCTGGACGCGGCGGGCCCGGGGCCCCGGGGGCGGAGGGCGGCCGTGCGCCTGCTGAGCGGCCTGGGCTGCCGCCTGGGCCCCGCCCGCCTGCGCTGGGCCTTCAAGGTGTTCGACTCGCGGGCCGGCGAGCGGAGCCGGCCGGCGGGCGCGCCGCACTTCCGGGAGCTGGGGCCGCGCGGCTGGGCCGCCCTGGACGCCGAGCTGCAGCGCGGGGAGCGGCGGGGCGGAGGCGGCGGCGGCGGCGGCGGGGAGGACGGGGGGCCCGGGGCGGGCCGCACCCGCGACGCGCTGAGCGAGGCCCTGCTGGACTGGCCCGGGGACCCGCCGGACCCGGCGCCGCCGCCCTTCGCCAACGCCGTCTTCCTGCTGGCGCCCTGCCCGCGCTCCCGCGGGGAGCTGCTCCGCTTCGTGGCCGGACGGGACCCCCCCGCCCCGCGCCAGCTGCTCGACGGCCTCCTGCCCCGCAGGGTGCGGGACCTGATGACCGGGCGGAAGGTCACCCTCTACTGGGTCGACACCGCCCAGCGGGCCGAGGTAAAAACCCGCCCCGGGCTTGGGCTTCCCCATCCAGGGGTATTTATGGAGCGCTCACCGTGTGCGGGGCACTGGACCCGGTTATTCATTCCGTTGAGCGCTTACTATGTGCCGAGCGCTGGACCCATTCATTCAGCACTGTTTAGTGAGCGCTTACTACGTGCCGAGCACTGGACCCATTCAGTACTATTTAGTGAGCGCTTACTACGTGCCGAGCACTGGACCCATTCAGTACTATTTAGTGAGCGCTTACTATGTGCAGAGCGCTGGACCCATTCATTCAGCACTACTTAGTGAGCGCTTACTACGTGCCGAGCACTGGACCCATTCAGTAGTATTTTGTGAGCGCTTACTATGTGCAGAACGCTGGACCCATTCATTCAGTACTATTTAGTGAGCGCTTACTACCTGCAGAGCGCTGGACCCATTCATTCAGTACTATTTAGTGAGCACTTACTACGTGCCAAGCACTGGACCCATTCAGTACAATTTAGTGAGCGCTTACTATGTGCAGAGCGCTGGACCCATTCATTCAGTACTATTTAGTGAGCGCTTGCTATGTGCAGAGCGCTGGACCACGCGCTTGGAATCGGCACCGGATAGAGACAGTCCCTGTCCAATGACGGGCTCACGATCTAACCAGAGAAGCAGCGTGGCTCAGTGGAAAGAGCCCGGGCTGGGGAGTCATTTATTCAATAGTATTTATTGAGCTCTTACTGTGTGCAGAGCCCTGGACTAAGCGCTTGGAATGGACAAATCGGCAACAGATAGAGACAGTCCCTGCCCACTGACGGGTTTACAGTCTAATCGGGGGAGACAGACAAAAACAATAGCAATAAATAGAATCAAGGGGATGTACATCTCATTAAAACAATAGCAATCAATAGAATCGAGAATCAATCAATCGAGTCAGAGGTCACGGGTTTGAATCCCCGCTCCGCCACTTGGCAGCTGGGTGACTGTGGGCCAGTCAATTCTCTGGGCCTCAGTTCCCTCATCTGTCAAATGAGGATTAAGACTGTGAGCCTCACGTGGGACAACCTGATGCCCCTGTATCTAGAACAGTGCTCTGCACATAGTAAGCGCTCAACCAATACCGACATTATTATTATCATCACGTCGCTCTTTGTCAAGCACCTGCTAGGTGCCCAGCACTGTGCTGGGCGACGCACAGGGCCATCGGGTTGGCCCAGGTGAGGCTCGCAGGCTTCATCCCCGTTTCACAGATGAGGTCACCGAGAAGTCAGGTGACTCGCCCAAAGTCCCACAGCCGACGGGGCCGGAGCCGGGATTAGAACCCGCGTCCTCTGACTCGTGAGCCACGCTGCTTCTCTAAGCGCTGTCAACATAATGATGGTATTTATTAAGCACTTACTACGTGCCAAGCACTGTTCCAAGCACTTGGCGGGAAGGGGGAAGAGAAGGTAATCAGGTTGTGCCACGTGGGGCTCACAGTCTCAATCCCCCTTGTACAGATGAGGTAACTGAGACACGGAGAAGTTCCAGCTAGCTCTGACCTGCTAGCTGTCCCAGCGCTTAGAACAGTGCTTGGCACATAGCGGGCGCTAAACAAATACCACCGGGATAATAATGTGGCAGAGCGGGGATTAGAATCCGTGACCTTCAGATTGCCAGGCCCGTGCTCTGTCCACTACCCCGTGCTGCTTCTCTAACCAACTCTCTTGGTTCTCAGCGACTCGGGCGTTGGGACACTGGGTTTGGGGATTTAGGTGCAACTCTGTACTTGTTCACCAGGGCAGAAATGGTATTCTGTGCTCATTCTAGGTCATTCATTCAAGCCAATCCTATTTATTGAACACTTAACCGTGTGCAGAGCACTGTCCTAAGCGCCGGGGTAGTTGCAAGTTCATCAGGCCGGATACAGTCCCTGTCCCACATGGGGCTTGTAGAATCTCCATTTTGCAGTTGAGGAGACTGAGGTACAGAAGAGGGAAGTGACTTGCCCAGGGTCACATAGCAGACAAGGGGCAATCACCCATGTCTTCCCTTTGGAAGGAAATGTCCAGTTACAGAGTGGCAGAGGCACGTGGACTCTCTGGGCCAGAGGCTCATCATCAAACCCAAATAGGACGCGGAGGGGTGGCAGTATTAAGTCTGATGGCCTGTGGGGGCTTCATTTTTGCCCAGCTTTTTGTCTGATTCTCTCACTCTACCGATGGTATCTATTGAGCGCTTACCGTGTGCAGAGCACTATATGAAACACTTGGGGAGAGTCTAATACAACAGAGTTGGTGGACACGTTCCCTGCCCGCTGAACTAACCTCCAGCCAAATAATGTGGGAACCCTACCCTACTGGGAGTAGACACCGAGCCAGCTCTGAGGGGACGTTAATTGGAGACTACATTCTTAGCTCTTTGAGTGGGATGGGGGGAGGTTTCATTTCATAACGAAATTTAACTTCATTCGACGGTTCTACAAAGAAACAGTGCTGGAATATTCTGCACCATTTGGAGACCGACTTGAATAGAAAAGTATCTTAGTCCGGTAATGAACAGAGGGGAAAAAAAAAAAGATAAAAGATCCATTGGGAAATTGAGGCGGGGGGGAAGGAGATCACCAAAAGAATAGAATGGGAATCGAAAACAGATGTGAAGAAGTTGGAACCATCGTAAGTAAAATTGATCCTGTTCAACGAGGCACTCTTTTTTGATGTTTAAATTTTTTAAAATTTCTTAAATAGTATTTGCTAAGCGCTTTGTGCCAGGCATTTCCGAGCACAAGGTTATCATGTCGGACATAGTCCCTGTCCCATATAGGGCTCACAGCCTCAGTCTTTACAGATGAAGGAATTGTGGCACAGAGAAGCGAAGTGACTTGCCCAAGGTCACAAGCGGCAGAGCCAGGCTTAGAACCCGGGTCCTATGACTCCCGGGCCTGTGCTTTCTCCACTAGGCCACGCTGCTTCGCTTATGCCTCCAACGCACGTCTCGGTATTATTGGTGTGCCGGCGACCTCTGACTCTGCTTTCGTTTCAGGGTTGGGAATCACCAGATCACGTAGGGTACTGGATGCTGTATGAGCTTCTTCGTCTTGTGGGAGGTACCATCGTGCCCTCTGAACTTCTGAGTCAATTTTGGAGACACGATGGAGGAAAACCGCAGGATTTTGGAAAAGAGAGTACAGCCGAGCCTCAGTTCTCTCCATGGACATCAATCTTGCCCTCCGAGTCCACTTTGAACTGCTTGCTGAACAGCGCGTCTGAGTACCAGGCATCTTTTCCTCGTCTTGAAGGAACCTTATTCCTTCCTCAGGAAGGTAAGAGAATAAGGGAGGAGAGGCTCTGACCGGGGTTTTGAGTCCAAGAAGTCTGACCGCCAAGTTGGAAATGCTCGTGTTTTAATTCCGAGAAGCAGCGTGGTCTAGCGGAAAGGGCACGGGCTTGGGAGCCAGAGGACCTGGGTTCTCTTCCCAACTCTGTCGGTTGCTTTCCGTGTGACCTTGGGCAAATTAAGACTTAATTCTCTGTGCTTCAGTTCCCTCAACTGTAAAATAAGAATTCAATCCCTGTTCTCCCTCCCATTTAGACTTGGAGCCCCAAGCGGGATGGGGACTGCGCCCCCGATCTAATTAACATGTTCCCAGCACTTTGAACAATGTCTGATACCTAGAAAGTGCTTAACAGATAATCGTGAAAAAAGCGAATGCCGTGTTTAAAAGAAGTAAGCCACGCCAGAGGGATCAAGGAATACTCTTCCGCGTTCTTGATAAAAAGAACCGATGGCTGCCTGGATGTGGGATGTAAGGAGTCCCCTGGAAGGGCTAATTAAATCGTTACAGTGGGGGAGAAATCATTCTCCTCTCCTCCAGCGCCTTCCTTTTGGTGTCAACTTCAAGAGCCCTTTGGCCAAATTGTATTCTTTGAAGCCTTACTACCCGTAGAAGAGAGGTTTTAGGGGAGGTTTCTGGTGGGGAATGAGGGTGGAGAGTTCAACCCCAATCAGTTGACGGTATCCAGTGCTTAGCGTCTCCAGAGCACTGTCCCAAGCACTTGGGAGAGCGCAAGATTCATTCACTCATTCAGTCGTATTTACTGAGTCCTTACCGTGTTCAGAGCACTGTACTAAGTGCTTGGCAAGTACAATTCAGCAACAAATAAGAGACCATCCCTACCTGACAACGGGCTCACAGTCTAAAAGGGGGAAGAGTTAGCTCTGCCTCAGTTGCTTCCAGTTGACCTGGTTGCTTTGGGGATTCTGGGTCAGACCCAGAACGGAGCACGGGATTGAGCAGTTGGGAGAGGACAGTATAGAAGCAGCAGGGCCTAGTGGCTAGACCCCGGGCCTCGGCGCCAGAGGGATCTGGGTTCTAATGCCGCTCGGCCGCTTGTCTGCTCTGTGACCTTGGGCAACTCACTTCACTGTCTCTGTTACCTCATCTGTAAAATAGGGATTGAGACTGTGAGCTCCACGTGGGATGTGGACTGTGTCCAACCCGATGACTTTGTATCCCAGCATTTAATGCCTGGCACCTAGTAAGCGCTTCACAAATACCAGAAAGAAAAGAAAAAGCAAAAATAAGGTAGATCCGTCCCCGCCCAAAACGAGCGTACTCTCTGGAGTGGGAGACAGACATTAATATAAATAAATAAGTGTGGAGATGTACGTGAGTGTTGTGGGACTGAGGGAGGGATGAAGAAAGAGTGCAAATCCAAATGTAAGGGATTTGCAGAAGGGAGTGGAAGAGGAAATGAGGACTTAGCTGGGGAAGGCCTCTTGGAGGAGATGGGCTTTGTATCCCCTCACCCTGCACTTGGATTTGCTCCCTTTGTTCACCCCTCCCTCAGTCCCAACAGCCCTCATGTACAGATCTGTAATGTGTTTCTATGAATGTCTCTTGCGCTAGACTGGACGTTTGTTGTGGGCATGGAGCATGTCTATCCACTCTATTACACTATACTCTCCCAAGCGCTTAGTAAGTGCTCAATAAATACGACTGACTGAATGTCTAAGACATTGAAATTGGGGAGAGCGATTGTCCATTGGTTATGAAGAGGGAGGGCGTTTCGGGCCAGAGGTGGACGTGGGCGAGTGGTCGGCGGTGAGATAGACAAGATTGCGGTGTAGTGAGTAGGTTGGCGTTAAAAGGAGCAAAGTATGTGGGCCAGATGGTAATAGGAAATCTGCTGGCAAACTGGCATTTCTCCTCCTGCCGAAGCTTTAATAAATTTAATTACTTATTGA
Organism: Ornithorhynchus anatinus; assembly: GCF_004115215.2. Lineage (NCBI taxonomy): Eukaryota > Metazoa > Chordata > Mammalia > Monotremata > Ornithorhynchidae > Ornithorhynchus > Ornithorhynchus anatinus. The sequence continues at coordinate 22,138,176 of NC_041732.1, forward strand.
TATTACTCTTTGTCTCCCCCATAGACAGTAAGCTCACTGTGGGTAGGGAATGTGTCTGTTTATTGTTATTGTGTGCTCTCCCAAGCGCTTAGTCCGGTCTTTACACACCATAAGGGCTCAATAAATCCAGCTGAATGAATGAAGCTTCCGTTTGTTCCTCTCTTTTTAATAAGTGGTTATTTCTTTTTTAGGTCCGTCAGGGGTGAATCTCCAGGGCCCATGGGCAGTCACCCTGGAGCCTCTGATCATGCACCAGAGACCCTTACCGAGTCCCGTTTCCATCTTCCTGAAAGGCACTGTGACCCACTGGACTTGGCCCACGGGCAGCAGCTTTGGCACCGAGAGTTGGGTGTTACAGAGTTCCGAGGGGGACAGTACGTCAGAGCGAGGGATTTTATTTCAGCATCTTGTTAGAAGGCTAACTGCTGAAGAAGTGCAATTGGTAAATAATCTCCACATGAAATGAGAGACTTGTCTGGGACCATGACTTGTGATAGATAGAAAGACACCTATGTTTTTTGTTGTGTTTTTTTAATGATGTCGGGCAATCCGTTTTTATATGGGCCTGTTAGCTTCATTACATAAATGCTGGTATAGGGTGGCGTTTTTGCAGAACTGCCTGCCAATTTTTGTCACAATTTCGAAGGCAAGTTGGGTCTGGAAAGTCCAAGAATTTCCCAGGGTTCAAGGTTCTCATGACTCTGCCTGTTTAACGAAGAATGGGTTGCTGTAAGCTAAACTGTGCTTCTGAATTTGGGGAGCCCAGCTGTTTCCTATGCCTTGTGTGGACCGAAGCGATTTTTGGGTCTCTCCACCCAGTATTGAGACATTCAACTGAGTGATAGTGGTTTTTGATATCTTTGCATACCAGATAGACTTTACCAGTTAATTCATGACAATAATACTGTGACATGTGTTAAGTACTTACTATGTGCCAAGCACTGAACTACGCCCCGGAGTGGCTACGGTAATAATAAATAATGATTAAGGTACTTGTTAAGCACTTACTGTGTGTCAAGCACTGTTCTAAAAGTGGGGTTAATCACAAATTAATCTCATGGGGCTCACACTCTTTAATTCCCATTTTACAGATGAGGTAACTGAGATCCAGAGGAAGGGAAGTGACGTGCCCAGGGTCACGCAGCAGACACGTGGCGAAGCCGGGCTTTAGAACCCGGGTCCTTCTGACTCACACGCCCGTGCTCTATCCACTAAGTCACGCCGCTTCTCCACGATCAGATCAGACCCGATCCCTGTCCCCCCCCCCGGGGCTCACATTCTGAGACAGAGGGAGAAGGGGTAATTTGATCCCCATTTTCCAGATGAGGAAACTGAGGCCCAGGGAAATGAAGTGACTTGCTCAAGGTCACACAGGTGGTTGGCAGCGGCAGGATGAGAACCCAAGCCCTCTGATTCCCAAGCCCAGTGCTCTTTCCATTAGCCCGTGCTGCTTTTCCTCAGAAACCGTCGTCAGACTTTCCATTTGCTCCCTAAGTGTCCCGTTCCTGGTTTGGGCCTAAAAAATCAGCGTCCCCAAGCTAATCCGGGTCTCCTGTGTCATGGTAGGTTGCCGACGTTTGTCCAGGTGAAGGCTGGCCTCCGAGCACTGGACTCATCTCCTCTCTGTCTCCCAGTGCTGCCATTCTCACCTTGCTGGGCCCGGAGGAGGCAGTAGAACTCCCGAGAAACCTCCTGCAGGGGGTTGTGGCTGAGAACTCCCCGGATCCTTCCTGCCTTCTCCGGGACGTTGTGAACGGAGCCCTCAGTCAGGTTCAGAATTCCCTCGAAGAAGAGCCCGCTCCTTCCGGTAAGCAAGTGAGGCCGGGATCCAGTGAAGGATGAAGAGGGCGAACTTGGCTACGGGGAATGGTTTCCAGGGGTAGTTTTTGAGCAGAGGACTGCATTGCCTTTTGCCTTCTGTTGTCCTTTAACCAAGGGTGCTCAGTCCAGTGCTTGGGCAGTAGTTGTTCAGTCTCGTCTGGGCCCTGAGCTTTGGGCCAGACCTTTTTGTTGGTAGAAACCAAGCTTGTTGCAAATGCTCATTTAAACACAAAGGGGCTTTCCCATTTTTCATGACCCTCTATTACTGACTCCCAGAGAACTTGAATCGAGCTTCCCAGATTCTCCCTGTGAGTTGGGCACCGTGATTAATAAAAGCCTGTGGTATCTGTTAAGCGCCGACTCTGTACCAAGCACTGTACTAAGCTCTGGAGTAGGCACAGGATAATCAGGTCCCATATGGGGCTCAGTCTTTAAGTAGGAGGGAGATCAGGGATTGAATCCCCCTTATGCAGGTGAGGCAACTGAGGCTCAGAGAAGCGAAGTGACTTGCCCCAGGTCACACTGCAGACAAGTGGCGGAGCTGGGATTAGTGTCCTCTTACTCCCAGGCCCGGGCTCTGTTCGCTAGGCCATGCTGACTAGTCAGTCCTACGTGCCCAGTGACTTCAGTCTACTGTAAGTTCACACTGACGGAAGACAATTTCAAATCAAACCTGAATGCAGTATTTAGGTGTGCTAGTCACAGGTTACACCGATGTTCCACTCTCTTCATCGGCCAGCAGTCTGTTTGAATGCAGTTCTAGGCATTTACGAGAATCCAATGTTGCAGAAAACTCCGCACTGTTAGCAAATTAAACCAGGTCAGAAAGAGTGCCAATTTTTATAGATTTTAGTCAAGCAGTCGTATTTATCCAGTGCTTACTATGTGCGCAGCACTGTACTAAGCACTTGGGAGAGCACAATGCAGAGGTATTTGTGGACACGTTTCCTGCCCATGAAGAGCTTACGGTCTAGAGGGCGAGACAGACGTCAGTATAAGTTATGGATACGTACATAAGTGCTGTGGGGCTGAGGGGTGAATAAAGGGTGCAAATCCAAGTTCAAGGACATTACAGAAGGGAGTAGGAAAAGAGGAAATGAGGGCCTAGTTGGGGAAGGCCTCTTGGGGAAGATGTGCTTTTAATAAGGTTTTTGAAGATGGGGAGAGTGATTGTCTGTTGGATGAGAAGGGGGAGGGCGTTCCAGGCCAGGGTCAGGACGTGGGTGAAAGATCGGCAGCGAGATAGATGAGATTGAGGTACAGTGAGTAGGTGGGCATTAAGGGAGCAAAGTGTACTGGCTAGGTTTAATGGCAGGGAGGGAACATAGGAGAGGGCAAGGTGATTGAGTGCTTTAAAACCAACGGTAAGGACTTTCTGTTTGATGCGGAGGTGGATGGGCAACCCCTGGAGATGCTTGAGGATTGGGGAAATGATGGCCTGAACGTTTTTTAGAAAAATGATCCAGACAGCAGAATGAAGTATGGACTGGAGTGGGGAGAGATGGGAGGCGAGGGAGGTCAGCCAGGAGGCTGATGCAGTATTCGGGATAGGAGAAACACTTGGATTAACATGGTAGTAGTTTGGAATGGCAAGTGCGGATTTTAACGATGTTGTGAAGGTTGACCGGGCAGGATTTAGCGACAGATTTGAATATGTGAGTCGAATGAGAGGGATGAGTCAAGGATAGTGCGTGGTTATGGGCTTGTGAGGCAGGAAGAATGTTGGTGCTTTCTACAGTGACTGGAGAGTAGGGGGAAGGAGAGTTTGGTTGAGAAGGTGAGTGGTGTTTGGGACATTGAGGTGTTGGTGGGATATCCAAGTAGAGATGTTCTGAAGCCTGAGGAAATGTGAGATTGTGGAGAAGGAGAGACCTTAAGGCTGGAGATATTCCATACTCAGGCAAGGGCAGGATAATTTAAAAAAAAAGCGCGTTTGTAGCTTGATCCACTTTTCAATTCTTGTAAATTATTTTTATTTATTAATTTTTGGGGGTACTTGTTAAGGACTTACTCTGTTGAGCATTAGAACAACAGAAGGCAAAACAATGGGATGGATTCAAGATAATCAGATAGGACACAGTCCATGTCCTTCATGGGGCTCCCAATCTTAATTTCCATTTTACAGATTCGGTAACTGAGGCATAGAGAGTGAAGTGACTTGCCGAAGATCACAGAGCAGAGTAGTGGCAGAGCTTGGCTTAGAATCCAAATACTCTGACTTCCAGACCTGGGCTCTTTCCACCAGTCCACACTGCCTCAGTATTTGCAAGGTTTCTTTATCTCATCATCCTCAATGGTATTGTGTCCTTACTGTGTGCAGACCACTGTACTGAACACCTGGGAGAGTACTATAGTTTTTAGACACATTCCCTGAGTTTACGGTTTATCCCATAAAATTTTTCATGGACTGAGGCCTGAAGATTTTGTTTTGTTGTTTGTGTGCACTTGTGACCAGCCATTTACTCATATGTGTCAAACTCCCAGCTAATCGGGAGTTTGGCTTTGAGTGTGGAGATGAGGAAACTTGTCCCCTAGACTTTATAACCCCTCTGCGGGCAGGGAACGTGCCTACCAACTCTGGTGTGTTGTACCCTCTCGAGTGCTTATTACATGCTCTGCACACAATAAATACCATTAATGGTGATGATGAGACAAGGATTTTTAAGGGGGGGGGTCAGTCAATGATATTTGTTGAGCGCTTACTGTGTGCAGACCACTGTTCTAAGCACATGGGGGAGCACAATAAGCCATGTAACAGACACTTTCCCTGCCCACAACAAGCTTACAGTCTAGAGGGGGAGCCAGGCATTAATATAAATAAATTATGGATATGAAGGTAAGTGCTGTGGGGTTGAGAGCAATGAAATAAAATAAAGGGAGCAAGTCAGGGTGACGCAGAAGGGAGTGGAAGAAAAGAAAAAGCAGGCTTGATTGGCGAAAGGCTCTTTGAGGAGATGTGTCTTCAATAAGACTTTGAAGAAAGGGAGAGTGATTGTCGGATATGAAGAGAGAGGGTGTTCCGGGCCAGAGGCAGGATTTGCGTGAGAGGTCGGCGGCAAGATAGGTGAGATTGAGGTACAGTGAGAAGGTTTAGCATTTAGAGGAGCAAAGTGTGCGGGCTGGGTTTGTAGTAGGAGAGTGGCGTGATGAGATAGAAGGGGGCAAGATGACTGCTTTAAAGCTGAGGGGATGGGGAAGATGAGGAACAGTCTTCAGAAGACTACCTTTTGGGGCTGTCTGTAGCCCCGATCAGAAATTCTCAGGCCTTGACACGACCTCGTGATGAGTCAGAAACTTTCAGACCTTGACAGGAGGACCTTATGAATTAAGCCGGGAATCAAGCTCTCCCTGAAGGCAGGGATTATTATTGTTTTCTTCCAAGCACGTACTCCAGTGCTCTGCATAAATACTATTGTTTTGGGTTTTTTTTTTATGGTATTCGTTAGGTGCTTGCTATGGCCCGTTCACTGGGGTAGAAACAGGATAGTCAGGTTGGACACAGTCCCTGTCCTACACAGAGCTCTGAGACTTAATCCCCGTTTGAGAAATGAGGTAAATGAGACAGGGAGAAGTGGGGCCTTGCCCAAGGTCACACGGCAGACAAGTGGCAGAGCCCGGATTAATTAATGGGAAACAGCGGTAGGGGTGATCACTAGGGTTTTGGCGTCTTTATTCCCTGCCCCATCAGGGGCTTCTGTCTGCTAATTAGAACAGTGAGGTCAGCTCTTCATATCTGTGGAGTTTGAGAAGGGGTAGGGAGTTCTTTCTGAGCCACCACTTCTCTCTCAACCAATCAGTGGTATTTATTGAGCACTTACAGTGTGCCGAGCACTTGGGAAAATACAGTTCAGAGCATGGGTAGATAAAAGATCCCTGACCCCAAGGAGCTGAAATTCGCCCGCTCATATTTTCCTTGGAAACATGGCTCACTGGTAAATTTGAGAGCTTCTGTCAGTGGTCCACAGATTTATGGGGCAAAGAATCTGAGGTGAAATTTAAACTTAACAAGGCTTTGGAATTCCTGGTCATCTGCAGTAACAGGTCTCCAAAGGGTGGAAGAAGTGATTGGGATGGTCACTTTCACCTCCTCTGCTGATGGAGGTAGTGAGTTCTAGACTGCAAGCTCTCCAGACTGTAAGCTCGTTGTGGGAAGGGAAAGTGTTTTATCAGCTCTGTTGTACTGTACTCTCCCAAGCACTTAGTACAGTAAGCACTCAATAAATTCCATTGATTCAGTTTGAGGCTGCAGCTTTTATGTTGCTTTTGTCAGCGTTTCTACTGACTGCCTGTTGTCGACTACTTTTGCCCTTATGCTGAAACGGCCAATTTTTAAACAAAATAACCAGCAAAATTTTCATTTACTCCTCTGTAGAGGGCCACTTCAGAAACAAGCCATGGGGAAGGGCTACTACACTGTTAAAAGGAGGGTTAAATTGTCTTCAGCTTAAAACCAATTGATATGTATTGGAGTTTTGGGTCACACCTCTGGGATGGGTTCTTGGTGGGGGTCTCGCTAGAGATACCGGGCGGGGACGCGACTTTATCAAACTGTTCCTTGAATCCGTCAATGGTATTTATTGAGCACAAACTGGGTGCAGAGCACTGTGCTAAGCACTTGGTAGAGTACAATGCAGTTGAGTTGGTAGGCACGATTCCTGCCCGCAAGGAGCGTGGACATTCTTTGGAGTCTCATTCTGGAACTTGAACCTGAATGGTGATGGGCTGTGGAGCTGGGGGCAGGAAAAGAATGCAGAAGGAAGGAATTCATTCATTCAATAGTATTTATTGAGCGCTTACTATGTGCAGAGCACTGTAACTAAGCGCTTGGAATGTACAAATCGGTAACAGAATCAGTCCCTGCCCTTTGACGGGCTTACAGTCTAATCGGGGGAGACGGACAGACAAGAACAATAGCAATAAATAGAATCAAGGGGATGAACATCTCATTAAAACAATAGCAAATAAATAGAATCAAGGCGATGTACATTTCATTAACAAAATAAATAGGGTAATGACCAAGGGAGGTTTTGGGAATTGTTTGGTTTTTGTTCTCAGCGAGGTGTGTTTTTTGTCTGCTGTCTCTCCCTAGCTGCCGCTCTGGTCCCGGAATGGGCTCAGCAAGAACACAGCCACACCAGTCCCTGGAGCCCTGTGGTAATGGAGAGCTGGTTCCCTTTCTCTAATCTCAGTGGTGCAAGTTCAAATTTGATGGAGTCTTTTTGGTAAGATGCCCCTGGTCTGGAATTTTGCGCTTCCATAGAACAGAGCTTGCTGTTTCGGAAGACACATCCGATTTCATTGCGGGGGATGGGGGGGGAGGTGACAGAGACCATCTCCTCTTATTTTCCCAGTAGGCTAATGAATCCTGGTTTTAACTTTGTCCTGGAACCACCTGTTGATTGATGATTAATGTGCAGTTTACTACAGGCCATCTCAGAAGAGACCTCCAAGTGCGAAACAGAGCTAACTGACCGTCTCTCCGAGTTCTACCAGAAGACAGCCCGGGATGAGTCTGCCACAGCTGGGCAAGAGGAACACAGAAAAAAACGTAGGCATATGCTTGGAACTGAAAGTCACTGTACTCTGGCCCAGACTTCCTTTTGGTGATGTACTGTTATCATTATTATTATTATTATGGTACTTAAGCACTTACCATGTAGCAAGCACTGTTCTAAGTGCTGATTTAGATGCAATTTAATCAGTTTGGACACAGTCCCTGTCCCACATGGGGCTCAGACTCTTAATCCCCATTTTACAAATGAGGTAACTGCGGCCCAGAGAAGTTAAGTGACTTGCCCAAGGTGGCACACCAGATGTGTAGCGGAGCTGGGGTAAGAACCCAGGTCTTTCTGGCTCCCAGGTCCATGCTCTATCCATTAAGCCATGCTGCTTCTCTATATTTCGTGGGCGATGGCCTTTTGAGTTGCAGACATCTCCTCACGCAGAGTTGGGCGGAATGGCAAGACGTCGTGAGGGGAAACGTTCTGTCAGCTCCCAGAAAGCTGGAAAAAGCACTACCATCTCCTTTTGCCTTTTAGCTTCATGGTAGGATCAGTGATAATTGCCTCATTCATAATAATTGTGGTATTTGTAAAGTGTTTACTGTGTGTCAAGCACTGAACTAAGTGCTGGGGCAGATCCGAGATCATCAGGTCCCACATGGAGCTCACAGTCTAGGAAGGAGAAACAGTATTGAATCCCCATTTTGCAGATGTGGGGGAACTGAGGCCCAGAGAAGTAAAGTGAGTAGCCTAAGGTCACACAACAGATAAGTGGAGCCAGGATTAGAACTCAGGTCCTCTGATTCCCAGGCTCATGCTCTTTCCACCAGGCCACGCTGCTTCTCAGTGATAAGCGAGCTACTGTACAATATAACTTGAGGGGTAGGAGTTAAAGGTGGAGTTAAGGGGAGAGGGCCGTGATTGAAATGGCCTTCCTAGAAATGTCTTCTCCATGATGTGCTGCCAGAAAATGTCGATTTAGGTTCATGGGTACCATCTCAATTTGTGTCTAATATTGTAAACTTTCCATTGAAAGCCAATCTCCCTTCTTGCCTTGCCGTTGAAGATTTATGCCCAGTTTGGTGAAGGAGTTGATGTTAATAGGTGGTTGGATATTTAGTTCAGCCAAAGTAGGTTGAGAAATCGGCTTCCCCAGTCCCTCCGCACCATGGGTTTGTTTTGCTTAACTGCTTTTGAAACAATTCAGTCGAGTGCCGATTCTGGGAAATACATCATTATTTTTCTTCAGGTGGAGTCCCCCGCACTCCGGTGAGGCAAAAGATGAAGACCATGAGCCGCTCCCTGAAGATGCTGAATGTTGCAAGACTGAACGTAAAAGCTCAGAAGGCTCAGCCAGACGGAACCTCGGCCACTGTCACCCGGGGGAAGGGGACTCACAAGGCCACTCTCAGAAGAAAAGGGGAGAAACTGGAAGACAAAGGGAGAATTTTGAGGAGTTCAATATCTAAAGGTTTGTACCTTGTTTTCTCAGGTGGGCCAAGTAGTGCAGACTGCAGGCGGTCATTTCAGGGAGCACCCCGCCGCTCCCTGAAGCCAAGATTTGGCCAATTATTTTCCATCTGGATTTCCTCTGATTGTTCTAGCAGCCGAATCCCTTATCGCTGGGAACACGGGATGCCAAAGGATATTCCAGGTCTTCAATTTGTGCCTTCAGTTCAGCCGGGGTTTTTTTTTATGACTTCTAATCTTAAGCATGTTCTTAAACCTCTTGAAGAATCACTGAGTCCTAAATAGGTTCTTGCTTTCTTTTGTTTTCCCCATATCATCCCTTTATGTGAGAGTCAGGAAAAGTTGGGATTGGGGAAAATGCTCACATTTGGAGAAGAGATAGAGAAAGGGTGGTGGGGGAGGAGTTGTGTGTGTGTGTGTGTGTGTGTGTGTGTGTATTTTGAGGCAATTTATGTTCAGAACTTTTTTTTTAAATGGTCTTATTTAAGCACTTGTTACATGACAGACACTGTACTAAATGCTGGGTTAGTTACAAGCTAATCATATTGGACACAGACCATGTCCCACATGGGGCTATCAAGCTTAATCCCCATTTTACAGATGAGGTAACTGAGACCCAATGAAATGACTTGGCCACAAGGTCACACAGCAGACAAGTGGCAGAGCTAGGATTAAAACACAGGTACTCCCGACTCCCAAGCCCATGCTCTATCCACTAGACCACGCTGCTTAAACCCCTTCTGAATCAGTTTTTTGCTTAGTTCAGTATCCAATGCTCCAAGATTTATTTGGTGAGCAAGTGAAGGTGTGGAGAGGGTGTGGAAAACAAAGACACCAAAGCATAAGGGCTTTGGTGGATGTATGTGTACACAGAGAAAATTCAAAGGCCTGCACGATCTGTGGCTCAGCTCAGACATGTCCTAACTTCTTAACTGTCAGTTATGAGTCTTCATTATCTTAGTGCCAGTCTCCGTGACTTCTTGGAAAAGCCATCTAATTGTGTCCTCCCAAGCCCAATAAATAGGAAGCAGTCGGACAGCCCTTAGTCCTCAGACATAAATTTGGCACAAAGAATGGAACATCTAAATTTAGGCAGCTCTGTTGGATTGAAGAAAACTATATTCATGCTTTCCCCCACTGGTTTTGTTCTTTTTCCAGAAGATTTTAAACATCCTAAATGCCTGGGTTTTGCAGGGGGATGGGAGGGGTCTCAGTTCAGAAGTCACCCGGTCCACTTAAAATGCCAGGACTGTGGTCTGGAAAAACCACACATTCAGAACAACTCGCACCATGGTACTCATCATGCCTGACGCCCCGCGTCAGCTGCATGAGGAATTTCTTCCGTCACCCATGTAGCCACTAGGCTTGCATCATGGGATGAAGGTTCTCTAACAACATTGCAGGAGTGAAAGCCCACGACTCCAGCAGAATGAGGCATAAATCCCCACAAGGAAGGCCTGCCTCTCTAATCAGCACACCCCTTTATGTTGAGAATGTATCAGAGGTGAGACTCCGGGGTAATGCCCGGATCACACTTCCCTTTGAGACCGGCGTGTTGCTTTAGCCATCTGGTACTTGGGACCGAAGGGTGAGCCAGCTGTAGGGCGAGAAACCATCCATAGGCTCAAGGTCCAGTCTAATGTGTGATTAGGGTGATGGGCTAGCAGTTCAAGGGTGAGAGGCGGTAAAGATGTGTTTGGGAAAAACAAAGGTACTGGGGAGAGGGCAGGGAATGCATCATTTCACCTTTCAAATGTAAGACTTTTTGTGTCCTGTAGGCAGAGCGATCAGAGAGTCTCTGCTGTTAGAATCTTTTATGAGCGGGGAAACTACTACTGGTTGTTTTAGAGTTCACTTTGTTTTTTTTATATATATATATACACATATAGATTTTAAAAGCAAAGAAGAACTTCTGTCCCACTTGAATGAAAGCTACCAGAAGGTTGTGGCCACTGGAGATGGTGTAATAAGCGAATGGGCCCAGAACATGGTCTCAGCCGTGAGAGTATTCCTGAAATCTAGAGGCATCCAAGAATTGGAGGTGAGAAAAGCCTCATGCATCACCCTCTTGCGGTTTGTCATTAGTGGTATTTATTGAGCGCTCAGTGGATATATATCTTTGTACTAAGCACTTAGCAGAGAACAATATTACAGAGTTGGGAGTCACATTCCCTGCCCACATCAAGTTTACAGTCCTACTCTTCATTCAAGCAGGGTCAAGACAGTGTCGGGGCTAGGGCGAGGTGGATGGGGCCGCCCAGAAAGAGAAGCCAAGCTGCACATACCCAGCTGTTCTTTCTGAAGGGTGCGGGGAGGAGGACTAGGAGGTGATCGTATCCTGGCCGGACAACTCCCGGCTCCACTTAGCCCTTTTGGAATTCACTTTTAGCGACTGGCATTGTCAGACGAAGGTACGTGCTCCAAAACCAAAAGAGTGAGTATCCAGAAGGAGCAAGGGTGCTACAGAAACAGCGTGGTGTAGTGGGTCTCACCTGATTAGCTTGTATCTCGCAATTAATCAAATCAGTCATATTTGTTGAGCACCTACTGTGTGCAGAACATTGTACTAAGTACTTAAGAGAGTACAATACAATAGACGCATTCCTTGCCTACAACAAGATTATAGTCTGGAGGGGGAGACAGACATTAATATAAAGAAATTACAGATATTTACATAAATGCTGCGGGGCTGGGAGGGGGGATGAATAAAGGGAGCAACTCGAGGTGACACAGAAGGGAGTGGGAAAAAAAGGAAAGAAGGCTTAGGGTAGGCCTCTTGGAGGAAATGTGTCTTCAATAAGGCTTTAAAGGCAAGGAGAGTAATTGTCAACTATGAAGAGGTAGCAGATTCCAGGCCAGAGTCAGGCCATTGGCGAGAGGCTGGCGACGAGATAGATGAGATTGAAGTACATTGAGTAGGTTGGCATTAGAGGAGCAAAGTGTGCTGGCTAGGTTGTAGTAAGAGAATGGCAAGGTGCGGTAGGAGGTCGCAAGGTGATTGAGTGCTTTAAAGCCGATGGTAAGGAATTTCTGTTTAATGAGGATGTGAATGGACAACCACTGGAGGTTCTTGAGGAGGGGGGAAACATGGACTGAATGTTTTTGTAAATAAATGATCCAGGCAGCAGAGTGAAGTATGGACTGGAGTGGGGAGAGACAGAAGGCAGGAAGTTCGGTAAGGAGGCTGATAGAGTAATCAAGGCAGAATAGGATAAGTGCTTGGATTAGCGTGGTAGTAATTTGGATGGAGAGAAAAGGGTGGATTTTAGTAATGTTGTGAAGGTTAAACTGACAGCATTTAGCGAGAGATTGAATATGAGGGTTGAATGAATATGCGGGTTGCCAAGATTATGGGCTTTTGAGATAGGAAGAATGGTGATGCCGTCTACAGTGAAGGGAAAGTCAGGGGAAAGGCTGGGTTTGGGTGGGAAGATAAGGGGTTCTGGTCAGTGTTTCGCTTCCCCAGGGTTGAGTACAGTGCCTGACACATAGTAAATGCTTAACAAATACCATTTAAAAAAAAGGGGAGCGGAGACTGCATTGAAGTGGAGAAGAGGATGCTTGTTGCCCTTATTTGAAGTCTCCCTGCCCTCTTTCTTGGACCCCATCTTCTCCAGTCAGCGGTGTTAATATTGAACGCTTATTGTTCATTCAGTTTTATTTATTGAGTGCTTACTTTCAGCCATATTTTTTGAGTGCTTACTGTGTGCAGAGCACTGAATTGAGCACTTGGTTCAGCAATAGAGAAAATCCCTGCCCACACTTGGCTTACAGTCTAGAAGGGGGAAGATAGTAAAATCAGGCATCAATGTAAGTAAATAGAATTATAGGTATATGGACATCAAAACAAGTAAACAGGCACCAATATAAATAGAATTATAGATATATATGTATATACATATGCACAACTGCTGTGGGCAGGGAAAGAGCGGGAAGAGCAAAGGGGTGATGATTCAAGGTGATGCAGAAGGGTAGGGGAGATAAGAAAAGGGTGGGCTTAGTCTTGGAAGGCCTCTTGGAGGAGGTGAGCCTTCATTAGGGCTTTGAAGGTAGGTGGGGAAGAGTGATTGGCGGATTTGAGGAGGGAGGGCATTCCAGGCCAGAGATAGGACGTGGGCCAGGAGTTGACGGCAGGTTAGGCGAGATTGACGCATAGTGAGGAGGCTAGTGGCCGAGGAGCAGAGTGTGTGGACTGGAATGTAGAAGGAAAGAAGGGAGGTGAGGTAAGAAGGGGCAAGGTGATGGAGAATTTTGAAACCAATAATGAGGAGTTTTTGTTTGATATAGAGGTTTATAGGCAACCACTGGAGGTGTTTGAGGAGTTGGGAGGGGGGACACTCCCAGTACGTTTCTGTAGAAAGATAAAGAGATGGGGCGAAAATTGGAAGGGACTCTGGGGTCAAGAGAGCGTTTTGTTTTAGGATCAGGAAGACATGGACATGTTTGAAGGCAGTGGGGAAGAAGCCATTGGAGAGTGAGCAGTTGAAGATGGTAGTGAAGGAGGGAAGGGGTGAGAGTTTTTGTAAGCTGTGAGGGAATGGGGTCCGATGCTCATATGGAGACAGGAGATCTCCTCTAAAGATACTGCTGCTTACGGTATGCAGAGCACTGTGCTAAGCACATGGGAGAGTACAATGCGTGTAGTGCTGAATTCAATGCTTGGAAGGGTACGGTAGAGTTGGTAGACACAATCCCTGCCCTCAAGGAGCTTATAGTCTCGTGACGGACATACACTGGGGCTGAAGGTTTTGGTTTTTTTTAAATGCTTTTAAGCACTTATTATGTGCCTAGGACTGCACAAAGCTCTGTGGTAGACACCAGCTAATCAGGTTGGATCCAGTCCTTGTCCCACCTGGTCTAACGGTCTTAATCCCTATTTTACAAGTGAGGTAACTGAAGCCCAGAAAAGTGAAGTGACTTGCTTAAGGTCACACATCAGGCACATGGCGGAGCTGGGATTAGAACCCAGGTCCTTCTAGCTCCCAGGCCCTTGACCTATCCATTAGGCCACCCTGCTTCTCTGAACCTTGCCCCAGGAAAAGTGTTCAGGACTCCTTTAGTTTTCTCTGCTCCAAGAAGGAACACTCGGGTCATGCAATACTCTAAAGAGCTCCATAGTGAAAATATGAATACACTTTGGGTCTAAAAGTTTATCTACAAGTTGAAAGGGTCAGCTTGGAAAGCATAAGTCAAAACAATTTACCAAATTATGTCTTCTGGTACATGCTACTTCACAAGGTGTTTTTCATATCTTTTGCCATACAAATTTTTGTAGAATTGCGTCCGTGTTAGGGTAGCATTTTTTTTTTTTTAAGTGCAGGCGTTTCACCTACTCACAGTAAGCAGTTGTAGTACCACAAACCCTTGTCATCGGTCATTATTTAATAGAAATAGGGTCTGTGGGGAAAGTGGTTTGAAAAGAATTGAGTGTCTGTCATGGCTTCCATCGCACAAGATGAAACTCAGAAGGCAGGAAACAAAAGAAGCTGCCTTCGAACAGACTGCGTTATCGAATATTTTATGGTTGTTCAGTAGCTAAAGATTAGTCCTTCCATTCTAAGACTATATCCTGTATGTCAATAGGGTTGAGCAAAACTCACCATTCGTGCTCTCTGTTTATGAAAACCCACTTTTCTGGCCCCATGTGATCCAGGGTGAACATTGCTCAGCCACTAGTGGCTCAGGATGAGTGCTCAAGTGATATTTGCAGTTTTGGTAATGATTGGTACTGGGCCATCCACTTACCTATGGACCTCGCGATGGGCAGCATAAGATGGTTGGTAGAGAGGATGGGAACAGTCTGATGTAGGAGAATATCTCTGAAATCTCATCAGTACCAAACAGCACTGTACCCTCACTCATTTCCTAGCCATTTTAGAGTAAGATACTCAGAGTGGCTTAATAAAGATTAGGGTAGGGAGTGATCTTTTTCCACAAAAAATCACCACTCACTAGAACAACAAAAATATACAGTTGTCGTTTACACAACTAATCAGTCTGGAAAAGAGCCGGAGGAGCTGGAGCATCAGGGCGGGGCATATTTCATCATCAGTGGTATTTATTGAGCACCTACTCTGTGTAGAGCATTGTAAGCACTTAGGAGAGTATACTTCAACAGAGGCTTTTTTTTAAAATGGTATTTATTAAGTGGCTACTATGCTTCAGGCATTGTACTAAGGACTGAGTTTGAATATGATCCATGTCTCACATGGAGCTCAGTCTTAATCCCCATTTTATTAATAATAATAATAATAATTGTGGTATTTAAGTGCTTACTATGTCCCAGGCACTGTAGTAATCACTGGGGTGGATACAAGTGAATTGGGTGGGATATAGTCCCTGTCCCACATGGGGCTCACAGTCTTAATCCCCATTTTACAGATGAGGTAACTGAGGCCCAGAGAAGTGAAGTGACAAGTCCAAGGTCATGCAGCAGACGAGTAGCGGAGCTGGATTTGAACTCGAGTCCTTTGATTCGCAGGCCTTTGCTCTATCCACGAGTCCACACTGCTTCTCCAGGAGTCAGCAGACACTTTCCCTAATTTAAAACAAATTTACAATCTAGAGGATGCAGACAAGGGTGATTGTTTGAAAGGACCATGCCCTCAGACAGTCGTTGTGACCTCTGGGCCATTTTTAGAAGACCTGATCCCAGGAACTGCAGCATCAGCCCCCATCAGTCACCGCTCCAATTAGCAGAGACCTCACTAAATCGAGGGGTGTCCTGCTCATTTCTTCCCTGAGCCATGTTTCACTAGGTTCTAGAGCCTCACCCAGGGTTGGGAAATTGGTTCCACACGCGGCCAGCTAACATGTCACAAACATTTGCCACACCGATCGCTGGTCTTCTCTCGCAATTAGTAAATGGTAGTGTTCCAACCTAAAGGTGTTTGAGGCGGGAGTGACATTTGTCAATGGGTGGGAAGTGGAGTTTAAAACCCCAAATCGCCTCAAGCCTGCCAGGAAAACAGAAAAGGGGAACCATGAAATCCCCTTTCTGGGTTAGGCCAGGGGACAAACACCCCCAGAAGAAATGGTGTACCCTTTTTACTGCTCTTCTGCTGCCTGAATCCTGTCTGCTCACTCTTCTTTTTTAGGGTAGCTACAGGAGAGATACAGCTAATCAGGTCAGACACTGTCCATGTCCCGCATGGAGTTTACAGTCAAAACTCCATTTTTTGCAGATGAGGTAACTGAGGCACAGAGCAGTGAAGTGATTTGCCCAAAATCTTAAAGTGCACAAGTGGCGGAGCAGGGATTAGAACCCAAGTCTGTGCTCTTTTCACCAAGCCACACTGCTTCCCGCGGCTTCACTTCTTGTGGAGAGATCCTCTCTCTCACTTCCTGTGTGTAGAAAATCGAAAATTAGAAGGGGTTCATAATGGAAAAGAGCAGGAAAGAATAAACGTGAAGAAAAGAAGCCCCCACTTTCCTGGGCTAAACCAGTGGGAGGATTGGAAATTAGGGCATAAAAAGCAAACATAAAGAGATGGGTTGTTTAACTGGCTTGCTTCCCACTTCATTCAGTCATATTTATTGAATGCTTACTGTGTGCAGAGCACTGTGCTAAGCACTTGGGAGAGTATAGTACAACAATAAACAGACATTCTCTGCTGTTTGGTCCTGGGTCTCATTTGTCCCAAACACGTAATCACTCACCAATTTGCAGCTGCCTGAAGTTCAGTTTCCAGTAAAAAGGGAAGCAGTGTGGGTTAGCAGATAAAGGACAAGCCAGGGAGTCAGAGGACCTGGATTCTAGTTCCTACTCGGTCACCTGTCTACTTTGTACCTTGTCTTCTGTGTGTATCATCCATACATATCTGTAATTTATTTACATTAATGTCTGTCTTGCCCTCTAGACTAAGTTTGTTGTGGGCAGGGAACGTCTACCAAGTCTGTTTTATTGTCTTCTCCCAAGGGCTCAGTAATAATAATAATGTTGGTATTTGTGAAGCACTTACTATGTGCAGAGCACTGTTCTAAGCGCTGGGGTAGATACAGAGTAATCAGGTTATCCCACGTGAGGCTCACAGTCTTAATCCCCATTTTACAGATGAGGTAACTGAGGCACAGCTCTGCATACAGTAAGCACTCCATAAATATGACTGACTTGGGCAAGTCACTTCACCTCTCTGCGTCTGTTACTTCATTGGTAAAAAAGGGAGATTAAAGGCTGTGAGCCCTAGGTGGGACATGGACTGTGTCCAACCTGATGAGTTTGTATTTACCCCAGTGCTTAGTACAGTGCCTGGCACATAGTAAGGACTTAACAAATACCTTTTTTGGAAAAAAAACAACAACCCAAACGATGGAATGAATTTTAAAACACTTGTTAGTCGGTTCCCTGTGCAATGAACTACTTAAGAAAGTGGTACGAATAGGAGCCTGTGATCATGATTTCAATAAGCAGAACTGCATAGTTAGGGTCATTTCACAGCCACTTTACGGTACGGGAATTCCCCTAATTTCCATTGCTTTCTATCCAATTTGTACTCTAAAACATTACATTCTGGCAAGAACCTGTGTTGTACCACTGGCAATTCATAAATTCAGCGATTTGAGCCCAAGGAAGTTAGAGTTTTGGTCTAGTTCATCCTCCCCCATGTTTATTGCTCCTGCTCCTCTGATAAAGTAGGTATTGTGGTCCCTTTAAGAGATGTGTGTGGAATGTTGTACACGTTCTTGTATTCCAGGAGTAAGGGAAAATAAGTAAACACCATAAGCTATTCCTCCACTGGGGTTTACCTCCACATTGGGCTGAGTGGTGAAAGAAGAAAGAAACAGCTTAGCCACCTCTCTGAAAAAGTACTTGTGTCTTTCTGCAGGTGGCCTGCATAGATCACGTGAAAAGTCATCTTCTGAAGACCAGCAAAGGTCTTCGGCTGCATCTGGGGGAAAAGCCGGATAAGGAAGCCAAAGTCAGAGAGTAAGTTAGAATCCCAGAAATGGGAATGCCTCTGAGCTTCTGTTGTAGTCATTGCAATTAGGTCTACAGTTCTGTGAATCTTGAGTGATTCTGTTTGTGGGCCCTAGGAATTGCATCTGTGTCCATCCAGTGATCACATCAGCACATTCATGACAGTGGTGATGGAATCTTTTTTTTTTTCCCTAATGGTATTTTAGCAATGTACGTAGTGCTGGGGCAGATACAAGGTTGGACACAGTCCATGTCCCACGTGGGGCTCACAATCTTAATCCCCATTATACAGTGAAGTAATTGAGGCCAAGAAAAGTAAAGTGACTTGCCCAAGGTCAGACAAATGGTGGCGCTAGGATTAGAACCCAGGTCCTTTTGACTCTCAGATCTATGTTCTTTCCAATGGGCCTTGCTGCTGCTTGTGTCTTGTGGAAAGTAATAATAATAATAATGTTGGTATTTGTTAAGCGCTTACTATGTGCCGAGCACTGTTCTAAGCACTGGGGTAGACACAGGGGAATCAGGTTGTCCCACGTGGGGCTCACAGTCTTAATCCCCATTTTACAGATGAGGTAACTGAGGCACAGAGAAGTTAAGTGACTTGCCCACAGTCACACAGCTGACAAGTGGCAGAGCTGGGATTCAAACTCATGACCTCTGACTCCAAAGCCCGTGCTCTTTCCACTGAGCCACGCTGCTTCTCTATGCATGGAAAGCAGTGGTTAAGTCTTGGTCCTGAGACTGGAAGGTCCCTGAAGGCAGGAAATCTGTTTCATGAACACGAATCTCTCCCTGACTGCTGTAGTTTGGTGCTACGCCCTCCGTAAATAGTACTACAGGACTGTGAAACTGCACGAGGAATTGATTATGGTGATAGTTACTTGTTCTTTTGTCCCTGCCTGTCATCTTCCCTCTGGGACCAAGGTGCTACTCACTTGTTTTTACATGCTGGGCCTTGAATCAGATCCTATCTTGATTACTGCATCAGTCTCCTCGCTGGCTTCCCTGCCTCCTGTCTCTCCCCACTCCAGTCCACAGTCCATTCTGCTGCCCGGATCCTTTTTCTAAAAAACTGTTCAGTTCTTATCTGAGAACTGTGTTAAGCGCTTGGGTGAGTGAAGTACAATAGAGTTGGTAGTCACATACCCTGCCCACAGTGAAATTACAGTCTAGAGGGGGAGGCAGACATTAATAATCATCATCATAATAGTGATAAAAAATTATGGTTGTGAATGTAAGTGCTGAGGACGGGGTGAACATTGTGCTCAAAGGGAATAGATGCAATTGCATAGGTGATTTAGAAGAGAGAGGGAGTGAGAGAGAGAGAGAGCTTAATTGGAGAAGGCCTCTTGGAAGAGATGTGGCTTCCAGTAGGCTTTAAAGGTGAGGAAAATCATGGTCTGGTGTATATGGAGGGAGGGGAAGTTCCACCCACTGATTTCCTACTAACACCCAGCCCACATACTTCTCTCCTAAAACCAACCTACTCACTGTGCCTCGATCTCTTCTAACTGCCACCTGTCTCTTGTCCATATCCTCCCTCTGGCCTGGAACAGGTGGAAAGAGCCCGGGCATGGGAGTCGGAGGACCTGGGTTCTAATCCATGCTCTTTCACGTCTGCTGTGTGACCTTGGGCAAGTCAGAGTCAGGGGTCATGAGTTCGAATCCCAGCTCTGCCACTTGTCAGCTGTGTGACTGTGGGCAAGTCACTTCACTTCTCTGTGCCTCAGTTCCCTCATCTGTAAAATGGGGATGAAGACTGTGAGCCCCACGTAGGACAACCTGATTCCCCTGTGTCTACCCCAGCACTTAGAACAGTGCTCTGCACATAGTAAGCGCTTAACAAATACCAACATTATTATTATTATCTCTCTCCTCTGGGCCTCAGGTCCCTCATCTGAAAATGGGGATTCAGTGGCTCTTCTCCCTTCCACTTGCATCGTGAGTCCCATTTGGGACTCGATGATCTTGTATCTACCGCAGCGTACCAGTGCACAACAAATACTGTTATTATTGTTGATGCTAATAAATGGGAATATTAGTATTTTTACTATTATTTGGGAATCCATCAGGCACCAATCAAAGCTCCTGACCATTGTGTGTAGGTGCCAGCTTCAGGTGTTTCTGCGCCTGGAGATGTGTCTGCAGTGTCCCTCGTTACAGAAGAGTGCCGACGAAATGGAGCAACTGGTGGAGGAGGCAAGTCCCCGTACCCGATTTCCCCTCCACCCCCTGGGAACCCCGAGTCAAGCCCCTCAATGTCTCTAAAGATGCCCTCGGTTAATCTCCCTCCCCCTGCGTTTCTTCAGGTGACCAACCTGCTGCGTATCATCTGCCTGACTGAGGATCCTTCGTACCTGGCCCGGTTCTTGGAAGACATTTTAGCATTGTAAGTGTTAAGGGTGATGGTCCGATCTTAGCTTGGTGTGGTCGGGGAATTCGTCTGTTTATTGTCATACTCTCCCAAGCACTCAGTACAGTAGAGAAGCAGTGTGGCTTCGAGGAAAGAGCACGGGCTTGGGAGTCAGTTCTAGTCCCGGCTCTGCCACTTGTCAGCTGTGTGATTTTGGGCAAGTCACTTAAATTCCCTGTGCCTCCGTTACCTCGTCTGTAAAATGGGGATTAAGACTGTGAGCCCCACGTGGGACAAACTGATAAGCTTGTATCTACCTCAGCGCTCAGAACAGTGCTTGGCACATAGTAAATGCTTAACAAATACCATTATTAATATTATTATTATTATTATTACAGTGCCGTGCACACAGTAAGCGGTCAATAAATATGAATGAATGAATGAATGAATGAATGAATGAATGAATGAAAATGAGTTGACCAAGGGCTGGCCCTGCAAGGAATTAGCGAGAACCAAGGAAGGGTCGTTCGGCTCAGACCTAGTGGAGACTGGAGCACCGAGTATTGTCTTGTCTGTTCCTCTTCACTTCACTCCCCTGTTCTACAGGTATATCAATTCCATTCCGAAGACCCTCGGGGACTTATACCACAGCTTTGGGTTTGCGGTGCCCCAGAAGCTGGCTGCCGTCCTGCCTGCGGACTTCTTCAGCGACGACTCCATGAGCCAAGAGGGCAGATCGCCCCCACTCTCTGTGCCTCTACCGTCCCGGGCCGCCAGTGCCACGTCTCTTACCACGGAGGCTGACCAACTGGAGGAGCTGCGGACCCGATCAGCCAAGAAGAGAAGGTAAAGATCAACGCCGCAGGGGAGCAGAATGGGTGGCTTCTTGTTTGTGGTGGGGGGGACTGCCTGACCTTGAATTCCATGATGGTGATGATGGTGTTTGTTAAGGGCTTACTGTGTGTCACGCACTGTACTAAGCGCTGAAGAAGAGACAGGATAATCAGTACATCTCCACTTGGATGTCCCACCAACACCACAAAGTAGACAAGTCCACAACTGAACTCCTTATCTAATCACCCTGTCCTCCCCCTGCATTTCCCTTCACTGGTCCCATCAACACCACTAGTCTTCCTGCCTCACAAACCCGTAACCTTGCTGTTATCCTTGACACATCTCTCTCATTCCGCCCACATATTCAATCTGCCAACAAATCCTGTCAGTTTTCCCTCACATTATTATTCAAATCTGCCCTTTCCTCTTCATCCAAACTGCTATCATACTGATCCTCCTCTTGCCCTGTTCTGCCTTGACTACTTCATTTGCCTCCTCACTGACCTCCTGGCCTTCTTTCTCTCCCCACTCAAATTCATACTTCACTCTCCTGCAAAAATCATTGATCGACAGAAACGTTCAGTTTACGTCTCCCTTCTCCTCGAGAACCTCCATTGACTACCCACCTTCCGCTGCATCAAACAAACAAGAGAAATGAAATGCATTGCCCAAAGGCATAAAGCAGACAGTTGGCTGAGCCAGGAGTTGAACCCAGGTCCCAGGTCATGCATTTGCTTTCTTTTTCCCCCTGGGTCGTTGTGGGCCCGCACTCAGGATTGGTTGTATGTACAGGGGACCTTTGGAGACTCTGCTTTAGTTTACTGTTTACATGAAAGTCCAGAGAGCCATGAAAGAGGCAGGGACTGGTACTTTTCATGTTCATACTTGTGGATATCAAGTCAGATTCTAGTCTGGTGATTTGGCTTCGGTTGAACTATATTGACATTGATTAGCTTGTGGTTGCAAACCAAGTCTCTCTCTCTCTCTCTTTCCAATGAAGGAAAAATCTATTAACAAGACACAGAAGTGTAACAGAAGCTTCTCAGGGCCTGCGGCAAATAGAAATTCCCAAAGTGTCCAAGAGGACGACCAGAAATGTAAGGAGTGAGGGGATGAAGGGTGGGGAGGGGGAATTATGTTGGTGAAAACAGTTCAGACTGGTTGGGTGAGACCTCTCTCTTAAATTGAGAACAGTCAAAAGAATATAATAAATCCATCAATCATTTTGATTGAGTGCTTACTGTACTAAGTGCTCGGGAAAGTACTATAATAGAGTTGGTAGACACATTCCCTGCCCATGCTGAGAAGCAGTGTTGCTTAGTGGAATGAACAAGGGCCTGGTAGTTAGGCCAGGTCTATCACTGTCTTGCTGTGTGACCTCGGGCAAGCCATTTAATTAATCTGCCTCAGTTACCTCATCTGTAAAATGGGGATTAAGACCGTGAGCCCCATGTCGGACATGGACTGTGCCATCCTGTTTAGTTTGTATCGACCCCAGCGCTTAGTACAGTGCCTGGCACACAGGAAGCATTTAACAAATACCATAAAAAAAAAAAAGCCTACAGTCTAGAGGGCGGCCCAAACTAGTAATAAGTAACAAGAGTAACAAAAGTAGCAACAGTAAGCACTTTTCTGTGTGCAGAACACTGTACGAAGCACTGGGTAAGACTTCACAGGTGGTAATTAATGTGGTCCTGGCCCTCGAGGAAGTCAGAGAATTAAAGGGGGAAGGGGATTGGTGCTGGACACATAAGGAGAGTTGAAATGATGTAAACACTAAAACAATATTAAAGACAAGGGTAGATTCACAAAGTGAAAACAGGAAGGTAGTGGGGCTTCAGCCAGAGGGGCAAAGTCCCGAGCTTCCTGCAACTCAGTAGCCAACAGTCACAACCACAGCTGCCAAAGCTGCCAATGGACTAGTGGAAAAAACACGGGCCTGGGAGTCAGAGGACCTGGGTTCTAATCCTGGCTCTGCCACTTATCTGCTGTGTGACCTGGAGCAAATAACTTCACTTTGTACCTCAGTTCCCTCATCTCTAAAAATGGGGATTAAGCCCGGGAGCTTTGTGTGGGACAGAGACTGTGTCTAATCCGATTGTCTTGTATCTACCCCATCATTTAATTCAGTGCCGGGCACGTAATAATTGCTTAACAAATCCCATTGAAAACTAAAGAGCCTTATCAAAGTGTACCTTGTGTGGAGCCCCCAGGCAGCAGCTCCCTGTGTCCTTCTGGTTTGGGAACCATGAGGCAGGGAGGGATCGAGACCTTAGGATGACACGAAGGGTCACCAGGGGGGTGGCACAGCCGTCCGGTTGTCAGGGAGAACTGAGGGCCCAAGTGGCAGAGTATCCATTTTTGGGGAGGGCTCGGAAAGAGCAAGTTCCGGGAGAGATTATGCAGGAGGCTTGGAGATTAAGAGCTTTGGCTCAGAATTTTACAAAACAGATCTGTCGAGGTAAAATGCAGCCAACCCAGTGAGGTGGAAAAATTTAAAAAAAAAAGGATCTTCAGTGGGCAGGAGAAATTTGGCAAGGAGTGAAGGCTGAAGGAAACAGTTGGATGGTCTAAGTTCCAATTAAAATTCCAGCGGCAATATTGGAAGCTGGCAAAAGGAGGGGTGACTGGCTGGAACTGCTTACAGAGCAATTTTGGGTCTCTGAGCACTGTCCTAGTCCCTCTCCTGCCTGTGGCTGCCCCCTCCCCCAAGAATTTAAGTGCTGGGTACCAAGCTTGGGAAGAAATCCAGAGAAAAACACCAAAATGCTGAGTGGACTGAAAATCAGCTTAGGAGGTAATGAGTCAAAGCCAAATATTTCATTACCGCTTCTCCCTCCTCTTTAGGCTGGGTCCAAACTGATTATCTGGAAACTACCCCAGAGTTTAGTGTGGTGCTTAATAAATACAAGTATTATACCTACTATTCTATTTGAGAGCACTTTGAACTGGCCCAGTCCCAATTTCGGAAGGCTGAAAAGTACCTTCGGTACTTCGGTAAGAAAAAATTACTCTCTAAGGCCATTGTCCAGGCAAAGTTCACCTTTAAACTGGTTGACTCGCTCTTTGTTTGTAGATATGTAAATTATTGCCTTTGTGAAGTGAGAGTGAGATTTCTTTGAGGTCCATCTTGCTCAATGTAGATTCCTAAGTGGCAGGTATTTTTTAATTGGGAGCCCCGTGATTAAATCTTCATTTCTGAGCCTCTCGATTCCCAGTCCTTACCAGTTTTGACGGTGGAGTCCAGAGTTGGGTGGCCTAAACACGGGGTGTTTCTTGGTTTCTCATTAGATTTTACCATCCATCTGTGACTTGAAAACAGTCACTCCCCTGGGAAATTTTCTGAGGGAGTCATAAAAAGAAGTCAGGAGGCCAGGATTTGGCTTTGTGTAAATATAGAACACTTTCTCCTGGTCAGATCACTAAAGAAAGAGGGGGAAAAAATCCCACAGTTATTCAGAGTTGATACTCCTTAATAATGCAAGAGCAGGTTTTTCTGACAGAGTTCCATGAGTATCAAATACTAGAGAGTTATTGTGGAACTTGGAGTCCTTCAGGGGCCCCGTGTAATTAACCAGCGTAATTAACTTGGGGAAACTGTGGCCTGGGGGAGCTGGAATAGTCCTAACGCTAATTACATTTTGGGATTTAAAGAGCTCAGGACCTTTAATACAGATAGCAAGGTACAGAGAAGCAGTATGGCCTAGTGGAAGGAGCCCAGGCCTGAGAGTTAGAGAACCTGGGTTTGTAGCCTGGCTCCACCACTTATATGCCGTGTGACTTTGGGCAAGTCCCTTAACTTTTCTGGGACTCAGTTCCCTCATCTGCAAAATGGGAATTCAATACCTGTGCTCCCTCCTACTTAGGCTCTGAGCCCCAGGTGGGACGTCATTACCCTGTATCTATTCCAGCACATGGTACAGGGCTGAACAGATACTCTCAGATGTCAGAGTTACTGGCTTAATGGAATCGTGTATCAATTTTGGAGTTATTTTAGACTGTTTCTTGAACTTTCAGGAAAACTGTCACCCTGGTCTACAGCAGCAGCTACCCCTCTCTCAGAAGGAAGGCGTGCAAGGTATGACCTCTCTGCTTTCTCCCTAGTAGCGCACACGCTTAAGTGAGCCGGTCAAGCCAGCTTAGCACCCCCAGGTCAAAGGCCCCAAAGCAGTCGCAGGCCGAGAGAGTGGGCCAACAAACCCTCATGGTTGTCGGTTCATAATTGTGTTCACTGTGCCAAGACCCGTGAGTCTGTGAACAGAAAATAATCAGTTGTTTAATTAAACTAAGGTTTAAAACTCATGAAACCTCCCTAATCGGCAGAATAAGCCAAGGCACTTAAGATGTTTTTAATTGCTCGGCACAACTCTCTCACCACATGGCTGTTTGTGATGCTTAGCATTTTTAGCCACTGAAAATCACTTCCATTTCCTTGCCCTGATGCAAATATTTATGTTCATCCCAGCGCATTTTGGAGTGGAGACTTTTAATATCTTTCCGATTCTGGTGTGCATTTTTTTTTTGTATGCGTTGTTGTTCCTGGAGTGACTTTCTGGTTTAGGGTTATCGAGGGGCTTCAACTTTATGGTGGGTGGGGAGACCCCATGACTCCCTGCCCAAACAGTGACTAAGACCACTTCAGAGTTGAAGCTGTCCCATGTTGATGCGAAGGACATAAATAAAAAACAGTGGAGCTTAAGCAGGCAAGAAAAAGGGCTTATTGAGAGTATGACCTTCCAGGCTGTTTCAACTGCTGCTCAGGCATTTGAAGTTCAGAATTGTCCCCAAGAGAAGCATCGTACCTAGTGGAATGATCATGGGTCTGGGAGTCAGAGGACTTGAGTTCTAATCCCAGTTTAGCCACTTATCTGCTGTGGGATTTTGGGCAAGTCAGTTAACTTCCCTGTGTCTCAGTTACCTCATCTGTAAAATGGTGATTAAATCCTCCCGCCTAACTAGACTGGGAGTCCCATGTGGGCAGGGACCATGTCCAACCTGATGATCCTGTATCCATTTCCTAGCATTTCTTATGGTACCTACCACATAGTAAGCTCTTAACAAGTATCACTGAAAAAAATAAAAAGAGAGAGAAAATGCTTCCTTTCAAGGGGAGAGAAGCACATACCGTGCCATTGTGAGGCTGCCTTTTGAGGAGAAAAAAAATCAGTCAGTGGCACTTACTGAGTGCTGTACTAAGCACTTGGAAGAGTACAACAGAATTAGCAGAAACGCTTCCTGCCCATCATGAGCTTCCAGTCTGAAGGATGAGCTCAGCAACAATTGATAATGGATTAGATTCAGGAGGTGCGTGAAGGAGAGGTATCAAAGATGACTGCTGCACTAAACAGGCATTCACAGGAAGAGGGCTATTATAAAACTAGCCCTTCCGAATATAAAACTCAGTCTATCGATGTTATTTATCGATCGCTCACTGTGTGCAGAGCCCAGCACCAAACTCTTGGGAGAGTACTTGCCAGCAAGCCTGTTCTGTGTGTCGTGAGGTGAATGAGTGACTGAGGGCTATCCTAACCAGCGATGCAGCCAACTTGAAGGATCTCACTGGTGAGAGGGACGGTAGCATTTCAGGTGGGACTGGAGAATCTGTGCTCTTCTGCACAAGAAATGTGATCATACTGAGTCTAGAGGAGCCATGTGGTCAAGGAGTCCAAGGACCTGGGTTTTCATCCCAGCTCTGCCACTTGCCTGCTGTGTGACCTTGGGGCAAGTCACTTCACTTCTGTGCTTCAGTTATCTAACCTCTAAAATGGGGATTAAGACCGAGCCCCATGTGGGACAGGGACTATGTCTAACCCGATGACCATATATCTATCCTCATTGCTTAGCATGGTGCTCATTCAGTCATTCATTCAATCGTTCATTCGTATTGAGTGCTTACTGTGTGCAGAGCACTATGCTAAGTGCTTGGGAGAGTGCATTACAACAATAGTCACATTCTTTGCCCACAATGAGCTAACAGTCTAGAGAAGGGGAGACAGACATCAATACAAATAAATAAAATTACAGATATGTACATAAATGCTGTGGGCCTGGGGGCGGGGGGAAGAGCAATGGGAGCAAATCAAGGGGATGCAGAAGGGAGTGGGAGATGAGAAAAAGTGGGCCTTAGTCTGAAAGGCGATGTGCTTTCAATAAGGCTTTGAAGAGGGGGAGAGTAATTGTCGGATTTGAGGACGGAAGGCGTTCCAGGCTGGAGGTACGATGTGGGCTAGGGGTTGGCGGCGAGTTAGGCGAGATCGAGGCTCAGCGAGAAGGTTAGCACTGAAGGAGCGAAGTGTGCTTGCTGGGTTGTAGGAGAGAAATGGTGGAGATGGAGGAGGAGGCAAAGTGGTGGAGTGCTTTAAAGCCAATGATGAGGTGTTTTTGTTTGATACGGAGGTGGATGGGCAACCCCTGGAGTTTTTTGAGGAGCGGAGTGATATGTCCTGAACCTGTCTGTAGAAAAATCATCCGGGTAGCAGAGTGAAGTATAGACTTGATAGGGGAGAAACAAGAGGCTGGGAAGTCAGCAAGGAGGCTGATGCAGTAATCCAGGAGGGATAGGATGAGTGATTGTATTAATGTGGTAGCAGTTTGGATAGAGAGGAAAGGGTGGATTTTAGTGATGCTGTGAAAGTGGCACCGATAGGATTTAGTGATGGTTGAATGACAGGGAGGATTCAAGGATAACGGCAAGGTTACGGGCTTGTGAGACAGGAAGAATAGTAGTGCCCTCTAAAGTGATGGGAAAATCAGAGGGAGGGCGGGATTTGGGTGGGAAGATAAGGAGCTCTGTTTTGGGCATGTTAAGTTTGAGGTGATGGGAGGACATCTAAGTAGAGATGTCTTGAAGCCAGGAAGGGTTGCGAGACTGGAGAGAGGGAGAGAGATCAAGGCTGGAGATGTAGATTTGGGTATCATCTGCGTGGAGGTGGTAGTTGAAGCCATGGAAGCAAATGAGTTCTCCAAGGGAGTGGGTGTAGATGGAGAATAGAAGGGGACCCAGAACTGAACCTTGAGGGACTCCCACATTTAGGGATGGGGAGGCAGAGCAGGAGCCCGCAAAGGAGACTGAACAGCCAGAGAGATATGAGGAGTACCCGGAGAGGACAGTCGGTGAAGCCAAGGTTGGATAACGTTTCCAGGAGAAGGGGATGATCCACAGTGCCGAAGGCAGCTGAGACGGTGGAGGAGGATTAGGATGGAGTAGAGGCCGTTGGATTTGGCAAGAAGGAGATCATTGGTGACCTTTGAGAGGGCGGTTTCTGTGGCGTGAAGGGGACAGAAGTCAGATTGGAGGGTGTCGAGGAGAGAATTGAAAGAGAGGAATTTGAGAGAGCGGGTGTAGATGACTCGCTCAAGAGTTTGCAGAGGAATGGTAGGAGGGCGATGGGGCTATAACTGGAAGGAGCCATGGGGTCAAGGGAGGAGTTTTTTTAGGATAGGGGAGACATGGGCATGTTTGAAAGCAGGGGGGAGGAACCCGTTGGAGAGCGAACAATTGAAGATGGCTGTTAAGAAGGAGCCATGGGGTCAAGGGAGGAGTTTTTTTAGGATAGGGGAGACATGGGCATGTTTGAAAGCAGGGGGGAGGAACCCGTTGGAGAGCGAACAATTGAAGATGGCTGTTAAGAAGGGAAGAAGGGAGGGGATGAGAGTTCTGATAAGGTGGGAAGGAATGGGGTCAGTTGCAGAGGTGGAGGGGGTGGATTTGTAGAGGAGGCAAGAGATCTCCTCTAGATATACTTCTGGGAAGGATGGGAGAGTTGAAGAGGGGGCTGGAAGTGGGAGGGACTGAGGAGGGGCAGGGGAGATTTTAGGGAGCTCATACCTGATGGTGGTAACTTTCTTAATAAAGTAGGTGGCCAGGTCATTGAGGACAAGGGATGGGGGTGCTGGGGGCAGGGGGCCTGAGTAGAGAGTTAAATATCTGGAAGAACAACTGGCGAATGCGATAGACATGGGTGTCAATAAAGGTGGAGAAATAGTTTTGCCGGGCAGAGGAGAAGGCAGAGTCAAGCATACAAGGATGAACTTGAAGTGGACGAAGTCAGCCTGATATCTAGATTTCCGCCAGCAGAGTTCTCCGACTTGAGCACAAGAGCGAAGGAGGCAGGCTGTGCAGGTGATCCGAGACTGGGTCAGTGGTACGAGATCGAAGAAGGGATAGGGGAGCGAGTGAGTTGAGTACAGTAGAGAGGGTGGTGTTGAGTACATCTGGTCATCAAGGTAGGGTAGTTTGGGTATGGAGGCCAAGTGAGGCCATGATGAGTTGAGAAAATTGGATGGGGTCCAGAGATCAGAAGTCTCTGTGGGCGAATAGTTCAGATTTATGGGGAGAAGGTGTGTAGTAAGTGCTTGACAAGTATGTAGCATTTAGAAAAAAAGTCCTGCGGAGGTTTCAGGGCTCTAGCCGATCCTACAAGCAATGGTGCCCCTTCATCATTTAGAATGGCCAGGCCCAGGGTAAGAGGTGTGATGTTATTCTTTCCCCAATACGAAGGCTGTTTGAGTGTTTGTTTTATTTAGTGGGAGATTATGTGGAATGCAGTGGAAGGGGTGGGGGAGATTATGGACGGTCAGTTCGTTTGAGGGAGGCTTCCTTTTCAGGCACTGGATCGAAAGTTGGCAGGCGAAAGCAGGGCAGGAACCTGAGCAAGCCAGCCCTTGGCTTGGCCTGGCCTGAGTCAGCGTGCCCGCATGGGACAGATCATGGCCTAGTGCTTGGCTACTCCTGATGTGACTTCAGGGAGGTGGGGAGGAGGTGGCAATTGTTTGTCAAAAAAAAAAAGCCTATAATATTCCTTTCCAAACTCCTTTCCATCAACTTTGAAGCATTCACTCACCTTGCCCCTCCCCCCCATCTCACCTCCCTGGTTTTCTACTACAACCAAGTCTGCAACACTTTGCTCCTCTAATGCCAATTTATTCACTCTACCTCGATCTTGTCTATCTCGCCGCTGTCCTCTTGTCCACGTCCTGCCTCTGGCCTGGAATGTCCTCCCCCTTCAAATCTGACAGACGATTACTCTCTCCACTGTTGGATTTGAGGAGGGAGGGCGTTCCAGGCCAGAGGCAGAACATGGGTGAGGGGTTGGCGGGAAGATAGATGGGATCGAGGCATAGCAAAAAAGTTAGCATCGGTACAGTGCCTGGCACATAGTAAGTGCTTAACAAATACCATCTTTATTTATTATTATTATTATTAGAGGAGCGAAGTGTGAGTCAGTAGATATATTCCCTGCCCACAGTGACTACTCTCAATCACTCAATGGTATTGGAGTGCTTACTGTGTGCAGAGCACTGTACTATGTGCTTGGGATAGTACAGTATAACAGAGTTGGTAGACACATTCCCTGCCCACAATAAGCTTACATTCAGTAATCAAAGCACAGCCTTCGCAGTGTCTGTAATTTGGGGAGACCTCTCGCTGTCACAGCTTTACATGATAACCAGTTCTGCTGGCGCAGAGCAGGCTGGGAGCGGGGGCTGCCGGTGGTTTTGCTGGGTGGTCCGGTGGGGTGAGAGGCCAGGGGTGCAGCCCCTCGGTGTCCCTTGGTTTTGCATATATCCCCTCTTTGTCTAAGGGGTGGTGATGTGGTAGTGATTTGTCTTTCAGAAGTGACCAAGGTGCGAAGAAATCTCTTCAACCAGGATCTGCTTTCTCCCTCAAAGAGATCTTTGAAGAAGCTACCTCGAAGCCAATCGGTGTCTGCTGTAGAAGGCCTGAAAACTAAGCACCCTAGCTCCAAGGAAGCCAGAGGTACTGTGCGAGGCCGTCCAGCCAGAAGCAGCTGAAAGCAGTGTGGCCTAGTGGATAGAGCACAGGCATGGGAGTCAGAAGGACCTGGCTTCTCATCCCAATTCTGCAACATGCCTGCTGCATGACCTTGGGCGAGTCACTTCACTTCTCTGTGCCACAGTTCTCACCTGTAAAATGGAGATTAAGACTGTGAGCCACATGTGGGCATGGATAATGTCCATCCTGATTAGCTTATATCTACCCCAGCGCTTTAGAACAGTGTCTGGCACATAGTAAGCTCTTAACAAATACCATAAAAAAAGCAAAACCCTCCAGGGTAGTCTATCTGCCCAAACAAAATTCTTGTTGACTAGGGTTTCAGCTAGTTATCTTTAGATGAAATGGAATGCCCGCCCCTTGATCGTGAGGGTGGGAGTTACACACTCATCCTCATGAAAGGTGAACTCAGAATTGTGGTTCATCAAATCCCACAAGGCTGGGACAGGCTCTTAAAGGTGGTTGGTTCAAAACAAACAAAAAGAGAAACTACGCCAGATAAGCCTAATGAAGTTGTGCAGCTGAAAATATTATCAGACTCCAGGAAACTTAGATTGAACTAATGGATGAGAAACCCAGAATGAGTCACTAAGGGGAGAATAGGTATGAAAGAGGGAAAATAGGGAAAGGAATAGGAAAACAGTGTTTCCCAGTGGATTGTATGACCTTGGGCAAGTCACTTCCCTTCCTCAGTGCCTCGATTTCCTCATGGGTTAAATGGGGATTAAATCCTACTCCCTCTTAATTTAGGCTGTGAACCCCTTGTGGGGCAGGGACAGTGTCCAACCTAATTAGCGTGTATCTACTCCAGCGCTCAGAACAGTGTTTGATACCTAGTAAGCATTTAACGAATACCATTAAAAAAAACAGGGACTTCTGAGGAAATATAGGAACGATAAGGATGAATATCATGGAAGGCAACTATTTTCTGATTCCTCTGAACTTCCTTTGGTTTTGTCATTGTTGGAGTTAGACTATGGGGCTAGATGATCCAGTATGACATCCTTGTGTTTTTACCAGTCAAGCGGGGAGAAAGCAGCATGGCTTTGTAGATAAAGCATAAGCCTGGGAGCCAGAGGACCTGTCTTGTAATCCTGGCTCCAAACGCTTGCTGTGTGACCTTTGGCAAAACACTTCTCTGTGCTTCACGTTCTTCAACTGCAAAATGGAGATTTGATACATGTTCTCCCTCCTACTAAGACTATGAGTCCCATATGGGCCAGGGACTTTATCCATCCTGACTAATTTGTGTCTGCCCCAGTCCCTAGAACAGTACATGATACATAGTAAGTGCTTAATAAATACCATTTAAAAGAAAGTGGGGAACCTAGAGGATCAAGTACCTAACAGCTCCCCTGAGGAAAACAGTCATATAAATTCAAATTAGATAACTCAGCTCAGTGGATAATTTCTCAACAAGAAGTACAAAACATGGGGCTCTTGACTTCCAGCCCCCGCCTTTAACATGACCTCTCTGGTTTTCATTTTTGGTTTTGTTAGGCAAAAGTCCCTGATTTGACTCTTTTTTTTAAGATATTTAAGTACTTACTATGTGCCAAGCACTGAACTAAGCACTGGGGTCGATATAAGCTAATCAGATTGGACACATACTATGCCCCCCAGAGAGCTAAACAGTGTTAATCATCATTTTGCAGATGAGGTAACTGAGGCTCAGAGAAGTGAAGTGACTTGCCCAAGGTCACCCAGCAGACAAGTGGCAAAGCCAGGATTAGAACTCTGACTCCAAGTCTGTGCTCTTTCCGCTGGGCCTTGTTGTTTCCCAAGTGTTCTGTCTTTTTGAGTTTTCAGTCACTAAGTAGTACTTATTGAGCAGAGCACTGTTCTAAGCCCATGGGGAGTACAATAGAATTAGCATGAACACTTCCTTCCCTCAAGGAGCTTATGTCAGATAGGCCCTTTCCCCTTGTAGCGGTTTGCTCTGTGTTGCCTTGATGTGTCTACTGTGTCTGTGAGTCCCATTGGACTCACACCCCTTGAACACAAACTAACCCTGTCACACGGTGGCTCAATTGGAGAGTACTCTGTTGTATCGTCCTCTCCCAAGCTCTTCGAACAGTGCTATGCACACGGTAAACCCTCGATAAATTCCCTTGATGATGATAATCCCAAATCTCATCCCATTACCCCGTTTTATTCCTTACAGGGATTCCATCGGCCACTGCCGTCCAACTCAGTGCCGGAAACCTGGGTGCTGCCTTTGGCTTGCTCCCAGTTCTCGCTTCCTCTTGTCATTTCTATTTCATTTGCATTTGCAGAGCGTCACAAGTTGCTGACGAAACGAGTGGCAGAGACGCCACTGCACAAGCAAATCTCTAAAAGGCTGCTTCACCGACAGATTAAGGGCAGGTGAGTTGCATATTTTCAGAGAGCCGCTCTTTGGTGGCGCCCTTATTGTTGTACCTTCTTTACATGCCGTCGAATCGTTTCCGATCCATGACGACTCGGTGGACACATCCTCTCCAGAACATCCCACTTCTATCGTAAAATTGTTCTGGTATGTGTATCCCTGAGAGCCTTCTTGGTAAAGATATGGAAGGGGTTCACCATTGCCTTCTTCCACACAGTATAAACTTATGTGTCTGCCATTATCTTTGATCAACATTTTGATCACTTGATCAAAACTGCCTTTTACTCTTTCCAAATGCCGCTGCTGCCCGGCACAGGTGAATCGACTTTTACACAGCGGCTTAGACCTTTCCGTTATGAGTAACCCTATATGGCATAGCTCTAAGCTTCGTCAGCATATCCAGACTCTCCTGCCACAATAAATCGTCGATTCGGAGAAGAGATTGGTGCATCTTAGTGTATTTTAAATATGTGTATATTTCATTTAATTTGAGAGAGAAAAACAGAAGGGAAGGTGGGATCAGGTAGAGCTGGCCTGAAGAAATTTTGTTTTGATTTGTATTAGCGGTTTGGACAATGCCACTCACGCTCTGTGCGCTGCCAGTTGTGGTCCCAGTGGGCCACAGGGCAGGTGTCCAGTCAGTGTTCTGGTCAGGACGCAGCACATTGCCATGGGCTTGCAGGGACGGTTTTCCAGGCAGGACCCGTTTCCGACCACATCGACCGCAACACAGCTGCTGTACTGTAGAGCCCCACGGCCCAGGGGCAAGGAGGAGGAGGCAGCTACCCCCTGTGCCGCCCACATTCACCAGCTCCTTCAGGACTCATGCTGGACTCGTCCCCCTCCCAGAGCACCCTAGAGAGTTATGGTCCCACCTAACTCTGCATCTGGACCTCTGCCACCAGTTGTGTGAGTTTAGATAAATAATGAATAATTATGGTATTTGTTAAGCGCTTACTATACATAGAAAGTGTGTGAGCCTGGGTCTTAACAAGAACTATTATTATTATTATTGTTATGTGTTAAGCACTGGCATAAATACAAGTTAATGAGATTGGACACAGCCCCTAGCCCACATGGAGCTCACACTCTTATCCCCATTTTACAGATGAGGTAACTGAGGTACAGAGAAGTTAAGTGTGACTTGCCGAAAATCATACAGCAGACGTGTGGTGGAGCTGAGATTAGAACCCACGTCCATTTGACTCCCAGGTCCGCGCCCTATCCACTAAGCCATGGGCAGTGGTGTTCACTGAGCACTAACAGTGTGCAATACACTGTATTAAGTGCTTGGAGGAGAGTATAATACAACAGAGTTGATAGATAAAAGCTTAGCAATTCCACCGGACCAATTGCAGGGCCTTGTATGGTGGGGGCGGCAGGGCAGTGTAGTCTTGTATACCAGGAAGTTACAACTGATGGTGAATTTCACGTATAGGTGCATGACTAGAGAATCCAATTTGGGAAAGGCCTGGCTGACAGGCAGTTGTTCTCAGTGGTCCCAGTTTTCCTTCTTGCCCGACATTAGAGAAGCAGTGTGGTGGATAGAGCACGAGCCTGGGAGTCAGAAGGTCATGGGTTCTAATCCTGGCTATGCCACTTGTCTGTGGCGTGACCTTGGGCAAGTCACTTCACTTCTCTGGGCCTCAGTAGAATGGGGATTAAGACTGTGAGCCTCATGTAGGTCGGGGACTGTGTCCAACTGATTGCCTTGTATCTATCCCAGAGCTTAGAAAAGTACCTGGCACATAGCGCTTAACAAAAACTCAATATCATCATTATTATTATTATTATGAATTGAGCGTACTGCTTACTCCTTTAATTCTGAGGTCCACATCCTCCCACTCCAGTCCCTAACCATGATGCTTCTCCTTCATTAGAGGGTACAGACTAAACTGAAATAGAATAGTGCAGTGAACCCATTAGGTAGTCAATAAATACCATCGTGTCTGAACTCAGGACTTGTTGATCAAGCAATTTATTGAGCACCTCCTTTGTGCAAAGCACTGAACTTAGCACTTGGGAGAGTATAATGGAATTAGCATAAATGCTCCCTGTGTCCAAAGAGCTTACAGTCTGGTGGGGAGGGCAAACACTAAAAGAAATGAATTATATCTAGGAGGAAATAACACACTAAAGAGATCTGCCCTGAGTGTTTTGGGGGATTGTGGGTATTTAAGTGCTTTAAGGGGTAAGGAAGTGCTGAAGGGTGGGAGAATAAGGTAGGAGGATGAGGAATGTTTGGGGAAGGATTTCCAAAGGGCTCTGAAAATGGAGAGAGCAGTGGTCTGCCAGATCTGAATGGGGAGAGAGCTCCAGACAGAGGGAGGGTGTGAGTAAGAGGTCGGCATTGGGAGTTAAGAACGAGACCCAGGTGGCAAGTTTGTTTGAGATGAATGAAGAGTGTGAGCTTGGGTATAGTGGGAGGAGAGAGTGAATAAGGAAATCGGAACGAGAGAGCTGTTTAGTCTCCAAGCTGGTAGTGGGAAGTGCCTGCCTGTTGCAGAGGGGAATGCGAGTCTTGTCTGTCTGGGTAGTAAGGACTCTGACATAAGTCCCAAGGGATGGGTAATGGGTTGGGCACAAGGCGGATGATGAGTCCTGCCTTCTGGGGCCTGTTTCCTTGATTGGCGGGCTTAATACAGTGCTCTGAACACAGTAGGTGCTCAGTAAGTACCATTGATTCACTAAAACCCAGCTGGAGAATTAGCCAAGTGTTAAAAAGTCAGGTTAAACCGTAATGCCGCGTGGATTTTCTTTCCCTAGGTCCTCCGATCCTGGCCCCGAGGTTGACGTTGTGGAAGAGTCTCCAGAGAAAGTGGACAGTGGTGGGTATTTTGGAAGTTGGCTGCCTTTTCCTTTTTAACCTAACTTCGGCCCACTGTGATCTGGCTCTTCTTTTGCATCCCAAAACACTGTTCAGATATTGCCTCCCACCCACACCCTAAAAAGGCTTCCAAATGCGGCATGACCATTGCATAATAATAATAATAATAATAATGTTGGTATTTGTTAAGTGCTTACTATGTGCAGAGCACTGTTCTAAGCACTGGGGTAGATATAGGGTAATCAGGTTGTCCCAAGTGAGGCTCACAGTCTTAATCCCCATTTTACAGATGAGGTAACTGAGGCACAGAGAAGTTAAGTGACTTGCCCGCAGTCACACAGCTGACAAGTGGCAGAGCAGGGATTTGAACCCATGACCTCTGACTCCCAAGCCTGGGCTCTTTCCACTGAGCCACGCTAATAGTATCGATGGGTTATTGGCAGGGGAGGACTGAGAGGCAGAGAATATTTATTTCAGACAAAGGTTGAAGCGGGGGATGTGTGGAGAAAGGATGTTCTCGTCCAAACCGAAGGACAAGCAATCAGTGGTATTTACTGAGCTCTTATTGTGTGCTGAGCACCGTATTACACTTTTGGGAGAGAATGGTAATAATAATAATTGTGGTACCTGTTAAACGCTTACTCTGTGCCAGCACTGTACTAAGCGCTGGGGTAGATACAAGGTAATCAGATTAGACACAGTCCCTGTAGGGCTCACGGTCTAAATCCCCATTTTACAGATGAGGGAACTGAGGCACAGAAAAGTGAAGTGACTTGCCCAAGGTCCCACAGCAGACCTTGGCAGAGCCAGGATTAGAACCCAGGTCTTTCCAACTCCCAGGCCCATGCTCTATCCACTGGACCACGCTGCTGAGTACAACAGAGTTGACAGGTTCCCTGCCCTCAAGGAGCTTACAGCCTTAAGGGGGAGACGTGTTAACGTAATAATAATAATAATGTTGGTATTTGTTAAGCGCTTACTATGTGCCGAGCACTGTTCTAAGCGCTGGGGTAGACATAGGGGGATCAGGTTGTCCCACGTGGGGCTCACAGTCTTAATCCCCATTTTACAGATGAGGGAACTGAGGCACAGAGAAGTTAAGTGACTTGCCCACAGTCACACAGCCGACAAGTGGCAGAGCTGGGATTCGAACTCATGAGCCCTGACTCCAAAGCCCCTGCTCTTTCCACTGAGCCACGCTGCTTCTCCTGGAATTTATTGTACTAAGTGTTGTGGGGCTGAGGATGGGGTGAATATCAAGTGTTTCAAGGGTACATATCCAGGTGCAGGGTGATGCGGAAGGGCGAGGGAGGTAGGCGAATGAGGGCTTGCTTAGTCGAGGAAGGCAGAATTGAGGCCTTGGGTTTGGAGGACTCATTTGCCCTTGAAATACGGCATTTTGGGCTCACTCGTAGATTGAGCGGTGGGCAGAGTGGGGGTGGGGAGGTGTCTTCCGAAATGGAGGGCTGTACATGGTGGTGGGACAACGATAGGTTGTACCATAGTTTTCCAAGTGCTCCGTACAGTGCTCTGCACACAGTTGGCGTTCAATAGATGCCAATGATGATGGTGGGGTTGGGGGGCAGGACCTCGGAATTGGATGATCCCAATCCAGCAGTCGCTCCAATTTCGCCCTCCCCTACCTGGAGGGTGAGCAGCCAGGCTAACGAGTCTCGGGTCTTCTTTTCCAGGAGCGGGTCTGAGACGAAGCCCCCGCATCAAGCAGCTGGCCCCATCTGGCGGGACGCAGTTGGGCTCCTTCTACTCCGTCTCCCAACCCCAGTCACGTCACATACTAGGGGCACACCCGGCCCAGCGGGAGCCCAGAGGTACCGGTCTGGGACCCCCAGAAGGCCCACTAGGCGAGGGGCGGGTGAAGGAGAGGCGGTCCGGAAAGAGGGGCGGGGCGGGTGGGGCGAGAACCTGAGGGATTCGGGAGTTTCTGGTGGACAGTGAGATGTGTGCGCAGGTCGGCGAGTGGCTCTTCCTGTTGGAACATAAGCCTGTCCTTTTGGGCCAGTGCCAGACGTGAGTGGGAAATGGTGGAATCGTTTCACAAGGTGGCTAGCTTAGATTTTTATCTAAACTTAACATTGGCATTTATGGCAATACCCTGAACACCCCCGATCTCTGATCTCGGAAGCTAAGCAGGGTCAGGACCCAGACCACCTGGGAATACCGGGTGTTGTAGGCTTAGAGAAGCGGCATGGCATAGTAGATAGAGTATGGGCCATGAGTTCTAACTCTGGCTCGGCAGCTTGTCTGCTGTGCACCTTGGGCAAGTCACTTCATTTCTCCGTGCCTCAGTTACCTCATCTGAGAAATGGGGACCAAGACTGTGAGCCTAACGTGAGACTGTGTCGTGTCCACCCTGATCTGCCTGTCTTCTCCCCTGCGCTTAGAATAGTGCCTGGCACATAGTAAGCGCTTAACAAATGCCGTAATTATTTACTGTAAAGCTGGCCATTTGTAGCAGTCACAACACAGGGCAGGTAAGGTGTCATCACATTGTGATGACAACCTAGGCTGTTCATTCTGGCTGACTGGTTTTCCTGGGGCTCAGTGGGCAGTCTTCACCACCGCCCCAGGTGGTCTGGCTGTCGAGAGAACTCGAAACCCTCAATTCGAACTGTGTGTGTTGTGTGTATGTGTTTTTTAGGTGGCAGAGGCTCTCAGGGCCCCCAGGTCATCCAGTCTCCCAAGAGGCTGTTCTTTGGGGCCGTCTTTGAGCTGGGCAACCCCAGAATGCAGGATTCAACGCAGGTGAAAAGGTCTCTAAGAAACTCTTTGGGTTCTGAGAACCCCACTGCCCATCAGGTAAGTAAACATTTCCTCCTCTTGTAAAACTCCCGATCTGGGGGCCTCTGGATCTTCTAAAGCGGGGGCTTTCTCCCTTTTGTGGGAGCAGTACCGAAGCACGAATGATGTGAGGCGCACCCCCACATGTACACTCGTCTTAGTAGTGGTTGTAGTCACGCTTATTGAACGCTCATTCATTCAGTTGTATTTATTGAGCGCTTATCGTGTGCAGAGCACTGTACTAAGCACTTGGGAGAGTACAATACAGCGATAAACAGTCACAGTCTCTGCTTTTTAATTCTGGACTTCACAGGTGCCTAGTACGTTGCACCACGTAAGTGAAGCACTCCTTGCACTCTGACAAGGGGAGACAGGCTTAAAAATATTTACAACTAGAGTGGTCAGAATAAAAAGTGCACATGTATAAGCCAGTGCAGAAGAGACAAGGCTCATTGTGGACAAGGAACCTAAGAGCTCAATAAATACCATTGTATGACTGATAAAATAGTTCCTCGGAGCCAGACAGCTAAAGGATTTTTTTTTTTGGTTGTTTTTTAATGGTATTAGTACAGTGCCCGGCACCTCTTAAGCACTATGAATGAACTTTGTCTGACCCTCCTGGAGACAATCAGTGGTATTTATTGAGCGCTTACTGTGTGCTGAGCACTGTACTAAGCACTTGGGAGAGTACAACAAACTTGGTAGACCCATTCCCTCTTCACGACAAGCTCAAGATGCTAGTTGGTGAAACAGCAGCAGGACCTGGTGAAAAGAGCATGGACTTGGGGGTCAGAGGACCTGGGTTCTTAATCCCAGTTCTGTCATATGTTTGCTGTGTGACCTTGGGCAAGTCACTTAACTTCTCTGGGCCACAGTCAATCGCATTTATTGAGCACTTATTGTGCGCAGAACACTGTACAGAGTGCTTAGGAGAGTACAATATAATACAAAAGACATTCCCTGTCCTTGAGCTTGCAGTCACCTCAGTTGTAAAATGGGGATTAAAGCTGTGAGTCCCGTGTGGGACATGGACTGTGTCCAATCTGATGATTTTATATATCTACCCTAGAGCTTAGTACAGTGCTTACTAAGTGCTTCACAAATACTACTGAAAAAAAAGCCATGAAAGGACTTTCGATTAGACTATTCAAGTTATATTCAGAATCATCTCTTCCTTTCCAGACACCTAGGAAAAAATGCTGGAAATCCCCAAGTCCTGCCAACAGTATGCCAAGGAGGTCACCCCGCACGCCGAGGAGGTCACCCCACACGCCGAGGAGGTCGCCCCGCACGCCGAGGAGGTCGCCCCGCACGCCGAGGAGGTCGCCCCGCACCCCGAGGAGATCGCCCCGCACGCCTAAGAGATCGTCCCGCATGCCGAGGAGATCGCCCCGCATGCCAAGACGGTCTCCACCCTCCTCCCAGGCCCCACTCCGAACTCCAGGAAAGCTAGGGCAAACCTCTGCAGAAGACACACCTGCCAAGCAGAAAGCAGCCAAGAGGTGCAGGAGAGGATCCTCTCCACCTGCCTGGGATGCTCTGCCCCCCAGGCCAGAAGTCACTCCTCAGAAAGACAGCTCACCCGCAGAAGATCTTCCCTTCCCCCCGGGGGAGTTGGAGTCAAGAACTCCAGGAAAGCAAGGAGGTCTGGCTCTTAAACTCCCGGGGAATTCCAGTCGAGTCACAGCTTTGACCCCAGGAGTCCCGGCACCTAGCGGCCAGGAAAGAACCACTTCTCTGAGGCAGACGCCCTCCCGGCAGACCCAACAACTCTCCCGGCAAACCACCGAGGAAGCAACGGCGACCTCGGTGGCTCTTGGGGCAGAGAGCCCCCGGGAAGGCCCGGGGGCGACTCAGATGCAGAAAAACCTTGTAGAGTCAGTGCCTCAACCCCTGAAAGTAACTCCCCAGACATCTCAGGAGACAATTCCACAAACACCCAAGGGAGCAGGGAATGGGCCTCCTGCCTCCACCCCACCGACTTTTTCCTGGACGCCGTCTCCCTTCAGCTCCTCGCCCCACGAGGCTTCCTTGAAGACTCCAGTTGGGGCATCTTTCTTGGACTCTTCACCTCTGGTTGGGACAGATGAGCAGCGTGCGAAGGAGCCCCAGAAATCACCGGAAGTGGCAGTGGCCGTTCCTGTCACCATCTGGTCTCTGATCACAACTCCCAGGAAGGAGCCGGCCGCCACCAAGCCTAGCAGCAACCCTCCTCCGCCTCCTTCCAAAGCCAGGAAACCAGAGCGGGGGGCAACACCCTGCCCACTCCCTGAAAGAAGCATCCAGCAGTTCCCTCCCCCGGCCTCTGCCGACCTCCCCTCGGACAGCCTGACTGGAAAGGAGGACCTTGCTCTCCCAGACTCATCCCTGAAGCAGCAGCAGGAGAGAGCAACTCCATCTTCGCCGGGTTCCCTCACGGAGGCCGTGTCCCCGGTGACCGATGCGGGACCAGAATGTCTCCTCACCACCCACCCTACCCCGGAGCCCCAGGACAGCGAGAGCTCAGAAGCGAGCATTTTTCTCGCAGAACAAAAAGAAGGGTCAACGACAGCATTGTTGACTGGTCCTGAGAGCGCCTCTTCAGCCCCTGATCCGTCTTCTGGGCCCACATCCCCTCCCAAATCGTCATACGTCCTGCGCCGGACCGCGGATCGGAGGCAGCGGCAGGCCGCGGCCAGGCTAGGGAACCCGGAAGCCTTCCCTCCACTTTCCGGGGGCCCCCTCAATGCGGCTTCCACCTACCCCCCTACCTATGAAGTTGAGCTGGAGATGCAAGCTTCCGGCCTGCCTAAGCTCCGCATTAAAAGGGTCGACTCCAGTCCCCCGGCGGGAGCGGAAGGCGACACGAAGACCAGCAGGCCCCTGGGGGAGCAGAGCTCCTTCCCTGAGCTTCCTGGGCCCCGGTGCGGCAAGCACCCTGGCAAGCTGGAAGCTTCCTACGTGTCCCCCCCCTGCCTCCGCTCTTCTCACAGCACCCCGGGCAAGAGCGGGGGACAGACCTACATCTGCCAGAGTTGCACCCCAACTCGCTGCCCCTCCAGCACTACCTCTCCCTCCCAGTCAGACGGTGGGATTCCCTGGACCCCTTCCCCCAAGCCCAAGGGGAAGATGACCCCTGACACGATCAAGGACTGGCCCAGGAGAAAGAAGGCTGGGGGCACCCCAGCCAGCGGGAAAAACGAACGTGGGGGGGACCTCTTGGGGAGCGCGGCTGTCCTCGAGGAAGAGGGCGAGGCGCGCGTCTCTGAGCTCTGTGGGGGTAGCGGCAGCTGCCGGGCTCCTCTCCTGGGGGACTTTGAACTGGAAGGGATAGGGCAGCTCCTGGACCTGTCCCCTCCCAGCGACTGCGAGCCGTGTTTGGAGGGAAGCTTTCCTGGGGCCGGGTTTGGACTGGGCACCGGGAAGCGGCCCCTTGGCCTCGAGGGGGAGCCCGGCCCGCGAGCTAAAAGGACTTGCGGGACCCGAATGGAAGAGCCCGACCCGGCCCCTGGCCTCGATGGGGAGCAAAGTCGATCTCCCGGCAGGTGTTCCCTCCGAAGCACGAGGCAGCCGGGCTCCCTGGGCGACGACGAGGTCTTTGTTTCAGGTAACTGGGTTCAGCGTGGCCTGGGCCCAGGCGGCTCGCGGATGTGGCCGCCGGTTGAGGGGCGGGTAGGGCGGGGGGCTTGGGACTCACATACGGGGTCGGTTCCGGTGCCCTGCCAAAGGGAAGCAGGCCCGGGGGATCCTCACCGTGTGGGGGTCTCCTTAGGCTCTACACCTCCAAGCTGTCCTGCGAAAAGCTGCCTCTCCGCTAGCGGCCTCCGGGCCCTCACACAATCGCCGCTGCTTTACCAAGGACTGACTCCTTCCTCTCGGCGGACCAGCGTCAGAGGTAACTTAGCCCTGAATCACTCTGGGCTCGGGACCGGGCTCGGGGCCACCCTGAGCCAGGCCAATCTGTGGGAGTGGCCTGTGGTCGTCAAATAGGGCCTTATTACCTTTCCCTGTGCTCTGGTTTCCCTTCACAACTTTGCTAAAATCCATCCTTTCCCCTCCACCCGAACTGCTACCACCTTAATCCAAGCATTTATCCCTCCCGCCTTGATTACTCTATCAGCTTCCTTGCTGACCTCCCTGCCTGTTATCTCTCCCCACTCCGGTACTCCACTTCACTCTGCTGCCCAGATCATTTTTCTACAAAAACGTTCAGTCCATGTTTCCCCTCTCATCGAAGACTTCCTGTGGCTGCCCATCCACCTCAAATACGAACTCCTCACCATTGGCGTGAACGCACTCAATCATCTTGCCTCCTCCTACCCCTCCTCGCTACTCTCCTACTACAACCCAGCCTGCACACTTCCCTTCTCTAATGCTAAACTTCTCACAAACCTCCATCGTATCCGACAAGGATTCTCCCCTCCTTCATAGCCTTACTGAAGGCATATCTCCTCCAAGAGACCTTCCCTAAGCCTTCCTTTCATCTTCTCCCACTACCTTCTGTGTGGCCCCAACTTGTGCTATTCATTCTCCCCTCCCAGCCTCCACAGCACTTTATGCACATATCTGTAATTTGGATGCACTTTGGGCCAAAGCCTGTGTTCGTCAGATGAGATGTAGTCCCTGTCACCCCGGGGGTTTATAGTCTAAAAGGGTGGGAGGTCAGTCGGGCATTTAATCCTCACCTGACGGAGAAGCTATCTGCTGCAGGCGCAGCTCTCGGTCAGCACTTAAGTAGGCAGAGAGAAATTTAGCTATCCAAACCTATCTGCTTAGCTAAGCTACCGGACAGCTAGGGTTATCCTCCCTGCAACACTCTGGACTGGAAGCGTGTTGTGGACAGGGAATGTCTCTTTATTGTTATAGCGTACTCTCCCAAGCACCTAGTACAGTGCTTTGCACACAGTAAGTGCTCGATAAATACGATTGAATGAAGGAATGAACTCTGTCCAGGGCCCTGTAACCTGGACTGGGAGTCTTCTGTGCCATCAGAGGGGCTGATGATTTCTGGCCCCCCGAGGAAGACACCAGCTCTCAGTGAGTCACCTCACTAACCAATCATTCCTGCTCCCTCCTGTAGATGAGGAAAGCGAGCCACTGCCCAGTTCTGCAGAACTCGAGGAATCTCCTTTCAGCAGAGTGATCAGCCGGAGACGCTCCATCAGCAGAACCTACTCCCGCAAGAGGCTGCTCAGCTAGGCCGGCCTCAGTCATGTCCTGCTCCCCCAGTGGGGGCGAGTGGCTCCCCTGCGGTCGGGAGGCCCCCACAGAGGCAAGCCTGAGAACTTGCAGCACGTCTGCCCAAAAGACTGAAAGCCAAAGGACTCTGCCAGGAGAGAAGAGTGGAGTGCACTTTCCCCTAAGAAATTGGAAGTTGCAGTTCTGCTGCTCGGATACCAAGGGCCTCAGGCTTTTTACTTGAGGACCGGCCAGCCGAGCTGGTGCTACTTCTGCTCTGCCC
The DNA here is from genome assembly GCF_004115215.2 of Ornithorhynchus anatinus. Lineage (NCBI taxonomy): Eukaryota > Metazoa > Chordata > Mammalia > Monotremata > Ornithorhynchidae > Ornithorhynchus > Ornithorhynchus anatinus. The sequence continues at coordinate 22,182,302 of NC_041732.1, forward strand.
CTGCCAGTCCGTCCTGAAGGACGGCTGCTGCTGTGGTTCAAGCATAGACAATACCTACATTGGTAGGTTGATTTTTTTTTTTCTATGGTTCCTGTGAATAAAGTGGCCATCACTTGAAGCGTGGTGCCTACGGCTTAGAGTAAGCGTTTAAAAACCATCATTACTCTGGCAACTTCGACTCTGTCAAGCATGGGGGGGAGGATAGACACCGATTCAAGTCAATCAATCCCTGTTCCTCATGGGGCTCAAGATCTAAGGCCTGTACCTAGTATAAGCCTTGCTCTTAGGCCAAGCAGCAGCTGCTAAACGGCCCAAGTGTGAGAACAGGACTCTTCTCTGGCCTCAAAATGTACCGTTCAGGCGTTTCTGGGAAGAGGGCTATTGCACATCCTGGAGTGGACCTCTGGAAAAGTTGCTTTTGCTCTGTGGCAGGAGTCCCGCTTCCTAGCTCAGAGGCAGCTGTTCTATTTATCTGAGCCCTCCCCACGGCACAGTTGTCACCACAGAACGCTTGAGACAGGTGGGATGGGAAATGGGAAAAACCCTTCTGCCCACAGCATCCCTGCACAAAAGTGGTTTTTGGCACAAATAATTACCAAAAGCTATTGACTGCCCCCCACCTTACAAATCACAGCTCCGTTGACTCCCTCCCTGCAGATACACACTGTGACCTATTGATATTTTTAATGAAGTTTTTCTACCATTTTTGTAATAAAGTTACATTTCCCTGCTCTCTGAGCTTACGGGTCTACAGCAGCTCCGAGGCTGGGACTCTCCTCCGGCAGCCGGAAGCAAACAAGTCAGTCAAGGGGCAAAGGCCGTGTGTGGGTGTATGGGAGGGAGGCTGGGACCCTGGCACAGGCCAAAAGGCGAGACGGCCTGAGTCCTGAGGTGTTTGGAAGATGCTAGACACTCAAGCCACAGTGCTTGCGGTAGAGACTCTGAGGCCGGGAGTCCCGGTGGAAGAGGCACGTCTTGCTGGACAGTCAGTGAAAACCTGGGCTGCTTCCTCTCCAAAGCCCACCGCAGACCGGGGGGCGGCTAGAGCGGGTTCTTCCGCACGTCGATCATCCCCGGGCTGGGCCGCCGCAGTCCCTCCCATCTCACTTTGGGCAGGGAGCTGGGGTTGCGGGGCAGGAATACTTCGCCGGGCGGCAGACCCCTCCCGAACACGGCGTCTCCTGCCTCATGCTGTCCGGGCTCCTCAGGTGGCCCGTGCTCGTCGCTGGGCAGGGATGGGCGTCTCCACATCAGGGGCAGCGGGGCCCGCACCAGGTCCCGCAATGGACCTTCAGAGACCACCGGCTCATCGATGGTGGGGGCTGGGGCCTGGCGGTCTCCGGGGCACAGAGCCCTCCGGTCTCCACCTGTCCCCGAGGCCCATACCGGCAGACTCAGGCAGAGGACGGGCCCCGGTCACTCCCACCCCCTCAGCCCCTGGAGGAGAGGTCACTACTAAGGGAGCTGTCAAGGACCCAACTCCAGGCTTCCTGAGAAAGCGGTAGGCAATGGGAAAGGGATAAGTGGGGGCAAGTCGTGGGCAAACCCCCGGCCCGACCTCACCTCTGCTCTGGCCCGCGGAGACCACGCCGTGCAGCTTCTGGGTCAGCTCTTGGTTTGCCCACAGGCAGCGGCTCAGGTCCTGCTCCAGGGCCTGGATCCTGGCCTCATACTGCTGCCTGCTGCCAGCCAGCCCCTCACCCAGGTGCTCTGGAGCAGGGGATTGGGGGAAGGAGGAAGCGGGTGGTGGGGAGGAGAAGCTGCAGTTACAGGGACTCAGGGAGGAGGAAGGGAGAAGCAGCATGGCCTAATGGAAAGAGCAGGGGGCCTGAGAGTCAGAAGGACCTGGATTTTAACCCTGGCTCTTCCACTTGTCTGCTCTGCGACCATGGGCAAGTCACAACTTGTCTGGGTCTCAGTTACCACATCTCTAAAATGGAGATTTAAGACAGCCCCATGTGGGCCATGGATTGTGTCCAACCTGATTAGCTTGTACCTACCACCATGTTGTACAGGGCTTGTACAGTGCCCTGCCATAGTAAGCACTTAACAAATACCTTTAAAAAAGGCAATGTGGGTAGCAGGTTGAGGTGGGCTGGCGGGGTGGGGGGAGGGGACAGACGGGATAGGTCACCGATGGGCAGGGCCGGTTCTCACCAGGAGGCTAATCGGGGGTGGGGGGCGGTGTTGGAGCCGGACAGGGCCACAGTGGAAGGGGAGGGAGGGAGCCTACCTCGGCTCTGCTGGAGCAGCAGCCGGATGTTCTGTTGATGCTCCTTCTGCTGCAGGGTCAGTTGGCGGTCCATCTCCAGCCGCTGCCGCTCCACGGCCGCCTCCAGCCAGCACGTGAGCCGCTGCTGCTCCTCCAGCTGCAGCTCCAGCTCCGAGAAGGCCAGGTGCTGCCGGTGCTGCTCCTCCCTCAGCGTCACCACCTGCCCCGGGGTCGCCACACCCGCCACCGCCTGCTCAGCACCCACTATCCCCCACACCCCAGCCCCCCCCGCAAATGGTGGCAGCACTGTTTGTTCTAAGCACTGGAGGAGATCCAAGTCGAACAGGTTGGACACAGTCCCTGCCCCCGACGCAGTGGAACAGCTTTAAATTGGCTGGTGAGTCAGGAGAGAGGCTGGCAAGCGCCAGGTGGTGAGGGGACGACAGGTGATGCCGGCCCCAGCTCGCGGCACTCCGGGGCAATGGGGACGCACGCCCACCTTGTCGAAGTACTTGCAGAGCAGGGCGCGGGTCTCGGAGGAGGACAGGTAGCTGAGCTTGGCCATGAGGTTCATCTCACACTGGGAGAGCAGGGTAGCCGAGGCCCGCAGCACCCGCTGCCGGCACGTGATGGACTCGTTCTTGTACTCGATGGCCGCATCCAGGGCTTCGATGGCCTCGTCCAGCTGGAACAGCGTCCGCTCCTCCTGTGCCCGGGCCGGGAGGAAAAGACACATCCTAAATAGACTCGGGGCCAGAACCATGCCCATGGAACAGTCTTGTGGATCAGTGGCCCCAGGGGGCTGGTAGGGGGAGCTGGCATGGCCTCGCCAAGGAGCCAGGCCAGAAGATAGCCAGTCGGTAGGAAGCCAGTGTTAGCTGTTCTGGGGTGGGCAGCGGGAAGCCTGGGAAGTAACACCATTAGGTGTGAGCTCCCCCAAATCAGCCCTCTGCCTCCTCAATCCCCCCTCCTCCCGGCCCCCTCTTCAACTTTCCCATCATTCCCAACAGTAGCTCCAGAGATCTCCTGCCTCCTCTCTAATGCCACCCCTTCCACATGCACATCGGACCTCATTCCTTCGCACCTCATAAAAACCCGCGCCCCTTCCCTCCTTAACACACATCTTCAACCATTCACTCTCCAATGGCTTCTTCCCCACTGCTTCAAACATGCCCACGTCTCCCCCATCCTAAAAAAAAAACCCTCCCTTGACCCCACAGCTCCCTCTAGTTATCGCCTCATCTCCCTCCTACCTTTCCTCTCCAAACTTCTTGAGCTAGTCATCTACACCCACTGCCTCAAATTCCTCCCCTCCAACTCTCTCCTGGACCCCCTCCAATCTGGCTTCCGTTTCCTTCACTCCACTGAAACTGCCCTCTCAAACATAACTAATGATCTCCTTGCCAAATCGAACGGCTCCTACTCCATCCTAATCCTCCTCGACCTATCAGCTGCCTTGGACACTGTGGACCATCCCCTTCTCCTGGATAAATCATCTAATCTTGGCTTGACTGACTCTGACCTCCCCTGGTTCTCCTCATCTCTCTGGCCGTTCATTCTCATTCTCCTTCGTGAGCTCCTCCTCCCCCCTCCCATCCCCTAACTTGGGAGGGGCGGGGAGGAGGCCCTCAAGGTTTAGTTCTCGGTCCTCTTTTATTCACCATCTAAATTCATTCCCTTGGAGAACTCATTCACTCCCACGGCTTCAACTACATTCTCTATGTGGATGATACCCAAATCTACATCTCCTCCCTTGATCTCTCTCCAGGCTCATCTCTCTGGCCTTCAGGACACCTCTAATTGGATGTCCTCCCTCTACCTCAAACTTAACATGTCCAAAACAGAGCTCTTTATCTTGCCTCCCAAACCCTGTCCTCCTGAACTTTCCCGTCACTGTAGAAGACACAACCATCCTTCCAGTCTCACAAGCATATAACCTTGGTGTCATCCTCGACTCCGCTCTCTCATTCAATCCACATATCCAATCCATCACCAAATCCTGTCAGTCTCATCTTCACAACACCGCCAAGACCCGTCCTTTGCTCTCCATCCAAACTGCTACCAAATTAGTATAATCTCTTATCCTATCCCGCCTGGATTACTGCATTAGCCTCCTTTCTGACTTCCCAACCTCCTGCCTCTCCCCACTCCAGTCCATAAACGTTCACGGCATATCATCCCCCCTTGTCAAAAATCTCCAGTTGTTGGCTATCTACCTCTGTATCACACAAAAACTCCTCACTGTTAGCTTTAAAGCTCTCCATTACCTTGCCCTCTCCTATCTCACCACCCTTCTTGCCTCCTACAACCCAGCCTGCCCACTTCTCTCCTCTGGTACTAACCTTCTCATTGTGTCTCCATTTCGCCTGTCTCACCGCCGACCCCCGGCCCACGTCCTACTTCTGGCCTGGAATGCCCTACCTCCTCAAATCTGCCAGATGATCACCTTCCCCCACTTCAAAGCCCTGCTGAGGGCGTATCTCCTCCAAGAAGCCTTCCCAGATTAAGTCCCACTTTTCCTCATCTCCCACTCCCTTCCGCTTCCCCGACTCACTCCCTTTGCTCCCCGCCCCAGCACTTACGTATATATATCTATAATTTTATTAATTTATATTGATGCCTATTTACTTGTATTCATGTTTTGATACCTGTTTACTTCTGTTGATGTCTGTCTCCCCACCTCTAGACTGTGAGCTTGTTGTGGGCAGGGAGTGTCTCTATTTCTGTATTATACTTTCCCAAGCGCTTAGTACAGTGTTCTGCACACAGTAAGTGCTCAATAAATACGATTGAAATGTTTTGGGGACAGGCAGTGAGAATCCTGAGTTAGGGAAGCATGGGTTAGCAGTCCTTGGTGTAGGGGGAGAGAAATCTGGGTTAGCTGTTCCAGGTACGGGTGGAAAGAAACCCAGATGAGCTGTTCTGGATGCAGGGGGAGGGAAGCCTGGATTAGCTGTTCTAAGTGCAAGGGGTGAGAAACCTAGATTAGCTGTTCTGGTGTGGAGGTCGGGAAACCCAGTTTAGCTGTTCTGGGTGTGGGGTTGGGGGCCGGGGGGACAGGAAGCCTGGGTTAGCTGTTCTGAATGCAGGGGATGGGAACCCTGGGTTAGCTGTTCTGGGTGCAGGGGGCCAAGGTGCAAGAGAGCTGGGGCGTTGAGGAAATAATAATGATGTCATTTGTTAAGCGCTTACTATGTGCAAAGCACTGCTCTAAGCGCTGGTAAAAGGCCAGCACACAGTGAGGGGCCAGGAGGGGTGGTGGTGGCTACCTCAGGTGTAAGCAGGTTGCCCTGCCTCAGTTTGCTGTCGATTTCCAGCCTCTGTTTGAGCAGCAGGTCCTTCTCCTGGCGCAGGTTCTCAATCTCCCGGCGGATCTGCTGCTGGCTGTGGGCGCTGCCCTGGCGGAGCTGCCCGCTCTTCTCCGACAGCTCTTTCTCCACGTGCTCCAGCCGGCTTGACACACGCACGATGTCCTCTGTCAGGGCCTGAGGGTCGAAGGGCCAGGGGTGGGTAGCAGTCAGCGCCCACCCCCCGGCTCCCCTCAGCCGTCAGGCGCCCCCAGGCTCACCTGGCTGGAGCGGAGCCGCTTGCTCTCCAGCCCTGTCTTCTCCTGCATAAGGGCCTCCTTCTTGGCCAGGATGGCTTCCCGTTTGCTCAGCTCCTCCCCAAGCTCCTCGAGCGCCCGCCGCTGCCCCAGGACCTTCTCCATCTCCTGGTCCAGCCACTTTTTCTGCTCCTCAATCTTCTGAGGGAAGCGGTGGAGAAGGACGGGGAGAGGGCTGAGGCCCCGACTTTCCCTGGGTCCCTTGGCCCTGCACCCACCAACATCCTGGGTGAGAGGGCAGTCAAGGCAGGTCCCTTCTGCTCCCCCGGGGTCTACTAAGGCCCTGCCACCCCAAACCCGCCCGAAACTCCAGCCCAGGCTCCTGCGCCCCTTAGGATAAGGGGCTGAGACCCACCTACCCCCGACTCTCCCCTCAGGGCCCAGAGAAGGCAACTTGAGGCCGATCCAGATGCGGCAGACCAGCGCGGGTACCTGCTGCTGCTCCAGGCTGACCACGGAGCCGTTGCTGCCGCTCCGCCTCTTCCTCTGGAATGCCGCAATCTCCTCCGTCTTGATCTTCAGGATCTTCTGCTGCTGTTCATGCTTCAGTTCCAGCTCCTGGAGGGAAGGCCCGAGGGGGGCGGCAAGGTTGAGAGGCGCAGTTTGGCGGGGAAGGGAGGTCCGACAGGCGGTCAGCTCAGGAGCAAGGGCCGGAGGGGAGGGCAGGCCCCAGAAGTTTCTCTCCATGTGTCATTCTCTCAGCCCCCAATCTCCCCGGCCCCAGTGCAGCCAAATACACCGCCCTCATCCCCGGCCGCAGCCCAAGGCATTGCCGGGGGCTGCCCTGCTGCTCTCGCACCAACTGCAGCCCCCGGCCCGACCTGGACACGCTGCTGCCGCCTGTGCATCTCCGTCTCCAGCCGCCGCTTCTGGTCCATCTCCTCCCGCAAGCGCCGCTGCAGCTGCCCCTGCTGCTGCCGCATGAGCTGCACGTTCCGCTCCAGTTCCGACACCCGCTTCTCGCTCTGGGCCGACAGGGACACGAGGCGCTCGGTCGCCCGCTTCTTCTCCCGCAGCGCCTGGGGCAGGGGGATGCCTGTCAGTGCCCTGAGCGGCCCTAGGTCTGGGCCTGTTCCTCAAGGTGGAGGGGGCGGAGCAGAGGAACCTTGCTGGGACCTTAGGAGTCAGTGTCTTTGCAGACAGTGAGTCCTCCCCGCCAGCAGATGATCCGTGAGCTGGCCATCGAGACCCGGATGAAAGAAGAACCCCTTGGGGAACTGATCCTCTCTCACTTGGGCTCCTCCTCTCTCTCTGGTCTACTTCCCCGAGCCCCACGGTGGTAGGCGCGAGTCCCGGATGAGACCGGCACCTCCCTCCGACAAGCCCACCCAACTCCTTTTCCTCCTCCGTCTCCGCTGGGGTCACCGACGGATACTTCATCCCCAGGGACGAAGTTCCTCAACTCCAGCCTCTCCCCACCCCCCGAGTCATGGGACCCCACCGATGCCCTCAGTTGGGCCGAATTCCAGAGCCCCAATGCCTCGGTGATGTGATCTGCTAATTCTGTCGGACTGTACTCTCCCAAGCGCTTAGTACTATGCTCTACTACCCTACCCTTCGTACAGCATGCTATCTTTGCTTGATTGGTCAATGCCCAGCCTACCCCGGAAGGGCTCCAAGGGAGGAAGAGATCCCCCGCCCTGGACGACCCCCCAACCTCCAGAGTCCCCATAGCAACCCGACCTGCACTTGGCTCTGGCAGACAGCGACCTTGCGGCGGAACTCCTGCAGGCGGGACCGCTCCCCTGGGTCCTGGGGCTCTCTGCCCTCCAGCTCCCGCAGCTCCTTCTGGCCCTCGCTCAGCTCCAGCCGCACCTGCTGGGCCTCCCGTTCCAGCTCCCCAATCCGCTGGCGGTGCTGGCGGTTCATTGCCTGGGCCGCCTTCCCTGCCCCACACCCCGCCAAGAGCAGGGGGCATCAGGGTCCTGGAGGGCGGACGGGAGGGGGAGGGGGCGCCCAGCCACACCCAAGTCCCCCCAAGAATCGCCTTCCCCCGCCCTGCGGCCACCCCACCCTACCCACCACCGTGGGCCGCCTCTCTCCTCCCCTTATGAGCGGGGAGGGATTGAAGCTTCTGAGCCACTTTGGGGTGGAGCCCTAGGTGGCAAGTGGCAGGAGCGGGCCAGAGCCCGGGGGGGCCAAGGGATGGGCTGGAACCATGGGGGATAGGGGATGGGCCCCCCCAACTCCCTCAGCCCCCTCACCTGTCCGGATCAGTTCCCCAATGAGGTCTTCTTTCATCCGGATATTGATGGCCAGCTCCCGGATCTTCTGCTGGGCCCGAGCCAGCCGCCACTCCGCGGCCTTGGCGCTGGGGCCCTCTGCCTCCTTCCTCCCTCCCGTGGTGGCTGGAACACCCCACCCCAGGGAGCCCCGTTCAGAGCCACTCTACAGCTCCCGGAAGGAGGTGAGGCGGGAGAGAGGGTGGGAAGGGATCTCGGTCTTATACCGGGGGCAAAACCTCGGGGGCAGGATGGGACCGGGGGGCTGCGGGGGAGCTGGGAGAAGAGGGCGAAGCCACAAAGGGAAAGCAGTGAGAAGCTTTACCGCCTCTGTGCCCTGCTGCTTTCGTGGGCGGTGCCCTGGCAAACGGGGGCTGGGCACCTGAACGGTCCTCAACAGGGACAGCAATCCCAGGACCCCCACTCACTTCAGCTGGGGTGTCTCGTACCTTCTCAGGTGCGACCGAGGGAAGTGATGTTTAAGGGGGCGGGGAAGAGGGAGAAGGCTGCAGCATAGCTCAGCTGCGTGGTTCCTGGCAGATGTGAAGGGAGAGGAGAGTTGGGGGGAAGGGGAGGATATAAGGGCCCCAGCCTCTCTTCCAGGGAGGGGACCCCAGAGACGGCTCCTCCAAGAGGCTCCCCGACCCTCACTGCCCCCTACCTACCTCTGGGCTGCTGACTGTCAGGCTGGGACTCCCCAAGGCTCAAGTCCAGGCTCTCGGTGCCTCCAACCGGCTCCCCATTTGCCCGGCCATCCGGCTCTTTTTTGCTCCAGATCCCATTCCTGGAAGGAAAGGTCAGAAAGACTTTTGCCCCAATCTTGATGTGGGACGAGGAGGGGATTGGCGGGGCCAGGGCGGGTGCAAATTCTCTGAAGAGAATGAAGCCTTCTGGCCCAGGAAGCTGCTGCAAGTGGGAGTGGAGCAGGTGGAGGGGGAAGGGGAGAAAGCCAAGGAATAGGAGAGTGACAACGGGGACAGGGAGAGGGAATTGGGGGCTGAGGAGCGGGAAGGGGGATAGGGAAAAGGGGTGGAGGATGTGAGGAGTTCACGCTTCCCCACCAAGAGCGCTGAATTGCCCACAGGCCAGGGGCCCATTCCCTCCTCTCCACTCCCTCCCACCCGGAGGACCCAGTTTCCCTGCCGATGTTCCAGAAGGACAGTCTCACCTGCGCAGGTATAAGGACCGTTTGGGCTCTGCCTGCTCCCCTTCCTCCTCCTCCTCCTCCTCCTCCTCCGATAAGGAGAAGCCGTCCTCCAGCTCGACGCCTTCTGGCCAACTGGATCCCGCAACCCCGTCTTCCCCTTGGCCCTGTCCGCACAGGACAGCTGGGCCTCAGCGGCGCGCGGGACCACCCCTGTATTCCCCGCTCGGCCCAGACCCTGAACCCGTGAGCCGGAACCCAGGACAAGGGGCAGGCAGATGTGAATCCCTTATCCGCTGGGCCCCGCCCCAAGGATCCGCCCAATTCACAGCTGGGGAGGCTGAGGCCAGGGCTTGTATACCCCAGCTCCAAGGCCTCAGCAACAGAGGTCTAACTCCAGTGCTGGTTCAGAGCTGAAGATGAAATCCAGGCACCCAGCTCCCCCTGGGGACTCTCCCCAAACGCTGGGCTTCAGAGACCCCCACCCCGCTGCCCCCGGCTCACCTGCTCTGGAGGGCCCTGGTCTCCCTCCTCCCCCAGGAGGCAGGTGGAAGGGGCCAGGCCCAAGGCGTGGGAGCGAGCGGCCTCCAGGGGGGCGGTGTGGGGCCGGGGGGCCGACTCCCCCAGGGACAGCCCCTGCAGGAGCTCCCCAGAGCCCCAGCCCGGCCTCGCCAGCTCCAGCCGCAGCCGTAGTTCCGTGATCTCATCCTGCTGTCCCTGCAGCTGGTCGCTCTGCGGGCACACAGGCACATACAGCACGGCCAGGACCCTAACATAACCACTTGTGGCACATCCGGGCACTCACTACCCCCGGCTTGCCTGCCACTGGCACCCCCGCCCTCAGCGGACACAGTCTGGCTTCCTCCCAGAATAAAGACCTTTCTCCAGGGTCCCATAGGGGTCAAGGAGGAGTGGCCGCTGCTCTCCAAAGTAGGGGTGTGTGAGTGTAGGGGGAGTAGGAACTGCGGGTGAAGAGCCTGGGGCAGCAGAATACGCTATACCTGCCGCTTGTACTGCTCCATGGCATCCTCCAAGGCAGCCAGGAAGTCCCTGTTCTCCTCCTCCAGACGGGCCACTTGGCTCTGCAGGATCAAAAGCTGTTGGTCCTCCTCACCTTCAGGGCCCTGGGGAGAGACGGCACTCTGTTTCTGCCCTGGCAGGCCCGGCCCCACTTCTCCGGCCCAGTCAAGGTGGCCGGGCACCACCTTGCCCCACTTGGCCTCCCTCTCCCTTCTAGGGTCACCCTCCAGCTGGTTCTGCCCGCCCAGTTACATTCCTCCCCAACCCACTTCCAGCCCGCTGCTGCCTCCCAACACCAGGCCTTTGGGACCCCTGCAGACCCTCACCAGGGCTTGGCCGGCCACCTCAACCCCCTGTGCAGAACAGGCCGGGGCTACCTGTCATCTCCCACAGCCTCCGCCCCACCACCTGCCGGACCCGGGCTGGCTGCCCACCCCTCCGCAGAATGGGACGGGGCTCCCTGTTATCTCCCATGGTCGCCACCGTCCACCCGCAGGACCTGGGATGGCCAACCACCCCTACACCTCCTCATCAAAATGGGCCAGGGCTCCACTTCATCTCCTGCGACCCTCTACCCACCCACTCCTCCACCCCCTGCGCAGAACAGGTTGGGGGCCCCTGTCATCTCCCCTGGAGCCCACCTACTCTGCCCACCAGCCGGTCCTGGGCTGAACGGCCACCTCTCCGCCCCCTCCACAGAACGGGCCTGGGCTCTCTGTCATCTCCCGCGGCTCCCACCCCGCCCACCCGCCCGCTGGACCTGGGTTCCGGAAGCGTGCTTGAGGCCGGGTTCCCGGGGTCCCAGCTCGTCGGCGGCGGAGGTACTGTCGATGCCGCTGTCGGGCCGCGAGGCCGAGCTCAGGGAACTCCGCTGGTCCTCCACGGCGCCCAGCCACTCCCGCACCCTGCGGGCGGGCTCCCCCGCCAGCCGGGCCTCACCCTGCAGCTCCAGGAGCAGGCGGTAGGCGGCATCCGTGCAGGCCCGGTAGCGGGCGCACTCGGCCAGCGCTCGGCGGGCGCTGAGGTCGGGGGGTCCGCGGCGGCGGCTGTGCCGGAGGTCGGGGGGCCCGGCGGGCTCAGGCCGGTGGATGATGCGGGTCTCGGAGCGGTGCCGCCGGTCCGGGGCCCGCCGAAGGATGCGGGTCGGCAGCTGCGGCTCCTCCCCCGGCTCGGGGACGCGCCGGCTGTTGACGGTGGCCCGGTTGCGGATATTCTGGGCGCGACTGGCGTAGTTGAGGGTGTTGAGCGTCTCATCAAAGTCGGAGGAGGAGGGGCTGACGCAGGCGATCATCACCGTCTTGGCGTTCCCACCCAGGGAGTCCTTCAGGATCCTATCGGAAGCAGAAAGACGAGCCCGGCTGAGTGCCTTCTGGCCACGGGGCGCTCTACTGGGCGTCTACTGGTCACCGGGCATCATATGGGCACGACAATCACGGTCATCACGGCATTCGTTACGTGCTTCGTATGTGCCAAGCACCGTTCTAAGCCCTGGGGCAGAAACAAGCTAATCAGGGCGGATAGAGTCCCTGCCCAACAAGGGGTTTACAGATCTAAGTAGCGGGGGGACAAGGACTGAATCCCCATTTGACAGCCGAGTAAACTGAGGCCCAGAGAAGTGAAATGACTTGCTGAAGTTCACCCAGGAGGCAAGTGGCGGAGCCAAGATTAGAACCCAGGTCCTCTGAATTTCAGGCCCGTGGTCTATCCACTAGGCAGTGGGGCTCCTTAAGCACCATACTGAGCATCCATCAGATTTCAACCGCTATACTGTATGCGGAGCACTAACCTGGGTTAGCAGACATTATGCCTGCCATCAGGGAGCTTAAAGTCTAGTAGAAGAAACAGAAAGTCCATTAAAGATAGGTGCCCACTCTAACCCTTCGGCACTTAAGGCAAGCAACCGAGTACAAGGCTCTGTAGCTAAGTGCTTCAGTACCACCCCACCAGGTTGTAAGCTTCTTGAGGGCAGGGAACGCGTCTACCAACTCTGTACTCTCCCAAGGGCTTAGTTTAGGGCTCTGCATATAGTAAGCACTCAAATATCACTGATTACTACTACACAGGGAAGACATGCAGACAGGACAAGGCCCGAAGCAGCGTGGCCTACCGGATAGAACCCGAACCTGGGAGTCAAAAGGACCCGGCTGCTAATCCCACTCCGTCACCTGTCTGTTGTGTGACCTTGTCGCTTGAATCCCCATTTTACAGATGAGGGAACAGAGGCCCTCATCTGTAAAACTGTGAGACTCAGTTGGGACACAATTAGCTTGTATCTACCCCACCCCTTAGAAAAGTACTTGACACAGAGTAAGTGCTTAACAAATACCACTTTTATTATTATTTAATATCACTATTCTTATTATAATTTTTATTAGGGTCTGCCCTCAGTCCAGCCCAGACAGAGATGAGCCCAGTGCCCCCTGGTCGTGGGCCAACAGGGCCCTCTGCGGCAGAGACCTCCAGACCCCTCCACCCCTACCCAACCCCAGGTCGGGGACCCCATTTTATTTTTAAAGGTATCTGTTAAGCGCTTATTATGTGCCAGGCCCTGTACTGAGCACTGGGGTGCATAGAAGGTAATCAGGTTGGACACAGTCCACGTGGACTGAGGACGTGGACTGTGTCCAACCTGGGGCTCACAGTCTTAGTCACCTCATCTGTAAAATGTAGATCGAGACCCAGAGAAGTGAGTGTTTTTGCTCAAGCCCACTCAGTGGGCAGGTGGCGGACCTAGGATCGGAACCCAGGCCCTCCGACTCCCAGAGCCCATGCTCTCTCCTTTAGGCCACACTGCTGCTCCCCATCTGCCAGTCTTCCTCTGCAGCTGGCACAACAGGAAAGGGAAGGATGAAGGGGAAGGGGAGGACACCGACCTGGTGATTTTGGAGTCGCGGTAGGGGATGTGACTGCCCTTGCGCCTGGGGTCGCCCAAGGCACTGATGACATTGCCCAGAGCCAGCAGGCTGCTGTTGATCTGGATGCTCTCCTTCAGCCGCTCCCCGGTGTTCCCCGTCTTCACCACGCGCTCCGAGCCCGCCAGGTCCACGAAGCGGAACTTGGAGGAGAGCAGCTGGCCGGCGCCGGGTCCCGAGGGGGCGAGGCGGGGGAGGCGGCCGGGCCCGCGCCGCTGCTCCAGGGCCACCGTGAACACCGTGTGGGAGCGGCTCGAAAGCCGGTTGGCCTGGGTGGCCCCCGTGTGCCGGGCCGCGTTGCCCATCTCCAGCAGGCTCAGCACCTCGTCCAGACCCTCCACCGCCACCTCCTTCACCCCGCACAGCACTGCAACAAGAGCCGGACACCCTCCACAAACCGCCCCCCTCCCGCCTCCCTCAGTGTTACCCGGGGCCGCCCCCCAGGTGATGCCCTCGCCGTTCCAGCCATCCTGGAGAGTGGCATCTTTCTTTTCCTTTTTGAAATGGCATTTGTTAAGAGCTTACTATGTGCCAGGCCCTCTGCTAAGCTCTGGGGTGGATACTTGGTACTCACAGTCTTAATCTCCATTTTACAGATGAAGTAAACTGAGGCACAGAGAAGCGACGTGACTTGCCCAAGGTCACACAGCAGACAAGTGGTGAAGCCGGGATTAGAACTCAGGTCCTCTGACTCCCAGGCCCGGGCTCTTTCCACTAAGCCACACTGCTGCAGTCTTGGTCAGGGCTGGTAGGGGGTAGGATCAGGAGATCCAGCCTTGGGGAGGGGAGAGTGGGGAGGAGGGGTGGTTCCCCCGGGTTGCCCCCGGCCCGACGAGAAGGGAAGGAGAGGGATCCTCACCGAGGCTGCCCTTGTCATCCTCCCGCAGCTGGATGTCCTTGCTGGCCGTCCCCACCTCCAGGAGATCCTGGAACTCCTCCTTGTACACCTCCAGGTAGGACACCCGCACCGTGAAGTCCAGCAGGCCATTCTCGTCCATGACCTTGAAGGCCTCTGCCATGGCGCGCGGGATGATGCCTTGCTCATCCTCGTGGAGGGAGGCTGGGGCGGGGCAGGGCACACCGTGAATGAGGGCAGCCCCAGGAGCGATCTACCCAGGGGCCCGAGAGCCACAGCTCTCCCCTCTCCAGGACAGTGGGCTGGAAAATGAGGAATCCCGGCCGGCGGTCTAATCCTCCTTCATCCCATTCCGGGCTGGGAGGGATTTGGCCGGAGGCGGCGGGAGGCCCGCTCAACTTTCGGAATGTTGAGAAGGCCACCGTCAGGACTTCTGGGCCTGCTGGCCTGAAATCCTGTCACTCTTTTTGTGTTTACCATTGTCTTTGCTTGCTTGCCTTTCTTTACTCGGGCCTCATTCGTGGTCCGTGAGCCCCCAGGGGATCAGGGAACATGTCTTTTCCTCCTCCATGTCTTTCTTTCCCAATGCTCAGTCACAAGCAGTAAGCATTTGCTACCCCCACCATTACTTCTCTTCTCCCTCAGGGGCCCCTGGGAGGTCGGGCTAGAGTTGTTCGCCTTGCTCGCCCTCCCCATTCCAACCCCCTCCCGGTATCTTCCTGCAGGCAGCAGAAGCAGCAGAGGAACAAGGGCCATCATCCTCACCCTCAGTGAGCGGCCCCTGGGGGCACCTGGTTCACAGCCCACCCGATCCCTGGGCTCTGCCTTGAGGCCCTCAAGGCCCTGGGACGCGGCATCAAACTGGGGAGAGGGTGAGGGTTACAAGCTAGACTCTGAGTCTGTTGTGGGCAGGGATTGTCACCGTTTATTGTTGTATTGTACTTTCCCAGGCACTCGGTACAGGGCTCTGCACACAGTGAGCGCTTAAATTCGACTGAATGAAGGCCCTGGGATCTGGTGTCAGACTGGGGAGGGGGTGAGGGTTACAAGCAAGACTCTGAGTCTGTTGTGGGCAGGGATTGTTGCCGTTTATCATTGTACTGTACTTTCCCAGGCACTCGGTATGGTGCTCTGCACATGGTGATCGCTTAATAAATTCGACTGAATGAAGGCCCTGGGATGCGGTGTCAGACTGGGAACAGGGTGAGGGTTACAAGCTAGACTCTGAGTCTGCTGTGGGCAGGGACTGTCGCCGTTTATCGCTGTTCTCTACTTTCCCAGCACTCGGTATGGGGCTCTGCACACAGTGAGCGCTTAATAAATGAATGAATAAATGAATGAAAAGCTGGTGTCGGGAGGGGAGCCGGAATCCACCCACGCGAGGCGGGCACGAGTCCGACCCGACAGAAGCGCCGCACCGGCGACCCACGGGGGCGGGGCGGGGGCGTCCGGAGGCCCGACACTCACCGACACTGGCCTCCCCGATGGTGTAAGTCTTGCCCGACCCGGTCTGGCCGTAGGCAAAGACGGTGGCGTTGAAGCCCTCGAAGAAGGCCTCGAGCAGGGGCTGCACACAGGCCTCGTACACCGCCTCCTGGTCCGCGGCCTCGGCGAACACCTCGTCGAAGCGGAAGCGTCGGTCCCGACCCAGGGTGACCTGGCGGGGCTCGGCTTCCACCCGCAGGCAGCTCTGGTGCCCGTGTAGCCGCTCCTTGGGCAGCAGGGGCCGGACCCGCAGGGCGACTTTGACGGGCGTCTCCTCGGGCCGGGGCTGGGCCTTCAGTCCCATGGCTGGTGCTCGGCGGGGCCTGTTCCGGGCTGATTGGCACGGGAGAAAAAAGAGGGGGAGAAAGAAGAGAAAATCTGTCGGATGGTCCACTCCAGCCTCCTGGCACCAGTTTCCGATCCCAGGGTCGGCCGGCCAGAAGGACCCCACCCCCCCGAGGGTGCACTGACTCCCAAAAGGGGCAGCCCCCCAAGGATGCACTGACCCCCAAAAGGGGCAGCCCCCAAGGATGCACTGACCCCCAAAAGGGGCAGGCCCCCAAGGATGCACTGACCCCCAAAAGGGGCAGCCCCACAAGGATGCACTGACCCCCAAAAGGGGCAGCCTCCCAAAGATGCCCTGACCCCCAAAAGGGGCAGCCCCCTGCTCCCCCGTCCCAGGTGCAGCAGCAGGCTAAGGTCCGGACGGGCAGAGGATCGGCCGCACAGTCCTCCCCCGTCAGCTGAACTTCTGTTCCTTCTTAGCACTCACAACTGAGCGCTTCCTACGGTGCAGGCCAGTGAGCTCCAAGTACTACGAGCAGGGGAGGGAGGCCGAGGCTAGGGGGCCTCCGTCCGGGCCGATGGAGGGGAGAGGAGGGACGAGGGGGCACCGTGGGGGGCAGGATGGAGGGAGGGAGGGAGATCCGGGCCAGACCAGGCCCCCGGCGTGCGGGCTCCGAGGGGGCTGAGGCTCTGAGCCGCCCCCGAGTTCCCCGGCCCCCCGCCCTCACTGGCTGCGGGCCCGCTCCGGCTCCGATCCTCCGGTCCTCCGGTCCTCCGGTGCCCCGGCCTGGTCCGGCCCGCTCTGGCTCCTTCTCGGCCTGCTCCTCGGCGCCGCCTGATGACGCCGCTTCACCCTCCCCTTCCTTCCCTCCCCTTCCTCTCTTCCTTTCCTCCTTTTTTCTCCTCTTTCCTCCTTTTCTCCTTTCCCCTCTTTCCTCCCTTTCTTCCTTTCCTCCCTTCCTTCCTTCCTTTCCTCTCTCGTTTTTCTCCCTTCCTCCCTTCCTTTCCTCCCTCCCTCCTTTCCTCCCTTCCTTCTCCGTTTCCCCTCTTTCCTCCCTTTCTCCTTTCCTCTTTTCCTTTCCTCCCTTCCTTCCTTTCCCCTCTCCCTTCCTTTTCGCCTTCCTTCCTCCCTTTCCTCCCTTCCTTCCTCCCTTTACTCCCTTCCTTTACTCCCTTCCTTCCCCTTTCCCCTCTTTCCTCCCTTTCTTCCTTTCCTCTCTCCCTTTTCTCCCTTCCTTCCCCTCTTTCCTCCTTCCTTCCCCTATTTCCTCCCTTCCTTTCCTCCCTTTCTTCCTTTCCTCCCTTTCTTCCTTTCCTCCCTTTCCTCCTTTCTTTCCTCCCTTCTTTCCTCCCTTCCTTTTTATCTTTCCTCCCTCCATTTCCTCCCTTCCCCTCTTTCCTCCCTTTCTTTTCTCCCTTTCTTCCCTTCCATCCTCCCTTACCTACCTCCCTATTTGTTGAGCACTTACCATGTGCAGAGCACTGTACTAAGCACCTGAGAGAGGACAATACAACAGACACATTCCCTTCCCACAACGAGTTTCAAATGGAGGGAGACAGACATCAATTTAAATAAATAAATGACAGGTACATAAGTGCTGTAGGACTGGGGAGGGGGGTTGAACAAAGGGAGCAAGTCAGGGCAACGCAGAAGGGAGTGGGAGAAGAAGAAAGGAGGTCTTAATCGGGGAAGGCCTCTTGGAGGAGATGTGCCTTCAATAAGACTTTGAAATGGGGGACAGGAACTGTCCAACGGATTTGAGAAGGGAGGGCGTTCCAGGCCAGACACAGGATGGGGGCCAGGATCAGTGGCGTGATAGGAGAGAGAGAGTGAGTAGGTTGGTGTTAAAGGAGTGAAGTGTGCGGGTTGGGTTGTGGTAGGAGACGGCAAGGGGATTGAGTGCTTCAAAGTCAATAGGAGTTACTGTTTGATGCAGAAGTGGATAATAAGAAGAATAATGGTTTACCATGTGCTAGGCACTGTACTAAACACTGGGGTAGGTAGAAACAAATCAAGTTGGACACGGTCCCTGTCCCATGTGGAGCCCACAATTTCAATCCCCATTTTACAGATGAGGTAACAGGCACAGAGAAGTGAACTGATTTGCCCAAGGTCACACAGCAGACAAATGGTGGAGCTGAAATTAGAAACCATGACATTCTAACTCCCAGGCCCATGCCCTACCCACTATGCCATTCTGCTTCTCAGAACCAGAGAGAACCACTGGAGTTTCTTGAGTGGGGAATTCCCTCTGCCCCATCCCGTCACCGACTCTGCTCCCTCAGCCACTTGGCCCCTCGGCCCTGCCCTCCTCTATCCAAGAGTGACTGGGAGGGGAGGTGGAGGGGAGACTGAGGGATTGTCGGGGGAGATGGAGGTCGCTGCTTGCAGGGAGAAGCAGGGGTTTGAGGTCAGGCCGGGATGAGGCACCGGGGAGTCTGCGCAGCCCAGGAGGGCCCTGTGTAAATAGCATATACAGCACGGGCCCGGGAGTCAAAAGGATTTGGGTTCTAATTCCGACTCCTGAGACTCCTAAGTCTCCTAATCCTGGGACTCTGTCCAACCCAATTTACTTGTTTCCACCCCAGGACTTAGTACAGTGCCTGGCACATTGTAAATGCTTAACAAATACCATTATTATTATTATTATATGTGTACAGGAGTGATATTTAGACCAGGGTCTCCCCAGTTAGTTCTGTTATTGGGTTCCCTGAAAATAGACTGTTTGGCTGAACAGTGATAGATGAAGTATAGTTTCCCATAAGAAATCACATTAAAGGCATAGGTGTGTTGCCCAAATCCAAAAAATGGGCCAAAACAATATAAATACTGTGCACTGAAAGAAAGAAAGGATAACCAAACAGTAGATTAACACTATTCACTTCCATGTTCAAATAACAGTGTAAATGTGTACCGAGAATAAATTATGAATTTAAACATCTGCGGGTTGTTATGTACACATCAAAAAAAATACAAAACAAAAAAATACCTAATTATCCTCATGATTGACCCACCCATCCAAACCAAAAGCTCTGAATTCTTATCTGAGGCCAGACAGTTCAGCATATCTAATTAACTGTCAGTGTTAATCTCTTCCGATGCTCACTAATTGCCACACCTGATGCTGGTTTCAATTCTACCTGTTACTGTATCCTTTCTTCCTCAAAGTCAGAGAGCAGTCTGTCCCTGTTGCTTTCTGGCAGGCTGCTGCTATATTACATTATTTGAATATCCTTGAGGTCCTGTGCTGTTCTTGTCATTCTAAGGGGTAACGAGTGAAAAACTACTTGTGCAAAACCACTTGAAAAGCAGCGAGGCCTACTGGATAGAGCACTGGTCTGGAAGTCAGAAGGATTTGGGTTCTAATGCAGACTCTACCACTTGTCTGCTGTATGACCCTGGACAAGTCACTTCATTTTTCTGGGCCTCACCTCACTTGCATAGTCAATATTCAATCTGGGGTTAAATCTTGCAGGGTCTTTCTACCCAGTATAACTTGGATCCATCCTTTCCTTTCCACCAACACTCGGCCACTTCCCTGGTCCAGGCTTTTATCATCTCCCCCCTAAACTAACATTGCCGGCTGTAGGCTGTACTCTGTGTCCCTGAACCTCATTTTAAAAACATCATTTTTTTTAGTGGTACTTGTTCAGTGCTTCCTTTGTGTCAAACACTGTTCTAAGCACTGGGTTAGGTACAAGTTAACTAGGTGGGACACAGTCCCTGTCTGGCATAGGGCTCTCAGTCTAAGTAGAAGGGAGAACAGGTATTTAATCCCCATTTTACAGTTGAGGAAACTGAGGCACAGCAAAGTGAAGTAACTTGCCCATGGTCACCCAGCAAGCAGTTGGCAGATCAGGATTTGAACCCAGGTCCTTTGACTCCCAGGCCCGTGCTCATTCCACAAGCTCATGCTGCTTCTCACACAAGTTTCTCCGTTCCTCAAAAACGTCCACTGGCTACCTATTTTTTTAAATATTATTTGTCAAGCACTCACTATGTGCCAGGCACTCTACTAAGCACTGGGTCAGATATGAGATAAACAGGTTAGACACAGTCTGTCCCTTGTGGGGCTCAAGTCTTAATTTCCATTTTACAGATGAGGTAAATGGGCACAGAGAAGTTAAGTGATTTTCTCTAGGTGGCACAGCAGACAAGTTGTGGAGTCAGGGGTAGAATCCAGGTACTTCTGACTCCCAGGCCTGTGCTCTATTGATTAGGCCTTGATGCTTCTCAATTTCCCTCCTTATCAAGTGAAAACTCCTAACCACTGGCTTCAAGGCTTTCTTATATATCTGCTCTTTTCACCTTTCCATCCCAGCTCCTGCTTTTTGCTCCTCCCACGCAAATCTACCCTTAGTCCCTCACTTTTTCCTCCACTACCTCTCCCCTTTTGTCCATCTGTCCCCCTATTAAATTGTACACTCCTTGAGGGCAGATCTTTCACCTTCATTTACTCTCTCAAGATCGTAGAATGGACTTATGCACTTAATAAGTGCTCCATAATTTATATTGATCGATTAATGTCGGCCTCTCTCCCTCATTAGACTGTAAAGTCTTATAGGACAGCGATCATGCCTTTTATTTTTATTTTATCTCACACGTTTTTATTATAGTCAGTCAATCCATAAATCAAGAGTATTTATTGAATGCTTACTGAGTGAAGAGCCTTGTACTAAGCAGTTATTATTATTATTATTATCAAATGTCATCGAGTCATTTCCGATTCATAGCGACTCTATGGATTTAATTTCTCCAGAACATCCTGTCTTCTGCCATAATCCGTAACCCTGCTAACGCTTCTTCTTCCGTTATCGTTGTTATGGTTTCTATCCATCTAGCTGCGGGTCTGCCTCTTCCATGTTTTCCCAGGACTTTTCCTAGCATTGATGTCTTCTCCAGGGAATTAGTCCTCCTGATGATGTGTCCAAAATAATGCTAATCTAAATCGAGTCATTTGACCTTCCAAAGACACATTGGCCTGATTTGCTCCCAAACCCATCTGTTTGTTTTTCTGGAGGTCCACGGTATTCACCAAAGCCTTCTCCAACACCACATTTCAAAAGAATCGATGTTCTTTCTATCCTGTTTTTTCACTGTCTAATTTTCATATCCCTACATTGTCACTAGAAATACCATACAATTGACAATTTGACTAAACACTTAGGGGAGTCCGATAGAGTTAGCAGACATGACCCTTGTCCTTAAGGAGGTCGCAATCTAGTAGGGGCCAAAGATTTTCAGTACCTTCCTCTCCATTTTATCAGCACTGGGGACAATGCTCTGAACAGAATAGGTGCTCAGTAAATGCTAGTAACTGCTTGAAAGTCTCATCAATGCCCCCATTCCACTTATGCACAACACAAACCCAGATGTCACCAAACTGGTCTCCCCTTTCCTCCCATCCCCTGGTGGGTCAGCCCAGCTGGCTTTCCGATCTCAGGGAGTCCTGCATGGTGAGGGACAACCCTGATGGTCTTGCCCCAAGCCAACCTCTGGCAGATCCCCAGGACCCCCACACAAAGAGACTACACTCCAGGGCACAAGCTGGGCATGGAGCCCTATGCGAGAAACGTTTTCTCTGCCAACCCAGGAGGGAACAGAGGGTATTTGTTTAACACCATAAAGAAGCAGCATGGCCTAGGGGAAAGAGCCCAGGTTTGGGTGTCAAGGGGACCTGGTTTCTAATCTCGGGTCCTCTTCCATTTACCTGCTGTGTGACTTTGGGCAATTCATGACTACTCTGTGCCTCAGGTCCCTCATCTTTAAAAGAGAGATTCAATCCTGTTCTCCTTCCTACTTAGACTGTGGAACCTGATTATCTTATATCTACCCAGTACTTGGTAAATAGTTAAGAAATACCATAATTATTATTCTTAGTAGCAAGCTTAGAATGAGCAGGTGGGGAATAGATTTAAGTGCTTAACAAATACCACAATTATGATGATGATTGTTATTAATATAATAATAAAAATGTTTGCTAAGCACTTATTATGTGCCAAACACTGTACTAAACACAGGGAAAGATACAAGATAATCAGGTTGAGCACAGTCCATGTCCTGCATGGGGCTCACAGTCTAAGTGGGAGGGAGAACAGATACCAAATCCCCATTTTACAGATGAAATAGCAGTGAGATTCCTGGCCTCTAGTCGGATTCCTGTCATCTGGGTCTCCTTTTCCCCATCAGCCTTCTTTCTGCACCCATTTCCTTGGCCCCCATGCTGCGCCAAGTCCCTCAGCTGACCATTAAGGCTGCCTCACCCCTACCAGTTCCCAGCAAAGGGGACAATGGGTCATGCCCTGAGACCTCTGACTTTAGGAAGCTCTTTGTGGGCAAGTAACGTGTCTACCGACTCTTGTATTGTATGTGCTTTCCCAAGAATTAAGTTCAGTGCTCCGTAATCAGTCAATCAATCAATGGCATCTATTGAGCTCTCACTGTGCAGAGTCCTGTACAAAACGCTTGGGAGAGAACAATAGAACATAGTTGGTGACATGGTGACATGTTGGTGACATGTTGGTGACATGTTGGTGACATGTTGACATGTTGGTGACATGTTTGCAGTCGAGAAGAGCTTATGCACAGTAAGCACTCAATAAATACCGTTGATTGATTGATCGATTGAGAGGAATTGTTATTTAAAGTAAACATTGCTGGCCATCCCACTGTTTATGGCTGCTGGCCAGCCAGGGCAAAATGAAATCAGGCTGCGGGCAAGGCAGATGTTCCCAAGACGGTCTGAACTCCTTGCTCCTGCTCACCTCACCCTAAGAGGGCGGGCAGCAAAGGAGCCTTGGTGGAGGCAGGTGAAAAGTTGGAGGGGGGCTGATGGATTAATCAGGTCTCTACATCAGGGTCTTGAGATTGGCGGCCTCCGCAGGCGTCGGGGACATGGACACAGTGGCGAGGGACTAGGCCGAGATGAAAATTAGGAGCTGTCGTGTTGCCCTATCGATCCTGCTCCCTATCTGTCTCTCCCTCCTTTTCTCGCTCCCTCTCTCTCGCGCTGTAAACTGATTGCTGTGTGGGAAGCTGTCTACTGGCATGTGGGTATGCACTTGGCACGTGTGCCCTCTCTGGAAATGCATGCTCTCTGGAGGGTTCCACGTGCCTTCTCCGTCCCTCCTCCCGACCCCCACCTCCGGCCCTGTCCTCTCCAGCCTCCCCCAGCCTTTGAAATGGTTTGGCCCAGACGGATTACCTCTGGTGGGCTCTCAGTCTCTCCCCAGCCGGCAGCCAGAGCAGGTGAGCCGGGCTGGCTCTACCGATGGTGCTCAGGTGCCCCCTGCGCAGGAGTGCCAGCTTTACCTCAGAGTCCAGGCTCCTCCAGGGCGAGGCGTCCAGCTCCAGTGATCTTACCATGGAAGCCAAGGTGCTGGTGATGGGAGCAGCCGGTGTCGGGAAGTCAGGTGAGTCAGACCTTGCCCCAGGCTTGACCATGCTCTTCTGCCCCCAAGAGAAGCGCAGAGATGGCCGCTGCAGTTTTCTGGAGGCCCTTCTGGGCCCTTGGCACCTGGTGTGATTCCCTCAGTTGGCACACCCTCCCTCCATCTCCAATGTGCCCAGTCCTGCCCTCGCCCCCTCCCCCCAGCCCCCAGTGGCCTACCCCTCTGGGAATACACTGGTCTGCGGCACCCAGAGGCCTAGGGGAGGCCACCGGGTTCGCACGCCGGGAGGCCGTCGGCCCCTTGGCCAGCAAGTCCCCCCGGCCCAGGCATCCTCCCTCTTTCTTGCAGCCCTGACCGTGCGCTTCCTGACCGGCCGCTTCATCGGGGAGTACGGGGATCTGGGTAAGTGCCGGTCCAGCCCGGCTGCTGGCGGGTGGGTGCAGACGCTGGACGGCTGCCTGGCTGGTTTTCTCGGTGGCTGAGGTGGCGGCTTAATTGGCGTGGGGTGGGGAAGTGGGGAAGTGGGGAAGTGGCGAGAGGTGGTAATTGGCTCTCTCTGCAGCATCCGGCCCTAATCCTACCCAACGATAACCTCTTCCTCATCCCTCAGGGTCAGCCACTAATGAGTCCAACATTCAGTCCGGTTTGTTTCCTTCTCCTCCCTCTCTGTCCACCCCTCATCGGGCCCACCTCTCTCTCCCTCTCATTCATTCATGCAATTGTATTTGTTGAGGGCTTACTCTGTGCAGAACACTGTGCCAAGCTCTTGGAAAGTACAATTCAGCAACAGAGACAATCCCTGCCCGCAACGGGCTCACCGTCTAAAGATGATTAGTTGCTGCATGGCACTGTGGATAGAGCATTGACCTGGGAGTCTGAGGGTCATGGATTCTAATCCCGGCTCTACCATATCTGCTATGTGACCTCGGGCAAGTCACTTCACTTCTCTGTGCCTCAGTTCCCTCATCTGTAAAATGGGGATTGAGACCAGGAGCCCCCTGTGGGACAGGGACTGTATCCTACCCGAATGGCTTGCATCCACCCCAGTGCTTAGTACAGTGCTTGACACATAGTAAGCACTTAACAAATACCATTATTATTATTATCAGATAAGCGCTGGAGTAGCTACAAGTTAATCATTTCGGACACAGTCCCCCTGACCGTTTGGGGGTTGGGGGGGAATCTCCAGGTATTACAGATAAGGAAACCAAGCCCAGAGAAGTGATTTGCCCAAGGTCACACAGCAGGCAAATGGCAGGGCCGGAATTAGAAATCAGGTCTTCTAATTCTCAGGCCAGGGCTCTTTTCAAGAGGCCACTCACTGCTGGGTCTCATTTATGGCTCTGCTTCCTGCACCTCCCCATCTGCTCTGCCCTCACTCTTGCATTCCCTCCCCTCCCCCTCTGAGCCAGGCCTGGCCCACCAGGGACTAGGCCCCCTCCCTGCCCCCACTCTTTGCTAGACCCACCCCCCTCCAGTCTGATCCTTCTGTTTGGGCTGAGTCACATCACGTCTTTTCCCCAACTTCCTCATCCTAATTTCAGGCAAATCCCCCCTGCTCCCATTGTGTAGTTGGGATAAGCGGGCCTACTTTGACCTGGTCTTTGCCCAGGTTCCCTGGGAAAAACATCCTGGCCTCTCTCTCACCCCCAGGGAGCTGAGGAATGGATGGAGTTGGGGGCAGAAGGGAAGAGATGAGGATGTGGTGGAAGGGTGGGGGTGGGGAGAAAGGATGGGGGCTCATCGATAAGATTGTTTTTCTTCCCTCTGTCCCCTGGCCTAGAATCAGTATACAGCCACAGCATGGCCGTGGAGGGCAGGGAGGTCCTCTTCCACATCTGGGACGTTCCAGGCGATCAGGTGAGGGGGGTGCTGCCCTGGTGGGATCTGGAAGGGACGGCTGGGAGGAGCCTCTGAGAACAGAGGGCCTCCTGCCTCCAGTGGCAGGGGTCCAGAGCATTTGATAGCAGCTTGCTGTGGAAAGGGGATGTATCTCCTAACTCTGTTGGATTGTACTCTCCCACGTGCTTAGTACAGTGCTCTGCATATATTAAGCGCTCAGTAAATCCCACTCATTGATTGATTGGATGGGTCAGTCTAGAGGCTGACAGTAGGTGATTCCTTGAACAGGTATCCAGCAGGTGGGTCATATTCCACCCAAGTCCCTTAGGTAAGACACAGTAACACCGGCTTTCCCCAAGGTGGTTAGTAAGCATAATTATTTATTCCTTTTTTACAGTTATGAAGATATTTGTTAAGCACTCAGTATATGTAAAACATTGTTCTAAGCGTTGGGGAATGTACTTAGAATGTACAAATCAGCAACAGATAGAGACAGTCCCTGCCCATTGATGGGCTTACTGTCTAATCGGGGGAGACAGACGGACAAAAACAATACTAATATATTAACCCGTGTGGAGCTAATGATAATGATAATAGTGTTAGCAGCTAATGATGATAATAATAATGATAATAATAACGATAATAGAATTGTTCCTCAGGGAGCCGTTGAGAAGAAGGAGGTCGGCTCCCCAGAGCCGAGAAGACAGATGAGCCTGGCCCATCCGTTGGACGCCTCCTCTCCGCCAAGCCCCATCCCGAGGGCCGGGCCGGAGCGGGGCCAGACGGTCGGGGCCCCGTCGTATGGAGGGGGGGACCAGGGCCCGGGCCGCGAGGCCACCATGCCCGGAGTCGCCCGTCGGGGCTGGGACGGGGTCTGGACCGAGAGCCGGCCATGGGCCGGGACCAATCAATCACTCAATTTATTGAATGTTTACTGTGTACTAAGCCCTGTACTAAGCACTTGGGAGAGTGCAATATGACAGAGATGCTGTACAAATTCCCAAAGTGCAAGCCCCATGTGGGACAGACAGCAATTGCGTCCATCCTGATTAACTTTGTAAAGGGATTGTCACTCTGTATTGCTGTATTGTACTTTCCCAAGCACTTTACTAAGTGCTCTGTACACAGTAAGTGCTCAATAAATATGACTGAATGAATGAAGTAGGAGGGAGAACACATATTGAATCCCTATTTTACAGATGAGGTAATGGAGATCTGGGGAAGTGTAAGTGACCTGCCCTAGGTCACATAGACAACTGGCAGAGCTGGGATTAGAACTCAGGTCCTCTGACTCCCAGGCCTGTACTCTTTCTACTAGGCCACGCTGCTTCTCAATAATTCTTCTTTTTTGTCTCAATAATAGTCTTTGCATTTGCTATGTGCTTATCACTTATATGCTTATCACTTTAATAAGTGCTAGGGTAAATGCAAGATAATCAGGTCCCACATGGAGCTCGCAATCTAAATTGGAGGGAGAACAGGTTTTTGAATCCCCATTTTGTAGAGGAGGTAACTGAGGCATAGAGAAATTAAGTCACTAGCCCAAGGTCACACAGCAGGTGTGTAGCAGAGCCAGGATTGGAACCCAGGTCCTCTGACTCCCAGGCCTGTGCTCTTTCCACTACGCCACAGAGTGCTTCCTTCTCTTTATCATAATGATATTTGATTTACAGCTTCCTGGAAAACTAAATTTAAATGCTTGCCACCCCCTGGCAGAAGTTTCTGTTTTGTTTTGTTTTTGTTGTGAACTTGCCTCCTTCAAATTTCAGTGGACACCTTTTCATTCATTCATTCAATTGTATTTATTGAGCGCTTACTATGTGCAGAGCACTGTACTAAGTACTTGGAAAGTACAATTTGGCAACAGATAGAGACAATCCCTACCCAACGACAGCCTCACAGTCTAGAAGGGGGAGACAGACAATAAAACAAAATAAAACAAGTAGACAGGCATCAATACCATTAAAATAGATAAACAGAATCATAGAAATATACACATCATTAATAAAATAGAGTAATAAATATATACAAATATACACAAGTGCTGTGGGTAGGAGAAGGGGGTAGAGCAAAGGGAGTGAGTAGGGGCGATGGGGAGGGGAGGAGAAGCAGAGGGAAAGGGAGGGCTCAGTCTGGGAAGGCCTCCTGAAGGAGATGAGCTCTCAGTAGGGCTTTGAAGAGGGGAAGAGAGTTAGTTTGGTAGATTCTGGTGCTGAGGGACTCAGGGCTTTTTTTAAAAATAGTATTTGTAAGTGATTACTATGTTCCAGGCACGATACTAAGCACTGGGGTGGATACAAGCGAATCAGGTTAGACATAGTCCCTGTCCCGCATAGGGCTCGCAGTCTTAATCCCCATTTTACAGATGAGGTAATGGAGGCCCAGGGAAGTGAAGTGACTTGCCCAAGGCCACACAGCAGAAAGGTGGTGGAGCCGGTATTAGAACCCATGACCTTCTGACTCCCAGGCCAGTGTTCTGTCCACTATGCCATGCTTCTTCCCGTAATACCGATCATGTCTGTCCCAAACTGGAGTCAATCAATCAACCGATGGTATTTATTGAATGTTTACTATATGCAGAGCACTGTATTAAGTGCTTGGAAGGGTACAATGCCACAGAGTTGGCAGACACGTGAGTCCTTACTGGCCCTGAGCTACAGTAGCTGAGAGGCGGCCGGGTAGGGGAGCTGGTCCTGCCCCGCTGCCCTTGTTCCATGCCCATAGGAGGCAGATGGACTGACCCTCTGACCGACCCTCTTCGGGGTCCAGCAGTTTATAGGAAGCTCCTGAGAGGAAAACGGGTGCGTCGGGTCATCCCTAACCACGAGGGTGGGTGACCAGGAAGCAATGATCTCACGTTTCCTCTGAGCGTCCTGGCAGCCAGACCAGGAGATCAGATGGTCTACGACCCTGCAAAGGCCTCTCTGCACCCCCGTTCCTTCCCCAGGTCCAGGAGCACAGGAGCCCCTCCGAAGAGAAGCAGGTCCAGTGGGCGGATGGTTTTATCCTGGTCTACAGCATCTGCGACCGGGCTAGCTTCCTCCTCCTGCCCGCCAAGGTGCAGCTCATAAAGGATGCCAAGGAGGCCTTGGGCCCCAAGAAGGTGCCAATCATCCTCGTGGGGAACAAACGGGACCTCGGGCACCACCGGGCGGTGTCCAGGGAGGAGGGTCGGCTGCTGGCGCTCACCCTGGACTGCGGCTTCCATGAGGTATCAGCGGCAGAGGCCTTGGACGGGGCCCAAGCGGTTTTCCGGGGGCTGGCCCAGCGCCTCTGCCGTGCCAGACTGGCTCCCAAGAGGGGCGCGGGCATCCGGGGCATTGTCAAGAGCATGTCGGCCGTGTTTGCCCGCAAGAGAACAGACTCTCTGTGAGCTGTGAGCTCTGTTCTGTGAGGCCTGAAGCTTCTTCCTGCTGCGCTGTGCAGCCGGGTCCATAGCTGGACCGACCCTACATGTCCCTAAAACATCCCCTCTACCTCCAGGGTGGCCCCCTTCCTTACTGCCCCTCACCACCTCCTTGTCCTCCAGCTTCTGGTCCCAAGCGTGCCACCCTCAGGGCAATTCTGACTCCAGGCTGCACGCGCTTTGGGCTGGATTTGGGCCTGGTAGGGCGGTGCTGCCCCCCGAAGGGATTCCAGCCTGCAAACTCATGGTGAGCAGTGGACAGGTCTTCCAACTCTGCTCTATTGTACTCTCTCAAGCACTTAAAACAGTGCTCTGAACACAGTAAGCCCTCAGTAAATACGATTGATTGATTGATTGGATGCCTATTTCTGCTGGAAAGGAGAACTTTTCCTCGTTTTTGGGGGGGCCCCTGCCTTCAGGTGTTCACCCACCCCCAGCGGCTTAGCACGACTACTCACGGAGGCATTGTGCATTGAGTATGTCATTAGTGCCTGCAGTGGGGGAAGAGCTGTTGTGTGTCTGTGCAGTTAAATTCTCTAGACGCAACTGTCCTGCCGCACACAGCCGCTGCGGACAGTGTCTCCACCAGAGATGCACTGTGGGGTGGCCCTCCTCCCATTTCAATAGCTCCCCTTTTCCTACAAAGCTTCAGCCAGAGTCCATGGGTTATCTGAGTCCATCTGGGCCAGCCGGATTTACCCCTGCTCCCTCACTGCCTTGGTGGAGGGAAAGGGAGAATTCTCATTTCAGGTTACTGAGTTCCTTCCCTACATAACAATAATTGTGATACTTTAAAGTGTTTATTATGTACCAAGCACTGTACGGAGCTCTGGGGTGGCTCTAAGATAATCAGGTCCCACACTGGGCTCACAGTCTGGAACAAGCATTGAATCCCTATTTTGCGGGTGAGGTAACTGAGACCCAGAGGAAGCGAAGTGACTTGCCCAAATTCACATAACAGGTGTGTGGTAGAGCCGGAATTAGAACCCAGGTCCTCTGACTTCCAGGCCCGTGCTATTTCCCCTAGGCCACAGTGCTTCCACGCTGAGTAAAGAGAAGGTGGAGATTCAGCTGAGTGGTTGCTTGGGATAGGATCTCAGTGAAGTGGGCTGGTTCCACACCCCGGGAAGGAACCACAGGGGCTGGTGACCCTGAGGCTTCCATCTGTGGCGATCAAGTCCTTGTTCCCCTCACCCCTGAACCACCCCAGCCTCGCCCACCCCTGCTCTCTGGAAAGACCCGAAATCTTCCCAGAGTGGCTGGAGGTCTAAATCAAGTCTTTCTGACCTGTCGACTCTCCCACCCAGCCTCTGCCTCTCAAACCTCCCTCCCCTCTGCCCCCCACCCCCGGTTCCCCCAAGCTCTATCCCCTTTCTGTCCCCTCTCCATCCCTCTGGAAGAAATAGACCCACAGCTGGGTCAGTAGGAGGGTTTATTGTTGCAGTGAACAAGGTGGGAGCACAGGATGGTGGGAGGAGTTTCCCTCCTGACGGGTGTCAGCCTCGCCCCATTTCCCAGGTCAGGAGTGGGGAAGGAGGCCTGCCCCCAACCCCAGAAAGATGGAGTTTGGTCTGGCTAAGAGGGGCGAGACTGAGGAGGCTATTGGCAGTTAAGGAAGAGGAGGAAGGGTATGGAGGGCTGGGGCATGGGGTTAGGCATCGATTTCCAGGCCCTGAGGTATGGTCCCATGAGGAGATTGGGAAAGGTTCAATCCATGGAACCTCATGGTTGTATATCCAGCGGGGTCCCTGGGGTTGGGGCCAGGGTCACCAACATTTTTTTTACATTGCAAATCTATTTGCCCTTGGAAAATCTCCTCCCAGAGAGGGCATGGGCTGGGGGGTGCGGTATCCCAAATATCCTAAAGTCCTGCCTCTCACAGCCAGCCATCCGTCCTTCCTGCCGCTCCTTTCCTCCTTCCTTCCCCCAATCCCCCTCTCCCTCGCCCATCCTCTCTGCCACTCGCTTCTGCTCCTGTCTCTCTGTTCTGAAACTAAACAGATATTGACAAACCCAATGCACGGAGGCCCTAAGTGGTACTAGTCAGACTGCCAGGGGAGATCAGGATCTGACTCCGTCTCCTCCAAGGCACTTACACAGGACTGGAGCTTTTGAGAAGAGATGGCTGGGGCCAGCAGTGGAGGTTTTAAAGCATGGGAGTCAGAGATGCCCCAAAGGGGTGAAGGTTGGGGGTGTCAGCGGGTATCTATGAGGACTTTGGGAAGTCCTTCTGAGCAGAGGTCCCCCCCCTCCTCCTCCCAGCCCCCACCTTCCCAATTTTGCAGGGTGGGAAGAGACTTTTGGAGGTCATTTGTCCATTACCCTGCCTCCCGATGTGGCTAGACAGGCTGAGGGAAAGGAGGGTTGGGAGTGGGATCGAAGGGTTGGGAGCAGTAATAGTGAGGTTACTGTACATTATTTTATGAGCACTGAGGCGGAAATGGACATTTCTGTCAGAGTAGGGTGGCCCTTATGGAGGGCTTGGAGCGGGGGGTGTCTGGCTGAACGATGGGTGGGTTGGGCCCAGAGCGGTCCCAGGGCTAGGATCAGGCTCTCTCACAGACTGGCGGGTCTCCGGGACCTTGGCTGTGGGCCTGGGACCGGCTCAGTTCTTCTTGTAGAGCGAGCTGTAATGGCTGCGGCCGTAGATGGGCTCCATGGTGCTGGGTCGGAAAAAGCCGTCGCTGACCCGGCGGGTGGGCTTCTCCCGATAAGAGGAAAAGATGGACCTGCGGGTGGCGGGGGTCTCCGGCTCGAAGCCGGGGCTCCGGGACAGAGGGGCCCGCGATTCTGCCGCAGCCGCTGCCCGGGGTTGGGTGAAGAGCTTGTCCTCTAGGCCCAGGAAGGAGAGGGCTGCCGAGCTGCGGGGGCTCCTCCAGTTCCCGCGGGGCTGCCACTTGCTTGGGGACTCTGGCTGGGGGGCCGGCTGGCTCTCCTCCGGCCCTTCAGCGGCGGGGGGTGGGTCATCCATGAACTCACTCTCTGGCTCCATCAGGGATAATCTGGGGAGCTGAGACCCCGGAGGGCGAGGACGGTGGGTGGCTGAGGACCACGTGTCAGCACGTTTCCCCCAGGGGAAGGACTCCACCCGGACCCATCCTTGAGAATGACCCTGCCAAGGTCTTGCCTGGGGGGCGGGTAGAGGTGAGAAGAGAGCCAAGGCCAGGTCCTCTCCACTTTTTACTGGCCAGCAATACTTTCCCAAGCCAAGTTTGCTTGGGAAACAAAGGGGCCCAGGACAGAATGCCAAGGACGGTGCCCCCGGTCCTCCTAGCACCTTTCTTAGCACCAGCTCACAAGGGCCCGGGATCCTCAGCTTGGCTCATGCCCAGTGGTATATGGAACTGGTCATACCCCTAGGCCGGGTTGGCTGAGTCCCGGGCGGTGGAAGACATTGGCCTACTGAATCAATCTCCTCCATGGAGGGGAGGAATTCCGCACTGAGCCATGTCAGGTGGGGAGGGAGAGCAGTCGGGGCACTTTCTTTCCCCAGACTTGGCCCTGTGGCTAGGCACAGCCCCAGTCCTGGAAAGAACTGCCAGGGTGTCATCTGGCAAGGAAGGGGAGATCCGACCCCACCAGCCCCACCGGACAAGGAAAGAATAATGTGAGGTCAGGGTCCCCTGGGTGCTCTCTCCAGGCCCCTAAGCCAAAATAGCTGCTGGTCGAAAAAGAAGCTGGCAAGGTCCGGAGGGAGTAGGGAGGGAAAGGGCAAGGCCTTGCAGAGGATCAGGGCTGGGGGAGGGCAGTGAACAGAATGGAGGAGCAGAGAACAAAGTTCTGGGACAAATAGGGCAGGATAGTCACGACGATGATAATAATGGTGCCTGGCAAGCGCTTACTATGTGCCAAGCACTGTACTGAGCACTGGAGTTGATGCAAGAAAAGCAGATTGGACCAGGAGTGACTGGAGGGTGTTGGAAAGTGGAGGACCCAAAGGGGAGGAAAGGGCGAGTCTGTGAAAAACCAGGTCCCTAGCTCCCACATCCCCTTCCCCAGTGCCCGATGTGGGAAATTGGGTCCCTTATGAGTAGGAAGAAACTGGTCCCTTGAGCAAAGCCCCTCCCTGCCCTCCACCCACCACGTCCCCACAGACAGACATGACTGAGGACTCAGCTCCAGATCCACAGTGCCTTTGGCCAGATGTCCACCATCCCAGGGAGCCCCTGCCCCATCCCAGGCTCTACCAGGTCCCTGTCCCTCGAGCTTCCCTCTCCAAACCCCAGCTTCAGCCTTGGCATCCCTGGGAGACAGAGTCGGGGTGCCCTTCGTCTATCCCCTCAGTAGCCGGGGACCCTGCCCTCTGTCCAACAGCCTCTAGACCCCCTCCCCACCTCACCCTCCCCTTGCTCGTGGCCCCGTGGCCCCAGCGGGAACTCACCGGCACATAGTGCACCACGGTCCCCACCAGGGCATCCGAGAACGACTTGGCCCGCTCCTTGGCCCCGGAGACCGCCCTGCGAGGGGTCAGGTGCAGAAGCCCTCCTGCGATGTCCCAGGCGGTGTGGGGCACCCACTTGACGACGGACACTGTGGTCAGGTAGGCAGACTGCAGGCTGTGGGCCAGGCTGTCCAGGAGACCCCTGGAGCCCGCGGCAGATGCCGGCTGGGGCGAGAACCACATGGGGCCCGGTCCATCACCCTGCCAGCCACTCCGGACCCCAGGCCCTCCTGAATCAACCTGCCTCCCTCAAGGGCTCCAGGCAGAGCTGTGGGGACCACCCCTCACACACCCCTCACCTCATTTAGTTTGCTCTCTTCTTCCTTCTTCACTTCAGGCTCCTCTTCTTCCTCCTCCTCCTCTTCCTCCTCCTCCTCCTCATCCACTTCCCCCTCCTGGGCCCAGCTCTTCCGCCAGGCTTTGGAAGGGCCCTGGCCCCCGGTCACCACGTGGAGAGCAGTTGATGCCCCCCACTGGGCCATGTTGCTCTGAGAGAGGCCAGGCCACAGTGGGATGGGTTGGTGGCCCTGAGCATCCCTACACCACACAGGTACCGGCCCAGGGCAGACCCTACTTGGGGATGTCCCAGGGCAACAGTTCCCCAGTGTGGACCCTGGGACATCCTGGGACCTTGGGGGTGGCTCCAGGACAACTCTGCCCCAAGGCAGACCCTGCCCCAGGATGGGTCCTGCCTCAAGATGGACTCTGGCCCAAGGCAGCCCACCCCAGGCCAGCCCTGCTCCAGAGCAAACCCACCCAGGATGACCCTGTCCCAGACCCTCAGAGCCCCCAGAGTCCCTGGGCTTCCAGCAGGTCCCTGCACGGATGAGCATGGAGCCATCCAGTGGACACCCACAGCAGTGTAAAGCCAGAACCCTAGGGTGGGCAGAACTACAGAAGCAGGTATCCTATCCACTAAGGGAGTACTGAAAGAAACCAATCAGGGAACCAGAGGCTCGGTGTGGGACGGCAAGTGATTGGGCTACACAGCCCAGCTGGTGTGGGCCATGAAACTCCCCAGAGCTCCCTACAGACTTGGGACCCAGCGGGGCTTCACCAGAGAGGCTGTGGGTGCCCACAGTGCCCTGAGGAATAAAAAATGACAGATTCCAGTGGCCCCCTCCACTTCTGAGGCCTGTGGATCACCAACAGGAACTTAAACACAGACCACATGCTACTAGGGTATTCCCCCAAACTGGATCTCAGTGACCGGCAGCATGGACAGGGGGTGCCAATGGTGATGAGGACCAGATCCTCAGTGGGTGGTACACAGGGCATGGGCAGGGCAGAGGTACGGGGCCTGCCAGCAGAGAGGAATAACCAGGCCCATCCCTTGACTCTTCTCTCATTCCCCCACCTCCTGACCCTGCTGCTTGGACATCCAGCAGCAAAGACAGAAGCCAAGAGTAGGGCTCCGGCTATTCTTTTACCTCTGGGTTGGGGTGCCCAGAAGCGGAGCCTGGGCATCAGGGGTGGTGCTTGCCTCTCCCAGCGGGCCCCCTCCCCTTGAAGTTGAACGAGTGAGCACTCACCAGTGGGGCCACCCCAGGGATCCACAGTGCCAATGCGTGTCCTCGCCGCAGGGTCCAGGCCGTCGTGCGGTAGGCGCGCTGGGAGACGGTGCCGGCGAGGGTCCCAATCCTGCGCACGAAGCCGGGTTTCTGCCTGGGGGCCTGAGGGTGGGGGGGACTGGGGTGCCCCAGCACTGTTGCTGGACATGGAGATGGACAGGAGGGCAGAGAGAAAATCCACAGGGAAGAAGGACATCACTCAGTAGGTGATCAGTAGTGTGTAAAGAGCACTTACTTTGTGTTGAACACTTTACTAAGCACTTGGGAGAGTACAATATAGTTTGTAGACTCAATCCCTGCCTTGAAGGAGCTTGAAGGAGCACACAGCCTAGCCGTGAGACACTAAAATAAATCGCAGGAAAGAGGAAGCAAGGAACTTTAAAGATATGGTAATGATAATAATAATTATGGTACTTGTTAACCGCCTACTATGTGCCAAGCACTGTTCTAAGCTCTGGGGTAGATATAAATTAATCAGGTTGGACATAGGCCCTATACCACATAGGGCTCACACTTTTAATCCCCATTTAGAGATGCGGTTACTGAGTCCCAGAGAAGTTAAGTGACTTGTCAAGGTCACACAGCAGAAATGTGGCAGAACCGGGATTAGAACTCAGGTCCTTCTGACTCCCAGGCCCATGTTCTCTCCACTAAGCCATGCTGCTTCTCATGCTACATATGATTGTTACTGGGGGCGGGCACCCCAAGTCCTTAGGGTATGAGTATCCTAGTGTACTCCCATATAGGTGCTGCAGAGGTGCTGAAATAACAGTAGGAACAGGGTGATGGGAGATTAATCAGGGAAGGCCTCTTCGAGGAGATGCCATTTTAGAAGACCTTTGAGATGAAGCTTATACTGTGAGTCCCATATAGGACAATATGTCCAACCCGTTTATCTTGTATCTAACCCCCAGCTCAGTATAGTGCTTGGCACACAATAAGTGCTTAACAAGTACCACTCCAAAAAAAAAAAAAAGAGGTTCACAGTGCCAGAGAGGAGAGCGAGGCCCAACGAGAAGATTGGTTTGAGAAGAGCCAAGCCTATAAGCTGAGGTATAGTGGGAGAGAAGTGAAGCCAAGTAGGAGGGAGAGAGCTGAGTGAGCACTTTGAGGCACAGTGAATCCGGATGACACGCGTAGGCATCTGGCTGCAAACTTGCCCCCAAACCCAGAGTCGCCCAGTGATTTCTATGACCCGGGAAGCCCCAGCACCAGAACCCACTTGCCCCCCACCCCGTGCCCGGCATTGGCCCTTCGGCTCCAGGACGGCAGGTGGGAAAGTACCCGGCTTGTCCTCGGGAGGCATGACCAAGTCCACCAGCTTCTCGATGTTGTCCAGGGCCAAGTCAACACCACAGGACGCCAGCCGGCCGACGCGGGTGCTGGAGGCGAACTCGGCCGTGTCCCTTGCCGCGCCCCAGGCGAGTTCGCAGCCAGTGAGGGCGGCGCCCAGGACTTTATCTGACGTGCTGGCCAGGGGCACGCTGATGCTGTTCCTGGCACTGCGGAGGCGGGTGGAGATGGTGTCCTTCAGTTCTGAGGCCAGCTGGAAGCAGAGTAGGTGGGCGGGGGGGTAGGCGGCCGGAGAGAGAATCCCCCTTTAGGGCTCAGAACCTCTCCACTGCTGAGTTCCAGTTTCATGGAGCAGAGACAGGCCCTTGGGCACCCAACGGGTCCAACGGGGCAAGGGGACGGAGGGGTCCGATTGGCCAAGGGGCAGGTGTAAGAAAAGGGAGGAGCTTACCTTGTCCGGAGGGTACTGGAGAGCTGGGATCTTTTCTTCCAGGTGGTCCAGTCCCCGACACGCCAGCTCATTGGCTGCAGTGACTGAAGCACCAAGATGGCGTTGGGGGTCCAATATCCAGGACCCAAAGGGTTCTTTTTTTTTTAATTATTCTTGTTAAGCTCTTACTATGCATCAGGTAGTGTTCAAAGGGCTGGGGTGGGTCGGTCAATTGCTGTTGAATCGTTTCCGATTCACAATAACTCCCTGGACCCACTTTTGCTAGAACGTCCTACTTTCGCCTCATTCTGCCATGTGTATCCACTGAGTTTTCTTGGTAAAAATATGGAAGTAGTTTACCACTGTCTTCTTCCGCAGAGCTGGGGTAGATACAAGCTAATCAAGCCCGATCCAGTCCCTATCCCACGTAGAGAGAGAAGCAGGGTGGCTTAGTGGATAGAGCCTGAGCCTGAGAGTCAGAAGGACCTGGGTTCTAATCCCAGCTCTACCACTTGCCTGCTGGGTGACCTTGGGCAAATCACTTGACTTCTCCGGGCCTCAGTTACCCCCATTTGTAAAATGGGGATTAAGATTGTGAGCTCCATGTGGGACATGAATCCTGTGTCCAAATTGATTATCTTATATCTACCCCAGTGCTTAGAACAGTACCTGGCACATAGTAATAATGTTGGTGTTTGTTAAGCGC
This sequence comes from Ornithorhynchus anatinus, assembly GCF_004115215.2. Classification (NCBI taxonomy): domain Eukaryota; kingdom Metazoa; phylum Chordata; class Mammalia; order Monotremata; family Ornithorhynchidae; genus Ornithorhynchus; species Ornithorhynchus anatinus. Next base: position 22,219,123 of record NC_041732.1, read on the forward strand.
TTACTACGTGCAGAGCACTGTTCTAAGCGCTGGGGTAGATACAAGGTCATCAGGTTGCCCCACGTGAGGCTCACAGTTAATCCCCATTTTACAGATGAGGTAACTGAGGCACAGAGAAGTGAAGTGACTTGCCCATAGTCACACAGCTGACAAGTGGCAGAGCCGGGAGTCGAACCCATGACCTCTGACTCCGAAGCCCAGGCTCTTTCCACTGAGCCACGGTGCTTCCCATAGTAGGTGTTTAACAAACTCCACAATAAAAAAAAACGGATCTTACAGTCTAAGAGGGAGAACAGGTATTGCATCTCCATTTTGCAGGTGAGGAAATTTAGGTACAGAGAAGTAAAGTGACTTGCTCAAGGTCACACAACAGGTTTGTGGCAGAGCTGGGATTAGAACCCAAATCCTCTGGCTCCCAAAGCCTGTACTTTATCCACTAGGCCACACTGCTTCAATTCACACAACAAGGCTGGAGTCCTCTGCCTGGGAGGATCAACGGCTTGAAGCTGGGCATTGGAAGTCCAGAGTCAAGGAATATTCTAGGACATAGGCAGCCTTAGTAGTCCCCTGAGCCTCTGGGGTCTGTACTTGAGAAGCCCCCCTGGCCCAGGGGGCACCCAATCAAGAGACATCCTACTTCATCACTTGGTCCTCTCTGGTCTGGAGCCATGGTGGGGATAAGAAAGAGTCACTGGGGTGTGGAATGGCTGTTTTGGGGTTTTTTTAAAAAATGGTACTTGTTAAATGCTTACTAGGTGCCAGGCACTGTACTAACCGCTTGGGAGAGTACAGTATAACAATAAGAAGACAAGTTTCCTGCCCACAGCGAGTTTACAGTAGATGAGGAAGTGTGGCACAGAGAAGTGAAGTGACTTGCCCAAGTTCACACAGCAAATAGTGGAGCCAGGAGTAGAACACAGATCCTCTGACTTCCAGGCTCACGATCTGTCCACAAGGCAATGCTGCTTCTCACTCTTCTGGTTGGGGCATAGGGGCTGAGACTTGGGGGAGTGGTGAAAGCAGGGGAAGTATACTTAATTCCATCCTTAAATTGTTTCCTCCCCTTTCCACCAAACTGAGCTCCTGGATCCACTGCTTTCTGAGCCTGATCCTCTGGAGCACTTTGCCCTGCTCCTGGCCAACAGAGGAAGAGTTAGGAGCAGCCCAGGGGCTGGAGAAACCTGAGAGATGCCAACCGGACTGTCCACCTCTCCTGTTTGGCCTAGGCTGTGTCCCCCCAGGGTGGTGAGAGAAGGGGCCACTGGCTCTTGAGGGACCCAGGCACTGGAGTCTACTGGGTATTGCACCAACCGGCTCTGTCAGTCCTTGGAAGAGCCCCTTGGGACCCAGGACACTCTCTCTAGGGTGGCCATCTACTAGGCTTTAGCTGGCCTGTCCCCTGGCATCTTGGTATTTGGAAAGAGGCAGTCCTCCAAGGAGTACTCCATATTTTTAAGGGTCATCACCTGCCATTCCAAATTACCCCCCCGTCGTCCTGACCCTCCAGCAACCTGGGGTGGGTATGAGGTAAACAACGATGTAGATTTTCCTTGACCTCCACTCTAGAGACCCCAGAACTGCAGCGAGGCCTAGTGGAGAGAACACCAGCCTGGTCAGAAAGTCCCGGGTTCTAATTGCAGTTCTGCCACTTGTCTGCCGTGTGACCTTGGGGGAGTCACTTCCTTTCTGTGTGCCTCAGTTACTTCATCGGTAAAATGGGGATTAAGACTGTGGGCCCCATGTGGGGCATGGACTGCGTCCAACCTGATTAGCCTTCATCTACCCTAGCACTTAGAACAGTGCCAGGTACATAGTAAGCACTTTACAGATACCTTAAAAAAAAAACCTGTCGGTTGGCAGGTGTCCCTGTGGAGTTGGGGGTTGGAGGGTGGAAGCTGGCTTCTGGCCTCTGCACCCAGTTGGCCCCAGTCATGGGCTCTTGTTCTCGTGGGTGAGCCATGGCAGGGACTTTCGTGCCTGTGGCTCAACTGCTCCTTCTCCTCCAGAGGACAGAGCCCTGGGATTCCCCTTGGTGCCACCCACCTAGGGCTAAAGCCCCTTGGAGGTTAGGGGCATGAATGAGACAGTCATGCGCCAACCCCCCATTGGCCCCCAGACTTACACTGAGGCTCCAACTTGCGCACTACAGGCTCCATGCCCCATGCGGCCAGGTTGCTGGCGCCCTGCATGCCTTTCTCATAGGCGTTGCACACCGATGCCACAAGGGGGTGAGCCTCTTTGGTGCTGGTGTAGGTCTTCTGGAAACACTCACAGGTACCGCTCACCACGGGCAGCTGGAAGACCCTCTGGAGCACGTTGTCCTGGTCCCGGCCAAGAGAGAAAGAGTTCGGAGCGGCCCTGGCCCTGGAGAAACTTGGGAGATGCCAACCGGGCTGCCCACCTCTCCGGTTTGGCATAGGCTGAGGGTCCCCGGCGTGGTGAGAGAAGGGGTCACTGGCTCTTGAGGGACCCAGGAACTGTAGTATTTGCAGCTGGTAGGTTTGGGTCTACCAACTCTGTTATAATGTACTCTCCCAAGGGTTTAGCATAGTACTCTGCATAGAGTAAGGGATCAATAAATGCCATCGATGTTGATGATGATGGTGGTGATTAATTATTGGTCCATCTCCACCTCCATTGTCCAGAGAGGTGGGGGTGGACCCTGGCTTCCCAAGGGAAGTTGAGATGGACTTTGGTTATCCCACGCCCCACAGACTTTCTCCCACTTTACCTTGAGGGCAGAGATCGTGTCTAATCTACTCGTCCTCTCCCAAGCACTTAGCACAGAGCCCTGCACACAGTAAGCTCTCAATAAATGCTATAGATTGACTGATTGATCCCTGTCCCCTCCTCCACTCCTTCCCCACTTCCCAACTGACGAGTCTAGGGAAGTTGGGGTCCCCTCTGACTTCTCCCTCCACCCAGAGAGGGCACCCCTGGGTTCCCCAGCCTATTGGAGGCCCTCGATCACAGATTTCTGGAGGCTCACGGTTATTAAACATCCCAGTGCCTAGGACAGTGCTTTGGGCCCTGGGAACACTCATTCCATAGCTTTGTGGGCTCCCAAAATGGGGTGCCTTGTTTCTATGTCTCGAAAGATAATTAAACTGTGTCTTGCCAGGAAACACAGGCCAACTACCCCTTGCTTACACCATGTGAGCCCTACCTACTGGGAAGAGTGTGTAGTGGAAAAATTGAGCTCTACTGTTCATATGGGTACACATTTATGAATCCATATGTACCAGATAATTATAATAATGATAATGGTACTTGTTAAGTGCTTACTATGTGCAAAGTACTGTTCTAAGCACTGAAGTAAATATTAGTTAATCAGGTTGGACACAGTCCCTGCCCCACATGGGGCTCACACTCTTAATCCCCATTGGACAGATGAGGTAACTGAGTCCCAGAGAAGTGACTTGACCAAGGCCACACAGCAGAGACGTGGCGGAGACAGGTTTAGAACCCAGGTCCATCTGACTCCCAAGCATCTGGCCCCTGACCTGAGTTTTTCCCTAGATGGGAGCGCTCCCAGGGCTCAGAACAAGGGCTCAGGGGACCCAGACTCTAGACTTCAGAATGGTAGGGAATTGTCAGGGCACCCTGGGAATACAGTCGGGAGCAGAGCACTATCACTGCAGGCTCTTTCCTTCCCCTCCTGGACTGTCACCTCCAGGAGTTGACAGTTCAGTGTCTCCTGGTGTGGCTTTTTCGTTTGTCTTTTGTCCCTTGAGAAGTATTCATTGTTTCATTCATTCAATCATATTTATTGAGCACTTACTTTGTGCAAAGCACCATACTGAGCGCTTGGGAGAGTACAATATAACAATAAACAGAAATATTCTCTGTCCACAAGCAGTATGCCACCGTGGAAAGAGCACAGGCCTGGGAGCCGAAGTACATGGGTTCTAATACTGGCTCTACCACTTGTCTGTAGTGTGACCTGGACCATTTTGACCCCTTTCTTACTTTCCTTCTCTCTTTTTCCATGCCCACTCTGATCCTCGGAGACTTCAACATCCACATGGATGTACCTGGTGACTCCTCTGTTGCCCACCATCATTCCTTGTCTCCACCAACCTCCTGCTCCACCCCACCTCACCCACTTGTCAACTTGGTCATACCCTCCATCTCATCATCTCTTACTGCTGCACTATCTCCACCTCATCAACTCTGAAATCCCTCTCTTTGACCATAACTTTCTCACCTGCCTCCTCTCTTACACTCCTCCCCCTGTAAATCTGTATTATACCCCCACAGAGACCTCCGCTCTCTCAATCCCATCTGTCTCTCTCAGCACATCACACCCAACCTTGCCTCCCTATCCACTCTTCTCACTCTTGATGACCAGATTGATGTTCTCGACCACCCTCTCTACTAAACTCAACTCACTCGCTCCCCTATCCCTTCATCACTCTCACACCACTAACCCACAGCCCTGGATCACTGCCACTGTCCGCCTCCTTCGCTCTTATGCTCGAGCTGCTGAACGCTGCTGGCGAAAGTCTAAACATCAGGACAACCTTGTTCACTTTAAATTTGTCCTTTCCTGCCTTAACTCTGCCCTCTCCTTTGCCAAGCAAAACTATTTTTCTTCCCTTAATGACACCCACGCCCATCAGCCTCATCAGCTGTTCTGGACATTTAACTCCCTCCTCAGGTCTTCCTTTCCAAACTCCTAAAGCAGGTCGTCTTCACTCACTGCCTCGAATTCCTCAACTCCAACTCCCTCCTGGACCCCCTTCAATCTGGCTTCCGTCCCCTCCACTCCACCGAAACTGCCCTCTCAAAGGTCACCAATGACTTCCTTCTTGCCAAATCCAATGACTCCCATTCTATCTTAATCCTTCTCGACCTCTCAGCTGCCTTTGACACTGTCAACCATCCCCTTCTCCTCAATACGTTAACCAACTTCGGCTTCACGGACTCCGTCCTCTCCTGGTTCTCCTCATCTCTCTGGCCATTCATTCTCAGTCTCCTTCGTGGGCTCCTCCTCCCCCTCCCAGTTCCTAACTGTAGGTTCTCCTCAAGACTCAGTTCTTGGTCCCCTTCTGTTCTCCATCTACACTCACTCCCTCGGTGAACTCATTCGCTCCCAAGGCTTCAATTATCATCTTTACGCAGATGGCACCCAAATCTACATCTCCTCCCCGTTCTCTCTCCCTCCCTCCAGGCTCGTATCTCCTCTTGCCTTCAGGACATCCCCACCTGTATGTCCGCCTACCACCTAAAACTCAATATGTTCAAGACTGAGCTCCTTGTCTTCCCTCCCAAACCCTGTCCCCTCCCTGACTTTCCCTTCACTGGGGACAGCACTACCATCCTTCCCGTCTCACAAGCCTGCAACCTTGGTGTCATCCTTGACTCTGCTCTCTCATTCACCCCACACATCCAATCTGTCACCAAGACCTGCAGGTCTCACCTTCACAACATCCGCCCTTTCCTCTCCATCCAAACCACTACCTTGTTGGTACAATTTCTCATCATATCCCGACTGGATTACTGCATCAGCCTCCTTTCTGATCTCCCAACCTCCTGTCTCTCCGCTTCAATCTATACTTCACTCTGCTGCCCAGATTATCTTTCTACAGAAACGCTCTGGGCATGTCAACCCCCTCCTCAAAAACCTCTAGTGGTTGCCCATCAACCTTCGCATGAAACAAAAGCTCCTCACTCTTGGCTTCAAAGCTCTCCATCACCTTTCCCCCTCCTACCTCACCTCCCTTCTCTCCTTCTACAGCCCAGCCCACACACTCCACTCCTTTTCCACTAACCTCCTCACTGTGCCCCGTTCTTGCCTGTCCCGCCATTGACCCCTGGCCCATGTCCTACCTCTGGCCTGGAATGCCCTTCCTCCTCACATCTGCCAAACTAGCTCTCTTCCCCACTTCAAAGCCCTACTGAGAGCCCATCTCCTCCAGGAGGCCTTCCCAGACTGAACCCCCCTTTCCCTCTGCTCCTCCTCTCCCCATCACCTCTACTCCCTTCCTCTGCTCTGCCCCCTTCCGTGCCCCACAGCACTTGTGTATGCTTGTACATATTTTTTGTTCTATTCCTTTTATTAATGATGTGTATATCTATAGTTCTATTTATCCATTTTGATGCTACTGCTGCCTGTCTACTTGTTTTGTTGCCTGTCTCCCCCTTCTAGACTGTGAGCCTGTTGCTGGGTAGGGATTGTCTCCATCTGTTGCCGAATTGTACTTTCCAAGGGCTTAGTACACTGCTCTGCACACAGTAAGAGCTCAATAAATACAATTGAATGAATGAATGAATTTAACTTCTCTGTGCCTCAGTTTCCTCATCTATAAAATGGGGATTAAATCCTATTCCCTCCTACCTAGACTGTGAGCCCTATGTGGGACAGGGACTGTGTCTAACCTTATAATCTTATATCTACCTCAGCACTAGAACAGCACACAGTTAGCACTTAACAAATACCCTAATTAATTAATTAAAATAAGTTGGAAGTGTATTCTTAGCACTCGCCAGTTGTGTGACCTTAAGCAAGTCACTTAACTTCTCTGGGCCTTAGTCTCCTCACCTGTAAAATGGAGGATAAATACCTAGTCTCCCTCCCTCTTCGACTGGGAGCCTCATGAGGGACAGAGACACGGTCAGACCTGATTATCTTCTAACTACCCCAGTGGTTAGCACAGTGCCTGGCACATAGTCATCTTTGACAAATGCCACAATTTTTTTGATTATTAGCCCTGTTGGTCTAAAGCAATCCCTTTGGGATTATACTAGAAAAGGGCTGTGGAAATATAAACTATAGTGTGCTAGTGTGAGCACTGAGGAGGAATCACAATGATATTAATAATCACCCACTAGTTCCTATTGTTTTAATGGTATTTGTTAAACACTTTGTAACTACTACTACAGCCTGTACAGTACTACTGTTCAGTGCTCACTATGTGCCAGACACTGAACTAAGCGCTAGATTCAAGCTAATCAGGTTGGACAAAGTTCATGTCCCACATGAGGCTCACAGTATTAATCCCCATTTTATAGATGAGGTAACTGAGGAACAGGCACAGATAAATAAGTGACTTGCCCAGGATCACACAGTGGACAAGTGGTAGAGATGGGATTAAACCCCAGGGTCTTCACCCTTCTGGGCCCATGCTCTTTCCTCTTAGCTATGTTGCTTCTCCACCTTCCTCAAGGAGCACTCTTCCCATCACCCCATCACCCTCCCACCCTTGATCCATTACCAACATCATTCCATAGCCCTTTCAGCATTCCCGGGAGGGAAGATGCGAGGTAAGAAAAGGGTGAACAACTCAACCAAGGCTAGAGATCCATAGATTTTCCCGGATTTCTTCCCTTAGCCTAAATCTCTCCCGCAACCTTTCCTCTCCCTGTTCTTGCAGACATGCATCATACTCACTGGACTGTTTCCATCTGTTGCGGGCAGATTCTTGTTGGCCGCCATCCCGGCTCGTCAGCCTGCAACACAGAAGTCCCCGACCCCATCGGATGAGCCCAGCTGGGCTCGGAATCCCCCTTCCTTTCTTTGGGGTCCGTGGTGAGGGCTCTTGCCTTGGTGCTGGCCGGATGGTAGCCCTAGGACCCCAGGACTTGGGTCCCGGCTTGGGATGGTAGCCAGCACCCTCCTCGTCTAAAGCGTAGGAGCCACACCTCACCCCGTAGGGAGGACTGGGATTTTCCCTCAACTCAGTGTCTCCCGGGCATCCACAAGGCATTGAAAAGAGGGAGAGAAAGTGCAGGGAAATTCACACAGGGGTGAAGATCTCAGGGTTTGGCTCTAGAAGGTTTGGGAATGAGGGAGAGAGAAGGGGGAGGGGCACCACAGGATGTAATGCACTCAATCAAATTTATGTGAGCGCTTTCTGTATGCGGAGCACTGTACTAAGCGCTTGGAAAGTGCAATTCAGTAATAAAGAGAGAAAATCCCTGCCCACACTGGGCTAACAATCTAGAAGGGGGGAGACAGACATCAAAACAAGTAAACAGGAATTAATATAAATAAAAAGAATTATAGATATATACGCAGCAAAACAAGTAAACAGGCATCAGTAGAATTATAGATATATACATATATACATAAGTGCCTTGCGGTGGCGGCGGGAGGGAAGAGCAAAGGGAGGGGCAGCTGAGGAAAAGTGGGGCTTAGTCGGGGAAGGCCTTTTGGAGGTAAGGCTTCATCTAGCCCTGGATCCCTCTTCCATCATGAGGGTGAAGTTCAAAGCCCCCCACCCCTACCTTCTCTCCCTCTCCTCAGCCAGCCAAAAAAAGAAACCGGTACCAAGTCTAAAGAACCAGGTCTGAATGGGACCTGGGCCATGACTGAGTGAAGGCAAGGAGTGAGGGATTCCTTGGAAGGTTCATCTTCTGTAATCTGGAGTCTTTTAACCCACCCTCTCAACCATTCCCCCCTCTCTGCCCAGCCGAAGATCCCAGGAACAGCCCTCTCCCTCCCCAACTCCCCTCAAACGCTTGGAAACAGCAAGGGAGGAGATACAGGGGTTACCCCAGCTGCGGGTGGCTGAGACAGTTCTCCTAAATACCAGCTGCCCAGTCCCCAGACGGCCAAGCTCCAGCAGGCTTCCCAGGGCGGAGAGAGTCGCCTCGGGCCGTGAGCTCTCCAGTAGCTCTGGGCGAGGGCAACAGTGCCTGGCACGATCCTGCTAGCTAGACTCCACCTTCCCAGCCAGGGAGGGGAGACGGGATGGGAGAGGTTTGGCAGCTGGTTCCCATGGCAATCTGTGCAGGGTCCCTTTGGGGGCCATCAGGCTTTGGCCTGGCTGATTGGATGGCACGCTGGGTGGTTCATTTTGCCTCCCAGGAATAAAGGGGCGTGGGCGGGGGGAGATGAATCAGTGAATCACAGAATTCTGAAGTTGGAAGGGACCTCAGAAGCCCCCTGGTCCCGAAATTATTCTTTCCTTAAAAATATCTTATTTCTTAAGGGTACCTTCTCCCATTCCTTTTTGCGTCACCCTTGCTTTTGGATTTGTACTCTTTATTCACCCCTCCCCAGCCTCACAGCATTTACATGCATATCTGTAATTTATTTATTTGTATTAATGTTCGTCTCCCCCTTCTAGACTGTAAGCTCATTGTGGGCAGGGAATGTGTCTTCCAACTCTATTCTATTGTACTCTCCCAAGTGCTTAGTTCAGTGCTCTCTACACTGATTGACTGATTAAGGATCTCCAGAGATAATAATGTTGGTATTTGTTAAGTGCTTACTATGTGCAGAGCACTGTTCTAAGCACTGGGGGGGGGATACAGGGTAATCAGGTTGTGTCACATGAGGCTCACAGTTAATCCCCATTTTACAGATGAGGGAACTGAGGCACAGAGAAGTGAAATGACTTGCCCACAGTCACACAGCTGATAAGCCGCAGAGCCGGGATTCGAACCCATGAGCTCTGACTCTCAAGCCCGGACTCTTCCTACTGAGCCACGCTGCTTCTCAGAGATGGAGTTTCCCCATGGTGTCTTCACTGACCTGAAATACCTGGGCCTTAACTGGGGCAAGCTGCAGCAGAAAAGATGATAAACTTGTAATGGGTAGGGAACATGTCTGTTAATTCTGTTGAATTGTAGTAACCCAAGTGATTAGTCCAGTGCTCTCTCTAAGGATAATAAGTACTCAGTAAAGGAGAATTAGGAGAAGCAGCATGGCTCAGTGGAAAGAGCCCGGGCGTGGAAGTCAGAAATCATGGGTTTGAATCCCGGCTCTGCCACTTGTCCACTGTGTGACTATGGGCAAGTCACTCAACTTCTCTGTGCCTCAGTTACCTCATCTGTAAAATGGGGATTAAAACCGTGAGCCCCACGGGGACAACCTGATCACCCTGTATCTACCCCAGCATTTAGAACAGTGCTCTGCACATAGTAAGCACTTAACAAATACCAACATTATTATAAAGCATTCAATAGAAGAAAGAGCATGGGCCTGTGAGTCAGGGGATGTGGGTTCTAATCCCGGCTCTGCCACGTGTCTGCTACGTGACCTTGGGCAAGTCACCTCACTTTTCTGAGCCTGTTACCTCATCTGTAAAATGGGGATCAAGAATGTGAGACCATGTGGGACAGGGACTATGTCCAACCTGATTACATTGTATCCTCCCTAACGCTTAATACGGTGCCTGGCATATGTATGCACTTAACAAATGCCATTATTATTATTATTATTATTAATAATAGATATCATTGATTGATTCATTCACTGATTCCATTCAGCGTTCTGAGCTCAGCTCTCTCCCATGCCCTTTGACGTTCAGTCGAGTCACTTAGTGAGCCACAGTTCACCAGTTCACATACTAGACTGTAAACCGGTCCAGGACCAGGAAAGTGGCAAATTGCTCCATGATGAGGAAAGGGTCCTTTCCTGCTTTTGCACGTTCCCCAAATGTTCCAAACTCAGTAGGCATTCAGCACAATGCCGAGCTGGTGCTGACAGCAAGCCAAAAGCCTAGCCGAGAATGTAGGACAGCAGCGTGGTACTCAGTGGAGCCGTTAACTGGATCTTCTTGTCCCCACACGCCGGAGGAGGGATTGTCCCAACAAAGGCTCTGCAGGAGGGTCTGGACAGTCAAGAGCCCTCTGAATAGGGCCCATGGCCCAGGGTCCAGCGCTTAGAACAGGACTCCAGTGCTTCAAACAGTGCTTGGCACCTAGTAAGCATTTAACAAACACCATAATTACAAATTATTATTATTAGGGTCCGGCCTGAAGCCCCTCCTCAACACATTAATGATGGTTGCCAGGACCCTGAGAAAGGGAGCAGAAGGACTGGCCAAAGCCCAGCTCCCTGCCCCAGGGATGATGGGAAGACAAGAACTTTTCAGTTAGTAAATAAACATTCCTCACCCAAAGTGTGAAGCAGAGGAATGAAATAAATGGACTTTTCTTGCTCCTGGGAGAAATGTGGCAATTTGTCTCATGTTCCTGGTGGGGAGGGATGGCGACAGGGCAGAATGTGTGGGTAGAGAGCACCGCTTTAGTTGCTACATCTCCATGCCCTTCCACACAGACCAGGGCATAGGGCAAGCTGGGATGGTGGAGGGGGCAAATAGCAATTGTTCTTTGTAGGGGTGTGTGTCTTACAGCATTTTACATGCCTTTTGTTATTGTCACCACCACCCAAATTCCATTAAGTAGGGGGCAGGCCCGGATCCGAAGAGCAGGGAATATTGTAATGTTGCCAGAGTGGAAGGATTAGCTGGGGGCTAGAGGGAGACCATTAAACTCCTCAGGCCCCAGAGAAGAGTTTTTCTAATGGTATTTTTCTTAATGGTATTTGTTAAGCACTTACTATGTGCCAGACACTGTACTAAGCACTGGACACAAGTTAATCACATTAGACACAGTCCCTGTCCTACATAGAGCTCACAGTCTTAATCCCCATTTTTCAGATGAGGTAATTGAGAAACAGAGAAGTAAAGTAACTTCCCCAAGGTCACACAGCAGACGTGGCAGAGGCAGGATTCGAACCCAGATCCTTTTGATTTCCAGGCCCCTGCTCTATCCACTAGGCCATGTGGCTTCTGGGATTAACACACCCCCGGGATTTGTCACAGGCTATGGTCTAGGTTCAAGATGAAACCCAGTGGGCAGTACCAAGGCAGAGGGGGGCAGAGAAAGCTGATGAGTAGGGTAACCTTGCCCACCCAGTTTGGGATCCAAACGCTCACAGCAGCTGTGCATGTGGTTATACAAGTAGTGACCCCTGCAAATCTCTGCCTACTGAACCAGTGAACGGGCAGAAGTAGTTTCAGAAAATGCCCTTCCCTCATCCATCTCCTCCCCACTTCTCTCCAAGTCCCCTCCCATCCTGCCCCAGAGTCATGGGGTATGGGGTAGGCCTGGGTCTTTGGGAAGCTGTTTCTTCAATTCCCCTAAAATCTAAAAGCTCTACTGGGCTGGTCCCTCTGCTTCTGTCTCACCAAGCACAATGTAGGTCAATGATCAGAGGTGAAAGGCCCCGAAAATGTTCCCCTCTCTAGAGGAGAGACAGGAGCTGAGTCACTCCTCCAGTTTGTAGGTTGAAGGGCAGACCTGTCGCTAGCCAGTTCTCTGTTGCATATAAACTGGGAACTTTTTTCATTTCTAGAGCCTCCCAAGAATGGATTGCCCCATTGCTTGTTGATCTATGGGATGTATTTGGTCATCGAGAGCTTTCTCTTTTCTGAGCAAAGTTGGGAGATTTGGGGGGAAATCAGTCAGGAACAATTTTCACAGTTCTCTTCATTCACTATGCCTTAGCTCTCACTCGGGTCTCCACAAGCTCACCTAACCGTACCGTGCTCTCAACACTCCTTTTTCCTTGGACCCCCATGCATGCTGATGCCCCAGCCTGGAGCTCCTTCCCCAAAGATCCACCAGACCCCCAGCTCTCCCCATCTTTAAAGTCCTCCTAAAACCCTTCCATCTCTAGGAAGCCTTTCCCAATGAATTCACAGTCAATCAATCAAACAGTGGTATGTTTTGAGTGTTTACAGTGTTCAGAGCACTGTTCTTAGGGTTTGGTAATCAGTTGCACTTAGCCCCTTCATGTACTTAAATCCTCTCCTCAGCACTAGGTACATAGGTATTTACCGAAATTTATTTGTGCATTCGTGTTATTTATTCTGCTATCTCATCCTCATGTGTGGGTACTGCTTCTTGCTTTATCTGTGTTCTTCCTCTGGCTTTCACTATCTGTATAGATCATTGTTTTCTCCTCCATTAGACTGTAAGCTCCTTCAGGGAGCGGAACTGGTCTCCTGCTACTGCTTCACTCTCCAAAGTCTTGGGGGCAGAGCCGAGGACTCAGTAGGTGCCCAAATGCCACCGTTTGATTGGCTGAAATGAAAACTCTAAAGAATTGAGGTAAATGTGAAGAATTCCTCTACCCGACTCAGACACACAGATTCAACTGGTCCAGCAATTTATTAGCCAGAATTAGTCGATATTGCGACCTAGAGCTAAAAATATTTAATTTTTTTAAAATGCCATCATTTTCATCTTGATTTTTCCATTTCCCTCAAAAGCCCCCCAGAAGCCAGAGATTCCTTCCTAAATCTAGTGTTTTGGCTCAGAATGGCTAGTGGGCAGTTATGGGCCGGGCAGTCCCCAACGTCTCTTTTCTGCATTTCACTCCCAGGCTCAGGCTAATTCAGAGGGGAGCCTCTCACCAGTCCTGGGATCCATCTTCCACCCCTCCCAGGATGCATCTTCCAGCTCACCTCTCCCTCTGATCTCCCTTTAATAGGGCTGGACTAGCCTTCTTGGAAGACAACTCAACACCGGACATAAATGGCTGTAGAAAAGAGACAGGTTAGTGTGATCCCTGACTCTGTGAAAACCTAGATAACCTAACCATTTCCCCAGGAGGTGATTCTTTTTGCCGACCAAATATCAGACTGAACAAGGCACAGGAGGTGATTCTCTAAGGCTCAGTCACTAGCTTGAAAGACTTTCTGTCTGTGATCTTTAAAAAGAAAGAGGAAAAAAAATTTCATCCTCGGAGGAAAGCCCTGATTCCTAGCGTGAATTTCTTAATAGTGGTATTTGTTAATTGCTTACTATATGCCAAGCACTGTTCTAAGTGCTGGGAAAGTTACAAGGTAATCAGGTTGGACACAGTCCCTGTCCCTCATGGGGCTCGCAATCTAAATAGGAGGGGAAACAGGTATTGAATTCCCATTTCACAGATGAGGTAACTAGGCACAGAGAAATGAAATGACTAGCCCCAGGTCACACAGCAGGTATTTGGCGGAGCAGGGATTAGAACTCAGGTCCTCTGACTCCCAAGCTCATGCTTTTTCCACTAGGCCAGGCTGCTTCTTGGCAACAGAGGGGCAAAGTGTGTGGTCATAAGCAGAGTCCACTGTCATGCTCTAAAGAACTGCGATCTACACCCAAGCTGTGAGTCAAAGGCTATCTATTTGAAAATGCCGGGAAGTCTGATAACCTAAGGGCAGGAGGGGAGGGGGTGGAAAGTACTGTGAGGGTTCTATTGTCACCCACAGTCACAGCAGGAGGGCAGGGCCCCCAAAATAAGGAAAAAACAGAAGCAGGATTTTTAAAGATCTGCTCCGCTCCCATCCCCCAAAAAGTTTGTCCCGACCAGATAAACAGTCCCTGGGACCAGCGTTACTGCAAAATGTTCCCTCCCTCCAGCCTTCCCCCATCTCTCATCCAGGTTAGAGTTGGCGATTTGGACAAAGCCCTGACTGGGGTTAAGTCAAAACAGAAGAATTAGAATCTGCAGAAGAGGACATGCTTCCCCAGAGGGGAGGTCCAGGAAGTTCCCTGAATGTTCAAAATCCATCTCAGCCCCTCTCCCACCCTCAGGAGCCGGTCCTGCAGGCGTTCTGGTGGGAACGGGGGCCAACATCCCATCCTTCTCAGGATACCAGCCCCCAATCCCAACACCAGCTCACTTGGACCTCAGTCTCATCTGGGGATTTGCCACCGTAAGGATGCCCACCAAGGAGGAGACAAGACCACCCAGGCCAATAACCCCAGGATTGGACTTGTAGATATTCAGTTGGTCCAGGGGGTTCAGAATGTCACAGAGATTCTTCACGGTGTCGAGCAGCAAAGCAGGGTGCCTTTTCAGAGCCCGGAACAGGAGGAGGAGCAAAGACTGGAGCCACTCGGTCTCCTCGTCCGCCACACTCAGCTCTGTATGGCTCTGCAGCCCAGATTCCTCCCTCCTAGCCTTGTCCTGAGAAATCTCCTCCATCTGCAGGGAGATCTCGTAGGCATCCCTGATCAGGTTCAGCAGGAGAGAATAGTAGTAGTAGCGGGCGGCCCACCCGCGCCACTTCTCCTTGTCCACGCTGGGGACGAGTCCGACGCTCCTGGCCCAGAGGACCATATCGCAGACAAAGTAGATGATGCGGCTCAGGTTGGCAGCGGACAGGCAGACCCGGGGCACGGGGTCGGCCATTTGGACGCTCTGCTGGGTGGCTTGGATTGCGTGTACCACGTTGCCCAGTCGGAACCCTGCGGGAAGGACACACCAGAATGAATGCGGCTTCTCGCCGGTCCTGTAATGGGCATGCTGGGCCATCAAATGCAGGCAGAACACCCCTCCCCACACCACCCCCAACCACCACAAGGTCAACTCGGACTTTAATCAGGCAAACGATGGATATGGGAGGGGGGTCGGGGGAAGAGAAAGTTTGGAGGGTGGGAAGACGGCCATGCTGCAATAGGGAATCTCTTGCTTGGGAGATATGTTCTGGCTCTCCACACACCGCATTTCAACCTGAGCCTGCTCCAATATGGTCTCGGGTTGGGGGAGGGTCAGAGAAATGAACAGGATGGGCAGGATCGAAACGACCAAGTTTCCAACTCTACCTACTTAGATTATATTCTGGAAGGGAGGTGGTGGGGCCACCCCAATTTCAAGCATCCCCTTTTCCTTTGAGCTGGGGCTCTGCTTTCTGATGATAACTGTTCTCCCCTGTGATCAGACACGTCTCTGCTGCACTGTTTCAACCGAGATCCTCATATGACAAGCTGAGCCAAACTGAGACTGTCCCATCATTGCTTATAATTAAATTGAATTCCACAGGATTAAACATTTTGTGGATAGAGCACCAAGCTAGCCATGCAAATAGTTTAAAAAGGCCTCCCCACTAGCATTCACCAGGAACGGAAGATGATGATGGGAAGAAATGGGGATCGGAGACAACAGGGGAAGCCTTGTTGAGGCCACCAAATGACCCCTAGTAACAATAATAATAATAATAACTGTGGGATTTAAGTTTTTCTTTTTATTTTTAAGCACTTGCTATGTACCAGACACTGTACTAAGCACTGGGATAATATAGGATAAACAGGGTGGACAAATTCCCTGTCCCACATGGAGCTCATAATCTTAATTCCCACCTGCAAGCTACAACTCCCCCTCCTATTTTCATCACTGCCATTGCCCAGGTGGCCAAGGAACTCGGGCAGTGGGGGTGACAGTGGTGTTGGGCACGCCCGCTCTGCCAAGGGTAAAAAATGGCAGCAGATCAGTGGGCCCTGCCCTTGGACCCTAGGACCCAACTTGCTACAAGTGCCATTCTTGCCAAGCTCTCAGCACGGACCCCCAAACAGGAGAGGAGTTGGATCTTGCCTGGTCCCGAAGCCCATCCAAGCTCGTAAGGACTGATGCCCTCTTTTGGCACAAGTGCAATGCACAGAACAGCATCATAAAGAAGGTGAGCTGTTGTGGCGAACAATGGGGGACTCATGAAACCTCTCACTTGTTTCTGTTTCCTCTTCTGTAAAATGAGGACAAAAATAGGAACAGGAATCCCTGATGAAGGACTGTTTGGTTAAAGATAGGGAACCTCTTGGAAAATGTGCGGGTCCCTGTAGAGGAGAAGGATTCTGAGTAGGAGGCACTGTCCCTCGGGAAGTGGGGTACTTACATTTACGGCCAGTGCTCACACTAGATTCCAGTCTCTTGAGTTTCATGACCACCTCCTCCTTGCCATCCTTAGGCTCTAATACATATCTAAGCAACATGCATGTGTACTGAGTAGCTCTGGAATGGAAAAACGAGGAAAATGATTCATGAGTCAAACAAAAACTCCATTCACAGGTGATGGGAAGGGGGCACGACAAGAGGAGAGAGATGGTGTCTGGTTGGAAGCAAAAAACCCAGAAAAGCTTTCTGGACAGGAGGAGCAGAACTGGGTAGTACAAAAGAGGCAAATCCCACTCTGAAAACCTCATGGGTCCAACACGTCACGGGTCAGAAAAACAGCACAAAGGTGATGGCCGAAGATTCAGAAACAACAGCGCCAAAACCAATATTCTTTTGGCACAGACAGCTGGCCACAGAAGAGGATGTGGCCAGGGAAAGAAACCACATAAAAAATGAGCTGAAGTTCAAACGGTGTTTCATTATTAAGCCTCTCATCTTCGTGGGGAAAACTGCTTCTGCTCCAGTCAGTTTATTGCCATACTTATATCGTGAAGCTGGAAAGGTCAGGGAGGGTCAGGCCCTTCTGAATGCACACCTCAGCAATCTAAAAGGCTCTATTACACCCCAGCAATCTAAAAGGTTCCATTAACACCCCATAGATAAAGTCAGGCAGAAAGGGGCAGGAATTAAGTCTCGGGCACAGAGTAATGGCACCCACCTGAAAAGAAAAAGTGGAAAAGTAGACGGAAGTCAGAAAAGGAGAATTTAGGCAAGCAAAATTGGAACTACTGAAACTGGATTTTGATCTAGAGCCCTGGGGCTAAGCAGGTTTTTAGGAGGGGGCCATGGTGTAATCAACATGGACAATAAGTCAAGGCTTCAGCTTAACTTTTCAAAGAAAGGGTTTGTAAGGGTTTAAGGAAGGTGCCTTAATAAAGGCATCCTTTATTTAACCTGTCTCCCGGCTGCCTGTCCATTCTTTGAGGTTGGACGGTTCTTGGAGATTTTCATAAATTTTTAGCTTTAAGAAAAAGTGCACGGACTCACACTCAAGTGCTGTGTATGGCAGGTAATATATGCAGAGCCTCTCGTGTCCCCACCCCTTTAACCTTTGGCCACATGTCCTGCCCAGACCCTGTGCAATATCTTCAAACTCTACTATGTCCCCTATCGCTAATCTATTTCATTGTCTGTTTCCCCCTGTAGAAAGTAAGGTCCTGGTAATCAGGGACTGCGTCTACTAATTCCACCGCATTGTACTTTCCCAAGAGTTTATTACAGTGCTCTGCACAAAGCGAGTGTTCAGTAAGTACCACTGACTAAAACACCTCTCTGAGAGACTGCGTGAGGAGGAGGTGTTGGGGGGAGGGACTGGGGAGGGTCTTCTCATCAGAGGTGGGGCTTCAAAGCAGGGACCCTGGTGTCCGAGGACTGGATGGACTGGAGGTAATCCAGAGCTTTCTTTCAAGCTGGGCGAAGGGGAAGAGGTTGCTGGCTTAACTTTCACAGGCTGTAGGCTCACTATAGGCAGGGAATATGTCTACCAATTCTGTTATACTGTACTCTCCCAACCTCTTAGTATGGTGCCCTGTACACAGTAAGTGCTCAATAAATACAATTGATTGAGTGGGCCTGTTTCCCGACAGATCAGAAAATAGATGGAAAAGGCCACGGGAGACGGGGACAGTGGGAAAGGAAAGTAGTTGAGCTCCACTCCCAGGATGGGCACAGAGTTCCAGCTCTTGGGCCCTGGGTGGGCAGTGGGTGCCCTTGATCAGGGTTAGAGGCAGGGGCATGGAGGTCAGTAGGGAGGGGTGTATGCCCCTGGTCTGGGGCAGAAGCTGGGACATAGGCTGGTCACCCGACCCGGCAGTGTGGGAGGGAGTCTGTGTGGGTGGTAGCTGGGGCAAGCACTGGGGGGCAGCTGGAGTTGGGGGAGATCTGTGGGTGCGGGAATGTGTGTGGTCACTCGGGAGGGCGTGGAGATCTTTGGGGGTAGTCACCCGGGCCCGGGTAGGGGGTCGGGGGTGGTGGGTCATGGGGATAATTGTTGGGGCGACAACTCTGGGCCAGTGGAGAGGGGTCTCTGGGAGTGGTCACCCTAGGGGGCAGTGGGAGGGGGTTTGTGTGGATGATAGCCCGGATGGACAGTGGGGAACAGTTGGGAGATATATAGGGGTGGTTCCCTGGATGGGTATTGGGAGGGGTTTTGTGTTAGTGGTTGCCCGGATGGCGGTGGGGGACAGTTGGGGGATCTGTAGGGGTGGTCCTCCGAGTGGACGGTGGGGGCTAATAGGGGGGTCTGTCGGGGTGGTCGCCCGGGTGGGTAGCGGGGCTCAGTAGGCGGGGATCTGCAGGGTGGTCGACCGTATGGGCAGTGGGGGTCATTGGGGGGGGGGTTCTGCGGGGTGGTGGCCCGGGTGGGCAATGGGGGTCAGTAGGGGCGGTATGCAGGGTGGGTAGTTTAGTGGTCTGTGGGATGATCACCTGGGTGGGCAATAGAGATCAGAAGGGGGGGCTTGTGCGGGGTAGGAAGCGGGGGCCAGTAGCGGGGTCTGCGGGGTGGTGTCCGGGGGGCAGTGGGGGTCAGTAGGGTGGTCTGTGGGGTGATCGCCCGGGTGGGCAATGGGAGTCACTGGGGGGTCTGCGGGGTGGGTAGTGAGGGGCAGTAGAGTGGTCTGTGAGATGATCACCCGGCTGGGCAATGAGGGTCAGAAGGGGGGTGTCTACGGGGTAGGTAGTGGGGGCAGTAGAGGGGTCTGCGGGGTGGTGTCCCGGGCGGGCAGTGGGGCGGGGGGTGAAGGGGTGCCCCCCCCCACCCCGGGTGGTGGCCGGAGTGAGCTGCAGGACCGGCCCCCGGCGCTCACCTGAAGAGCCGGTCCCGGCCCTGGGTCTGGTTGGTGAAGCGGATGAAGAAGTCCATGGTGCGGGGTGGGGGGAGGCCGGCGGCGGCCGGGGCGGGGGGGTCCGGCTCGGCCGTTCGGGGCTGGGCCCGGGGCCCGCGGCGCCTCCGAGGACCCGAGCGAAGGCGGGACTTCCTGGCCCGCCCGGTTGTGACCGTTACCAAGGCGACGGGACAACAGCTGTGGCGGCAGGTGAGTCCAGCCTGGGGCCCGGCATCCATCCTCCCTTCCCACCGCCCTTCCCGGAGAACCGCAGATCTGGGGGACAAACCCAGACCCAGACCCACTTCCCGAAGGTCCTGGGAGAACCCCAGACCCAGGCCCTCCTCCCAAAGGTCCTGGGAGAAACCCAGACCCAGATGGGAGAAACCCAGACCCTCCTCCCAAAGGTCCTGGGAGAACCCCAGACATAGGCCCTCCTTCCGAAGGTCCTGGGAGAACCCCAGACCCAGGCCCACCTCCCGAAGATCCTGGGAGAACCCCAGACCCAGGCCCTCCTCCCGAAGGTCCTGGGAGAAACCCAGTCCCTGTCCCTCTTCCCGAAGGTCGTGGGAGAAACCCAGACCCTGGCCCCTGTCCAGAAGGTCCTGGGAGAAACCCTGACCCAGATGGGAGAAACCCAGAGCCAGACCCTCCTCCCAAAGGTCCTGGGAGAACCCCAGACCCAGGCGCCACCTCCCGAAGGTCCTGGGAGACCCCCAGACCCAGGCCCACCTCCCGAAGGTCCTGGGAGAACCCCAGACCCAGGCCCTCCTCCCAAAGGTCTTGGGAGAAACCCAGACCCTGGCCCTTCTCACGGAGGTCCTGGCAGAAACCCAGACCCTGGCCCTTCTCCCGAAGGTCCTGGGAGAAACCCAGACCCAGGCCCTCCTCCCCAAGGTCCAGGGAGAACCTCAGACCCTGGCCCTCCTCCCGAACATCCTGGGGGAAACCCAGACCCAGACCCTTCCCTCCCGAAGGCCCTGGGAGAATTACAAACCCAGGCCCAACTTGAGAGAGCCCTGAAAGCAGGTCCCTGCTGCCGGGTCCCAGACAGAGCCAGGTGGTGGGTGTTATGGAGGAAGACTCTCCTTCCTGAGGGTCCCAGAGGGGGTGTTTGTGAGCGCAAGGGCCCATTCAGAGCAAGAGAAGAAGAATGGAGCTTGGGAACCTTCGAGTTTCTAACCAGGCAGGGGGTGACTCGAGCTGGAATTTTTCAGACCTGTTCAGGGACTTAGCTCTTTCTCAAATTGCTTGGAAGCCTGCAGGTCCTGTGAGAGACCTGCAGTAAGCAAGATTGGAATCCATCTCCACAGAAGCCCATTGCCCCTGCATTGTTGACTCCCAGATGGCTGCTCCAGGATGCTAAAGATTCAAAGAGATATGGACTTTCCCACCTGGGGTCTGGGGCCCTCATTCTAGAACTACCACAGTACACTGAAACAAACTGTGGCCCCTTCTTTCCGCTTCCGTAGTTTGCCACAAATGACTGCGCAGAGCAACAAAGAGCTGGTGCCCAAGAGGGAAGCTGGGAAATCTAAGTAAATCAATTCTCCACTTCTGGACTTCAAGACTTAAGAGGGGTCTGGAAGCCTTTTGAGAAGCTCGCTGAGGGCAGGGAATGTGTCTGTTTATTGTTGTACTCTCCCAAGCGCTTAGTACAGTGCTTTGTACACAGTGCTTAATAAATACGATTTAATAAATGTATGAATGAATGAATTGAGGGAAAAGAGATTGGAAAATAAGTCCCCTGAAAAAATATCAGGGATCTGGGTAGGACATATGGTTTATTAGAAAAAATTACCCAGATGAAAGATTTCCATGGTTCAAATTGGTTAAAGGGGAGGAATTAGGCGTGGGAAATGTACTCCTTAAATTCAAACCTATTATTTGGGATCTGTCCTTATGAATTTATCTTCTCTCTCTCTCCCCCCGCCCCCTCCCTCCCGACCTAGTGTCCAGGATCACTTCCTGTAGCCAATCTCTCTAGGACTTCATGAAAGATCTCACTGGCCTCCTTAGTGGTTGCTTCAGCCCTGGACAGCCTGTGTTGAAAACAGGAGAATGCCAGTCTATATCCGCAAGGGTCCTCTTGAGATCCCTCCCCCTTCTGAGAGGGACTGGATTAAGGATGATGAGGAAGATTACATCTTGGAGGACCCAGACCAAATCCTGGATTCTCTGCCTCAGCCCTTCCGGATGATCAATAAACTGCTGAATCGTCTGTTTGACCGGACGTGGGACATCATCGAGGAGAGGGAAGTAGTCAGAGAGGTTGAGCAATCCAAGGTTAAGCCCACCCTCTACCAGCCGACCGCAGAGATCAAGGTACGGCCACAAGGATTTAGGAGAGCACAGGCCCATAGTATTGCAGCCTTTCTGAGGTATGCAATTAGAAGAGACCTAATTTGAGGTGCTAGCTAATGATGAACACCCTTCCTGGGAAATTACTAGTCTTCTCGTTAGCCAAGGAAACATCTCTTCCACTGCCTGTATTAACAGAGGCACATTTGTCTGGAGGTTAGATGTCAGGACATCAGATTTAATGGGGTAATTCTTTTTTTTTTTGGAATGATATTTGTTAAGTCTATGTGTCAAGCACTGTACTAAGCACTGGGGTAAATATAAGATTGGACTCAGTCCATGTCCCACAAGGGGCTCACCGTCTTAATCTCCATTTTACAGGTAAGGTAACTGAGGCACAGAGAAATGAAATGATTTGCCCAAAGTCACACAGTAGGCAGGTGGTAGAACTGGGATTAGAATCTAAATCCCCTGATTCCCAGGCCTGTGCTCTTTCACTAGGCCATGCTGCTTCCCTACTGTTTCATGTCAGAAACATTTAATTCAGAACACCTTTGGGGGTAAGGCAGGTTCTCATGTGGAATTTAATCAGCAATAGTTAGATTGTCTCTATCACAGTAGTCCTACTTCTAACCTTGGTTTCTTAAGTGATGCTTATGCAAAGGACAGTGATAGTTCCCCTCTTTTTATCACTCAGAAAAGTTGTGATGGCATTTATTAAATCAATTCTGATTTGCGAAATGGGATTGTGTTATGTAGCTCAAGTGATTATTATAGTGCTTATTATAGAGTCTGGCACATAGTTGTAAGCACTTAACAAATACTATTTAAAGGAAAAAAAAAGATGACCAGTTTTACTAATGGGTGAGGATAGTTCAAGGTAATTGGCGTGAAGGTGAATTCAGCATCAGCCTCCTGTTTTGGAGAAGGGAGAACACGTTTGGTGCAAATCAGAATGTCGGCAACTGTTCTCCATCTCTTACTGTAGTTGAAAGAAGAGGAAATCATTCTAAATAGCTGCCAGAGGGATTTTAGGTGTCGAGAAAGAGGTTTTATCAATCAGTCCATCAGTCAAACAATGGTATTTATTCATCTTCATCAGCGGTGGTATTTATTGAGTGCTTACTGTGTGCAGAGCACTGTACTAAGCGCTTGGGAAAATACAACAGAGTTGGTAGACGTGATCTCTTAGAAATTATTTTGATGACTACTGGTAAGTGCTCCATAAATACCGTTGAGTGTATGGATAAGATGATAAAAAGGAAGAAGGTTTCAACAGGAGGAACCAGTTTCCTCAAGAAGGACGGGGAACTTTCTCTCCTGGAGATCTGTAAGGATAGATTAAATCCCCATGGTGTCTTGCTTTTGGACTGGCCAACTCTCCCTGACAGTCTTACAGAACTTGCTTCCCATAATCTTGGACCTTCAGCACACTGCTGGAGATAGACGATAGAACTAGAGATTTGAGAGAGTAGTATTCTAGGGAGTATTCATATCCTAGAGGGTTTCCTTCCTCTTTGAAAGCAGCTCACGTTTCAGACCGAGACCTGCGGTCAGTGGAAAGTCAGTCAGTGGACAGCAGAGTGGCCTAGTGGAAAGAGCACAGGCCTTGGAGTTAGAGGACTTGAGTTCTAATCCCAGCTCCGCCACTTGTCTGGGGTGGAACCCTGGGCAAGTCACTCCACTTCTCTGTGCCTCACTTCCCTCATCTGCAAAATGGGGATTCAATACCTGTTCGCCTTTCTACTTAGACTGTGAGCCCCATATGAGACTTGTTGATCGCACCCTATCTAAAATGGGGAATGAGACTCTGAGCCCACGTGGAACTGGGACTGTGTCCAACTCGATTGCTCATATACACCCCAGCACTTAGTACAGTGCCTGGCACATAGTAAGCACCTAACAAATACCATCATTATTTTTATTTTTATCTTGCTTGGCACAATGTAAGCACTTCAGAAATAGCTTTATTGTCATTATCATTATTTTTATTGTCATTATCATTATAATGGTGGTGCCAAACCCACTCATTCCATTCTGTTGTATTTCCCCAGCTTTCAAAAGTGCCGAACTGTGTGACGACCTCACGAGGCTACCTGTTCATTGGGTTCTCCAGAGGACTGCAGGTCTTCAGTCTGTTGAGCAGCACCCGGATCTGTGGCTGGGAAGCAGCCAGAGTTGAGATCACTTCCATCTGGGCTGTGGCTCTTGGGAATGAGACCCTTCTTGCCACCCTGGACGACATGGGTACTCAATCCTAGCATCCTAGAATCCCTGGGTTCACTCTCGAGACCCCCGCAGAGGGATGGGGAGGGGATGGAGTGGTCTTCTTTGCTGAAGGGGAGGAGTGGTCAGAAGGTTAACCCATAGCCAGCTTTGGTTTTATGCACAGGAAAGACAGAAGTGCCAAGACTGAGTCTCCCCCAGTTTGGTGACCTGCGCAATCCACAGAAGGGAGATGTGTCCATTTTCCTCTCCCCATCCCCGCTCATCCCTGCTTACCATTCCCATTGTGACTGAGAGGCCAACAGTCATAGGATGTCTGCCAGATTGTATCATCGGATTGATCAACCCCAAAATGCAAATCCACAGGAAATCAGGTCTCACTGGTTCGGCTGCTCCCCTTAAAGATTGACCCTTTTTTCCCCCTCTCACAGGTGTTGCTCGGCTGTTTTATTTTTACAAGGAGAATCTCTTCTTAATCAAGGCCATCAATGAAACCGTGAGTTCTCTTCCTAATCTTCTCGGTCCTCCGGATGACTCAGAAGGAAAGAGCCCTCCCCCTTGATATATGTCAGACCACCACTCTCTCCAAAGCCTTCTGAAAAATCACATCTCCTCCAAGAGGTCTTCCCCAGTTAAGGCCTATTTCCCCTACTCCCTCTCCATTCTGAGTGTCCTATGCACTTACATCTCAGCCCTCAGCCCCACAGTGCTTATGAATTGTATTCTCACAAGCACTTAGTACAGTGTTCCGCACTTAGTAAACTCTCAATGAATACCACTGTTGATGATATCTGTAAGTAGCTTACAGTTTATAGGGATCATCTTGGTTGTTTTCTCTGGCTCTCTTCTATTCTTCCCAAGATGCGGAAACCAGAAGACCAAGGGTATTTGAGACGTGGGCGATGTCGAAGTTACATAAAGGCTAAATCAGGGCTTTCATTTTAGTTTTTCTCTCCACCAAATGTATGCTAAAATGTTTTCCCCTTGTCATTAGGCCGAACACAGTTTGTGCTGATGTTGGTTTTCTTTCAGGAAGATCTCAGCAAGCAAGCCACCTGTGTGAAGCTGGAGCTCTCTCCTGGTGGGGAGTTTGCAGCTTTCCTTCTGCAAGGCAAGAATAGCTGGGGACAGTCAGTGTCCTGTGATCCAGTTTACTTATTTGAGAGCCATCTGAGTCCTGCTCCAAGAAAGAGCAGCAGCTCAACTTGATCTTTCATACTAGTCAATGTCAATCTTATTTATTGAGCACTCACTGTGTGCAGAGCACTGTATTAAGCCCTTGGGAGAGTACAACAGAGGAAGACATGTTCCGTGACACAATGAGCTTACAGTCTAGAGTAATGAGACCCAAATGCCTCTTGCCCCCAGAAGGCTGCACTTGCTGCTTGTCGGTGGGGAACATGTCTATCAACTTTATTGCAGTGTACTCTCCCAAGCGCTTCGTACAGTGCTCTGCACACAGTAAGCCCTCAATAAAACCGTTTATCGATCGATACACAGGTGCTAGTCAGCTCCGATCTCACCTAGAGGCTGAGCGTACTCCCCTGATATCCCCTGGGAAGCAACCAAGTTTTGTGTATTTTGGAAGGATGGTCTTCCTTCCAAAATAAGAGGTGCCTCAAAAGTGTCTGTTTTTGGATGCAGATCGCAAGCTGTGACCCAGGGACCTTCCTCCCTTCTGAAATTGAGTAGCACTCATAGCTAATTCCCTTCTTAGTCCATGTTTGTCTAGGTTAAGTCATGTCCCAGCCCCATGGCTCCCTGAGTGTGGAGCCACAGCTGGAGGAAGGGGCAGGAGCCCAGGGAAGCTGGACACTGTGGGACAAAAGATGGGGAGTAAAAAGTTCCCACCCTACATGAACCTTACCTTTTACCCTTGCAATCAGGCTAAGACTCAATTCCTTTTGAGGTTAAAGCTTCCAGGAGGTGCCAGGTAAATGCTAGGTCTTCAAAAAAGTGCTCTTCTTCTGTTAAGAGGAGTAATAGTAGTAATCAATCAATCAATTAGTGGTATTTATTGAGGATTTATTATGTACAGAAAACTGTACTGAATGCTTGGGAAAGTACAATTAATGGAGTTGGTAAGCATGTTCCCTTCCCACAAGGAGCTTACAGTCTTGAAAGGAGCTGTCTCCTTCAGTCTAGAAATAATATTTATTAAGCATTTACTGTGTGCAGAACACTGTACTAAACACTGAGAAAAGACTACAGAGTGGGAATTAGGCATGGTCCCTGGCTGGGGCTCACAATCTAAAAATATAATATCTCCAATATTTAAATGTCTGTCTCCCCCTGTAGACTGTAAGCTCCTCGTGGGTAGGGGTCACGTTTACTAATCCATTATACTGTACTTCCCCAAGTGCTTAGAACAGTGTTCTACATGCAGTAAGTGCTCAATAAATACCAGTGATTGATTGATTGATTGAAAAAGGGGGAGAAGAGACTGGTGACAGATATTTAAGGAAGAACTTTGTTCTACCGAATTACTCCATAGTTCAGCCAGGAAGCCCCATGCTATCCTCACGTGGGGAAAATTACTCCAGAAACAAAAGTTGATGCCCAGATCGAAGACCAGCTTCCTTCTTGGGCAAGGGGCAATGCAGAATTTGTCCTGCTAGGGTTGATATTCCCTGGGCACTTGCCTGGAAACGATTGCTCCCTCCCCAAGATTTCAGAGAAATCAGGTTCCTTGTATAAGAGGACTTTTCATCCACTCTACAGTTGCTCAATTGTTGCCCGGTGTCCCAGTGCAGGAGGTGGAGAAGTTTGGCTGGATGTGTACAGATTGCCCAAGGATTCTTGGCTCAGAGAGATGGAACACCCCCATTCGGCAGGAACCAGCAAGAAGAAAATGAGCCAGAACCATCTGGTAGGAAACATACAAGTTTTCAAACAGTGTGGGTCTCCCTACCTTTGGCCTACATCTATCCCTGCAAATCCTGACCACAGTTTAGTCCAGCCTGAGCCGAACACGGCATTCTAGAAGTTGAGGAAAGGGGATGCAGAGAAGGCTGAAAATTCCATCCCCTCCAGTTCCATTGCTCAGGACAGAACAGATCATTCTAAAAGAGGAGCGGCATGGTCTGGTGAAAAGACCATGAAACTGGGAGTCAGAGGACCTGGGTTCTAATCCCAGCTCCTCCTTTTGTCTATTCAGTGATCTTGGGCAAGTCACTTCACTTCTCTTTGCCTCAGTTCCCTCATCTGTTAAATAGGGATTAAGACTGTGAGCCCCAAGTGGGCCATGGACTGTGTCCAACCTCAATAGTTAATATCTACCTCAGTACTTAATAAGGTGCCTCGCACATAGTAAGCACTT
Organism: Ornithorhynchus anatinus; assembly: GCF_004115215.2. Taxonomy (NCBI): domain Eukaryota; kingdom Metazoa; phylum Chordata; class Mammalia; order Monotremata; family Ornithorhynchidae; genus Ornithorhynchus; species Ornithorhynchus anatinus. The sequence goes on from NC_041732.1 coordinate 22,246,247, forward strand.
AACAAATACCATTAAAAAAATAGATAAGTCTTGAGCCCGCGAGTCTTCAATAGGTGCTCGACAGGGAACATTTAAAAAAATCTCATTTTAAATTCATGCTTTCGACCAGTAGTAAGTAGAAATCATATTTATTCAGGGCCTAGTAAGTGCAGTGCAGTCCACTGTGCAACTTTAACTGGAAGTGTTTGTTCTTGACAGACCACTCAGCCTTTGGACTTCTGAGAAATTGCCAGCCAGTGTCCAGTTGCGATAGCATTTCTTATTTTTTATGGTATTTGTTCAGCACTTACTATGTGTCAAACACTGTTCTAAGCACTGGGGTAGGTAGAGGTTAATTGGATTGGCTATATACTCCCTGACCCATGTGGGTCTCCAAGTCTAAGAAGGAGGGAGAATAGGAATTGAATCCCCACTTTACAGTTGAGGAAACTGAGGCACAGAGAAGTTAGGTGATTTGCCCAAGGTCATACAGCAGGTAGGTGTTGGAGCTGGGATTAGAACCCAGGTCCTCTGGCTTCCAGGCCCATGTTCTTTCCCACTAGGTCACACTGCTTCCTGATTTCTTGGATTATAATTTTTACTATTAACCTTCATTAAACTCTAGCAGTAGACTCAGGCCTGGACTGAATACAGCCTTGTTAATTACCAAAGTCTTTGACCCACGAGGGGCTCACAAGCAAAGTGGATGCTTGAGGCACCATTTTTTAAATTATATTTATTAAGCACTTACTATGTGCCAGGCACTGTATTAAGCCCTGGGGTAGATTTTTAAAAGGTTGGACACACCCCATGTCTCACTTGGGGCTTACAGTCTTAATCTCCATTTTACAGAAGAGGTAGTTGAGGTACAGAGAAATGAAGTGACTTACCACCTAAAGTCACAGAGCAGATAAGTGTCAGAGCCGGGATTAGAATCTGGGTCGGCTGACTCCCAGGTCCGTGCTCTCTTTTCACTAGGCCACGATACTTATAGTCTAGAATGATTGAATGATAATACGAGTAAATAATTAGAGTGAGTTAAAATTCTGCACCCCAAGTGATCAAGATCAAAGTGTCTAAAACAGCAAGCTACAGTGTGGCAGTTTTGGAGGTTTTTGAGCAGCTAGAGAGAGGTGTGCAATAGAGAGGCAGCGTGGCCTAGCCGAAACAGCACAGGCCTGGGAGAGAGAAGACCTGGGTTCTATTCCCAGAGCTGCCACTTATCTGCTGTATGTTTTTGGAGGAAAATCCACTTGTCAGGCCTGTCTAGAGCACAAGAGAGGGCAAGCAAGTTCTTGTTCCTAGATCAGCCCACTGAGGAAAATACAAACGCTGTGTGCCGTTGAGGCGAGATGAAGGTGGCCCCAGAAGATTAGAAGGGGAGAAGGAAGATCTACCAGCTTTGTCAACTAATTCCTATTTCTCTCAACAGAAATCAATGGAGTCCCTGGGATCCGAAGGTTCAGAGTTGGTAAAAAAAAAAAAACAACAACCTATGGAAAATCTCCGGGAAGATTTGAGAATTGCATATGGCTTGAAAGTTTACCCTACGAATCAAATATCATTCTCCTTCTGCCATGGACTGTGAGCCCCCTGTGGGACAGGGACCGTGTCTGATCTGCTCATCTTGTATCTACCACAGCGCTTAGTACAGTGCTTTGCACATAGAGAGCGCTCAACAAATATTATTACTAGTTGTAGTATTAGTATTATTATCAGTGGTATTGTTTTTATTGGAAAAAAACCCTGTAGTCTCTGTTGGTACTAGAACACACATTAGGTCTTAGACATCAGATGTCTTCTTGTCTGGTGCTTTCTGAACTGCCCTGGCTGTGATCCAGAATGGGTGGGACAGGGCCGTCTCAGCTCCAGGATAGCTTCCAAAGTTGAATGTTTTGACCCCAGAGTCCTTTCCCCGACTAAATTCTCATTTCCTCTTCTCCCACTCCCTTCTGCATCACCTTTGCACTTGGATTTGTACCCTGTATTCACCCCTCCCTCAGCCCCACAGCACTAATGTCCATATCCATAATTGGTTTATATTAATGTCCGTCTCCCCCTCTAGACCGGAAGCTCGTTGGGGACAGGGAATGCGTCTACCAACTCTGTTACGTCGCATTTTACCAAGCACTTAATACAGTGCTCTGTACACAGTAAGTGCACAGTGAATATGACTGATGGATTGATTTGATTGATTTTCTGGCCCAGAGTGAGTGTAGGTCACAGACCAGGCCCAGCAGCCAGAAGCGCTCAAGGTCTCTGTCCCCACCACCGCAAGACATTCGAGGAGATTTGAAGCTGAGTAGCCCAGTTCACATGTTGAAGATCAGACCACCCAAACCCATCACAGGTCCGTACCGGCCTCACCTGTCTCCCCTTTCCTGCCGCTGTAGGCTATTCCCTTTTCCCTTTCTTCACCTCTCCCCACATTTCTGTCCTTTCTTCCTTTCCCCACACCCTCCCTGTTGTGGCGAGAGCACCATGTGCTCCTTCTCAATCCCATTTAATTGTCTGTGCTTGTTCAAGTCCTAGGAAAAATGCCAAGCATTGCCATTCCTGCGCTGGGAGCTGTCGAAAAAAACAGCTGCTTCACTCGGCCACCACAGCCCTCACTTTACTGGTCACTCATTTCTAACTTCCTCCCGTCTCCTCTTTTCAAGGCAGTTAGTTTATCATTCAGATGTGAGCAAAGCCATGGAGTGTGGGGTCAGAGTCCTCATCTTTATTGAGTCTCTGCTGTGCACCGACCACACTAGCAGTGCTTTCAAGGAAGAAAGGGAAGGGCAAGGAAGGAAACAGAAGGACGATAGCTGGGTCAGCCTCTGCTCTGGACAGATGAGGCTTTCAGGCCAGGCCAGAAGCTCAGGGGGAACAGGAAATAGAAAGTAGGAAGGGGAAAGGAGGAGAGAACTGGTGGCAGAAGAAACGGAAGAGAAGGTGCACCGAGCCCCCTCAGACTAGTTTGACTGTCCCTGGTTTTCACCACAGGAACTGCATTTAAAAGTCTCCTGGAAGCCTTGCAAAAGATGGAGGAGAGCTCTGGGCTGGGCTCTGGGCAGAATCACCTCATCAAAGACAGCCAATGGGAGCAGCAGGAAGCAATTTTTTCCATTTTGTTCAAGAAATATCTGGATACAGAATGCTCCGAATTCAAAGACGAAAAACCAAGGTGAGGCAGGTGAACTAATGGGGTAAGTGTTCATTCTGCATGCCTTAAGGGCACAGTTAATCAGAGCTCTCCAAGCACATACACCAATATCAGCTAGCAGTAAGACATTATTGACTCCTTGGCGAAGCAGCCTAGGCGGGGTCACCCAGTGTGTCTACAGCTGAGCAGGAAATGCAACCCAAGTCTCCCAGTTTCCAGCCTGGCCCTCAGCTCACTTAGACCCCACACAATCCATGGTTTTCAACACTGTGGTGAAATCATTCCTGGTGGCTGTAAAGTGGCCTTGCCCTTTGACCCTGGCACGTTTAGGAGCCATGCCTAGCCTATGAGTCTAATGTCCATTTCCTAATGTACAAGAGAGGAAGCGGGCCTAGAGCGGGGCTAGCCCTCAGGGAGAGGGGATACACTTCCCAGGCCAGAGCTCTTTGGGGAGAAAGGGAGAGCGACCATCTGCCCCCTGAGCCCAATACTGAGCAGGCCCTCCCAGCACCCCAACTATGTGGAGTCAATCAATCAATCATATTTATGGAGCAATTGTGTGCAGAGCACTGTACTGAGTGCTTGGCAGAGTACAACAGAGTTGGTAGATGCATTCCCTGTCCACAGTGAGCTTACAGTCTATCAATCAATGGCATTTATTGAGCCCTTAATTTATTGAGCCCTTTCATTCATTCATTCATTCATTCACTTAATCAATCTTATTTATTGAGCACTTACTGTGTGCACAGCACTGTACTAAGTGTTTGGGGGAGTACAATACAACAATAAACAGACACGTTCCCTGCCCACAACGTGCTTATGGTCTAGAGAGGGGTAGGCAGACATTAATATAAATAGTTACAGATATGTTCCTAAGTGCTGTGGGAGGGGAGAAGAACAAAGGGAGCAAGTCAGGGCGATGCAGAAGGGAGTGGGAGAAGAGGAAAGGGGGGGCTTAGTCAAGTAAGGCCTCCTGAAGGAGATGTGCCTTCAATAAGGCTTTGAAGTGGGGAGAGCACTTACCTTGTGCAGAGCACTGTACAGAGCACTTGGAAGAGTACAATGCAACAGAGTTGGTAGAAGCGTTCCCCGCCTACAGTGAGCTTACAGTCTATCAAACAGTGGTATTTCTTGAGAGCATACTCTGTGAGGAGCCTCTACTAAGCGGTTGGGAGAGTACAGTACAACAGAGTTGGTAGTCAAGTTCCCTTCCCGCCAGGATCTTACAATCTACAATCTCATTCTTTCTGACTCTGTTCACTGGAGTTTTCTTTCTCTTCCCAGTCTTGCCGAGTTCCATTTTCTCCTTCCTGGCCAGATCTTTACCGTACCCACCGAACCAGGGTGCCCTTCAGGTAAATGAAGATGCAGGGACGAGGAGGACTTCTTAATGTAGAAGGAGTTCTCTCTGGGGGAAGCTACTGCTTTGGGGAAATATTGGGCCAGTCATTTAGGGAGATTTCACATCCCGGTTGTAGCCCTCACTTCTGAGCTCCACCCTGATGGATCAGGAATCTAGTAGTGAGCAGTGCAGTCTAGTGGAAAGAGCCCAGGCCTGGGAGTCAGAGGATCTGGGTTCTAACCCCGGCTCCACCCCTTGCCCGCTGTTTGACCTCAGACAAGTTACTTCACTTCTCTGTGCCTCAGTTCCCTCATCTGTAAAATGGGGATTCAAAACCTGCCCTTCCTCCTAGTTGGACTGTGAGCCACATGTGGGATCCGATTATCTTGTAACTATCCCAGTGCTTAATACAGTGCTTGGCACATAGTAGGGCAGGGATTGTCTCTATCTGTTGCCAAGTTGTACATTCCAAGTGCTTAGTACGGTGCTCTGCACACAGTAAGCGCTCAATAAATGCGATTGAATGAATGAATGAATGAACATAGCGCTTAACAAATGCCACAATTATTTAGTAAGCTTGAAAGAAACAGGTCTGGACTCCTCAGAGGACATTTGAGCATTTTTGAGTGCCTGGGAGCAGGATGGTGAAGTGGATTTACATTTTTTGCATCATTCCAGAGGGAGAGTAGAGACCAGCAGCATCTCTGTTCCATCCTAACCCTGCCCCAGTGATACCACAGAGCATGCCACAGCTTCAGACGCTTCACACCCCGGGAAGAAGCTCACAGTGGGCTGGCATCATGGGAGATTGCCTGGGGAGGAACAAGCGTTGGCTAGCTTGAGGGGGAGGGATGGCAGGAGTCCAGCCTTGGGTGGGGACTGCCCCTCTTTGTTACCTGAGGAAGTGATACAGGGAAATGTGTCTGAGGTAGGTGAGATCATACTAAATGCCTTTATTAATGATCTGCCCTTGAGTAATACTCATTATATTAATCATTTTAATGAGCACAATGTTTTCGTGCCATTGCATGATGTAGGAGAGTGACTGGGGAAGTTATTGTTCTCTCCGTCTCTGCCAACAAGAAACTGAGCCACAGAAAAGACAGTAGGGAAGTTACTTGCCAATAATGATAATAATAGTAATAATAATAATAATATAATTTATTAAATGTTTACTATGTGCCAAGCATGGGGTAGATTACAGGATAATAAAGTTGGGATACAGGATAATCAGGTCGGGGCTCACAGGGGGAGGACAGACAGGATTTTAATCCCTATTCTACAGATTTGGAAACCGAGGTCCAAAGAAGTAAGTGACGTGCCCGAGGTCACACAGCAGAGCCAGGGTTGAAGTCTCCTGGCTCCCAGTCCTGTGCGCTATCCATTAGGCATGCTGCTTCTCGTCATGATGCAACCATCCAGAAACCCAATCTCCCATCTCCCACACCAGTACCCTTTTCTGGCATATCCCTAAAACTGCAAGAGGAGGTAGGAATCCCAGAGAGGGAAGAAAGAAAGCATACAGACTTGGAAATCAACCAGTCAGTCAGTGGTGTTGAGTGAGTGCTTACTATGTGCTAGTACTGTACTAAGCGCTCGGCCGAGTACACCGGAACAGAGTTAGCAGGAACATTCCCTGCCAAAGAGTTTAAAGCTTATGAAAGAGGCCAGAAAAATAACCCCTAAGAGTAGTCTATTTGTAAAATGGAATTTGGAGAAATCAGAAGGATCTAAAAACAAGGGAAGATGAGTCAAGGGGACATGCTCAGCTAGTTATCCCCCCTCCCGAGTTAGCCCACCTCTGAGCAGCTGAGACACCTTCTTACTTAGACTACCACAGACTTGAAGGCTCTTGGGCAAGAGAGCTGTGTGTACTGCCTATGGTCTTTTCCGATTGACCTCTACCTTCTTCAAATAACCTCTTCTTCTTGTTCTCATTCCCCAGGAATGGCCTGTGCCCTTGGCATTCACTGGAGTGGAAGCCACAATTTCAACCTCTATTCACTAGTCCGAACACAGAAGGAGAAAGTTGGTATGAAGGTTTTACGTAAAGAGTCAGATCCTTACCCAAACACGAGCGGCTCATTGGAAATGCCCCTTCTTGTCTTCCCTTTAGGAGCCCAATAGAGAGCCTGGAGAAATCACTTGGTAACTTTCAAAAAGGATCAGTGAAGAGGGGCAGGAGATGGCCAAAAGGGGAGCATTTTTAGGGACCTGGAACTGTCAAAGGGTCTAGGCTCTGGACAGTTAAACTGCTGTAATCCTTTCCTCACACTACCTGCCGCTGGTCTCATGGGACCAGGAGAGGGTGAGTGACAGTGCAAGCCATCACCACTACTGCACAAAAAATTCAAATGCATGTCCTGCTGATGGTGGAATACCCCTTCCTCTAAACAAAAGTTATCTGCAACTATGTCACCTCAGGATATTGATTGATCACTGATGACAGAGACCCTGGCGGGGTGGGGGGGTGTGGTACATCATTCAGTCAGTTCATCAACCGGTTGATCAATAGTATTTACTGAGCGCTTACTCTGTGCAGAGGACTGTACTAATCTCTTGGGAGAGTACAATACAACCAAGTTGGCAGACCCATTCCCTGACCTCAACGAGGCTACAATCTAGATGGGGGGATAGACATTAATAGAAATGTAACCCCCCCGCCAGTTGTCTGAACAGACCTATTTAGCATTTTCCTGCTTGCCCTGAATGAGGTAGGAGCCAGAAGAGGTGTCCCAAAACCTTTCTCCCTCAATAAATTCAACATCAGCCAGTCTTGCTGGCAGGGAGAGAATCTCACAATCAGAGGGACGCATGTGTGTGTGTAAGTAAAAGTTTTTCCCAATAGTTGACATTGGAACTTCAATTAATGCTGCTCTCTGTGGGGGGTTACTGAGGTTAGTGGTGGGCTGTTGCTTGGAGCCTAGCAGATAGAGAAAGCTTGAAGCCCGACTTATCCTATCCGCCCTCGTTGTAAAGGCGAGCTGGGGCAGAGGGGAGAAGAGGAGAAGAACCTCCCTCACCCTTCTCATGACTCCAACTTCAGTTGGTAGGGAGGAAAGGTCACTCCAGGGCGACCACCAAAGGCTAGTGAGGCCACAGGAATCCCTTAGCCAAACCCAGCCAGCACCAGCCCTGGCCGTTTCTGCTTGGACTCTGAGCTGAGCACTCCAGAGGGAAGCAGTGAGGAGGCCCAGGGTGAGAAGATGTGGAATGAATGAACCCCTTCTCCATGGTAATTATAATCGTGGTTCTTGTTAAAAGCTTACTTTGTGCCAAGCACTCTTGTAAGCGCTGGAGTAGATACAAGTTAATCAGGTTGAACACAGTCCCTGTCCCACATGAGGCTCACATTCTTAATCCCCATTTTACAGATGAGGTAACTGGGGCCCAGAGAAGTTAAGTGACTTGTCCTAGGTCACACAGCAGGCACGTGACAGAGCTGAGATTAGAATCCAGGTCATCTGACTCCCAGGCCTGTGCTCTTTCCACTAGGCCATGCTGCTCCATCAGACCCCGATCTGAAGCCCGACACAGTCTGGCCATGTGCGGCACCCATCGTGAGCTCAGCGGTCAGCTCCTGCTCGTCTTACCTGGCTCTAGCCTGCACTGATGGAACGGTCACTGCCTGGGACCGAACCCAAGGTGAGCTCCCACTGAGCCTGTCTCACCCCAACAGGTATCAATTCTTGGGGTGGCACGGGAAGTGTCCCAGAGTGAGGGATGGGCCCCCTTCCTTCCTTTCTTGCCTCCCATTTTCAACTGCTCACTCTCCAGTGGTTCCTTCCCCTATCCTTTAATAATAATAATGGTATTTGTTAAGCACTTACTATGTGCAGAGCACTGTTCTAAGCGCTGGGGTAGATACAGGGTAATCAGGTTGTCCCACATGAGGCTCACAGTCTTCATCCCCATTTTACAGATGAGGTAACTGAGACACAGAGAAGTTAAGTGACTTGCCCACAGTCACACAGCTGACAGATGGTAGAGCCAGGATTCGAACCCATGACCTCTGGCTCCCAAGCCCGTGCTCTTTCCACTGAGCCACGCTTCTTCCTTTCCAACATCCCCTCATAATATTCATATTAAGCACTTAACGATTGGGTTCTAATCTCAACTCCACCACTGGTCTGCTGTGTGACCTTGGGCAAGTCACTTAACTTCTCTGGGCCCCAGTTACCTCATCTGTAAAATAAGGGTTAAGACCATGAGCCCCATGTGGGATAGGGACTGTGTCCAACCTGATTACCTTGTATCTAACCCAGTGTTTAGAACAGTGCTTGGCACATAGTAAGCTCTTAACAAATACCATAATTGTTATAAATTGTTATTATTATTATTATTGTTGCTATCAGGGTTCCCTCTTGCGGTGGTGGCCCTCCCCCAGGGATGTCTCAGTCGCAGCCTTCACTTCCTGAACAGCTCCCCGACCTATAACGAAGTCCTGAGGCTAAGGATGCCCGTTAGCCCCCAGGTGCAGTGTGGAGTTTTGGGCACTGACGGGGCTCTCTACCTGGTGACGGCAACCAGGGCCAGAGAGTCATGCCTCAGCGTGCTCTCAGAGAGGTGAGGTGGATCACCTGGGGACTGGCCAAGTAGCCCATCATGGCATCTTCATCCCGTGTCCATGCTGTCGCACACACGTGGCCCTCAGGCCTCAATTAATCAATCCATCGATGGTATTTATTGAACACTTTCTATTTGCAGAGCACTATACTAAGCGCTTGGGAGAGTGCAGTGCAACAGAGTTAGCAGACACGTTCCCCGTCCTCAGCAAGCTTCCAGGCTTAGGCACACAGAGGGTTCTGCAACTAACTGGCCCCTAAGTGGGTGTGTTGTAGTGGATAGAACACGGGCCTGGAGTCAGAAGGTCATGGGTTCTAATCCCAGTCTGTCATTTGTCTGCTGTGTGACCTTGGTCAAATCACTTAACTTTTTGGTGCCTTTGTTACCTCATCTTTAAAATGGGGATTGAGACTGTTAGCCCCATGTGGGACAGGGACTGTGCCCAACATGATTTGCTTGTATCCACCCCAGCACTCAGTACAGTGTCTGGCACATAGTAAGCGCCTAACAAATACCATAATTATTATTATTATTGTTGGGGGGGGGAAGGGTGGTCCCCAAGAAACCTGCCCCAAATGCCTCAGAATCGCTCTCAGAGGAGCCCCAGTTCTCGTCTGTCTTTTGTAGCCCGACAAAGCTGAGTGAGACACTCTGTGCGGTGACATCCGTCCCAGCCTTACCTGACGCAGTGAGTATCCCAACTCCTCCACCCTCTAGCCAGTGGAGACCCGGACTGAGCAGAACGTCCGCTCACACCTGGACACGGCAGACTAGTTAACTAATTGACGACTACTGCCAGTATCTAGTTGTAGTAGCATTTATTGAGCACGAGTCCTCCAGGTGCCATGCTCCTCTTACTGGGGAAAGTATAAAGCAAAGAAATGACACATTTCCTGCCACAAGGAGCTTACACTCTAGTAGGGGAGACAGATGTAAAAATATTGACAACTAGAGTAAATTTATAATGGCATTCGTTAAACACTTACTAATTGCCAGGTACTGTTCTTACACTCTAGTATGGGAGACAGATGTGAAAATATTTACAGCTAGAGTAATTTTTTTAATGGTATTCATGGAGCGCTCACAATGTGCCAGGTACTTACTGTACTAAGCGCTGAGGTAGATAAAAACTAATCAAGTTGGACACAGTCCATGCCACATGGGGTTCACAGACTTAATCTCCATTATGCAGATGAGGTAACGGAGGCCCAGAGAAGCAAAGTGACTTGCCCAAGTTCACACAGGAGACAAGTGCGTGGCTCAGTGGAAAGAGCACGGGCTTTGGAGTCAAAGGTCATGAGTTCGAATCGCAGCTCTGCCACTTGTCAGCTGTGTGACTGTGGGCAAGTCACTTAACTTCTCTGGGCCTCAGTTACCTCATCTGTAAAATGGGGATTAAGACTGTGAGCCCCACGTGGGACATCCTGATTCCCCTATGTCTACCCCAGCACTTAGAACAGTGCTTGGCACATAGTAAGTGCTTAACAAATACCAATATTATTATATTATTATTATTATTAAGTGGGATTGCTGGGATTGCTGGGATTAGAACCCAGGTCCTTCTGACTTCCAAGCCCGGGGTCTACCCTGACTGCTTCTTAGAAGGAAGTGTGCTGCCTGATGCAAGGGATTCTGATGCCAGACTGGGATGTTAAGGGGGACAGCTCTCAAATGAGGCTTTCCCTTCTTTTAAAGGCATAGGGATGGGAGGGAAACCCAAGCCCTGCTGATCTTCAGCCCTTATCCCTGTCTCTGCTCAGGCTCCATGATCCCCTGAGACCTCCCTGGGGACCCGGGATGCAGTGCGATCCACGGGGAGCCCGGTTTCTTTCGGTTCAGTGTGTGCCCTTGGCCTCCTCAGATGCTGATTTTCTTCTGGGATGGTTCTGTGCAACTGGTGAATGTGGACCAGAAGAGCGTTGCTGGTGCCTTTGCTCCCCCTGATTCCCACAAGATAGCCAGCCCCTGGCAACCGGTGTTCGCTGTGGATCCAGACAATCCGATCCTCCTGCTCCGAGGTTTGGAAGGGAGTCCCCGTCCCACAGACTGGGACCGTGCCCTCCCTGTGAGACTGTCCCCCTTCTTGGCTCTGGCATCTCTTGGGAAAATGAGGGGAGCTGGAGTGTCAGCCCTGGGTCCTAGCCACACATAGTATGATGACGATCCCCACCCTGAAAGGCTTCTGGCAACTGAGAGGTCACATCATGGTCTGAACTGGGCCACTAAGGTGAAAAGTTTTAAAGGCAGGAGGGCCTAGGCTGACAGCCCCAGGTGGGACAGGGACTGTGTCCAACCTGATTACTTTGTATCTACCCCGCTGCTGTATTATTATTATTATCATCATCATCAACGCACAGGACAGAGAACCGCCTCCAGATTCCAGTTCACACCCCTACCCCTGACTAGTCCGTCCTTCCTTCCTTCCTTCCTTCCTTCCTTCCTTCCTTCCTTCCTTCCTTCCTTCCTTCCTTCCTTCCTTCCTTCCTTCCTTCCTTCCTTCCTTCCTTCCTTCCTTCCTTCCTTCCTTCCTTCCTTCCTTCCTTCCTTCCTTCCTTCCTTCCTTCCTTCCTTCCTTCCTTCCTTCCTTTTTCTCTCTTTCTTTCCACTAACTGTGTGCAGAGCACTGTACTAAGTGCTTGGAAAGTGAAATTCGGCAACAGATAGAGACAATCCCTATCCAACAATGGGCTCACAGTCCAGAAGGGGGAGACAGACAACAAAACAAAACAAGTAGACGGGCATCAATAGCTTCAGTATTTCTGACAGCAATGTCCTGGCATAGTTCTTAAAGCTCTCTCTATCTCTCCCCTTAGGAGAAGTGTTTATGGTGTTCCCTGTCCCTTTCACTCATTCATTCATTCCTTCAATCATATTTATTGAGCTCTTACTATGTGCAGAGCACTGTACTGTACTAAGCGCTTGGGAGAGGACAATGCAACAATAGACACATTCCCTGCCCACAACAAGCTTACAGTAAGGGATGGACAGGGACAAAATCCAATTCCAGCTCTATTCTCTGGCTGGGACCAAACTTGAATCCCAACCCTCCTGGACTGGTGCCAGATTGGGAAAGTGCTCCCTCTGATTGGGACCATCCCCAGGGGACAGGAGAAGGCTCTCCACTTCCAAATTGCTCCAGATAGTGCTCCCATGACTTGACTCCCATTCTGTAGCTATTGGGATTCCACCAATCAGTAGTATATGATGAGCGCCTATCATGCTCAGAGCACTGAACTCAGCCCTTGGGAGCACACAATCGAAGAGGTTCCATATAAGGCCTCCCTCAGTCCTGGAAGCAAGATCACTCAAATCCAGGGACAAAATTAGCCAAGTGGCTTTGCAGAAAGCAGTTAGCTGGTGCTCAGAGAATTCTACCTTGCCTACTTTCTTCCAGGAGACAGACACAGTGACACAGACAAGGCTACGAAGACCAGAGGTTGTGAGAGCTCCTTATTCCTTTTCCACTTTGATTCCTTCCCACTAGAAGAGTTTTTCCCAAAGGGCCCGAGGGCCCCACAGCTTGAAATGCCAGCCAGTCAAGGCTCCATCCAGGACCTGCACTGGGATAAGAGATGTGAACTTTTCCTCCAGAACAGGTCAGTGATTCTGGCTCCTGATCCTACCCTACTGGTCCAAAATTTAGGTTTTCTGCATTTGAGAAAGCCTATGGTTCTCATTGCATGGGATGAACCATTTTAGGGTTTCTCTATTTCCCTTGCAGAAGAATTTCAGCATTTAGTTAATTAATTAATTATGGTATTTGTTAAGCACTTATTATGTGTCAAGCACTTCTTCAGGGCCCAGATTGCCTGTTTCCATCAGACGAACAGTGGTATTTATTGAATACTTACTGTGTGCAGTGCTTTCTAAAAAGCACTTGGGAAAGTACAGAACAACGGGCCAGAAAGGGAGGGCAGAGCTTGGTTTAGTAGTATTTGGTATTTTCCTCAACGTGGCTCAGTGGAAAGCACCCGGGCTTGGGAGTCAGAGGGCATGAGTTCGAATCTCGGCTCTGTCACTTGTCAGCATTGTGACAGTGGGCAAGTCACTTCACTTCTCTGTGCCTCAGTTACCTCATCTGTAAATTGGGGATTAACTGTGAGCCTCACGTGGGACAACCTGATGACCCTATATCTACCCCAGCGCTTAGAAGAGTACTCTGTATATAGTAAACGCTTAACAAATACCGACATTATTATTTCCTCCCTTCATGGCTCCCAAACACCGCAGCCTCTTAAATATCTTGTTCCTCCAGGTTCTTTCGGGCCTTTTAGGTTTTATTGACTGCAATCTAGAATACCTTTGGAATTCTCTGCCAAAAGCAATCTGAACTTATTAAGAGTATCCGTCATCCACTGCCTGCAGTGTCTCCCCCGCCCCCTCCTTCTCTTTGGGGTCGTCTTCTGAGTTATCTCTTCTGTCTTCCTGCTGCCGGAACAGAGAGGTGGATAGATTCTTTGGTTCTTAAAGATCCCCAAGGAAGGAGACTGTGCCACTTCTTGTGACCACCCATCTCAGCATCTGCACTCTTGAATGAGGAACTCTGACCCACAAGACCAGTGACCCCCACCTCCCCCGGTCCCATCTGACTATTCCATTCCATTCCCATTTTAAACAGCACACATCCCATCACAATCCTTTTAAAGCTCTCTCTCTCTCTCTCTCCTTGGGTGAGGCATTTCATTCATTCATTCATTCAATAGTATTTATTGAGCACTTACTATGTGCAGAGCACTGTACTAAGCGCTTGGAATGAACAAGTCAGCAACAGATAGAGACAGTCCCTGCTGTTTGACGGGTTTACAGTCTAATCGGGGGAGACAGACAAGAACAATGGCAATAAATAGAGTCAAGGGGAAGAACATCTCGTAAAAACAATGGCAACTAAATAGAATCAAGGCGATGTACATTTCATTAACAAAATAAATAGGGTGATGAAAATATATACAGTTGAGCAGACGAGTACAGTGCTGAAGGGATGGGAAGGAGAGGGGGAGGAGCAGAGGGAAATGGGGGGAAAAGAGGGTTAAGCTGCAGAGAGGTAAAGGGGGGGGGGCGGTAGAGGGAGTAGAGGGAGAAGGGGAGCTCATTCTGGGAAGGCCTCTTGGAGGAGGTGAGTTTTAAGTAGGGTTTTGAAGAGGGGAAGAGAATTAGTTTGGCAGAGGTGAGGAGGGAGGGCATTCCAGGACCGCGGGAGGACGTGGCCCAGGGGTCGACGGCAGGATAGGCGAGACCGAGGGACGGTGAGGTGGTGGGCGGCAGAGGAGCGGAGCGTGCGGGGTGGGCGGTAGAAAGAGAGAAGGGAGGAGAGGCAGGAAGGGGCAAGGTGATGGAGAGCCTTGAAGCCTAGAGTGAGGAGTTTTTGTTTGGAGCGGAGGTTGATAGGCAACCCCTGGAGGTGTTTAAGAAGGGGAGTGACATGCCCAGATCGTTTCTGCAGGAAGATGAGCCGGGCAGCAGAGTGAAGAATAGACTGGAGCGGGGCGAGAGAGGAGGAAGGGAGATCAGAGAGAAGGCTGACACAGTAGTCTAGCCGGGATATAACAAGAGCCTGTAGCAGTAAGGTAGCCGTTTGGGTGGAGAGGAAAGGGCGGATGTTGGCGATATTGTAAAGGTGAAACCGGCAGGTCTCGGTAATGGATAGGATGTGTGAGGTGAACGAGAGAGACGAGTCAAGGATGACACCGAGATTGCGGGCCTGAGAGACAGGAAGGCATTTGTGGTGTTCCCTGTCACTTTCACCCACAGGGAGAGGGACAGGGACAAAATCCACTCCTAGTTCTACTCTCTGGGGGTGACCAGTCTGGGGGACAGCCACAGGAGTTGAATCCCAACCCCCAGGCTGGTACCAGATTGGGAAAGGGCTCCCTCACTTATTGAGACCTTCCTGGGGAAAGGAGAAGGCTCTCTCCTCCCAAATTGCTCCATCTAATGCTCCTGTGATTTGACAGCTCCAAACCCCCAAACATCATGAGAAGCTTTTCAGGGGCTGGCTGCTGACCTGAACTCCTGTGGGTTCAACAACCAACTGGGGAAAAAAAACCCCTCCGCTCCTTTCCTAAAGCAATAATGTGGTTTCCTTTGGAGTTTGTGAGTTCACATGGATAGACAGCAAAGCCATCCCTCTTCATAACAAAGGAATATAAGAATATTCCCTCCACGTTCAGAAATACTCGAGGCAGAATCTGAAGTCTCCCTTCTGTGAGAAAGAGTAGACAAATTAGGCAGTAGAGATTTTAGAAATGAAACCCAAAATCAGAATTTAACAGCCGATTGATCCTAGTCTGGTATTGATCTTTAATCTGGGTTATTCCCAACATCAGCTTTAACATCCATTCACCTTTTTCCTTATGGGTGTCTGGAATAATAGTATTTATTCATTCATTTAGTCGTATTTATTGAGCGCTTACAGTGTGCAAAGCACTGTACTAAGTGCTTGGAAGAGTACACTATAACACAGACTCATTCCTGCCCAAAATGAGCTCACGGTCTAGAGGGGGAGACAGACATTAATATAAATTTATGAAGAACTTACTGTATACAAAGCACTGTACTAAGCGCTGGAAAAGAGTAGACAGGAAGGAATTAGACACAGACCCTGTTAATCTATCAATGGTATTTATTAAGCAGTATTCCGTGTGTACTAGGCACTTGGGAGAGTATACTAAAGTTAAAGGCAGAAATTAAAATACATTACAGGTAAGGGAAGCAATCGAGCATAAGAAAATGCACATAAATGCAGGAGGGATGAGAGATCTGAGTACCCAAGTACTTAGGGGTGGGACAGAATGCCCAGGTAACACAGCAGGGAGAGAACCTTGGGGAGGGGGAGAATGATAAATTAGTCAGGAAAGACTATCTGGAGGTGAGAAACTGCTTTACCATTGGCTTTATTGCACTCAATCACCTTGCCTCCACCTACTTTACTTCTCTTATTTCCTACTACAATCCAGGCCACACACTTCACTCCCCTAATGCCACCCTACTCACAGTACCTTGATCTTGTCTAACTCACCTCCAGCCTCTCACCCACTTCCTGCCTCTAACCTGGAGCACCTTCCCCCTTTATAGCCGACAAATGATCACTCTCGCCACCTTCCGAGCCTTATTAAAGGCACATCTTCAAAAGACCATCCCTGACTAAGCCCTCATTTCCTTTTCTCCCACTCCCTTCTGCTTCATTCTTGCACCTGGATTTGAACCCTTTGTTTACCCCACTCTCAGCTCCATGGCACTTAGGTAAATACCTGTAATGTACTTATATTAATGTCTCCCACCCCCTCTAAACTGTAAGCTCACGGTGGGAGGGAATCTATCAACTCTGTTATAGTGTACTCTCTCAAACACTTAGTACAGCGCTCTGCACAGTAAACATTGAATCAATATGATCGATTGATTGAGGATGATTTTAGTAGAGCTTGAAGGTGGAGAGAGTGCTGGTCTGTCAGATATAAAGAGGGAGGGAGTTTCAGGCCCTAGGACTTGAGTGAGGGGTCAAAGGTGAGAGAGATGGGAGCAAGGCACAATGAGTAGAGTGGTGTTAGAGGAGTGCAGTGTGCCGGCTGGGTTGTAGTGAGGGAGGAGCGAGGATAAACTGGTGGGAGAGAGCGGATAGAGGGCCAGGTATGGAGGCTGCAATGCTGCTTCATATGTGTGGAGGGTTTGCTGCACTGACCAGAGATTGTATTTTTTATGATATTCATTAAGCACTTTCTATGTGCCAGTCACTGCACTAATGCTGGGATAGATACAAGATAATCAGGTAGGACAGAGCCCGTGTCCCCGTAGGGCTCACGATCCTAATCCCCATTTTACAGATGAGGTAACTGAGACATGGAGAAGTTAGGTGACTTGCCCAAGGTCACACAGTATGCAGGTGACAAAGCCAGGATTAGACCGCAGGTCCTCCTACTCCCCCGCCTGTGCTGTTTCCAGTAGGCCACGCTACTCCTGATTGAGTCAGTCCCCGCCATGTGTCAGAGTCAGGTTTCAGCTGTGTTCTCCTGGGGCCTGAAATGGGCTCACAATTTATTTTTTGATTATAAGTCCCTTAAGGGACAGGCACCATGTCTGATTCTCACTTTCATAGTCCTTTCCAGCTCATAGTAAGTGTTTAGTAAATACTTTCGCTACTACTGCTGCTGCTGCTGAAGCACCCTGGTCTAGTGAGAACCAGCGTGGCCCAGGGGAAAAAGCACATGCCTGGGAGTCAGAGAATCTAGGTTCTAATACCAGTTCCATCACTTACCTGCCATGTGACCTTGGGCAAGTTACTTCTCTCTGCATCAGTTCCACCGCTTGTCAGCTGTGTGACTTTGGGCAAGTCACTTAACTTCTCTGTGCCTCAGTTCCCTCATCTGTAAAATGGGGATTAAGACTGTGAGCCCCACGTGGGACAACCTGATCACCTTGGATCCTCCCCAGCGCTTAGAACAGTGCTTTGAATATAGTAAGCGCTTAACAAATGCCAACATTATTATTGTTATTATCCCCTTAGACTGTGAGCCCATTGTTGGCAGTGATTGTCTCTATTTGTTGCTGAATTGTGAACAAAGCAGTGAACAAATGTTGTTGTTATTATTATTATTATTATTCCCAGTATTTCTACTGCTACTACTATAAAACTTCCCCCTGGACAAACCTGCCTGCTGGGCCCTCTTGTACCCAAGGGTCAGAAATAGCTGCAGCTGCCACTAGATGGAAGCCCAACACCACTGTGGTCCTCAGTGGCATGGATTCAGTTGTCCCTTTAAAATAAGGGTACAGGACCAACATTCCCGGAAAAGTGGGGACTGCTCTCAATGTCTCCGTCTATCTTCTGTACTTATACAGGACCCTCTGTGTAATGGGATCCTAGGATATTTTTTTTTAACACTGGTTTACCATAGTCCCAGCTAATTGTAATGGCAATAGTATCTGTTACACACTTATAGTATGCAGAGCATTGTACTGAGCTCGGGGAAAGTGAGATTCGTTGTTTAAGAAAATGTCCTTGACTCCATCCCAGCTAGTGTCCTTTCCATTTCCCAAATCTCAAGGCCAATCGATCCATCATTGGTATTTATTAAGAGCTTCTTATGGGCAGAGCACTGTATTAAATGCTTGGGAGAACACAATACAGTAGAATCGGAAGAAACAGTCCTCCAGCCTAGAGGGACTTAAGGTCCAGTAGGGGAAGCGGACGTAACAACAATTTGCAGGTAAGTCCTGCTGTCCTGACCTTTGGGTATTTTGTCAACAGGAAGCAGCAACATGCTTCCCGTGCTTACTCTGGTATGTCAGGAAGCAGCGTGGCCTAGTGGAAAGAGCCTGAGCCTGGGAGTCAGAGAACCCGAGTTCTAATCCCCACCTGCCACTTAACTGCTGTGTGACCTTGGGCAAATCACTTCACTTCTCTGTGCCCCAATTACCTCACCTGTAAAATGGGCATAGCGACTGTGAGCCCCATGTGGGACAGGGACTGCATCCAACCTGCTTTACTTGTACCTACGTCAGCACTTAGTACAGTGCCTGGCACCTAGTAAGGGGTTAACAAATACCATCTAAAAACCAAAAAAGCAGTGTAATCAGAGATCTCAGGAGGGTTTTCTTTTCATGGGTGGTTTTTGCTTAGGGTTAAGTGACCAAAGCCTCTTTCCCTGGGGCTAAATTTGGGTTATAGGTCAAAGGCAAATTTATTCCAGCTGAGTGAGCTGGAGGTGGTCAGAGTTTCCAACTTAGTAAACAATTGTCTTGAGATGAACAGGTGTTTTGTGGAATTAGTTTGCTTTGGGGTTGGAAACTGGTCTGCACTGGGGAGGCTGGGACTTTGCACTGTGAAAGTTTTATATTTGATGGCTACCTATCTGTTCTCCATCGCCTACCACCTAGGGTGCTAGACCTGTCTCCTGAACTACATCGCTCACCCCTAGGGCTCTCAGGAGCAGAGCCAAAACTGGCTTTCCATCCCTGTGCTTGCTTCCCCCACAGATTGAAGGGCCTGGACAAGCGCATCCTGAAAAGATCTCAATGCTGGACTCAGCTGCGGAAGCACTCGATAGCCCTGACCAGAGACAGCCTCAGGAAGTCATCCGCCTTTATGGAGCGAGCCCAGGAGCAGTGATCACTAGCCTTTGGCTTCCGAGCCAGCCAGCCCCCTTCGGCCCCTGGGAGCTGGGGAGAGCTCAGGAGAGCTCTCAGGAGGGTAACCCCCTGACTGTTGAGGGGGTTTAGTCATGGACTCAAACCTGAGAATCAACAGAAAGCCCTGTTTGGAGGGTACCTGTCTCCGCTGGTAGGCTTTTTTTCTTTCAATTCTTGTGCACGGTTTGTTTAGGCCTCATCTGAGCCATCAAATAAAGTGACCGAGATGGAGTTGATTTGCATCTGGCTGGGCTATAGTCGGTTCATTTAGAAGTCCAGTCTATAATAATAATAATAATAATGTTGGTATTTGTTAAGCGCTTACTATGTGCAGAGCACTGTTCTAAGCGCTGGGGTAAACACAGGGGAATCAGGTTGTCCCATGGGGGGCTCACAGTCTTAATCCCCATTTTACAGATGAGGGAACTGAGGCACAGAGAAGTTAAGTGACTTGCCCACAGTCACACAGCTGACAAGTGGCAGAGCTGGGATTCGAACTCATGAGCCCTGACTCCAAAGCCCGTGCTCTTTCCACTGCGCCACGCTGCATCTCTGTGGACTTGATCCTGAAGTCCACCTGCAGCTCAGCTTCAGTTTTTAGTCTCAGAAAGGTGCAATTGCCTCCAGCGCTGGGACTGGGATGCCATCTGTCTCCCCTGAAGGGCACCAGGAGGGATGTTCCCCCCACTTCCCTCAAATAATAATCAATCAGTGGTATTTACTGAGTGCTTGCTATGTGCAGAGCACTATACTAAGCTCTTGGGTGAGTACAATACGACAGGATTAATAAACCACGTTTCCTGTGCAAAATGAGTTTTTAAAAGCTGCTGATCCTTTGCCAACCAATCCCATCCTCTGCCGTCCTGATCTGCGGGACAGCCAGGGGCTATAAACAAGATGGCAGTAGACCTGGGGCGTGAGGTAGGGAACTGTGAACTGAGATTCTTTTCCCCACCTATCCACTGACCTGTTGGGTGGCCTTGGGAAAGCCACTGAATATCTTTTAGCCTCAATTTCCTCCTCCATAAAATACGAGTAAATTTTACCTAAACTCAAATTCACCTGCCTCACAGGATGTTGTGAAGATTAAATGAGTCATGTAAATAATATAAAAGCAATCTGCCCAGAGAAAGAACCATGGTATAAATTCAATATGTTTCCCAAGTCAAAGCCAGTGATAATGAGGGTGGAGTCTTCCAGCCGTGACCTCAGAAGAGTCTCAGCCTTCAGGATCAAGAACCTGCATTGAGGAATTGGTGCCAGTGGCTTCTCCAGTGCCCACTTTCTCTTTCCTGCCATTCAGGCTCCTGCTGGGGCTCAGAATACAACAAGCATCTCCCCTATCCTAAAAGAACCCTCCCTTGCTCGTTGTGGGAATGGAACGTGTCTGTTTATTGTTGTACTCTCCCAAGAGCTTAGTACAGTGCTCTGCACAAAGTAAGCTCTCAGTAAATACGAAGGGAGAGATTGAATGAATGATCCCACAACTTCCTCCAGTTATCTCCCCATCTCCCTCCTACCATTCCTTTCCAAACTCCTTCAGCGTGTTGTCTGCACCCTGTTTCAAGTTCCTCTTCACAATATGACTTCCGTCCCCTTCGCTCACAGTAACCTCCCTGTTGAAGTCATCAGTGATCTTCTTGCTAAATCCAATGACCTCTATCTACACCATCCTAATCCTCCTCAACTTCTCAGCTGCCTTCGACATTGTCGACCACCCCCTCTTCTTGGAAACATTATCCAACCTCAGCTTCACTGACACTGTCCTCTCCTGGTTCTCCTCCTACCTTTCTGGCTGCTCATTCTTAGTCTCCTTCATGGGCTCCTCCTCTGCCTCCCACCCTCTAACTGTAGGAGGCTCTCAAGGCTCAGTTAATAATAATAATAATGTTGGTATTTGTTAAGCGCTTACTATGTGCCAAGCACTGTTCTAAGCGCTGGGGGAGATACAGGGTAATCAGGTTGTCCCACGTGAGGCTCACAGTTAATCCCCATTTTACAGATGAAGGAACTGAGGCACAGAGAAGTGAAGTGACTTGCCCACAGTCACACAGCTGACAAGTGGCAGAGCCGGGAGTCGAACTCATGACCTCTGACTCCGAAGCCCAGGCTCTTTTCCACTGAGCCACGCTGCTTCCCCTCTATTCTGGCTCCCCCTCTATTCTCCATCTCCATTCGCTTGGCGAATCCATTCATTCACGTGGCTTCAATTACCACCACTTCGCAGATGATTCCCAAATCTGCATCTCCAGCCCTGATCTCCCTCCCTCTCTGCACTTTCTCATTTCCTCCTGCCTTCAGGACATGGCTACTTGAAACAGAACTCCTTATCTTCCCATCCAAACCCTGTCCTTCCCCTGACTTTCCCATCACTGTAAACAGCACCACTCTTCTTCCTGTGTCACCAGCCCATAACCTTGGCATTATATTTAAAGAAGCAGCGTGGCTCAGTGGAAAGAGCCTGAGCTTGGGAGTCAGAGGTCATGGGTTCGAATCCCAGCTCTGCCACTTGTCAGCTGTGTGTGGGCAAGTCACTTCACTTCTCTGTGTCTCAGTTACCTCATCTGTCAAATGGGAATGAAGACTGTGAGCCCCACATGGGACAACCTGATTACCCTGTATCTCCCCCAGAGCTTAGAACAGTGCTGTGCACATAGTAAGTGCTTAACAAATACCAACATTATTATTATTCTTGACTCCTCTCTCTCATTCAATCCACATATTCAATCTAATCACTAAACCTTGTCAGTTCAACCACCATAATGTAGTGAAAATCTGCTCTTTCCTCTCCATCCAAACTGCTACCACATTAATCCACGAGAAGCAGGGTGGCTAAATGGAAAGAGCGTGGGTTTGGGAGTCACAGGTCTTGGGTTCTAATTCCGGCTCCGCCATTATCAGCTGCCTGACTTTAGTCAAGTCACTTAACCCCTCTGTGACTTAGTTCCCTCATCTGTAAAATGGGGATTTAGACTGTGAGCCCCATGTGGGACAACCTGATAACCTTGTATCTACCCCAGCACTTAGAACAGTGCTTTGCACAGAGTAAATGCTTAACAAATGCATCATTATTATTATTAATCTAAGCACTTATCCCATCCCACCTTGATTACCATATCAGCATCCTTACTGACCCCTCTGGCTCCTGTCTCTTCCTGACTTCAGTCCATACTTGTCTCTGCTGCCCTTACCATTTTTCTACATCAACATTCAGTCCAGGTTTCCCCACTCCTTGAGAACCTCTAAGTGGTTGCCCATCCACCTCTGCATCAAACAGAAACCCCTTACCATCGACTTTAAAGGACTCAATCACCTTGCCTCACCTAGTACAACCCAGCCTGCACACTCCATTCCTCCAGTGGCAACCTACTCACTGTACCTCAACTCTTCCATGTCGCCGTCAACCTCTTCCTCACATCCTGCCTCTGTCCTGGAATGCCCTCCCTCTTCATATCCCACAGACTATTACTCTTCCCTTCTCCTTGGAGACTTCCCTGACTAAGCCCTTTTTTCCCCCCTTTATTGCACTCCCTTCTGTGTCACCCTGATTTCCTCCCTTTTTTCATCCCCCCTCCCAGACCCACAACATTTATATACATCTTCATAATTATTTATTTATATAAAGATACAAATCCCCCTTCAGGCTGTAGGCTCTCTGTGGACTAGGAACGTGTCCCTTATATTGTTATATTGTATTCGCCCAAGTGCTTATTACGGGGTTCTCCACAGAGTAAGTGCTCAATAAATACAGTTGACTGAATGATTGATTGATTGAAGTGTGTTGACAGGCAGGAGTGCAGCAAATTGCCAAGTGGACATGCACATTTCCATCCACATTAGTCAGCTACCAGGACTAGAACCCGGTTTCCCGATCCCCAGAGGTGTGCTTCTTCCACCAGACCAGGAGCAAGGCTAAGCCAGGGAAGGAGCTGGCCTAGTGGAAGGAGCATGGGCCTGGGAGTCACAGAACCTGAGTTCTAATCCTGAGTCTGCCACTTGTCTACTGAGGGATGTGGGATACTGAAGCTGAGTGCCTTTTAGAGAACAGCAGTATGGCCTAATGGAAAGATCGTGGGCCTGGAAGTGAGAAGTCCTGGGTTTTAATCCCAGCTCTGCCATTTGCCTGCTTTGTGACCTTGGCCATGTCGCTTCACATCTCTGTACCTCAGTCTCCTCATCTGTAAATTGGGGATTAAACACCTGTTCTCCCTCCTACTTAAACAGAGAGCCCCATGTTGGGTAGGAACTGTATTTGACCTGGTTTCTGACCTCTAACCCAGAGCTTAGTAAAGTGAGTAGCACATAGTGAATCCTTAAAGAATACCAAAATCATTATTATGATATCTTGGCTGAAGGTAAGGACTGATCTCTGGTCATAAAATCTTGGGGCTGAGACCAAAGGGCTGGATCTGGGTTCTTTCTGGGCCCAAACTGAGCCCTCAGTCATCCTCCCTGACCTGCCCTGCCCTCCCCAAGGTCGTTCAAGAGTCTGGAGCAAAGAAGGATTAGAATTTCAGTGGCTGCTATCAGGCACTCTCTGACGGGGCTTTTAGGGGACAGATTTTTTTCATGGTATTTGTTAAGCACTTTCTATGTGTCAAACACTGTTCTAAGTGCTGAGGTAGGTACAGGTTAGTTAGGTCAGACAACCTCCCCCGCAAGGGGCTCCCAGTCTGAATAGGAGGGAAAACAGTACCACAATCCAGCACGCACACTCCACTCCTCTAATGCCAATCTAGAATACTGAACGCTAGGAAGAATGACTCTCAATCTGTCATATTTGAATCAAAAGAAGCAGTGTGGCCTGGTGGATAGAGCCCTGGACTGGAAGCCAGGGGATCTGGATTCTTAACCCGGATCTGCCTCATAATTGCTGTGTGTGACCTTGGGTAGGTCACTTGGCTTTCCTTGTCCTCAGTTTCCTCAACTGTAAATTGGGGATTAAATTCTGCTCCCTTCTACTTAGACTGTGAGCCCCATGTGGGACAGGGGTTGTGTCCAACTGGATAAAGTTGTATCTACGGCAGTGCTCAGAACAGTGTATGATGCATAGTAACTGCTTCACAAATACCATAAAAAAATCCAACAAAATGACCCACCAGTTTAATCATTTAAAAATGGTGCCTAAGAGGGTGGAGAAGTCATAATAATCCCAGTGCTTGAGTAGAAGCGTTTCCAACCTTTCTAAGTGTATTTCTATTTCCTGGCCACTGCCTGATGTAGCAGAGAAACAACATGGCCTAGTGGAAAGAGCACAGGCCTGGGAATTGGAATGACCTGGGTTCTTCTCATCCTTGCTCCAGTACTTGTCTGCTGCCTGACCTTGGTCAAGTCCTACTTAATTTCTCTGCACCTCAGTTACCTCATCTGTAAAATGGGGAAGATGACTGTAAGCTTGTATTCACTCCGGTGCTTAGTTCAGTGCCTGGCACATAACGAACACATAACAAATACCATTAAAAAGTGTTTTTACTTCCTTCTGTTGCAGGTTATGGGAGAGGATATCATTCTGAAAATGTCAGAGATGAAGGTCATGCTGAAGTGAAATGTGTAGGCTCTGCAGCTCTGGATGCCTTAGTAATTGCACCTGTAAAAGAATTTGAAAACAGGTGGTTCAGAAAGATCGAAGAGCCCCTTTGAAACTAGGGGCTGCTAATAGATTTCAACCTAGCAGCCAATTTTAAAAGTTCTTGCTTCTGTTTGGCTTTTTTTTGGTATTTATTTCATGCAGGGGTTTAGGCTAATAAGAGAAGTAGTGATTCAGTTGGTTCTTCATGATGTCTATGCAGTGCAATAATCTGTGGGTAGTGATTGTTCATCAACATCATCAATGGTGTTTATGGAGCGCTTACTGTGTGCAGAGCACTGAACCAAGGGCGTGGTAGAGTATAGTACAACAAGGTTGGTAGGCATGTGTCCTGCCCACATTGAGTTTACAGTCTAGAGGGAGAGACAGACATTGATTAAAAAAAAATCCTGATCCACCAATCAGTTGTAATTATTGAGCACTTCTTGTGTGCAGAGCACTGAACTAAGTGCTTGGGAGAGCTGGATATATTATGGGCAGGAAGTGTATCTGTGATATTGTGATAATAATAATAATGTTGGTATTTGTTAAGCATTTACTATGTGCAGAGCACTGTTCTAAGTGCTGTGGAAGATACAGGGTAATCAGGCTGTCCCACGTGAGGCTCACAGTTAATCCCCATTTTACAGATGAGATAACTGAGGCACAGAGAGGTTAAGTGACTTGCCCACAGTAACACAGCTGACAAGTAGCAGATTGTACTCTCCCAAGTGCTTAGTACAGTGCTTTGCACACAGTAGGTGCTCAATAAATATGACTGAATGAATGAATGAACAGAGTAGGTAGATACATGCCCTCCCATAACCAGCTGGATTAGAACTCAGGTCCTTCATTGTCACTCTACTGAGCCATACTGTCACCTACTGAAGGAGCAGAGAAGCAGCGTGGCTCAGTGGAAAGAGCACGGGCTTTGGAGTCAGAGGTCATGAGCTCGAATCCCGGCTCTGCCACTTGTCAGCTGTGTGACTGTGGGCAAGTCACTTAACTTCTCTGTGCCTCAGTTCCCTCATCTGTAAAATGGGGATTGACTGTGAGCCCCACGTGGGACAACCTGATTCCCCTGTGTCTACCCCAGCGCTTAGAACAGTGCTTTGCACATAGTAAGCCCTTAACAAATACCAACATTATTATTACTGGCCACCCTTGAGGGTGGCCTCCAACTCCAGAATAGTGTCAGGCCAAGTGACACTAGGAAAAAAAATCCCATCTTAATTACTTTTCCGAATTGAAAGGCCTGTTGTCTCATATAACATTTATTCCAGTCCTGAATATGGGATCCTGAAATCAGTCTTTGGACAATATTACTTTTTTATGGTATTTGTCAAGTGTTTATCATGTGCCGGGCACTGTACTAAACGCTGAGGTAGGTACACACTTTTCAGGTTGGACACAGTCCATGCCCTACGTGGGGCTCACAGTCAAATCCCCATTTGATAGATGAGGTAACTGAGGCACAGTGAAGTGACTTACCCAAGATCACACGGCAGACAGGTGGCCCAGAGAAGTTGGCAGAGCTGGGATTAGAATCCAGGTCCTTGTGACTCCCAGGCCCGTGCTTTGCCCACTAAACCACACTGCTTCTCATTTATTTATTCAAATTAAATTAGGGGGGAAAAACCCATCTGAATTCACTTTCCAAATGAACGGGCTTTTGTCTCATATAAAATGTTTTCCTGTCATTGATATATGATCCTGAAAGACCTTTATCCTAAAGTTAGCTGCCCAATAAATGGGTGAGTTAAACCTTTCCCCACGGTGGTAGGTATCCAACCCATATCTTTTGAGGTTGATAGGTTTACCGAAAGAAAAATGATTTAATGCATCCAGTCCGGTGATTCCTGCAAAATAAGAAAATGTTGCCCTTGAGCGATCAGGCATGAGAGAGACATCCCTATTTTATTCACTCTCTATGCACTTCCTAAGCCAATAAATGGAATTTTTCCTGTTGTTTCCCTAAAGTGGATCAAGTGTATGTGAACACAGTAAGTAACGTGACTAATGGATAGAGCCTGGGCCTGAGAATCAGAAGGACCTGGGTTCTAATCCCTTTCCTGCCACTTTTTGTCTGCTGGATGCCCTGGAGCCAGTCACTTCACTTCTCTATTCCTCAGTTACCTCATCTGTAAAATGGGGATGAAGACTGTGAGCTCCATGTGGGACAGGAACTGTGTCCAGCCTAATTAGCTTATATTTACCCTAGCGCTTAGTACAGTGCCTGGCACATAGTTCGCACTTAACAGATGCCATAAAAATAAACAAGATAAAAAGGTCAAGTCTATGGTCTTGCTCCAACACTGCCCCATGCCCAGCCCTGCTCCTCATACTTGTCAGTAAATCAGTGAATGGGGTATATAGCTTGTATCTACCGCAGTTCTCAGTTCAGTGTTTGGTACATAATCAGTGGTTAGTTTTCTTTAATGTATTTTTTTTCCTCAAATGAAGCAGGGAAGCAGTGCAGTCTTATGCACAGAAGTACATAAGAAGTACATAAGAAGCCTTATGTACAGGCCTGGGAGTCAGAAGGACCTTGGTTCTAATTCTGCCTCTTCCAGTTGTCTGCTGTGTGAACTTGGGCAAGTCACTTTTCTTCCCTGAGTTAACTCGTCTCAAATGAGGATGAAGACTGAGAGTCCTAAAAGGATCAGGGACTATGTCCAACCTGTGAGCTTGGATCATCTCTAGCACTTTGTTCAGTGCCTGGTGCCTAGTTAAGTGCTTCACAAATACTAAAAATATTTTAAAAATGTGAGTATGAGCCCTCCTGTAAAGAAGAAAATTCTAGCCCCCAACCCTGGGACCCTCACAGCAAAATTGAACTGGCAGGAATCTTTCCTTTTCTATTTCAGGGAACCTGTCTGCTAATTTTGTTGTATTGTACCCTCCCAAACTCTTAGTCCAGTGTTCTGTACATAGTGAGTGCTCAACAAATGCCATCAATCGACTAATATTTAATCTAAATCTCTGCCATTGGGGGGAAGCCCTTTTTGAGGTCAAGTGGGTTCTTCAACAAGCACTCGAATATTGATGTATGTCCACGGTTCATTTATTCATGATTATTATTATTATTATCAAGCACCATCAAGTCATTTCCAATTCATAGCTACTCTATGGGTATATTTTCTCCAGAACCTCCTGTCTTCTGCTATCATCAGTGACCTTGCTAACGGTTCTTCCGTTATTCATGATCTCCAGAGATATTCATGAATGACCAGTTTTTATCTATGTTGTTCTTTTCTCTTGGCCCTCTCTGGGATGTCCGTGCTTTTTGTCCTCTTGCCTGACTCCCCTATTAGACTGTGAGCTCCTGTGGGACTGTCTGCTCTTTTCATCGTGTGCCTCCTAAGTGCTCATAAAGTGCTCGCTCCAAGAGTGTCAGCTGGTGGGCTGGGAATGTGTCTGCTTTTTGTTCTATTGTACTCTCCCAAGCGCCTAGTACAGTGCTCTGCACCCAGTAAGTGCTCAATAAATACAGTTGAATGAATACGCAGCCACTCTCCCGCTTCCCCTGCTGGCAGAGGCACAAGGCGTTGGACGGGTGTTGAACTCACCTGTAGGATCCAGACGAGAGGTAACTCCAATCTGAGATGATGAACTTCTCCTGGATTTGCCTGGAAAATTTCCAGCTGGATTTTTCTCAGTACACCTCTCCTGCCACGTTCTGGATAGAGACGTTCTGTCCCCAGGGAAGAGTGGGCAATGATGGAGAATCTTGTTTTCTTGCAGTTCAATCAATCAATAGTATTTATTGAGCACTTGCTGTGTGCAGAGCACTGTACTAAGCACGTGGGAGAGTCCACTAAAACAAAATCAGTAGAAACGTGCCCTGCCCACAATGAAATTACAGTCTAGAGGAAGAGACAGACATTAACAAATTGATAAATTATGGATATATACGTAGGTGCTGTGGGGCTAATGGGGGATGAATAATAGGAGCAAATCAGGGTGACACAGAAGGGAGAAGAAATGAGAGTTTAGTTAGGGAAGGACTCTTGGAGGAAGCTTCCTGAGTTACCTCCTCAGGAGATACTCAGCCTTCTCAGAACAACATGTGGTATTTGTTAAGCGCTTACTGTATGCCAGGCACTAAGCTAAACACTGAAGTAGATACAAGCTAATCAGGTTTGACACAGACCATGTCCCAAGTGGGGATCACAGTCTTCATCCCCATTTTACATAGGAAGTGCTTAATAAATACGATGGCTTGATTTTATACAGATGAGGAAACTGAGGCACAGAGAAGTAAAGTGACGCCCAAAGGCAAAATGCAGCCAAGTGGCAGAGCTAGGACTAGAACTCAGGTCCATGCTCTACCCACTAGGTCCCATTGCTTCTCTTGAAGCCACCTACTTGAGAAGAATGAAACATGCAAACTAGGATGTAAGGAGAGAAAAATAAGGATAAGCTGGAAGGAGGAAGCTGTTAGAGTCCGGGCCCTGGGAATCAGAAGGACCTGGGTTCTAATCCCCACTCTGCTGCTTGTCTGCTATGTGAAGTTGGGCAAGTCAGTTCACTTCTCTGGGCTTCAGTTACCTTATCTGCAGAACAGGAATGAAAACTGTGAGCCCCATGTGGGACAGGAACTGTGTCCATCCTGATGAGCTGTATCTTCCCCAGCATGTAGAACGGTGTCTGGCACATATTAAGCACTTAACAAATACTATTAAAAAAAAAGTGGAAGTGTCAGGCCCAGACTGGGGACAGGGCCCAGCAGCCTCAGGCTGCCATACCCACCTTGAGGTGGATATTCAGGATCTGAGCCCTGTTGCACTAAACAACTTCACTCCACTTTGGTCAAGAAAGATGTAGACAAATACATACTGTTTATTGGCTGCCTACAGCACATCACAGAAGATCTTGACATCCATGAACTCATCCATCAAGATGGCCATCACCTGGAGTGGGACAATGCAGGGTGTTTATCTTTTTTCCTCTTTTGATGGTATTTGTTAAGCATCTACTGTGTGTCAAGCACTATACTAAGTGCTGGGAAAAGGTTAATTTGGTCAGATAGTCCCTGTCCCACATGGGGCTCACAGATTTGGTTTGAGGGAAAAAAGAGTATCACATTTTCCAATTGAGGAAATGGAAGCCCAGCGAAGTGAAGTGACTTGCTCAAGGTCACAAGGCAAGCAGTTGGCAGAGCTGGGATTAGAACCCAGATCCCTCTGATTCCCAGACCTGGGCTCTGCCCAGTAGGCCACGCTGCTTCTCTTTATCAGAGACAAGGTTATATTTCACCCCCGGTGGGGACTGGAGGGTGGCGGAGTGGAGGAAGGGCCTCAAGGAACGGCTTGAGTTCATTCATTCATTGATTCATGCATTCTTAATAATGACAGGTACTGTACTAAGCGCTGGGATAGATACAAGTGAATCGGATTTGACCCAGTCTCTGTCCCACATGGAGCTCATAGTCCTGATCCCCCTTTTACAGAAAGGGTAACTGAGGCCCAGGGAAGTGAAGTGACTTTCCTAAGGTCAAACAGCAGACAAGTGGTGGAGCAGGGATTAGAATCCATGAGCTTCTGACTCCCATGCTCTATCACAATGTCATTCTCCTCAGTTTTTTATTTAATGAATTTCCTCCTGGGTGCAAAGCACTGTCCTGAATGCTGAGAAAACAGTGAATGAGAATTAGACCCCATCCTCAAGGAGTAAATAAATGGGTTGCAGGGGTCTATAATTAAGGATGCTCTTCCCCTAATCCTCTTAATGATGGGCAGCTGCAAAACTCCTTCTCTTTAATAGCCTCTGCCTCTTTCTTCCCTGATCCTGCAGCTCCACCCCCAGAAACCCAGTCTCTCCAATAGGTGTCTTTCAGTGGAGGCAAGGGACCGCCCCCTTTAAAGCTCCAGAGGTGGCTGGGCCTCTTCCTCTTCTATATAAGGCCCATAGGTGCTCCTGTCTGTAGGGTATGGAGAAGAGATGGGGATCTGGTCTTCTGAATAGGGTGAGTGAAGGGGTTGAGGAATGGGCTGAGTGCAAGGGTTTGAAGTTGAGGGGAGCAGAGAGGAGACCTAAGTCTGGAATAAGTGACTGAAATACTGGTAGTGACACCTTGAGGGTGGGGGCCTGTAGTTGGGAGTTACAGTGTACTCATCCAAGTGCTTAGTACTAATGATAATTGTGGTCTCCAAGTGCTTACTATGTGCTAGGCACCTTTTAAGTGCTGGAGTGGATATAAACAAATTGGGTGGGATCCAGTCTCTGGTCCCCCAGGCCCATGTTCTATCTACCGTCATGTTGCTCAATTCTCATTTATTGAATATCCTTCTGGGTGCTAAATCCTACACTAAATGCTGGGAAAGAACTGGATCAGAAGCAGACCTGCTGCTCAAGGAGTCTGTGAATGGGTTGCAGGGGTCTATAAGGATATTTTTCCAGATCTTTTTAACAATGGGCAGCTGTAAATCCTTCTCCTTAATAACCTTCTGCCTTTTTTTTCCCTACTCCTACAGCCCCACCCTCAGAAACGCAGTCCCTCCATTAGATGCCCTTCAATGGGGCAAGTAATACTGCCCCTTTAAAGTCCTAGAGGCTTCTGGCCCTCTCCCTAACCCATGGAGGGCCCGTGGGTACTACTTCCTATAGGTTGTGGAGAGGAGATGGAGCATGCTTCTCTGGAGGTTTGGTAAGCAGGGCCTGAGATGCCCCCTTGGTTATCTTATCTCTTTGTTTAGCTCAGATAGTTGATGCCTTTTGAATTGGCTGTGCTGATGGGTGTGGGGGAGATGGGTTGGTTTCTGATGGTTCAGGGAGGAATTGGGTTAATGCTTTTAGGGGGCAAATTAAGGCTGGGTTAATGGTTGACTAGAGTGGGGATGGGGCGGCTTGTGGTGTGCGGATTTGGCTTTATATGGACGACTCAAATGACTTGGGTGCTTAAAGTTGGGTTACTTGGAGACTTTATTGATTATGGTGTTTGAGTGGGGTGGAGGAATGGACTGGGCTCAAGGATTTGAAGTTGGTGGGGAGGGGAGACCAAAATCTGGGATAATTGACTGAAAGTGTGATGGTGACACTTTGGGGGTGGGGGTTGCAGTTGGGTGTTAGTATACTCTCACAAGTGCTTAGGAGTATTAATAATTGTGATAAGTGCTTATTATGTTCCAGGTGCTGTACTAAGCACTGGAATGGATACAAGCAAATGGGGTTGGACCCAATCTCTGTTCCTCCTGGGGCTCACATTCTCAATCCTCATTTTCCAGATGAATGAACTGAGGCCCAGTCAAGTGACTTGCCCAAGGTCTTGCAGCAGACAAGTGGCTTGACCTTCTGACTCCCAGGCCTGTGCTCTACCCACTACACTATGCTGCTTCTCTCATCCAGTGATCAGCACAAAGTAAGTACTCCATAAATATAGTTTGGGAGGGTGTGTGTGTGTGTGTCTTCATATCAATGATTAGGGTTGATAATCTAGTGTTTGGTTAACTGATATCTTCTGTACCAATTTACCCAGGAGGTGGTGTAAAAACCTGGAGTTGTGTGGGTGTACATGTGTGGGCTTTGATGGGGGAGCATGGGGGAACGGCAGCATTAGTCAATGTCAACTGCATTATTGATGTGTGGGTTATGGAGAGGGCTGAGGGTGGTATGGAGAATGTTTGATACCAGGGACTGGTCCATAATGCTGATGTGGTGGTGATGATAGTATTAAGTGCTTATTATGTGTTAAGCTTTGTTGGAAGTGCTGGGCTTGGTAGGAAGTTGGACACTGATGTGTGTGACAGTGTTTGTGGCCCAACCTCCGATTTGGTTCCAATACTGCTGTCCTAGAGGGGCAGGGCATGCTATGGGCTATGCCGGTTTTGGTTTTTCCTGACTTGGAGATGAGTCTGGGACCCAGGAAGAGAAGTGTCTGCTTGGTTGGGATAAGCAAATGTCTCTGGAGCAGAGGAAATTGAGGGGTTGTGATGCTATGAGGTCTGTCTTCAAGGGAAAAAAACTGGTGCTCTGGACCCAGAGATGAGGGTCTTGGTTGGGGAGAGAGGGATGGGGCAAAAACCATGGGGGTGCATGCTCACAATTTCTGTGTTTTTGTGTGTCATGTTGCCTTCCTTCTGTGCTCTTGCCAGTCCCCAGTTAATATTTCCCACTCAACCTTAGTCACCAAGGCCAGTGGCCTTGAACAAACTCATCATGGGACCCTGCACCAGGAATGTGGTAGGAGGTGAGGGGCTACTTCTGCAAGGCTTGTGCCGCCGACCCCCATCATCCACAGCCCCCTCCACTGGCAACCTCCTCCATCCTCAGTGGATTCAGTGCCGTGTGTCGATCCTGGCAGCATCTGTTTCGGAGCATCAGACTGTGAGCCCCCAGGGGCAGGAACTGAGACCCGCCGATGGGGAAGGGGTGGGGTGGTATCGTACCTCAGCTTGCTGTCTGGAGACTTTGGGGGGGGGGTGTCTCAATACCTCTACCCCAAGATACACGTTGCCCCTTCTCCCCCATGGGACTCCATTACAGCCCCCCAAAAGCCCAGCAATGAGTTGGGGCTCAGTGGTGGCACCTGTGTGGACTAGACTATAAGCTGGTTGTGAGCAGGGAATGTGTCTGTTCTATTCCACTCTCCCAAGTACTTAATACAGTTGCTCTGCACTCAGTGAATATAGCGGACTGACCCGGAGCACCGCAAACAAAAGCGCCGCCGCCGTTGTAGCAGCAGAAACAAGAGTAGTCATTCAGTACTTCTTAGATGCAGAGCACCCTACTGATCACCTGGGAGACTGAGTTACAAAGTGCAAATCTCTCCTTGAGTTGGAACCTAGTCTACAGAATATTTTCCGATGATTTCTCCCCTGACTCGTCTTGGCTCCGACTTAAATGGATGAAATTTATTTATGTTAAATGTCTGTCTCCCCCTCTAGACTGTAAGCTCATAGTAGGCAGGGATTCTGTCTGAGAGTAAGGACTGGATAAATACAATTGATTGCAATGAGTGTCTTTAGCAATTGAGATGTCTCAACTCCATCCTGCTCTTAGTACTGTGGTCTGTCAAATAGCATTTGATAAACACTACTGCTGTTTTATGTAATACTGCCATCCTTCACTCTACATATTGATTTACTCTGGTTTTTTTCCTACTTGTACTGCTGATTCAAGCTTACCTTGGGTTCAGTGTGCACAACTTCACGTACCGACCTTGTATATGCCATTCCACCTGTGTGCGACTCAATTTTAATGTCCTGTAGATGGGAAACTTGGTGAGAGCAGGGGCCATGTGTGCTATGGACTGTTGAACTTTTTTGAAACACTTGTACCATGTTGTTCCAAAACTGATGCTTCTCCCTCTAGATTGTAAGCTTATTGGGGCAGGGCTTGCAGTGATTGCATTGTTTTAGTGTACTCTCCCAAAGGCTTAGTACCATTCTCTGCACCATTCTGTAAGAGCTCAAATACGATTGACTGAGTGTCTTAGATTGTAAGCTCCCAGGGGGCAGGGGCTGTCTCCTACATCCAACTTGCACAAGAGGGTGCTTAATGAGGTGGGGTCTGACTCATGTCACTCCAAAGTCGGAGTCATTCAGGCTCTATTGTGGGAGAGGGGAGGAGGGGCAGGGTGTAGGACCAGCCTGGCAGTGGTAAGTATTCAGGGCCTTGGCTGCAGGAGGAGAAAAGGCAGAAGCCCATCTTCTTTCTGCCCCTGGAGAAGTCTCTCAGACAATCCTGCTCAGAGGTAAGATCCTGGGGACTTGGGGGTGTGTGTTGGGGAGAGGGTTGGCAGGGGCTAAGACTCTGTGAGGGAAATGCCGATTGCCTGGGGTGTCCTGCCATGGGGTGATAGCCAGGGACTCTTCTGCAGGGTGGGTGAGTGACAGCTGCTTTGTCCTGTCTCTGCCTATCTCTCTCGCTCTCTTGTGCATGTGCGCTCTTCCCCCCCCCCCCCCACTGTGAGTCTGCAGGGGACAGTCCAGCTCCAGGGTGGGGGCACAGATGGGGCTGGGCACAGGTGGCAGCACTCCCTGACCTGAGCAGGGGGGCAGAGCGAGATTGCCCTGAGACCTGATTGAGTGTATCCTTAGGGGCCAAGGAAGGAGCCTGAGCCCCAGATGCATCCTGGGAAACCCAGCCCCCTGCTCCATCCCCACCTCCCCATGGACATGTTGGTGTGGACAGGAGGTACAGGATGGTGAGTGCCAAGCCCTAACCCTGGGGTTATTAGGGCTCTGTTTTGGGCAAGTGGGAGGGATCATAGAATCAATGACACTTACTGAGCACTTGAGTCTAGAGAACTAGACTATACTGGTGAGAGTATAGTGAAGAGATCCTTCTTTCCCTTACACCTCAACACAATCCACTGCATCCTTGTAGTTCGCAAACTAGAGCAGTGACCGACCCCAACCTGGCCCAGTAGTGACCCTTAAGAAGACTCCTCTCAACATGTAACATCCTATGCCCTGGGTGGAGGACTGGGCTCTGCACTGGAGACCCATCCAACCCTTCTGTACCACACCCCCTGCCCCCTCCAACTGTGATGGGCTGGCACTTAACACTGGGGTGGGCTAGAACACACCTCATCAGCCAATCAATGGTCACATCTGTCCTCAGGAAGCCACAGCGCAGCCCTGAACCGGACCTCCTGGCCCCGTGGAAAGTGAAGGACTGACCAGCTATTCACCGGATGCCATGGACACTCATAGATTGCGCCGCCCCACTGTGAGGGAATTTGCTGGAATCAGGCTGCTGCCCCCTTGCCATCCTTCCTCCTGCCCCCCAGCCCACAACTGTGTATCCCCTCTTTCCAGAGCATGCCACTTTCTTTGTGGACCAAGGGTCAAACTCTGCATCATGGGTGCCAAACAAGTCCCCTGCAACTCCAGGAGGGGATGGAGGTGTGTGTGTGCTTCATGCCTGAGAGTGAGGGCTGGGACCAAAGTAGGGTGAGAGGGGCTGCCCCTCTTTGGACGGGTACAGGGTTATGGAAACAGGGGTCTAGAGTTCTGGATAGGTGCTCTAAGTACAGACCGAGAGCAGGTATGAAGTCGCCCTGGGGCCCTTAATTCTATAGACAGTGCGACTTCCTCCTGCCCTGGTCTGTTGGGAGTTATCTGCCCAGCTCTGGCTTCAAGAGTACAGACACCCTTGCCCGCCCGAGGGGGGTGCCTCTGGGGGAGCAGGGCATAGGGCCAGGAAGAGTTGGGGGTGTGTGTCTGTGTATGCATCTGTGACTGCTCTATGTCCTCTATCCCTCCTGGCCGAGCAGAATGATGGGGGCGGGGGGGGGGAGAGGACTAGTAGCAAATTCTAGAGGGAAGATGCAAAGTGGTTTCCCCCCATCCTATCAACAGAAATGGCATGCTCTGGACCCCTCCTTTCCTCCTCCCCTCTCTGCCCCCTTGGCAGCCGGGACTCTGAGCCCAAATGTATCTGTATGGAATAAAGTGTACATGTTCTGTGTCACTCCTGAGTTTGGAAAGAAAAATCTTTTCTCTCAAATGGCAGATTGTTGGAGAGATGAATTTGGGAGTCATTGATAGCCGAAGCCATATTATTATTATTGTCTGTTAAGCATTTAAGCAGTGTGGCTTAGTGGATAGAGCCCGGGCCTGGGAGTCAGGATGTGGGTCCTAGTTCTGTCTATGCCATTTGTGTGCTCTGTGATGTTGGGTAGTCACTTCACTCCTCTGTACCTCAATAACCTCATCTGTAAAATGGGCATAAAGACAGTGGACCCCACCCCCCCCCCCCCATTGGGCATGGACTGTGTACAACCTGATTAGTTTGCATCTACCTTAGCCCTTAGAACAGGGTCAAGCACATAGAAAGCACTTAACAAATAGCATTATAACCCCAGTACTAAATGCTGTGGTAGATGGAAGTTAAACCAGAGGCATATTCCCTGCCCTCAACGAGTTTAAATCGGCTGTGTGCCTCATGTGTGACATGGACTATGCCCAACCTGATCAGCTTGTATCTGCCCCGGTGCTTAGAACAGTGCCTGTCACATAGGAAAGGGTTTAACACTTTTTTTAATTTTTAAATTTTAACTTTTAATTGTATTTGTTAGGTCTTGGCTCTTTAGGCCAAGCTGTTTATATAAATTGCCTTCAAGCAGTGTGTTCACTAGTGAAAATGGATCCCAGCTGGAATGCCAGATTACTCAATCAGTTGATCAGTGCTCTATATTGAGTCCTTACTCTGGGCAGAGCTCTGTACTAACTTTTTATAACATTTAAGCACTTACTTTGTGCTAAGCACTCTGAGCTCTGAGGTAGACAAAAGATACAGAGAAGTAGTATGGCTTATTGGAAAGAGCCCAGCCATGGAAGTCAGAGGACCAGGGTTCTGATCCTAGCTTCTGCCACTCATGTCTTATGCCTTGGGCAAGGCACTTGCCTCTTCTGTGCCTCAACTACCTCTTCTGTGAAATGAGGATTAAGACTGTGAGCCCCATGTGGGACAGGGCCTGTATCTAACCCGATTAGCTTTTATCTACCCCCAGTGCTTAGTACAGTGCCCGGCAGTTAGTACTGAACAAATACCATTAAAAAACAAGTTGAGGGATCTCCCTGCCCCATCTTCTGCTCAGTCTCCATGTCTGACCAGAAACGATTCATTCTGCTTTCCCAGCTTGTCTGTCTCCCTTTCAGCTCACTTGACTTGTCATGAGCAAATGTGCACTGACCTGCCCACCCTGCCTGCCCCCTGCCCCCGAATTAAGGCTTATAGACCTTGAAAACATTGTTTTGCTTTAGCTCCCAGGCCATCTTTCAACTTTCTGAAAGAAAACTGATTAAGGTTAAGACAACAGCATCAACTTTATCCACCGGGGAAAATAAAAGGGCCGCACATCACACGCACAGCATAAGGGTCCAGCCATTTGAAGGAAGCAATGATGTTCCCAGCCTGTTTACACTGAAACTGCAAAACAAGTCACAGTGGACCCTCACTGCTTAGAATGAGCCCAAAAAACCCACCAACATTTCCTCTCAGTTGTCTCTGTGGGTTTAAGTGATTACTTGGTTTGGAGCAGTAACTCTATTGCCTTGTACTCTCCCAAGCTTTGCACCTAATGTGCACCGAATAAATACCACTGATTCATTGACTGATGCATTCTCTGGCCTTGAGGTGTCATCTCCAAGTGTCTGCTCCTTAGCCTTTTCCTTGTTGGGGGAGGGGGAGAAGAAGGGAAAAGGATGGGGGAAAGTGGAGGGGGAAGATGCTGTGAAGGGGGAGAGGGAGAAGAGAGCAGGGGAGGAGGAAAACTGTAAGCTCAGTGAGGGAAGGGATCGTGTGTCTCAACTCTAACAATTATTATCCGGGAAGTGTGACTTGACCATTCTGTGGGAATTGATCAGCGAAGGTGCTGTTCTCATTACTCTTGCCACCTGCTTTTTTGGTGTGGTTTTTTTTTTTTTTTTAAGAAGGACACTTCACTCTTCTGTCCCTCAGTTACCTCTTCTGTGAAATGGAGATTACTGTGTGCAGAGCATTGTACTAAGCATTTGGGAGTCACATTCCCTCCCCACGAGGAGCTTACAAGTGCTCACCAATGTTTTTTCCCCGTGATAACTGTTCTATTTGCCCAGGACTGTAGTAAGCCCTGGGATAGATCCAAGATCATCAGTTTGGACCCAGTCCCTGTCCTACATGCGGCTCACAGTCTATGGGGGAAGGAGAACAGGGATTGAATCCCCATTTTACAGATGAGGAAAATGAGGGCCAGAGAAACTAAGTGAATTGCCTTAGGTCACACAGTAGACAAGTACCAGATCTGGGATTAGAACCCAGGTCCTCTGGCTCCTAGGCGTGTACTCTTTCCAATGATCCAAACTGTTCCCCATTGCCTTCTATTGTGACCTAGCTAAAGAGGATTGGGAAGCAGAGCTGCCTAGTGGAAAGTGCCCTGGCCTGGGAGTCAGAAGATGCAGGTTCTAATTCACTTATTCATTTGTGTTTATTGAGCAATTCCTGTGTACAGAGCACTGTACTAAGTGCTCGGGAGAGGATAATAGAACAAAGCAGTGTGGCTCAGTGGAAAGAGCATGGGCTTTGGAGTCAGGGCTCATGAGTTCGAATCCCAGCTCTGCCACTTGGCTGTGTGACTGTGGGCAAGTCACTTAACTTCT
Organism: Ornithorhynchus anatinus; assembly: GCF_004115215.2. Lineage (NCBI taxonomy): Eukaryota > Metazoa > Chordata > Mammalia > Monotremata > Ornithorhynchidae > Ornithorhynchus > Ornithorhynchus anatinus. The sequence continues at coordinate 22,285,057 of NC_041732.1, forward strand.
CTGTGCCTCAGTTCCCTCATCTGTGAAATGGGGATGAAGACTGTGAGCCCCACGTGGGACAACCTGATTCCCCTATGTCTACCCCAGCGCTTAGAACAGTGCTCGGCACATAGTAAGCGCTTAACAAATACCAACATTATTATTATTATTATTATTAACAAAGACACATTCCCTGCCCACAACAAGCTCACAGCCTAGAGGGGGAGACAGACATAAAAAGAAATAAGTGCTTAACCAATACCACAGTTATTTCTAACCCCTGCTCCTCCATGTTCCTGCTACGTCACCATGGGTGAATCACTTTTCTGGGTCTCAGTTTCTTCAACTGTAAAATGGGGACTTGTGTCCCTCATGTGGGACTTATATCTACCCCAACAGCACTTAGTACAGTGTCTGGCACATAGTAAGCACTTAGCAAATGTCATAATTGTTATTATATTGCCTGACACACAGCAAGCACTTTAACAAATACCCTATGTTTATTATTATCATCATTACCACATCTCCTCCCATCCTCAAAGCCTCCTGAAACCCCTCTTCCTCCTCTCCCTCCAGGAAGCCTTTTTTGATTAACTCCCAATACCCTAAATTGCAGCATTCCCAATAGCTCTATTAGTATTTAAGTATGTTGCCCTAACTCCTGCACATAGGTATATACTGGTATATAGATTGGTGGAATATGATAGTCTACTCGTACTGCTCACTTTTTCACTGCCCATCTCTCGCTCCTCGCTTTTGCTCTTCCTCTTGTTGAATCCTTTGTGTCTCCCCTATGACAATGTGGTGACCTTCCCTACATTGAATCATAATAGATCATTGTGCTATTGAAATGTTTATTATGAGCCAAGCACTGTCCTGAGCACCTGGGAAGAGACAGAATAATCAGGTGGGCCACAGTCCCTGACTTGTCTGCTGTATGACCTTGGGCAAATCATTTAACTTCCCTGTGCCTCAATTACCTCATCTGTAAAGTGGGGATGAAGACTGTGAGTCCCGTGTTGGACATGGATTATGTCCAACTTGATTATCTTGTTTTCTGGTCCCATGTTTAGTACAGTCCCTAGCACGTAATAAAGTGCTTAACAAATACCATAAAAAAAAAAAGGGAGAACACATTTCCTGCCTGCAATGAGCTTACAGTCTAAAGTGGAGGAGGCAGACATTAATATAAATAAATAAAATTACAGCTGTGCCCCTAAGTGTTGTGGGACTGGGAGAGGGGAAGAACAAAGGGAGCAAGCAAGTCAGAGTGAGGCAGAAGAGAGCAGGAGAAGAGGAAAAGAGGGCATTTGTAGAAGATAGACCTTCAATAAGGTTTTGAAGTAGATGGAGATACCAAGGGGAGTTTTGAACACCAGAGACTTCCCTTGATGTTTCGGGAACCGATTTTTTTGTTTCGTTTTTGATCCCCTTTTGCACCATGAGCTTATGTCTGCCTCAAGAACAGAGCTTCAGAAGCCCCCTCTCCTGGGCTCAGCAATGAGCATCCTGCCGCCCTAAGGAAGAAATTCTTCCCCAGTCCCTGGCAGCTGTGGCAGACATAGCAAAGAAGGGATGTGGGGAGGAGTCAGACCGTGTAGCAGTGGGGAAGGAAGCAGCGGGACCTAGGGAATGGAGCCCAGGCCTGGGAGTCTGAAGGATTCGGGTTCCATTCTGCAGCTTGTTTGCTGGGTGACCTCGGACGAGTCTCTTAACTTCTCTTTGCCTCGGTTCCTTCATCTGTCAAATGGGGATGAAGACTGTGAGCCCCACTTAGGAAATAGACTATGTCTTTACTTGTATTTACCCCACTGTCTAGTACAGTGCCTGGCAAGTAGTAAGCCCTTAGCAGTAGATACCACCTCTATTTTTTCCTTCTTTAATTTTTTTTCCAAGGGCATGAAAAATTGACATGGCTCCATGGGCTTAGGCTCATCAAAGCAGCAGTAATCTCTCTTCTTTTCTTTCTATCCACAGAAAATCACCAACTGGGTCTAGTGAAGAAAGGCCATGAGGGAGTGAGGACAAGGAACGATCCTTCTGGGCTCCAAAGGGATATTTATTCCTGGGATCCAGCACTGATCTTGGTGGGGGACCAGTCTATGTTTTTATGTGCCGCATGGATGTGTGTTTCGGGAGATTCGCTGTGCCTATGTTTATCTAGAAAGGGATCAATTTGTAATAATCAAGGAGGGTCAGGTTGGAGGGGGGAAGTATGAGGGGGGAAAAGGAAGATGTTGTTTCTTTTGTGTCAGGTTGGTCATGGTAATTCTGTCATCTTCTTTCCAGCCTTAAACGGAACACTTTTTTGTATGCTTTCATACTTCTAAAAAAGAAATTAAACTTTTGACGGACATGGAGACAAGAAGAGAAACCATCACTTCATCCCCATCCTGATATGCATGTCCCATACAACCAAGGAAGTGCACGGGTAAGCCTAAGCCCCAGGGGCTTCAGGTATGGGGTCCCCCCAGGGGATGGGGAATCTGGCACCGTCCTGCCGACTCAGGGACCTCAGTCTCAGCAGGCAAGCCGGACACGGACCGGCCCAAGAGGGTGCTTGAAAACCACCCGGCCTCTCATCAGTGGCTCAGGGCCCTCACTTCTATTCATTCAGTCAGTCGTATTTATTAAGGGCTTACTTTGTGCAGAGCACTGTACTGAGTGCTTGGGAAATCACATTACAACAATAAAGAGTGACAATCCCTGCCCACTGGTGCTGGGGGAGGGGAAATCGGGCCAGTAATTGGTTGAGGGAAGGGGGGAGGGGGCGAATCAAGGGTAGAGAATAGGGTCGGTGTCTGTTGTGGTCTAGGACTATAAGCCAATTACTGTTCGTAATTATTATTATTTTTATGATATTTGCCAGGCACTTACTGTGTGCCAGGCACTGTATTAAGCAATGGGTTGGATATAAGCAAATAGGGTTGGACACAGTCCCTGTCCCGCATAGGGCTCACAGTCTCAGCTCCCATTTTCCAGATGAAGGACCTGAGGCATGGAGAAGTGATTTGCCCAAGTCCACGCAGCAGACAGGGGGCAGAGCTGAGATTAGAACCCATGACCATCTGACTCCCAGGCCCGGGGTCTATCCACTACATAATAATAATAATAATGTTGGTATTTGTTAAGAGCTTACTATGTGCCGAGCACTGTTCTAAGCGCTGGGGTACACAAGGGAATCAGGTTGTCCCACGTAGGGCTCACAGTCTTAATCCCCATTTTACAGATGAGGTCACTGAGGCACAGAGAAGTTAAGTGACTTGCCCACAGTCACACAGCTGACAAGTGGCGGAGCCGGGATTCAAACTCATGACCTCTGACTCCAAAGCCCGTGCTCTTTCCACTGAGCCATGTGCCAAACTCCCATCCCTTCAGGACAGGAGAAGTGCTTGGATCTGTGGGGTAGCAGTTTGGATAGAGAGGAAAGGGGGGATTTTAGAAATGTAAAGATAAAACCTCCAGGATTTGGTGATAGGTTGAATATGCAGGTTGAATGAAGGATAAACCGAGGTTAATGCCAAGGTTACTGGCTTGAGGGGCAGGGAGGATGGTGGCATCGTTTACAAAGATGGAAAAGAATTTGGAAGAGGAGTGTTGGGGTGGAAATAAGGAACGTTTGGGTGGGATTACAAGGAGTTCTATTTTGGACATGTTAAATTTGAGGTGTTGGTGGGACATCTGAGTAGAGATGTCATTCATTTGATCATTCAATTATATTTATTGAGCCCTTACTGTGTGCAAAGCACTGTACTAAGCATTTGGGAGACTGCAATACAAGAACAAACGGACACATTCCCTATTCATGGACTAGAGGACGAGCTCACGGGAAGGCAGGAGGAAATGCAAGGCAACTTGGCCAACTGGATAGAGCGCAGGGCCAGGAGTCAGAAGTACATGAGCTGTAATCCCAGCTCTGCCACTCATCTGCTGAGTGACCTTGGGCAAGTCATTTCACTTCTCCGGGACTCAGTGACCTCATCTGTAAAATGGGGATTAAGGCTTTGAGCCCCAAAAGGAGAAGGATCTGCCCAACCTGATTAGCCTGTTTCTACCCCAGGGCTTAGTACAGTGCTTGGCACACAGTAAGGGCATAAAAAATACCATTAAGAAAAAAGGAAAGAGAGGCCTGGGCTGGAGAGGTAGATTTGGAAATCATCCTCATAGAGATGGCAGTTAAAGCCTGGCTTCGTGGATAGAGCACAGGCCTGGGAGTCTGAAGGACCTGGGTTCTGATCCAGGCTCTGCCACATGTCTGCTGTTTGGGTAATTATGAGAATAATCACAATAATGGTATTTGGGAAGCACTTACTAGGTGCCAGACCCTGTACTAAGTCCTGGGGTGGATACAAGAAAATCCAGTTGGACACAGTTCATGTCCCACCAAGGGCTCATCTTCTTCATCCCCATTTTACAGATGAGGTCAATGAGGCACAGAAAAGTGAAGAGACTTGACCAAGGCCACACTGCCCACAGGTGGTGGAGCTGGGATGAGAACCCATGACCTTCTGATTCCCAGTTCCATGCTCTAGTCACTAGACCATGTCACTTAACTTCTGTTCCTCGGTGACCTCATCTGTGAATTGAGGATTAAGAGAATAAGCCCCACATGACACAGGGACTGTGCCCAACCTGATTCACTTGAATCAACCCCAGCACTTACAATTGGCACATATTAGGTGCTTAACAAGTACCATAATTATTATTAAGGCTCCCTTCAGTTTTTGCCTGGGAATTCTTTCCCAGCGCTTGATGCGGTGCTCTCTCTACACTCGGGAGATGGAGATGCTTAATAGTCCTCCTCCTCCTCGTCCCTCCCCAACCCTACTCCTCCTCATCCTCTTTCTTCTCCCTCTTCTCCTCCTCCCGGTCCCCTTGCCCTCCTCCTCTTCCATGCCCCAGTGAGAAGATGCCCCCTGGAAGGACCAAGGGAGTGTAGATGGCACCGTGCAAGGCGCCAACACTTTCTATCATCAACTCCTGCACGGTTTCTCAAGTTTGAAGTCTCAGGGCCGACGGTTACCCGCCATCTTCAACAGGAGACTTTTTCAGGCCGGAGGGGGGATGTAAAGGAAGGGGTCTGGCGGTGAGATAGATGAGATTGAAACAGTGAGCAGCATAGCAGAAGAGGAGCAAAATGTGCAGACTGGGTTATAGTAGGAAATCAGTGAGGTGAGGTAGAAGAGGGCGAGTCTATTGAGAGCTTTAAATCTGACGGTAAGGAGTTTCTGTGTGATCTCCATTGTACAGATGAGGTGACTGAGGCATAGAGAACGTAAGTGACCTGCCCAAGATCACACAGCAGAAAAGTGGTAGAGCCAGGATCCGAACCCAGGTCCTCCTACTCCTGGTTCTGAGTTCTTTCCACTAGGCCACGCTGCTTCTTATTCTTAGGCCTGTCTTCCTGTGGGAATGGATTCCGCACATTTACCATGGAGGAGGGTAGTAATATTACAATAATAATGGTACTTGTTAAGCCCTTACTATGTACCAAACACTGTTGTAAACTCTGGGGTTAGATACAAGTTAAGCAGATTGGACACAGACCCTGTCCCACATGGGGTTCCCAGTCTTAAACCCCATTTTCCAGATGAGGTAGCTGATGCTCAGAGAAGTTAAACAATTTGCTCAAGGTCACACAGCTGTCATCCAGGACCGTGCTCTATCCACTATGCCAATATTTCCTTGGACCGACAAAACTCTTCTCTGGGCCTAGGCTAATTTCTAGAATAGAGAAAGAAGTTTGGGTTATGATAGTTGTGGTATTTGTGGCATGTGCCAAACTAGGGTAGAGAGGAAATAATTAGGTCCCACATGGGGCTCACCATTCAAAACTGGTCTTGAATCCCCATTTTGCAGTTGAGGGAACCGAGGTGCCGAGAAATGAAGTGACTTGCCCAAGGTCACACAACAGCCAAGTGGCGGAGCTGAGATTAGAACCCAAGTCCACTGACTCCATGGCTTGTGCTTTGAACACAGTAAGTCCTCAATAAATATGAATGTTTGATTGGTTGCTCTTTCCATTAGGCCACATACTGGTGAAAAATCAATCAAAGGTGTTTATTGAACGCTTACTAGGTGCAGAGCACTGTACTAAGCATTTCGGGGAGTACAATACAATAGAATTAGGCACTTTCCCTGCCCATAAGGAGCTTACAGTCTGGAGTCTAGAAGATCAGCTTTTTGATTTTCCTATTTCCGCTTATTAGAACTTGGATATTTTTGATTTCATAAATGTGACAAATGTGAGGCAAATGTGGGGAAAGAAATGAGAAGCTTTGCAGTAGGAACTGGATTTTGAGGTTTTTCTGCTGCATGGTTTGTTCCCTAGTGGAGAGAGCACAGGCTTGGGTGCCAGGGGGACCTGGCTTCTGATCCTGGCCCTGCCGTTTGTCTGTCATTTATTTATTTATTTATTTATAGTAATGTCTGTCTCCCCCTCGTGTCTGCAGGCTCGTTGTGCGCAGAGACGGTGTCTGTTATATTGTTCTACTGTACTCTCCCAAGGGCTTAGTACAGTGTTCTGCAACTAGTAAGTGCTCTGTAAATGTGATTGACTGACTGTGGGGGACATTAGGCAAGTCACTTCACTTCTCTGGACTTCAGTGACCTTATCTGTAAAATGGGGATTAAGACTGTGAGCCCCATGGGACACATAATAATGTTGGTATTTGTTCATTCATTCATTCAACAGTATTTATTGAGCGCTTACTATGTGCAGAGCACTGTACTACAGATAGAGACAGTCCCTGCCGTTTGACGGGCTTACAGTCTAATCGGGGGAGACAGACAAGAACAATGGCGATAAATAGAGTCAAGGGGAAGAACATCTCGTAAAAACAATGGCAACTAAATAGAATCAAGGCGATGTACATTTCATTAACAAAATAAATAGGGTAATGTAAATATATACAGTTGAGCAGACGAGTACAGTGCTGAGGGGATGGGAAGGGAGAGGGGGAGGAGCAGAGGGAAAAGGGGAAAAAGAGGGTTTAGCTGCGGAGAGGTGAAGGGGGGGTGGTAGAGGGAGTAGAGGGAGAAGGGGAGCTTAGTCTGGGAAGGCCTCTTGGAGGAGGTGAGTTTTAAGTAGGGTTTTGAAGAGGGGAAGAGAATTAGCCTGGCGGAGGTGAGGAGGGAGGGTATTCCAGGACCGCGGGAGGACGTGGCCCAGGGGTCGACGGCGGGATAGGCGAGACCTAGGGACGGCGAGGAGGTGGGCAGCAGAGGAGCGGAGCGTACGGGGTGGGCGGTAGAAAGAGAGAAGGGAGGAGAGGTAGGAAGGGGCAAGGTGATGGAGAGCCTTGAAGCCTAGAGTGAGGAGTTTTTGTTTGGAGCGGAGGTTGATAGGCAACCCCTGGAGGTGTTTAAGAAGGGGAGTGACATGCCCAGATCGTTTCTGCAGGAAGATGAGCCGGGCAGCAGAGTGAAGAATAGACTGGAGCGGGGCGAGAGAGGAGGAAGGGAGATCAGAGAGAAGGCTGACACAGTAGTCTAGCCGGGATATAACAAGAGCCTGTAGCAGTAAGGTAGCCGTTTGGGTGGAGAGGAAAGGGCGGATGTTGGCAATATTGTAAAGGTGAAACCGGCAGGTCTCGGTAACGGATAGGCAGAGAAGAGGCAACTGAGGGCCAGAGAAGTGAAGTGATTTGCCCAAGGTCCCATAGCAGACAAGTGGATGAGCTGAGATTAGAATTCAGGTCCTCTGGCTAGCAGGCCCCAGGCCCCAGTCACTAGGCTAGGCGGCTTCTCCACAGCCTTTGGGAAGAAGTCACCAGCCAAGTCAAATGGGGCTCAAGTGCCGGCCCAGCATCCTGGCTCACTGTGGGTGGGGAATGTATCTGCTTATTGTTCGACTGTGCTCTCCCAAGCGCTTAGCACAGTCTTTTGCACAGAGTAAGAGCTCAATACATATGATCAAATGAATCGACGAATGAATAGCTCGGCTCAGCTCACCTCAACTCGGGCCTCTTGGGTAACTTGGCCTAGTTCAGGCCCCAGGACAGTCAAATCCATGACTCGGACCCAGTATGAAAGTCTGTTTGGGAGAAACCCCCCCGGGAAACCTAGAGGATAAAGGTCCACGTTGTTGATCAGTCCGACAACCATTTGTTACTCAGAATGGACAGTTGGTCGTATTTACTGAGTGCTTACTGTGTGCAGAGCACTGTATTAAGCACTTGGGAGGCCTACCCCAAGTGAGCCCTATTTTCCTCTTCTCCCACTCCCTTCTGTTTTGCCATGACTCGCTCCCTTTATTCATCCCTCCTCCCAGCCCCAGAACACTTATGTCCATATCTTTCATGTATTATACGAATGTCTGTCTGCCCCTGGAGAATGAGCGCTTAGTTGGTGCAGAACACTATACATATAGACACATTCCCTGCCTTCAGTGATCTTACAGTCAAGAGGAGGAGACAGACATGAATAGAAATCAATATAGTATAGATACATAAGTAAGTGCTGTGGGGCTGAGGGAGGGGTGAATAAAGGGGAGCCAATCCCAGTGCCTTTTTTTTTTAACTGGTATTTGTTAAGTCCTTACTGTGTGCCAGGTACTGTGCCAGTTTGAGAGTGATACAAGTTAATCAGATTGGACACAGTCCATGTCCAAAGTCCAACTGTGGTGCAGAAAAGTGAAGCGGTTTGTCCAGTGAACCCTAACAGCCAAGTGGCAGAGCAGGGATTAGAACCAGGTCTTTCTAACTCTCAGGCCCATGAGAGTTAGGCCCATGCTAGAGAGCCACTAAGCAACACCGCTTGTCTAAAAGTCATCGATTTTTTTTTTCTCTCTGAACTTTCATTCAGTAGTGTTTAATGCTTGTTTGCTTTCACACAGTGCTTAACAAATACCATAATTATTATTCCTATCATTCATTCATTCATTAAATCTTATTTCTTGAGTGCTTTTTGAGTGCAGACCACTGTTCTAAATGCTTGAAAGAGTACAATCTAACAATAAACAGACATATTCTTTGCCCACATGAGCTGACAGCCTAGAGGGGGAGGAAGACATTAATATCATTCAATAAATGACAGATCTGAAGTTAAATGTTGTGGGGCTGGGAGTGGGGAGATGAATGAAGGGAGCAAGTCAGGGCGACGGAGAAGAGAGTGGGAGAAGAGGAAAGGGGGACTTAGGGAAGGCTTTTTTGTGCAGAGCACCGTATGATGCCTGGGACAGTCTCATAGGCATGAGACACAGCCTCTGCCCTTGAAGATCTGATCTCCCCTGAAACGGGCCAACCTTTCGTTGTTCTTTTTCATTACAGGGAAAGACCTAGTAAAAGTCAAATGTCATTCTCCTTTTTATTCCCTAAATAACTGGGGAACAGTACCTGGCTACAGTTTGGTCAACAACTTCTGTCCCGTTCTATCCACCATTAGTGGGGTATCTGACCTTCCTCCTCAGCCCCCCGACCCCCACATTCCCCCTCTCCCATCCCCATAGCACTTATGTCCAAATATTTCATTTATTATTTGTATTGCTGTCTGTCTCCCCAGCTCTAGACCGCTCTAGCTCCTCGTGGGCAGGGAATGTGCCCGTTTATTACTGATTCAATCAGTTGTATTTATTGAACACTTGCTGTGTGTACTGTAGTTCAGAATACTGTACTAAGCGCCTGGAGAAATGCAATTGAATAATAAACAGTGACATTCCCTGCTCACATAACCTTAGGGTCCAGGGTCCTCTCCCAAGTGCTTAGTACAGTGCTGTGCACACAGTAAGTGCTCAGTACATATGATTGAATTCATTGAATGAATGAATGTACATCAATGATTTATATTATTGTCCATCTGCCCTTCTGGAGGGTAAGCTCATTTGGGGCAGGGAGTGTGCCTACCAACTTTTGTATTGTACTCTTTCACTTGCTTAGTACAGTGCTCTGCATGCAGAAAGCACTTAAGTCCCTGCTGTGTGCCCTGTGGCAAGTGATTTCACTTCCCTCAGCTTCTCTTTCCCCTTATTAAAACAGGGCTTCAGTACTGGTGGTTCTTCTTCCTCGAACTGGGACCTCCTCCTGAGGCAGTCAGTGTCTGATCTCGTTATCTTGTGGTTTTGATCTCGTTATCTTGTGGTTGTCCCAGTGCCTAGTATAGTGCTTGGCACATTGTGAATGCTTAACAGATGCCACCATTGTTACCTTGGTCATTGTTGTTATTAGGAGAGGAAAACTAATGTCCGTCACTTCTAATAGATTTTAAGCTAGCATGAGGGCAGGGACCCAAAAACTTCACAAACTGTGCATTGTGTTTCGAGGCTATGTCAGAGACAAGTGTATTTCTACGAGTGCTAGCAGGGAGTGCTGGTTAAGTGGCAAAATTACCTCTTCCCATCAAGGCCAGCTCAACTCCAAGCAATACAGAGTTTCTCTATGTACCCTTGAAACAACATTCATAGAATATCAGAAGAATACAAATGAAGAGAAATCCTTTAGAATAGAAAGCAGTCAACTCCGCAGACTTTTTCCGTCCAACGTGCCCCCTCCCCCCATCTGCTTTGTTCTAGGTGATCTGATAATACTGATAAGCAGGGTCAGGGTTCTTGATTAGCCCAAGAGAGTCGTTTCATCTTTGTAACTAAGTTGTCCTGAGTTAGCCCAGTCCTTAAGTGATTTGAGTCATTGCCAGAATTGTCTTGAGTAAATCAAATGAAAGTGAGTGGTCTAGCAGACCTAGGGCTGAAACAGCTCAGAGAGGGGGGTCAGAGACAAAGAAAGGGGGACAACTGCAGGAGCAGTTAACCCTTGTGCTTCCACGCTACCAACTTCAAGCATCGTGCCCTAGTGGAAAGAGCATGGCCCTGGGAGTCGGGGGATCTGGTTTCTAATGTCATTTCTACCAGTTTCTTGCTGGGGCACCTCGGCCAAGATGTTTCACTTCTCTGGGCTTCAGTTTCCTCTACTGTAAAAAGGGGATTAAATACCTCTCTCCTATTCTCTCTATTCTCTCTCCTACTTTCATTCAGTCATTCATTCGATCATTTATTGAATGCTTACTGTGTGCAGAGCACTGTACTAAGCACTTGGAAAGTACATTTCGGGCAACAGAGAGAGACAATCCCTACCCAACAATGGGCTCACAGTCTAGAAGAGGGAAACAGACAGACAAAACAAAACAAGTAGACAGGCATCTGTAGCATCTAAATAGATGAATAGACTTATAGAGCTATATACTTCATTAATAAAATAAATAGAATAACAAATATGTACCAATATACACAAATGCTGTGGGGCAGGGAAAGGGGTAGAGCTGAGGGAGGGAGTAGGGGCCATGGGGAGGGGAGGAGGAGCAGAGGAAAAAGACAGGGACTCAATCTGGAAAGGCCTCCTGGAAGTGAGCTCTAAGTAAGCTTTGAAGGGGGGGAGAGAGCTAGTTTGGCAGATGTGAGGAGGGAGGGTATTCCAGGCCAGAGGTAGGACGTGGGCCATGGGTTGATGGTGGGACAGGCGAGAATGAGGCCCAGTGAGGAGGTTAGCGGCAGAGGAGCGGAGTGTGCGGGGTGGGTTGTAGAAGGAGAGAAAGGAGGCGAGGTAAGATGGGCCAAGGGGATGGAGAGCTTTGAAGCCAAGAGTGAGGAGTTTTTGCTTGATGCTAAGGTTGATAGGCAACCACTGGAGATTTTTGAAGGGGGGGTGGTGACAGGTCTGGAGCGTTTCTGTAGAAAGATAATGCGGGCAGCAGAGTGAAATATAGACTGAAGTGGGATGGGAGAGACGAGTGGGCATGGGTCCATGGGCTTAGTCTCAGCAAAGCAGGATTCATCTCTCTTCTTCCTTTCCACAGAAAATCACCAACCGGGTCTTGGGAAGAAAGGCCATGAGGGAGTGATGACAAGGAATGATCCTTCTGGACTCCAAAGGGATAATTATTCCTGGGGTCTGGCACTGATTTGGGAGTGAACAATCTGTACTTTTACATGCTGCATGGATGTGTGTTTTGGGACATTCACTAGGGCCTGTGTTAATCTAGGCAGGGATCGATTTGATCCAAATCATCAAGAAGGGTCAGGTTGGAGAGAGGAAGTATGAGGAGAGAAAGGAAGATGTCGTTTCCTCGGTGTCGGGTTGGTTCTGTCTTCTCGTTTCCAGCCTTCAACTTAACCCTCTTTCGTATGTTTTTATATTTCTAGAAAAGAACCTAAACAACTTTTGACCGACATGGAGACAAGAAGAGAGACCATGATTTCCTCCCCATCCTGATATGCGTGTCCCACACCATCAAGGAAGTGCCAGGGTAAGCCTAGGCCCTGAGTGGGGGGCTTCAGATACGGGAGTCTTCCCCCAGGGGAGATGGGGAATCCAGCCCCTGTCCTGCCAACCCAGGGACCTCTGTCTTGGCAGTTGAGCCAGACACGGACTGGCCCAGAAGGGTGCTCGAAACCCACCCGGCCTCTCGTTAGTGGCTCAGGGCCTTGACTTTGATTTATTCATTCATTCAGTCATCTTTACTAAGCACTTTGTGCAGAGCACTGTACGAAGCGTGTAGGAAAGTACAGTACAACAATACGGAGTGTCAGTTGCAGCTCCCAAGGAGCTCACTGTACTGGGGGTGGAGGGAGCAGGGAGGCAGCCATCCATACAAATGAACAGACATCAGTGCACAGAAATAAAATTACAGAACTAGACATAAGTACTCTGGGGCTTGGAGAAGAGGCAAGAGCAAAGGGAGCAAGTCAGGGTGATGCAGAAGGGAGTGGGAGATGAGGAAGCATGGGGCCTAGTGGGGCCTCCTAGTTTAGGAGGAGATGTGCCTTCACTAAGGCATTGAAGGTGGGGAGAGTCATTGTCTGGTGGATTTGAGAAGGGAGGGCTTTCCAGGGCAGAGGTAGGACATGAGCCAGGGGTCATTGGCGAGACAGGCGAGATGGGGGAACAGGGAGAAGGTTAGCACCCAAGAAGTGAAGTGTGTGGGCTGAGTTGCAGGAAAGAAGCTAGGTAAGGTAGGAGGGGGCCAGGTGATGGAGTGCTTTAACACCAATGGTGAGGATCTTTTGTTTGATATGGTGATGGATAGGCAATCATTAGAAATTTTGGAGGAGGGGGTTTACATGCCCCAATTGCTTCTGCAGAAAGATGATCCAGGCAGCGGAGTGAAGTGTGGACTGGAGTCAGGAGAGGCAGGAGGTTGGGAGTTCAGCAAGGATGCAGATGCAGTAATCTAGGAGGAATAGGATGAGTTGATTGGATTAACATGGTAGCAGTTTGGATGGTGGGGAGAGGGCAGATTTTAGCACTGTTGTGAAGGTGGGACCGACAGGATTTGGTGATGGATCGAATGCATGGGTTGAATGAGAGAGCAGAGTCAAGTATATCACCAAGGTTACGGGCCTGGGAGATGGAAAGGACGGTGGTGCTGTCTACAGTGAGGGGAAAGCCCGGGAGAGTACCTTCTGTTTCCTGTTCCCGCTACTATGAGCAGCTAGTGTCCTGGGAAAGAAATGTCTTTTTCAATATTTTTTTAATGGTATTTGTAAACTACTTACCTATGTCTCAGGCACAGTTCTAAGTACTGGGCCAGGTACAAGCTCACTGGGTTGGACACAGTCCCTGTGACATGTGGGGCTCATGGTTTTAATCCCCATTTTCCAGATGAGGGAGCTGAGGCCCAGAGAAGTAAAGTGGCTTGCCCCAGGTCACACAGCAGACAAGTGGTGGAACCGGGATTAAAATCCAGGTCCTTGGGACTCCCGGGCCCATGCTCTTTCCACTAGGCCATGCTGCTTCTTGGTACTTGGTGCATAGTACATGCTTAACAAATACCGCAAGTTTTCATTATTCCAAGTATTATTATTATTCTAATTTCTACCAGAGAAGTAGAGGACTGTTTTCCCCATTTACCTCTAAAATGTTATCTTAGTGCATGGGAGAGATGGTATTTGTTATGCGCTCACTACATATCAGGCACTCTTCTAAGCACTGGGGTTGTTACAAAGTAATCAGGTTGGACACAATCCCCATCCCATATGGGGCTCACAGTCTTTATCTCTACCTTCCAAATGAAGCTCAGAAAAGAGAAGTGAAGTGAGTCGCCCAGAGTCACCCAGCAGACAGGAGGCAAAGCCAGAATTAGAACCCAGGTCCTTCTCCCTATCAGGCCTGTGCTCTATCCACAAAGCCATGCTGCTTCTCAGTCCTTGACACAGAGTAAGCACTTAACAAATACCCCAGTTATTAATAATGACAATTGTTATTACAAGAGAAGTACAAGACGGTTTCTCCCACTTCCCCTCGAGAAACTTAGCTTAGTGGGTGGGAGAGACGAATAGACAAGGCGAAAATTACAAAGACAAAGTCTCCTTTTGAAGGTGGCGGGTGACCCTCAACTCTGCGACTTTGAACCTGAGAACCTGTGCACGAGTTGATGATAGAGAATGTTGGCGCCTTGCACGGTGCCATCTACACTCCCTTCCTTGATCCTTCCAGGAGGCATCTTCTCACTGGGGCATGGAAGAGGAAGAGTAGGAGAATGAGGAGGAGAAGCAGGGAGATAGGAGGAGAAGGGGGAGAAGAAAGAAGAAGAGGAGGGGTAGGGTTGGGGGAGGAGGAGGACTATTAAGTGTCTCTGTCTCCCATGTGCAGAGAGAGCACCATGCCAAGCGCTGGGAAAGAATTCCAGGCGAGAACTCAAGGGAGTCTGGATAGTGATTATGGTACTTGTTAAGTGCCTAGTATGTGCCAAGCACTATTGTAAGTGCTGGGGTTGATTCAAGTTAACTAAATTGGGCACAGTCCCTGTCTCATGTGGGGCTCATTCTCTTAATCCCCATTTTATAGATGAGGTCACTGAGACACAGCAGTGAAGTGACAGGGCATAGTGGCTCGAGCATGGGCCTTGGAGTCAGAAGTTCATGGGTTCTAATCCCGGATCCTACATCTGTGGGCTGTGTGGCCTAGGGCAAGCTACTTCACTTCCTTGTGCCTCAATTACCTCATCTGTAAAATGGGGATGAAGAATGTGAGTCCCGTGTGGGACGTGGACTGTGTCCAACTTGATTTTCTCGTTTCCACCCCTGTTCTTAGTACAGTGCTTGGGGCATAGTAAGTGTTTCCCAAATACCATTATTATGATTCTTCTCATTATAACCCAAGCAGCAGACATGTGGCAAAGCCAGGATTAGAACCCACGGTCCTGTAGGCTCCCAGGCCCGTGCTCGAGCCACTAAGCCAGGCTTGAACTGCCATCTCATTGTAGATGTTTCTCAAATCTACCTTCCCAGCCTGGGCAATCTCTCTGTCATTTTTTTTTAATGGTACTTTTTAAGTGCTTACTATATGCCAGGCACTGTACTAAGTCCTGGGGTAGAAACAGGCTAATTGGGTCTGGCACATTCCCTATCCCACTGGGGCTCCTAGTCTTCATCCCTTTTACAGTTGAGGTCACTGAGTCCCAGAGAGGTGAAGCGACTTGCCCAAGGTCACACAGCAGATGAGTGGCAGAGGTGGGATTACAACTGAGGTCCTGCTGACTCCCGGACCTGTGCTCTATCCAGTAGGCCAAGTTGCCTCGCATTTCCTCCTGCCTTCCTGCAAGCTTGTACTCTAGACCGTGAGCAAGGAATGTTTCCGTTGGTTCTTGTACTGCAGTCTCCCAAGCGCTTAGTACAGTAAGGGCTCTATAAATACAGTCAAATGATCAAATGAATGGCCTTTCTACTCAGATGTACGGCCGACACCTCAAATTTAACGCATTCAAAATAGACCTCCTTGTATTCCCACCTGCATGCTCCTTATCTTCACCCAAACACTCTTCTTCCAAATTCTTTCCCATCATTGTAGACCATGCCACCGGCCTGTAACTTTGACATTATCGTGGGCTCATCATTCAACCTGCAAAGCCAACCTATCACCAAATCCTGGAGGTCTGATCTTCACGTTTCTAAAATTCACCCTTTCCTCTTCATCCAAACTGCTACCCTACAGATCCAAGCACTTCTCCTATCCTGATGGGATGGGAGTTTGGCTGGATGTAGTGGATAGAGCATGGGCCTGGGAGTCAGAAGGTCATGAATTCAAATCCCAGTTCTGCTACTTTTCTGCTGCGTGGACTTGGGCAAGTCACTTGATTTCTCTTTGCCTCAGTTCCCCCATTTTGCAGACGAGGGAACCAAGGGATGGAGAAGTGAAGTGACCCACCCCAAGTTACACGGGAGACAAGTGGCGAAGCTAAGATCAGTAGCCAAGTCCTCTGATTCCCTGGTTTGTGCTCTGCACACGGTAAACCCTCATTCAACGGTGAGCCCTCGATAAATATGACCGATTGACTGGTTGCTCTTTGCACTAGCCCACACCCATTACCCCCCATAGTGGTTAAAAATCAATCCAAGGTATTTATTGAACACTTATTAGGAGCAGAGCACTCTACTAAGCACTTGGGGGAGTCCAATACAATAGAATTAGACATGTTCCCAGCATAAGGAGCTCACAGTCTGGGGTCTAAAAGACCAAATTTTTGATTTTCCTATTTCCTGCTTGTTAGTACTTCAATATTTTTGGCTTCATAAATATGAGGAATGTGAGTCCGGGGAGAGCAATGAGGTTGGTCGGTTGGAACAGGGATTTTGAGGTTTTTCTGTTGCTTGGTTTGTTCCCTAGTGGAGAGAGCACAGATTTGGGTGTCGGGAGGACCTGGCTTCAGATCCTGGCTCTGCCAGTTATTTATTTATATTAATGTCTGTCTCCCCCTCATGTCTGTAAGCTTGCCTTGGGCAGAAGTAGTGTCTGTTAGTTTGTCTACTGTACACTTCCCAAGGGCTTAGTACAGTATTCTGCAACTAGTAAATGCAATTGACTGACTATGGGGGCTATTAGTCAAGTCACTTCACTTCTCTGGGCCTCAGTGACCTTACCTGTAAAATGGGGATTAAGACTGTGAGTCCCATGGGGCACATGGACTGTGTCAAACCTGATTACCTTGTATGTACCTTAGTGCTTAGAACTGTGCCTGCCTGGTAAATGGTAAGTGCTTAGTAGATACCATGCATTCAGTCATATTTATTAAGTTCTTCATGTGTATAGAGCACTGTACTAAGTGCTTTGGAGAGTCCAAGACAGCAGTGGACAGATACGTTCCCTGTCTACCGCCTATTTAGACTATGTCCCTATATCCACAGACTATGTCTGTGGGGGGACAGACTTTGCTGAACTGTTATGATTAACATCATCATCATGAGCCTCACCCGAACAGGGCCTGTGTCCGACCTCACTATCAAATGGATACAGTGCTTGTCCCACTGGCTAAGTAAGAGAGAAAACAGGTATTGAATCCCACTGTACAGATGGAACAGAGGTCCTGCTAAGTGAGGTGATGAAGAGGGAATTTGTTAAGCACTTACTATGTGTCAAGCACAGTTCTAAGGGCCTGGGTAGGTACAAGCTCATCCAGTAGGACACTTTCCTGTCCCACATGGGTGTCTCGATCTTAATCCTCATTTTACAGATGAGGGTACTGAGGCACAGAACAGTGAAGTGAGTTGCCCCAGGTCACTCAGCGGACGAGTGGAGCCAGGATGAAAACCCAGAAGCCCTGACTCCCAGCCCTGCATTCCTTCCAAGGGCCGACTGTTGGATATCTTGCTGGGAATTTTATGGGTACACTTGTAAGTCTTTACTTATCCTTCAGAGATTTTATGGTACACCTAGATTACCCCAACCCAAATCAACCCCGGTAAAATCATCCTGGAGGTTAAATTATAAATGGGCATTAATTTCTGATTGATCTCCATTTTACAGATGAGATGACTGGGGCCCAGAGAAGTGAAGTGGCTTATCCAAGGTCACCCAGCAGACCAGGGACAACGCTGGAATTAGAACTCAGGTCCTTCTGACTTCCAGGCCTGGGCAATAGTCCCGAGACCGCCTCTGCTTCTCCTGGTAGAGTATTCCCCTTCCTCCCCCTAGCCCCAGGGTAGTTGGCCAGACTAGGCATGGAGCTCAGTTCCTCTTCAATCTGGCTTCCTCTCTCCTTTTTCTTTTTCTTTGAAATGACATTTCTTATGAGCTTACTCTTTGTCAAGCACTGTTTTAAGCCCTGGAGTAACTACAAGCTAATCAGGTAGGCCAGTCAGTCAGCTGCATTTATGGAGTGCTTACTGTGTGCGGACCACAGTACTGAGCGCTTGGGAGGCCTTCTCCCAGTAAGCCCTCCTTTCCTCTTCTCTCACTCCCTTCTACTTCGCCCTGACTCGCTCCCTTTATTCATCTCTCTTCCCAGCCCCAGAGCACTAATGTCCATACCTGTCATGTACTATACGAATGTCTGTCTCCCCCTGTAGAATGAGTGCTTACTGGGTGCAGAGCACTGTGCTAAGCTCTTGGGAGAGTACACTATAAATCCTAGACTCATTCCCTGCCCACAGTGCTCTTACAGTCAAGAGGGTGAGACAGACATGAATAGAAATCAATAAATTCTAGATACATAAGTGCTATGGGGCTGAGGGAGGGGCGAATAAAGGGGAGCCAATCACAGTGTTTTTTGGGTTTTGTATTGATATCAATATCAATATTGTATTCTTACTCCAGCAGTAAGTTTCCCAAGGCCAAGACAGGTCCTTTTGTTCTATTCCTGGCTCCAGCTCTCATCTGCTGTGTGGTCTTGGACAAGTCACTTCAGTTCTCTGAGCCTTGGTTACCTCATCTGTAAAATGGAGATGGAGTTTAGTGAGCCCCACGTGGGACAGAAACTGTGTTCAACCGGTTACGCTTGTATCCACGCCAGCACTTACAAAAGTGCTTGGCACATAGTAAGCACTTAATTATTATAATAATAATTCTCCAGCAGTAGAATACAATATTGTATTGATATTGCTTTGTTCTAGTTGATCTGATAATACTGATAAGCAGGGTCAGGGGTCTTGATTATTCATTTATTCAATAGTATTTATTGAGTGCTTACTATGTGCAGAGCACTGTATTAAGCGCTTGGAATGTACAATTCAGCAACAAATAGAGACAATCACTGTCCATTGACAGGCTTACAGTCTAGTCGCGGGAGACAGAGACAAAAACAATAGCAATAAACAGAATCAAGGGGATGTATACCTCATTAACAAAATAAATAGGGAAATAAAGATATATACAAATGAGCACAGTGCTGAGGAGAGCGGAAGGGAGAGGGGGAGGAGAAGGGGGAAAAGGGGCTTAGCTGAGGGGAGGTAAAGGGGGGGTAGAGAGGGAGCAGAGGAAACAGGGGAAGCTCATTCTGGGAAGGCCTCTTGCAGGATGTAAGCTCTCAGTAGGGCTTTGAAGAGGGGAAGAGAGTTAGTTTGGCAGAAGTGAGGAGGGAGGGCATTCCAGGACAGTGGGAGGACGTGGCCCAGGGGTCGCCAGTGGGATAGGCAAGAACGGGGCACAGTGAGGAGGTGAGCGGCAGAGGAGTGGAGCATGCGGGGTGGGCAGTAGAAAGAGAGAAGGGAGGTGAGGTAGGAGGGGGGCTCGTCATCGGAGCTTCTCCACCGGTCCTGCCTGAAACCCTTCTGGAGTTGAAGAACCTGGCCTTCGAAGATGTATGTAGATGAATGAGTCTGAGGGGCTGGGTTCCCCCACCTTGTGCTCCGGACACTAGGACCCGAGAAGATACCGCTGACAGACAGAGAAGGATCCTCCCTTCTTCGGGGACTAAAGATCTGCAGTGTGACCCTGCAGACAGGACACTGAACACAGCAAATTGACCCATAAATAGAAATATGGGCCTCGGGTCTTCTTCTCAGAGTCGAGTCTGACAGAACCGGTTCCCTGCCAGAGCCTCAGCTTCCACAACCAGCCTCTGTACCAAGGCTGGAAGCTCCCACCTCTCTAACTTTACCCAGAAGCTAATCCCATCACACACATGCTACTCCTCCCCTCCAACCCCACCGACCTCCACCCTGTGCCACCTTCCCTTTGGACAGCTAGTACAGGTGTTGGCTCCATTTCTGCATGGGAGTGGGTTGCAGGTCTGAGAACCTGACATATGGCTCCAGAACTCCTTACCTTCCCACCCATTCCCTGTCCTTCCCATGACTTCCATCAAGCTAGATGGCACCACCATCCCTCCTATCTCACAAGCCCCTTAACCTTGGTGTTATCCTTGACTCCTGTCTCTCAGTCAAGCCACATATTAAATTCATCACTAAATCCCGTCAGTCCCACCTCCGCAACATCACTAAAATCGGCCCTTTCCTCTCCATCCAAACTGCTACCACCTCAACATAATCACTCAGCCTATCCTTCCTGCAATAGCCTCCTTGCTGACCTCCCAGCCTCCTGCCTCTCCCAACTCCAATCACCCTTTGCACGAAACAAAAACTCCTCACTCTTGGCTTCAAAGCTTTCCATCACCTTTCCCCCTCCTACCTCACCTCCCTTCTCTCTTTCTACAGCCCACCCCGTACACGCCGCTCCTCTGCCCTTCACCTCCTCACGGTCCCTCATGCGCACCTATCCTGCTGTCGATCACTGGCCCACATTTGATCCCTGGCCCACACCCTACTGCTGTCCTGGAATACCCTCCCTCCTCACATCTGCCAAACTAATTCTCTTCCCCTCTTCAAAGCTCTACTGAGAGCTCAGCTCCTCCAGGAGGCCTTCCTAAACTGAGCCTCCCTTTCTCTCTGCTCCTCCTCCCCTCTCCATTCTCCCTTCTCCTGCCCTCTCTTCCCCTCCCCACCGCACTGTGCATATTTGTATTTATTATTTATTACTCTATTTATTTTGTTAATGATGTGTATGTATCAGTGATTCTATTTATCTTGATATCTATGCCAGACTACTTGTTTTGTTTTGTTCTGTTTTGCTTTGCTGTCTGTCTCCCCCATTTAGACTGTGAGCCTGTTATTGGGCAGGGATTGTCTCCATCTGTTGCCAAATTGTATATTCCAAGTGCTTAGTACAGTGCTCTGCACATAGTAACTGCTTGGTAAATATGAATTCATATTTCATTCTGCTGCCCGGATCATTTTTCTAAAGCAATGTTCAGGATGTGGCACCCACTCCTCAAAAAACTCGAGGAGTTGCACATCCACCTTCTCCTCAAACAACTCTTTACCATTGGCCTTAAAGCAGTCCATCACTTTGTTCCCCCCTACCTCACATCACTACTCTCCTAATACAACCCAGCTCCTCTCCACTTTGTTTCTCTAATGACAACCTTTTCACTCTGCTACGATCTCCCCTATCTCCTCACCGACTGCTCGCCCACATCCTGCCTCGGACTTCTAACGCTCTCCCTCCTCAAGCCCAACAGACAACTACTCTCCCCCACTTTCAAGCCTTACTGAAGGCACATCTCCACCAGGAGGCCTTTCCTCTTTCCTCTTCTCCCATTCCCTTCCACGTTGCCCTGACTTGCTCCCTTTGTTCTTCCCCGATCCCCTGGCATTTATGTACATACCTGTCATTTATATATTTCTATTAATGTCTGTCTCCCCCACTCTGGATTGTAAGCTTGTTGTGGGTAGGGAATGTACTCTCCCAAGCACTTAGTACAATGCTCTGCACACAACAATACCTTAATAAATACGACTGAATGGAATTGGATCCCACCACAACTTGTGCACTGCCTTGCATTGAGGATGTGGGACTTCCTGCAGGGCCTGGGAGCTGGCTAGAAACTCAAGTGGGGAAACTTACTGCTGTGGCCTCCTCTGGCACCACGGTAAAGGACCCCAGAACATCGGTAGGGTATAATTGGAGCTCCTCTGCAGGTTCTGTCCGATGTCCATCTGAAATCTTGGTAGGGACATCTGGATTGGTGATTGTGAAGGTTTGTTTCTCACCCTGACCTTCTGTCAGCACCTGAGGACATCTCAGTGACCAGATATTAATGTCTCCAGGAGAATCAACAACCCTGAAGCTGGAGAGAGAAGGGAAGGCATTTCAGACAATCCTTTTTTGTTTTGTTTTGTAAGCACTCAATTTTCCCTCCTCCCAATGACCCCAACCTCAGGAGAGGTGAGGTCTACAGACACAATCAATCCCACTTAAGTTGAATGCAACTCTCTGTTCTACTAATACTTAGCCACCCCTTCCACATCGGTTAGTTCAGTTAGTTAGTTCAAGTCCCTGGAGGTCCAACCCAAACTGGACAAAATTCAGTTCTGTTTTCCACGCTCCCTGTCCACACCTGTGACAACTCAATCTCTAAACTCTGTTTTTCAGAGAGGAATATAGTGGGCACACCGATAGTCTTTCTGGCTGACTCCGGACCCTAGATTCCCAGCAGCAACCACTGGAAGGCCAAGACAAGTCCTTTTGTTCTATTCCTGGCTCCAGCTCTCATCTGCTGTGTGGTCTTGGACAAGTCACTTCAGTTCTCTGAGCCTTGGTTACCTCATCTGTAAAATGGAGATGGAGTTTAGTGAGCCCCACGTGGGACAGAAACTGTGTTCAACCGGTTACGCTTGTATCCACGCCAGCACTTACAAAAGTGCTTGGCACATAATAAGCACTTAATTATTATAATAATAATTCTCCAAGGCCTGAGGGTGAGCAGGTTGACTCTGCAGACAGGACTGTGGGTGCAGGAAGTTTTGACCCATCTACAGAATTAAGGGTCCTTGGACTTCTCAGTTCCACAGTCAAGTCAGACAGAACCAGTTCCTTGCACAGACTCCTGGGCCCCTATTTCCAGAACCAGCTTCCTTGCCAAGAGTGGCAGCCCCTAATTGTTGTAACCCCTTCATGCAAACACACACACACCCCACCACCATCCCTTTAATGTGGCAGTACAGCCTGTGGCTCCATCTGTCAACAACAGGGCGAGTCTGGAGATGGACCTCACCGTGCCCACACTGCAGGGAAAGAGTCCTCCGGTGGGAGAACGCATCAAGCGGCTTCCTGTAGACAGAGTAGGAGACAGATTTGCCCCTTGGTCATTCAGCTCTGAGCTGTACGCTGCCAGGGCTATGGTTTTTCGGCCAAGGTCTCAAAACTAGCTGGACATAGAGGTGGGGGATTTGGGACTTGTCATCAAAACTTCCTCTGTGGACAGGGGCAGAAGAGCCTCAAGTTGACAGGATTGGGACCGTTCCGAAGCTTCTCAAATGGTCCTGACCAATGAATTCCTGGACTTGGGAAATCTCTCTGCTGAGTGGCCACAAACTGAGCGGACCATCGACCATCGCCCGGGACAGAGGACGCTGAGATCTCTCTGCTGAGACATCCCAAACAGGCGCGAACCGTTGACCACCAGCTGGAACGGAGACCTGCTCAAGGACACGACATGCACAATGATGATGGAGTTGACAACAACGGAGCAGTCTCTGTTTCAAAATATGGAAATGTGTCATGTACCTGCAAAAATAGGACACTACTCAATTGAAAGAAATGTCCACTTTCTTGGCTCTTGCCTGTATTCAGGCACACCTCAAAGTCAGATTGGGACCCCCACAACTCTGATCTCCAGAGAGAATGGCAAGGCAACACTCCTGACCTCCCCCACCCCCAACACACACCCCAGGGAAAGGAGAGAGGCAAGGTGACTCTGCAGGTGGGACTGGGGGAACAGGGACATTTGACCCACCTAGAGCTTAAGGGCCCTGGGTCTCCTCAAGTTCCAGAGTCAAGTCAAATAGAAATGAGTTTAACTGTGTTAACTCCAAATTCAAACAAGCCACTGTGCTGAGAGCGGCAGCCCCTTCCTCATAAGACTAACCCATCACGCAGGCGCACATAGACACAAACACACGTAAACTCCACTTCCCTTTGGAACAGGCAGTGTGGCTTCTGGTTCCATTTCTCCATGTGAGTGGGTCACGGTTCTGGGAACCAGACAGTTGGAGACTCTCTCAGAAGTCTAAAAATGCACTGAGCAGCCTCTACAGAAGCATTAACATCAGCCAACTACCCCTTACAATTCCACCTCCACTCACCCGAGTCATCCACACCCAAGCTGCTCGCTGCTGGACTGGGAAGACAAGAGGAGTCGTCCTCCCTGCAGCTCTGGGTTGGGATTCTGATTGATGGTTCCTTCTGGGACCGAGAGCCAAGGGAGTCATTCACCTTCGCCATGCAGGGGCTCCTCTGGGGATGGGAAGTTGGGAGAAGAGAAAGGAACATTCTGCCCTGGAATCTCTCCACTGAGAAAGAAAACAGTAAAGAGACACCTGCTGTATGGAGTTAGAAAGTGGCTCTCTCTGCCCTCAAAACTCAAGGCGGCAGCATGAGCCCCTCTCCTTCCATTCCTCAAGCCCAATACCCCTCCATTCTCCAAATCGCCTCCCGTCTGGCCAGGTGGGGACTCGGACTTAGAGGGCAGTCTTTGGGTGCGTGAGACTCACCATCTTTCACTCCTGATTCTAGCTCCACAACACCTCAGAAGCAGCTAAGGAAGCCCTTCCCCAAAATCTCAGCAAAGACCACCCTCACCTCAGGAAGGAGATAGGAGCTTGGGCCCAGTTGCTCAGCAGTGAAGCCTCCATTTAGGCCATCTGGGCCTGGGGGCAGGGGCAAATAATCCACATGGGCTCGTTGGATATCAAATGACCCATGTGGGCCTTTGTCTTTTCTTATGCCTTCGAGTCCGAGTCAGAACTAGTAGAGAAACATCTGTCTCGCTCCAGGGATGGACATTTTCTTATCCACATAGCCAGAGGAGGCCAGAAAGCAACCGTGAGTATTGAGACCTATCTGGATTGAACTAGATGTTCCTCTACAGGACTTGTCTTGACTTGGGTTCAGAGGAGCCAGGAAGAGAGTCCAACCCAGTCACCCAAAATGATGCTTGTCATCTGGGCCATCCTTCTTGACCAACCGAGCGCTCGTGTTTCCAGGGGAGCCGAGACGAGGAAAGGTCCCTGAAGACCTTTTCCCACCGATAGCGATGCCATGGACACATCTCTCCCAAAATGCCCACCTCTATCTGCAATCATTCTGGTGGTGTATCCACAGAGTTTTCCTTGGTAAAAAAGTGTCAGTGGCTTACCATCGCCTTCTTCTGTGCAGTAATTCGAGACTTCACCCTCGACTCTCTCTTCATGCTGCTGCTGCCTCAGCACCTGAGAGTTTTGTATTGCACAGGGGCCCTTGGGGGGCTGGGTGTGGTGGTGGTGGTGTGATGATGATACAGCATGGGCCCTCAGTGGGCATAACAACTGAAACAGGCTCTTGGGCCACATAAATGACATTGGCCCCTTGGTGGTGTATGAATGGACCTGGGCCCCTGGAGGGTCAAATATCCCACAAGAAGCCATGGGAATCAAACAACTCACTTTCACCCCCAGGAGGCAAAATATTCCCATGTAGGCCCCTGAGGGGTGCAACAACTCACAACAGTGCCCAGGGCCCCAGTAACCCACTTGGGATCCCAGGTGCCACACCCACCACAACCACATCCCGCACTCCCCTAACTACACCCCACCCTTACCACCCTATTCCCCCACCCTCCCGTGCCTTATGTCCCCATCTCCCCCCATCACCACTCCCAACACCCACCCCCTCCATCCCACCACCCTGTCCCCCTCCCCACAGTTAACTCACCTCCCCCCCCTCATTTTGGCAGACTCCCCAGACCTCATGGTTGTTCTCAAGCCCAACATCATTTTGTTTTCAACTCTTACACTGTCCACAGCCTTGGGGAGAGTACAGTGTAACTAACAATGATCACATTGCTTCCCCACTCTGGGCTTACAGGCTAGAGTGGGACATAGACATTATCATACATTAACATATTACAGGTACATACACCACTGGGGTGGAAAATAACATTCTGGTTTAGTCACTGTAAACCCTGAGAGACACCAGAGACGAGGGAGATGTCAGAGATCCACGCTTTGCCTGAAGCTCCTTGTGGCTGTGCTAATTCTGCTTGTCTGTGTCCAGTGGAACGGCCAGCAATTAGGTCAGTCATGACCTAGTCCAATTCTTCAGGACCTTTCCTCGTCTCGGCTCCCCCTGGAAACACGAGCGCTCGTTGGTCAAGAAGGATGGCCCAGATGACAAGCATCATTTTAGGGTGGACTGGGTTGGACTCTCTATCCTGGCTCCTCTGAACCCAAGTCAAGACAAGTCCTATAGAGGAACATCTAGTTCAATCCAGATAGGTCTCAATACTCACGGTTGCTCTCTAGGCCTCCTCTGGCTATGTGGATAAGAAAATGTCCATCCCCGGAGCGAGACAGATGTTTCTCTACTAGTTCTGAGCTGTGCACATCTGCAGTGGTGGATCCTGTGCCCAAAATACACTTGGATTAGTTACAGACCTTGCAGTCCATCATCCTGCATGCTGCTCCCTGCCCATTGCGACATTAAATTCTAGCAGGGGAAACAGGTACCTGTCATATTCTAGTACTTCTTCCTAGGGTCTAGGTGCCATAGCAGGTTAGGGTCAGTGAATGACCAAGTCTCTCAAGCATAAGAGCACCAAAATGGCAGTTTGTGAGGGGAAAATAGGATGGAAAGATGAAAGATTCATCACACATCGCCTCCCAGAGAAGATGTCATCTGAGAAGATCCTTCACAGTGGAAGGCAATGGTCTGGCACCTGAGAAGATTGGGGAGGAATTTGAGGGTCTAAGGGAAAAGGATAGGCAGGAAGACAGTGAAAGCTTAAGTGCGGAACTGAGAAAGAGGCCCTATGAGTAGCTCATCTCACGAGTTGAGCGGGTGGGCTGAGCTGAAGGGGGAGAAGAGTGAGGCTATGTGGTGGATATCTGGGGGGCCATCTGAGGAACAACGGAGTGGGGAGAGCATGAGAAGAGAAAAGGATCCAAATTTGGGGGCCACCCACAGGTAAGAGGAGGGAGGTAGAGCAAATGTCAAAGAAAAGCAAGAAAAAGAGGCCAGAGGAGGAAAACCAGGAGGGGGATGTGTTGGGAAAATTGCCAGTATGTAGGGTTTACAGGTGAACAAGGCAGTCCATGGTGTCAGCAGTAGCTGACAGGCCAAAAAAGACAGGACTGAAGAACATCCTGACAGATGTGGGGTGGTGGAGGTGAGAAGGAGGAGCATAATGGCCTAATGGCTAGAGCAGAGACCTGTCCATCAGAAGGGCTTTGGTTCTAATCTCTGCTCTGCCACTGGTCTGCTGTGTGTCCTTGGGCATGCCACTTCACTTCTTTGTCTCAATTACTTCAGGCATCAAATGGGTATTAAGACTATGACCATGTAGGACAG
Organism: Ornithorhynchus anatinus; assembly: GCF_004115215.2. Lineage (NCBI taxonomy): Eukaryota > Metazoa > Chordata > Mammalia > Monotremata > Ornithorhynchidae > Ornithorhynchus > Ornithorhynchus anatinus. Next base: position 22,312,122 of record NC_041732.1, read on the forward strand.
GGGCTGTGTCCAACCTGATTAGCTTCTATCTACCGCTGTGTTTAGAACAGGGCTTGACCCAGAGTAAGCACTTAGTAAAAACCATCTTTATTATTATTATTAATTGTACTATGGAAGTGAAGGAGGAAAAGAATAAGGATGAGGAGGAAATCTGCATTTTCAAACAAGTGGAGCTCCATTTTAGAGCGAATGAGAAGATGGTTGAAAAGGAACAAGAGGCAGCTGGTATAAACATCCCATTCTAGAGTTTTGGACAAGAATGGTAGGAAGGGTTCAAAGTGAGCAGTGCGGCGGGATTAAGGGGTACAGGGCAGGTTCTTTTTTTGTGTAAGACTTGCTGAGGTGTGGGCATGTGTGAAAAACAATGAGGAAGGAATAAATTCAACAGCGGGACTGGTTTGAAACGGTCATCAGGAAGGCGAGAAAAGTGGATGCAAGTTTTCAGTCAGTGAGAAGCAAGAGAAATCAGAGGCCAAGTTTGAGGGGACTGATTTTGAAATCAGGCAGATGAGAGATAGCTGGCAAGGATGAGGAATATTTGGGGACAGGGCAAATCCAGTGGTTTCAGTGTCACTAGAATCTTTGATGCTAGTAATAGCACAGTAGTAGTAATTTTGCAACAACAGAACTACACAGGATTAAGCACTGCCACTTGCCTCCATGAAAAGGAGGGAGTTGTGGGATAAAGTTGCTCTTGCTCTTCCTCTGACTCCAATGCCTTTTCCCTTTGTTTGCTGTTCTAGACTTTTAGCTAGTGTCAATGTGTGAGGGAAATCCTTTTGGCCGAGCACAAAAATAAATTCATTCTCACCAGCTTTGAGATGGTTGAGGGGGGCCTACCACTTGGATTCCCCCAAACAGGGCTTCCTGGCATGAGTGGTCTGTTAGTGCTCCTCAAAGTTGAGAAGTAAATGGGAGGAGATGCAAAGAGTGCAGTTTCTCCAAAATAGGGACATTGCTCCCCCTCCTCCACACCATCAAACTATTGTTCAAAAGACATGAGATGACAGTCACAGACACCCTGGATTTTCTACTCTGCCCTACTCCCGCCATTTGATTCCCACACTTCCAGAATGAGAGAGGGAGCTGGACTCAAAGGGCAAGAGGGCTCCAGTGTAATAGCAGACTAATCAGAGGGGTGGCAAGGCCTGCAGTACCCAGAACCAAATCTTTCTATGCTCCCTATAAAGGCTCAGGTGTGAGGCTACAGGACCTCAGAGAAGAATTGAGTAAATACTACACGCACACACACACGTATATATATATGTGTGTGTGTGTATATATATACACACATCTCCCCTGTCAGTCTTGAAACTTGCCTCCCACTCCTCTGGGACCAACCCCTAGCAGATATGCCAAGTCCCTTCTTGAGAGTTAGAGATGTGCAATGCAGTTACAAAGAGAGGACTGTTCACAAATATGCTCTAACCCTACTTTTCACACTAAACCCCTCTCTGCCCAAGAAGCAACTCTCCAGCCCACCCCTTCCCACACCACCCCCCATCCCCCAAAAAACTGTCAGGTCTGTAAGACTTGTATTCCTGAGCACAGAGATAGCTGGCATATTTGTACATAGGCTAGCACTTAGTTTCTAGAACAGTGCCTTCATTTCCAGCTCCCCAGGCTGTATGCTTCACTTTCAAGGAAATGTATCTACTGCACCCCATTGTGTCTCTCATCACTGATATCCACTTTCTATTAAAATCCCCACAACTCAATTTCTCAGGATGACAGTGACAATCCCCGCCTTACTCTCCTGACAAAGCACCCCCTACCTGGCTTCCCTCAAAGCCCTCGTCAGACACACAAAAGTCCGTTCTTTGGGGACTGCACATTTGCACAGTGATTTTGAAACACAATCTCCATTAGCAAAGGTTCTCCCAACTGTAGATGGAGTAGGAAGTTGCAGACAACTTGATTTTTTGTTTTTTTTTGTTGAGGGGGACAGGTGGGCGGGGGCAGACAAACACTCTTTTCACTCCTTCCCACCACCCCCTGCAAAATGTCACCACCCCTTCTAAGTTGACTGCAACATTCTGCCCTACTGATTCTTAGCAGCCCCCCTCCTCAGAACCCCAGTTCTATTACTCCAGGAGGGGTTCCTTCTCCAGAGACTGGAAGTTCAACACAACTGCACAAGTCAACTGCTAGCACCAAACCTCACTGCTCTTCTCCTCCCACACCACACCCCTGCTGACTTGGACTTGGACAGGAATCCTCAAGGCTCTGCTTCTCAGAGGCCAGTGGAGTGGTTACACTGACGCCATTCTGTCCTGCCCCTGACACTAGACCGCCAGAAGCCACCACTGTCAGAGACAGAGGGGTCCCTCTTCCAGAGTCTGAGGATGTGCAGGGTGAGCCTGCATACAGAACTGTTGACATGGGAAGATTTGATCTGTCTACGGAATCAGTGGCCCTAGGTCTTCTCAGTCCCACAGTCATATCCAACAGAACCAGTTCTCCAAATAAAACCCCAGTTGCCAGAATCAGCCTCTGTACCAAGAGCGGCAACCCGTCTCACTATGCCATCCCAAAAGCTAACGCCATCACACACACAAACGCACACACCACACACTCAAAATCTTCCCTTTGTGGGGCAACGTAACCAGTCGATCAATGGTGGGACAAATCTGAGAATTGATTGTACCTAAGCTGCAAGGGGATGGTCCTCAAGGCCAGGATGATATGTGGCACAGCCACTCTTTAGAAAGTAATAGCCAGTCAGATTCTCCTTAAGTCATCCTACCCCAAGCTGTGCCCTGCCAGGGGTTGGTGCTATGAGATTCTCGCCTACCTTAAACTGATGGGACACAGACCTGATGGAGCTGGGGGAGCCAGAGATGAGGGAGATGCTGAGGATGAAGATGAAGAAGTCCGAGCCACCCAAGGCGAAGGCAACGCTGACGATGGAGTTGTCAGACATTTGATACGTCTGCCACGAGACGTGAATTAACCTACAAGGACCCTCGGTTAATAACTCACATCGGTCTGAAATAACCCCCATTATCCTGTAATAACCCCAACCCACCAACCCCTAAGTATCCACACCAGACTCAAGCTCACTATCATTTCAATTCAGTGTATGCCAAAGTAAGACATTTCACATAGATAACACATTGATGGCACTGGGTGTGAGCCAGAGAGAGTAGAGTCTGTTAACATGACAAGAAGCAGTATGGCATAATGTTTAGAGCACAGGCCAGGGAGTCACAGGGGCCTGGCCCTGCCATTTGTAGGCTTTGTTACTTTAGACTTGTCACAACCTCTCTGTACCCCACTTCAACTGTAAAACTGTAAACTGTGAGCCCCATGTTGGACTGGGACTCTGTCCAACCTCATATCCTTGTATCCACCCCCACGCTTAATACAGTACCTGCCACACGGTAAATACTTAAATGCCATTATCATAATGAGTTTCACAGAAGCTTGAATCACAGGGCTTTGGAGCAACCTATTCTGCAACCCTGGGTTGAATGGCACTTTCAGAAGCGCCTTTCAGCTCTCAATTTACAAAAACTCTTGACACTAAAAGGACCCTGAATCCCACATGAGTCTCCAATGCTTTCAAGTCAGGAAACTACTTGCACTAACAAGGCAAATTCCATGAATTACTGTCATACTTTTGGCCCTCACTCATTTGGTTTCAGCATGGATTCCCTACAGTGCTCCTCCTCCACAAGTGATGGGACACACACAGATACACAGACACAGAAAACCTGATATTGCCGTTCCTGATGCTGGGTCCCTTTTCTCTCGGGCGCTGCCACCCCCTACTCCCCTCACCCAACAGCTCCAAAGGGCTCCTTTCTCTGGGGGCCAGAGTTCTGTGACAGGAGATCCTGAAGACTGGACCGTGGGTTTGACCCATCTTTAGATTTAAGGCCCGGGTCTTCTCCAACCCACAGTCCAGTCAGCAGAATCTATTCCCAGTACAGAACCTGGCTTCCAGATCCAGGGCTGGTCTTGGTGCTGAGAGAGCAGAGTCTGTGTCCTGTGCAAACACCCAGCAGGTCATCAGTTGTGACTTAGTCGCTTCTTTGAGCACCATCCCTCTCTGCTCCCCTGTGAACAAATAGGGGAAGTGTGGGGCAAAGGAAGAATTTTTGCCTAATACAAGGCCAGGAGTGGGTATGTCTGAAAGCAGTGGGAAGGAAGTAATATGGCAGAGAGGGTCTGGTTGAAGATGGTAATCCAGAAGGGGAGACAAGTGGATGCGAGTGTTCGGGCAGTGTGAAGGAAGGGAAGTCAGGAAGCAAAGTTTGAGGGGACTGATTTGAAATTGGGCAGATGTGAGATAGCTGGGAAGGAAGAGGGTGGAGATAAAGTGCATGAGGGAGATTTAGGGACAGGGAAAATCCAGTGGCTCCAGTGTCACTAGATTCTGTAGTGTGATAGTATTAAATACATCCAAGGGCAGAGCGCAATATTAAGCACTGGCAGTTGACTTGATGACAAGGAGGGAGTGGGAGCACCAAGGGTTTAAGGCAGGAGTTAAATGTCTAGAACAGATGATGAAGGCAATAGGCATGGGAGTCAGTGAGGGAGGGGAAACATTGCTGCTGAGCAGGAGAGAGCACCAAATTTTTTTTTTTCTCACCAGCCAAGAGATGGTTGAAGGGGTCCTAGTACCTGGATTCCCCACAAAAGTCCTCCGTGGCATGAGTGGTCTGATGTTGCTCAAGGTCAGCGAGGTGTTGAGCAGCCTCTGTCTGCAAGTAATAGCCTGACATGTCCCTCGTGTTATCTTATTTGTACACTGCAGGGTTTAGTGCTGTGGGACTCCTGTCACAGACCTGGGGGAGGAGGGGAAGGAGGTAGAAAGAGCATGTTAACAACCTGACAAGCAGCAGCATGCCTAGTGGATAGACACAGGCCTGGGCATCAGAAGGACCTGAGTTTCAAGCCTGGCTCCACTTGTCTGCTGTTTTACCTTGGATAAGTCACTTCACTCGTCTGTACCATTACCTCATGTAAAATGGGGATTAAGACTGAGAGCCCCATGTGTCCAGCCCCATTTGCCTCCATCCACCCTCGTGCTTATTCAGTGCTTGGCACATAGTAAGCACTTAACAAATGTCATTATTATTGTTATCATTATGCTTTTCACCAAATCCTGAAACACAGGGCTTTGGAGCAAACTTTTCTGCAGACCTGGTCAAGTGAGGGTTTAGAGGCTCCTTTCACTTCTCAGTTTACCTACTCTTCACACCAAAAGGACTCTGAACCCCACTCAGTCTCCCTCAAACCATTGCTACCAGGCTTTCAGGTGAGGAAACTAGTTGCACTAACAATGTAGTTTCCATGAACAACTGTTGCTCTTCCAGCAGCCCCACCTGTTTTGGTCTTGCCTAGATTCCCTATAATGCTCTTCTCTACAAGTCAGGCCATACACAGACACACAAAACCTGACATGGCAAATTGACCCATTCCTGATGCTGGGTTTCCCCTTTCTCCCCAAGCCCTCCCCACCATGGCACCAAAGGGCTCCTTTCTCTGGAGGCCAGAGTTCAGTGTGGGGTGATGCTGAAGACTGGACTGTGAACTCATGTAGGTTTGATCCATCTACAGATTTAAGGGCATCGGGCCTTCTCCGGCCCACAGTCCAGTCGGCAAATCTATTCCCCGTACAGAGCCCTGGCCCCTGGATCGGGGCCGGCCTTGGTGCTGAGACAGAGGAAGCCTCTCCTAGCACCTGACTTGTCACCCTGACTTGCTTCATCCTCCCTCTGATCCCCACTTATAACACTCTCTTTCTCCCCCTCTAGACCCTAAGCTTTCTGTGGGCAGAGAATGGATCTATTTTGATATTGTACTCTCCCAAGCCCTTGGTACAGTGCTCTGCACACAGTGCTCAATAAAAATGATTCGATGAATGAACAGCACCCTCACATGCTAAAGTCAACTGCATGATGCACACACATAGCCCACACCAACCCATCACTTCTAGAGGAGCCTGCAGAACCCTGGCAATATAATATTTAGCCTCAAGGGAACGGCACTGTTGGACTGGGCAAGGTTTATTCTTAGCTCAGTCTCTGGAGAGGGCTGGAGAGACATCCAGTGGTATCCACGCTGCACAGTCAATATCCTCGGAGGCGGAGAACCCAAGTGGTCCTCGTGACCTAATCCATTCTTTGGGCACTCTTTCCCTCATCCCCTGTGAACACAAGCGATGGTTTGTCAGAAAGGAGGACCCATATAACTTGAATGGTTTTAGGGTCACTAGGTAGTGGTTTCTACCATGGCCACTCAGAGCCAACCAAGTCCAGACAAGTCCTTGGGGGAGCTTCCTGTTTGTTCCAGATAGGACTCAGCACTACCTTAGCTCTCTGGGCCTCCTCTGAAGACATGGATAAGAAAATGCCCACCTGAGGGGTGATGTTTCTTTACTGGTCCTGATCTGTGCACATCTGGAATGGTGGATCCTACACTAAAATACACTTGGATTAGTTAGAGAACTTTCAGTCCATCCTGCATGTAGCAAAGAGTAGCTTTTAAGTACAATCCAAGGAGACATGGTCCCTGCCCTTCAGGAAAGGACAGTCTAGCAAGGGAAACAGGCACCTGTCATTCTACAACTGCTTCCTACTGGCAATTTTAATGTTTAAGTGCCTAACAGGTAAGGATTAGTGAACACCCAAGTCTTTAAGCAATGAGAGCAATCAAGTGGCAGTTTGGGGGGAAAACAGGGTGGAAAGATGAAAGGTTAATCATGCACAGCCTCCTAGAGAAGATGTCATCTCAGAAGATCCTCAAAGAGGGAAGGCAATGGTCTGCCACATGAGAAGGTTGGGGAGGAGTTTGAGGGTCAAAGGAAGAATAAGCAAGAGAATTGTGAGAGATGAGAAAGAGATAGAGAGAGAGAGATAGACACATGATGAGTAGCTCACCTCCAGAGTGAAGTGTGTGGGCTGAGTTGTAGGGGAAGGAGAGAAAGGGTAGGTAGTGGGTATCTGTGAAACTATCTGTGGGCTAAAGGAGCAGGGATAATAGGAGAATAGAAGAGAATCCAACCTTGGGGGACACCCACAGGAAGTGTCAGAGGAAGAGCAAGCAAAAGAGGCCACAGGGAGCAAGCCAGGAGGGGTCTCAGATGGGGAAATTGAGAGTACATAGTGTTCACAGGTGAACAGAGTGGTCCATGGGGTCAGACACAACTGCGAGGTTGAGATAAAACATGACAGAAGAGGAGGATGAGGAGTCTTAGGTAGGAGTAACAGTATTGATTCAATACTCCCTAAAAGCAGAGCACATTATTAAGCACTGAAGCAATCAAGTCTAGAACAGATGTTGAAGGCAATAGGCATGAGAGGGGAGGGGAATCACTGTTGCCAAGCAGTGAACAGGTAAAGTTAAATTCCTTCTCACGGGTTATGAGGTTGTCGAGGCGATCCTAGTGACTAGATTACTGCCGAGAGCACTGCGCAGTGAGTGTTCTGATGGTGCTCCTGCAAGTTGAAAAGAAAATGGGTGGTGATGCAAACAATGCAGCCTCTCCAAAATTAAGTGTTCCCAGTGTTCTCCATCGCCCCCGCCACCCCCCCCCCCCACCAGGTCAACCTATTGTTCAGCTGGCCTGAGAGAACCACCACAGATGCCATCAATGGAAGACTAAAAGAGGGAGTGGTAAGACCTGCAGTATCCGGGACCAAAACTTTTTATACTCCCTACAAAGACTCAGACTGTAGGCTACAGGATTCCAGAAAAGAATGGGGTGGATGGACGGACTGATGGACAGACACACACAGTCTGGACACTGATCGCCCACTCCCCTGGGAGCAACACATATCAAATAAAGGTCCCTTCTCTAGGAAATAGAGATGTGCAAGGAAGATTCAATGAGTACTGTTCATTACTATGATGTACCCTATGCTTCACAATGGACCCCTGTGCACCTCAGAGTCCCTTCCCCTTCAACTATCTGGCCTATAGGGCTGGTATTCCTGATTCCAGAGGTACCCAGCGCATTTGTACATGGGACAGAAAAATCCGTTTCTGGTACGGTGCCTGCATTTTCAGTTCCCCAGCCTGTATACTTGACTGTCAATGCAACTTATCTACTGTGCCTCATTGTGATGCTTACCACTAATATCCATTTCCCAAAATCCCCATTATTCAATTTCTCAGCAGATGATGAAATAGAGTGTGACCAGCCCTGCCTTACTCCAGACAAAGCACCACCTACCTGGCTTCCCCAGAAGCCCCTGTCAGACACAGAAGAGTCCCTTGCTTTGGCAGCTGCTGAGGATGTGCATGATTGGGAAGGCAGGATTTTGACTCGTCTATAGAATTAAGGGGTCGGGGTCTTCGGTCCCACAGTCAAGCCAAACAGAACCAGCACCTTCCACAGAGCCCCAGACCCATTTTCCAAAACCAGATTCTGTCAACTATGGCATCCTCTTCCTCATGGTTCTGACTTCCCATCCAGCTAATGCACAGCAACCCCCCCCCCCACTCCCCCTCCCACCCGCAACTCCCATGCATCATTCATTCAATTGTATTTATTGAGCGCTTACTGTGTACAGAGCACAGTACTAAGCACTTGGAATGTACAATTCGGCAACAAATAGAGATAATCCCTGCCCATTGACGGGCTCACAATCTAAGCGAGGGAGACAGACAATGAAACAAAACAAGTAGTCAGGCATTAGTGTCCGCCCACCACCTAAAACTCAACATGTTTAAGACAGAGTTCCTTATCTTCCCTCCCAAACCCTGTCCTCTCCCTGACTTCCCCGTCACTGTGGACGGCACTACCATCCTTCCTGACTCACAGGCCCGCAATCTTGGTGTCATCCTTGACTCTGCTCTTTCATTCACCCCACACATCCAATCCATCTCCAAAACCTGCCGGTCTCACCCTCACAATATTGCCAAGATCCACCCTTTCCTCTCCATCCAAACTGCTACCTTGCTGGTACTAGCTCTCATAATATCCTGACTGGATTATTGTATCAGCGTCCTCTATGATCTCCCATTCCCCTGTCTCTCCCCACTTTAGTCTATTCTTCATTCCGCTGCCTGGGTTATCTTTCTACAGAAATGCTCTGGGCATGTCACTCCCTTCCTCAAAAGCCTTCAGTGGTTGCCTATCAACCTTCGCATGAAACAGAAACTCCTCACTCTTGGCTTCAAAGCTCTCCATCACCTAGCCCCCTCCTACCTCACCTCCCTTCTCTCTTTCTACAGTCCACCCCATACACTCCACTCCTCTGCCGCTAACTTCCTCAGGGTGCCTCGATCTCGCCTGTCCCGCCGTCGACCCCTAGCCCACGTCCTTCCGCTGACCTGGAATGCCCTCCCTCCTCACATCTGCCAAACTAGCTCTCTTCCCCTCTTCAAAGCCCTGCGGAGAGCTCACCTCCTCCAGGAGGCCTTCCCAGACTGAGCCCTCCCTTTCCCTCTGCCCCTCCTCCCCTCCCCATTCCCTTATTCCCACCCTCTGCTCTTCCCCCTTCCCCTCCCCACAGCACTTGTGCATATTTGTATATCATTTATTACTCTATTTATTAATGATGTATTTATATCTATGATTCTGTTGATCTTGATGGCATTGATGCCTGACTACTTGTTTTGTTTTCGGTCTCCCCCGTTTAGACTGTGAACCTGTTGTTGGGCACGGATTGTCCTATCTGTTGCCAAACTGTACATTCCAAGTGCTTTAGTACAGTTGCTTGCACATAGTAAGCCCTCAATAAATACAACTGAATGAATGAATACCATCAAGGTAAATAGAATCGTAGACATATAGACATCATTAATAAATGGAGTAATAAATAATATATACAAATATGCACAAGTGCTGTGGGGAGGGGAAGTGGGAAGAGCAGAGGGTGGGAAAAGGGGGAATGGGGAGGAGAAGAGGGGCAGAGGGAAAGGGAGAGCTCAGTCTGGGAAGGCCTCTTGGAGGAGGTGAGCTCTCAGTAGGGCTTTGAAGAGGGGAAGAGAGTTAGTTTGGCGGATATGAGAGGGAAGACATTCCAGGTCAGTGGTAGGACATAGACCAGAGGTCGACAGCAGAACAGATGAGAAGAAGGCATTGTGAGGAGGTTAGTGGCAGAGGAGTGGAGTGTACGGGGTGGGTTATAGAAGGAGAGAAGGGAGGTGAGGTAGGAGGGGACCAGGTGATGGAGAGCTTTGAAGCCAAGAGTGAGGAGTTTTTGTTTCATACGAAGGCATTCATTAACACACACACTCCCATACCCCCACATCCCCATACCCCCACAACACCTTCCTTTTGAGGTAGCAACACCTTTTCATGGTTCCATCTCACTGGCTGGACAAGTCTGAAAACTGACCAGACTGTCCAAACTATGGAGGGATGAACCTCAAGGTCAGGGAAGTGCACTGCACTGAGGTGCCTTTGTACAGCAATTAATAGCTAGTCAGAGTCTCCCTTCTATCATCCAACCCTAACCTATGCACTGCCAGACCTTGAGGCTGAGGGACATCCTTCTGGGTCTCAGAGCTGTCTAAACAAGGACTAGGAAGAGACTCACTGTCAAGGCCTCCTCTGGCAACACGGCATCCGGGAGCATCTGTCCGAAGGAGGTGGGGTACTATTGAAACTCTGCCACTGGTCCTTTACGATGCACATCTGACACCTTGGCAGTGATGCCTGGCTTAGTGATCCTGAAGATACGCGTTTCTCAGAGTGCCTTCTATCTAAAGCTGAAGATCACATTTAAATCTCCAGACACTATTGTCTCCAAGAGGATCAGTAGTCTAGAAGCTGGAGAGTAAAGGGTAGGGTTTCAGACTTTTTTTTTTTTAAAAAAAAGTATTAAGTTTTCCCTCCTCCAAATGAACTTACTACAGGGAGACATGAAGTCTAAAGACCTAAACAATTAGTCGCAAACACTCTACCCTACTAATAAACCACCCCTCCAAATCTGTTAGCCCAAGAGGTGCTTGGGGTCCCTGGATTGGAGGTTCAATCCAAACTGAACGAAGTTCCGTTTTGGGTACAGTGCTGGCATTCCATACACCCTGTCCACACCTTTGACAACTCAATCTCACTACTCTGCTTTTTAGAGAGGAATGGAGTAGATACACTGATCATCTTACTGCCTGACTCTGGACACTAAATTCACAGAAGCCTCCACTGCCAGGCCAAGACAGGTCCCTTTTCCAGGGCCTGAGAATGTGTAGGTTGACCTTGCAGATAGGACTGTGCATGCAGGGAGATTTAACCCAGGTATAGAATTGAGGGCCCTAGGTCTTCTCAGTTCCACAATCAAGTCAGACAGAACCAGTTCCTTGCACAGAGCCCCAAGCCCTGTTTCCAGAATCAGCCTCCATACCTAGAGTGGCAGCCTTGTCTTTACTATCCTTCCCCCAAAGCTTAGCCCCTTTATATATACACATAGAGACGCACACACACACAAATCCTTCCCTTTGTGGTGGCAACATGATCCTCAGTTCAATCTCTAACTGTTGGGGCAAGTCTGGGGATTGACTTGACTGTGCCCACCCTGCAAGGGGATGTTCCTCAAGGCCAGGACAACACATTCATCAGCATCTGTTTGGACAGAAAGAGCTGGTCAGATGATGATGATGATGATGTTGGTATTTGTTAAGCACTTACTATGTGCAGAGCACTGTTTTAAGTGCTGGGGTGATACAGGGTCATCAGGTTGTCCCACCCGAGGCTCACAATCTTTATCCCCATTTTACAGATGAGGTCACTGAGGCCCAGAGAAGTGAAGTGACTTGCCCACAGTCACACAGCTGACGAGTGGTGGAGCCGAGATTAGAACCCATGACTTCTGACTCCCAAGCCCGGGCTCTTTCCACTGAGCCATGCTGCTTCTCTCCCTTGGGATCTCACCCTTGGGCCCACCCATGGGATCCACCCTTGGGCCTACTACCCCAAGCTGTGCACCGCAGGGCTTCTTTCTGTGTCTGAGTCAGCAAGATTTGGAGCCGGCGGGGGTGTGGGCAGAAACTTCGGACCCACCACCAAAAACTCCTCCGGGTGTCTGGAGGAGGAACCTGGAGCATTCTCCTCATGGAAGTTGATTGTTACTGGAGCTTCTCCCACCCATCCTGGCTGAAACCCATATGGGGTGGAGGAAACTGGCCCTGAAAGACACATGTGATTAGTGAGCCTAAGGGGCTGGGTTCCTGCCCTCTGAGGTCCTTGTCTGTTATCGAACACCTCAGCCTCCAGGAAAATCATTTCTCAAAGCTAGAGACAGAGGGGTAAGGAGTGGCAGACAACCTAGTTTTTTGGGTTGATTTTTTTTGTGGGGGGAGGGGGAGGCATGGTGGTCACAAATACTGACCACCACAGCTTAAACTGACAGAGCACAGGCTTGGAATTAAGAGGACACCGTTCTATTTCCACCCCACCACTTTTCTGCTGGGTGACCTTGGTCAAGCCACTTAACTTCTCTATGCCTCACTTACCTCATCTGTAAAATGGGGATTAAGACTGTGAGCCCAATGTGGGACAAATTGATTACTTTGTATCTACCCCAGCACAAAGAACAGTGCTTGGAACATAGTAAGCACTTACATACCATAATTATCATTATTATTACAATACTTTACCATATTAGTACTTAGCCGCCCCCTCCTCAGAACCCCAACAGGCACTCCATCTCCAAGGACTGGAGATTCAGGACAACTGGGCAAGTCAATTTCTAATAGAAAATCTCCTGCTCCACTCTTCCCCACCACACCACTGTTGACTCCCTCAGGTCATCCTACCCTGAGCTGTGCAATGCTGCAGTTGGGGATTTGGGACTCCTTTCTGGGTCTCAGCCAACAGTAGAAACTCTTGCCACCTTTTTCTCCCCTCAACCCCCAAACACACATTCCCCACCACCTCCGAGGCATGCGACTCACTGCAAAGACACCTTCTGGGCACAAAGCAGAACCTGGATCTGATGGAAGTGAGGTGTTACTGGAACCTCTCCAGTTCTGAGTGAAACCCACCTGGAACTGTGGAACCCGGCCTTAAGACAAACAGGGATTAGTGAGCCCAAGTGGACAGGGTTCCCCATTCTGCCTCCGTGGTCCACTTCTGGAGTCAAACCCTACAGTCTCCAGCAGATTCAGTCTGTTACACAGTTGGAGAGAGGGCTAAAGAGACTGCAGACCACCGAGGTTTTATGGTGGGTTTGTTTTTTTTTTTTGCAGACAATTTTCCCACTCCCCCACCAGACACGGAACCTATCATCAGGAAAAATTAGGTGTATAGACATACCACAGCTAACTGCAATACTCTGCCTTATTTATACTCAGTGGCCCACTCTCAGAAACTCACCTTAGTTACTCCAAAAGGAGATCCAGCAAAATTTTATAAATCAACTACTAGTACCAAGACTCACTGCTCTTGTCCTCCCAAACCACCCCCCTCCTGTCTTGTTCTCAGACACAAGTCCACAAGGCTCTGCTTCTCAGAAACAAATGGAAAACAGACACATCGATGCCACTCTGTCCTGTTCTTGACACCGCGCCTCTGGAAACCACGACTGCCCAATACAGAAAGGTCTCTTCTTCAGGGACTGAGTATGTGCAGGGTGACCCTGCATATAGGACTGTCGATATAGAGAGATTTGACCCATCTATAGAATTAAGGGACCCGGGTCTTCTCCGTCCCACAGTCATGTCCTACAGAACCAGTTCCCTGCATAGAGCTTCAGCTTCCAGAACCAGGCTTTGTACCAGGAGTGGCAGCCCCTACCTCACTCTTCTATCCCAAAAGCTAACCAGTCTCTGAGTGTCAATCTCTCTCTCTCTCTCTCTGTCATGCACGCACGCACAAACACACAAACACAAAGCCTTCCCTTTGTGGTGGCAATATGGCCCACAACTTCAGCTCTCCAGGGTGCAGTTAATCTGAGAATTGATTTACTTGGATCCACACTGGAAGGGGCTGGTCCTCAAGGCCGGGTGAGTTGTTTGCAGAGTAATAGCCTAGCAGATTCTCCTTTGATAAATCCTACCCCAAATGGTGCACTGCAGTGGGCTGGTGATGTGGGACTCTTGTCTGTGTCCAAGCTGACAGGACACAGACCTGGTGTGGGAGGCAAGGGGGAGGAGACTTGTGACTCACCACCAAAGCCTTCTCTGGATAAGGGGCAGTAAAATCTGGAGCAGTAGTCTCATAGAAGCCACTTGTCACTGGAGCTTCTTCACCAGTCCTGGCTGAAATCCATCTGGAGTTCATTCATTCATTCAATAGTATTTATTGAGCGCTTACTATGTGCAGAGCACTGTACTAAGCGCTTGGGATGAACAAGTCGGCAACAGATAGAGACAGTCCCTGCCGTTTGACGGGCTTACAGTCTAATCGGGGAGACGGACAGACAAGAACAATGGCACTAAACAGCGTCAAGGGGAAGAACATCTCGTAAAAACAATGGCAAATAAATAGAATCAAGGCGATGTACAATTCATTAACAAAATAAATAGGGTAACGAAAATATATACAGTTGAGCGGACGAGTACAGTGCTGTGGGGAGGGGAAGGGAGAGGTGGAGGAGCAGAGGGAAAAGGGGAAAATGAGGCTTTAGCTGCGGAGAGGTAAAGGGGGGATGGCAGAGGGAGTAGAGGGGGAAGAGGAGCTCAAGTCTGGGAACGCCTCTAGGAGGAGGTGATTTTTAAGTAAGGTTTTTGAAGAGGGAAAGCGAATCAGTTTTGGCGGAGGTGAGGAGGGAGGGCGTTCCAGGACTGCGGGAGGACGTGACCCAGGGGTCGACGGCCGGGATAGGCGAGACCGAGGGACGGGCGAGGAGGTGGGCGGCAGAGGAGCGGAGCGTGCGGGGTGGGCGGTAGAAAGAGAGAAGGGAGAGAGGTAGGAAGGGGCAAGGTGATGGAGAGCCTTGAAGCCTAGAGTGAGGAGTTTTTGTTTGGAGCGGAGGTCGATAGGCAACCACTGAGTTGTTTAAGAAGGGGAGTGACATGCCCCAGATCGTTTCTGCAGGAAGATGAGCCGGGCAGCGGAGTGAAGAATAGACCGGGAGCGGGGCGAGAGAGGAGGAAGGGAGGTCAGAGAGAAGGCTGACACAGTAGTCTAGCCGGGATATAACGAGAGCCCGTAATAGTAAGGTAGCCGTTTGGGTGGAGAGGAAAGGGCGGATCTTGGCGTGGAACCTGGCCTTAAGACACATGTGGATGACAGAACCCAAAAGTCCTTGTTCCCCTATCGTGTCCTTTAAAACTTCTCTGGCTAAGCCCTTTAGTGTCCAGCCAAATCGATTGTCTCAAAGTTGAAGAGCGATGGGTAGGAGATTGCAGACAATTTTTTTTTTTTCAAACATTTCCTCCTACCCCCCACTCCTCACCAGTCAGTCAACTGTACTTTTTGAGCTATTATTGCGTGCAGAGCACTGAACTAAGTGTTTGGGAGAGTAAGAGACCTATTGCCTGCCCACAGTGAGCTTATGGTTTAGAGGCGTGGACAGATATTAATAGAAATAAATTACAGGTATGTTATGTAAGTGTTGTGGAACTGAGGGGGGGTGGTGGTGGTGATGAATGATGGGGGCAAGTCAGGGTGGCACAGAAGAGAGTGGGAGAAGAGGAAGGAAGACTTATTGTGGGAAGGCCCTGGGAGGAGATGTGCCTTCAGTAAGAAGATAGAGTAATTGTCGGTCAGCTATGAGAAAGGAGGGACTTCCAGACTTCCAGAGGTGGGAACCGCCGGTGGAGGTCAGCGGCAAAGTAGATGACATCAAGATTCAGTGAGAATGTTAGCATTAGAGCCAGTATGTGGGCTGAGTTGGAGTAGGAGAGTAGCAAGGTGAGGTAAGGAGGGAACAAGGTAATTGAGTATTTTAAATATAATATAATAATGGCATTTGTTAAGGGCTTACTATGGTGCCAGGCACTGTTCTAAGCACTTGGGTAGATACAAGTAAATTGGGTGTGACACAGTCTCTGTAACACATAGGGCTCACGGTCTTAATGCTCATTTTACAGGATGAGACGAACTGAGGCACAGAGAAGTGAAGTGACTCGGTAGAAGAAGAGCAAGAGATGGATCAGATTCGCCCCATGACCATCCTGCCCTGAGCTGTGCACTGCCAGTACTGAGTCGACACGCCACCGGAGGATTTTGGACTCACCACCGAGGCCTTCTCGTGGGATGGCACAGAAGACCCCCTACCCCATGGAGTGGGGTGTCACAGTGGAGCTCTTGAAATGAGGTCTGTGCCTGGAGCTGCAGATCCTGGTCTTGAAAGCCACACCTAAATTAGCAATGTTGAGGGGTGTGGATGCCCCACCCTGCCCTCTATCAACAGCCTGTAGTCTCAGCTGGAGGAGGGGGCCAGGGGGTGTGGGGGGTTTGCAGGTAGTCTAGTTCTCTTGCAAGCACTTGGCCCTTCACCCCCAAGACACTGGCCCAAACAGAGAGAGGTGAAGATATGGGCCACCCTTAAACCAGATGCTTAATCTACCCTAAACCAATACCAACCTGCACCTCAGATCCAACTGTGTAAATCCAGAAATGGCTTGTCCTCAAGGGACTGGAGGGCCAGCAGCTATGCATGGGATAATTCACTTTCTAATATAACGCCTACTCTGTCCTCCCCTCCACACCCCTGGTGACTCACAAGCCCACTCAACTCTTCTCAGAGAGGAATGGGGTGGACCCCATTATGGGTACTATTCTCCACCTAGCAACTCCATTGCCAGAAACCAGCAGCCCTCATAGAACTGATCCTTCCCTGGGAGAAGAGGACGCAAAGAGTGATCTTGACAGACACACACACAGACATGCACGCACACACACTCCCCCAACCTCCTGGGCCCCAAACTCACACTTTACTTTTGTGTGGTGAGAAGCTTCTGGGAGGAGAAGTGAGCTGGTTCCTCTCTTCCCCTCACCAGGACCCCTTGAACATCCACCTCCCGATCTGGAGGTTCTGAGTTGGATTTAGGAAGTCCTTGAAAGTTCCAGCCTGCTCACTGTGTCTCACTTGGTCCACCTCCACCCTCAACCCATCCCCACACATCCTCCCATTCCTCACCCACATACTGCACCTGCCAGCAGTTTTCCAAAACTTTGAAAACCTCACCGAAATTCTTTCTTCTCCAACAAGTTTACCCTGACTAAAGCTCTCATCCTCCCACCTACCCCCAACCCCACCATACACCTTATTTTCCCTTCCAGCTCATTCCATGCAATTAGACTCACCCACCAAGCACTGAAGTATTCACCACATATCCTTATATTCAGATCCTCCCCTTACCATTGTTTGTATCATGCTGTGTCCCTCCCCATTCAACTGATGCTGGACCTATATAGATGCAAAAGGAATGATGTTACAAGGTGGAAGACTAGCATAACTGAAGTATAAGGGAAGGAAAACCCATAATTAGAGCAGAGAAGTGGAGGACAGGTGTGCTGAGGTTGATGTATCAGGGCTGCAGGTAACATGTCTACTTAACCTCCCATTCTCTCCTAGACCCCCTCCAATCTGGCTTTCCGTCCTCCACTCTACCGAGACTGCTCTCTCTAAGGTCAGCCCAATGACCTCGCTTCTTGCCAAATCCAATGGCTGCCTACTCCATTCTGATCCTCCGTTGACCTCTCTGCTGCCCTTGACACTGGGTCGACCATCCCTCCTCCTCCATACCCTTATCTCACCTTGGCTTCACGGACTCTGTCCTCTCCTGGTTCTCCTCTTACCCTCTCTGGCCGGTCATTCTCGGTCTCCTTCGCCGGAGCCTCCTCCCCCTCCCATCCTTTAACTGTTGGAGTTCCTCAAGGTGGATCAGGATTCCTTCGGGCCCACTCCCTTGTCTCCATTTACACTCACTCCCATCGGTGAACTCATTCGCTCTCAACGGCATTTGACTACCATCTCTACGCGGATGACAACGCAGATCTACATCCTCCGCCCCTGTCCTCTCCCCCTCCCTTCAGGGCTCGCATCTTCCTCCTGCCCTCCCAGGAACGTCTTCCACCCATGGATGTCGGACCGCGCCACCCTAAAACTCAACAATTGAGCCGCTCCCCCAACAAATGAGCTCCTCAATCTTCGCCGTCCCAACTCCCGGCTCCTCTCCCCAGCACTTCCTCTTAATCAAACCGCGGATGGGCAACGACCGAATCCGTTTTCCCAGGTCTGCTCCCGGGGCCCAGCAATCATCGGTGTCATCCTTGACTCGTCTCTCTCGTTCACCCCACACATCCTATCCGTTACCAAGACCTGCCGGTTTCACCTATACAATATTGCCAAGATCCGCCCTTTCCTCTCCACCCAAACGGCTACCTTACTGCTACGGGCTCTCGTTATATCCCGGCTAGACTACTGTGTCAGCCTTCTCTCTGACCTCCCTTCCTCCTCTCTCGCCCCGCTCCAGTCTATTCTTCACTCCTCTGCCCGGCTCATCTTCCCGCAGAAACGATCTAGGCATGTCACTCCCCTTCTTAAACAACTCCAGTGGTTGCCTATCAACCTCCGCTCCAAACAAAAACTCCTCACTCTAGGCTTCGAGGCTCTACATCACCTTGCCCCTTCCTACCTCTCCTCCCTTCTCTCGTTCTACCACCCACCCCGCACGCTCCGCTCCTCTGCCGCCCACCTCCTCACCGTCCCTCGGTCTCGCCTATCCTGCCGTCGACCCCTGGGCCACGTCCTCCCGCGGTCCTGGAACGCCCTCAGCCTCCTCACCTCCGCCAAACTGATTCTCTTCCCTCTTCAAAACCCTACTTAAAACTCACCTCCTCCAAGAGGCCTTCCCAGACTGAGCTCCTCTTTCTCCCTCTACTCCCTCTGCCACCCCCCTTTACCTCTCCGCAGCTAAACCCTCTTTTTCCCCTTTTTCCCTCTGCTCCTCCACCTCTCCCTTCCCTTCCCACAGCACTGTACTCGACTGCTCAACTGTATATATTTCCATTGCCTATTTATTTTGTTAATGAATTGTACATCGCCTTGATTCTATTTAGTTGCTATTGTTTTTACGAGATGTTCTTCCCCTTGACTCTATTTATTGCCATTGTTCTTGTTTGTCCATCTCCCCGATTAGACTGTAAGCCCGTCAACGGCAGGGACTGTCTCTATCTGTTGCCAACTTGTTCATTCCAAGCGCTTAGTACAGTGCTCTGCACATAGTAAGCGCTCAGTAAATACTATTGAATGAATGAATGAATGAATTCTGTTATATTGCACCCTCCTAAGCATGGAGTACAGTGCTCTACACAAAGTAAGCTCTCAAATACCACTGTTTGCAGGAGGAAAGTGTCTCAGAACTTATACAGCCTCAGAGAAATGCTGGAGAATAAAAGGCAGTTTGAGTAGCCAGGAAGCCTTCTGAGATGGAGTTTTAGACATTTCACTCCACTATTCATCCCTCACCCCCAACACGGGCATTAATGAAGTCAGGATAGGTGAGGGATGATACCGCTAACAGAACAGTCCTGCCGGAAGGTCTTTAAAAATATTACCCAGTCCAGAAAACCTCCCAGTTCACAAGCCAGTACTAACAGTGCTTGGCACATACTAAGAGCTTAACAAATACCATTATTATTATGAAGCCAGAAAACAGATTCAAATTTACCCAAAACTCAACACTTCCTCCTTCCTTTTTGCCTAAACTCACTAAACACTTACAATGACGCAAGCGCACGCAACTCTGAGAAGAGGGAGTGAGGCCCTGGAGGCTTATACAGGGCCAGGATGGTACTAATTCCCCTGAATGGAAGCAGCTGGGTTAGAGATCAGGCATTCCGGAAAGAAGCCCTAGCCGCTTCAGTGGAGGAGGAGATGGCTGTGGGAAAGATGGGGGGTTGGGGAGAAAGGGGAGCAGGGGGAGAGGATCTACAGCATGAAGGTCATGGGTTCTAATCCCAGCTCTGCCATTTGTCTGCTGTGTAACCCTGGGCCAAGTCACTTAACTTCTCTGAGCCTGTTACCTCAACTCAAAAATGGGGATTGAGACTGTGAGACCTATGTGGGACAGAGACTGTGCCCAACCCAATTGGCTTGAATCCACCAGGGCTTAGTAGTGTCCCGGACACACAGTAAGCGCTTAACAAATACTAACATCATTATTATTGAAGGGTTTGTCCAGAGAAACACAAATTCCCAACAGCTCTCCAGTGGGTCTCATCTCTTGACCCCCCACCCCACCTTCCTGTCCTGTCTCAGTTCCCTCCTCACAGCCCCACATCTGGGTAGTTGACACTGGACCCCAGGAACAGTCAGGGCAGCCTGGCCCTTCAAAGCAGACAGAAGGTCCCTCTCCTCAACTTCAGAGCCTTCCTAAAATCACATCTCCAAGAGGTCTTCCCCATCTAAGCCTTCATTTCCTCTATTTAATAATAATGGTATTTGCTAAGTGCTTACTATGTGTCAGACACTGTACAAAGCACTGGAGGCAATGTACTAAGTGCAGAAGAGAGTGAGAGAAGAGGATTTTGTTTTTTTGTGCAGGCCTGTTGTGTTTTATTGTTTCATCATTCCTAATGTGTTCATCCCCAGTCTCTCAGAGCAGGAGAAGGAGGCCTAGAAGATTGGAGACAACCTAGTTTTTTGGGGGTGGCTGGGGGGGCAAACACTTGTTTTCTGTGTCTGAGAGCCACAGGAACAGACCAGCTCCTCTTCTCTCCTCACCACGCCACCCCCTCCCCCTCCAAGACACAGGGCTCACTGCAGAATTCTTCCTCTGGGTAGGAGGCAGTAGAAATTTGGGTCTAATGGAAGCAAAGGTGTCACTGGAGCTTCTCTACCAGTTCTGAGGAAGACCCATCTGGAGTTTTGGAACCTGGTCTTAAAAAGACGCATGAGGACTTAAGGCGAGCTCTGAGGGGCCCGGGGTTCCCCATTCTGCCCT
This sequence comes from Ornithorhynchus anatinus, assembly GCF_004115215.2. NCBI lineage: Eukaryota > Metazoa > Chordata > Mammalia > Monotremata > Ornithorhynchidae > Ornithorhynchus > Ornithorhynchus anatinus. Next base: position 22,332,918 of record NC_041732.1, read on the forward strand.
CTGCAAGGTCCGCCTCTGTGGCCAACCACAGACTCAGTTGACTCATTAGTTGGAGAGGGAGGGGTAGAGATTGCAGATAAACTAGGGTTTTATTGCAGTTTCCATTTCCCCTCTCCCCTATGCAACACTGAACGCTATCATCAGGAGAACTGTGCTGTATAGACAGATGACCCCACCTAAGCTGACTGCAACGCTCTGCCCTATTGATGCTTAGTGCCCCTTCTCAGAACACCAGTTCTGTGACTCCAGGAGGGCCTCATTCTCCAGAGACTGGAGGTCAGCACAACTGCACAAGTCAACCTCTATTACCAAGCCTGGCTACTCTGCTCCTCCCAAACCACACTTTTTGATGGTCTGGGACGGGAGCCCGCAAGGGTCTGCTTCTCAGACTCAAATGGAGAGGACACACTGATACACCCTTTCCTACTCCAAATATTAGAATCCCAGAAGCTACCAGAGAACACAGAAGGGTTCCTTTCCAGGGATTGAGTATGTGTAGGGGGACCCTGCATGCAGGATTGTGGACACAGGAGATTAGGCTGTCTACTGAATTAAGGTGCTCAGGTCTTCTCAGTCCCACAGTGCAATCCAACAGAACCAGTTCCCTGCACAGAGCCTCAGCATCCAGAACCGCCCCCACCTCACTAACGTATCCCAAAAGCTAACCCATCTCTTTCTCTCTCTCTCACACACAGACACACACACACACACACAAACAGACAAAAATAAAACCTTCCCTTTGTGGTGGCGATGTGACCCACCAGCTCCATCTCTCCAGGGTGAGCAAATCGGAGAATTGATTTGACACGGACCCAAACTGCAAAGGGATGGTCCTCGGAGTCTAGGGTGAGCTGTTGAGGAGTCTCTGATTGGAGTGTAATAGCAGGTCAAGATTCTCCCTCAAGTCATCCTACTCTGAGCTGTGTACTGCAGGGGGTTGGTGTTCCGGGACTCCCATCTGCCATCCGGGACACAGATCTAGTGGCAGGGGGTGAGGGGTAGGAGACCTGTGACTCACTACCAAAGCCCTTCTCTGGATAGGGGCAGGAGAGCCTGAAACATGGATCTGATAGAGATGAGGTATCACAAGAGCTTCTCCACCTGTCTTGGCTAAAACCCATCGGGACCTGTCAAGCCTGGCCATTAAGGCACATGTGGATTCCAGGCAGCCTAGTTTTCTTGTAAGCACTTTGGCCCTCCACCAGCCCCCTCGTTCCCAAGACACTGGCCTTAACAGAGAGGTGGAGAGATAGACCCATGCTTAAGCAAGCTGCTTCACTCTATACTTAACAAATCCCAACCTGCACCTCAGATCCAACTGTGTCACCCCAGAAATGGCTTGTCCTCAAGAGACTGGAGGTCCAGCAGCTAAGCATGGAATAATTCACTTTCTAATACAATGCCTGCTCAGTCTCCCTAACCCCCTGATGACCCAAAGTCACTTCACTTCATTGAGCCTCAGTTACCTGATCTGTATAATGGGCATTAAAACTATGAGCCCCCCCATGGGACAGCCTGATTACCTTGTATCTACCCCAGTATTTAGAACAGTGCTTGGCACATAGTAAGCCCATAACAAATGCCATCATTATCATTCTTCTACTCAGACCCTTCCCTTACCCATACTGCATTATTCGGTCCTCCTCATTTAACTGATGCTGAACCTATAAGATTGAAAGGGAACTTAGTATGTGAAGAACAAGCATATCTGAAGGTGTAGGGCAAGAAGACACCATATTGAGAACAGGAAAGTGGGGGCAGGTCCAGTAAGGTGATGAGTCAAGGCTGCAGGGAATATGTCTTAATTTTGTTGTACTGTACTCTCCCAACCTTGTAGTACAGTGTTCTACACATAGTAAGCACTCAATAAATACCACTGATTGATTGCAAGAAGGAAGTGTCTCTTTGAATTTCCATAGCCACAGAGAGAGTCTAGAGAACAAAGCAGTTTAAGGAGCCAGGAAGCCTTCTGTGATGGAGTGTTAGGCCCTTCACCCCACTACCTGCCCCCCACCCCCCCCACCCAAGGCATGAAGGAGATCAGGAAAAGGATCAGGATGATACCTCCACACAGACGCTTTTAAGGAAATTACCAGGCCCAGAAGAGCCAGCCCCCAACTAGCAAGCCAAAAAGCAGATTCAAAGTTACCCAAAACTTAACCCCTCATTGCCTCCCAACAGCTCTTTTTCTCCTCCTCAACTCAAGAAGACATACATTAAGGCAAACCCATTTGACTCTAAATGGCTTCAGGCTCTGGAGGCTTATATAGGTCGGGGCAGGGCCCTGCCTGACGTCAGTAATCCACCTGATTGGAAGCAGCTGGGTTAGAGATCAGGTGTCTCGGGAAAAAGCCCCAACTTCTTCATTGGAGGAGGGAGTGGCAGTGGAAAAGATAGGGTAGGATAGGAAAGGGGGTAGGGGATAGGATAAGATTGGATCTGTAGCTTGGAAGGGTTTGTCTAGGGAAACACCAATTAAAAAAAGCTGCCTAGGGGGTCTCATCTCTGGCCTGACCCCTACCCCACCTTCCTGTCCTGTCTGAGTTCCCTACTCACGGCCCCCACGTCCGGGCCGCTGACACTGGACCCAAGGAACAATAATATAATAATAATAATGTTGGTATTTGTTAAGCGCTTACTATGTGCCGAGCACTGTTCTAAGCGCTGGGGTAGACACAGGGGAATCAGGTTGTCCCACGTGGGGCTCACAGTCTTCATCCCCATTTTACAGATGAGGGAACTGAGGCACCGAGAAGTTAAGTGACTTGCCCAAAGTCACACAGCTGCCAAGTGGCCGAGCCGGGATTTGAACCCATGACCTCTGACTCCAAAGCCCGTGCTCTTTCCACTGAGGCCATGCCTGCTTTCTCTCAGGGTAGCCTGGACCTTAAAGGCAGACAATCACTCTCCCCATCTTCAGAGCCTTCCTAAAATCACATCTCTTCCAAGAGGTCTTCCCCTACTCAGGTTTTATTTCCCTCCATTTAACATAACAATAATTATGGTGTTTAAGCACTTACTATAATAATAATAATCAACAATTATGGTATTTGTTAAGTTCTTATTATCTGCCAAGCACTGTTCTAAACGCTGGGGTAGATACAAGGTAATCAGGCTGCCCCACAAGGGACTCACAGTCTTAATCCCCATTTTACAGAAGAGGTGACTGAGGCACAGAGAAGTGAAGTGGCTTGCCCAAGGTCATACAGCAGACAAGCTGGGATTAGAACCCACATCCTCTAACTCTCAAGCCCGTGCCCTTTCCAATAAGCCATGCTGCTTCTCTATGTGCCAGGCACTGTACTAAGCACAGAAGGGAGTGAGAGAAGAGGAAAAGAGCTGAGTTTGTTTTTATTTTGTGCATGTGTGTTGTGTTTTACTGTTTCATCACTCCTGATGTGTCTGTCTCTAGTCTTTCTCAGAGTTGGAGAAGGAGGCATAGAAGATTGCAGACAACCTAGTTTTTTTGAGGGAGGGTTGGGGGACAAACACTGTTTCTATTTCTGAGCCAACAGGACAGACTCATTCTCTCCTTCTTCCCCACACCCACCGCCCACCCCCTCCAAGACACAGGCCTCACTGCAGAGCCCTTCTCTGGGTAGGAGGCTGTAGCATCTGGCTCTAACGGAAGCAAGGTGTCACTGGACCTTCTCCACCGCTCCTGACGGAAACCCATCTGGAGTCGTGGAACCTGACCTTAAGAGACACGTGGATCACTGAGCCTGAGGGGCCAGGTTCCCTCATCTTGCCCTTTGAGACCTGCCTCTGTAGCCAAACCCTTCAGTCTCCAGCAGACTCTGTTGTCTCATAGCTGGAGAACGAGGGGTAGGAGACTGCAGATAACATATGTTTCTTTTGCAGGCACCATTTTCCCTCTCCCCCACCAAACGCTGAACCTATCATCAGGAGAGGTGAGATGTATAGACAGACCACTTCAGCTAAGATGACTGCAACACTCTGCCCTCATTTATTTATTTATTACTTGTTTATTTATATTCATGTTTACCTCCCCCGTCTAGACTGTGAGCTCATTTTGGGGAGACAATGTGTCCATTTGTTTTTAGATTGCACTCGCCCAAGGACTTAGTACAGTGCTTTGCAAACTGTAAGTGCTCAATAAGTATGATTGAATACATGAATGAATGCCCTGTTGATGCTGAGAGGCCTGTTCCTCAAAACCCCAGCTCTGTTACTCCAGGAGGGCCTCATTCTCCAGAGACTGAAGGTCCAGCACAACTGCGCAAGTTAACTTCTGGTGCCAAGCCTGACTACTCTGCTCCTCCCAAACCACCCCCCTGCTGACTGAAAATGTGACATTTGCCCTCTCTGCGTGACAGCAGGACTTGAGATGGTGGAGGTGCCTTGAGCAGACAGTGAGCCTCTCCCTTTAGTTATCTATGGCACCCAGTGATCTCAGAGCTGAAAAGCAGGAAAGAAGGAAAGCAAGAAAAAAAAGAAAGAACTTTCCTATCATAATCTTAGTGTAAATTGATTTCAGCTGTACTTAATTAGCCTCATTACCTGAGAAACATTAAAGTAAAATAAAAGTTGACAAAATTGTAGGGGTCCTCGATGGACTAGGGCTAAGGGTTTTGCCTCAGCAAAACAAAGTTGTGAGCTCTAATTGCACTTGAGGAAGTAGAATCTCTTTAAGATCCTAACACCAGAGCCAGGAGTAGAACACAGACCTTCTACCTCAAGGGGCTGTTACTTTTTCTCTAGGCTATAGCAGCCCTCATAAGGAAAGGCTGCCTTCATCCTGTTTCAAGCTGAAGAGAAAGAAAGAAGAAAAAAGAAAGGAGAAGGAAGAAGGAGAAGAAGGGATTTGCAGACAGTGCAGTTTCTCCTTTCACACACTTTCCTCCCCCAAACTCCCCACCACTGGTTTCCCCAAGAACGATGGGTGTACAGGCAAAACCGAGAGGTTGACTGCTACACTCTGCCCCACACTTAGCACCAGACCCCCAGAGAGCCTCACAACCATCAGTACTCCTGGGGCCTGAGATACCAAGCAAGGCTGCAGACCTGTTCTGTTCCCCGTACAATGCCTGCCTTCTCTGCTCCCTGGATTCCCCAACCATCCCCCCTGCTGACTGCCTCCTCCTAAACCCCCTATGGTTCTGCCTCTCAGAAAAGGGGATGGAGTGGACACAGTCACACTCCCCACCTTACTGCTGATACTGCACCTCTCCCCTGCCCCCTTCTCTCCCCAAGAGGAAGCCACTGATTCCACAGAAACACATATTTTGAAGAAATCCAGAGCAGAAAGAAGAGAGTATTAAATAAAGCAGAGGTGCAAACAATTCCTCTATACAAGCGAAAGTTTTACCAGTCAGACTATCGAGTTGGCAGTTTTCTATGCTGATGGGGAATTTGGCATGATTTTCTTAGACTTCCCCAAACTGTCCATTAGGCCTAGAAAACTGGTTGTACATTGTGTGAATTGACCTCCATGAACCCACACTTCAGTGGGACAGTCATCCAGGCTGAGGAGATACACTGATCAGGGTCTGTAGAGAAACTAATAGTTGGACCGTCTAAGCTTGTTCATCTTGGGCACTTCTGGGGGATGAGAGGGGAGAAAGAGGACTCAAGAATCACCACCAGCCTCTGCAGGAATTCTCATCTAGAGCTGTGGAACTGATCTGGAGAGATGACAAGATTACCAATCTCGAGATCCTGGGTCTCCCATCCTGCCCTCTGGAAAAAACTGAGAACCGTGTTTGTTACTAGACATGTAAGTTTTGTGGCTGGGGGGAAGAAACCAGCAGTGTCAGAGCAGGAAAGAGATGGGTGGGGGTTTTAGACAGCCTAGTTTGGAGCAAACACTAGTCTCCCCATCCCCTAAAAACCCTGACCCTAATGCCAAGAGAGGATGTATATAGAGAGAAGCAGCTGACTGCTGCAATGTCCTATTAAGACTTGACCAAGATCCCCCTCACCCCCAGATCCCCAGTTGTATTCCTCCACAAACTCCAGTCCCCTCTAGACTGAAAGCTTGTTGTGGGCAGGGCATGTGTCTATCCTATGGGTACTCCATTTACACTCGCTCTCTTGGTGAACTCATTCGCTCTCACGGCTTTGACTACCATCTCTACGCAGATGACACGCAGATATACATCTCCGCCCCTGTCCTCTCCCCCTCCCTTCAGGCTCGCATCTCCTCCTGCCTCCAGGACGTCTCCACCTGGATGTCGGCCTGCCACTTAAAACTCAACATGAGCGAGACTGAGCTCCTCATCTTCCCTCCCAAACCCGGTCCTCTCCCAGACTTCCCTATCACCGTGGATGGCACGACCATCCTTCCCGTCTCTCGGGCCCGCAATCTCGGTGTCATCCTTGACTCGTCTCTCTCGTTCACCCCACACATCCTATCTGTTACCAAGACCTGCCGGTTTCACCTTTACAATATCGCCAAGATCCGCCCTTTCCTCTCCACCCAAACGGCTACCTTACTGCTACGGGCTCTCGTTATATCCCGGCTAGACTACTGTGTCAGCCTTCTCTCTGATCTCCCTTCCTCCTCTCTCGCCCCGCTCCGGTCTATTCTTCACTCCGCTGCCCAGCTCATCTTCCTGCAGAAACGATCTGGGCATGTCACTCCCCTTCTTAAACAACTCCAGTGGTTGCCTATCAACCTCTGCTCCAAACAAAAACTCCTCACTCTAGGCTTCAAGGCTCTACATCACCTTGCCCCTTCCTACCTCTCCTCCCTTCTCTCTTTCCACCGCCCACCCCGCACGCTCCGCTCCTTTGCCGCCCACCTCCTCACCGTCCCTCGGTCTCGCCTATCCCGCCGTCGACCACTGGGCCATGTTCTCCCGCGGTCCTGGAACGCCCTCCCTCCTCACCTCCGCCAGGCTAATTCTCTTCCCCTCTTCAAAACCCTACTTAAAACTCACCTCCTCCAAGAGGCCTTCCCAGACTGAGCTCCCCTTCTCCCTCTACTCCCTCTACCACCCCCCCTTCACCTCTCCGCAGCTTAACCCTCTTTTCCCCCCATCTCCCTCTGCTCCTCCGCCTCTCCCTTCCCATCCCCTCAGCACTGTACTCGTCCGATCAACTGTATATATTTTCATCACCCTATTTATTTTGTTAATGAAATGTACATCGCCTCGATTCTATTTAGTTGCCATTGTTTTTACGAGATGTTCTTCCCCTTGACTCTATTTATTGCCATTGTTCTCGTCTGTCCGTCTCCCCCGATTAGACTATAAGCCCATCAAACAGCAGGGACTGTCTCTATCTGTTGCCGACTTGTTCATTCCAAGTGCTTAGTACAGTGCTCTGCACATAGTAAGCACTCAATAAATACTATTGAATGAGTATTCTGCCAAGTGCTTATTACAGTACTCGGCTCACAGGAGGCACATCATCCATCCGATTGATTGATTGAAGGGCGGAACTGCATACACTCTGGATAGAATTCAATTTCTGGTACAGTACCTGCCTTCTGCCCTCCCGGCCCACACCCCTGTTGACTTGGTCTCAGGCAGGAGTCTGCACAACTCTGCTTCACAGACACCCCATCCTCCTCCTGACATTAGAACCCACAAGCTTCCACATTAAGTCCAAGAGATTCCCTTCTCTGGGGACCGAGGCAGGCAAGTAACCCTGCATACAGGACTGTAATACACTTTCCAAGCGCTTAGTAGAGTGCTCTGCACCCAGTAAGCACTTGATAAATACAATTGAAGGAATGAATGACTATAGTCTTCGGGAGGCTTGACTCATCTATAGAATAAAGGCCCTGGGTCTTCTCAGTCCCAGGCAAGTCAGATAGAACTGGCTTCCTGCACAGAGCCCAGGTCCCTGTCCTCCCGTGAGTGGCAGTTACCTCATCACTCTTCTTCCTCCCTATTATTCATTCATTCAATAGCATTTATTGAGCACTTACTATGTGCAGAGCACTGTACTAAGCGCTTGGAAGGTACAAATCGACAACAGATAGAGACAGTGTAGACACAGTGCCTGCCCAATGACGGGCTTACAGTCTAATTGGGGGAGACAGATAAAAACAATAGCAGTAAATGGAATCAAGAGGATGTACATCTCATTAAAACAATAGCAATAAATAGAATCAAGGGGATGTACATCTCATTAACAAAATAAATAGGGTAATAAAAGTATATACAAATGAGCAGACGAGCACTGAAGTCCAAGCTGGTATGAGGCGGTATGGACTCTAGGGCCAGTTTTCAAGGTGACTGTATAGCCAACTGCTCCCAAAGCACCCAGCTAGCTAGAGTCATTGTCAGGCGATTAGTCCCCCAGAATGGCCTACCAGCTTCTCGCTACCAGGAAGTCAAAGGAAATCATTTCACTAGGAACTCTACCAGCCAAAACTACCATAGAGAAACTTCACTCACTCACACACACACACACACACGGACCCATACCCCCTTCTCTTCAGGGTAGCAATGCAGCCCCCTCATTAAGGGGGAAAATCTGGGAGTTGACTCTGCCTACAGTGTAAGAGAGATGCTCCTGGAGGCCGAGGAGAAGCACTGAGCTGCAGCTGCTCTTGAGAGATGCCCCTGGACCCTTGAACCAGAACAACCCTCGGGTCTGAGTGCAGCAGCCTGCCCCCTGGTGGCACTAATCGGGAATCGGGGCTGCTGCGCCTCTCTATCGCCGCCTGGTGGCCACAGGCATAGGCCTGGGACTTGTTCATTCCAAGCGCTTAGTACAGTGCTCTGCACATAATAATAATAATAATAATAATAATAATAATAATGATGGTACTTGTTAAGCGCTTACTATGTGCAGAGCACTGTTCTAAGCGCTGGGGTAGATACAGGGGAATCAGGTTGTCCCACGTGGGGCTCACAGACTTCATCCCCATTTTACAGATGAGGTAACTGAGGCACAGAGAAGTGAAGCGACTTGCCCACAGTCACACAGCTGGCAAGTGGCAGAGCCGGGATTTGAACTCATGACCTCTGACTCCAAAGCCCGGGCTCTTTCCACTGAGCCACGCTGCTTCTCTAAGTACATAGTAAGCGCTCAATAAATACTATTGAATGAATGAATGAAATGCCCATTTCAATAGCCCCGAGGTGCTACTACCTATTGTTCTGTGAGGCTTCGTCTCTCTATCACCCCCCGGGTGACCCTGACCATTTTTTATGGTGTTTGTGAAGCGCTCACTATGTGCCAGGCGCTGTACTAAGCGCTGGGATAGAAAGAAGCTCATCAGTCTGGACACAGTCCACGTCCCTAAAGGGACTCACAAGTCTTAATCCCCATTTGAGAGATGACATAACTGAAGCTCGGAGAAGGGAAGTGACTTGCCCAAGGTCACCCCGCAGACAAGTGGCCGAGGCTGGATTTGGAGCTAGGGCCTTACGGGCTGTAGCCACCAGGCGGCGCAGCTTCTCTTCCAGACGGTGATTCTGGTCGGCCGCGCCTCTCTATCGCCATCTGGTGGCACTTTGCTTCTACTGCTCTGGCTTCCTCCCTGGGCCTCCATCTCCTCTTGGTCTCCTCTGACTCCTTTCCCCGGCCTCCCCCTGGTCTGGAACGCCCTCCCTCTCCACATAGGGCAGACCACCACTCTCCAACTCTTCAGAGCATTATTAAGGTCGCAACTCTGCCAAGACGCATTTTCTGATTAAGCCTTTTACCGCCCCCTCCACCCCCACCCCCAGCTTCTTCGCCCTTCTGCATCCTCTATAGCCTTGGATCTGTGAACTGTGGACATTCCCTATTTTCCCTGCAGCACTTACGTGCATATCTCTAAATACTGCGTTTGTGTATAGAAATGTAGTGGCTGTGAGCACAGAGGGGGTCGTTAATAATAATATTATTAATAATAATTATTATTAGTAATGTGGCATTTCTTTAGCACTTAAAATATGCCAGGCCATGTACTAAGCGTTGAGGTAGATATAAGAAAATTGTTTGGACATAGTCATTGTCCCACGTGAAGCTCACAGTCGCAATCCCCATTATACAGATTAGGTAACTGAGGCCCAGAGGAGTGAAGTGACCTGTCCAAGGCCACACAGCAGACAAGTGGCGGAACCAGGATTAGAACCCATTACCTTTTGATGCCCAGGCCCATTCTCTAGCCACTAAGGAGAGAATGAAGTGAAAACACACTGGTGATTATTGAGCATTTACTTTGCGCAAAGGACTGTAGGATGTCCTAGGGGGAGTAGGATACTGAGTTATTATGGTATTTGTTAAGTACTTACTAAGTGCCAAATACTGCTCTAAGCGCTAGGGTAGATAGGAGGTAATCAGGTTATCCCACATGGGGCTCCCAGTCTTAATCCCAATTTTACAGATGAGGTATCTGAGGCATAAAGAAGTTCAGTGACTTGTCACACAGAAGACAAGTGGCAGAGATGGGATCAGAACCCACATCCTCTGACTCTCAAGCCTGTGCTCTTGTCATTAGGCCATGTTGCTGTGGGCAGGTAATGTGTGTGTCCTACTGTATTCTCCCAAGCATTTCATACAGTGCTCTGCATGCAGTAAGCGTTCGATCATGTCTGGCGTTGTGAGATCTGGCATTGGGAGATCTGGCCCCAGAAGATACGCCTGGATGAGCGACTGTGGAGGCACAAATCTCGCCACCCTGCCCTCCTTCACCATCTAGAAAAGACAAGCGTTTGGACCCCTCGGGCTCCAGGGGAACCATTTGCCTGATAGAAAGGGAGAGAAGGGGTTGGGGGTGTGTGTGAAATCTAGTTTCGCAAATGTGAGCATCCCCCAAAACATGGATTGCCCAGCAGAGATGTCATTTGACAGTCGCAGCTAAGCAGACTGCTACGGCTTGCAGCTCTAAACCCTTAACTAACCCCATCTTCGTAATAATGTTGGTATTTGTTCAGCGCTTACTATGTGCCGAACACTCTTCTAAGCGTTGGGGTAGATACAAGGTAATCAGGTTGTCCACGTGAGGCTCACAGTTAATCCCCATTTTACAGATGAGGTAACTGAGGCACAGAGAAGTTAAGTGACTTGCCCACAGTCAGCTGACAAGTGGCAGAGCCGGGAGTCGAACCCATGATCTCTGACTCCGAAGCCCAGGCTCTTTCCACTAAGCCACGCTGCTTTCCCATCTTCATATTCTCAAGTCCATTAGTTATTCTCCAGAGACTGGATGCCCAGAACAACTGCGGTCTGGGCAGAATTCAGGCCCTGCATTCCTGCCGAATCACGCTAGAACTGAAGTCTACACGGCTCTGCTCCTCAAAGAGGAACAGGGTAGACGTGCTAATGCTACCCTGTCCTACTCCAGCCACTAGACCCTCCCCTTACCCCCCCCCCCCCCCAGAAGCCACCACTGTCAAGGCCACAAGCGTCCCTTCTCTGAAAAACTGAAGCTGTGCAAGATGAGCCTGCAGACAGGACTGGGGGCAAAGGGAGGTTCGATCCACCTAGAGAATTAAGGACCTCCGGTCTTGTCCTTTTCACAGCCGGGTCAGATCAAACCAATTCCCTGCACAGAGCCCCAGTCCCCGTTTCCAGTACCAGCCTCTGTGCTGGGGGTGGCACCCCCTCCTCTCTTTTCTCCTCTTCCACAGATGAACTTTTAAGCATGGAAATTCAAACACAAACCTATTTACCAATCACAGACAATACCTTCCCTCAGAGGTGGTGGCACAGTTCCTGACTTCATCTCTCCCCAAGGATTATTATGATGGTACTGGTCAAGCCCTTACTTTGTGGCAAGCACTGTTCTAACTGCTGGGGTAAATACAAGGTAATCAGAATGTCCCACGTAGGGCTCACAGTCTTAAGCCCCATTTTACAGATGAGGTAACAGGCACAGAGAAGTTAAATGGCTTGCCCAACCAAGATCACACAGCAGACACGTGGAGGAGCTGGGATTAAAACTCACGTCCTCTGACTCCCATACCCGTGTTCTTTCCACTAAGCAACGCTGCTTCTGACACAGTCCCTGACCCTTGGGGCTCACAGTCTAAATCCCCATTTTACAGATGAGGGAACTAAGGCCCAGAGAAGTAAAGCGATTTGCCCCAAGTCACTCAGCAGACAAGCGGTGCAGCCAGGATTAGAACACATGACCTTCTGACTCCTAGGCCTGTGGTCTGTCCACTACCCCATGCCGCGTCTCTTGGGAAATGCACTGCTGTAGACATGGAGGGGGTCCCCACTTCCATAGGAATTACTACTAGCAGACATGGAGAGGGTCTCCATTTGTGGACTGGGGTGTGCGGGGCTCCAGATCTGCTCATTTGGTCAAGTCAAAATCAATTCCCTGCCCTGAGCCCCAGTTCCTGAGTCCGGAACCAGCTTTTGTGCAAACAGCGGCAGACCCCTTCTCGTTACTCTCCCCAAAGCTAACCCTATCTTTCATGCACGGAAACACTCACACTCCACCTTCTCTTTGAGTGGGACTGCGTTACTGGGCACCATCTTTCAGTAGTGGGGTGCATTTGGGAATTGACCTGACTGCCCAAGTGCAGGGGAATAAACTTCAAGGTTGGGGAGTTGTGATGAGCCATAACTGTAGAGAGAGCAGTAGCCAGTAGGATTCTCCCCTTGGTCATCCAGCCCCCGTCTGCAGAGTCCTGGAGGAGAAGAGCTGGGGGGCTCTCCTCCTCCCAGAGCTTAGAGCCAATGGACCCAGAATTAGGGGTCTTGGAACGCACCATAAATGCCTCCTCTGGAGATGGGGAAGAGGATCTTTGGTCTCATGGGAGAGAGGCGACACTGGAGCCATCCTTCCAGCTCAAGTGTTATGCCACTTAATTTCCCTCTGCACTGCACTTAGCAGGTCACTGGGTAATTCTATTCTGCCACTTTGGACACTCCTGCTGACTGTTGGGGTTAGGACTTTTGGTGTCAGTTTTCTAAAGTCAAACAGGCCCTGACTCTGCAGAGAACCAGCCGTGACCATCAGGAAAAGCCCTTTGGCATCAGGATCGCGGAGCAGGTGACCAGGTGATGATGTGGAGACTCTTCCGGTGAATTAATCAGGGATGAACTCCATTCAGGGAGACCAACAGTTTCACGGTCCCCCAGGCTTTAAACACTTGATAAATTAATCGGTGGAATTGAATGAGCTCTTACAGCATTCAGAGCAGTGGACTGGGCTTAGGAGAGGCCAAGAGAACAGAGGTGGTAGGCATGTAGACATATGTGGTAGACAATCATACCTCCCCCCACGCCTTCAAAGCCCTCCTGAAGGCTCATCTCCTCCAAGAGGGCTTCCCAGACTAAGCCCCCTCTTTCCTCTCTTCCCCGTCCCCTCGTCACCCCGACTCACTCCCTTTGCTCGACCCCTCTCTCCCTGCCCCAAAGCACTTGTGTATATATGTACATATCTACAATTCTATTTATTTACATTGATGCCTGTTCACTCATTTTGATGTGTATATATCTACATTTCTATTTATTTATACGGATGCCTGTTTACTTGTTTTGATGTCTGTCTCCCGCATTCTAGACTGTGAGCCCAGTGTAGGCGGGGATTGTCTCGGTTGCTGAATCGTACTTTCCAAGTGCTTAGTACAGTGCTCTGCACACAGTCAGCACTCAATAAATGTGATGGAATGAATGAATGAATGAGCATGTTTTCTGCCCAGAACGAGCTTAGAGAACTGAAGGACGGTCTAGAGTCAATTAATCAGTGGTATTGATTGAACCCTTACTGTGGAAAGCGAGGTAATGAAATAGCAATAATTGAGGCACCATCGTTTGGTGGAAACAAAATCTTAGCCCAAGTGACCCCATTTTGAGCAACAGGGAAGAGAACTTTCAAAATGCCAGTGTGAAAAGTATCTTCTGGTTTAGAAAATCCTTTGTAACTTGCTGAATTTTGCTACCGACCATTTGAGAATATGTGAACAAGTTCTGGCGCCTAAGATGACCTTATCTGGGAATCAAGATGTCTATGGGAGTGATTGAAATCTGCATTTAAGGGGGAGGGGGGCTATTGTGGGGGTATAGATGTAACCGAAAAAGTGTTACTCCCGAGGCGTGGTGTTTGATCATTCTGCAGAATAAAATTTGGAGACCAATAAGAACCATGAATGGTCTCCCTGACCATGCAGAGCAACAAACAGGCATAATTTTACATGATACATTACCAGGTGCTGAGCACTCTACTGAGTGCTTGGTAAAGGGCTATACAAAAGAGTTGGTAAACACGTTCCCCATCCACAACGAGCTTACCCAGACGTTTATAGTGGAGAAGAGGATGAGACATTACCTGGAAGTTCTCTTCAGTGAGGAGTAAGACTCTCATTCCACCTTTCTGAATGCTCCTGTTTTTAAATGGTATTTGTTAAGCCCTTTACTATGAGCCAGGCACTGGGCTAAGCGCTGGGGCAGATACAAGCCCTTCAGGTTGGACACAGTCCTAGTCCCATGTCACAGTCTTCATCCCCATTTTACAGATGAGGTAACTGAGGTAGAGGGAAGTGAAGTGACTTGTCCAAGATCACATAGCAGACAAACGGCAGAGCAGGGATTAGAACTCAGGTCTTTCTGACTTCCAGGCCCAGGGTCTCTCCACTAGGCCACAATGCGCAGCGCTTAAATGCCATAATAATAATGACATGGCTTCGGCTATCACGTCAATATGAATAACTCCCAAATCCATCTCTCCAACCATCTGCCGGGGGAGAGTGAGAAAAGCTTTTTCTTCCACAACAGTGTCATCGAGTCATCAATTATGCTTCCACTCAACTATTTCCCCTCTCTTCAGTTTATATTAATGCCCATCTTCCCCTCTAGACTGTAAGCTCGTTGCAGGCGGGGAACGTTTCTTCCAACTAAGATGTACTGGACTCCTCCAAGTGCTCTATACAATGCTCTGCACACAGTAAGTGCTTGATGCCATTAATGAGCTCATCATGATTATATAACAATTATACCACTTCCACAAATATTTAGATAGACCCACTGCAGCATCCAGAAATACCAGCAACCAAAAAAGTGATTATAAGAGAGAGATTTTGCCCTTCGGAATTGGAAAAACAGAAGTATTCAGAAATCATGGTATTAGCTCCAGGAGGGACAGGGAATGTATCCAACTTGATTTGCCTGTGTCCACCTCAGCTCCTGGTACAGGGCCTGGCATATAGTAAAAGCTTAACGAATATCATTATTAGTAATGACAATAATAATAAAATGGGGATTCAATACCTCTTCCCCCTCCCTCTTATACTGTGAGTTCCCTGAGGGATGGGGACAGAGTCTGGCCTGATAATCTTGAATCTACCCAGTGCTTGGAACAGTGTTTGGCACATAGTGAGCACTTAACAAATGCCACCATACTTATTGTGCAGGAAGAGGTGGGGGCTAGCTGGCTTCTTACCAGGTTTGTGTCCTCTCTCTCTCTCTCTCTCCTCCTCCTGCCTCATTAACTAGAGGAGCGTGGTTTGGCTCGGCAGCCTGGACATTGTTGAGGAGGGCACAAGGGAGATTATCAGTAGGGTTTATTTTATGCAGACCACTTTACTAAGTGCTTGGAAGTCTTCAACAGAGCTGGTAGACACACTCCCTGCCTTCAAGCACCTTACATTCTACCTGGGGAGGCATACAGGAAAATAAAGTTACAGGTAGGTGGGATATCTGGGGCACAAGTGTATTTGTGTGTGGGGGGGGCATCCACACATCTGCACCACACAGGTGGGCTTATATATGGGTGTGAACATATTGGAGTTGTCTGCTTGGGGGTTCTTGCATGTGCCCACCTATGATGTTTCCTTTCTGTGTGTGTTTATTTACAATCCCCTGTCATGGGCTTCAGCATCAGTCATGAGTTCTAATCCCAGCTCCACTCCTGGCTGCTGTGGGACCTTGGTCAAATCACTTCCCTTCTCTGTGCCTTGCTTACCTCATCTGTAAAATGGAGATTAAGACAGTCATCCCAATGTGGGAGAGGGATAGTAACAAACCTGATTTGTTTGTGATCCACCCCAGATCTTGGTACCACACCTATCATGTTTTGGTGCTTGAATAACACTGTTGATACCTTCCAGCTCTGCCCCTTCTCTGCTGTGTGACCTTGGGCAGGTCACTGGACTTCTTTGGGCCTCACTTGCCTCATGTGTAAAATGGGGATGGAGACTATCCCTGTCTGGGATAGGGACTGTGTCCAATCCAATTGCCTTGTGTCTACCCAACCTCTTGCTGTGGTGCCTGATACACGCTAAGTACTTAAATACTGCAGTTATTATTATTACTACTATTACAGAGTGAGTAGACACATTCCCTGCCCACAAGGAGTTCACAGACTAGATGGGGAGACATATGTGCATATAAATAATGTATATTCTAACATTTAAGCACTTCATACCATAGTATTGTGTTTATTATTAGAAGAGGAGGAGGGGAAAGCAGAGACCCAGAGAGATCACAGGACACCACTAGAGTCACACTGCAAGTCACTTTGATCTCTTCAATATGACATTCACTGATTGACCAGGTAGTGGAACCTGGGACAACCTCCAGGCTGAACCACTGCCCCTCTCCAACCCCTGGTGCCTGCTCTCTGTCTCTTGGGCCTAAGAGGGTCATGCCTTTGGGTCTAGCTCAGCCTGGTAAAGCTGAGAGGGCAAGGAAAAATAATCTAAGATTCCCCCACCCATGGGAGCCCCATTCTTCTGAAGACTCTCAGGCTGTGTCGAGGGAAGAGGAAAGGAGAAAGAGAGGGTGACATCACCCCCTCTTTTTGCACTTCCAAGTCTCCAGACTCCTTACTCTGACTGGGTGAGACTGAAGGAATAGAATGTAGAGGGAGGGAGGAAGGAGGGTGCTAGGTTGTCAATCTATAACTTAGAAGCCAGTAACATCCTCTTGCTTTGAGTAACAGCAGATACCCCCAAATTATAACCCTTTTGGGGAGTAGAGGCAGCTGCCACTGGATCAAGGAACTGGGGAAAAAGGAAGAAGTATCCATTTTAATTTCATACAGATGCATTTGGGCTTACAGAGCCCAGGCCACAAAGGGAACAGAGAGGGGAGGAGGAGAGGAGGGGGCCAAACCATGCCATTTCTGTTGGGAGGATGAGAGGGCAAAACCATTTTGCATCTTCCCACTGTAGCATGTGCTGCTAGTCCTCTCCCCTCCTCATTCTGCTCATCCAGGAGAGCTGGAGGACATAGGGTAGTCACACACACATATACATAGGCACACCCCTGATTGCTTCTGTCCCTGTATGCCCCTCCCCCAAGGGTACCCCCCTCGGATGGTAGAGGGAGTCTGTACTCTTGAAGCCAGAGCTAGGCAGATAGCTCCCAACGGGAGGGCCTGGGCCAGAGGAAGTCGCACTGACTATAGAATTAAGGGCCCCAGGGCGACTTCACACCCACTCTCAGGTCCTTCACTGGAGCACCTGGCCAAAGCTCTAAACCCCTGTTTCCATAACCCTCTACCGGTCCAAAGAGGGGCGGCCCCTCTCACCCTGCTCTGGTTCCGGCCCTTGCTCACACACACACACACACACACACACCCCTCCATCCCCTCCTGGAGTTGCAAGGGACTGAGTTGGCACCCAAGATGCAGTGTTTAACCCTTGACCCCCAAAGAAAATGGCATGGTCTGGAAGGAGGGGATACAGCAGCAGTGGCCAGGGGACAGCAGCCCAGTGCCACTCAATTGCCCCACAAATGGGCCGGCGCAATCAGTGTCCATAGCATCCGATGGGTTGCTGGTCAGTCCTCCGCTGTCCATGGGGTCGGTGGTCCGGTTCGGGGCTGCGCTATGGCTTGCTGGGGATGGAGGTGACCGTTGGTTGACTGATGAAGCGTCCCCCAGGCCCCCCATGGGGAGAGTGCCGACCTATCACAGTTGGGAGTGGGGAAAAGACTTGGATGGGTCTCCAATGGGGATCCCATTCCTACAGATAGGGAGCAGGAAGTTGGATGTTGGGTAGGAGCGTGGTCAGGGGTCACTACTGAGCTCAGGGGATTCATTCACTGATCTGGTTTGTGGACTATAAGGATGGAGTAAATTGTGTGTGTATATATGTGTAGCGAGGGATAAGGTGCCCTTCACTATACTCTCTCAAGCACTTCACGTGGTGGTCAATAAAGACCATCGATTCCTTCCACTTGCTTGAAACAGAACCCAGAGAGCTCCAAGCTTAAAGCATAAAGAACTCACCATCCTGTCCGTCCGGTCTGCACCAACATGTCCTTGAGGAAGCAGGGTTGGAATAGAGGGCCAGGTCTCCCATGATACACCTGGGGCTCAGGCTTCTTCCTTGGCCCTATGGATAAATCTGGTCAGGTCTCAGGGTAATCTCTGTGCCCCTGCTCTGGTCAGGGGGTATTACAGCCAAGGCCCAGCCCCATCAGTGCCCGATGCTGCAACTGGACTGCCCCCTGCAGGCTCACTCACACCAGAATTGAGAATGAGCACCCGAGAAGAGAGAAACAGAGTGAAAGAGAGAGCAAGAAGAGAAAGAGCGAGAGAGAGAGAGCAAGTGTGAGAGTGCGAGAGTGAAAGAAAGCAGGCAAGAGCGAAAGAAAGCGGACGAGAGAAGGAGACCATGAGAGCAAGCGAGAGCACGAGAAGGGAGAGGACCAGAGATGAGGGGCGACCCCTCAGACATAAAATAGGGGCTGACACACACCCTGCAGGGAAAGCCCTGACTGGCTTTGTCACCCCAAGGCAGGACACCCCAAGAACTCTGGGATTCTCCAACTGACAGCTTCTGCAGATCCCCTCCCCACCCCCCCACCCCCAATTCCCCAGAGTCTTACCTGTGAGCAATATTTTCTGGGACACTCCTCCAGGGCATAAAAAGAAGCTAGGCTGCTGCCCTTTCTTTCAGGCAGCCAAGCTGCTGAACACTTACCAGTGCCGATCTGATCCTTCACCCCTGCTCCTCTTCCAGTCTAACAGTAGACCTGGTTGGGGAGCTGACCCCAAGTTTGGCCTGGAGCGGGACCACACCCCCTTCAGCACCCTCTTTGGCAAAGTTGGTGTAGGAGACACTGGCCCTGCCCACTGGGAGCTTACAGTCTAAGTCAGTCTGCCAGTTCACTGAACTGGAGCTCTTTCCAGATGCAGAACACTGTACCAATCCCCTTGGCACAGTACTATAGAACCATGTGACTAACATGCCCCAACAAGCTCACAGCCTAGAAATGGAAGCACTGACTTTGAAACAACATGGTAAGAATGCTTCAAGGAATTTAGCATTACGTGGCACACACGGCCCCTGTTCTCATGAAGTTTCCGGTCTATATGACAGACATTAAAATTGAGTTACACACAGGTGGAATGGCACATGCAAGCTCAGTAGATGAAGTTGTACACCCTGAACCCATGATATGCTTGAATCCGCCTAATAAACAAGTAAATCAATATGTAGAGTGAAGGGTGGCGGGTTTGCATTAAGACAGCCATAGTGTTTATCGAACGCCATTAGACAAAGCACCCTACTAAGAGCATGACGGGGGTGAAAGGCCTCATTTATTCAGTAGTATTTATCTAGCACTTATTGTAGAGCACAGTATAACCAGCGACAGATTCTCTGCCCACTATGCGCTTACCATCTAGACGGGGGACGGATATTAGTATGAATAAATTTCATCCATTTGAGAAAGAGCCATGACAAGTGGGTGGAGTCATCTGGAAATATGCTATAGACTAGATTCCAACTCAATGAGACATTTGCACTTGGTAACTCAGTCTCCCAGGCACGCATCTAGCAAGTATTCAACAAATACTGTTGGAAACTCAGCTTCTACTGTTACAACCAGGCTTGTGTTGGTGGTGATGTGGGTAAGGCCGGCCTATTTATTGAGCGCAGAGTACTGTATTAAGCACTTCCAAGAGCACAATGTAACATACATTCCCCGCCCACAACGAGTCAGTCTATTTCACACAGGTGAAGCTACTGAACCCCAACTCACTGCTGGGCTTTTGGGGCTGTTATGGAGTCCCACAGCAGCAGAACAGGAAATTGTATCTCAAGGTACAGAAATTGGGAAGCCCAAAAAGAGTCCCCAACCAGCCAGCTGAGGTCGACGCAATCCTGCACTTGAGGAGCACATGACGGTACTGCCACCCCTTCCCCATCGGCGGGTCCCGCTTCCTGCCCCGGGAGGCTTACATTCTGATACTCCGATACTGCTGCTTCCAGGACCGACCCACGATGCCGAATTTACTGAGGAGGGTGGAGAGTCAGGTGTGGGGAAGATTTCCAATGAATGAAGGCTGGTGGTACGACCCCTTTAGGATAACGGGGTTGGGAGGGGGAGATATACAAGCCTTGCAGAAACAGCCCCTCACCTTCTAGCACATTCCGGGCACAAAGTCCTGGGTTGAGGTTGAAGAAGGTTACTGGCTTGGATGATTTTATGGTTGAGTGGGCAATACTAGCTAAATGGGGCTTAGCCCAAACACAGGAAGAGAGCTCAATGACAGAGACACATGACACACAAAGAGACACAGAGACCACACAGAGACAGTGAGCATGCACCACCATGCCCCCCCATAGTTTCAGTCCCAACAAAACCCTCACCTCTAGACCCAGAGCAGCAATCATTCCTCCCCAAAACAAGACTTCATCACATCACAACCCCTCAAATTCCCCCACTCCTGAGAACCAAGTCAGAGTTCAGCTACAAACACTTAACCACACACATGTGTCCAATCTGATTATCTTCTACCTACCCCAGCACTTGCAACACATCTAAAGTGCCTACGAAATACCATCATCTCAGTGACAGGATCAACACGTAAATGGTATCAAACCTTCTCCTAGCACTTTCAGCCCTCTCCGTTGCATACACATTGCATATACACCCATTGACAGTGACTCTCCAGCCCTAGGCTCCTGCCTACCCTACCACACACAACTCCAGTTTTCTTCACCCCCCCTCTTGGATACTTCAGGACAGGAGATATTATTTATCCCAACCCTAGATTATCAACTCCAGTCATTGCTACTACTTACCTTTTATCCAGTCCAGTGGTCAGGACAGTGCTTGGCATATAGTAAGTATTTAACAAGTACCATTATTTTTATCAATAATACAAAGTCAACCATATTTATAGAATACTTATTGAGGGAGAAACACTGTCTTAAGCCCTTGGGTGAGTACAGAGTAACTCCTAACTGCAGCCTCTTCCCCCAAAGGGCCACCGCCATTATGTTAATTATAATAATAATAATGTTGGCATTTGTTAAGTGCTTACTATGTGCCGAGCACTGTTCTAAGCGCTGGGGTAGACACAGGGGAATCAGGTTGTCCCACATGGGGCTCACAGTCTTAATCCCCATTTTACAGATGAAGGAACTGAGGCACCGAGAAGTTAAGTGACTTGCCCAAAGTCACACAGCTGGCAAGTGGCCGAGCTGGGATTTGAACCCATGACCTCTGACTCCAAAGCCCGTGCTCTTTCCAATGAGCCACGCTGCTTCTCTCAAACCTGAGTCTCCTTACCCTACCCCTTTAATTCAAACCCTGAGCCTACCTCATTCTTCAGTCCCCTCAGTCACCATAATCAATATCACTAATATCTCAAGCCTAAACATCCAAGTCATTGCTGAGTCATCCATATAAAGCCAACTTCCCTCCTTAGCCACTCCATCACCATTAGAGTCAACATCAATTAGCCCAACCTTAAGTTGTCCCCCAAAAGCATCAACCCAACTCACTGCTGAACCATCAAAACCAAACCATTTGCCCTACCCACCTCAGCACCACTGATATAAGAAATAGGTAGAAAAAGCCAACTTTGGGGGGCTTTTAACCCAATACATCAACTACCCCAGTTGAATTACCAAGCCAACAACTATCACAGCTAAACAAATGATATGCTAACCAAGAGGGCATCACAAGCCCTGCTCATAAAACCCAAGAAAAACACACTCTTTCTTCTCTCCACAGCCTACAACAAGTAAAGCCTCCAGGCCTTATCTAAGATAGAAAAAGACCCACTCACCTCTGGGGCTTTAAAGGGGCAGTGCCCTGCCCTATTGTAGGGCAGCTAATGGAGAGACTGGGTTGCCCTGGGGGCGTTGGGGGGAAGTGAGGCTATAGGAGCAGGGAAGAAAAAGAGGCAGAGGCTACTAAAGAGAAGGGGATTTGCAGCTGCTTATTTTTTAAAGTATCTGGAATAACATCCTTAATTATAGACACCTGCAAGCCATTCACATACTCCTCAAGGATGGGGTCTAATTCTCATTCAGGGCTATCCCAGCACCTAGTACAGTGCTTTGTGCCCAGGAGGATATTCATTAAACGAAAATGAATGAGTGAATGAATGAATAAATGAATCAGTCAATAAACTCAAGCTCTTCCCTGAGGTCTCCCCAGTTCCCAGGTCCCACTGTCCCCTCCACTCTTGCTCTCCTTTTTGTTTTCTTTTTAATGGTATTTGCTAAGTGTTTTCTGTGTGCCAGGCACTGTGCTGGGCACTATGGTGGATACAAGATAGGTTAGACACGATCTCTGTCCCACGTGGGGCTGCCCTCTTGATCCCCCATTTTACAGATGAGGTGACAGAGGCCCAGAGAAGTGAAGTCCCAGGGTCACACAGCAGATGGATTGTGGAGCCGGGGTTGGAACCCAGGTCCTCTGACTCCCAGGCCCGGGCCCTTTCCGCTAGGCCACACTGCTTCTCTCCTCCCCGCTTCTGTTCCTTTTAGCCTCTGGGGAAAGACTGTTGGTGAAAGAAGTAATTAGAAGAGGCCAAGTGTGGGGGGCTCTTAATCTAAGAGCATGGAGAGAGTGGAGGGAAAAGGCAGGGAAGGTGAAGAAGACAGGAAGAAAGGATGGGTCAGCTTTCAGGCCGGCCACTTGGGTGGCCGCTGATGGCCCTTGCAGATCTTGGACCGGCAGATAATAATAATGGTATCTATTAATAGCTTACTTTGTAGAAAGCACTGCATTAAGCTCTGTTGCCCAGGGTGTCACGTGTCTCACGGAACACTTTTTTAATGCTATTTGTCAAGCTCTTACTATGTGTTCATTCAATAGTATTTACTGAGCACTTACTATGTGCAGAGCACTGTACTAAGAGCTTGGAATGTACAAATCGGCAACAGATAGAGACAGCCGCTGCCCATGTGTTCAGCACTGTTCTAAGCCCTGGGGTAGACACAAGTGAATTAGTTTGGAAACAGTCGCTGTCCCTCATGGGGCTCACTGTCTAAATAGGAGGGAGAACAAGAGAACCGAGGCCCAGAGAAGGGGAGTGACTTGGCCAAGGTCACGCAGCAGACAAGCAGCAGAGCCAAGATTAGAACTCTTGACCTTCTGACTCCCAGGCCCGTGTATGATTGACTTTTTTGAGGCTCACAATGTTGATCCTTTCCTTTCCACTAATTCTTCAGCATGCCACTATTTTACTCAAATTCACTCTTCATCTGTGCTCCTCATTTTAGGGAGGTGGAATTTAGGGAAAATGGGGAATTTTATGGTTCTTTTAAAGGCATGTCTCCTCCAAGAGGCCTTCCCTGATTAAACTCTCATCCAACCTGGGGAAATGGGGGAATTTTATGGCTCATTTAAGGCACATCTCTTCCAAGAGGACTTCCCAGACTGAGCCCTCATTCTCCTTTCTCCCACTTCCTTCTATATCGCCCTGACTTGCTCCCTTTATTCACCCCCACCCTCAGCCCCACAGCACTTTTGTCCATATCCGTAATTTCTTTTAATTAATGTTGGGCTCTCCCTCTAGACTGTACGCTCTGTGTGGGAAGGAAATGTGTCAGCTAATTCTGTTGTACTGGACTCACCCAAGCGGTTAATACAGTGTTCTGCCCTAAATAAATACCATTGATTGATTGGCTCTTAGATTGAAAGCCTGTGGCCTGGACAAGGTCCCATGATGCTTTCTCATGGCACCAACAAACACCTCAATGGTGGGCAACAGTTTCTGGGTCCCAAATGCTACAGAAACCTTTTCTGAGGTGATTTTCTTCTGATCTAAAAACTTCATTTATTAGAAGCCACCCCATTTATCTCTCATCTCATCATGTGCACGGATTTTTGCAATATGTTGTTGGGTCGCTATCTCTTTGAAGTGGTTTAACTAATTCCCCAGAAAGTAGTTTATTTCAGCTGGGAGAATTTGGTCAACGAGCCAAGCTAAATAATTACTAAGGGCTCTTGGCACTCAGCTGAAACCAATCCAGGAATTGTGAAACTGATAACTGACCTTTAGGCTGTCAGTCCTAGTTCAAGCCCATGAATATGCTTTGCTTGTCACTACTCAGTCTATCAGTCAGTGGTATTTACTGAGCCCTTGCTATATGCAGATCACTCTACTAAGCATTTGGGAGAGAGCTATAGGACAGAGTTGGTAGACACTCAAATCGATCAATCAATGGTATTTATCGAGGGCTTACTGTGGGCAGAGAACTGTAGTTAGTGCTTGGGAGAGGACAGTAGAATAGAGTTGTTAGATGCGTTCCCTGACCACAAGGAGTTTACGGTGTAGAGTGGGAGACAGACATTAATATAAATCAGTAAATTCCAGATACATGCATAAGTGCTATGGGACTGAGGGAGGGGTGAATAAAAGGTGCAAATCCAAGTGCAAAGCAGAAGGAAATTTTCTATTTTGTCCAGGCTTGGTGCAGTTTTTCGGGGCAAAGAAAGTGCTTAGTAAATTAGTAAATACCACCATAATCATACACACCTTGCTTCTGCTGAAGGCATGTGGGATAGTTGTAGGGAGTGGGAATACACACACACACCAACACCCTCCCTCTCCCCCTCGCGTGTCTCCCCCTCTTTCCCTGTAGCTTCTTTAAACTCTATTTCTTCCCTCTGCTTATAAGGTATTGTAGTGTCCATCTCTCTAACTAGATTTTAAACTCGGAAGGTGTTGTGTCTTAATGTTTCAGCACTCCTTGCTCCCCACTTGTGTTCTTATATCATGACCTCCCCAAGTCTAATTTCCACCTGTGCCTTCACTCCCCCCACTTAGTTTAGTGTTCTGCACCCAGTAAGAACATAACACCACTACTACGACTGTTATTGCTACTACTGCACAGCTCCAAACTCATCTCCTCTAAGAAGCCCACCCTGATTGACTCCATCCATTTTCCTCCCACTCCAACACTCTGTGTGACTTGTGCTGAAAGCGTCCCGCTCTGGGAGTCAGGAGTCGCAGTTCACCGAGTGGGAGGTCCAGATCCCCTCGTCCTGGGGGAGCGTTGCCCTGGCTACCACATGAGACTCTGGGAGACACTGATAGACACTCTGACCTCCTCCTGACATTAGATAATAATAATGATGGTATATGTTAAGCATTTACTATGCGCCAAGCACTGGGATAGATACAAGGTAATCAGGTTGTCCCACTTGGGGCTCATAGTCTTAATCCCCATTTTACAGATGGGGTAACTAAGGCACAGAGAAGTTAAGTGACTTGCCCAAAGTCCCAGAGCTGACAATTGGCGGAGCTGGGATTAGAACCCACGACCTCTGACTCCCCTCAACTTCTGCATTGAGCCCAGAAAGGTCTATTCTCTGGGGACTGAGGCTGTGCAGTGACCCTGCAGTCCCAGGCAGGCTTGACCCTCTATAGAATTAAGGACTTCTCAGTCCCGATCAAGTCCGACAGAACTAGCTTCCTGCACGGAGCCCCAGCCCCTGTTTTCCCATGATTGGTAGCCCTCATCCCTCTTCTCCCCGCTATTATTCACACACAGTCTTTCCTTTGGGGTAGCAAAACAGCCCACTTAATAACGGGGTAAATCTGGGAGTTGAATGTGCCCACAGTGTAAGAAGGATGATCCTCAAGGCCAAGGAGAAGCACTGAGCAGCTGCTCTGGAGATTTCCAGCCCCTGGAAGCGGAACCATCCTCTATTCTCAGAGAAGCAGCCTGCCCACTTGTGGCATTAACACATATTCTGGGAGGTTGCTCCTCTCTATCTCCCCTTGGTGAAAGGAGGATCGTTCAGGGAAGCTGTGCCTGGTGGCAGTAGAGTAATAATAATAATAACAATGATGGTATTTGTTAAGCTCTTACTACGTGCCAAGCACTGTTGTAACTGCTGGGGTGAATTCAAGGAAATCAGCTTGTCCCACGTGGGGCTCACATTTTGAATCTCCATTTTACAGATGAGGGAACTGAGGCCCAAAGGAGTTAAGTGGCTTTTACAAGGTCACACAGCAGACAAGTGTTGGAGCCAGGATTAGAACCCACATCCTCTGACTCCCAAGTCTAAGGTCTTTCCACTATGGCACGCTGGTTCCATATGGTATATAAGTAGGCTTGCTCTGGTAAGATGCTCCTCCCTAGAGAAGCAGCGTGGCTCAGTGAAAAGAACACGGGCTTAGGAGTCAGAGGTCATGAGTTCTAATCCTGGCTCTGCCACCTGTGAGCTCTGTGACTTTGGGCAAGCCACTTAACTTCTCTGTGCCTCAGTTACCTCATCTGTAAAATGGGAATTAAGATTGTGAGCCTCACATGGGACAACCTGATTACCCTGTATCTACCCCAGTGCTTAGAACAGTGCTCAGCACATAGTAAGCCCTTAACAAATACCAACATTATTATTATTATTATTAATGGCATCTGGAGTTGGTCTGGGGGGCTGCCCTTTTCTCTTGCCCCATGTTGGGCATGGTTCTGTGAGGCTGCCTCTCTCTAACAGCCTCTGGTGGCACTGATTTTTTTTTCCGTGAGGCTGCCTCTCTCTAACAGCCTCTGGTGGCACTGATTTTTTTTTCCGTGAGGCTGCCTCTCTCTAACAGCCTCTGGTGGCACTGATTTTTTTTTTCCATGATGTTTGTGAAACACATTCTATGTGCCAGGCACTGAATTAAGCTCTGGGATAGAGATAAGCTCATCAGGTTGGACACAGTCCATGTCCCACATGGGGCTCACAGTCTTAATCCCCATTTTAAGATTAAAGGGGAGTAACAGCATGGCCTAGTGGAAAGAGCACAGGCCTGGAAATCAGAGGATGTGGGTTCTAATCCCAGTTCGGCCACATGTCTGCTGCGTGACCTTGGGCAACTCACTTCACTTCTCTAGGCCTCAGGTAACTCATCTGTAAAATGGGGATTAAAACTGTGAGCCCCACATGGGACAGGGACTGTGTCTGACCTGATTACCTTGTATCTACCCCAGGGCTTAGAACAGTGTTTGGCATATAGTAAGTGATTAATATCTTCCTCTCTTCAAAACCCTACTTAAAGCTCACCTCCTCCAAGAGGCCTTCCCAGACTGAGCTCCCCTTTTCCCTCTGCTCCCTCTACCCCCCTCTTCACCTCTCTGCAGCTAAACCCTCTTCTCTCCCCTTTCCCTCTGCTCCTCCCTCTCTCCCATACCATCTCCTCAGCACTGTACTCATCCGCTCAACTGTATATATCTTCATTACCCTATTTATTTTGTTAATGAGATGTACATCACCTTGATTCTATTTATTTGCTATTGTTTTAATGAGATGTTCTTCCCCTTGATTCTATTTATTGCCATTGTTCTTGTCTGTCCGTCTCCCCCAATTAGACTGTAAGCCCGTCAAAGGGCAGGGACTGTCTCTGTTACCGATTTGTACATTCCAAGCGCTTAGTTCAATGCTCTGCACATAGTAAGTGCAATTATACAGAAGACTATGTGGCTCACTGGAAAGAGCTCGGGCTTGGGAGTCAGAGGTCATGGGTTTGAATCCCCGCTCTGCCACTTGTCAGCTGTGTGACTGTGGGCAAGTCACTTCTCGGTGCCTCAGTTACCTCATCTGTAAAATGGGGATTAACTGTGAGCCTCACGTAGGGCAACCTGATTCCCCTGTATCTACCCCAGCACTTAGAACAGTGCTCTGCACGTAGTAAGCACTTAACAAATACCAACATATAACACTTGTCAGCTGTGTGACTCTGGGAAAGTCACTTCACTTCTCTGGGCCTTAGTGACCTCATCTGTAAAATGGGATGAAGACTGTGAGCCTCACGGGGGACAACCTGATTACCTTGTATCTACCCCAGCGCTTAGAACAGTGCTCTGCACATAGTAAGTGCTTAACAAATACCAACAATTATTAATAAATACTATTGAATGATCAAATACAATTATCATTATTATTTTTATTATTATTATTTTACAGATGGGGTAACGGAGGCTCAGAGAAGTGAAGTGACTTGCCTAAGGTCACTCAGCAGACAAAGTGGCAGGGCCTGGATAAGAAGCCACGTCTTCTGACTCACGGGTCAGGGCTCTATCCACTAGGCGGCGCTGCTTCTCCTCCAGATAGTGATTTTGGGCGGCCGCGCCTCTCTATCGCCACCTGGTGGCACTCTGCCATACTACCACGCTCCCCCTCTTCAAAACATTATTAGGTCGCAACTTCTCCAAGAGGCCTCCTCGGATTAAGCCCTTCTCTCTTCTGCATCGTCCACCCTCTTCGATCTGTGACCTTTGGACATGAGCTATTTGCCCTGCAGCATTCATGTGGATATCTGTAAACTATGCTCTTTGTGTAAATCAATATGGAGGGTGGGTATAAGCACCCAGGGGGTAGTTGGGAGGAGAGAATGAGGTGAAAAGCTACTGGTAATTATCGAGCATTGAGCATTGCAGAACGTGCTGGAGGAGGAAGGTACTGAGTTAATGAAGCAGAGAAGGAGCGGACAGTCAAAGTCTCCAGCCACGTAAGAAACCGACAATTTAAGTAAAAAGATTTCAGGCAGCTGATTGGGTCCTTAGCAAAGACCAGGTTTTCAACGATGACTCAGAGTCTGAGAACCGCAGTTTGCGGAGTAGGGGATCGATGGACAGTGGGGGACGAGGAGGGAGGCTGAGGCAGGGGAGCAGCATGGAACCACGTGAACCATAAAACATCTGTAGCCTCTACAAATGTTGCAGAAATCTCCGGTGGAGTCCAGAGTGAAGTGGGGGGTTGATTTGAAATTCATTCTTTTCTGAACCAAAACTCACTGCAACAAGAAGATTCCTCTGGTCATTTTAGGAATATTTTTCAAAGTGATGGGTTCTTTGTA
The DNA here is from genome assembly GCF_004115215.2 of Ornithorhynchus anatinus. Classification (NCBI taxonomy): domain Eukaryota; kingdom Metazoa; phylum Chordata; class Mammalia; order Monotremata; family Ornithorhynchidae; genus Ornithorhynchus; species Ornithorhynchus anatinus. The sequence continues at coordinate 22,361,824 of NC_041732.1, forward strand.
GTAAGATTCATGAAAACAAGTGTTCACTGGATGAAAGTCTGTCCGGTGAAGACAGATAAGGTCTTTCTGGAGAAGACATTAACAGTGATAATAGTAGGAATAAGCACTTGCTACGTGCAAAGCACTGTCCCGAGGACTAGGAAGAGCTTCACAGGTGGAAATGACCTCATTCCCATTGAAACACTGGTTCATAATTGGCAAGTGCACCAGCGATGTGATTTTGGTCAACTTGCTAGTTATGAAGCAGTGTTTCAGTGAGAAATAAGAGAATGAGTTCATTCATTCAATCATATTTATTGAGCACTTACTGCGTGCAGAGCACTGCATTACTCACTTGGATTATACAATCCAGCAACAGATAGAGACAGTCCCTACCCGAGTTCTAACCCCCCTCTGCAAAATGGGGGTTAAGAATGGGAGCCCTGTGTGGGATAGGGACGGTGTTCAGCCTGATTACCTTGTCTCTACCCCATCACTTAATACAGTGCTGAGGATCCCTCTAGAAAGAGAAATGGAGACAGACATTACAGGCAGGGAACCTGTCTGCTAATTCTAAGTCTTAATTTCCAAGGGCTTAGAACAGTGCTCTGCACATAGTAAGTGCTCAATAAATACCACTGATTGATCTCTCCAACACTTTCCCCTACCTAAGAGGTTAGGAAGACACCCAGCAACTGCAGCTAAACTGACTGCTCCACTCTGCCTTACTAACACTTGCCCACCCATCACTCCTCAGATCTCCAGGAGAGGCTTATTTCACAGGGACTGGATGTCCAGACTGCCGACGGAATAGAGCTGTTTCTAGTCCAATACCTACCTTCTGCTCTCTCACCCACACCCCTGGCAACTCAGTCTCAGGAGCCCACACGACTCTGCTTCTCAAAGACAAATGGAGTGGCAATAATAATCAACGTCGTGTCCTCTTGACATAGATTCCCTGAAACCACCAGTGTCTGTCACAAAACTTCTTGTCTGACAAGTGTTCATTCCTTTGTGGGCCTGAGGCTATGCAGGGTGGCCCTTAATCACAGTTGAAATCAGTGGGGAGAGAGGAGAGGAAAGGAGAGAGGGGAGAGGAGAGAGGAGCCCCTTCCAGAACTCTGCTCTATATAGCGACAAGTTCAGAAGGAAAATAAGTGGAACCCAAATGAGCCAATTTGCCACTTCAAGGGAGTTTTAATTGAAGTCAGGCTGGGGAGAGTTTATGTCTATCGGAGACTAAACCAGATTTATAAAACGCCAGTTGTTGATATGGATTCAATCGAGTTATCCTCATCTCCTCCAGGAGCATCAGGTAAGATAGGCAGAGCTGCCTAGTCACGATTTTGAGGAAGGTGGTATAAAAGAAGGGCCTGGTGAAGGTGCCTCGCCCCAACCCCAAGGTCACGTCCATGGGAGACCTTCCCAAAGAATCCCCAGGGATGGAATAAATCACCACTAACAAGCAGATTTGAAAGGAATTTTATTTAAGATGGAAGGGGTAGAGGAAAGGAGAAAAGGCTTTTCAAGAGTTTGTAGCTGATAACTAGAAAGGAAGATAAATAAAAGTTTGTTACAAAGTCGGTGTGTCATGGCAAAATTCCAAGGCACATTGAAAAACTTTACAGTTTTTAACTCGTTCACTTTTTACATAATTACAAATTAACATACAGCAATCAGGTTTAACCCATTGTTTTTCAATATAATTCATCAAGAAAAATGTTCCTGACTGGCATTCAAAAACAAAACAAAAACTGAAAAGCAGAGGTAATAATGGATTAAAACCATCCCTCTGAACATTTGGTGACTTTAATGCTAGTGCACTCCATGTTAGTAAAAGTAAAACATGGGGAAGCCACAAAGCTAAACCACAGGCAAACTGAACTGGAGAAGTCTCCTTTAGAATTTCATCACTGCCATGAGACTGACCAGGGTCCCACTGCTTTACCAACTTTTAGTGAGCAAGACTGATGAAGGGAGAGATTTGGGAGGGGGATTTTTCTACTTCTGTGTGCATAAAAGGAAGCAGGTGTATATGTGGGGCTGTGTACCCGATAAGTCTTGGAACAAGTTAGAAATGCCAGAAGGAGGTAGGAGGCCCACTGAAGCACTCAGTATTTACTCTGGATGATAGATTTGAGATTGTTCCATGGCTGGCAATGCTTGGTGTCACCTCAGTTTGCCCAACCTTAAAACTTAGCTTCATGGATGGAGAGAGGATGACCCCACAGTTGGCTGTCATTTTAACGAAACGAGAATATTGAGCATTTGGAAACTTTTTTTCTTCCTTTTTTGTTTTCTTTAAAGGCAGCATTAAATTATTTTATTAATGTAGAAGCCCGGCCAGCAGGCAGCAAATTCCAGAGCTCTGGTTAAACCAGGAATGTTTTGCTAGGTTTAAGAGGGAGAAATATAAAAGCTGCAAAGACCCAAATGCCCCTTTGATATTTGAGTGTGAGTTTAGGTGACGGTGGTGGGACCGTTATGGGCTTCCTCCCCACCCCTATTTCTTCTTCTCTTCTATTTCACTGCCATCCAAAAACCAACCCCTGGGGTTCCGGGATCCTAGTCCCATCGGCCAGGAGGGGAGTGAAAGCAATTCTGCTCCTTTCAGTGATCCAGCCTTGAAGCTGCTCTCTGCTGCAGGATGGCTTCCGGGTTTTGACAAAGTGGCTTCTGGTAATGCCATCTGGCTTCACCGCAGTTTGGAAGAACCAAGCCAGTTCTCCCAAATCCTTGTGCAACTGAATGGCTTCTCTCTCTGCCTTTTCCCCACCCGGCTCTCCTCTGCCCTCCTGGAATTGGAAGGCAGGAAGTGGCTACTTTCATCTAATGGGGAATGGAAAGAGCGTGAGAGGTGGAAAACTCAGGAGAGGCACCCTGGGTTCAATTGGCCACTCTGGTCGGGGTTGGGGGACAGGGGGAGGTGGGTGGGCAGGAGGAAGATACCCACCCTTTCCCAGAAGGATGATGAATTTTGGGGATCTTCATCCCTCTTCAAGCTTGGCCCTTCTTGCCCCTCTACATTCTGAGGTGCTCCACATTACAAGTAACACCACAGGTTACCACCAGGCCCCAAAATATTCTAATGAGGCTTTCAAGTGATCACACTTTTTTTTAAGTGGTCAGACACCTTCGCTAACTCTCTCTACAGTGGTTTTACCCTGAGATGTGACAGGCAAGAGATGTGACTGACACTACCTTTGCTTTGGGCTCAAATGGTAAAGGGTTTCAAGACTTTATCCTTCCCTCCGAGCACACACCATGATCTGTTAGGGGAGAGAAGGGAAAGAGAAAGGCCATTTGCTGAACTCAGCATTCTGGACTCTGACGATTTCTAATCCTCTCCAATTTTAGAGTTGGGGGTGGAGGGGAGAAATGTAAATCTGATTGTCTCCTAATCAAGGTATCGCAAAGAGATTTTTAAAGTGCTTATGGAATCAAAATGGTGACAAAAGTCTGAGATGATTCACACTCAGGTGCAAGAAATTGGATTTCACCTGGAGGCCGAGTGGCGCTGGGGTTCTAGATTAAAGGAGCCTCTTTTTCCTCCACTACCACAGTTATTCGTTAACCTCCTTGGTTTTTAGCAGAAGAACTGTGGGTGGGACCCTCAAGACCGCAGAGCGACATGGTGGAAAATGGAAGGCCAGAGCAGGAGTCTCGGCATAACTGCAGCTTGGACACTGGGCCTTTTTGCGGGGTGATAAGCCAGACCAGGGAGTCCCTTCCCTGCCCACTTCATGGCACAATAAGCAGCTCCGTGCGTTTCAAATCATGTCAAACCTTGAGCAGCCATAGGCTGGCTCCCTCCTGAATAGGATAAGTGGCAAAGACACAGTAGCAGCAGACCGTCCCTTGATAAGTGGCTTTCCCTTAACACTTTAAGTAGGGGGTCCAGAAAAAGCTTAGTAAGGCTGGGTCCCATATAGGGGGTGCGCAGGTCCCCCGATACTGAACCCTTCCGGGCAATACCTGCCCCAAGTAAGTGGTTTTCAGCATTCTTTTATTTCAGCTCCCCATTTCCAAAACAAATTAAAAATAAAATACTACAGCTAGAAAAGGAAGGGAGGTGAACCTTCAATCAAGTGAAATCAAACTGCGCAGCAATGCTCACCCCCTTCTGCCCCTGACCCAAAAGCAAAAAGTTGTTTCTGTTTAGAACAGCATGGGCAATCTGGCCCTGGGCCCCGTCATTCCCCTCCTGCCCCTCTCCCGATGTGGCTGTGGCCAAGGGAGGAGAAGCAGGAGACTCCAAATATTGCACGTCCGGAAGGGGCAGTTTGGCAGAGAATTGCAGCCCTGCCAGGGAACACCATCTCCCAGTTTGGTTGGCATCCAGGCCCCAAAGTCCCATGCTGTGGGAAGATCCTGAGAGGGAACCCTAACTGCTAAGGGAGGAGGGGTTCTAACAAAAGATTCCCAGCCTCAACCTTGTCCCCAGCTCCACGGGCCAGCAGGTCAACCCAGGCAAACACAGCTGGCTGTGGTGACACAGGTTTCTCAGATTCTCATCCTGGGCAACAGGACTCCCCGGTCCCCTCCCCTGACCAGAATCAACCCCACCCCCTTCCTCCATTTTTATCCAGGGAACCGCATGGCCTCCTCGGTCTGGCCCTGAGCAATGGGCTTTGCATTTCCCAGTTGTAGTTTTTTAAGTAGGACCCAGACAAACAAGGGAGGCCCTCTGCCTTCCGCATTCTACCCCAAGGCGGCAGAGAGCAAACACCTGGTGCTCAAATGTGTCCTTAAACACCCTCCCCCCCCCCAAATTCAAAATAAATAAAAACTAAACTAAAACAAATTTACTTTTTAACCAGACCTCTTTCAAATAAACAGAAAGATAAATATCTCCATCTGCAAGGCCAGCTTGCAATTCAAGAATAAGCACCACATAACAGTTAAAAAAAAAACCCAGCAAAGTAGATCCAAAACCCCATGCTCCTTCAAGGGCAATAGCAAGTGTAAGGGGCCACCGTTGAAAAGATGACCCTCCCTTGGGGGAGGGCACTGTACACTGCCTTTCAGATCTTTAGATGCTGCTACTGCTGCTGCTGCTGTTGGTTTGGGGAAACGCCACCCATGAACCGTTCTGCGCTTCCCAGCTGGTGATAAGCTTCAAGCAAATACAAATTAAAACATAGTGCAAAATTTAAAAAAAAATCTAGCAAGTAAATTCACTTCAGATTGGGGGGGTTGAGGGAGAGTGGTAGTCGACTGGGTGATCCTTAGCTTTCCATTTAACAATGAAAAATCATCTCAGGGAGCCTGGGTTAATCTGGGGAAAGTCCAGGGCAGAAGCTGCTACTTTTCAGCCTGTGCCCTGCTCTTGCTCTTCCCCACCAATGAACCAGTGCTTGCACCAGTTGGGCCCGCCCCTCAGTCTCAGAAGTCCAGGGCCTCTGCCTTCTCATGCTCTGGGTGAGGGTGCAGATGGCCACCGCCATAGGGTTTGGTTCCTATTTTTCGTACTGAGCGGTTCTGGGAAGAGAAGATGGGAAGTGACAAAGGATCAGAGGTCCTCTCTTCCTGGTCCCAAGAACAAATCTGCCTCCATCTTGGACAACCAGTGAGCTTCACCTTGTTTGGGACAGGCCAATTGAACCCAAGTCTCTCTCCAGGTAAAAAGTTGGGACTCCATCTGGACTCAGAAAACCAAATGTCAGGTTTCTCCCTGTCCTTTAGAGAACCATCTGGAATTTATCAGGGGCCCTATAAAGCCATGAAGAAAGGGGGCGGTCCAACCTAACACCCTTAGAAATAGAGAGTTTATTCTTATAAAATTAATCCCCCTCCTAAAGTGAAATGGAAATAACCACTATGCCAGGAAGGAAGCGTGCAAGGTTGGGAGGAAGAGGGAAAGGAAGAATAGGGCAGCCAAACTCTGGGTACTAAAGGATGAGACATTTCATATCTATAGGCTACCTGATCAACACCAGGTATCGCCTTTTTGGGCCAAGATAAACTAATCAGCTGCATGAACCCTCTGTACTGCTCTCACGGACACCTATCTCTACCCACAACCCCAAGCACAGTGGGTGTGGACATACATACACGTCACTATCTATGCACTTTACAATTCCAACCTTTTGCTTTTTCGTTTTGGTGGTGTGTTCCCCAGATCATCAAAATTGTTCAAGCCCCTGGGAAACTCATTTTCAGCCTCTGAGCGTTTAGGACCAATCTACAGCCACCCTCCTCGGGACCACCATTGCACTTGTTGGCAGTGGGGTCACCTTCAGCAGGTCAACCCCTACCTCTCAGACCTTGGCATGTGCCAACCATGCCCAGAGCCTGCCCTGGGCCCTCTGCCCCTTGCCATTCCCAATTCTGGGATCCTAGAATTTATCGTCTTCAAATCCAGCTTCCGGTGTGCTCGTGGGAAATGAAATACTGGAGGAGAGGGAAAAGATCCCCCCCCCTTGGAATAACCCATATGTCAGGTGGCAAGGGGTCACCCAGATTCCGAGAGGGTCTTTCCATACAGATCTGGGGGTGTAGAAACAGAGTCTCAGCAGAAGATCTCTTCACCCTCTGCTGGTGCTTCTGAAGAAAGTGAATCTGGAAAAGAGAAACCAAGGAGGAAGAATGAATCTAAACGTAAAAGCACTGAAAGGAAGTCTGCTTGAAAAACAACACTCTTTCCTATGGCATCAAACCCCATCATGGAGCCCGGGGACTCTCTGAAGGAGAAACCCACAGTAATAATAATAATGATGATGGTATTTGTTAAGTGCTTACTATGTGCCCAGCACTGTTCTAAGTACTGGGGTAGATAGAAGGTAATCAGGTTGTCCCCGGGGGGCTCACAGTGTTTAATCCCCATTTTACAGATGAGGGAACTAAGGCACAGAGAAGTTAAGTAACTTGCCCAAGGTCACACAGCAGACAGGTGGCAGAGCTGGGATTAGAACCCATGTCTTCTGACTACCAAGCCCGTGCTCTTTCCGCTAAGCCATGTGCTTCTCAATACCTGCCCCAGGGCAAAGCCCGGGTACTTAATGGACAAATCCTCAGTGCCTGCCCCAGCAACCTCCAAGTAGCCCCCAACTGCCTCATGACATGCCAGTGACTTGAATTCTAATCCTGCCCCCTCCACTTCTCTGCTGTGTGACCTTATGCACGTCACATAACTTCTCTGTGCCTCATTTACCTCAATTGTAAAATGAGGTTTAAGACTGTGAGCCTGTGGGGCCTGATTATCTTGTATCTACCCAAGTGCTTAGTACAGTGCCTGGCACTTAGTAAGCACTTAACAGATACCATAAAAGAATGCTAGAATACAAAAACCATTTGGGAGGCTCCACGCAGGAGGTCCAGGTCCCCTCTCCAGGAATCGGGCTTTGAGTTCCCCATGGATCTACAGTACCAGGATTGTAATTGTAACTGTGTCCTTTCATAATATTGGTATTTGTTAAACACTTACTATGTGCCAGGTACTAAACTAAGCACTGGGGTAGGTACAAGCAATTCCTGTCCCACAAGGGGCTCACAGTCTTAATTCTCATTTTACAGATGCAGTAACTGAGGCCCAGAGAAGTTAAGTACTTGCCCGAAGTCATACAGCAAACAAGTGGTGGAGCCAGGATTAGAACCCAGGTTCTTCTGATTCCCAGACCCATGCTCTACTTAGTAAGTGCTTTGTTAAGCGCTTTCTACGTGCCAACCACTGTATTAAGCACTAGGGGTGAATTCAAGATAATCGGGTCCCACACTGGGCTCAAGGGAACTGAGGCACAAAGAAGTGAAAGGACTTGCCAATATGACCTTGGCAGATAAACAGCAGAGCTGGCATTAGAACCCAGTTCCTCTGATGCCCGAGCCCATGCTATTTCCACTAGGCCTCTCTGCTTCTTAAGTGGCTGTGCAAAGGCCCACCTGGAGACCCCCTCAACTCCCACTGGGGAAGGGGGTCTGACCCAGACAATCTCGGGGAGGGTAATGCTACAGGCCTGGGGCACACCGAGGAAGCGGCCATCAGTATTCGACGGAGGTTAGAGGCTGTGACGACCCACTGGCCTGTCCTGCCACACTGCACACACTTGGAGTTAGCCTTTTGGGCAACGGGATGTGAATGGGGGAGAGGAAATGGAGGAGGAAAGCCATCCAAGCCCCACTCTACTCCAAACCCGGCCCAAGATTACATTGCAAAACCCAGAGAGGCAGATAGGGAGCACTCAGCCAACCCACCCTCACTTTCACCTGCCGAAAGGGTGGATGCTGGGAAATTCCGCCTAGAGGCTCCTGGCCTTGAGGCCTTCCCAGCTGCATCATCAGCTCATGTGCTGCCAGCCCGTTACATATTGATTAGTATTAAAAGATGGAGACCTGAATCAATTGGACCACCTAGAACATGACCACAGGCCTGCTCTGTGGCTTTGCCGCAAGAACAGCAAATGCTGGACAGGAACCCAAGCTACTGCATTTGATCCAGCCAAGCCAGCGAGAGCCCCAGTACCCAAGAGTTGCATACATTCCGCTCTGCCACTCACCAGGGGGCTGAGAACGACTTCCTTTGCTCTTCTTCTTTTTCTCCTTCTTTTCCTTTGGCTTGGCCAACCCAAACAGGCGGGTGGAGGCAGAAGGCGGGGCCTGGCCTGATCCCTCGGGGCCTTTGCCCGACTGGCTGGTTCCACTGAGTAAGTGGAAGGGTCCCTTGTCTTTGTGTGTCCGAGAGATGCTGTTTTTTGTGGGGGACACTGTCAGTTCAGAGTCCAAAGACCCCTGCCGCACCGGGGAAGGTGCAGAAGGTCCAGAAGGCTCCTCAGGGTTGGGGAAAAAAGATGGTATCTTCATCAGTCTGTTGTGCTGAGACATCTGCAAAAGGGAGGAGGAAGCATGGTTGAACAAGGAGGTTTCACCTCAGAACTCGGCATCTAACTTTTACTCCCACCGGGAAAGAGACCTCTCCCAGATCTCCCACCTGGCTCAGGATCCACCCAAGGCCTGTCCTGATCATGGGTGAACCCAAAGAGCTGGAGACTGATGCTCGCCATGGTGGTCTGCTGGGCCCTGTAGTCCCAGCAGTTGTGACATAACCTCAGCCAAGGCAGCCCCGGCTCCTTTGCGTTGAGGTCGGCTTTCTTCCTGTTCAGATGGCCCCTTTAACACTTTTGACCCTGGGCCTGAAGTGAGAGTGGGAGACTGGGTTTCTGTCCTGCAGGTCTCCTACCATACATGGATGTTACCCCCGTAAGCTCACTGTGGGCAGGGAATATGCCTACCAACTCTGCTATACTGTTCTCTCCCAAGCTCTTAGTACAGCGCTCTGCACACGGTAAGTGCGCCATAAATACCACCGACTGCTTGATGGATTTTGTCTTGCCTGACCTCCAGGCTGGACTTGGCCCAGGCAGGGCTCTATCTCCCACTGATGCTCTGCACACAGTAGGTGCTCAATAAATATGATTGAATGAAATGAATGAATAATAATTGTGGTATTTGTAAAACACTTACTATACACCAGGCACTGTACTAAGCACTGGGGTAGATACAACGAAATTGGGTTGGACACAGTACCTGTCCCACATACAGCTCACAGTCAATGCCCATTTTCCAAATGAGGGAACTGAGGAACATAGAAGTGAAATGACTTGCCGAAGGTCATGGCAGACAAGTGGCCGAGCCAGGATTAGAACCCAGGTCCTTCTGATTCTCAGGCCGTGCTCTATCCGCTAAGCCCCGTTGCTTCTCTGATAAAGGCTACATGTGTCCCAGTCCTTCCTCTTCACCCAACGCCTTCCCAAGGTGGCACCCACAAAACCACTTTTACTTCTATCATTATTAGCCACAATGGCTTTCCAGTAGTCACTCAGCTTGGGGTAGTAGAAAAGACAATCGATCAGTGGCATTTATTGGGTGCTTTCTGTGTGCAGAGCACTTAACTAAACACTTGGGAGAGTATAGTACAACAGAGTCACATTCCCTGCCCACTAAAACCTTACAGTCTAGAGGACACCCAACTGTCTTCATTTTCTTTATTGCAGGCAGGAGCCTGGACTAGTGAGGCCCCCATGTGGATGGCAAAACTCTCCAAAAAGCCCTTATCCACAGATGGGATGAGATCCTCAAGATTTCCCTAATGTTCCTGAAGGCTGAACCCACATCCATCAGCACCCTTTTCCTATTAACACTTAGTGTGGGTCTCAGGCTCCGAAGCACTTCTGTTTGCAGCTTCCTCCAGAGCAAGGACTGTAACATTCATTTCTCCTGGATGGTTCCCGGAAGCCCTGGAAAGTGCTTGGCATGCCCGCCTGGCACCCAGGACAGCAGCCGACTAGTCAGGAGTGCCCACCATGCCCTCAGCTGTCCACAGATACCCAGTACTGTGCCTGGCAAACCAAGAGTGCCCACCATGCCCTCAGGTGCCTAGGGTAATGCCTGACTAGTCCACTGACCCATGACAGTGCCTGGCCAACCAAGAGAGTCCAGCATACCTTCAGATGCCTAGGATAAAGCCCAGGTAGACACCCCCAGGACATCATCTGGTATGATCACAAATACCCAGGATGACGTCCCAACTCCCGGACACCCAGGGCAGGGGTGTATCAATTTCAGCACTTGGTACAGTACTTGACACATAAAAAGCATTTACATCTCCAAACAGTAACATTTATTTCTCCTGGATGGTTCCTGGGAGCTACAGAAGGTGCTCGGCATGCCCGCTGGCACCCAGGACAGCACCCAATAAGCCAAGAGTGCTCAGCATGCCCTCGGCTGCGCAGGGTAATGCTTAGCTAGTCCACAGACCCCCAGTATGGTGCTCAGCAAACCGAGAGTGAGCAACATGCTGTATAGACACTGCTGTACTGTACATTCCCAAGGACTTAGTAAAGTGGTCAGCACACAGTAAAGGCTCAATAAATTCCATTGACTGATTGAACAAATATCATAAACAAAATAAACACAGAACTACTTGCCCCTCCCCACTGCGACCAAACCCACAAAGCAATGGACCTGAGGTCTTGCAGGAGTCGATCTTCCCTGGTCTTTCAGGAGAGGAGGATGAAACCCAGGGCCCAGACCAATGGCCCTAAATCCCCCACCCGAGTGACGGCAGTCGAGTATGGGGTCCAGGGACCCCCAACATCACCTGATGGGCCTCGAATTCATTCTGCTTCTGCAGTAACCTCTCGTTATCCTTCCTCAGCTGCTCTTGATCTTTCTCCAGCTGTTTCTGGGAGGCCCGGAGCCTCTCCAGGTCGATCTGGTACGCTCCCTTCTTCTGCCGCAGCTCCTCTCGCTCGCGGTCTAGCTCCTGCTGGTCCCTCTGCATCAGCTCCTCTCCCTGGACAAGTCGGGCTTCCCGCTCCGCCAGCTCTCTCTCCCGTGCTTCCCATTCCTTCTCCCTCTTGCGCTTCTCCTCCAGGTGCTGCGACTGCTGTTTCTGCAGGTTGGCCAGGTCCTGCCGCTGCTTCTCCAGACTGCGCTGCTTCTCCTGCTCGATCAGAGAATTGGGCCGGGACAAACTCCGGCTCATCACCCGCTCGTTGAGCATCAGCCTTTGGTCCTCAATGTAGCTGTCCTGCTGCAACACCACTCCCTGAGGGGTAGAAGAAGGGAAGCGAATGGGAGAAGTGGCGTGGACGGAGCACGGGCCTGTTAGTTAGAAGGTCCTGGGTTCAAATCTGGACTCCGCCCCCTTATTTGCTGGGGGACCTTGGGTGAGTCACTTTAGTTACCTCATCTGTAAAATGGGGATTAAGACCACGAGCCCTATGTGTAACCTGCACCGGGTCTGAAATAGTTTGGACAGTGCCTTGCGCATAGCGCTTAACAAATACCATTAACAAAAAAGGAAAAATAAAAGTGTTGAGCCTGAATCAGAAATGTGAGGTCCCCTCATACATCTTATTCTGTCCTCAGAACACCCCTGGGAGATAAGGGAGAGGAAGGTACTTTCACCACAATTTTACATGTGGGGAAACTGAGTTCCATAGAGGTTTAATGCCCTTCTGGGGATCCACAGTAGGCCATGGAGAGCTGGGTCTAAAACCCAAATCTCCTCACTCAACCGGGACCCAACTGGCTAATCTCCTCTTCTTCTCCTCTCCCGAGAGGTGCTGGTTGTGGCCCTACATGGGAAGCAATGTGGCCTTCTGGGAAGAGGGATGTGGCTGCTAATCCTGGTTCTCCCATCTGTCTTTTAGGTGATCTTGGGTAAGTCACTTTACCTCTCTGTGCCTCAGTTAACTCGCCTGTAAAACGGGGATTACTACATGCCTGGCATGTAGTAAGTCCTTTAACAAGTGCCACGTTAAAAAAAACAAAGACATCTCTGCCTGAACTGGCTTCTAGCTAAATCCAACAGCTAAATCATCTCTTCCACCTCTGGCTGATCCAGAGTATTCATTCAAAGGGGAGACTGGATCTGGAGAAATCATGACCTGGGGCTAACCTTCCTTTTCCAAGCACTTATCCTATCCCATCGTAACTACTACATCTGCCACCTAGCTGATCTCTCTCTGCCTCCTTTATCTCCCCACTCCAGTCCATACTTCACATGCTGTCTAGATCATTTTTCTAAAACAGCGCTCAGTCTGCATTTCTTCTCCATTTGCCCACTCCTCAATAACCTCCAGCAGTTGCCCATCCAACTCCACATCAAATAGAAACTCCTTACCATCAGCTTTAAAGCACTCAATCAGCTTGACCCATCCTATCTTATCTTACTGATCTACTTCTAAGGCCCAGCCCGCATACTTTGCTCCTCTAGCACCAGCTTGCTCACTATGCCCCAATTTCGTCTCTCTCACTGCCGGCCCCTTTCCCATATCATACCTCTGGCCTTGAACTCCATCCCTCTCCATTTACACCAGACCACCATTCCCTCCATTTTCAAAGCCTCATTAAGCCTTTGTTTCTGCGCTCACTCTCCCTTCTGTATCATCTATGTACTTGGTTCTGTGACCTTTGAGCACTGGTATTGATCCAACCCTCAGTCTCGCAGCACTTATGTATCCATTTATAAATTATTCATATAAATGTCTGTCTCCCCTTCTAGACTCTAAGCTTAAATTATTCATATAAATATCCATCTTCCCTTCTAGACTTTAAGCTCACTGTGGGCAGGGAAAACATCTACCTGCGCTTGGAACAGTTCTTGGCACATAGTAAACATTTTACAAATATCACCATTAATTATTATTACTACCAACTCTGTGTATTGTACTCCCAAGAACTTAGTACAGTGTTCTACATACAGTAAGCTCTCAATAAATGCCACTAACTGATTGATTGACTCTCTGCTCTGTTCCTGTGTCAAACCTGTCCTGACTCAGACATCTGTGGCTCTATGTGAGAGGGTACGGCATCAGAAACAATGGTTTAGTATTTTAGTTCATACACCTTTTACATTTAAAACAGTGGGAACTTTCACAGAACCCATTTCAATGGGCCAGCCATGTCTGTGTGTCCACCACTAGACCCTATCAGCATCCAGCCTAAGCGAATTTAGCCAGAACATGGGGGTGCAATGAATGCCCAAGGGTCACTTTGGGGGCAGGCCAGGGAGGGTGAACCTGAGAATGTGGCTTCAGGTTTTAATCAGAACCTTCCCTGGTTCCCAAACACAACCCTCAAACACACACCTGAAAAGTAATCCATCCTGATTGGTTCCCGAGCTAACTCACCTGCAGAGTGTTGAGAAGTTCATGGAGATGAACGATGCTTTGGATAACCCGCTGTAAAGAGACAAAGTCACACTGTTGACTTCCAGAGTTTTCTGGACCACGGACCCCAGCCCATTTGATAAAACCTAAATGTTCTAATTTCCAGCCAAAAAGCCTTCCCTGTTTGCCCTGGCTCCTTCATCTTGAAGTGTGAATGAATGAATCAATTCATTAAGCATGCCTCCGCTCCCCTGAGGGAGCACTCCAGCACTTAGAACAGTGCCCAGTGCTTAGAACAGTGCTTGGCACAGAGTAAGCATTTAACAAATACCATAATTATTATTAACATTAACTACAAGTCACCCTGTGTGAGGCAGGGGCCACAGAAGAACAACCTGAACTGGGGTCCTGCAGTTGAGATGTATGGTTACTTCTCAGTGACTGGCAGGTACACTCCAGTGCTTCTGGGTAAAATCCCAGGTGGGCAGAGGATGAGATTGTAAAATCACTGTGGGAAGGGAATGTGCCTAAGCTCAACGTGGGCAGGGAATGTGATTGCTATACTGTACTCCATTCAATCATATTTATTAAGCGCTTACTGTGTGCAGGGCACTGTACTAAGCACTTGGAAAGTACAATTTGACAACCGATAGAAACAATCCCTACCCTACAATGGGCTTAGTACAGTGCTCTGTACACAATAAGTACTCAATAAATATGACTGACTGATTCTGTTGTATTATACTTTTCTAATAAGTACTCAGTAAGTACTCAATAAATATGACTGACTGATTCTCTTATATTATTCTTCTCTAAGTGGTTAGTATAGTGCTCCGCACACAGTAAGAGCTCAATAAATACCACTGATGATGATGATGCCACGGAGGAAATGCTGATCCTAATGAGTATTTCTCTGACAGCCAAATGCTGCGTGCTCCCTAGCCCCCTACGAATTACTCTTATAAGAGCCCCTATCATTTACTTATATTAACGTCTATTTCTCTAGACTGGAAGCTCCTTGGGGGCAGGGAACATGTGCTGCATTGTTCTCTCCCTAGCAATGAGTACAGTGCTCTGTGCATAGTAAGCACTCAATAAATACCACTGGTTGATTGAAGATATTTCAGGTGGGTGAGAGGAATGGTTTTCCTTTGGGCCAACTTCAATGTTGGCACTTATATGTGTCTGTGTGTCCCCTTGGCTAAGATATTGATTCCTTCATGAAGCTGCCTGAAAACTGCACAGTCCAGAAAGAAAGCTTGTTCAGGGTCCCAGCATAAAGCAAACTAGACATTGCTGAAAACAACTCCTCCTCCAAAGGCAGTTTTCACTAATCCAGTGATTACGTTCCTCAAAGTCTTGGGTCTGAAGACCATGGAATCAAAGTGGCCAAAGACAGAGATGAAGTAGAATTATTCTGGGGGTGCAATCTAAGTCCTGCTGAGGGGAAGTGCACCAGAATTAGACTAATGGCTGCCACACATTTGGAAACGCATGCTTTGGGCAATAGAGCAAAGGAAAGAGTAAACTCAGGGCTTGCCAAATCCAAAAGGTGGGGCAAAATCTTGGCATCCTGGGTCTACGATCCCAAAGTCTAGTCCTTGGCTGTTTGGAGCCACAGGAATCACCTGTTAGCATGACTGATGGGACTGAAAAATCAGCTGGGAACCCGCACTACATGGTGAGCTTCTTGAAGGAAGAGATTGTGCCTCCCATCTCTGCACACAATGCATGCTTAATAAATGCCATTAATTCACTGGGACTTCATACCTGCGGAGTCACTTACTAGAAGCTGACTCCCCCAGGGAAAGGGGAAGCCCAGCGTTCTTGCCCGAGGCGGAGGTCATATGGGCACTTCAGTCTCAGAACACCATCTCCCACCACAATGGAGCAGGGGGAGTTTCAAGGCAGGGAAGAGTCCCTCAGCAGAGTATATAGGGGATGCCCAGCTCAACAATGAACCAAAAACTCTATCACGCTCCCCAAAAGGGCAGGTGGCCCCTTCTCACCTCACTGTTTCTCTTCATCACAAACACCAGGTTGGAATTTCCACCCTAAGAAAGATAAAAAGCACACACACAAAATGTCAATTTCCAGAAGCAGTAGCACATTTCAAAAACAATGAATGGTACTGGGAAAAACTGGATCAGGGTAAAAGGGTGCTTGCTAGAGGCAGAGAAGTATGCTATTAAATAAGTGACTCAGGGAGGTGTCTACAACATCCATGATGCAATAAAGAGCAGCCACAAAGCTTAGAGGAGACATGTAGGACAATCCATCCGAAGTAGAATGTGAGAGCCATGCCGTGAAGTAGCAGTGTGGCCTAATGGAAGGGGCACGGGACGTCAGGGGACTTGGGTTCTAATCCAGACTCCGCCACTTGCCTGCCTTGGGACTTCAGGTAAGTCACTTCACCTCTCAGTTTCCTCAATTGGGACTCAATACCTATTGTCCCTCCCTCTTAGACTTTGAGCCCCATGTGGGAAAGGGACATGTCTGACCTGATTATTTTGCACCTACTCCAGCGCTTAGTACACTGTAAATGCTTAACAAATATCACCATTATTATTATTGTTGACAGAGGTCTGCACCAATAGCTCCCTCTTGGGTCTCTTTCAATTCCCCCTACCGCTTAGGAGCCCTGCCGATCGGGTGAAAACAATCTGGTTTCTTGGGGCACTGAGATCATAAAAACAACGTCTAGGGGAGAGGGGAGGGCTGACAGGGGCATACCTATCTACCCTGGTTTTGGCCTGGCACCAGTTTGTCAGATCTGGACGGTGAACATCAGATTGGCCAAAACATCCGGCCGCCATTAAAGCTAGGTTTAAGAGGACACTCAACGGGAACAAGGGTTGGGTTCGCCCTCCTTTAAATTCATTTTTGTATCTGGCAAAGAAGCAAAGTCATCCTTTCAAATCACAGGGTGATTACGTGCCATAAATTCAGAGAACAGACCAAATGGGTGCCTAGTCTTAGATTTTTGCTGCTTTACCTTCTTCAGACCACTGTCAGACTCTGTTCTTCGAAGATCCTGGCCTTCATCTCCTTCTTCCTTCTCACCACCTAAAAAAAAAAAGACAAGAGGAATGAAGCTTTCAAACATATGGGAAGGATTTTCTTCTCCAAGAGGCCTTCCCTGACTAAGCCCTCCTTTCCTCTTCTCCCTCTCCCTTCTGTGTAGCCCTGACTTGCTCCCTCTATTTATCCCCCTTCCCAGCCCTGCAATACTTAAGCATGTATCTGCAATTTATTTATTTATATTAAAGTTTGTCTCCCCTTCTAGACTGTAAGCTGGTTGTGGGCAGGGAATGCATCTGTTTATTATTGTATTGTACTTTCCCAAGCGCATAGTACCCTGCTCTGCACATAGTAAGTGCTCATTAAACACAACTGACTGATTTGGGCCACCTCTAAATCATAACAAAGTTTGAAGGAGGTAGGTGCAAAAGAAGCCTAAAGGAAACATTCTTCACCAACAACTATTGTGCAAAAGGCACTGTATCAGAAACATACCATAGAAGCCAAAGGTTTCATCCCCGCCTTTAAGGAAGGTACAGCCCTAAAGACTGCTATTGATAACAAAAAAATTCCCCTCAAAAACCGAACACAGATTAGGGAGTCTAAAGATAATATTGTTCTTTTCTTGCTTGAGGCCAAGTGGGAGCTTCGGGCCCTTCCTGGGGCCTAGAAAACTCTTGAAATTTAATCACATCTTCCTGCCAAGTGCTTGGCGTTCAAGTCACAACTGCAGAAGTCCCTGGAAAACTGAGAGCCACTGGCTGAAGACAGACCAGTCTGGCACACTGCAATCAAGAAAGTAGTCTTACTAGTAATTACTGAGTGCTTACTGTGTGCTGAGCACTGTACTAAAGAAGCAGCATAGCCTAGTGGATGGAATATAGGCCTGGGAGTCAGAAGGACCTGGGAAGTAATCCCAGCTTTGCCACTTTTCTGCTGTGTGACTTTGGGGAAGCCACTTCACTTCTCAGCCTCAGTTATCTCATCTGTAAAATGAGGACTGAGACAGTGAGCCCTGTGTGGGACAGGGACTCTCTCTGACCCGATTTGCTAAATTCACCCTAGCACTTAGTACAATGCCTGGCACATAGTAAGTGCTTAAGAAATACCACAAGTGTTATTATTATTAAGCACTGGGGAAAAAAGCAAGTGGGAATTGGATAAGGTTCCTGTCCCTTGGGGGGCTCACAATTTAAACATAGCATCTCTAGCTTCTTAAGAAAAAAGCAACAATAGCACCGTGTGTGAATATCAAGCAGAAGGCATGTTTCTTCAAGTACAAAAGACTAGGCATTAGAGACCCATCCAGAAGCAGCCAAAAATACTGATTCCCAATTTTCAGCTGAGAGGTAGCACTCTATGGAGTTTTGTTTTACTGGATTCTAATAACATCTCCTCTCGGCAAGCTATTTGGGAATTTGACTGTCATCCATGTTCCTCACAAATCTAGGACACTGACTCACTTTTGGTGTTCTTTGGTTTGTGATTCTGTTTGCTGCTTGATGTTGAGTATAGCTCATAAAGTTGGTGCAACTGCTTAAAGGATGTGGTGCTTCATCAAAATCATCATTGGTACCTATTGAGCGCTTACTATGTGCAGAGGACTGTGCCAAGTGCTTGTGAGAGTACAGTACAGAAGTGGCAAACACGTTCCTTGCCGACAACAAGCTTAAACTTAGGGATAGTCTGGTTCTCACAGCCATAGAGAAGGTTGGACTGAACATTCTTGCTCCATAGACCTTTAGGTTAGTCTGAAGCCTGTTACAATGCTGCCAGTATACTCTGTTTGACAGTCTCCCAAAGGAGTGTGGCCTTCTTGATGTAATTTTCTACCTCCTGCTCTACCGTCTGTCCATATGCTGCCTAGGATTATTTGATATCAATTAGCTCTGCATTGACAATATAGATTTTTGGTTCTGTTTTACAGATGCCCTAATGCAGGTGCATACGTGCCTTCAATTTTCTTAAGGACTACTGCATGAATTAGTGGGCCTGGGCATGGGCCTGGGAGTCAGAAGGACATGGGTTCTGATCCTGGTTCAGCCACTTGTCTGCCATGTGACCTTGGGCAAGTCACTTCACTTTTCTGTACCTCAGTTATCTCATCTGTAAAATGGGGATTAAGAGTTTGAGCCTCATGTGGACAGGGACTGTGTCCGACCTGATTAACTTACATCTACCCAAGCACTTAGAACAGTGTTTGGCACACAGAAAGTGCTAAACAAATACCATTATAATTATTATTATTAGCTTGTAATGGCTGACTGATTCCATCAAGTAGTTTCCAATCATTTGCATGTTTTCTCGGGAGTGTGACTCTGAGGTATAGCCACCTGGGTACAGCATGATTGACATTCAAGCCATCTCATCTCTGTCACCAACAACCTCTTGCTCCCTCCCTCTTGAAAGCCTCCCTCCTGTCTGGAATTCCCTCTCTCTTCACATCTGGCAGGCCATTACTCTCCCCCTTTTCAAAGCTCTTCTGTAATCAGATCTTCTTCAGAAGCAGCATGTCCAGTGAAAAACAGCGTGGCCTAATGGAAAGAGCACGGGCTCTGGGAGTACCTGGGCTTTAATCCTGGCTCTGCCAACTGCTTTCTGTGTGACCCTCAGCAAGTCACTTCACTTTTCAGTGACTCAGTTCTCCTGTTCTCTCTCCTACTTAGACTATGAGTAGTTCCAATCTAACTTGTATCTATCCCAGAGCTTAGAACAGTGTTTGGCACATAGTAAGCACTTAGCAAAAAAAAAGACTTTCCCTGGTCTTTCATCTCTCACCTATTTCCCACTCATCATTCATTCATTCAATCGTATTTATTGAGCGCTTACTATGTGCAGAGCACTGTACTAAGCGCTTGGAATGTACAGTTCGACAAGAGAGACAATTCCTGCCCAACAACGGACTCACAGTCTAAACGGGGGAGACAGACAACCAAACAAAACAAGTAGTCAGGCGACAATACCGTCAAGATAAATAGAATCATATACATCATTAACAAAATAGAGTAATAAATACTATATACAAATATGCACAAGTGCTGTGGGGAGGGGAACGGGAAGAGCAGAGGGAGGGAGTCGGGAGAATGGGGAGGGGAGGAGGAGCAGAGGGAAAGGGAGAGCTCAGCTGGGAAGGCCTCCTGGAGGAGGTGAGTTCTCAGTAGGGCTTTGAAGAGGGGAAGACTCCCTCCCCACCACTGGTAGTACTTATGGACATATCTTCAAACTCTGCAGTTTCCCTTTACTTGAAATATATTTTACTATCTGACCTAGAGATTACAGCTCCTTGAGGACAGGGATGGTGTCTGCTCAACTCGGCTGTATTTTCCCAAGTGTTTGGCTTAACAGTTAATGAATGTACTATTGACTGAGTGATTATTTCTAGGACTTTGGATGATTCTCAATGTCAGCTGAATTGCAAGTTTTCTGCAGAGTGGAAATGCATTCTAATACCCGTGTTTCAATCTCTTGTTGCCTCCTCCAGCATGGTTGTATGATAGTAATAATAATAATAATGTTGGTATTTGTTAAGCGCTTACTATGTGCCGAGCACTGTTCTAAGCGCTGGGGTAGACATAAGGGAATCAGGTTGTCCCACGTGGAGCTCACAGTCTTAATCCCCATTTTACAGATGAGGGAACTGAGGCACAGAGAAGTTAAGTGACTTGCCCACAGTCACACAGCCGACAAGTGGCAGAGCTGGGATTCGAACTCATGAGCCCTGACTCCAAAGCCCGTGCTCTTTCCACTGAGCCACGCTGCTTCTCTGACTAGTAGATTGGGCTCCCTATGCATCAATCAATCGATGGTATTTTTTGAGAGCTTTCTGTGTACAGAGAACTACACTAAGCATTTGAAAAAGTACAGTACAATAGAGTTGGTAGATGAGACCCCTGTCCACAAGTAGCTTACAGCCTTCAGGGGGTAGGAAGACATTAAAATAAATTTTGGATTGGGAAAAAGGATGATAAGGACATAAGTGTGGTGGGGCTGAGGTGAGTATCAAAATGCTCAAGGGAATTTACTTTACTCCTTTGGTGAAAGGAGGTGGACCTAGCAGGGCAGAGGCAGATTGGACAGGGCAAAGGTGGAATAGGCAGGGCCGAAGTTGATTGGACAGGGTGAGGTAGTAAATGTTAACAAATATCACTTTTTTTTGCTTTTGTGGCATTTGTTAAGCACTTACTATGTGCCAGGCATCTGTGTGCCAGGCATTGTACTAAGTGCTGGAGTAGATACAATCTAATCAGGTTGGACACAGTCCATGTCCCACATGGGGTTCACAGTCTTCACCCCAAGTTTATAAAAAGGGAACTGAGGCACAGAGAAGTTAAGTGACTTGCCCAAGATCACAGAAGTGGCAGAGCTGGGATTAGAACCCAGGTCCTTCTGACTCCCAGGCCAATGTTCTAGTCACTAGGCCATGCTGCTTCCCATGTTCTAGTCACTAGGCCATGCTGCTTCTTGTATAAGTGACTGTACAAATCTGTTTAAGCAGGCTGTTCTTCCCCATGCTGGTAGAACTCAGCCCGTATGCCACTGGGTCACGGTGCCACAGTGACTTCCTCAGTAGCAGAAGATGCGGTGAGGAGAAGGTCAAAAGATTCTTGTGGTCTTTTCAAGGTTTCCCTCCTTGCCTGGACCTAAGGCCATTCACCATCTTCAGAGATGCTGTGATGGCCTGGCCTGCCCAACAGAACATATTCACTGAAGTGAGGAAGTTCTTGTCTTCACGGAGGACTACAGAGCCATGGATTCTATATCAAATTCACTGCTCCGCCCCTGGGAGGGGCTCATTGAACACAGGGGACCTTAAGGAGTTGGGATGTAAAGCAAGCCCATGCAATATCAAATGATAAAACTGCAAGTATGTGCACCCACACACATAATAATAATAATAATGTTGGTATTTGTTAAGTGCTTACTACATGCAGAGCACTGTTCTAAGCGCTGGAGTAGATACAGGGGAATGAGGTTGTCCCACTTGAGGCTTACAGTCTTCATCCCCATTTACAGATGAGGGAACTGAAGCACAGAGAAGTGAAGTGACTTGCCCACAGTCACACAGCTGACAAGGGGCATACACACACACACACACAAACACACACCCTTACCCTTTGATGCATTCATCTGATGGCTGTCAAACCCTCCAAAGGTTTCTGCTCTTCTGGGCAACGAAATGGGACCAACTCCTCCTTCTTGTTCGCTGGGATTGTTGACAGGCTGCCCAAGTACATTCCCAAGGTTGCCCTTCACCAAATCTTGCAGTACTTGAACTGAAGACAGAAGGGCACAGTGACTTTCCAGTGATGCATGACAAGGGGAAAGAATTCCACAGTATTCCTTGAACAGGGTAAGCACTTTCAATCAACACATCCATCAAGGGCATTTATTGAGCATCTACTTTGTGCAGAGCATTGTTCTGAGAACTTGGGAGAGACAAGGTCCCTGCCTTCAAGGAGCTTACAGTTTAACGGAGAAGACAGATGTTAAAATACAGGTAAGGGAAGCAACTGAGGACAAATATGTTCGTAGGCGTGGTGGGGGCAGACCTGAGTGGTAGGGAGTGGGATTAAGTGCATGGGAGAGGCAGTAGGAAGGCAAAAATAGGTGGGAGCATGAGATCTTAGTCTAGGAAAGCTTCCTCACAAGAAGATTGGGAAAATGGCTTGGGGCTGGAGGATTCTCAGACAACCCGTCAGACTACCACTCTCCCTCGTTTCAAAGCCTCACTGAAGGACCAACTCCTCCAAGACACCTTCCCTGACTAAACTCTCATTTTCTCTCCCCACACTCCCTTCTGCATCGCCCTTGCACTAGGATTGGCTCCCTTTATTCACTCCTCCCTCAGCTCCACAACGCTTATGTACATACCTGAAATTTATTTTTATTTATATTAATAAATATGGACTGTAATTAAATAGAGACATTTATACAGACTAAGCTCCTTGTGGACAGGGGCTGTGTCGACCAACTCAGTTATACTGTACTCTCCCAAATGCTTAGTACAGTGCCCTGCACACAGTAAGCGCTCAATAAATACAACTGATTGATTACCTCCGTTTTTCTGCTCCAGGCTTGGGTTCCGGCCAGAATCTGATTATTCTGGCAGGGACAATGCCAGAGGAGGAGGGCATCTGACCCACTAAGTGACTCATACTGGCACACAGAAGAGAATGAGAAGTGGCAGTACATCAGTCTGCTTTGGACCGACGTTTTGAGCCACTCTAGCTGCCCTTCCCTTGAGGGCGGCTTGAGCACTTCCTTCCCGAGCCTTGCAGAGAAGCCCTGGAGGGGAGGAGAGGCTTGGGTTGGCACTGAGCATGACTCACTCACCTTCATTCATGGCGCTTTTAATGATGGGGGCTCCTTTGGGAGCCTCTTTCGTGCTGGCTCTGAACAGCACCCGGGAGTCGGGCGTTGGGGAAGAATCATCAGACAAATGGGCACTGCAGTCTGTCAGATCTCGGAAAATCATCTTCTTCTCCTCCAAAAGATTTAGGATTTGTTGATCTTTTTGTTGAATTTGGTCTGTGAATTGGAGAGAGGGAACAACTTTTAAAAGCCAGAACACGTGGGGCCTTGAAGAAACGATTGAGGCACCATTGTCACGTTGTGGTACTTTGTAGAATGGCAGAGTGACTTGGGAAGATCCTGGACTGGATCCTTGGAACAACCCTGAATTCCTGCTTTGGAATTACTAAGTGGTGAGAGTCAGAGGCAACATAAATGAGGGGACATAAAATTCCCTAGATTTTTTCAGGTCTCAATCTCAGAAAGTGGACAACTGCAACCTTCTGCCAGGAGTGCAGGAGCATAAGCACTTTGATAATAATAATAATAATAATAATGATGGCATTTGTTAAGCACTTACTATGTCCAAAGCACTGTTGTAAGTGCTGGGGGGAGAATACAAGGTGATCAGATTGTCCCAAGTGGGGCTCATAGTCCTAATCCCCATTTTACAGATGAGGGAACTGAGGCACAGAGAAGTTATGTGACTTGCCCAAAGTCACACAGCTGACAAGTGGCGGAGCCAGGATTAGGACTCATGAACTCTGACTCCCAAGCCCGGGCTCTTTCCACTGAGCCACGCTGCTTCTCCAGCTTGATACTCACAGCAGTCCTATAGCACTTACACACATATCCACATAATGTACTATTTCCCCTATCTGTAATTTATTTTAATGTCTGTCTCCTTCTATTGACTGTAAATTCCTTAAGGTAGGGGATCATTTCTATCAACTCCATTATTCTAAATTTTTCTAAGTGTTTAGTAAAGTGTGCTGAACACAGTAAGCACTCAATATATATTACTGATTGATTGATTTTGGCACTTAATAAATACTTAACAAATACATTTATTATTGCCAAAATAATAATGAGAAGCAGTGCTGCCTAGTGGAAAGAGCATGGGCTTGGGAGTCGAGGAGCTGGGTTCTAATCCTGACTCCACCACTGTCTGCTGTGTGACCTTGGACAAATCACTTGACTTCTCTGGGCCTAAATTACCTCATCTGTAAAATGGGGATTAAGATTGTGAGCCCCATGTGGGACATGGACTGTGTCCAACCTGATTAGTACTTTGTTCAGTGCCTGGCACATAACGCTTAACAAATACCATCACATAAAAAACAAAAAAATTGTGGTGGAGAACCCTAAAATGACAGTAATGATAATAATAATAATAAATGTGGTATTTAAGAGCTTACTATGTGCCAAGAACTGTTCAAAGCACTGAGATTGATACATGGTAATTAGGTTGTACACAGTCCTTCCCACATGGGGCTCACAGTCTTTATCCCCACTTTACATGAGGAAACTGAGGTATAGAGAAGTTACGTGACTTGCCCAAGGTCAC
Organism: Ornithorhynchus anatinus; assembly: GCF_004115215.2. NCBI lineage: Eukaryota > Metazoa > Chordata > Mammalia > Monotremata > Ornithorhynchidae > Ornithorhynchus > Ornithorhynchus anatinus. The sequence continues at coordinate 22,386,292 of NC_041732.1, forward strand.
ACAGCAGACAAGTGGCAGAGACAGAATTAGAACCCATGACCTCCTGACTCCCAGGCCTGTACTCTACTACACTAGCTCCATGACCCCTTGAGAGTTTTGCAGAGTAAGCCCTTGCCCTCTCTGAAGAGTTTTACCTTTTAATTCTCTGGTTCTGGGGTCCAAAATCTTCTTATCTTCCTCACTTTCACTTGGGATGCCTTCATCTTCATCACTGTTCCTAAAGGGGACACACACACATATCAGTTACCACAGGACGTAATCAAGATGCTGAAGGAGGGTTGGACAAATTGGAACCAAGTCAACGGCTTACACAGCATTAATGGTGTCTTGAACGACCCGGATCCACCCATTCCGTTCTTCCTTAGAGCTTGCATGGACTTCCACCATTTCAGGGTCCTTCATCCCCATGCTGATTAGAAACAGGGCCTTTTCTTCATGGGCCACTTCCCGCACAATCAATTTCTTCAGGGAAATCACAGTGGCTTTCTGATCCTTGAAATAGGGAAAGAGAGAGATGTGAGAAGAAATTTCCCCACTATCTATTTTTAGATTTTGCTCACCTAAGGGAGCTCCTTAGTTACCTCCTTTTATTAGAAAACATTTTTAGCTATTTCTGAAAGAAGACCCCTCCCAATTCATTTCTTTTTGTTAAAAGAGGAAAGTGAAATCATAAACCCAGTGCTAGTTATATTTACTAGATGACAACTTCATAGTGAAATGACATCCATGGCAGTCTCCCACAATGAAATTTTGGCTAGAAGTTCAATTGGCTAAATGACAAATCCTTCGCCCAGATTTCATCTGTTCCCCCAGAAATTTGGTTAAAGCCCATCAACACTTTGAGATAACCTGGCTTGTGGGAACTGAGGTAGGATAAACATTTTAAGAACACATTTCTTTTCAGAGCAAATCATCTAGTGATTGAATCTCTGCCCAAAGCAAGGGAGAAAGGTCACTCATCTTTTTTCATCAAACAACAGGGGTGAAGATGAGGACCCTCCCTCCATTGAAGAATGTGGTCCACTTGGCAGGACAGGTAGAGGAAGGGAAATGAGCAGTCAGTCGGTCGATGATAATTATTGAGTGCTAACTGTGTGCAGAGCACTGAAATAAGGACTTGGGAGAGCATGATACAACAAATAGACACATTCCCTGCCCATAACAAACTTACAGTCTAGAGGGGGAGAGAGACATTCACATAAATAAATAAAACAAATATACATAAGTGCCGTGGGGCTGGGAGAGAGAATGAATAAAGACTGTTTTGCTAACAATAATGATGGAGCCAAGGTGCATTCGACAAAGAAAGAGAGAGTAGCATCAAGCCTTCCTTACCAGCGAAGCGAAAACATATTTTTGGTCTTTCTCTTGCAGGAACACCAGTAGATCTGTTAGCAAAACTGCCTGCACTTCTGCAACAGGGAGAGAGTAGGGGAGAGGGGAAGGGGAGAAAGAGGGGAAGGGGAGGGAGAGAGAGAGAATGTGACTTTTAAAGAAGAAAATACCACTTAGCAGGTATCCAGGGCCTGTCCTAACCACTCAGGGGACGTAGAAAACCACAGGCCAGCAGAAGGGCTCAGCTGCAGATCAGTATGATTCAGATCTTGCCTCCTGCCTCCTGAAGCCTATTGATCAATCACTTGATGGCACTTATTGAGTGCTTACTATGTGTAGAGCACTTTACTAAACACTTGAGAGAGTACAACACAACAGAATTAGCAGATGCTCCCTTGCCCATAATGAGTTTACAGTCTATCCCTAAAGTCTCTGGGCAGGGTTAAACCTTGCAGAAACAGAAGGCCGATTGAGTGAATGAATATAAGCCATTCAGATTGTACACTGTCCATGTCCCCCATGGACATTTTACATTAATCCCCATTTTACAGATTAGGTCACTGAGGTTCCGAGAAGTGAAGTGACTTGCCCAAGGTCACAGAGCAGACAAGTGGCAGAACGGGGAACAGAAGTCAGGTCCTTCTGACTTTCAGGTCCGTGTTCTATCCACTAGACCACACTGCCCTACCTCATTTCTCTTCCTCAAGTTGCTGCAGCTGGGACAACAATGCCCTTCCTTCACACAACTGCACACTCATGACCCTCTGTCCCTTAAGGAATTCACCCCTCTCCTAGCAATCCAAGGTCATGTTCTACTGAACTGAATCCCCCCTTTATCCTGGGATAGGCAGGCAGGCATCAGAAACCAATTCCTCCACATTGCTGACACATCCACTGTCCCTATCCAGTAAGTCTGGGGTTCAGATCTCTACTTCTGGGTGATTGGGCTTACTCACAAAATGCCTTCAAAAGCTCAGACTTGTCCCCATTCTTTCACAACCCCGTCCTTGGAAACTGGTACTCCCTTCGTCAGTCATCTCCATCACCTCCCTGTGACCCGTTACAACCTTTCCCAAAATTAATGGGAAAGTAACGACTAAAATTTTACCTTTTCCAGGAAGGCCTGATGCCGTAACCTGAGTTCAAGTCCCTTTCCATGAAATCCATTTGTGTTAACTCTGGGCTGGGGGGACGTAGGGGAAAGGTGGTGAATTGATATTTTTGAGTTTGGTGTGAAACAGAGTAGGTGCCAACGTCTCCCCCACTAAGCTTCCCCTGATATGTAAATCTCAACTCCACTGCACCACAAGCAAAATGTTTTAAAAATAATGTAATGTTGGTATTTGTTAAGTGCTTACTATGTGCCGAGCACTGTTCTAAGCGCTGGGGTAGACATAGGGGAATCAGGTTGTCCCACGTGGGGCTCACAGTCTTAATCCCCATTTTACAGATGAGGGAACTGAGGCACAGAGAAGTTAAGTGACTTGCCCACAGTCACACAGCCGACAAGTGGCAGAGCTGGGATTCGAACTCATGAGCCCTGACTCCAAAGCCCGTGCTCTTTCCACTGCGCCACGCTGCTTCGTAGCGTTTTCTTTCCAATTCTGTGGTCCAGAAGAACCCAGCCCTTTGGAAAGGGTGCATGCACTGCACAGAACTGCCTGTTCTTGGCAGGAGTCTGCCTGATGGCGAGAATGACTAAACACCCACTCTCTCTCCCTGCTGGAAGCCGCCTTGCAGACCTTAAAAGCTGTCCTTTTGCTATTGGCCCCGGTGATGCTTTAGGGTTCCAACAGCTGGGATCCATTAGCTGTTTCTTTTAAGAAAAAAACAAATCTCTCATACCCAGGACAGAGTGCAGCTAGCTGGCTTCAGGCAGCAGCTCTAGGAAATTCAGGGACGTAAAATATCGCGAGGTTTTTCTTCCTCGATGCCAAATCACCAGTTCGATAATTCCCATCCCCACCCTGAAACACAACTTCCTGAAATTAATACTAGTGGAACCCCGGCCGACTGTTCTTTGTTGGGGGTGAGGAAGAAGGGCCTCACCTTTTAATCTTCCCGAGGCATTCTTCAGGGACAGAGTTCCATCTCTCACCAGTTTCTTCCTTTTCAAATCTTCCTTTGCAAACATCTGCCCGGTTTTCATTCGCATGATGGATTTACTGTCAGTCTTTAGGTAGATCTCGTTCAGCCTCAACTTCTTCTCATAGTTGGCGACTTTGCTGTCGACTGCTCCAATGACATCTTTCACCAAGGCCAGAGCTTGGGTCAGGTCCCGCCCTTCTGTGTCGTTTTCTTGAAAGAGATACGGACACAGAGTTTTCATCCCTTGAAGGGTTTGGTTTGAGAGAAAGAGACCCTCAGAAGGAGGCACAGAAAGAGAAAGGTGTTGCGAGGGGAAGAGAGAAAAAGCAGGGGGTGACAGAAAGGGGTGAGAGAGGGGAGAAAGGAGGAGGAAAAAACAGAAGGATACATAGGGAGAGAAAAGGAGGGAAAGAGGAGAAGGAGGGAAAAAGGAAGAGAGTGAGATATAAAGTAGTGGGGAGAGGAGAAGAAGGGAGAGAAAAAGGGAAGGTAGGGAGAGAGGGTTTTCTGCCTCCATCCCACGAACCTTCCTCTTACGGTTGCAGATATGGCCGTCCAACTCATCCCAACCTAGCTCTTGGGCACAGAACCCAAGCTTCAATCCCACTCACTTCAATCAATGGCCAGAGGCCCTCTCAGGAAAAGCCCATATGGCCTAGAAAACAAACCTGATATTTCCGAAATAAAAATAAAAGGGAGAAACCTACGGCTGGTATACTGCAGAATTCTTTGGAATAACACAGGGTATTTGGTGATCCTCTGAGTGACGAGCAATATGCATTCTGGAATGCCAAGCCTTCTCACTACAGCTGTGCTCATCTTTTTCTGCAAGAGGGGGAAGAAGGACATTCCACGTTAGCCATGGATCGTGAACCGGCCCTCGCCTGTGACTCGCGTGGCTTCCACAGGATCCCACCAACAGTCTGCCCTGGGACTTCATCCCTGTCCGGGGAGGGAAGCGTTCACCTTGACAAAGGCCTGAAAACGCTTGTCCTTGTTGTGCAGGTCTTTGAAATAATTCACGGACTGGTTGTGCTGCCCGCAAAACTTGCCGTATGTTTTCTTCAGGCGCTCGGCATTCTCCCCCGAAAACTATAAGGGGAAGAGAACAAGGAGAAGGTCAAGAGGGAGACAGGACTGTGTGCTAGCGTTCTGGACCCCAACTGAAGCCCCTCCTTCACGAGGAAAAGCATCCCACCTTCAGCCCCTCCAGCTATCAAGACCCACTGTGTGTTCAGTGGTCCTTATGAACCCCCACAACTCACAAGGTAGGGGCAAGTTCATTTGGACTCATGTTTCATTCAAGAAACAGAGGCCCACAGCCTTTTGGAGACCCTCCTCAAATCCCAAAGCAGAGATGAGCCTGGAAGAGTTTTCCAACTTCAGGCTTGGGGGGGATGTAGAGGAGGGATGGGGGAGTTGATTCCTTGGTCTTCTCTGCTATCAACTCATGACTCAGAAACAGAGTCAGGTGAGCTTTGTACTTGTGCCTTCACAATCAAGACAACTTTGGGAGGAAACAACCTTGAGTAATGTCATATCATGCAAGTCAGTGGACTGTCTTACCTTAAATTCTATCGCTGACAGAAGGACCGAAAGATTCTTGGCACATCGTAATGGAACATCTAATACCCCCCCTTGAGGCTAGACTCCTCAAGTTATCACCCAATCTCCCACCTACTATTCCTCTCTAAACTTCTTGAGTGAGTTGTCTACATGCACTGCCTCCACTTCCTCTCCTCCAGTTCTTTACTTGAATCCCTCCAATCTGGCTTCTGCCCTATTCAATCCACAGAAACTGCCCTGAGCTCACCGATGACCTCCTGGTCTCCTTCTTGCCAAATCTAATGGCCTCAACTCCATCCTAATCCTCCATGACCTCCCAGCTATCTCTGACACTGTGGAAACATGATCTAATTTTGGCTTCACTGACACTGTCCTCTCCTTGTTCTCCCATCTCCCTGGTCGCTCTCTCGCTGGCTACTATTCTACCTCTCCCCCTCTAACTGTGAGAGTCCCTCAAGGCTCAGTTCTGCATCCCCTTCTATTCTCCATCTACAGCCATTCCCCTGGAAAACTCATTTGCTCCCACAGCTTCAACTACCACCCCTGTGTGTATGATTTCCAAATCCACATCTCCAGCCCTGATCTTTCTCCTTCTCTGTAATCTTGTATTTCTTCCTACCTTTGGCTGATCCGCTGTCACCTCAAATTGAACATGACTAAAACAGAACTCCTCATCTTCCTACCCAAACCTTGCCCTTTTCTTTAGTTTTTGAGCACTACTAGAGTCTCAGTCTCATGAACTCTTAATCTTGGCATTTCCTTTGACTCATCTCTCTGCATATTTGATCTGTCACCAAATCTTGTCAGTTCTACTTTCACGACATCACTAAAATTTGCCCTTTCTTCTCCATCCTAACTGCTACTACGCAGACACAAGCACTTATCCGACTTGACTACTGCATCAGTGTCTTTCGCTGACCTCCCTGCTTCTCTCCACTCCAGTCCTTACTTGGTTCTGTGGTCCAGATCGCTTTTCTAAAAAAAGAGTTCAGTCCACATCTCCCCACTCCTCATGAAACCTTCAGTAATTGCCCATCCAACTTGGCTTCAAACAGAACTCCTTATTATTGGCTTTAAAGCACTCAGTGTGCTTGCCCTGTCCTTTCTTACCTCGCTGATTTCCTACAAGTCAGTCTGCATGTTTTGCTCCTCTAACACCAACCTACTCACTATACCTCAATCTCCTCTATCTCACCAGTGACCCCCTGTTTATGTGCTTCCTCCATCCTGGAACTCCCTCCCCCTCCATATCCAAAAGGCCACCAGTCTCTTCCCCCTTTAAAGCCTTATTAAAATCACATCTCCTCTAAGAGGCCTCCAACTAAACCCTCATTTCCCTACTCCTTCTCCCTTCTGCATCACCTATGCACTTGGATCTGAACCCTTTAAGCCACTGATATTCACCCAACACTCAGCCCCACAGCACTTATGTACATATCCAAAATTGATTTATAATACTGCCTGTCCCCCTAGACAGTAAGTTCCTTGTGGGCAAGGACCATGTCTTCCTACTCTGTTGTACTGCACTCTCCCAAATGCCTAGTACACACAGTAAGAGCACAATAAATACTAATGATTGACTGATCCAATATCCATGAATGGGAGGGAAGAATGGAGACCAGTGAACCATTAAAGGCATCTTTGGAGTAAGATTTCTAGCCAACAGTTGCTGCCCATTCATGAGAAATGGTTAAACTCCCCCTAAGCTCGGTGAAAGTAACCACTGCAACAGGAAAACATTTTTGTTCACCAATACGTTCAAAGAGCCTGCAGACACTGTCACATTCTACCTTATTTGGCCCTAGGGGATACTGCAGCCAAACCATATTCTCCTGGGTTTGACAGGAAACAGACTGAAATAGAAAGAGGAAGGAGAGAGAGAGTGAGAGCCAGAGCCAGGATGTGCTGGAAAGAACCTCTAGGAATGGCTCCGAGACTGGACTCCATTTTGCTTTCAGGTTTCAGGCTGCCCTGCCTCTGCCTGGGGAAGTGGAAAGGTGAAGGGCAAGGGCCTCTGAGAAACCAACCTGATGCACAAGCACATCCCCTATCTGTGTGATGAGGAAGTTCTTCTCGCTTCGGTCCACCAGGGACTCTTTCTTTCTTTCCAGCATCCTCTGAAAGAACTGACTGTGGATCTTGAGCAGTTCATCCAGGCAGGGGAAAAGTTTTTCTACCATCTGCTGTTCGAATAACAGGTCCGTCATCATACCGCGGCTGTACACGTCACTCATGATCTTCAAGGTGCGGATGTGATGCAGCTCGGTCTGCAGCAGCTCTGGGGGCAGGCAGGGAAGGGGAGAACAGTCAAGGCACAAGATCGTCATCTTCATCATTCATCTCTTTCCCCAGGGGCTTACACTTCCCCTTCCCTGGCTCTCCCGAGACCTCTGCAACAATCAGTCTTGTTTTTTTTGTGACAAACACTGTACTAAGCGCTGAGGTCGCACAAGAAAATCTGGTCGGACACGGTCTCTGGCCCATCCTGATTCCGTTACCCACCATATGAACTGAGGGGCAGGAACGACAGACAGTGGTATTTGTTAAGCTCTTGCTAGAGTCAAACACTATGCTAAGCACTGAAGCAGACACAAAGACTAACATATAGGATCACTACTCTCCTAGATCACAGCAAGACTATTTGAAAATAATAATAATAAATAATAACAACAGTATTTGTTAAGCGCTTACTATGTTCCAAGCACTGTACAAAGTGCTGGGGTAGACACAAGATAATCAGGTCCCACATGGGGCTCACAGTCTGAAGTAGGAGGGAGAACAGGTATCTGAATCCCCATTTTGCAGATGAGGGAATTGAGGCACAAAGAAGTGAAGTGACTTGCCCAAGGTCAAACAGCAGACATTAGAACCCCAGATCCTCTGACTTCCAGGCCCGTGTTCTTTCCAATAAGCCATGCTGCTCCACTAATCATCAATTTTATCAACTGGAGAAACTAGTGATCCTACTCAGCAGTAGAATACCCCTCTTTTTTGACCCATCTCCAACCCACTGCTCACATCTTTCTCCCCCATCTCATTCTCAGCTTCACTAATCTCAGCAACATCCTGTCCTGTCTTTGAAAAAGCCACCACTTCTAGGAAGCCTTCCCTGATTAATCACTCCACTTCTGCAGTCTAACGCAATTATCTGGTCATTTCTTTGTCATAGATTAACTTATTTCTACTTTTTATATATAGTCTAGTGCTCTTCCTTATTTAGTTTCTTTATTGGCATTTGTTAAGTTCTTACACTATGTGTCAAGCACTGTTCAAAGTAGAAGGGTAGAAACAAGCTAAGCAGGTTGGGCTCAGTCCCTGTCCCACATGGGTGCCGAATGCTTGTCTTCCGACATTACATTGTCTTCTACATTGTTTTGAGAAGTAGCGTGGCTTAGTGGAACGAGAACTGGCTTCGGGGTCCGAGGTCATGGGTTCTAATCCCAGCTTCGCTACTTGTCAGCTGTGCAACTTTGGGCAAGTCATTTAATTTCTCTGGGCCTCAGTTACCTCATCTGTAAAATAGGGATTAAGACTGTGAGCCCCATATAGGACATCCTAATTGCCTTGTATCCATCCCAGCGCTTAGAACAGTGCTTGGCACATAGTAAGCACTTAACAAATACTATAATTATTATTATTACTTCTATTGTATGTTCCCAAGTGTCTAGCACAGTGCCCTCAACAAAGCAGCTACTCAGTACAGCATCCTGCACACAATAGGTGCTCAATAATACTGTGAATGGTAATGACAAGTAATAAATGTCACTGACCCTGACAGATAAGTGCATATGTACAAATCTTAATACTCCATATTAGTTCCTATTATCTAAAATTTATTTAGATAATAATCTAAAATTTAATGTCTCTTCCCCACTAGACTGAAGCTTCTTGAGGGCAGGGATCATGTCTACGGGCCTGGGAGTCAGAAGGTCATGGATTCTAATCCCAGGTCCACCCCTTGTGTGCTGCATGACCTTGGACAAGTCACTTCACTTCTCTGTGCCTCAGTTCCCTCATCAGCCAAAAGGGGGTTAAGTCTGTGAGCCCTATGTGGGACAGGGACTGTGTCCAAACTGATTAGCTTGTATCTACCCCAGCGCTTAGAAAAGTGCCTGGCACACAGTAAGCACTTAACCAATACCATAATTATAATGTTTATTATTATTGTTATTATTTTTATTGTACCCTCACAAAGGTTTAGTAGAGTGCTCAGCACATAGGTGTTCAATAAGTACCATGAGTTGATTGTTTGAAAGAAAAAAACAAAATATATAAAAGGTGGATATGTAAAGCTCACATTTGTAATGCTCTAAAAAGATGGGAAAAAGCACTAAACCTTGCCCACCGTGAGTAATGCACCCAATTTCCTGAAATCGGTTCCTGGAAAATCACACAGTAATCCCATAACAAAATGAGAGATCTCACCATAAATCACTTCTTGCCGTTTCACCATATCCTTGTGTTGTTGGTTGAGAAACTTGGTGTCTACAACCTGGCTCCAAGACTCTGCTTCCAGCTGCTTGGATTCCATCTCAAAATCCCCCATAAGCTGTCCTTCATTCATGTCTGTTCCTGTCCCACAACACAGAAGAAATCAATGATCAAGGTCCAGGTTTGGAACCTCTAAAAAGGACAATTTCCTTATGAGTAGCAGTAGTAGACCACTTGTGCTTCACTGTGCCAGGTATTTCGAAAGAACAGAGCAAAGAAGTGGCACATATTCTCTGCCACAAAGAGCTTACACTTTAGAGGTGGGGGGTGGGTGACAATCATAAAGATATTTACCACTTGACAAAACCAATTTCCTTGGCAGGGAGGTTTTTGAACTAAATTCCTCAGCCTTAAGTGTGCTGAAGGCTTGCTTGCTAAAAGACATGTGGAACCGAAGCTTTAGTGAAAGGATTAAGATGTTCCCTTGGTTTAACATTTGGGCAGGAGTCTGGGCTACCTAACTTTGACTTTCATAGCCTAGTGGGCCAGTCCCTCCTCTGAAGGATGGTTTACAAAGTCCATAAGAAATTTCACACCTGGTTCAGGTCAGTGGTATTCTGCTCCAACAGGATAACTGTCACTGCTACTCTGACATTACTCCAATTTTTAAAGGCTGAACCATCCAACAGATCTCTAGCTTCTTCTCCAGTGACTAATTACGGTCACATGACTTCACCTAAACCCCTTTTGCACCAGTTGATAATTCCTGGCCAAAGTCACAGAATTTACAAATAAAAAATAGCTTCATAGTAACATATTTAATAGTCAAAATGGAAGTGCTGACACTGCCCAGATGAATGTACGTTGATAGTTTTAACTCTGGCATTCTACTGAAACCACTGAAGTCTGACTTGCATCAGCAAGGTGCACAGATTTGCAGTGCTCCCTTCAGACTGATGCTTCTCCAGTGAATTCTGAGCAAGTAATTCACAGGATCGACTCTTTCAGGTGGCCTCATGTACACAAGGTGGATAAATCGGGCTTTTGTGTTCTCCACAATTTCAAGGCTGTCTGTTAGCTTGTCCTGAGCGCATGCAAAAATTAGAGGGCAGAAAAATATTTTTTCATTGTCTTGTAGCCAGAGATCAAAACAACAGCTGTGGTCACTGAGGACATCATCTGGCAAGTGGACAAGAAAGGTGATTGTCGATTTAATGTACGATAGCTCCCCCGAGTCAACATCTCTTATGGCTATTTACTTAATTAATCCACATCATTTCCCTGTGAGACAGGAGAAGCAGCAGGCAACATGTATCCTCTTTGTCAAACAGGGAAATGGAAGTGCAGAGAGGTTAACCTATTTATTCTGACTTCCCAACAGTATTTGGACACTATCTCTTCTCCAGACAGAATGAGTCGTCTACACTCGCTGCGTAGAATTCCATAACTCCAATTCTCACCTGGACCCCCTCCAATCTGGCTTCCATCCCCTCCACTCTACCGAGACTGCTCTCTCAAAGGTCACCCATGACCTCCTTCTTGCCAAAGCCAATGGCTCCTACTCTATCTTTATCCTCCTCAACCTCTCGGCTGCCTTTGACACTGTAGACCATCCCCTTCTCCTCCACACCTTATCTCACCTTGGCTTCATGGACTCCATCCTCTCCCGGTTCTCCTCTAATCTTTCTGGCCATTCATTCTCGGTCTCCTTCGCAGGCTCCTTCTCCCCCTCCCATCCTCTAACTGTAGGGGTTCCTCAAGGGTCAGTTCTTGGCCCTCTTCTGTTCTCCATTTACACTCACTCCCTTGGTGAACTCATTCGCTCCCACGGCTTCAACTATCACCTCTATGCAGATGACACACAAATCTACATCTCCGCCCCGTCCTCTCCCCCTCCCTTCAGGCTCGTATCTCCTCCTGCCTCCGGGACATCTCCACCTGGATGTCTGCCCACCACCTAAAACTCAACGTGTCCAAAACTGAGCTCCTTATCTTCCCTCCCAAGCCCTGTTCTCTTCCTGACTTCCCTATCACTGTGGATGGTACGACCATCCTTCCCGTCTCTCAAGCCCACAACCTTGGTGTCGTCCTTGACTCGGCTCTCTCATTCACCCCTCACATCCAATCCATCACCAAGGCCTGCCGGTCTCACCTTTATAATATCGCCAAGATCCATCCTTTCCTCTCCTATTTTACTGGTACAGGCTATTTTACTGGTACAGGCTCTCATAATATCCCTGTTGGATTACTGTATCAGCCTTCTCTCTGATCTCCCTTCCTCCTGCCTCTCCCCGCTCCAGTCTATTCTTCACTCCACTGCCTGGATCATCTTCCTGCAGAAACGCTCTGGGCATGTCACTCCCCTCCTTAATAACCTCCAGTGGTTGCCTATCAACTTCCGAACGAAACAAAAACTTCTCACTCTAGGCTACAAGGATTTCCATCACCTTGCCCCCTCCTACCTCACCTCCCTTCTCTTTTTCTACTGCCCACCCCGCAGGCTCCGCTCCTCTGCCGCCCACCTCCTCACCGTCCCCTGTTCTCACCTATCCCGCTGTCGACCCTTGGCCCACCTCCTCCCACTGTCCTGGAATGCCCTCCCTCCCCACCTCTGACAAACTAACTCTCTTCCCCTCTTCAAAGCCCTACTGAACGCTCACCTCCTCCAAGAGGCGTTCCCAGACTGAGCTTCCCCTTTTCCCTCTGCTGCCTCTCTGCCTCCCTTCACCTCCCCTCTAAGCCTCTTTTCCCCACTTTCCCTCTGCTCTTCCCCCTCTCCCTTCCCCTCCCCTCAACACTGTGCTCATTTGCTCATTTGTATACATCTTTATTATCCTATTTATTTTGTTAATGAGGTGTACATCCCCTTGATTCTATTTATTGCTATTGTTGTTGTCTGTCTGTCTCCCTCGACTAGACTGTAATCCCGTCAATGGGCAGGGATTGTCTATCTGTTGCCCAATTGTACATTCCAAGTGCTTAGTACAGTGCTCTGCACATAGTAAGCACTCAGTAAATACTATTGAATGAATGAATTGGCACTGCTTCTCTTACCTTCATCAGTGAGTGACTCTGTGGATTCATTAACCTTGCTGATTTTATTTAAAGAGTCTGTGGAGTGAGACAGGAATTTCCAGGTAGTGGCCATGCTTTCATCACTGCCAACTCTAGGAATGAAAGGAAGTACATAATGTCAACCATCCTTTGCAAACTATGCAGATAAGGTGACTTCAACTGACTATCTGCTTCATAGAAATCCACACAAAGGACACATGCTGTAAACACAATTCTAATACTCCTGATAAAGCAGATGGATCAAACAGAAGGGGGAAACTGACCAAATCTCCCCCTGAAAACTGGAACCATTAGGTTGCAACTGCTTCCTAAAGCACAGACTCGTAACTTTTACTTCCAATCTATGTTCCCAATCATGAAACACCATGTTCTATCTGCAGTTAGTACTCAGTGAGTACTTATGATGACCATGACAATAATGAATGAAATTTTCTTTGAATGCTTTTAGCTTTGTAGCGAGAGATTTTTATCAGGGGTGTCAAAGGGATTCCTTAGTGCACTGTACAGTAATTTCTCAGTCTGATCTTTGGAATGAAATAATAATAGATCAAGGTATTTACTGAGCACTTACTGTGTGCAGAACATCACATCACTTGTCGGAGTACAATAAAAAAAAAGTTGGTGGATAGGTTCCCAGCCACAATGAGTTTACAGTCTAGATAATAATAATGATAATAGCAATAATAAATAACCACGGTGATATCTGTTAAGTGCTTACTCTGTGCCAAGCACTGTATTACGCACTGGGGTAGTTCTGAGACAAACAGATCCCACTTGGGGCTCCCAGTTTAAGGAGGAGTAACAGGTTTTGAATCCCCATTCTGCAGATCATCCTTCCATTTTGCAGATGAGAGAACTGAGGCACTGAGAAGTTAAGCGACTTGCCCATGGTCTGGCAGCAGACAAGTGGTGGAGCCAGGATTAGAACTCAAGTCTTCTGACTGCCAGGTCCTTGATCTTTCCACTAGACCACTCTGCTTCAAGAGATGAAATATATAAGCTCATTGTGGTCACTGAACATTACTTTCTACTCTTTCAAGTGCTTAGTACAGCGCTTAGCACCCAGGAAGCACTCAATAAATATGTTTGATCGATTGATTTTTTTCCTCTTCCACATCCCACTTCCAAAATGCCCCTATGATGAGCACTATGGCTATAAGTAGCTTTCCTTGTCTGTCTGTTCCTAAATAAAACCAACTGGGATCATTTGCCACAGGCTACGTTTGCAGGCAGGTTTTCATGTAGTGGGCCAGCCAATTAAGTGAACCCATCCAGACGCATGTGAAACTTGAAGAGGCAGGCTAGCCCCAACAATATATGTATAAAACCATAAATACATTGAGACATCATGAGGATTTGGAAATGGACATTTAAGGAGACTGTTTAGATGTCTTTATACCCTAGCTCGCTTAGCCTTGGCAACCTAATTTCGGTCTCTGATAGTGTCCTACCTGTCTGGGGTTTATCTATCACAACAGCGTGGCCCAGTGGAAAGAGCACACACCTTGGCATGAGAGGACCTGGGTTCTAATCCCGGTTCCACTTGTTGGCTGGGGGACCATGAGGAAAGTCATTTCACTTCTCTGTGCCTATGCCCTGCCACCTAGACTGTTTGGCCCAAGTGTGAAAGGAATTGTGTCCCAAGTGATAACCTTTTATCTACCCCAGCACTCAGAGCAGTGTTTGGCACATAGGAAGAGCTTAACAAATACTATAATTATTAAATTAACAGCCCCCATCTCACAATCAGCCGTTGATTCCTCATAACAGGCTTCCTTTTCTCTAGAGAGCAAGAGGAATCACTGGATCATAACAGTAGGGGCAGGGTTTTTTCCAGAATGGCGACTTGCCTGCAGTTTAATGGAGGGCTACAGATTTCAGAGAGGCTCACTTCGAACCTTTTCAATCAGCATAACACATTCACTTAAAAGCCCATTTTCAGTGCTCAGTTCAAGAACAGCCTCTGTGCTTCCCAAAAGCCAAAGTCTTACCCAGGGACCCCCAACTAACCCGGCAATATTCTGGATGGAGATGCTCTTGGAAAGAGCTGAGCTCTGCTGCGATCGCCTGTTGTTGAACAGAGGAGCCATGGTGGTCTCGTCGGGCACGAGGATTGCAGACCGAGGCCGCTCCTTAGGCTGGGAGGCTGGAACACAGTGACCCACTGGATGAGAAATATGGCACCTAACATTGCTCACTTACCTGGGAATCAGTGTGGAATACATTAAATAGATTTTGAAAAAGCAGTCTAGACCCTCTTCCCACAGCAACCTGTCACTCCTATTTCCAAATTCCACTTTGATAACTTAGTAGAATTAGGTAGACTGAGACAAAATTAAATTCAGAGAGGAAATGGCCGTTGGTCTCATCCGTGCCACCCATGCTGGCCACTGAAAGCCCAATGTGCTTCCAAATCAGACCTCAACAGGGGATCTTGAACGGGACAGATAGCCAGGACAGCACCGGATTTTTGTAGGCCTCCCCAAGCAATGTTCGAAAAACCTGTAACTGTCTCAAAATTGGGACTGTCCCCGTTAAACTGGCTAACCTTTCCTGCACTGACCCCCATCTCTTCTCCACAAGAGCCACTCTGCTTACTTTCAATCTTTGGACTTCCCTTCCCAGACAGCAGCATATTCACTAAAGGGTCAATTGAGGTCCCACTGCATTCTAGGACTTGAGGTACAGGGGTTACAAGCTTGGGCCTTTGCCTCAGTATCTCAGTTTTGGAGCTTTCCAGTTCAGTTGGGAATCAGGGCCTATAGCTATCTCAGGGACACCCAAGAGAAGACGTGAAATTCCAGTGTGGCATCAAAAGCAAATCAGTTCCACAAGGACCCACAGGTGGTAGAGCTGGGCCAGCCTGCCTAAGGTCACTATCTACAGGGATGAGACCATGCTGCCTTCAAGGTGATGAAGAGTGAGCTGCCTCTCAGCAATCACTCACCTTGCTTTGAGTTTTCCATTGCTGGCATTTTGGCCAACTTCAAGACTCATATGCTTTTCATCAAGTAAAATAGAACCTTACGAAGCTCCTAGAAGTGGCTCCCTTAAAACCAACGTCCACTTCTAAACTCTCCTCACGAAAGGTCTTTCGGCAGTATGAAACCTGATGACATGTGAAGTGTCTGGAATTAAAGACTTCAACCGGTTTCATCTCCTCAGCAACTGGCTTCGACGAGGAAGGGGGTAAAGTTCAACTGACTCAAGGACTGAAAAATTCAAAAGCCTCTGAAGAAATAATGGCAGGTATAATCTTTTACCATCGCCAGAAAATGATTCCTGCGATGGCCTCCATTCCTGGGAAATGCATGGGAAAGGGGACAGGCACATTATCCATAGGTCATTCAAATGAGATTATGATTAAACCCAAATGAGCTGTGATTTCATATCTAAAGTCCCTAGGTGATGAGTGAATGAGTGGACCTTGGAGGGGTGATAAGGGAGGCAGAGGGGTGTAAAGAAAGCCATCGTAGACAGAGGGGTGGACATGTTAGCTCTTGCACCCTTCTGAAAACCCAATGTGGCTTTGGTAGTGGACTGCTAGTTCAAGGGTCACTGGATTCTGAGAATCTGACATCCATCAGACATCACAACCAGTACACAAAGCTGTGATTTAGAAACTGGTCATGTATTGGACAGGAGGAGAAATGTGAGAAGCAAAAGGAAGGCGGGCCTAGCGCAACTTACATTTGTTTCTCATGATCACTGTGGGCAATGACGAGGTATCGTGGGCCTGAAGAGTCCCCTTTGGTTGCTAGAAGCAAAACAATATGATTAAGTTTTGTTGAATGAAGCTCAAGGGAAGACAGTGTATCTAGACTCTGCTCAATGTCAATTCCCCCAGTGACATGACTCCACACAGGATGGCTTAATCCCCAGCTATGATGCTGAAGGGAATTTACAACTAACCTCTTCAGCGGTGTTAATCAACACACAGTTAGCCTAAGTACTTAAGGATATGAATAATCTGCCTGATTTAAATCATTAGGAAGAGCAGGGTCTGTGTTTGCAGATTAGATGAGCACACAGGAAGAGCTACTATTTATAAGGAATCACATGTGTGTTTGTGGGTGGGTAAATAGATATCTTTCTTCGTAAAGACCTCGGGGAGGCAGTATTTAGAAGGGGAAGAGACAAGGACAATGGAATGGAAAGGAAGCAACTTTCCATGACTGCCACACAAATATCGCATCCTAACAACTACATAATGGCATAAGCACACAGATTGATTGATATAGAATTCCCAAATCACATCCATACTATGAGATCTCCAAGCCCAAGACAAATACCACTGGCATAGTGGACCTTCTCTCTGTGCCTGCTGCTAGGGGCAAAGGTCAGGTGAAGTGAGGAGAAGAGCCTGCTGTAGCGTGGCATCTACCTTGAGGCCATCTCCTCTGGTTCTCCTACTCTGCAGGTGCAAGACCTTTAACCTCTGCCCGTTTCCCACTTAAGACCTGGAAGCGAGGCGGGTGGGTGAACATTTTGAGGCGATAAGGCAACACAATTTCAAACCTAATTACAGAGCTGTTACAATGTCTTACACTCCCATAGGTACAGAGAATATAGCCACTTTCAGGACATTTAAGTCACATGTTTATGTTCCAATGGATATAGCATCCATTTAAACTAGAAATATTTATTGTGTTCTTTTATAGATTTGATTCAAAATGGGTAAATGGCTACTGAATCTTTCCTATTGATTTTCCAAGAGGGATTCAAGTCTTATTCCTTTAACCCTCCCTCAGCCTGGAACTCCTTACCTTCATTTTGACCTTGGCACAGGAAGCCAGGCTCTCTCGGCACCCCCTGTGGACAAAGGCACTGCAATCTGCAAAGAAAACAAATCCAGAGTCACACACCCCAACAAAGTCACAAAGCCCGGGTCCAAAGGGGGCCGCCTCCCAGTTGCCTCGGCTGCTAGCTGAAATCGCAGACGGTTGGAAGCCTGGTCACTTCTGCCTCCTGGGAGGCGAACCTGGGATGTCAGAAAGAAACCAGAAGGCGGATTCATCGCAGATTAGGGATCTGGAATATCATGGGCTGGAAGTTGAGTGGTGGCCAATTTTAGGAGCAAAAAGCTCATCTTTGAACACAAATACCTGAGTCACTAAGTGGTCAGGGAGGAGAAAGGGAACCTGGGCCCCAACCCAGAGAAATGAGTCGCTCTCCAATTTGCATGTCTGTGGCAGTGGCCCCTGGAATCTGAGCTGTCAACCTATGGGTACCTTTCTGTTCCGGGTCTGGCCTTCCGCTGCCCGACGGCCAAATACAAATCTACATAGGTGAGCACTTCTCATCCACTGGAAAGGGGCAGGCCCCATCCAATAATGTGATTTACTGAAAAAGGCTGACCACTTTGACCCCAGCAGGGGCATGTTGACCTCTCTCTGCCCTTTCCCCACCCCCCATAACAGCAACAACAAAATGATCCCCACTGGCCATGGAAGCAATTCTCTCTTGGTTCTCTGTTTCATTTCTTCTTCTCACTTTGCAAACAACAGACCACTGACAAAAACTCCCTCTTCCTCATCTTGGTCTTCCTGCTGCTGTTGTTCTGGAGGTACCATGGGCAGAATTATGAGAGACGGACAGACGGACAGAGGGAACAGATGGAATTTGGTCTGGGGGACAAACAGCAAAGCTCTTGCTGCCACTTGTCAGCTGTGTGACTGTGGGCAAGTCACTTAACTTCTCTGAGCCTCAGTTACCTCATCTGTAAAATAGGGATTAACTGTGACCCTCACGTGGGACAACCTGATTACCCTGTATCTACCCCAGCGCTTAGAACAGTGCACTGTACATAGTAAGCGCTTAACAAATACCAACATTATTATTCACCCCATTTCTCTCCCCATCTACAAAGTCCTTCAGAAATCCCACCACCTCCAGGATGCCGTCCCTGACTAAACCTCTCATCTCCCCCTCCTACTCCCCACCTCCTCTACTGCCACTTAAGGACTTCCACGTCACCAAAGCACTTGGGTACTCACTCCCGGCCTCCGAAGAATTTGTGCATATATGTTATATTCTATGATTTTCTCCTTTTTGTATTTATTTCAGTGTCCTTCTGCCTGCTAGACTGTAAGCAGCTCACAGGATTAGTTTGCCTCCTAAATTTTAAGGATTCAGTTCTGCTAAACCTGTTACATGCTCTCAAGTGCTTAGGACTATGCTCAGAACACACTAGTAACAATAAATACTATTGATTGATCCACCGATCGAGGCAGGTGGGCCTTACAAGATGGAGTCACCCAGGAAATCAACAACAGTTGCCCAGCAGGTTTTAAACAATCATTTCACCAACCGTCTTCTTCAACACTGGTTACTTCTGTACATCAGACACCTTAATTGAGTTGTCTGACACCCTTCAGGGGCCTCTGCCCTCCTGGCAGCTATATTCTTCTGACATGGTTTCAATCACACTTCAGTAAAGGGCAACTCTACCAGTTGCTGCCAGTTGGGTCTACACTCCAATAACAACTCATTTCTGGTCCCCTGAAAATCACTGAGCCTGATACCACTCAACACTAGTGAATTCTGATTTTCTAATTTAGAAGTCTGGAGGGCTTACCTTTAATCCATAGGCCCCAGTGTAATAACAATTCTGGGTCCGACGCTGGGCCCTAACAGTGGTATCAGAGGGCACTAAGAGATATATTTTGATAGTGGCTCTTCTTGACATCCATTCTCATTGTAATAATAATAATAATGCTGGTATTTGGTAAGCGCTTACTATGTGCAGAGCACTGTTCTAAGCGCTGGGGGAGGTACAGGGTCATCAGATTTTCCCATGTGGGGCTCGCAGTAAATCCCCATTTTACAGACGAGGTAACTGAGGCCCAGAGAAGTGAAGTGACTTGCCCACAGTCACACAGCTGACAAGTGGTGGAGCCTGGATTCGAACCCATGACCTCTGACTCCCAAGCCCGGGTTCTTTCCACTGAGCCACGAGGAGTGGACCATTCAACTTTCCTACCTTCTCTCTCTAATAATCCATTATCCATCTGTTTTCTACTAATTCATCTTACTCTTGCAGCACTCCTAACTCTTTTCTCTCACCAACTGTGGGAATATTAATCAATCAATGACATTTATTTAGCACTTACTGCATGCACAGTACTGTACTAAACATCTGAGAGAGTTCAATATAATATTTATTCATTCAACCATATGTTTTGAGTGTTTACTATGGGAAGAACACTGTACTAGGTGCTTAGAAGAGTACAATATAACAATAAACAGGTACATTCCCTGCCCATGACAAGCTTGGAAGACATGATGCCTTCCCACAAGAAGCCTACAATCTAGAGGGGGAGTCAGACTTTAAAATAAATTTCAGCTAGGGGATGCTGGAGAATAAAAGGATATGCACATAACATAATTGCTGTGGAGTTAAGAGTGGGATGGAAATCAAATGCTTAAGGGTGTTCAGGTCCAAGAGCATAGGTGACGCAGAATGGAGGGTGTGTAAATGGGAGGGGTTCTAATCCCGGCATTGCCACTTGCCTATGTGACTTTGGACAATTCACTTAACTTTGCTGTGCCTCAGATTTCTGATCTATAAAATGGGAATTCAATAACTGTACTCCCTCTTATTAAGAATGTGAGTCTCAGGTAGGATAGGGACTGTGTTTGACCTGATTAGCTTGTATCTCCTCAGTGCTTAGTACAGTGTTGATACATAGTAAGAGCGTAACAATATCATTGTTACTATCATTATTAATAATAAATAATTTGCAGGCAGTGAAAGTCACCGTTTATTGTTGTACTTTCCCAAGCGCTGCCCACAGTAAGCTCTTAATAAATATGACTGACTGAAAGGATTTAAACTCAATTGTAATCACCCAGAATAATACTGGAGATCTTACACTTGGTACACTGCTTGGCATGTAGTAAGTACTTAACATACCATAATTACTATGTTCTCTCTGAGCCCTGCATGCTTCAGGAGGCCTAGAGAGAAGCCCTAGGCAGGTGTCCATCTGTGCAGCTTCTGATGAAGATCTGGGCTGGGGATACCAATCCTCTGGGAATTGGACAGTCCACAGAGGGCAGTCACCCTTTTTGAACATTCCCAGAAAAAGCTGGAAGCTGGGGGTAGGATGGTTGGCCTGGAAGGAGAAAGCGCTATACTTAGATCCTCCACTCAGAAAGCTTCCATTTCTTCTTTTTCTCCTGGGATGCAGGGACACCCCTGCCCTCAACGTCAGTCCACAGGAGGGGCCATGATGCCCCTTAGCATTTACATAGGTTGTTTTAGCGGGCAATGGCCACGTGAAGTCCCTGAAGCTGAAATGGTCCTGGAATAGACTGAAGTTCCCTGGGTCCAGACGTTGGAGATGGTTTTGGCTGACGATTCCTTACAAACTCTGGGATCTTCTTGGAGGTTTCCAGATGGTAAGCTGTTTGAAGGCAGGGAATGTGTCTCACTCTATTGTACTCCCACAAGTGCTCAGAATAGCAGACTGCACACAGTAAGTCCTCGATAAATATCACTGATTGGCTGATTTGGGTAAATCTTCTATTAAATGGTATTTGTTAAGTCCTTACTATCTGCTAGGCACTGTTCTAAGAACTGGGGCAGATAAAAGATAATTCAGTTTGACATAGTCCCTGTTTCACAGAAGGCTCACAGTCTTACCCATCATTTTGCAGAAAACTGAGGCACAGAGAAGTGAAGTGACTTGCCCAAGGCCACACAGCAGACAAGTGGCAGAGCCGGGATTGAAACTCCAGTTCTTTTTTGGGGGAAACGAAACTGTGATGAGCAGAGATGTGAATGACTAGGAGGTGATTTGAGGGAAGGTAGGTACCAGTGTATAATTTTACAATCAGCAATGCCAAGCCCAAGATAAAGATGGCACACTAAATTCAATAGCGACTCTCCTTCGGCCTCAAAAAACTCACACGTGATCTGAGGCAGTAGTGCGGGTGGAGGGAGGAGGGGAGGGGAGGGCAGTTATTAGACATTATTAAGGTGTCAACCCTGCTTCCTGTGCAAGTCCAGAGATGCTCAGGGAAACGGTTGAGCTGAGCACAGAAATAAATGACATTTTCTGAAAATCAGAAAATAATAAGCCCTTCAAACATGCAGAGAATCCATCATCACTGTATATGTCTGTCTGTATATGTATGTATGTCTGTATAAAGATATAAATCTTTATACATATGTGTCTGTCATTATATCCTTCCTGGATAAATTCCATTTGAGCCTGACTACAATAAGAATGAGTAATTTCATCACCTTTGAGGAAAAACTACATTGTGATGCTTTGTGGTAGAAGCCTAGATATGTTTTAGAGAGAGTGTCCTAACAATCTTATGAATAACTCCCCATGTTTGTCCACCTCAGGGCTCCTGACCCCAATTCCCTTTTCAGAGGCCACAATTTATTAGTGGACTAGATCTAGACTAGCAGCCACAAATGAGTTCAGTATTTCTGCGAGAAGCAGCATGACCTAGTAGAAAGGGCACAGTCTTGGGAGAGGATCTGACTTTAAATTTTGTGTGGAATTTGTTAAATTCTTACTAGGTGCCAATCACCCTACTAAGTGTTGGGGTAGGAAGGAGATGATCAGGTTGGACATAGCCCCCTGTCCTCCCCGGGGTGGGGAGGGAAGGTGTCAAAATCTAAGGAGGAGGGAATCAGATTTCATCCCCATTTTCCAGATGAGGAAACTGAAGAAGACAGAAGTTAAACAACATGCCCCAGATCAAATGGCTGACAAGTGGCAGAGCCAGGATTAGACCCCACATCCTCTGACTCCCGTGGTCTTTCTACCAGGTCATGTGGCTTCTCGGCTCTGCCATCTGCCTGCTGTGTGACCAGAGGCAAGTCACAACTCATCTGGGCTTCGGTATCTTCATCTGTAAAATGGGATTATCTTCTTGTTCTACCTCCTATTTAGATGTATTTCCTACTGCTTTCAATTGTGCACATATGTCTCCCAGCCTAATGGAACCCTCCCCTCACCCCCAAGCCTCCTTCCAGTTATTGCCTCATCTCCCTCCAACCATTCCTCCCCAACTTCTTGAGTGAGTTATCTACACCTGCTGCCCCTACTTCCTTTCCTCCAAATCTCTTCTGGACCTCTCCAATCTAGTTTCTGCCCTCTCCACTCCATGAAAACTGACCCCTCTAAGATCAACAATGACTTTCTTCTTGCCAAATATGACATCCTCTACTCCATTCTAATCTTCCTCAACCTCTCGGGTTGCTTTCAACACTGTGGGCCAACAATTTCTCCTGGAAACATTATCTAACCTACTATGAGCTCCATGTGGGCCAGGGACTGTGTCCTACCTGATCAACTTAAGTGTTTGGCACTTAGTAAGTGCTTAACAAATACTAATTAAAATAAACAAATACATAAATCCTCAGCTCCACTGTCATTGTCCTCTCCAATTTCCCCCCATCTCTGGCTGCTCCTTCTGCTCTCTTTTGCCAGCTCCACCTCTGCCTCCCACCTTCTAACTGTGGGAGTCCCCTAAGGCTCAGTTCTTGGTCCCCTTCTACTCTCCATCTACCCTCACTCCCTTGGAGAACTCATTCATCCCCATGCCTTCAACTACCATCTCTACACCCATGATTACCAAATCTACCTTTCCAGTCTTGAACTCTCTTCTGTAATCCCACATTTCCTCCTGCCTCTCTTCTTGGATGTCCCACTGACATATGCAAAACAGAACTCATTTTCCCACCCAAACCATGTTCTCTCCCTTTCTTCCCCAACACTGTAGATACTACCACTACCCTCCATCTCACAAGCCCATAACCTCAGCAATACCCTCAACTCCTCTCTCATCCAACCCATATATTTAATCTGTCACTAAATCCTGCTGATTCTACCTTCATAGCATCGCTAAAATCTACCCTTCCGTCTCCATCCAAACTGCTACCATGCTGATCCAAGTACTTCTATCCTGCCTTAACTATTGCATAAGCCCCCTCACTGACCTCCCTGCCTCTTGTCTCTCCCCTATCCAGTACTTACTTCACCCTGCTGTCCAGATCATTTTTCCAAAGAAAGATTTAGCTTACATCTCCCCATTCCTCCAAGAAACTCCAGTGGTGGCCTATTCAACTCCACATCAAAGAGTAGCTTCTTACTATCAGCTTTAAAACACTCTATCAGCTCTTCCCATCCTACCTGACCTCGCTGATATACTACAACTCAACCAGCACACTTCGCTCCTCTAACATCAACTTACTCACTGTACCTCGATCTCATTTGTCTCACTGATGACCCCTTGCCCACGTCCTTCCTTTAGCCTGGAATTCCCTCCCCTTTTATATAGGACAGACCACCATTCTCCCTTTATAACATTATTAAAATTACATCTTCTCCAAAGGGGCTTCCCTGACTACGTTGTCTTTACCCCTACTCTCTCGGTGTCACTTATGAACTTGAATCTATCCTCTTTAAGCACATGACATTCACCCCACCCTCAGCCCCCCATCACTTAGGTACTGATCCCCAATTTATTTATAATTATGTCTTCCTGCCCCTCTAGACCGTAAGCTCTCTGTGGGCAGGGAACTTGTCTATCAACTCTGTTGTACTGTACTCTTCCAAGTGCTTAATAAGGTACTCTGCACATAGTAAATGCTCAATAAATACGATTGATTAAATAAATACCACTGATTGATTCATTCATTAGACTTTGAGCCCCATGTTAAATGAGGACTATGTCTGACCTGATTACCTTATATCTACCCCAGCATCTACTTCACTGTACTATAATACTATATATTGTACTATACTATAATGCAATATTACAATATATATAATGCAATGTAAGGAGCATTGTCAGATCAGTAATAGTAACAATAATGGAGATATGAACTGATCTGTTCTCCAAAGCAAAGGTGGGCTGATTTTCAGGTCATGGATCCTCTCTAGGGAGTTTTCAGAGACAACCCCACCAGGCTGGAAGCTTTTTACAGTGCATTATACATTATAATATTGCATTATAGTATAATACAGTATATAGTATATACAGTACAGTATTGCATTATATCCTCCCAAAGACTAAGTTCAGTGTTCTGCACACAGTAAGTGCTCAGTAAATACCATTGATCAACTGATATCCAATGCAATGGAGAAAATCAGACTGCTCTTGCTTCACTAAGTGCTCAATAAATACGGTTTATTGATTGATTGATCCAAATATATTCTTTTAGGGTATAGGTCACAACAGCAGCTGAACTTAGCAAAAAGTTGGGGCAAGTGCCTTCTTTCATGACTGTTCCATAGTTCAATGGCTCAGATTTTGTCTAAAAACATCACTTGTCGCTCCAACAGATTATTTTCTCGGTGACAATCTGAAGGTCCCCAAGTGCCTGAGGGAGAGCTCTGTACCCTCTGAATGCCCCATAAATGATGACTTTTATGTTAGTTCCGTTACTTTTTCCATTTGAATTCTTCTTTCCCTGTAGCACCGATCTGTCTGGCTTCTTATCAATCCTCCTCTGCCCTTCATCCCCAAGCCTCTATGACCCTCAGTTCACCTGGGGCCTGTTCAGACCACTAGAAACCCACTTAGAAAAACAAAAACAACAAGTTATCATCTTCTACTGACCCTTCTCTCTGAGCAAAACCACTTGGGGTAAGGGAGGTGTGACAATGTCCTGTGTGGGTGAGGTAGAAATATCGGTCTCACTGACTTCAGCGAGAGTCATGTGCTTGAAACCTCATGCTCTGTTTTGGAAATAGACTGGGGCACGGCAACAACGGAAGATGGACCCAATTCAGTTGTTTTAGCCCACTGCCCCCTTCCATTGGCTGAGAGATCACAGGCTGGACAGTTGGCCAGCTTTTTTAGTTTCTCTGACAGCAGTAAGCCAGTTCATTTTGGCCTTCTGCCACTGTATTCATGGGAGACAAACTGCACCCCAATTGGATTCCTCCAGACCTATTTATAAACCACCCTTCCTTCTATTCACCTTTCTGTCCCCTACCAGACAGGCATTGAAATAAAAGTGGAAGACTTGATGTTGACACAGAAAACACCTTGCCTTCATTCACACCGTTTCCCCCAAACTGCAATACCCTCATTTCTCCACTCTATCAACCTAGGTTGATACCCCTCCTTTTAGTGCCTATGAAAACCCCATCTCCTCCCTAGATCCCCTAAAACTCTACTCTGGTCACGCTAGTAAATAGTGTAAATACCATGGCCATGGTGACCAGGGTAGTGTTAGGGAAAACAGGAGGTTGACTTTTTTGTAAGTTTCTTTATATACTTGCATTATTTCTGCTCGGACATCAACCCCCAGTGAATTTTGTGGTCTTGGTTTGCTTTGTTTGAGGGCAATGACCTTGTCTTTTTCTTCATTTGTGTATCCCCTCCTTCAAGCCCTTAGTAGTGGCCTGACAAAGTAGGCAACCGAATCCTGGTAAACTGGGAGTTCATTTAGGAAGGAAACCTTGTAAAGGAAAACTCCTTCTGAGGACCAGGGACTGGATCTAATTCCTACCTCTGGGTTTTCTCTGAGCATTTAGTAGTTCAGTGTACTGCATAAAGATAATGCTTAATTGATAATACTACAGCTATTGCTGATAATAATAATAGTAATGGTATTTGTTAAGAACTTACTATGTGTCAAGCACTGTTCTAAGTGCTGGAGTAGTTACAAGATCATCAGATTGGACACAGTCCATGTCCCACATGGGGCTCATTATCTTAATCCCCATTTTACAGATGAGGTCATGGAGGTCCAGAGAAGTGAAGTGACTTGCCCAAGGTCACACAGCAGACACGTGCCAGCTGAGATTATAACTCAGGACCTTATGGACTTCCAGGCCCGTGCTCTATACACTAGGCCATGCTATGCACACAACTGATTCTTCTGCCGTTACATTGTGTTCTATCCAGAGACAGGAACATTGTACGAAAATTGTTCCTGAATTCCCCAGATGTGTCCTATCTGGAATTCACCATGAAGACACATGAAGAAGCAGCCTGGCCTAGTGGAAAATACATGGGCCTGGGAGTCAGAAGGATCTGGTTTCTAAAGCCCAGTTCTGCCACTTGTCTCTTATGTGACCTTGGGTAAGTTACTTAACTTCTTTGTGCCTCAGTTACTTCATCTGTAAAACAGAGATTAAGACTGTGAACCGCATGTGAGACAGGGACTGAACGTGTCCAGCCTAATTTGTATCTACCCCCAGTGCTTAGCACAGTGCCTGGCACACAGTAATCGCTTAGCAAATACCATAATAAACAAGCACATATGATGGAGCATGGCCTAGTGGAGAGAACATGGGCCTGGGAGTCAAAGGACCTGGGTTCTAGTCCAGGCTTTGCCTCTTGACGGTGGTGTGCCTTTGGGGAAGTCACAACTTCTCTGGAACTCAGTTTCCTCATACCTGCTTATTTTCTCTCTTCTCCTTAGAATATGAGCCTTATGTAAGACCAGAACTGTGTCTGATTTGACCATATTCTATCTTCCCCAGCACATGGTACAGTGCTAGGCACATAGTAAGTGCCTGGATTCCAATCCCAGTGCCGCCACTTGTCTGTGTGACCTTGGGCAAGTCACTTCACTTCTCCATGCCTCAGTTACCTCTTCTTTAAAATGGGGATTAAGACTGGTAGCCCCATGTGGGACAGGGACTGTGTCCAACTTGATGTGCTTGTATCCACTCCAGCACTTAGTAGAGTGCTTAGTATACTGTTAGTGCTAAACAAATACCGTTAGAAAACAAATCAAACAATAAATGGTATTTATTGAGCGCTTACTCTGTGCAGCTTTCCCTGAGAGATCTCACTGAGAAAATCCACTTTTGAGCTTTGATAGGATCACTTTTGCACCCAGTTGAGTGGAAGATGTGGGTACAGACAGACACCCACATGGGATTTAATCAGCGTGAGCAACGCTGTGAGTGACTCATGCTTCAAACCAATCTCTGTGGTCAGAGCTTTAGCTTTTAGGCAAGGGCTTGTGATGTCAGTCAATTGTATTTATTGAGTACTTACTGTGTGCCAAACACTATACTAAGCACCTGGGAGAGTATGATATAACAATAAACGCACACATTCCCTTACCACTATGAGCTTATGGTCTAGAGGGTGAGACAGACATTAATATTAATAAATTATAGATATGTACGTAAGTGCTGTAGGGCTGGGAAGGGGGATGAATAAAAGCAGCAAGTTAGGATGATGCAGAAGGGAGAAGGAGAAGAAGAAAGAAAGGCTGAGGCAGGGAAGGCCTCTTGGAGGAGAAGTGCCTTCAGTAAGCTTTGCAGTGGGGTAGAGTAATTGTGTCAGATATGAAGAGGGAGGGTGTTCCAGGCCAGAAGTAGGATGTGGGAGAGAGGTCCGTGGCAAGATAGATGAGATGAAGGTACAGTGAGAAGGTTGGCATTAGAGGAGCGAAATGTGTGGGCTGGGTTGTAGTAGGATTGGATGGGGGCTGGAGAAGGTTTCCATCTCACCGGCTGGGCCCTTCTTGGGCAGATTCCCAGCACCGTGACAAAGCCCTCAAAGGGAACCAGCAGGCACCACTTCTGTGGGGCTGGGTTTCCTGGTTAGTTTGGGCTGTGGAATTTTCTTTTTCTTTACTTTTTATTTAATTTCTTTCTCTTTCTCTCTCTCCCTATTCCTCCCTCCTTCTTTCCTCTCTCTCACTCTTTCTCTCCTTTTTAATGGCATTTGTTAAGTTCTTACTATGTGCCAAGCACTGAACTAAATGCTGGGGTAGATACAAGTTAATCATATCCCATATGGGGCTCAGAGTCTTAATCCCCATTTTATGGATGAGGTAACTGAGGTACAGAGAAGTTAAATGATTTGCCCAAGGTAAAACAGAACACAAGTGGTGGAGATGGGATTAGAATCCAGGTTCTTCTGACTCCTGGGCCCATGCTCTATCCACTAGACCACACAATGCTTTAGAGAAGCAGCGTGGCTCAGTGGAAAGAGCCCGGGCTTTGGAGTCAGAGGTCATGAGTTCGAATCCCGGCTCGGCCACCTGTCCGCTGTGTGACTTTGGGCAAGTCACTTAACTACTCGGTGCCTCAGTTACCTCATCTGTAAAATGGGGATTAAGACTGTGAGCCCCATGTGGGACAACCTGATTCCCCTGAATCTACCCCAGTGCTTAGAACAGTGCTTGGCACATAGTAAGCGCTTAACAAATACCAACATTATTATTCTCCTTTTAGAGAAAGCGCTGCTGGTCAGCCTTGCTTCTGGAGGCGAGCAAAATTGACAAAAAGCAGCCCCAAGGATGGAAAGGTGCAGCTTTAGTTAATGCACATCATCCTACCCTCTCTGCTAAAAGAAATAAACCTGAAACCACCACACCAAACCGCTCCTAAACACAGAGTTGGCAAGCGAGGCTCTCTTGAAAATAAGGCTTATTGCAATGTGTCACAAGGCTGCCCAGGGGTGGGGGGATGGGTGTCTGAGGTGGCTGGCTCTGGGTGAGGAAGCTCAGGCTTTAGAGAAGTGCCTGCTCTCAGAAATCAGCCTGCCCTTCCAGGCCTAGGGCTTAAATATGCAGAGCAGGAGCAACCACACACACAAAAAGGAGATCTAAACCAACTAATTTGAAATACATGGGGCAGCAGTTTCCAATGTGCCTCAGGACACTAAACTCAAACCCAGTCTAAAAAAAAAGAACCACATCAAAAAAACCCTCTCAATTTACTGCTTAGATTGGAAGTTTCTCAGGCTCATCTTCAATCTCCCAATTCCCCAAACAACACATTTCCCATCTCTGAAATCAATTTTCCCATCTCTGAAATCAACTGCCTGAATTTCGCCCCCCTGCAAAAGCTTTAAGAGCCAGACTTGTTCCTCTTTCTATGAAGAAATGTCTATTTCTTGATATAATTCAAAGCAAAACCAAATCAACACACAAATCCCCAGCCCTTCATGTTCCCTGGATTCCCTCTAGTCTCTTTGTCCGGCCTCTACTTCATTGAGACAACTCACTCCAACTTCTTGCCTGCCGCCATCACAAACTTTGCAGAAGTTAGCACAACGCGCAGTAAATCAGCAATGGCTAGAGGATTGTCTTTCATCCGCTGAAGCAAACAGGAACCCGCAGGAAGATGTAAAAACCAGAACCCAGCCCAGCCTCCATAATACTTTCCCAGGCAGAAAGCGACTGGGTAGAATGGCTGGTGACTCAGGGAATGCTTTTAGTACGATAGAAATAAGAACTGAAAGTCAACACCTGAGCCTAGACAGGACTCTTTCTTCAAATCATGTCTACCAGCTCTGTTATACTGTATTCTCCTGAAGGTTGAGTTTAGTGCTTGGCACAAAGTGAGCGTTCAACAAATACTATTGATTGATTAATCAATCTTCTCTCTCGGGCTTTTCTAACTTATGCTATTGAGGAATGGTTCTGCTGACTCGGACACGCTTTTTTTTCTTCCTGGGTTTTCTCTTCCACAAGACATGGGATTGGTCAGGGAAATTCTAATTCAGCTATTGCAACCTTCTTCTTGTGTTCTCTCCCCTGTCCAAAAGCACAATCATTCGGAACCCCATCTGCCAGGGTCATGTCAAAGATGAGGATCTCAAGCTGTTCCAGGTGTGACTCTAGAAGAGGGCAATGGCCATTTGGGGTCTAAAACAATTTCCATCTGTGGTGCATCTCTCCTCCACCTCTTTTGGCAAGAGGTGTCACACCAATGTGAAACAGCATTTGATGCTCCTTAAGGGTCCTAGATCAATCCTCCCACATTCTAGGCAAAATGCCTGGCCCATCTACCAGGTAAGTCAGGTCCAAACCCCAGAGTTTGGCACCCCTAAATCTCAGTGGGAAGCCGATCTCTTTCTGGAGCAAACCATCGTTTCTAGAAGGCAAATGGTTAATTCAGTTTCCTCATGCCTGCGGATGAACTGAAACTCAAGGAGGGAATGGAAGATGGATTTAGAGGCCTCTAATTACTCATATTTTCCACTTCCTTCCAGGATAACACAGACTCTGCTTCAGACAAACAAACTACGGCAGGCTCTGTCCTTCAGGAAACTAGGGAGAAGAAACAAATCAATTACTTCTACTCCTTTCAGGTTGGGCTTGACTTTCTCTCCCCTTCCCCCCGCACCCACCCACACATATTACAAGATACAGGTCATGCCTGGCCCTTCTCCAGGCCTGGTATTCGCCACTGAATGCCACCAGCTTCTTCAGCTCCTGTCGCTGCCCTCCCTACCCCGAGATGGGCGGGAGACCAAGCACTCACTGTCTCTACTTTGGCCAAAGTCCAATGTCCGACTTCTACCTTTGTACCTGCCTGATAACAAGGAGCACTCTAATCGGAGGCTTTCTAAAAATGTAAATTCATTTTTTTTTCATAACTGCAGGGTGAACGTCAGAGGTGGAGCTGGGACTTATCGGATAGATCTCCTTTCAGTTTTAACTTCTGTCTCTTCTCGAGCATCAAATACCAAAAAAATGACTGGGGTTGCATCATACAGTTCACAGTAACAGGCCACAGAGTGAAGAACTGACCCAGAATACTAATGTCATCAAACAAATGCAATTCAGGGCAATGACCTAGTCCTTGAAATGACGTATTTCCAGGCAAAAGGATGACTTGGATCCTCTGATGGGTTTTCCTCAGAAATGGGGTTAGAAATCTGGAAGTTTAAGCAAGACTACAGAGGAAATTGGTTTGGGGCAAGTTATATTAGTTTGGGTGACTCAGGATCAAAATCTTCCCAACACATTTCACCCGGAATCCAGATTTTTCCACTGCTCTCCCTACTTTAGAGAATGCTGAAGCTCATTCCGCCGCAGATGCTCTGTTAAAACTCTGGAAAGAGAACCTTTGGCTAAGATGCTCTTTTGATCCTCCGATCCGGTTCACACCAAATCGACCTTGGCCGAGAGAGTAAAATCAAATTTGTTTTTGATGGTGATGTGTGAAAAACAAGATGACAGGAACACCCAGTAAACAAGACAAAGTGATTTGGAAGCAGCATAATAATAATAATAATAATGTTGGTATTTGTTAAGCGCTTACTATGTGCAGAGCACTGTTCTAAGCGCTGGGGGAGATACAGGATAACCAGGTTGTCCCAGGTGATGCTCACAGTTAATCCCCATTTTAAAGATGAGGTCACTGAGGCACAGAGAAGTTAAGTGACTTGCCCACAGTCATATAGCTGCCAAGTGGCAGAGGCGGGATTCGAACCCATGACCTCTGACTCCCAAGCCCGGGCTCTTTCCACTGAGCCACGCTGCTTCCCTATCCCACAACCTTTCACCTCACCTTAAAAAGAACGGACCTTTTGGAAAGTTGCGCTTAAAATTTACTGTTTCAATTAACATGTATGAGAAAGAGTTCAGGTCAGAAACTGAGTCTGGAAGCAAAACTGAAAGATTGAGTCAAGTGTCTGGAGCCGATAATAATAATAATATTAATGATGATAATAACTGTGGTATTTGTAAAGCACTTACTATATGCCAAGCACTATTCTAAGCATTGGGGGAGACACAAGGGTGGAAACATACCCTTCCCCACATGGGCAGAGAAGCAGCGTGGTTCAGTGGAAAGAGCCCGGGTTTAGGAGTCAGAGGTCGTGGGTTCTAATCTCGGCTCCGCCACTTGTCAGTTGTGTGACTATGGGCAAGTCATTTCACTTCTCATCACCTCAGTTACCTCATCTGGAAAATGGGGATCAAAAGTGTTAGCCCCACATGGGACAACCTGATTACCCTGTATCTACCCCCACGCTTAGAACAGTGCTCTGCACATAGTAAGTGCTTTACAAATACCAAAGTTATTATTATTATTATAGGGCTCACAGTCTTAATCCCCATTTTACAGATGAGGTAACCGAGGCATAGAGAAATTAAGTGACTTGCCCAAGGTCAGACAACAGACTATTGGCAGAGTTGGGATTAGAACCCAGGTCCTCTGACTCACAGGCCCATACTCTTTCCACTAGGCCACAGTACTTTCATTTGAGGAAATACGTGATCATCACACATAACCTGTGCCTGCTCTTGGTGGACATTCCACTGGACTTTCCCTTACAAGCTGAGGCTGGCAGCCTCTTTTTCTGACCAGCTCCAGGTTCTTTCATGGCTATGGGAAGACATTTTCAGATTTGGTCCTTCCTCCCTCCATCCCAATTCTTCTTTGATAATTCCCATCATCAGTCAATCAATCAATCAGAGGTATTTACTGAGAACTTATTGTGTGCAGAACACCTTTCTAAGCACTTGGGAGAGTACAACAGCATTGGTAGACATGTCCCCTTCCCACAACGATAATGCAACTAATGATAATTCTCCAACAAGGTGTATCCAAGTTGGAGTGCGCCAACCAATCGATGGTGTTCATTGAGCACTTACTATGTGCAAAAGCACTGTACTAAGCGCTTGGGAGAGCACCATTTAACAGAATGAGCAGAAACTTTCCCTGCCCCTAACCAGCTATGTCTCCATAGTATAAATACAGAAACATTCAGGTTTCCTTTTTTTCATACTTGCTTCCTAAGTAAAGAGATTCCACACCTTTTCAAAATCAATCACCACTCAACAGGAATGACAGCTGTCAAAAAGATGATGGACAATCATTTTTCTCTAGCAGGAACCCTTAGCAGAAAGAACAACGCCTCTTACTTGCACACGTGTACGAGTCTTTGTTTGTGAAGGGCTTTGCACACTGGTAGCAGTTGATTGGTCCTACAACTGGCATGGAACTGAATGCATGACCATTCAGTGTCTTCTTGTCCTTCTCTTTCTCTTTGGTATCCTTGTCTTTCTCCTTAGTCTTGTCTTTCTCCTTCTCCTTTTCCTATTGAAGGAAAAAACACCAGAGAATTATTTACCCGTCAGGAAGCTGACACCGGTCCATCTGTATGGGGTTTGGATGGCTATTTCTGTGGAGGGATCAATAGGACACAGGGCCTGAGACATTTTTTATGTCTCTCTCAGGGAGAGCTGGAAAGTCTGGCAGTACAAATGTCTTGCTCTCCTTTGATGAACGGTGCATCATGAGAACAAAATCAAACAGCTCGGGAACAACCATTACAGCTAATAGGAATTATTTTTCCAACTTGTTTGCTTGGCTAGCTTGGATAAATTTGTCTCCTGAGCATCAGGGCAATCCTGAACAACTTTGCACAGAGGCTGCCCCAATTCATACCACAGGTCAAATAAACATATGCATTTGACGCCAGGCCCACTGTGTACCATGGAAAAAGCTTTCAGGAGAGGAACAATTTATTGTTTTCGCAGGGGTGGTGTTCCTCTTTTTTTTTAAAAAAAAGATGGTCTTGTAGCTTTCAATGCTTTGGCACATTGCCATTAAGTCTCAGGTCGATGCTTTTAGGGTTGCAGCACAGGGCTGTTTATTTTCTTTCATTTGTCCTGTGCGTCACCCTATAGCTTACAGCACTGGGTGAAATTAATCATTAAACTCATTTGGTCTAGCATGGAAGCAGCATGGCATGGAAAAGGGGCTGGTCTCCACCTAACGATCAAATCTGAAGAGGGGATGAAAGGCAGAATATGTTCAGGTCCAAATCCCAGGCACAGATCCTGGCTCCTCTTGACACTAAGGTGGGGGGGATACTGTGGGGGTGGTCAGCGCTTACACCCACCGCCGGATCTGTGAGTGTGTGTGGGAGTGTGAGAGTGTGTGTTGAGACAGGGGAGGGTATTCCCACTGGAGTCTCCCAGTAGAGGGCACATTAAAAATGTTTCAATCTGCTCCAGGGAGACAGAGATAATGGCTGGTTTCTGGGCCAGGGTGCCTCCTCTCTGGGAAATACAGGGACACAGTTACCATTTGACAATACTGCAAGACAGAATACAAAAGGCAAAAAAAATGACAACCAAAAAATCGCTTCAGTTACAAAACAGCAAACTGATCTGAACAAAACAACAATTCCTATATACACATACGCACAGCAAAACTGAATAACTGTAAAAAAAAATTCAAAGAGCTATTCTAAAGTGCCTTACTCCAAGGCCCCAGATTTCATGGAATGTTTCTCCATGTATAACATTCTGAAATGAAGGCATTTTGCTGTCAACACTAGAAAGTCTAAGAGCACTGTCATTTAAAAGTGCTGCAAGTTCTTTGATGTGGCAGCTCTCGACACTTATAATTCTTCCAAAGGATCAGCGCTGAGCAAACAAACTTGTAAATTATTTCCTGACCATGCTCCATGACTCCAGAAAAAAAATGCACAAATAAAAATGCGTTTAAAAAAACCCACACAAAACAAATCCACACGACATGTTCAACTGATTCTGTTTTGAGTTCCAAAGGACGGCTTCAAGGTCTTCCTTCTCTCAGTTCCCTTGTCGAGCTTCAGGGTTAGCAAAGTCAGGATCTTACCTCCCCGTGCTTAGGTCCTACGAACCTCACTGTAATGACGGGGACTTCACTAAACAACCCCCATTTCATCGACATGATTCTCCCCCGAATAAAGTAATCTGCTTTCTTAGGAGATCATGCTGGCAGAAGGGAGCTCCCTGCTTCAGCTGCCAGTAGAGAATAGAAAAGAGGAAGCCACAGACAGTTGAGAGGGAGGGCGGGTGGGAGGGAGGGAGGAAGGGTGAGGCTGACAATTAACTTAAAGACAACAACTATTTGGAGGTTGAAAACACCACCTTTTACCTTAGTTTCAACTGACACAGCAAACAGAACCAACTCCAAACCCTGCATACAGCCATCTCTTACAAATAAACCAAAGAACCTAAGTCCTTTGGAAAAAAACATAGCTTTAACAATAATTATGGTATTTATTAAGTGCTTACTATGTGCCAAGCACTATACTATGCACTGGGGTAGATACAAGAGAATCGAGTTGGACACAACCCCTGTCCCATATGGGGCTTACAGTCTAAGTAGGAGGGAGAACAGGCTTTGTATCCCCATTTTACAGATGAAGACTCATTTTAAGACTCAGTTTCAAAACTCTATATTTCCCTCAGCAATCCCTGAAATGGGGGCGGCTGCAGTGAGTTGGTTACTTTTCTCTTTCTTTCTTTCTTACTGGGTTAAATTTTTTAGTAGGGTCTCTCATTGTTTAATTCTGCCATGCAAGGAGATAAATGTTCAAAAGGGAAAGCTTAAATACCACTGAGCTTGGGAGAAACTGCGGGATAAGGAAAGTTTCTCCTTTCTAAATTCAAAAGCTATCAAACAAGGTAATTAAAATTTAGAAAAAAATAGAATTAAACAATAAAATGCCCGGTGGCTTCTTTTTTGATTGGATTTTGAAGAGTCACATTTCACCCTGTAGACTATAAGCTCCTTGTGGGCAGGGATTATGTCTACAAATCTATCATACTGTACTCTCCCCAAGTGCTTAGGCCAGTGCTCTGCAATCAATCAATTACATTTACTGAGTACTTACTGTGTGCAGAGCACTGTACTAAGTGCTTGGGAGAGTACAGTATAGCAGAGTGGATACACATATAATAATAATAATAAGAAGAAGATTTGTTAAGCGCTTACTATGTGCCAGGAACTGTTCTAAGTGCTGATGTGGATACAAAATAAGCAGGTAGGTTACAGTCCCTGTCCTTCATAAAACTCCAATCTTAATCTCCATTTTACAGATGAGAAAACTGGGGCAGAGAGAAACTAAATGACCTGCCCAAGGTCTCAGAGCAGACAGGTGGCACAGCTGAGATAATAATGTTGGAATTTAATAATGTTCGTATTTGTTAAGCACTATTAAGTGGCAAGCACTGTTCTAAGCGCTGGGGTAGATACAAGGTAAGCAGGATGTCCCTCATGGGGCTCACAGTCTTCATCCCCATTTTTCTGATGAAGGAACTGAGGCCCAGAGAAGTGAAGTGACTTGCCCAAGGTCACACAGCTGACAAGCGGCGGAGCCGGGATTAGAACCTCTGACTCCCAAGCCCGGGCTCTTTCCATTCTGCCACGCTGCTTCATGTAGAACCCCAGTCCTGCTGACTCCCAGGTTTATGCTCTACCCACTTGGGCAGAGTTCAATAAATACCACTGACTGATCGACTGATTGACTGAATCTACTGGGCATGGCTGAGGAGAGACACTGACAGGGAAGCTTAGGCTGCCTATAATTAGCCATTGCCAACACCAACAATCAATGATATTTATCTCTAGACTATAAGCTCATTATGGGCCGGGAACGTGTCAGTTAATTGTATTGTACTCTCCCAAGCGTCTAATATAGTGCTCTGAGCATAGTAAGTAGTCAGTAAATTCCATCGGTGGTGATGACGATGATTGAGTACACACTGTGTGTGTGGAACACTGTAGTAAGAGGTTGGGAGAGTACACTACAAGAGCTTCTGAAGACACAACACATTTATTTTGATCTCCTAATCTTTACAGCAGCCACGAGGGATAGAGGGGTCTCAGTCCCCTTCCCCTCTGGTGCTTTGGAAATGGAATACCAGAAGAGCCCAACTGCCCAAAGCTACTCCCCGAGTCACACTTCAGGCAAGGAACTGAAGACCGAAACACCCTGCGGCCCAAAACACTAGACATATCGGTAAAATTTACTCTGACATTTTCAATCTTCCCACAGTTGAGTTTTTCTGGTGTATGATGGTGAACTTAGAGGTTTAGAAAAAATGTCACCTGGGATGTTTCTTAAACCCTAAGCAGCTTTGAGGAGCTGTCCCTTTAAGTCTAGCGCTTTTTCTCATAGATAGAAGGGAGAAGCAGCAGTGCGGTCTTCCTCTTTCACATCCTGCTTCAAGTTTTGTTGTTTCCTCTCACATAACTGCGTGCTGCTTGCTTCCCCTCTATGGGCTCTACATATATATTTCATATCTAGGGAAGCCATTAAAAATTATACAGTCTTACTGCCTCAAGTCAAATCCTGTGCATTTGCAGAGTCATTAATGAATAGGAAACCAGTGAAGGGCACTCTAGGTGAAATTCCTAGATTATTATTATTATTATTATTCATAAGCTATTATTCCTAAGCAATCCCTCAAGAATGTAAGCTTCTTGTGGGCAGGGTACATGTTTACCAACTCTGTTGTACTCTCCCAAGTGCTTTCTACAATGCTCCACACACAGTAAGTGCTCAATAAATACAACTGATCGATT
The DNA here is from genome assembly GCF_004115215.2 of Ornithorhynchus anatinus. Taxonomy (NCBI): domain Eukaryota; kingdom Metazoa; phylum Chordata; class Mammalia; order Monotremata; family Ornithorhynchidae; genus Ornithorhynchus; species Ornithorhynchus anatinus. The sequence goes on from NC_041732.1 coordinate 22,423,836, forward strand.
ATTATTGGGGATATTGGAAATCGACAAAGTAATGAGCAGCCTTACAGCTTATGTAACTATTCCAGGGCTTATTAATAATAACTCTGGCATTTGTTCAGCACTTCCTATAAGCTAAGTACTGTACTAAATGCTGGGGTAGATACAAGATAATTAGGGCAGACAGTTCCTGACTCACAGGGGGCTCACAATCTAAGTGGGAGAACAGGTCTATAATCCCCACTTTACAGATGAGGAAACTGAGGCACAGAGAATACAACCGACTTGCCCAAGGTCACACAGGAGGAATGTGATTGGATCTTAGGTCTTCTGACTTCCAGGCCCACGCTATTTTTACTAGGTCATACTGTTTCCCGGTAAGTTTCGAGCTTGGCACACAGTAATTGCTTAACCAATAACAAAACCGCTTTACAACTCCCTTTCAAACATATTTATTGATCATTGACTGTACGTGGAGCACTGTACTGTACTCGTCCGCTCAACTGTATATATTTTCATTACCCTATTTATTTTGTTAATGAGATGTACATCACCTTGATTCTATTTATTTGCTATTGTTTTAATAAGATGTTCATCCCCTTGATCCTATTTATTACTATTGTTCTTGTCTGTCTGTCTCCTCCGATTAGACTGTAAGTCCGTCAAAGGGCAGGAACTGTATCTGTTACCAATTTGTACATTCCAAGCACTTAGTACAGTTCTCTGCACATAGTAAGCGTTCAACAAATATTATTGAATGAATGAATTAATGAATAATAAGAGCTTGGGGGAGTACGAGGAGCCCACGAGTCTTCTTGCCCACAAGAAGCTTACATTATAGAGGGGGAGATGGACATTAAAATAAATTATGGATATGTACATGAGTGCTGTTCACGTATAATACTCAGGGCCCTACCAAATAAGGGGGGAATGGGAAGGGGGAAGTTTGAGAGGAGGAGGAGGAGCAGTGCTGTGATGGTGGAGGGGGAGGCAGAGACAGCTGACCTAGGAGAGAAAGAGGGCAGAGAAGAGGATAGGGAGATTTCTTCCTGTGGGGGAGGTTTTCCCTACCCCCCTCTCTCATCCCTCTGCTCCTCAATCAAACGATCAAATTTATTGAGCACTTACTGTGTGTGGAGCACTGTACTAAGTGCTTGGAAGAATACAATATAAACACGCTCCTCCCCACTCCCCAGGGAGAGCAGCTGGACGGAACTCGGTTTACCAGAAAATCCTGACAGACCCCCCCCCAAAGGAATTGTTCAGTAATAACTGGCATCTCGGCTGTCCTAATGTGGTCAATTCAACAAAGGTGTGCAGGGGGGTTGCTAGTTTTTAGATGAGACTGAAGCAAAGAGCATCATTTCATGATGCTTTATCGCTCCCACTCTCAGCAAGCCTTCAGTATTTATGTACATATCCATAACTGTGGGCAAGGAATGTGTCTGTTTATGGTTATATTGCACTCTTCCAAGAGCTTAGTACACTACTTTGCACACAGTAAGCACACAATAAATACGATTGAAAGAATGAATTTATTTTAATGTCGGTCACTTCTCTAGGCTGCACTTGAGGGCAAGGAACATACCTACCAACTCTGTTTTGTTGGACTCTCCCAAGAGCTTAGTACAGTGCTCTGCACATAGTAAACACTCAATAAATAAGACTAATTGTCCCTGCCCTAGGACCAGAGCATAAGGTAGGGGATTTAACTTTAAGAGATCCATGCTCAGATGTGCTAGATTGTCACCACATCCCCTATTCCCCACACAGCACCAAAACCAGCACCACACATCCCGCCCACAGTCAGCTCAGCACCCACTCTCGTTTTGGCTCAAAGCCTCAAGATATGCATAGGGGTCACAAACTGGCTCTACCAAAACTCTAAACCAAATAGGCCCATTGGGCACTGCACCTGACAATGCGCTTCAAATGGGTCTGATCAGGAGGCAGTGCATTTGATATACAGTGAAGATAGGTCTGAAAAAGGGAACGGGCTTCACTTGCACAATCGTGTTGTAATTTCCAGAGAGATGACCGAGGGGTGACAGTGGGGGCTGAGCACATGGACTCAAAATGGATTCTTCCAGTGATGACCACCTTCTCTCCAGCTCCCATTTACCACCCCCTCCCCACCCACACACTCTACTAGAGCCAGACATGCGCAGGAAAAACCCTGACCCTGAGAAGGCTTTCTCCCCTCGGGGGCCTTGATGAGATCACTGTGCTAATGATAATCATAATAATAATCATAATAGTCATACTTGTGGTACTTGTTAAGTGCTTACTATGTGCCAGGCGTTGTTCTAAGTGCTGAGGTAGACACAAGATCATTGGGATGGACAAAGTCCCTTTCCCACATAGGGGTCAAAGTCTTAATCCCCACTTTACAGATGAGGGAACTGAGGCACAGAGAAGTGAAGTGACTTGCCCAAGGTCACAGAGCAGAGAAGTGGTGGAGCTGGGATTAGAACCCAGGTCCTTCAGACTCCCAGGCCCTGTCATCTAGCCACAAGGCTTGAGGTTGCCCAGGTGGCTCACTGAGGGCTTTGCGGTCTTACCGATGGGGAGACCCAGTTCTTGCCTCTGACCTGCAGGGTGGTCCTAAGCTCAGCACATCCCCTAAGGCTAAAATCTTGACTGTGGGGTCTTGCTGGCCACGTGGGCAATTTTCTAGGCTCCTCTGCCCTGGGCCTTTTCAGACTTCGAGATATTTAGCTACTTATGAACACAACCCCTCAGTGGGATGGAGAGAGGGAGGAGTGAAGGGAAAAAGGGGAAAGGAAATCAAACCAAGACCCAAAATGAACACATCTGCTCTTTGGTGAAAATCGTGAATTTCAGTGTGAAAAGCAGTGTGTGCTCCAATGGGAATATCTTGGGCCTCAGATTCAGGAGACCTGGGTTCTCAACTTGGCTCTACTACTTGCTTGTGGTCGGAAAGTCACTTCATTTCTCTGAGCCTCAGTCTCCTCAACTGCAAATTGGGGATTAAATATCCATTCTCTTTCCACCTTACACTGTGAGCCCTATGTTGATCAGGGACTGTGTCTGATCTGATTTCATCTACACTAGTGCTTAATACAGTGTTTGGCGCCTAGTAAGGGCTAAACAAATACCACCATTAATCACTACTAATTTGAGAAACTTTGCTTCTTGGTAAGTTTGATTTCTGTGGAATTATTCTATGATATGAGTACTGGTTCCCTTGGTTGTTTGTCTTCCCAGGTAACCTCTTGGAAATTGGAATTGACTGGGGTGCTCCTGCTCATAGTTCCCAAATGTGACTTTGGGGAATAGAATTCTGGGAGATGTCTATTGAGTCCCGGACCCTGAACCTCCCCTTCTCTCACTGATCAGATTCTGATGGAATCTAATGCACCTCACTCAAGCCCTACTCTATTAGGCTGATCAATTTGAATAGGACAATTGGCTTCCTTTCTGGGATTTTTACAAAAGTGTTACATCTATGGACAAATCTACCACTAAATGATGTATGGTTTTTACGGCTTCTCCTACCGTTAGGTGGCATATCAATCAATCAATTGTATTTATTGAGCACTTACTCTGTGCAGAGCAATGTTGTAAGCACTTGGGAGAGTACAGTATAAGAGAGTAATTAGACACGCTCTCTGCCCACAATAAGCTTTCAGTCTAGAGGGCATAGAGAAGCAGCACAGCCTAGTGGATAGAGTATGGGCCGGGGGTCAGAGAACCTAGATTCTAATCCCAGTTCCACCACTTATCTGCTGTGTGACCTTGGGCAAGACACTTCCCTTCTGAGGGCCTCATCTACCTCAGTTTTAAAATGGCAATTAAGACTAAGAGTCCTATTTGGGGGCCAGGGCTTGCGACCAACCTGATTACCTTGTATCTAACCCAGTGCTTCCCCGCTCAAGGTTGCACCTGGAGAGCTTCCAGTACTCTACCAGATTCGACTACAGGGAGGAGAGTCAAGCAGAGGCATGTCCATTCCATTCCTAGCTTGGGTAGTGGCTAGCCAGTGGAAGGCAATCTGCTACAAGTCAAAACACCTGCGCTGGGCAGCAGCGACATGGGGGAGAGTCGAGGGTGGAGACTCAAGTTTACTGCATGGAAGGAGGCAATGGTAAACCACTTCCGTATTTTTACCAAGAAAATTCTATGGATATAGTACCAGAACGAGGGCAGATGGAGTTGGGCTGTTTTGGGAGAGATGTGTCCCTGGAGTCGCTATGGGTCGGAGTTGACTCGACAGCATAAGACAAGACCCCATTGCTTAGTACTGTGCCTGGCACATAGTAAGTGCTTATCAAATACAATAAGAAAAGGAGTTAGGATGAATCACCAAATGAAACCAATTCATTTGAAACATCTAACTTTTCAGGGGGAAAAAAGGGACTTAGCTGTTTCTCAATTCCATTCCTTCCTGAGATATCCTTGAGTCAGATAGCAAGTTTTCAGAGGCCCCTAGCCAATGGCATGAAATGAAAAATGAAAAAGGAAGTAAAAAAGAGTATCATTTACGATTCTGGTTTTGGAGCTTCTTCCTATAATCCTACTGCCATTCTTCATATCAGCAAAAATCATAGTTTCGCCATCACTTGTCAATGGATTTCCCTCCGTGTCCCAAAGTGATTCCAACTACCTGAGTCCATAGGCAAGTTAACTGGCATGTTCTGGTATCTGAATAAACTGACTGAGCCACAGCAGATGCTCAGAAAAGCCACATTGCCCTCTAGGGCAGGAGTGCACCACAGTTACTTACTTTGCTCTTCTTGCCACTGGACATTTTATTCTTGATGTAGCTGAAGGTGCGACTGACTTTTGTTCCACTTTTCCCTTCAAAATCTTTCTTGGAAGGACTGTGTGGTGGGAAATTATAGGCCTCTTCAGAGATGCTAAAGGAAAAAGAGAGAACCTCATTTTAAAGATGGAGCGAGGATGGTTGCCTATGGTTTTTTTCCTGTTAATGTGTGTTTTCTATAATAGTATTCAGCCAGATAGTATCCTTGATCAGGTGACTTGTATTTCCAGATGCACATTACGGCAGAAATTACTGCATACATTACATACATTACTTGTATTTCCTGATACTCACTAGGGCAGAAATATGTGTATTTTCACTATGGGTTTTCAGTAGAAAGTGGTGAGGGAATTAGGGGCCTTCCGACAGGACAAGTTTGATGCGATGCTGGAAGGAAGAAATGATTGTGCAGGTGTGTGGTTGCACATGAAAACTAAAGTGTGAGTTTTCCTTAGTGGGGGCTCTTGCAAGAACGCAACTCCTGCACTATAGGAGAACTGGGCTTACCGAGTGGGATGGGTATTGCTTAGTTTCAAATGATGTTTAAAAATCTCTCACTGAGCATGCCACAGCACCTATTGCTGCTAAGTAATAACGTTCCTCTTCCTTGTGTGGCATTGGAATTTCTGGGACCTACTGTGATAGACCTCTGGCAAACAAGTACAAATCCACAGCCAGAGAGTTATGGATTTTCTATGCAGTTCTATGGCTAGTTCGAAATTCTATGCAAAGATTTTGATTCTAAGGGATTGTGCCTTTAGGGCTTGATAGGCTGCTGAAAAGCCAGTGAATCTGCTTTCTGGCGGGATGATAATGTCTGACTTTCCCTCTACACTGTAAGCTCACTGTGGGCAGGGAATGTATCTACCTACTCTGATGGATTGATTGATATGTGAAGTCTATAATTAGGGCCTCACCAAACAGTCTTGCCTTCTGGAAGGGCCAGACTCTAGACTTTCAATCAATCAATTAATCAAGGGTATTTATTGGAGCACTTCCTGTGTGCAGAACACTGTACTAAGCACTTGGGAGAGTCCAATACAATGGAGTTGATACATCAGATCTCTTCCCACATGGAACCTACAGACTTTGCAAGGATTTGGGATTACCACTCCTTAATTTCCACTCTCCAAAGATGCCAAGAAAGAAAAAAATCAAATTTCAAGATTGCATTTTTCCTTTTGGAGTTGAGATGGATATAATGATCCAATCTACTGCTCATGTGTGGAACACTAAACCAAATGCACAGACTGATTTTATCTTCCCCAGAGAAATGCAGTTTGCTCTAAATCTTTGGGCAACATCCAAGGTCAAAGGACCCACCCTTAATCTAGAGAGAGGGAGGTTTGGAATATCTCATCAGGACACTGCAAAACCAATAAGCTAGGCAGATGATACGGGACCCCAATTTGATAGAGATAGAGAGTGATCATATCCATCATTTTGTTTTGTTTTCCTGTCTCCCCCTTTTTAGACTGTGAGCCCGTTGTTGGGCAGGGATTGTCTCTATCTGTTGCTGAATTGTACATTCCAAGTGCTTAGTACAGTGCTCTGCACACAGTAAGCGCTCCATAAATACAAATGAATGAATAAAGGAATCCATCAACGACTCTGCTGTCAGAAATTATATATTTGATGACAATGGGGAAAAAAGGGCATATCAAAGAAAGAAGGAGTCAGAACCAACTTCTTTCTTCCCTGCTGAAATGCAAGGAGTAATTTCTTTCTATGTGCATGCAGGGTGAAAATACATGCATAGTAGGAATGACAGAACTGCTTTATTTGTTGAGGTAAAAGATATTGCTTTTAGAGTAAAACATCTGTATAGAAATTGGCAGCATCACCTGTATTTTCAGCTAAAATGGATGGAACAAAAAAGTGTTTCTGGGAAAGTCTCCTGAATGCATAAGTACATCAATATGTGTTTACTTAGAGATTTGCATAAACACACCCACATGAATTCCTACAGCGATGTATATAACTACTCTTCTAATTTCTAACATACAAAGTCAACCAACTCCTTTAGGTAAGAGAATCTCAAGTTAAGGGGAGGAAAATATTGATGGTAACTCAAAGAGATATCAATTTTGGGTTTGGTTTTCAGCTAAAACATGAATCTGTACCACCAGAAACCACTGGGCAGTGAATGGTTTTTGGCTGCTGGTTCTTTAGATACTGGCCAGGGCAGAAGGAGAAGAAACAGACAATACCTTTCTGTCAAGTTGGCACTCGTGTTGTGGAAAGGCCGTGAATCTGGAAAAAACAAGAAAAGAAATGCAAGAATGAGATTAGGCCACCAGGTTTCCAATCGGGGGTGGGGGAGTAGGGTGGAAGGGGGGTGGAAAATGAGTTGATAGTGACACCAAAGCAGGACAGGGGATTAGTTGGTTGAGATAAAATATCTGATGTTCTCTTTCCAAATGTGCAAAAGAAGGGGAGGAGGAAGAGGGCTTCTCCAGCCAAAACTCAAGTTGGTGAAGGAAATGGGAAGGCTAGAAGAGGTGGAACAGGTATGAGCCTCCAGTGACTGAAAGAGGGGGAAATGGGGGAACTAGCAAAATTCAGCACAAGAGCCTTACTCTGCATGAATGTTATGAGGCAATTCCCTGAATAGGTGTAAGGCACCCCATACTCTCTTGGGTATAAAGACTGTGAGCCCCATGTGGGTCAGGGACAGTGGGTCCAATCTAATAATAATAACAATGGTATCTGTTAAGCGCTTACTATGTGTCAAGCACTGTTCTAAGTGCTGGGCTAGTTATAAGCTAATCAGGTTGGACATAGTCCCTATCCCACATGGGACTCACAATCTTAGTCCCCATTTTACAGATGAGGTAACCAAGGCACAAAGTAGTGAAGTGATTAGCCCAAGGTCACACAGTAGACAAGTGGTGGAGTCAGGATTTGAACCCAGATCCTTCTGATGACCAGGCCTGTCTCTATTCACTAAGCCACCCCGCTTCTCATCTGGTCGGCTTGTATCAACCCTAGCGTTAGAACAGAGCTTGACACATAGTAAACGCTTAACAAATACCGTTATTATTACTTGCCCAGTTCATCCTTTCCTTGCCAGGGATGACTGGTCCAGCCTCTTGCTTGGCTCACCCAGTCCACGCATCGCTCTTCTCTGGGTTCTGCAGGCAATGGGGAAGGGAGCGAGTATGGGGACCAGTCTCTGTGGCATTTCTTGTGGCAGCTGCCACAGGAAATGCCAACCAAGACACCGCAAGTGAGGCCACACTGTGACCAGACTCCTCTATTGGTTCAGCATGCACTGTGTCTATTTTTTTTTAATGGTATTTGTTAAGTGTTCATTATGTGCCAGGCACTAGAGCTGGGGTACATATAAGCTAATCAGACTGGACACAGACCAAGTTGCACATAGGGCTCACAATTACTGAGGCACAGAGACACTAAGTGACTTGCCCAAGGTCACAGAGCAGATAAGTGGAGAAGCCAGGATTAGAACCCAGATCCTTCTGATTCCCAGGCCCATGCTTTATCCATTAGGCCATACTGAACTCTTCCAAGCACATAGTACAGTGCTCTACACAAAATGAACATTGAATAAATACAATTGACTGACTGACTGCTTTTCCATCCATCGATGTCTTGGGTGGCAGCATTTTAATTTATTGATGTCTCACAGACAACAGAACAGGCTTTTGTTTGGTTGTCAATGCCCATGCAGGAACAATTGTTTTTTTCATTTGAATCAATTTCTAGAAAGTCACCTTCCAACAACATTTTAATAATCATAAAAAGGAGAGAGAGCAAAGCCAAATTTTCTATCCTTCCACTGAAACAAGCATTTCCTTTTGCTCCACTATTTGAGCTGCTGTACTGCAAATGACCTAAGAGTTGGTGCTTGGCTTAGAGTCCTTGAGAAGACTAGGAAACAGCAAACAAAGCAAATGCAGAGGTTGGAGAGATCCCTCCTCATCTAGAAACAAAATCAGAGCAGAAATCAATGCAGACCATAAGCTCTTTCCCTCAAAATCAGCTTCAAAGGCAGGAAAGAAAAAAAAAAAGAAACAAAACTCAACCAATCTTTTCCCACAAACTGTCTAATCTCCTTTTTCAAAGAGAGTAAAGCTTAAATGACTTCCAATATTTAATTGGCATTAAGGCCTTGGCCCCATGCTAGTAGAATTACTTAAGTTCACATTTCCACGGGAGCCTTTGATTTCTAAGTGGGATGACTTAGAGGAGTGCCATTTCTGGTGCTGTGAAAGTTTATCTATTTTTGCATCCAACAATAAGGGGAGTCTCCTAAGGGTAGGGGATGTTTGAAAGATTGAACAGTGTCCCACAGTCCTCCTCTCATGAGAAACCCACTAGGCAGGAGTGGGGAAGAGAGGGGAGTTTTTTTATATTATTTTATGGCATTTGTTAAGCATTTACTATGTGCCAGGAACTGAAATAAGCACTGGGGTAGATACAAGATACTCATATCACACACAGACCCTACCCCACGGGCAGCTAACAGTCTAAGTAGGAGGGAGTAGGACTTTAGCTCCATTTTACAGATGATGTAACTGAGGCACAAAGAGAAGTGTCTTGCCCAAGGTCACACAGATTAGAGTGGTGGTGCCCAGAATAGAAACCAAGTCTTCTGACTCCAAGGCCCATGACCTTTCCGTTAGGCCATGCTGCCTAATCTTGAAATTGTGATGGGATAATCTCCCATCGCATGCTCCTGAAACCTTAGTATAGTGCTCTGAATCCAGAAGATGCTCAGCAAACACTGCTGCTAAGGCTCCACCTGCACCAAGCATCTATTTCTGATAACCAAATAACCGTCTTGCCACATCAAAATAGGAGGAGTGAATTCCTAGGAATCAGAGGTGTGTGTATACTCAGACTACAACAAATGATGGCTTAATCCAAGACACTCCACTAAAACCTTCAGGATTTTTTGGAAAACATCTCGGTGAAGGAATGTCTTTTAAAGAAGGGTGGCTGCTGCCTTCCCCCTAATCTCCAATATTTATATGTATTCAGTGGGGCCTATAGAAAAGAGCACGGGCCTGGCAATCAAAAGGCCTGGGTTCTAATCCCGGCTCTACCAACTGCGTGCTGTGTGACCTTGGGCAAGTCAAAACTTCTCTTGGGTTCATTTTCCTCCTCTATAATCAGGACCTGTTTTCCCTTCCCATTAGACTGTAAACCTCAAATGCGAGAGGGAATGTGTCTTACCTGATAATCATATATTTCTCCAGACTTAGTACAGTGCTTGGCACATAGTAAGCGCTTAACAAATACCACAATTACTATGAATTATTATTAAGAGCTTAGTATACTGCATCCTGTACATGGCAACTACAGAACACATACCATTGATTGAATGATAGATTGGCAGTGGGTATGAATAAAGCTATCCTTTGTTAAAATGCACACTTCTACAAGCACTCTTTTTGGCAAATCCTAACATGTTGATGAGGTGATGTTTCTGGGCAGCAAGAACTGAATGGTTGGCTACTTTTGGCAGAGCCTGGATAGTAGCATGGCCTAGTGGAAAAAGCATGGGCCTGGGAGTCAGGAGACCTGGGTTCTAATCCCAGCTCTGTAACTATGTATAGTGTGACCTTGGGCAAGTCACTTAACTTGCCTGTGCCTCTGTTTCCTCATCTGCAAAATGGGTATTCAACACCTGTTCTCCCTCATATTTGTACTGTGACCTTCACGTGGTACCTAATTATCCTGTATCTGTCCCAGAACTTAGTACAGTGCTTGGAACATAGTAAGCACAGTTAACACCACAGTTATCAACAACAAATGCAGATTCCAGAAGTTTGGATCCGATTTAAACTCAAGGGGGCTAAATGTCTCGGAGCCCTGAGGCTTGCTAACCTTGTTCCTGAATAAGCCCAGCACTTCACTCAACAACTTCTCACTGGGAATTTTTTTTTCCCCAAGAACACTGCAGGATTGACATATTGCACTTAGAACCTCCGCAAAGCAGAAGATAAGAGGCTGCAACTCCCTTTTGATTCAACCCTCTAATTAGACACCTACAATGTCCAAACCTGATGTCTTGAAAAACACAAAATAGGTGTTGTCCGGTAATGATTTACCCACCCGAAAGCTACAAGGCTGTCCAAAGGGTTGACATGCAGCATGGACTCAAAATCTCCAGAAAGATAGATCAAAAAGGCCAGAGGAAATGCCAAGCTTAGGGGTACGACATTTAAAATCCAATAAGGACAAAACTGCCCAGGCCCATTTTGGTAAGAGTCCAAATCATTTAGGGAAAGCCAGAGAGCTTTTTGGGAATTCTACAGTATCAAGGAGGGTTGAGAGAAATTCATGGATACTGAGTCCAAAATGGGCTATGAAAGAAATATTAGAAATATTAAAAGGCATGGCTCCCAGGGAATGGAAGCCTATAGCCTGCCCTGCCCCAGACCGAGGGGCCCAAGGCCACATTGGACTGAGAAAGGCAACGGCTCAGGCCTCACTTCCACGGAGATGCAGTTCACACTATGGGGGTGGAAAGAAGGTGGTAGCGAGGAGCACATTTGCAGTCACCTCAAAGGCTGCTGGGAAATATAGTCCCAGGGAACCAGGGGATAAAAAGCAGCACCTGCAAGGTGATGTTTCTTGGAAAGGAAGACTGGGGCCCTTCCAGATCTACCAGTGCAATGGCTGCTGCACAGTACCCTTCTCTCTCTGTCCCCATGCCACACACCTAGGGGCTCTAGGGGGGGGTCAGAAGAGCCCCCTACTTTCTCATCCTATTTTTCCCTCCCTACTGTATCACCTGTGAACTTGAGTCCATACCTCCCCCTAAGCATTTGGGTACTCATCACCCTCCCACCTCTTACATACCTATCTTTTATACTCAAATGCTTCCCCCATTATAATTTGTTTTAGTGTCTGTCTCTCTTGATAGACTGTAAACTCCTTGTGGGCAGGGATTGTATCTACTTACTCTACTGTACACTTCCGCACGTGTTTAGTACATTCCTCTGCATGAAGGCACTCAATAAGTGCTACTGATTGATGGAATGATCCAGGCCAACGTGGCCTGTATGAGACTTCATAAGATGGTCCAGCCTAGACCATGGGGGTGGATGATAAGCAAGAATCTTGCGGCCACTGTCGGGGACCGAACCCTAGACTATACGGTCTACTGTGTGCTCCAGCAAAGGAGCTCCAGGGATTATCAACCAATCACTCAATGGTATTTATTGTTTACTGTGTGCAAAGGACTGTACTATGGGTCAGGGAGAGTACAATACAATAGAGATGGTAGACATCAATTAATGGCATTTATGGAGTGCTTATTATTAGCAGAACACTGTACTAAGCACTTGGGAGTGTACAATACAACAGAGTTAGCAGACAAGTTCCATGGAAGTTAGTTCCAAATTCCAAGTTCCATGCTCACACTGAGCTTACAGTCTAGAGGGGGAGGCAGACATGAATATAAATGATTCATAATATATAATTTAAAGATATTAAGTGCTGTGGGGTTAAGGGAGGGGTGTATATCAAATGCCCCATGACCCTCGCCTTCAAAGAGCTTCTAATCTATGGGAAATAACTAGCATTCTGGGTAGTCATCTTGGTGATAGCCAGATCTGGGAAATGTTCTCGCCTTCAGCATCACTGGGGGAGCAATAAGCTAGTGGGTGAGACTGCAAGGACGAGAATCCTTTCAGTCGGCGCATTTTCCAGGCGAAGCATGGACGCAGGCAGCCTAGGAGAGCCTGTCAGCAGGCATGCAAGGTGCACGGGAGCGACAGTCTCTAGGAGGAGGAAATGCCACGCCTGAAGCAGAGTGAGTGAGCCCTCTGCCCCCGCCGGATGACCACTGCCCCCGCAAAATGGCTTACTTACTCAGCAACCCCTCCTCCTCATCGCTGGAAGAAGAGCCAAGAGAAAAGACAGTTTTAGACTTAAGGAGGAGTGGAGAGATGCTGAAGGAGAAGGAGATCCGCCTTGTCGGTTGGGTCCGATCCTGGGCTGAGAAGTGGGTTAACAGAAGACATTAAGAGCATGCAGGGACGCGTGGGTGGAACAAGGACAAGGGGGGAAGCAGCTAAGACCCGGGCCAAGACCAGGCCTCTGGAGCAGCTGCTCTCAGGAAAGGCGGCAAGGAGGAGAGAAAGAATGCTTCATTGTGGGGGATTCTCAGCTATCTTTCTGGGCCGGATGCCAGCTTTGTTTGGCTCTGGGACCCTGGATTGCATTTTGATTGCCAGCAGATTTCTGCGACTGTCTTCCCAAGGGGGATATGGTGACATCCTTCTGGGGCCCTCCAAAGAAGGTAGAGCCCCACTTCCTGCCCCCTGCACCTCCTCCGGAAATGTACCACCCTTTGTCATCATCAACCCATAATCTCACCACCAGCTTCAAAGTAATCACCTTGCCATCTCTTACCTCATCTCGCTCCTCTCCTACTACAACCCAGCCCACACACTTCACTCCTCTAAGGCTAACTTTCTCGCTATACCTCAATCTCGTCTTTCTCACCGCTGACCCCTCGTCCATGTCCTGCCTCTGGACTAGAATGCCTCCTCAAATCTGACAATTACTCTCCCCTCATTCAAAGTCTTATTGAAGGCACATCTCCTCCAAGGGGCCTTCCCAGACTAAGTCACCCTTTCCTCTTCTCTCAGGCCCTTCTGAGTCGCCCTGATTTGCTCCCTTTGTTTTTTCCCCTCCCAGTCCCACAGAACTTAATGTACATATTTGTAATTTATGTATTTATAATTAATGTCTGTCTCCCGACTCTAGACTGTAAACTCATGTGGGCAGAGAATGCATCTGCTTACTGTTGCACTCTTGCAAGTGTTTAGTACAGTTTTCTGCACATAGTAAGTGTTCAATAGGTACAACTGAATGAATGAAAGAATCTCCTGGCCCTAAGTTCCCATGCCCACGCAGGTGGGGTGTATGCCAGGGTCTGCCTGACACTGTCTTAATCAATCATATTTACTGCGCACTTACTATGTGCAGAGCACTGTATTAAGTGCTTGGGAGAGTACAACAGAATTAGCAAACATATTCCCTGTCCATAATGAGCTTACAGCTTAGAGGGGGAGACAGACATTAATATGTGAATAAATAATTTATAATATATCATTTTAAGATATGTACATAAGTGCTGTGGGGCTGGGGGTGAGGAGAAAGGCCACAGATTGAGGTGCATAGACAACAAAGAAGGGAGAATGAGCTGGGGAAAAGAGGGCTTAATCAGGGAAGGCCCTTTGGAGGAGATGTGAATTTAGTAATGTTTTGAAGGTGAGAGAGTGGTGGTCTGGAGTATATGGAGGGGGAGGGAATTCCAGACTACAGGAAAGTCATGGGAAAGGGGTTGGCAGTGAGATAGACAAGATCAGGGCATAGTGAGTAAGTTGGCGCTAGAGAAGCAGAGTGTGCAGGCTGGGCTGTAGTAGGAGATTAGTGAGATGAGGTAGGGTGGGGTGAGTTGATTGAGTGCTTTAAAGTCAATGATGAGGAGTTTCTGTTTGATGCGGAGATAGATGGAAAGCCGCTGGAGGTTCTTGAGGAGTGGGGAGACATGAACGAAATGTTTTTGGAGTGATGTATGCATTGGAGTGGGGGAGAGACAGGAATTTGAGAGGTCAGTAGGAGGTAGATGCAGTAGTCAAGATGTGATAGGGTAAGTGCTTGGTTCAGCATGGTTGCAGTTTGAATGAAGAGGAAAGGGCAGTTTTTAGCAATGTAGTGAAGGTTGAACCGAAAGGATTTGGTGACAGACTATGTGCGTGGAATGAGAGGCAGGGAGGATAGTGGTGACGCCTATAGTGATGGGAAAGACTGGGGGAGGACAGGGTTTGAATGGGAAGATAAGGAGTGGAGTTTCGGACATGTATCGGCGGGACATCCAAGGCAGGAGGCAGGAGGAAATGCGGGGAGGGGACTGTTGGCCCAAGCTGTCATCATTGTTCCCTGGCTTTCCAGCTTTGGCCCAAGGGATAGTAAAGATGCTCTCCCAAACAAGGGTTTTGAAACAAGAAAATCAATTTCCAGAGACGTAAATTAAATCTTTCATGAGGCCTCAAGCTGAATCATAACCACCCTGCTAATGGAGAGCACTTCTAAGCCTGTGGGGATCTGGTCCAGTGAATGCCCAGCAATTGACTCTCAGAGAGCGGTGTATTGTTTGAGAGGCTCTCATTTCAAGAAACAGAACCTGGTGGCTTCACTGCCCTCCAGTAGCGCTGTTGCTCGTAATGGATAGAATGCCATTTACCAAGACAGAGAACTAGGGCCATTTGAGAGTACACTACTAGAAATGGAAAAGACTCGCTTCTACTCCAGAAGAGCCAGGCTGAAAAGGAAATCCTTTTATATCATGCGGTATTAAACAGGTCAAGCCACGGTGCACATCTGTGGCCACAGCAATAGCCTTCAAAGTTACATGAGGGATCTCTTCTTTTCACTTGGAATTGTGTCTAAAATCCAGGTACACTGGAACCCCAACCCCTTCCAACAGAGATACCACGTGTTGTAATACATGTATCCATGAACGTACAGGTGAATATATATGCATACCCATCTTTTTGTATTTACTCAGTTTGTGAGATTTTTTCTAAAGTCATTCGGCTTGCAAAAATCCAGATGAACCACAAAATTGACATTCCCTTCAACCTGAGCTAATCTGCCAGAGGTATTTCTTCCAACAGCTCTTCTTAGCCCCAGAGGCATAGAACCCGCTCCACCACTTGCTCTCTGTTTAAACTTCTTCAAAGATACTTAATTCCTCTGAGCCTCAATTTCCTTAGCTGTAAAATGGGGATTCAATATCTGTTCTCGCCCCCTCTTAGGTCATGAGCCCCAGGTGGAAGAAGGACTGTGTCCGATCTGTGTATTTTGACCTGCACAGCAGTTAGTGCAATGCTTGGCACATAGTATGCACTTAACAAATACCACCATTATTATTATTATCATTACTATAATATTGCCAGGGATTATACAGAGTTTCCCCATAAGGATGCAAAGTGCCATGAAATTCAAACCAAGGGGTAACAGGAAGAAGAGGCATATATTCAGTCAAATCATATCTATTGAGCACATACTGTGTGCCAAGCACTATACTAAGCGCTTGGGAGAGTACAATATAACAATACTATAGACACATTCCTTGCTCACAACCAGCTTGCAGTCTATTCAATTTCCCATCAGGGCGACTGTTGATTTCTGTAAGACCTAGGGCTCATTGAACTATCACTTGTTTTTTAAGCGTGGTGAATACTGGTATATAAATGTCCTGAAAAGTTTTCACAAGAGCTAGGGCACATAGCATAGCTTAGGAAATCCATCCTGTGATAACCAAGCACTGTGCCTGGTTGTAGCAGTCACGGTGCATTTGAACCACATGGGTTTCCAAACTCCTGTCCAGTAAGAAGGCTTCTTAAGTCCTAGATCAGTTTGTGACTGGCCAAAGGTGGAAAAATGGGAATGAATTTGAGTTTCAGGAATCGAGCAGGTTACTGATGAAAAATTAGGATGGAAAATGTCTTTGCTGAGGGGGTTTGCAATCCCTTCAAAAACCATGACACTTTTCTCTCCCAGTTGTGAATGCAGGACCTGCTGCACTCCCTGCTAAGGTGAAAGCAAATGGAAAAACCAGGGGGTTGACTTATGTTTCCCTGCACAGCTGTTCTTGCCTGTCCATTCTAACACCCAAAACAAAGAAAGCCTCCCACTTTGCTTTGTCTATGCAGAAACATTCTAAATTTCCTGGCCTGATGGCAGACGACGCACCACTCCAACTCCCATCTAATGCAAGAAAAAGAAATCCTGCAACACACACCTTTAAGGAGGCAGCTAGCTAAGACATTGTCTAGTGGAATTCAGGCTATTTCTATTCTTTCCTGACTTCCCAGGAAATCTCCCGGGAAAGCCATCATCTCGCTGTTGGCAGCCCGGTGAATTAAAGATGCGATTTGTGATTCTCCATAATTTTTCCTCTCTCTGTGGTTTCTAGCTCATCTGTGAGTTGGAGAGCAATGAATATGTCACCCCCATTTGGACAGTATTTTCCGCTACATCAAGGGCTGTTTGAAATGGATCCCAGCTTCAAAATCATGCTACAGGCTTAAAGTCTGCTCTTCCTAACCTGGCAGATGCCCTACAAAACATTCCGCGCAACAGCTCGGCTTCAAGCTACTCATTTTCCCAAATGCTCAAGTGTTAACAGTTGTGAGTCACGGGGCCTTAGCTTGCCAATTCCTCCAGAAGGGCGGAGACCTAGCTAGGACAGCAAATCGGAAAGCATCGCCCAAAGGCTCGTTGTAGAATGCACTCCAAGTCCTCAACAATGGCGCCCAGGGAAGACACAGGGCAGGTCACACAATCTTTGTGAAAACTGATCCCGTGTGGGTATTTTCTTAAGTTTAAACACAGAGCACACTCCATCATCTTGAGCCCTGCCGCAACGAAGAAAATCCATCTGTTGAAGTCAGTTTTTATTCCCCCGTTGGGAACCGTACATCAACAAAAGCTGCTCCAGAATGAATTCACTTACAGAAAGCTGTAAGTACTAAAATTGGACATATTTATGGATGTATCGCTCCTTTCAGGGAACCCTCACCTGACACTCTGGAAACTCAGCAGAAATTTTAATTAGTCAAGGGTGGCAGCCTGCTCTGAGGGGCAAGAGGTGGAAAGACAGAAAGACTAAATGACCAGGGGCCAGAGATGTTAGGGTAATTGAAGGTGGGCATACACAGGGGAGGCTGATTCAGAAATCCCGGTGGCTTCCATTTCCTTTCTTTAACCTGGGGCCCCACTCCCCTTAAGGGAGTTGAATGGCCTAGCGGACAGAGCCGGGGCCTGAAAGTTGAGGATTTGGGGTCTAATCCCGGCTCTGCTACCTGCCTGCTGTGTGACCTTGGGCAAGTCATTTCTCAGTGCCTCAGTTCACTCATCTGCAAAATGGGGATTCAGTGCCTGTTCTTCCTCCTACTTAAACTGTGAGCCCCATGTAAGACCCCATTATCTTGTATCTACCTCAGGGTTTAGTTCAGTGCTTGGCACATAGTAAGCACTTAAATACCCCAATTATTATTATTCTTTTTCCAGATCAGAAGCATCAGGATGGAAAGCACAGTGCTCAATTTGGAAAAGCTGGACTGGCAACTAATTTGCTGTGTGCTGGGGAGTCAGGGGCAAGGGGGAGGGTGGGTGGAAGAAGGGTGGGAGAGAAGAGCTGGGTGTGGCTGATTTAGCCTTGGGTTGCCAGCAGGCAGCATAGAGGAAAAAATGAAGACAGTCTTATAAGCAAACGCACGAGCTAACAATTCAACCCTATGAGGGAAAACCACATTAAATAAAAGAGCTGCCCTCTTACTTGAATCTCAGATAGTGACGTCAGTGTGCTATTGATTCAATTCCCCTCAGTGAGGCCCAGCAGAAATTTTCCCAGCAACAGGAAGAAAGACTATACGTTGCCAGGAATCCTCGTACTTGGAGGGAGCCTGTTTTCTGGGAGTTAACTGTGTTATTTATAGTGTTTGGTTAGCAACTGCAAATCCAGCCAAAAAATTGTTTTGCTTTTTGGAAAGAAAGGATAAAGAAAAAAATGAAGTGCTTCAGCTAAGAAGGGAAAAGATCACTACGGAGTATAGGATGAAAGAATGGATCTCGATTGGATGGGTTAGGTTGTTGGGGCTGTTGCCATGGGAGCCTCACCGCATGCCTTGTTAGTCATGGGAGGGCTGAACACTGACTCCCTAAAGTTCTGACAACGAGGTTCTCCGATTCTCTGGTCTCCTCCAGGCCATTATGAAACAACTTCCTTCTCATGACACTGCTTATCAAAGTCCAACCTTTGGGGTGAAATTTTAGCCACTATGGAAAGTGTCTCTAGAAGTCTGGGATTTCAGCTACCCAAAAGGCACCCCCAGATTACATTTAGGGAGACCCTGGGGACACCCAGAACTGCCCAATTAGGAATTCCTGGGGGATTCCAACTTTTGGGAGAGGGGATGTTAAAATCCTCCAGAATGGTTTCCCCAGGTCTCTGGGCCAGAGGACTAGATTCCCCACAGTCCCTCAGGGGCCCTACCACTGCAGCTGAGGTCAGTTGTAGTAAGTTTCCCAGGGTATCCCTGCATGACTCAATTCCCTGAGGTGATTCTGAGAATCCCTAAAGTCATTTTAGAGTTTAAGAGTGTGAGCAGCACCCCCTATTATTAATATTATATTTGTTAAGAGCTTACTACCTGTCAAGCACTGTTCTAAGTGCTGGAGTAGGCAGTTAATCCTATTTATTGAGAGTTTACTGTGTGCAAAGAGCTATCAGGTTGAACTCTATCTTGCCTGGGGCTCACAGTGTAGGTAGAAGGGAGCAGTTACACAGAGTTCATCGACCCTTCTGCTTTAAAAGTCTTTCTCTGGTACTGCCCTGCAGAGTTACACCCAAACCCCAGAGAACCAGAGATTATGGGTAGGGAGTCCCAACTGGACCAGGCCTGCCTTTGCAGCACTATCCACCGGGAGATGTAACACAAGTGGCACCCGCACCAGTATCTGAATTCCACCTCTAGAAAATCAGAGCCCAGCACCTTACTAAAGCAATCCGGGTTCACCTCATCCCAGCAGCCAATGAGTGGAGCCTAGGATCTCTCTCTTCCTAGTTCAATCTGACCCCCTTCTCCATCCTGAGTTCACCAAATGGAGGACATTTTATCTGGCCTCCAGGAAGCTGTTTGAGCTGCTGCTTATTACCTTCCTCTCAGCCCCTCAGCACCGAGCAGTTCATTCCAGAAGGTCCAAGTCGTTACTTAAGGCCTTTTTTCTTCCCAGGACAACCAGACAGAACTTGGGAACTCCTGAGAATTCAGACTGTGATTTGCTCATTCCGTCTCTCATCAAACTGTCAGATAATGCCGGTCTTACATTCAGTGCATTCCTCATCTCACCCAGCCTTTCAAGCATAAGCCAGAAAAATTCCTTGGCAGTTCTGAAAACTTGGGTATGGGTAAGTAAACTTTATGCAGCAATATAATTTACTGCTGACTCTTCCTCTCCCAAAAGAGAGATCCACCGACAGCAAACATTTTTCTACTAGTCACCTTCACAGAGAAGATGTCATGGCACTTATCTCCCCAGTAACCACGGGTTTTAGGTTAAGTTCAAGAATCTACATTGGGGGAATTGGTGAAGACAGTTGAGTGTGAAAAACAGGTCAAACCCCATCCAGACCAAGCAATGCCCTCCCAGAAGAGATAACAAGCCTTTAAAGGCTGTTCTTCTCCCAGGTCCCCATGGGTCTAAATAGAGAAAGAGGCCCAACAATTGAAGGAAGGTGGGGAGAGAGGGTTTATGGAGATGAGGGAAAGGAATAAAAAAAAAAAGTGGGGAGCAGTCTTGGGTACTCACTGTCTAATCCAGGATGGCTGATTGTCATTAGTGATATGGATTTTGTCAGTGGAGAAGAAATAGCTGATGTGCAGTAACCGAAGCCTGGTTGCTTGGATCTCTGGCGTGGCTGTAGATGAGAAAGTAGGCTTTTAGAGACATTTTCTTTTCCCCCACCTGACCTGAGTACAGGACTCTCTGACAGTGCTGAGGGGCTCCTGGGGGTTGAAGCGGAGGCAGAAGGAAGACGGGAGAAGGGAAGAAGAGAGGACAGAGGTTCCACAGTTTCTGTGTGGGGAACATGAAAATTTCTTGGGGATATTCCCCTCAGTACTAACTGCTGCTAGGAGGCATATTTTCGTCAAAAGTGCCTTTCACTTCATGAAAACACCATGCCCCGCCTCCCCACAGCTGAAATAGTCCAGTCTGTGGCTATCTGGATGGAAAATGATAATGAAAATAATAATAATAATAATAATGATAATAACAATAATGGTATTTGTTAAGCCCTTACTATGTGCCAGACACTGACCTAAGTGCTGGGGTAAAAATAAGGTAATCAGATTGGACACAATACCTGTCGCACAAAGGGTTTACAGTCTTAATCCCCATTTGACAGATGAGGGAACTGAGGCACAGAGAAGTGAAGTGACTTGCTCAAGGTCACACAGTGGACATGAGGCTGAGCTGGAATTAGAACCCATGTCCTCTGACACCCAGGCCCATGCTCTTTCCACTAGACCATACTGCTTCTTCTATGATCACAGGCCCAAGAATGATGCAGATCTCAAATTTGGCCCAGTGACATGAGGCTTTTCAAAGCACAGAGTGAGGTGACACCTCCGGACGTGAGTCCAGAATTTAGAGATATTTGCCCATTGTCTCTTTCACTTATTTAGGGACATTCACCCATTTTCTCTTCCACTTTCTCTTCCCTTAGAAGGTGGGGATTAGATTGCTTTGCTTTTCGAGAAACAGCACGGTTTAGAGGATAGAGCATGGCCCTTAGAGTCAGAAGAATCTGGGCACTAATTCTGACTCTGTCACATGTCTGATTAGTACAGTGCTCTGCACACAGTAAGAGCCCAATATATACGACTGAATGAACTTAACTTCTCTGTGACTCAGTTACCTCATCCGTAAAATGGAGAAAAGAGCGTGAGCCCCTTGTGGGACACGGACTATGTCCAACCTGTTAACTCGTATCTACCCCAGTGCTTAGAACAGTGCTTGGCACAGGGTAAGCACTTAGCAAGTACCATAATTATTATTACAATTATTTGGGTCTACCTTCTACAATCGGAATCAGCATCCCATCATTAAGCATCTCATCTTCCTTTAAAGAGCATAAAAACACGTAGAAGTGGTTGAAGTTGTGTTTGGATGGTAAACGGGAAGAAACTCTTCAATGTCCCAATTTACAGGTACTCTTCATGTCCCAGTTTTCAGTTGGGGAAAGGAGGAAATGAGGTGACTTATGAGCAAGCCAAAAGTGGAGTTAGGAAGAAGCCTTGCTGTACCTCAGTTACCTCATTTGTAAAATGGGGATTAAGACTGTGAGCCCTATGGGGGACAGGGACTGTGAACAACCTGATTAACTGGTATCTACCCCAGCACGTAGTACAGTGCCTGGTATATAGTAAACAGTTAACACATACCACAAAATACCCACAAAATTCCTTGTGGGTAGGGAATGTGTCTCCTAAATCTGTTAACTTGTACTCTCCCAAATGCTTAGTACAATGCTTGTGTACAAAGTAAGCGCTCACTGAATATGATTGACTAAACCGATCCCTCCCTCCTTATCGAATGAAGGTACTTAATCCTGGATTTCTGAATGTATACTCATTCTTCTAGGAGCCATCCTGCATCTAGCTCAGCACATAGCACAATGCTTGGCACATGGTAAGCACCTAATGATTACCTTCAACGTTACGATTTTGATTATTAGAAATCCACCTCATGTTGCCAGTACTGGTCACTGGTTTAAGCTGTGTTCAACTCTTGCAACAAGCTACTTTCTAATGTGTCTGTGTTTTCCTCTGTTCCCACAGCATGGTTGCTATTCTTGCCTGTCTGTTCCCGCTCCCATCCGATTATAAACTCTTGGAGGGCAGGAGCTATGACTTCTATTTTTATTGCTGGAATCCAAGCGCTTAGTACAGCACTCTGCACAAAGGAGGCCTACGATAAATACTGCTGATGAAAATGATGATGGTGATGGGGCTGCCTGATGCTCTTTCCCTTTTCAATGCCAAGGTGAAAACTGGGCCAAGCTCAGGGAGCTCAACCGCAAAATAAAAATTAAATAAATTATGGTATTTGTTAAGGGCTTATAAATATGCCAAGCACTGTACTAAGCGCTGAAGTAGACAAAGGATAATCAGGTCCCACATGGTCCTTCATGGAGTACGTAAAAGAGAAGACAGATATTGAATCCCCATTTTGCAGATGAGGGAACTAAGGCCCAGAGAAGTTAAGGGACTTACCAATTGTCACAGAGCAGATGAGTGGCAGGACCAGGATTAGAACTCAGGTCTCCTTGACTCCCAACCCTGTGGTCCCTTCACTAAGCTGCTTTCCAAAAGACTCATCCTGGGTTTCAAGGATTGGAACAGCCTAGGTTTGGGCCAAATCCACACCCCACTCTCATGGTTCCTCCGGAAGCTATTTATGTTGAGGACCAGGACCAGCCTTAGCCAATCACGTGGAAAAGGTGAGAGTGAAGGAGAAAATGGATAAGACAGTGGCATACGGCAAAACTCAGCAATATCCTCACGGTAAAACGCAAGGAAGAGCACAAGAGTCAAAGGACCTGGGTTCTAATCCCAGCTACCCCACTTGCTTGCTGTGTGATCTTGGGCAAGTCACCTCACTTCTCCAGGTAACAGTTTCCTCAGCTGTAAAACGGGGATTCAATACCTGTTCTCTCTCCCACTTAGACTGGGAGCCCCATGCGGGGCAGGGACTTTGACGTGATTAATTTGTGTTCACTCCAGTGCTTCGAACAGTGCTACACAGATAATAAGCACTTAACCAAAAAAAAAAAAAACCCCAAACCCAAACAAAAAAGGCTTCAGAACCAAGGATGAGGGCAATTTAAATAAGAGTAGTGCTTTTAAAAAGTGCTCTCAAGCACTGGAGCGCCTGAAGAGATGGGTTCATTCTAAGATAAACTGATCCAGTGCCATAAGTTTAAGAACCTTATGAATTAATCGCTGAAGTAGACACAGGATAAGCAGGTCCTACATGATCCTGGAGGCCTCTCCCCTCATCTACCGTGTCAGCCCTCTAAGAGGTCTTTCATTCATTCATTCAATCATACTTATTGAGCACTTACTGTGTGTAGAGTCCTGTACTAAGCACTTGGGAAAGTACAATACAGCAATAAAGAGAGACAATCCCTGCCCACAACGAGCTCATAGTCTAGAGTCTGTCTACAGTCTAGGCAGTCTAGCCAGGTCTTCCCAGATTCAGCCCTCTTTTCCCCAACTCCCATTCTCTTCTGCATTGTCTATCCTCTTGGGCATTTGGTATTCACCCCACCCTCAGTCCCATGGCACTTAGGTACTTGCTGTAATTTATTTGTTTATATTAATATCTGCCTCCCCTTCTAGACTGTAAGCTTGTTAGTCAGTCAATCATATTTATTGAGTGCTTACTGTGTGCAAAGCACTCTACTAAGTGCTTGGGAGAGTACAATACGACACTATAACAGACACATTCCTGCCCACAAAGAGCTTGCAGTCTAGAGGGAAGAGAGACAGTAATATAAATTACAAATATGTACATTAATGGTGTGGGACTGGGAGGTGAATAAAGGGAGCGAGTCAGGGCAAATCAGAAGGGAGTGGGAGAAGAGGAAAGGAGGGCTTAGTCAGGGAAGGCCTCTTGGAGGAGATGTGCCTTTAATAAGGTTATGAAGGTGAGGAGAGGAATTGTATATCTGACAGCACTGTATATCGGACATGAGGAGGGAGGGTGTTCCAGGACACAGGCAGGATGTGGGTGAGAGGTCAGCAGCGAGATAGACAAGGTTGTTGTGGGCAGGGACCGTTTCTACTAACTCTGTTGTATTGTACTCTCTCAAATTCTTAGTCCTGTGCTCTACACTGCTTAGAGAAGCAGCGTGGCGCCGTGGAAAGAGCACGGGCTTTGGAGTCAGAGGTCATGGGTTCGAATCTCTCTCCGCCACTTGTCAGCTATGTGACTGTGGGCAAGTCACTTCACTTCTCTGTGCCTCAGTTACCTCATCTGTAAAATGGGGATTAAGACTGAGAGCCCCACATGGGACAACCTGATTCCCTTGTGTCTACCTCAGCGCTCAGAACAGTGCTCTGCGCATAGTAAGCGCTTAACAAATACCAACATTATTATTATTATTATTACACATAGTAAGTGCTCAATAAACACCAGCGATTGATAGATCCAGGGTCGTGAGAACTCCTATTATTGATTAAAAACCTTGAAGCTAAAAGAGGAAGGGGGCCAGAGTCCCAAGGCTCTGATGTTGCCCCAAAGAATTACGGGGGCATGCCTCTCACAGAGGTCTAGACTCTGGGGACTGCAGACATGGGACCCTATTAGACAAGAAGATTCGGATGGTTTCTCCAGGCCTTTCACTATCTTCACCATAGAAAATTCCAGAAGAGCACACAGGCCTCTCTCTCCTGGAGGGTTTAGTCTCCGGAAGGAAGTAGCCACACAACGCCATGAGGTTTCTCCAGCTTTATGATTTCCTGGGTGGTGTGCTGAGGCCAGACGAGAGAAAGACATGCGAGCCCCATCCTCCCCACACATCCGTGCCTTGAATTTAGAGGAAAGACATGGTCTCACCTGACGTTCGAACATCCTGTGCTGCCGCTGGTTCGAATCTAAGTCCTCTTCGGTGAGAGAGACCAAAGAGCCGGCTCGCTCCTCACTACTGAGAGGGCTGCACCTCAGCTGCTTGGGGCTTGTGGAGGTGGCCTCCAAAGCTGAAGACGACTTGTTGCTGTCAACACCGCCGGCCAGGCCTTCCAGGCTGAAACTGAATGTAAGTCACAGGGATAGTCAGATGGTACTTCTCCTTCTACTATACTTCCTGCCTCCTGTGCTAGTTGGTCAGACCCCATGGGGAGAAGGGGAGGGTCACTCTCTGTATGGGACACGTGAGCCTATGTGGCCCGTTCTTTGATCAGGAACTGAACCCAAATGGTTAGTGGGCTCCAGCACTGAACCCTGCTGATCACAGGTTCCTATCTGACTCTTTCTCCTTCTAAGAGATGCAATGTGGTCAAGTGGAAAGAGCACAAACCTGGGTGTCGGAGGTCCTGGGTTCTAATCCCAATTGTTTGCTGTGTGACCTGGGGCAGGTCACGAACTTCTCTGTACCTTAGTTTTTTCAACAGCAAAATGGGGATTCAATACCTCCTAGTTAGACTGTGAACCCCGTGAGGAGCAGGGGCTGTGCTTGACCTAATTAACTTGTTCCTACCACAGAGCTTATAACAATGTTTGACACATGGTAAGTGCTTAACAAATATCATTTTTTTAAAACTGATTTGGCTGCCTCAAAAGACCTAGTCCAGGAAGCTACTCAAAAGAAGTGGGAGGAGGGGAGTGTGTGTGTGTATCTCTCCCTCTCTCTTCCAAAACTTGTAGCACTGCTCCCAGACCTACTGCAATTTGGAGACTGTGTTGATCCTCTGAAATGTTGCAGGAAGACTTTTTGCACCACAGGGGAGGTGCTGGCAGATTTCTCCATGTTTCTCTTTGAGGGCAAGCTCCCTGGACATTGCAAAAGACTAGGCAGAAATCACTGTGGGCGCCATGTGTCCGTGAAGGGAGTTTTAGTGTTTCTTACATCCAAAATGGCTCTCAGGGAGTCCAAAAACCATTTTTACTTCTGTCTACTTAGATGGGTTTGAGGGTTAAAAAAAAAGGCTCCTATCATCAGTGTTGGTCAATCAGTGATCAATCAAACCAAAATCATAAGTCCCAGCAGGTATCGCGGTGGAGGCTTCTGAAATAGAATTTAAGCCTTATTGGAATATTGCTTCATCCACGACACTTGGTCTTTCTTGGTAATAAGTATCTCTATTCACTCTTCCAACCTCTGAAAGATGCCAAGATTCCTGAAATCTCCAATTTTCAGGCCAGTGGGTAGACCTCTCTCCCTCCTTACTTCCCACTAGGAATAGAGGGGGACCTTAGTCCTTGTCATCCCACAGCAAAGGCCAGCACGAACAGCCACTGTGCTGCCCAAACTTCCCAGAATCTTCTTTATCTTGGCATATTTCTTCTAGCTGCGGCGGGATCAGGAGATCCTGGAGGGAATGTCCCCCAGGGGCAGATATTAGGGATTATGAGTCTCTGTGGGTGTCTCTGTCTATGCTCTGAACACCCACACTAGTCGGACAGCCACTGCCATATTCAATGCTCTCTTGGGTTTCCTCCCCAAGCAAGACCAACATACCAGCAAGCCCAGAGTTAGTGAGGAGCAGAGGCTCCAGAGCACATCAGATTTCCCAGAAAAACATCAGTGCTCCTTGCTTCCTGGAGCTGTTAGTTTCACATAGGCACATGTCACCTCAAAAGCAATAACAAAAAGCTGCTGAACATCTTTGCCAGGAAGAAGCGTACATTTTTTGTTTTTTATCAGTGTCTGCTGGGTCAGGCTGACAACTTTCACTCATTTCAAATTCTTTGGGGAGAAACCACGTGCGTCAGGGAAGCGAAGGAGATGCAGTGTCCTATTTGACTTCAATCTCTATAAAGTGGGTTGGCTTATTTTGCCTCTGAGTGGAGCTGGATCAGAGCGATCAAAGGAAGTTGTCCACATCCACATTAGTGATAAAAATTTGTCTGAGACCACTGCACATCAAAATACTAGCGGTCTGTCAATGGAAAACAATGAGTAACAGAAATATTAATTATTATTTTCTCATTATTAGGTATAGTCAACCGACTTGAATTCGTGCCCTTCTAGGAACCAGGAATACCACACCATTTAGTAATCTCTTCAGTCCAGACTTGTACATCATCATAATTAGTTTACCAGCAACCAAAATGGTTTTACTTCAAGTCATCAATCCATCTCATCAACTGGTAAAACTAGTAAAATTGACTTTATTACTCATCTGTCCAAAATGGATTGTCTAAAAGCAAACCACTCTCAACAAGGACATTGTAAAACATTTTGTGGATGCAACAAGATAAGAAAAGAGATCTGGGATGGGACATTTTACTGGTCTGCCAGATCTGGTTTGAGCTTCATTCTGGAAATGTTTAAATAATTAAGGTTGGTGGACTGGTTAAGAGAAAAGAATGTCATCTGACTAGGGTTGAGTGTGTGAACTGAAGTCCCCATAAAAAAAAAATAAAAAAGATCAGTCAATTGGAAGCAAAACCATTTGTTCTGTCCTTCACTTGTGGTCCTGGAAACTCACAACTTGGCAGAAAGAGCAGGAAAACAAAGGGGGTTGGGAAGGGGAAAACATTCAATAGTATTTATTGAGCGCTTACTATGTGCAGAGCACTGTACTAAGCGCTTGGAATGTACAATTCGGCAACAGATAGAGACAATCGAGACAATCCCTACCCGTTGACGGGCTTACAACACCACACGCAAACACCACCACACATACACACAACCGCACATGGACTATCTTCAGTTTTTAAGGATTTATGTTTCAGGTTAGCATGGAACAAGGCAGCTGGTTGAATGTTTCCCTAACTTGCTAGGATTCACACCTTCACCTAACCCTTGAACCTAATGTGAATGCCCACAGACAAAGCAGGCAAGGCACAAGCACATTACAGCCAGAGCAGGATTCCACACCAAAAGCCAAGACAGTTCATGGTGCCCCCTGGACATAACACAATACTGTACCTTCTACAATTAAAGTCAGCACCCAGGACAGTCGGGTATTGTACACCTGAGGGACACCAGCTCATACTGGAAGGGTTAAAGGGAGGGAGGAAGAAATGGAGGGTGTTAAGGGGGGTGTGGAGGAAAGAGAAAGAGAAGGGAGGACATTGGATTGCAAAAGAAAGGGAATGATTAGAGACCGCCTGGCTTGTATTTATTTTTCAAATACATTTTTATGCTACTTAGATTACATAGAGCATGACGTGATGACTTCTTTCCCGAGCCCACCAATAGATTAATCAGTATATTTATTGAGCACTTACTATGTGCAGAGCACTGTACTAAGTGCTTGGGAGAGTATAATACAACAGAATTAGCAGATGTGTTCCCTGCCCACAACAAGCTTACAGTCTAATAGTACATTCCAAGCGCTTAGTACAGTGCTCTGCACATAGTAAGTGCTCAATAAATATGATTGAATGAATGAATAATGCACATGCAGCAAACACTTGGGCACTAGGTCTGGTTCTCGTTGACTCCTCCAGGAAAGTCCCCACTCCATTCTGCATCACCCTGATTTGCTCCCTTTATTCATCCCTCCCTCAGCCCCACAGCACTTAAGTACATATTTGTCATTTATGTATTTATATCAATTTCTGTCTCCCCCTCAAAACTGTGCGCTCGTTGTGGGTAGGGAATGTGATTTTCAATTCACTGTATTGTACTCTCCCAAGCACTTAGTAGAGTGCTCTGCACATAGTAAGTGCTCAATGAACAGGATTGATTGATCGATATTATGGCTGTAAAGCAGGCTAGGTCCAAATATAGGCCCCCAGCTTGCTTCAGATAGTTCCACAATATGGTTTTGTCACTGAAACACAAGACTGACTAGACTAAGACTGAACCAAATGGTTTTCCGAGCTAAAAACCCATCCATGAAGGGATTTCAAAGTACAGTAACTACACATCTTTTGTTTTCTATTTCAACTCTCAGTTTTCCTGGATCCCCTTCCCACTCCGTCCCAGAAATCGAAGAAGCGCTCCCCAAGTTCCAGACATCACAAGTCCAATAGCCCAATGCATTCCCGGTTCCAAAGACCCTTCAGAGCCTAAACCTGGGTGAGTTAACTTTTAATGGTATTTTTTAAACACTATGTGCCAGGCACTGGCACTAAGCACTGGAGTAGATACCAGATTATCAAGTTGGACAAAGATCATGTCCCACATGGGGCTCCAATTCTATACCCCCATTTTACAAATGAGATAACTGAGGCATAGAGAAGTTGAGTGACTTGCCCAAGGTCACCCAGTGGACAAGTGGAGGAGATGGGATTAGAACTCAGGTCCTCTTACTCCCAGGCCAGGGCTCTTTCCACTAGGCAACACAGCTTCTCTATGAATCAAACAATTAGTGGTGTTGATTGAGGACTTAGTGTGTGCAGAGAACTGTATTAAATGCTTGGAAGACTTCAGTACAGTTGATAGACAGGTTCCTTGCCTACAACGAGCATAATCACCCATGTCCTGAGTACAGTGCTCAGCACAGAGTAAGTGTTCAATAAATACTAGTGATTAACTACATGTCTAGAAACAGATCAGAGATGGGATCCTAGTCACGGGCCCCTGTCCGGTTAGTTGGGATTTCCTGGAATTTGTTAATTTCACATTGTGACTTCCTGGGTTACAACAGACTGGAAATTAACACACTTCCAGGAACCTGCTACATCACCTCCCTCTGCTTTGGCCTTCAAAATTTGTGTCAGCCCAGCCCCTGGTGGCAAAACAATCTTGGTTCCATGAAAAATCAGCTGGGATATTTGGGAAGGTGAGCTGCTCTAAGAACGAGATCCAGATTTTCAGCCCAAGACAAGGGTCAGTGAGAAGAAGCTGAGAGAGAGTCATAGAGGGAGGAGGGAGGAAAGAAGAACCTCCCCTAAAGCCCTGAATTGTTAATTATCCAAGAAAGAGGAAGAGCAAGGGTCTGGGAGTAAAAGGAACTGCCTTCTAATCCCGGCTCTGCCGCTTGCCTGCTGTGTGATCTTGGACAAGTCACTTCACTTCTTGGTGCTTCAGTTTCTTCATCTGTAAAATGGGGATTCAATACTTGCTTTCCCTCTCCTCTAGACTGTGAGCCCCAAATAGGACAGTGACTGGGTCTGACCTGATTCATCCCAGCACTTGGAAAAGTGTTTGGTTAATAGTAAGCACTCAAAAAATATCATAATTATTAATTATCGTTAAAGAAAATGAGATAATCGGATGAAACATGGGATGAAGGGCCTGCTGACTATGAACTTCCATGGAGGAAGAAGTGAAGGGGAAAACTAATGAAAACAAGGGCAGAGTTGTAGAAGGATAGAGCCAGCAGGGCAAAACCTGTGGGAAACTGGAGGAAAGCACTACTTAAATTTCATCTCTGGAAGGGGCCAGGGTAGCTATAATTCAGGGGTGGGGAGAGAGGCAGCACCCCACTGCTCTTGGAAGGTGGAAATATAAGATGACCTTGCCCCCCAAGGGTTTTTAAGGTTAATGAAGTAAACTGTTGGGACAGTCAGAGGTTAAATATGCCACACTTCAAGTCATGAATAGAGGCAGCAAATAATATGAGGCAGCTGACCTAGCTGTTGGCCTTAGTTATAATTTATTTAGGCAGGTGCAGGAGGCCACTTTACTGGGGATTTTTTTTCCCCTTTTTTGAGGTGGGAAGTGGAGAGGGGAGTCTGGGTGTTTTTGAGAAGGAGTGCTTTTTTTTAAAAAAAAAACAACCACACACTGCAAAATACTGGGAGTTTCTACCTGTTTGAAAACTTGGATTCCATAAACTGAATTTTCAGAATCAGCATTCGCCTCAAAGAGCCGAACAAGTCTGGCATTTCAGTGCAAACCACCTGCCCTGTCTTGTCAGGAAAAGAGCCCAGTTTAAATACTGGAACACTAGTGAAACCATGGCATAATAATCCCTCTGAAATACGTGGGTAAATGAGCACCTGTTCTGCCCAAAGATTATCTCATGGACAAGATGTCCACTACCCTCTCTTGCTCACAGGGAAGCAGTGGGGCCTAGAGGATAAGAGCTCAGGCCTGGGAGTCAGAAGGTCATGGGTTCTAATCCCAGCTCTGCCACTTTTCAGCTGTGTGACCCTGGGCAAGTCACCTCACTTCTCAGTTACCTCATCTGGAAAATGGGGATTGAGACTATGAGCCCCACATGGGACAGGGACTGCATCCAACCTGATTTGCTTGTATTCACCCCAGCACCTAATACAATGCCTAGCAAATAGTAAGTGCTTAACAAATACCAACAGCATTGATATTATTATTGTTCACATCACCAGAGGCTTTGCTTTTATTAGGGAGGGCTCCCCTTATAATTAATCGTGTATTCCACAGTATCCATTCCACCAGGGTGACCCCTCTCCCCAACCAGAATGGTGGGAGAACATAAGGCACCCATAGAAAAGTTAGAACACTGGGCAATTGTGGCTGTTTCTCAATTATGTCTGTTCAGTTGTTGAATTTTACTACCCCTTCCCCCACCATTTTAGATAGTAAGCCTCCCACAGGCTAAAGGCCAGCCTGGATCAAAGCCCAAAGATTAGTATAAGACTTTGATTGAGGGGTAAAACACTTTAAAATCCCAAGGAGCCGGCTGTAGACCTGAGAAATGGGTCTCTCAGCTTTCAAATGAAGCTAGATGCTAATTAAGAGGTGGGAATTTTGGATGGAAAAACTGAGGCTATTGATGGTGGGCACTGAAAGGGAGCAGAGATATGGGAATCAATCAAGTGTATTTATTGAGTGTTTAATGTGTGCAATGCACTGTATTAAGAGTTTTGGAGAGTAAATTAAAACAGAGTTGGTAGACATGTTCCCTGCATATAATGAACTTAGAGTCTAGAGGATATGAGAGAAGGAAGGGAAAAATGAGAGGATTCATATCCCACATAGGGTCAGAGGTCATGGGTTCAACTTCTGGCTCTGCCACTTGTCAGCTGTGTGACTGTGGGAAAGTCACTTCTCTGTGCCTCAGTTACCTCATCTGTAAAATGGGGATTAACTGTGAGCCTCACGTGGGATGACCTGATTACCCTGTATCTCCCCCAGGGCTTAGAACAGTGCTCTGCACATAGTAAGCACTTAACAAATGCCAATATTATTATTATCCCAGGATCACTGAGGGAGTAATGTCTCCAGGGAAGAAGCAAGGCCTAGTAGAAAGAGCATAAATCTGGGAGTTGGAGGACCTGGGTTTTAATACCAGCTCCACCACTTGCCAGCTGTGTGACCTTGGGAAAGTCAATTAACTTCTCTGGACCTCAGTTTCCTCAACTTTAAAATGGAGATTCAACACCAGTTCTCCCTCCTATTTTGATTGTGAATTCCATGTGGGACAGGCACTGTGTCCAAACTGATTGATTTGTATCTACCCCAATGCACACCTTCCATTCATGCCCCGGGCTGACTGGGTGAGTGATTGCTTCTCAGGGAGAATACCATGTTTCTTCAAAGTGGGGCAAAGTCTCTCAAAACCCTGCACCAATCAACCATATTTGCTGAGGATTTACTACGTGCAGAGCAAAGGCATATGAGGATAGATGTGCACCAACAGATCCATGTCGTTGGAGGACAGCGTGACTGAAGTCTCTGTATTCTGAAATTATCCTAACAGTCAAGACTTCAAGTCCCTCTCCTCCCCTCCCCCCCCCACCCTCTGCTCTTCCCCCTTCACCTCCCCTCAGCACTGTGCTCATTTGTACATATTATTACCCTATTATTTTGTTAATGAGGTGTATATCTCCTTGATTCTATTTATCTTAATGATGTCTTGTTTTTGTTTTGTTCTGTTTTGTTTTGCTGTCTGTCTCCCCCATTTAGACTGTGAGCCCGTCACTGGGCAGGGACTGTCTATCTGTTGCCGAATTGAACATTCCCAGCGCTTAGTACAGTGCTCTGTACATAATAAGTGCTCAATAAATACTACTGAATGAATGAACCTCAAATAAATGTATTTAGCTCACACTTTGTTTATTTAATCTGGCTTCAAAGGGCGCGCCATTAAAAAAAATGAGGGGGACAGAAAGAAAATGGAAGGAAAAGGAAAAATGTCACACTCTTTCTAGATGGTTACACCAAACAGTAAGAAAGAGAAGCAACATGTCCTAGTAGAACATGGACCTGAGAGTCAGAAGAACCTGGGTTCCAATCCTGGTTCTGCCACTGGTCTGCTATGTGACCTGGAGCAAGGCACTTAACTTCTGCGTGCCTGAGTTACCACATCCTTAAATGGGGATAATGTTTGTGAGCTCCAGCTAGGGCAGGGTCTGTTACCAACCTGATTATCGTGTATCTAATCTAACCCAGAGCTTATCTCGGTGCCTGGCACATAGTAAGATTAAGGCTTAACAAATACCTTAAAAAAAATAACCTTGACTTGGGTGGTTGGCTAAACAGGCCATGCTAATTAACATTCATAAAACCAAACCACCTATGGAAATTTTTAACCAAAAAAATTGGGGAGGAATAAAGAAAAGGCAGACCAGTTATTAGGGACTGTTGAACTAGAAACTAGAACTAGAAATCCCTCATCATTTCCCATTGCAGAGGGTGGTCTGACCACCCCTCGGATCCCAAAGAGTATAACTCCTTACCATCAGCTTTAAGGAACGCAATCTGCTTTGTCATTCCTACTTTCTCCCTAACTACCACCCCACCTACACTCTTCACTCCTCTAACATGAACCTACTTACTGTGTGTCTCTCTCACTGTAGACCTTCACTCCTATATGGAACTCTCTCCCCTTTCACACCTAACAGACCACCACTCTCCCTATCTTCATAGCTCTACTAAAATCACATCTCCTCCAAGAAACCTTCCCAGACCATTCATCTCACCTCCCTAAATCTTCCACCTCCCCAAGTCACCTCTATACTTATGTTGATATCCCTAAGCACTTTGATAATCACTCCACTCCCACCATCAAAGCCCTATTATATATTCTTATTCCCTGTTGCTTCCCCTATCTGTAATTTATTTTATTGTCTTACTCCCCCCACCCACTAGACTGTAAGCTCCTTGTGAGAAGGGATCAATGTCAACCAATTCTGTTTTATTGTATTCCCTCGAGCATTTAGTATAGGGCTCTTCTCACCAGAGGTAAGCTCAATAAATACAGTTGATTGATTGATTGACTGAGTTGGTGAGGATGACTCCCTCCATCTCTCTAGGTTCAACATGTGGTCCACCATAATCCTGGAGATACTGGGTCCCGAGGAGCTGATCTTTCTTTTTGTCCAGCCAGGAAAGGATGAGGTCACCCTGCAAGAAGCCCTCCCTGTGGCCACAGAATCACCAGAAATCATTACAGGATGGCCTTTCCCATACAATCTTTGCCCCTCAGCAAACAGGGAAGCCTTATGCTCCATCCTAGCTGGGCCCATTTCTTTCAGCTTCAAGAAACACCAAGGTGTTCTGTGGCACAAAGAATCACTCAATCAATGGTATTTATTGAGCGCTTACTGAGGGCAAAGCACTGTACTACATGCCTGGGAGAGTACAAAACGACAGAGTTGGTAGACCCATCCCCTATCCACAGAAAGCTTAATCTGCAGTCTAGCTACACTCCTAAAGCTTTTATACTAGGAAAATATTCCTAACATTGAGAGGTACAGAAAGCAAAGCAAGGCTTTGCCCCTATATCCATCTTGCTTTTGTGTGGCCTAGTGGAGCTAGCACCTCCAGAGAGTCAGAAGGGCTTGGGTTCTAACTCCAGTTCCGCCACATGTCTGCTGTGTGATCTTGGGCAAGACACTTCACTTCTCTTTGCCCCAGTTACCTAATCTGTTAAATGGGAATTAAGACTATGAGCCTCATGAAGGACAGGAACTGTGTCCAACTTGATTACCTTGTATCTACCCCAACACTTAGTACAGTGGCTGGCACATAGTGGTGTTTGACAAATACCATTAAAAAATAAAAAACCATGATGTGTGAACCATGGACAGAGGGCCTTGAAACATCTATTAGTACACATTCAAATGAACAATGGTTAGTTAGTGAAGTTAGATGACTCTGTACCTTCTCCTATGAATGGGAGGTCTCCTTAAAACATCCCCAAGAACTCGTACTGAACTGGAAATGAATCATGGACAGAGATCAGTGATTCCAGAGGAGAAAAAAAAAAAATGAACACAGTTGATCGAAATTCAAATGAGAAACAAACACATAAATGGAAAGAAAATCAATCCTAACATCCATGTGTCATATAAACTGCTACCAGTGAAAGACGGAAGAATGGCCTAAAATATCTGGATCCAAAATTGATCTTCTGCAGCGAGCTACCAGTTTTTTTAAGTGAGATGAGCTTCAAGAAAAGACATGTTAACCATGGGAAAATGAGTGAGACATGTTAGTGCCTCAATGGGAGACAGGTTAAAACAGCTGAATAGTTGAATAGTGAGAATGAAATACATTAACCAACCAATCTGACTAGTTGCCTAAACCTTTCTCCACCAAATGCCAATTACATGCATACACACTGCATGCACACAAAATTCTGGATGGCCAAGTTTCTCCTCCACTGATTGTTAAAACCCAGTTCTTCTCTTGGTAGTTGATTTTTAATGAACACCTAATGCGATCATTTAGAAATACTGTACCCTATCACAAAGTTAAGGAGTCAGCTTTATCAAATCAAAGTAGTCTTTAAAAACTCGGTCTGTTAAGCATTAGCTCTAATTCCCAGATATATGGGTTTTATTGCCCTCAGAAATCCTTACACAATGGGTTCTGCACATAAACAAACCCAACTAACTGAGTTAACTTAGAATTCTTGCTTCTCAAAAACCTCCTTTATCTACCGAGGGTTTTTTTTTTTCCTTTGGGGAGGGGGAATTGAGTGGGGCCAGATTATTCTCTAAGTATTTATTTTGAATCAACCTAGGAGGATAATAAGAATAATACCCTTAACGATCGCAGAATTCATGATTTGGCTTTGGGTTGGTATACTGTCTCCACAGAGTGGGTTAGGAGACACTGCACATACAAGCTGTTCTTCATTGTTGAAGGCTCTTCTCTAAGAAGGAGTCTGTTTCCAACAGATTCAAGTCAAAGGAGTGCCGAGACTAGAGGCTGTATTGAATATTAGCACAGCTCCTTAAACTGGAAAAAATTCTAGCATGAACTGGTCTGAGTACATAAGCTGCTAGGAGTCTCTGCGAGACCCAGCACCTCCCAAACACACCCCTAGTTTGTTGTAACACTTGATACGCAGCATGCCTTCAAATCTGGTAGCCTCCGGAGTCTAAAACTCTGCTTGAAGTCATTCTGCGGTCCGGACTCAACCCAATCCCCTAAATTCCCTACAACTTGAAGGTTTACAATAGGGATGACGTTTGCTGTAAAAACCTCCCGTCATCCCCAGCTTCAAACAGAGACATAGGCTGTGTTTATTTTGGGATTTCTAGATTTTTAACACTCTGGCAACTTGGTCTTTAAGCAAATTTTGTCCTCAGGGAAACAGAAGGGGTTTACTCACACTAAGCATTCTGGAAAGACCAAGTCACAGCCTTAAAGCAGTTTGCACTTCCAAAAACCAAAATTCCCAATTTACTCACCATCCATGTTGTCATGGTAAGAGAAAAGTAGGCTGGATCTACCTACATTTCTCTGTACATATACAGTTGCCTCTCGTGCTTGAAGAAGTCAGTGGCATGATATGACACACAAGGAATTCCCACTTACCTCCGGGAATTCATTTCCGCATCACTGGCAGAGTTTTTCCCTGGTCCCCAGCTATGTCTCCGAAATGGGGAAAGAGAGCGCAGAGAGTTTCTTAGATTGGAGCAGTTCTCAGAGACATCAGTTAAACTGTCCATTTCCTCGCCGGTCTCCCCTGAGCCCATGGTTTCACTGTCCTTTCCCTCGGCTCCTTCATCGTAGTCATTTGTCCTGCCAGGACTGTGCTGGTCGCTGAGGTCTTGGACCTGGGGGATACTGACTCCTAAGGACGGTGGTTCCTTTACAGGGACTGGATCCTCCATCGGCAACCCACAAGTCACCTGTTCCTCTGGAGACTGCAAAAAGATCAACAGGGAAAAGGTTAGGAGGGCCAGTATCTGGAAGGTCCACTACAAATCACATTAGCAAGACTACAGTAGGCAAAGTCATTCTCTCTTCAGGGGTGATTTCTGCCACTGAACCCCACCCCCAGGAGTGAGCCTTGTATCCAGCTTGGGGATACTGTCCTCAAATGCTTGGTACTTCAGTCAATAGTTGTTCTGATGGGCTTTGTAAATTGGCCAAAATATGAGTCCTTTAGAAGGCCCATGGTACAGCCCTTTAATCCCTGTGCATGCCAGAACTTGATTCAGGATCCTTTTCTCTCTACTCATTCCCCTTCCCTCCTCAACTAAAGTCTCCCGGGGCAAAAAGGGAGGAGGTCATCTCTCACTAAATTACCTAACCCTTTTCTGGAGCAGAATCCCAATGCCCAGAATCAAAGCTAATATGCCTTCCTTTTCATCTGCCCCGCTTCTCAACAACAACAACAAAAATCCCAGATCAGGACTTTTCGGCATAGAAAAATATAGCTCCTTGAAGATCATATTGCATTACAGCTTGATTCATACTGTAATTTCAGGTTTAATTTGCTCCCCAAACCATAACTGAAAACCAAACCAGCTCTGTTTGGCACATAGCATATGTGCTGATGTGCTGATGTTAATATCCTAAAAAGGGTCTATGATTATATTTTGTTCCCCAAGGACATTACAAAAAAATTCAGAGCACACTTATTACATCACCTACAGTTTTCCCAAAAGGCAGATAAGATCCTTATTCTCAGAAAAAGAAAGGACAGAAACCCTTGCCCTCTTCCTTTAAGAAAAGCTCTGTTTTATCATGTAAAATATCTCTCTCCCTCTCTCCCTCCCTCTCTCTCCCTCTCTCTTTCTCTCTCTCTCTCACACACACACACACACACACAAGTACACCCATCAGTGCTTGGCAAAGGGTCCTTGGAGAAAACCACCAAGCTCATCTTGAAGGGGTGGCCAATCTAATAGTCAACAGGAACTACGCACTTCCAGAGCTGTAGCCTGACAACTCAGGCTTTGAAACAGACCAGAACACATCATTAATGGGTGGAGGAAAGAGGGAGTCTTACAAAGCCCAGGAGGCGACAAAAACAAACACAACATCACAACCGCCCTCAATTAGATGCTCACACTGCCCAACATTAGTCATTTGGGGTTTTAGAAAGATAGGGAGAAGAAGGGTGGGCTCCAGAAACTTCCGTACATGTCTCCAATAGGCTCAGGGCTGAGTCAATTTCCTCAGTGTTTCAACTAAGAATGAAGAGTTCTGCGAACCTTGGAGAAGGGCGTGAGAGAGGGCAACTGGCATCCAACATCATGGCCCTTCTAATTCCCATCATGGCAACCAGGATCCTCTGTACTTATAAACACAAAGGATCGAGGTCCCTGGTCTCAACCCCATGTTTTAAAGCAGGAGCAACTGAGCTCAGTTTGCCTGACAACTGCCCTGTCCTCATGCCCTTCCATTCTACTAAGTTAATCCTGACAGCTAAACACTGAGTATTGTGCTCTGCACACAACACTCAATAAATATCACTGATTGATTGAATACAGGGCTTCAACCTTTCCTTTAATAAACTCAAAGTGTTATTACTTTCCAAATATCTTTGAGAGGGCCACTAATTCAGTCAGCCCTGGCAAACATGTAGGTTAGGTGTTTTTTTCTTCTCTTTCTCCCTTACCAATTTTATCAAATTTTCAAACCAACCCCCCTCACAGTAGGCTTTTTTAGGTGGGGGTGGGCAGGAGGGGCAGTTATTCTTTGGTTTACTGAATAGATGGAAACCTAAGAACTGGAAAAGCCAACCTGCCCAATCAAGAAGGCAGCGGCACAGGAAGAATACTGTTCCAATGGGCTTCAATTAACTTTGCTCCTCTCTAGAGAAAGAAAGCCAATGGCAGACATACTGTTAATAAAAGTGGAAAAGGACTATTTGACCATTTCACTTAGTATGTTTTGGGACTAAAAATCCAATGGCCCTACTTTCCTTCTCACATATCACATCGGGAATATTTCAAGGGAAGAACATTCTGATTTAGACTTGCTTCCATTTTTAAATGAGAAACAAACTGGACTACTTAATTCAACTAATTCAGAATATTCTAGCTTTCAAATGGGATTGAGCAAAGGTGAAATTCCTACTCCCTTCCAGAGCTATTATATTTGCCTTTGAGAAAGCTATCTTTCACTTTTAATGCCTCTAGAGGGCAAATGAGCTTCAATCATAGCTTTGTGGACATGGTATCCACTCAAATCTCTTTCTCTCCCCCTGACTGTTCTTTTTCAATTTCCTTCACTGGCTCTTCTTCTGATCTTTATCTTCACTGTGGGTGTCCCACAAGGCTCTGATGTGGACCCCATACTCTTCTCACTCTCCACTCTTTACAGAGCTCATCTGCTCACATGGCTACAGCTACCATCTCTTGGCAGATGGCTTCCTAACCTCCTTCAAGAGCCCCATCTTACCTTGCATTTCCTCTTACCTCCAGGACATCCCCACAAGGAGGTCCAGGCTGCCCTGTATCAATCAATCAGTAATATTTACTTAGCGCTTACTACGTAAAGATCACTGTACAAAGCACTTGGGAATGCCCAATATAACAACAGACATTCCCTGGCCACAGTGATCTGATAGTCTAAAGCGGGAATACAATCTAGTGAATCATTTAAACAAATAATTTATACATATTTATAATTACAGTCTTCAATCAGTGCTATTTATTGAACAACAGTGAACTAAGCACTTGAGGGAATACAGTACAATGGAGATGGTAGACATGTTCCCTGCCCACAGTGAGCTTACAGTCTAGAGGGGGAGACAAACATTATCAATCATTTTTATTGAGTGCTTACTGTGTGCAGAGCACTGTACTAAGCACTTGGGAAATTACAATATAACTGAGTTGGTACACATGTTACATGCCCAAAATGAGTTTACAGTCTAGGAGTGTAGAGAGTCTAGTCTAGAGAGTGATGTAAATAAACTTATAGATATGCACATAAGTGTTATGGGGCTGAAGGTGGGGTGAATGCCATGTGCCCAAAGGGTACAGATCCAAGTACACAGATGATACAGAAGGGAGAGGGAGCTGGGGACAAGATAACTTAATCAGGAAGAACTCCTGGAGGAGATGTGACCTTAAAACTTAACATGGCTAAAACTGAATTTATATACTCCATTTCTTCACTGATTAATGTATTCCTTTATTGAGCTGAAGAACCGGACTCAGATCCCAACGAGAAAGCACAGAATTGTCGTGGGAAAACAAATAAAAGCAGCTAGGGTAGTGGGGGCAGAGGGTTATTGGAAGAGTTTGGGAGTTAAGATAAGAAGTGGCTGAAAATATTTTCCCTTAAAAAAAATAGTGAGCTGTAATTTCAGTAACAGAGTGGCCATACAAGAGAGGCAGGCTGAAAACAGTTAAACCACGCTTGGCTCTATTTGCTACTGTGGGTCTCTATACTTGATATACTTGATTCTATGAATATTCAAAACCTCTTTAAGACCTAGGTTAACAACATAGCCGTTAGCAAAAATGAGTGCCAGGACACCAGTGTAAGCACAGGCTCCTTCCTATCATCTGTAATAGCACTATTGAGGAGAGAGAAAAGGACGATAGGGGAGAGAGAAAGAGAAAGCAAGCAAGTGCAAGGGAGAGCCAGAGTTTTTCCTGGAATAGCATACTTCAGTCTGAATTTGCTTAGGATTTACAATCATCTCAAATGAGAGTGGACATATCTTCCATGAGATTTCCATCTGTGATGTTTGTAGGTCCCTGGGCCCTTAGCTATGACCCCTCCTTCAAGGTGGAGTGGTCTTACTCAACCATCAGGGTTTTTCTGTGCATTTCAGGAAACTGAATATAGAGGTGAGTTGCATCACTTCCTTTCCTGATAAAAAAATAGGGGGCCCCATCGTTCCCTCCACTGCTGGTTTTGTAAAGGTTTTGGCAAGTCATCAAGTCCATGTCATTCACTTGACCAGGTTTGGGTCACAACCCAGACAACACAGCCTGTCTGACACACGAATCCAAGTCTCAGTCTCCCAAGCATCACTGCCTTCTCCACCTTCCAGGTCCAAATGACCCTGCCCTATCCTACCCAGTGGGGGGTAGAAACTTCACCCTCTACCTACATTTGTCAGCTGCTTCTTTGATGGCTTTATTGAGAGGTCACTGTGTGCACAGCACTGTACTAAGCACTTGGGAGAGCACAATACAACAGAGTTGCTAGATACATTCTTTGCCCACAGCGAGTTTACTTCTACTTCCAACCAGGGACAGGTAAGCTCGTTGTGAGCTTGGAACGTGTCTACCAACTCTGTTGTATTGAACTCTCCCCAGCGCTTAGCACTGTGATCTGCACATGGTAAGTGCTCAATAATGGCAACTGATTGATTTTAAGGACTGTTTGCAAGGATGTCTCCAGTTTCTCCAAAGTTAACAGATGAGGATGACCAAGGCTATAAAGAAACTTCTCTGTGCATCTTTGGGAATATCAGAGGTGGAGGAACAACGAAATTCTGTTTGCTTGTTTTAAGGTATTTGTTAAGGGCTTACTAAATGTCAAACACTGTTCTAAGCACTGGGGTGGGTACAAGTCAATTGGGTCGGACAATCCCTCACCTGTACGGGGCACACAGTCTTAAGTGGGAGTGAGAAAAGGTATTGAATCCCATTTTACAGTTGAGTAAACTGAGGCATAGAGTAGTTAAGTGACTTTACCAAAGTCACACAGCTAGTAATTGGCAGAGTTGGGATTAGAACCCAGGTTCTCTGACTCCCAGGCCTGTGCTCTTTCCACTAGGCCACGCTGCTTCCCTATCGGTTAGCAGCTTTGATGGGGAACATGAAACCATTAGCTAAAAGAGTTTTTTTGGGGATTGACTGTGGAGTTCCTTTTCCCTAACAACACATTTTTCCCTAGTAACAAGTACTTGTTCAGGGGCCACAGCTTCCTCTCTCCAGCTTTTTATCTCAATGGAAAATCCAGGAAACACTCTCTGGGATTTCTATGGACTATCAACAAAATTCAAGCTCTAACCTGTGCTCCAAACAAAAGAGAAAAGAGATCTCCTGAAGGACCCCAATCCTATGAAAATGGGATCATTACTTCACAATGTCTACAGAAGGAGTTGTGTCTATTGGCAAAGCTGAATTGGGGGGGGGGGGGGGAAGGTCATAAAGTTGAAGTTAGTAAAAACTCTGTGAGGTCACACGGCCGTAGGAAGTGATCTAATGCACTATTTAAGGATCAGAGAATAGGATGTTGCAATTCCTTGCCTATGGACAGCTCTTAAAAGAGGAGCATCTAAGGGAATAAACTCTGGACTGTGCTCTTTTACTAGAGTCTTTGCAGTAATTGGGTGAAAAGCTCTATCAAGGAAAAAAAAAATTCTTTCCATTCCAAAAGAGCACTGGCTTGGGAGTCAGAGGATATGGGTTCTAAACCCGGCTCGGCCACTTGTCGCTTTGTGACCTTGGGCAGGCCACTTCACTTCTCTGTGCCTCAGTTACCTCATCTGTA
Organism: Ornithorhynchus anatinus; assembly: GCF_004115215.2. NCBI lineage: Eukaryota > Metazoa > Chordata > Mammalia > Monotremata > Ornithorhynchidae > Ornithorhynchus > Ornithorhynchus anatinus. The sequence goes on from NC_041732.1 coordinate 22,466,411, forward strand.
AAATGGGGATGAAGACTGTGAGCCCCATGTGGGATGACCTGATTACCTTGCATATATCCCAGTGCTTAGAACAGTGCTTGGCACATAGTAAGCACTTAACCAATACCATAGTTATTATGTGGTGGTCTACATAGAAGGTTTCGTGATGATGGCTGGAAAAAGTGGGGAGGGGGCACTAGTCTCCCTGTATTCTACTGTCTCAGAGTACAGTGACTGTACAATCTACACTAATATGGGATCCAATGAGTCCCCAAGGGGCATGGGGAGAGTTGTGGGGAAACCAGAAAGGGGGAGATTTGAAAGGCGCTGGAGGAATAGAGCAGTCTTCATCCCCGAAGAACTGCTTGTGAGCATATGGGTTATTAAGGGAGAAAGTTCAGGACATTAGAAGGAACGTTCCTTCCGCTGACATTGCATGGCCAATATATTCCATTCCCTCAGCATCCTATGCTGCTACAGTCAGAGACTGAACTTAGGGCTAGATGTACCTTAAGCATAACCCAGAGTAATACTGTTCGTAGTCCTATTTATCCATGCTACTCCTGGAGGTTACCCCAAAATAGACCCTAACATAGGTCCTGGGGCCCTTTCCTTCTAGATAGACTAGAAACTTGGAAGATCGGCCCCCTTACCCCCTAGCCAACTGGGACTGATCAGTGGCGGCAGGAATGAAGTAGAGTCTGACCTGTGGGTTTAAGGATGTTTCTTGCTTTTTAAGGGATTTCTAAATAATAATAATAACAATAGTGGTATTTGTTAAGCGCCTACTATATGCTAGACACTGTACTAAGCGCTGGGGTGGATAAAAGCAAATCGGATTGGACGCAGTCCCTGTCCCATGTGGGGCTCACAGTCTCGATCCCCATTTTATAGATGAGGTAACTGAGGCCCAGAGAAGTGAAGTAATAATAATAATAGTATTAGTGAAGCGCTTACTATGTGCCTAGCACTAAGTGCTGGGAAAGATACAAGGTAATCAGGTTGTCCCACAGGGACTCATAGTCTTAATCTCCACTTTACAGATGAGGTAACTGAGGCACGGAGAAGTGAAGTGACTGGCCCAAGCTCTCAAAGCAGACAAGTGGTGGAGCTGGGATTAGAACCTAAGACCTCCTGACTCGCAGACCCATGCTCTATCCACTAGGCCAAAAATTGTGTCTGGTCATTGGATACGCCTCTACCGATTAATCTCTCCCTCACGAGGCCATTTGTAGGAACAACCCCCCTAAACAGTTTCGGCAGCTCAGATAATGGATGGCCTGAGTGGGCGCTGAGCCAGGATCGCTATCCAGTGTACGTGGGACAGGGACTGTGTCCAACCCAATTATCGTGTATCTACCCCAGAGCTCAGGACAGTGCCTGGCACATCCATTCATTCAATCATATCTATTGAGTGCTCACTGTGTGCAGAGCACTGTACTAAGCGCTTGGATTGTAAATCCGTCAATAGAGAAAATCACTGCCCAGCAATGGGCTCACAGTCTAAAAGGGGGAGACAGACAACAAAACAAAACAAGTAAGAAATAATATATACAAATATGCACAAGTGCTGTGGGGAGGGGAAGGGGGTAGAGCAGAGGGAGGGCATGGGGGAATGGGGAGGTTAGGAGGGGCAGAGGGAAAGGGAGGGCTCAGTCTGGGAAGGCCTAGTAAGTGTTTAGGTACATAGTAAGCGCTCAACGAACGAATACCACTGACTGGACACCCCTCTTTGGACTGAAGAATGTCAGGGTTGTAACTTGGGGATACAAGCGTTCAAACATATTGAGTTAAAAATCATTGTGGCCTACTGGGTCTATTACACCACTTATTCTGTTTGGAGTCTGCAGGATCTTAAATCAGAGCCTTAATTAAAAGTGAATTGGGACTTTATCTCTGGCATCACCAGCCATTCAGGAATGAGTTTGAGAAGGTAGTCTTGTGAGTTAGTTGCCAAAACTCACACCTTTACTTTCCAGTTCCTTCAACCTGGTGAACGAGCCTCAGATGTTCTCTAGTTGTTCGGTCTAATCGAGAACGAATCCCCGAACTGTAAGCTTGGGGGCAGGGAATGGATCTACCAACTTGGTTGTATTGGACTCTTCCAGGCACTTAGAACAGTGCTCTGCACACAGTATGCACTCAATAAGCACCATCGATCGACTAGGCAATGATGGAAGCCTTGTGAGTCGTGCTCATGACACAGTGGGTGGTTCTTGACCAAAGCACAGTGCCTCCTCTACAGACCATGGGCACTGGGCCCTCCATGGGGCTGGTAATTATGACGACAGCTAGGGTGAAGCCAAATCATTCAACTTCGCAGGATATGGTAAGCCCCTCTCAACCCAATTTAAGCAAAACAATCAGCAAGTCTAGGCCTCAAAACCATCCCAGCCAGTAATGAGAAATGCCACATAGCCTCCTGGGAAAGGCAGCCCCGGGGCCGTGGTGGGCTTTCCTCTCTTAGGCAGCTGGCGAGTGGATGACAGATGCCCCAGTCCTGCGTACGTGCTATAATTGTGATAGCTGTTAAGTCCTTACTAGATAATAATAATGATGGTACTTGTCAAACGCTTACTCTCTGCCAGGCTCTGTACTAAGCGCTGGGGTGGATACGAGCAACCGGGGCTACGTGCTGGGTTAGAGAGGGAGAAAGTGAATCCCTTGCTGGGAGGCTTTCAAATCCATGGGAAAAGGGAAACTCTTTTGAGAGTTCCTGGGACAATCTGGGCTGTCTGGAAGGGAGAGTGAGGGAAATGGTGATGATGAGGGAGGGGGATGGTATGGGGACTTAAGCAGGGAGTGTGGGAGCTTTTAGCATGGGACTGGAGCAGCTGGACATAATCAAGGGAGGCGCTTGCGAGGGAGGGAAAACTCGAGGGAGGGAAAACTCGTTCCCAGAGATTTAAAGTTTCACAGCAGAATCCATGCAACTCTGTGAAAGCCCTTTCTCGCCTCTCCCCCTAAATTATAGCCCAGAAAGCTCCACTTGCCAGGATAAGGAAGGAGCCTAGCCAAAACAGTCTTTACCATTGTCTCCCTGATCACCATAAAAGCAGCAGGCATGGTCTTTGACGGCAGCCCAGCTTTTTCCCTCCCCTGAGCATTATAAAAACCCCTCCTGCCAAGAAACCCATAACTGTTGCATTTTTCTAAGGCTGTGTTTGCTGTGTACATTGTGGGAAACCCTCATCCTCTTAGAGAAACAGAGTCATGCAGTGAGACACACACCAACAAATGTAAATGGAATCAAACTGCCGCCGTCATTAGAAACAGCATCAAATTACACACCAAGGCCAACTCCCCAATTCACATTCATGCCTGCAGCAGAGATGGCCCGAAGAGGATTCTGTCTAAGGATTCCGTCTGTTTCTTAAGGAGACTGTTGGCACTTCCCAGGAGCGGCTGGGAGAACGGAGCTTCCACTAAACTTGCACGGCGAGGAAAGAATGATATCACCAGGGCCAGCGGAGGGTTCGGAGGGCAACCACATTCATGCGATATGACTTTACAGTTAATTTATAGCACATGACAGAATTTAGTCTAGGCTGTGGTCTCTTCCTACCCACTGGAAAATGTTTGCTGTCATCTGGCTTGATTTAAGTCGGAGAAATATCCATTTGTTTATGTTTCGACGCATGCTTGAAAACGTGTAAGGGAATGGCTGGGATTCTCAGTAAAATCCCCATCTCAAGCCCTGCTCTGAGGAAGTGACTCCCCCTTTGCAGTTTTCCTCTAATTCTTTTTAAATGGCACTTATTAAGTCCTTATTAGGTACCAAGCACTGTACTAAGTGCTTGGGTAGACACAAGATAATCAGGCCTCACAGTCCATGGTGTTCACAGTCTAAGTAGGAGATAGTAGGATTTAATCGCCATTTTACAGTTGAGGAAAATGAGGTATAGGGAAGTTTTTTTTTTTCCTTAGTGGCATTTGTTAAGGGTTAATTAGGTCCCAGGCACTATACTAAGCACTGAGGTAGACAGAATCTAATCAGGTTGGACACAGTCTCTGTCCCACAAAGGGCTTACAGTCATTAATTTCCATTATTCAGGTGAGGAAACTGAGGCATGGAGAAGTGAAGTGACTTGCCCAAGATCACACAGCAGGCAAGTGGCAGTGCTGGGATTAGAACTCAGCTCTAAAGTCCTGACTAGTACTTTTCATCACAGGTCTGAGTCAGGTCTGATTGGCGCCAGTCAAACAACTCTGAAGGATTAGGGATGGGGGTTGGATCTTAAATTAAGGACCAGTCAACTAGCTGGTGTCCATCACACAATCAGTCACTCGTATTCATTGCGTGGTTACTGTGTGCAGAGCAATGTACTAAGCGCTTGGGAGAGTACAATACAAAAGCACATTCCTTGCATATAAGAACCTTACAGTGTAGAGGGGGAGACAGACATAAACCTAAAAAAGCAAATTATGGGTATGTACTTAAGTGCTGTCTTTCCCTGCAGTATCCTCAGAGGAGATCTCCTCCATTCTCGCAAGTGCCACCCCCTCCACCTGTGCTTCAGACCCCATTCCCGTTCACCTCATAAAAACCATCGCCCCTTCCCTGCTCCCCTCCTTAACTTCTATCTTTAACCGCTCACTCTCCAGTGGCTTCTTCCCCTCTGCCTTCAAACATGCCCATGTCTCCCCCATTCTAAAAAAACCCTCTCTCGACCCCACTTCCCCTTCCAGTTATCACCCTTCTAACCTTCCTTTCCAAGCTCCAAGAACGAGTCGTCTACACTCGTTGCCTAGAATTCCTTAACTCCAATTCTCTCCTGGACCCCCTCCAATCTGGCTTCCGTCCCCTCCACTCTACCGGGACTGCTCTCTCAAAGGTCACCCATGACCTCCTTCTTGCCAAAGCCAAAGCTCCTACTCTATCCTAATCCTCCTTGACCTCTCGGCTGCCTTTGACACCGTAGACCATCCCCTTCTCCTCCACACCTTATCTCACCTTGGCTTCACGGATTCCATCCTCTCCCGGTTCTCCTCTTATCTTTCTGGCAGTTCATTCTCGGTCTCCTTCGCAGGCTCCTTCTCCCCCTCCCATCCTCTAACTGCAGGAGTTCCTCAAGGGTCAGTTCTTGGCCCTCTTCTGTTCTCCATACACACTCACTTCCTTGGCGAACTCATTCGCTCCCACGGCTTCAACTATCATCTCTATACGGATGACACACAAATCTACATCTCTGCCCCTGTCCTCTCCCCCTTCCTTCAGGCTCGTATCTCCTCCTGCCTCCGGGACGTCTCCACCTGGATGTCTGCCCACCACCTAAAAGTCAACAAGTCCAAAACTGAGCTCCTTATCTTCCCTCCCAAGCCCTGTCCTCTTCCTGACTTCCCTATCACTGTGGATGGTACGACCATCCTTCCCGTCTCTCAAGCCCGCAACCTTGGTGTCATCCTTGACTCGGCTCTCTCAATCACCCCTCACATCCAATCCATCACTAAGACCTGCCGGTCTCACCTTTATAATATTGCCAAGATCCGCCCTTTCCTCTCCACCCAAACGGCTTACTGGTACAGGCTCTCATAATATCCCGGCTGGATTACTGTGTCAGCCTTCTCTCTGATCTCCCTTTCTCCTGTGTCTCTCCCCGCTCCAGTCTATTCTTCATTCTGCTGCCCGGCTTAACTTCCTGCAGAAACGCTCTGGGCATGTCACTCCCCTTCTTAAAAACCTCCAGTGGTTGCCTATCGACCTCCGCACAAAACAAAAACTTCTCACTCTAGGCTTCAAGGCTGTCCATCACCTTGTCCCCTCCTACCTCTCCTCCCTTCTCTCTTTCTACTGCCCACCCCGCACCCTCCGCTCCTCTGCCACCCACCTCCTCACCGTCCCCCGTTCTCGCCTATTCCGCCGTCGACCCCTGGGCCACATCCTCCCGCTGTCCTAGAATGCCCTCCCTCCTCACGTCTGCCAAACTAACTCTCTTCCCTTCTTCAAAGCCCTACTGAGAGCTCACCTCCTCCAAGAGGCCTTCCCAGACTGAGCTCCCCCTTTTCCCTCTGCTCCCTCTCTGCACCCCCCCACCTCCCCTCAGCTAAGTCCCCCTTTCCCCCCCTTTCCCTCTGCTCCTCCCCGTTCCCTTCCCCTCCCCTCAGCACTGTGCTCGTCTGCTCATTTGTTTATATTTTTAATACCCTATTTATTTTGTTAATGAGATGTACATCCCCTTGTACATCTATTGTTTTTCTCTGTCTCCCCCGGTTAGACTGTAAGCCCATCAATGGGCAGGGATTGTCTCTATCTGTTGCCGAATTGTACATTCCAAGCGCTTAGTACAGTGCTCTGCACATAGTAAGCGCTCAATAAATACTACTGAATAAATGAATGAATATCAAGTGCTTAAAGGGTACTAAATCCAAGGGCACAGGTGACATTGGAAGAGAGAGGGACTAGGGGAAATGAGGACTTAGGTAAGGCCTCTTGGAGAAGTGGCTTTAATAAGGAGCTTAGTACAGCACTTAGTAAAGTGCCTGCCACACAGGAAGCTCTTAAATACTATAATTAATTAATTAATAAGGCTTTGAAGGTGGAGAGAGTGTGGTCCACCATATATGGATGGAGAGGGAGTTCCAAGGCAGAGGGAGGATGTGTCCATGGGGTCACAGCAGCATTAGGAGGGATGCTGTACTCTACCTTTGTCAAACAGTTGTCCGGTCCACTGAGGGGACTCGAGAGTTCAGTATTAGTCCCCCGAGATGGAATATAACCCTCTCCTGGGCCATCTTTTAAGCACCTTATGCAACCTGGAAAGACACAGAAAAGAAATGATTTGAGTGGATTCTGCTAGAGCCGGTAGAGCTTCGGCAAATTCTCTTCTGCTCCAGCAGCCCACCCAGGGAGCCAGCCGTGCTGAAAAGGAAACACAGATTCATTTGCCACACTCTCACTCCAAAAACCCCCATTCCCTGGCAGCTGTAGCTGAAGAGCAGCTGTCCATGAGATGTGCCATGTCTGAATGGCTCCAAGTCACTATGGATTGGCGTTTCCAAGTGGAGCAGTTTATGAACTTGACCGGCTATGTCCTGCCTGCCAAGGACGTAACCTTCATCACTACAAGCCCATCAGAGGCAGGGAGAGTGATCACACAGTGGTAGGGCTTTTCAAATGATTTCAGTGCTAAAACAGAAGTGTGTGGCAGAGAAGGAAGGTATCCAAAGAAGCCAACTTTAGAAATCATATTTGTCGCTAATTTTGGCCCTTAGCTCCTTGAAAGGGTCTCTGGGTCGGCTTGGAGGCTCAAGATGAATGTAGAACTCCGACCTCAAGCTAAGATAATGACTTGGTTAAAAAAGACAGTGATACAGCTCCTCTAACCTGAGCCAGCGAGTTTGATGATTCAGGCTTTCCTAAAGAGAGCAGATCGGCTCCCAGCAGATTCTGGGAACCACAAACTTAGGGCTGCAAGTGCATGACCATCCACTTGGCATTTTGTTAGGTCTGATGAGTGATTAATTAATCAATCAATCAATCATATTTATTGAGGGCACACTGTAGGCAAAACACTGTACTAAGTGCTTGGGAGAGTACAATACAGCAAAGTTTGGTAGACATGCTCACTGCCCACAAGCCTACAGTCTGGAGTAGGTCAAGTGTCCTGCCAATGTTCCTCAGGGCTATTTGTGTTCTTTTCCCTTCTTTCCTGAGGTGGCTAAATTCGTGGGTGGGTTTTCCTCCTGATCAATCTAGCAGTCAGTGGTATTTGAGCACTTATTGTAGACAGAACACCGTGCTAAGCTCTTGGGAGAGCCCTTCCATTCATTCATTAAATCATATTTAGTGAGACCTTACTGTGTGCAGACCACTGTACTAAGCACTTGGAAAGTACAATTTGGCAACAAATAGAGACAATCCCTACCCAATGGGCTCACAGTCTAGAAGCAGCACGGCTTAGCGGAAAGAGCACGGCCTTGGGTGTCAGAAGATGTAGGTTCTAATCCTGGCTCTGCTGTGTGTGCTTGTCTGCTGTGTGATCTTGGGCAAGCCACTTAACTTTTCTGTGCCTCAGCTACCTCATCTGTAAAATGAGGATTAAGACTGAGAGTCCCATGTAGGACAACCTGATCTACCCCAGCGCTTAGAAAAGTGTTTGGCACATAATATGCGCTTAACAAATACCACTATTAATTTATTATAATACAACAGAGTTGGCAGACACCTTTCTGGCCCATGATGAGTTTAAAGTCTAGATCTGGAGAAGATTCAAGGGCAGAGAGCTGGTGTCAATAAAGATAATCACGTTGCTTGTGAGAAGCAGCATGGCCTAGTGGATAAAGCGCACAGGTCTGGAAGTCAGAAGGACCTGGGTTCTAATCCCAGGTCCAACACTTGTCGGCTATGCGACCTAGGACAAGTCACTCAGCTTCTGTCTCAGTTACCTCCTCTGTAAATGGGAATTAACACTGTGAGCCCCATGTGGGACATGGACTGTGTCCAACCTGATTAATTTGTATATTTTCCATTGCTTAGTACAGTGAGTGACAAAGAGGAAGTATTTAAATACCAAAAAAAAAAACACTGGATGACTGGATGGCTGGCCACTTTGGGTGTGGAGGGGTCAGCACTGAAGCCACAGGAAGCAGTATGGCCTAATGGAAAGAGCCCAGGAGTCAGAAAACCAGGGTTCTAATCCCGACTCTTCCATTGTCTGCTGTGTGATCAATGGCAAGTTACCCAACTTCTCTGTGCCTCATTTTCCTCATCTGTAAAATGGGGATTCAATATCTGTTCTCCCTCCTTTTTTACTGTATCTGTTGAGCATTTACTACATGTCAAACACTCTTTTAAGTGCTGGGGTAGGTACAAATTAATTATGTCAGACACAATTCCTGTCTTGCATGGGGATCACAGTCTAAGTAGGAGGGAGCAAGGTATTTTATCCCCATTTTCCAGTTGGAGAAACTCAGGCACAGAGACGTTCAGTGACTTGCCCAAGATGACACAGCAAGCAAGTGGCAGAGCTGGTATTAGAACCTAAGTCCTTCTGACTCCCAGGTTCCTGCTCTTTTACAAAGACACACTGTGACTAGCATTCCATGAGGGGCAGGGGCTGTGTTTGACCTGACAATCTCATATGTATCCCAGCACTTAGTTCAGCACTTTTAGTGCTATCATGATGACCATCATTATTATCATTACATTTCCAGAAGCCACCTGTGTACCCTCCACCTATCTTGATGTGGGGGAACTGCTGACAGACTGGTGGGGCTGGAGGAATTGTGAACAGAAGTGAAAAAAGAAGCCTGGCCTTTTCAAGTCAAGTTTTCAAAATCTGGCCAAAAGCTACCGCAAGAAAAGCACTCCACTCTATTTTGAGGGAATGGAGTAGAGGGTGTTGATCCCAGGGAAGTTCTTCTGTCTTCTGCTCATGGAATCATTCAATTGATCGTATTTATTGAGCATTTATTGTGTGCGGAGAACTGCACGAAGCACTTTTTTACGTTTTTTGTTAAGTGCTTATTATGTTCCAGGCACTGTTTTAAGCCCTTCTCCCTCTACTCCCTCTACCACCCCCCCCACCTCTCCACAGCTTAACCCTCTTTTCCCCCCATTTCCCTCTGCTCCTCCCCCTCTCCCTTCCCATCCCCGCAGCACTGTACTCGTCCGCTCAACTGTATATATTTTCATTACCCTATTTATTTTGTTAATGAAATGTACATCACCTCGATTCTATTTAGTTGCCATTGTTTTTACGAGATGTTCTTCCCCTTGACTCTATTTATTGCCATTGTTCTCGTCTGTCCGTCTCCCCCGATTAGACTGTAAGCCCGTCAAACGGCAGGGACTGTCTCTATCTGTTGCCGACTTGTTCATTCCAAGCGCTTAGTACAGTGCTCTGCACATAGTAAGGGCTCAATAAATACTATTGAATGAATGAATGAATGAATAAAAGCTAGTCAGGTTGGACACAGTCCCTGTCCCACCCAGGGCTTCCAGTCTTAATCCCCGTTTTATGGATGGGGTAACTGAGGCCCAGAAAAGTGAAGTGGCTTGCCCAAGATCATACAGCAGTCAAGTGACGGAGCCAGGATAAGAACCCAGGTCCTTCTGACTCCCAGGACTGTGCTCTATCCACTAGACCACACCGCTTCTCCTTCACTTGGGAGAGAGCAATGTAAGAGGTGGTAGTCACGTTCCCCTTATAAGGCACTTGCGGTCTAGAGGAGGAGTCAGACATTAATATAAATTAAATGAATTACAGAGACATACTTAAGTGTTGTGGGGCTGAGGGTGGGGTGAATAAACATGGGGAGACCCTCACTTCGCCGTCCTTCCCCAAATCTCACAGTATGCAAAGACCACAAACTGAACAGACGAATGACAGCAGACAGGGCTTTTCCTCATCTTCATCCCGGCATCCTCCTTCCACTCTTGGAAAATGGGAACCTCCCTTCCACAGTCAGAGAGAAGGGGTTGGGAGAGTGAGGGGAGGTGAAGGAGGCTGGAACAGCACGTCTGCATGGTTGCTACACATCCAGTTGGCAGCTTCACAGACCGTGTCCAAATTCTGCACTGAAAAACAAACTGGCTCAAGGATGTTCCAATGGAAAACTCACTAGGAAGCCCCCAGCTCCCGACTTGGGACTTGAGAAATACCTCCCTCGGAAAATGAATCCAAACAGACGTGGAATTAGGCCAGAGAGTTGAGTTTAGGATGAGCGGGCACTGGGGAGTGGGAGAAGGGTGGTGGAGAGCATCTTGAAACTCTTCCAATAAAATAGGAACAAAACAGCCCTCAAAAAAAAAAAAACACCAAAAAAAAACCCCACTAAGGGAAAATCCATCCCACACCCTAGGTCACATGAGTTAAAGCGTCTAAAAATAAGGAAAAAATTAACAAATCCCCCTTCCTCTCCCCCTCCTTTCTTTTTTAAGGGGGCAAATCTCAATTTCACATGAACTTTTTGATTATTAAATCAAGATTTTACTTTCCCATATGGCAGCAAAAGATTAGAACAAAACACCCTCTGAAGCTCTCTCCTCCTGCTACCTCTCTCTAAACTCTCTGTTCTCTTCTCCCACTACACACTAGGTACTGCCCCTGGCTTTTCCCAGTCCCACAACACTTATGTTCCTGTAATTCACCTGTAATTTATTTTAATGTCTGTCTCCCCCTGTAGTCTATACACTCCTTAAAATTGCGGTATTTGTTAAGTGCTTATTATGTGTCAAGCACTGTACTAAGCCCTAGGAATAGTTACATGATAATAAGGTCCCCCAAGGGGCTCCCACAACCTAAGTAGGATGGAGGACAGGAAGTGGACCCTGATTTTTGCAGATAAGGAACGTGAGGCACAGAGAAGTTAAATGACTTGCCCATGGTCACAGAGCAGACAAGTGGCAGATCCAGGTCCTCTGACTCCAAGGCTAATGCTCATTTCCACTAGGCCATGCTGTTTGTGGGCAAGGATAGTCTATACCTACTCTTTTAATAATAATAATGTTGGTATTTGTTAAGCGCTTACTATGTGCAGAGCAATGTTCTAAGCGCTGGGGTAGACACAGGGGAATCAGGTTGTTCATTCATTCAATAGTATTTATTGAGCGCTTACTATGTGCAGAGCACTGTACTAAGCGCTTGGGATGAACAAGTCGGCAACAGATAGAGACAGTCCCTGCCGTTTGACGGGCTTACAGTCTAATCGGGGGAGAGGCTCACAGTCTTAATCCCCATTTTACAGATGAGGTAAATGAGGCCCAGAGAAGTTAAGTGATTTGCCCACAGTCACACAGCTGACAAGTGGCAGAGCTGGGATTCAAACCCATGACCTCTGACTCCAAAGCCCGGGCTCTTTCCACTGAGTACTCTTTTATATTGTACTCTCCCAAGACTTTAGTACAGTGCTCTGTTTGATGGTACTTTGAGATAAACACTGTTCTAAGTGCTGGGGTAGATACAAATTAATTAGGTCAGACACAGTGCCTGTCCCACATGGAGCTCACAGCCTTAAGTGGGAGGGAGAACAGGTATTGAATCATTTTACAGTTGAGGAAACAGAGGCACAGAGAAGTTAAGTGACTTGCCCAAGGTCACACAATTAGCCAGGTCCTCTGACTCCCAGGCCCAAGCTCTTTCTACTAAGCCACGCTGCTTCCTCTTCACACAATAAGGCTCAATAAATGCCACTACTTGACTGACTGACCTGTTAACCATACGTCCCTGGAGAATCTCCCATTTAAGACTCATTTTTCATATTTTAACCCCTGCATGGAACATCCTCTCCCTTCAAAACTCTCCTTTTAAAAGCTCTCCTTTAGTTAATCTCCACTTTCCCGATCTTATCATCCCCAAAAGTCACTATAGAACTCCCATGAATACTGGCTGATTTATTCATTCACTACTTACTTGTCAATTGGTTGTATCTATCTTGTAGAGAAGCAGCGTGGCGCAGTGGAAAGAGCATGGGCTTTGGAGTCAGGGCTCATGAGTTCGAATCCCAGCTCTGCCACTTGTCAGCTGTGTGACTGTGGGCAAGTCACTTAACTTCTCTGTGCCTCAGTTCCCTCATCTGTAAAATGGGGATTAAGACTGTGAGCCCCACATGGGACAACCTGATTCCCCTATGTCTACCCCAGCGCTTAGAACAGTGCTCTGCACATAGTAAGCGCTCAACAAATACCAACATTATTATTATCTATCAATGGTCCCCTGGCTCTTTTATGAATTGCTGATTTGTCAATTTACATTCTCCTTTTTTCTCCACATAAGATTGTAAACTCCATGAGGGCAGGCGATGGCCTTTTACTTTCTTTGTATGTCCCCCAAGTGCTTAATGGTGATATATGTCTTTGGCAAGCAATCATTATGTGTTGTTGATGAATATTATCACATTTTTATAATAATAATAGTAACTTTGTTACTTGTTAAGCACCTCTGTGCCAAGCACTGTTCTAAGCGCTGGAGTAGATACAAGTTAATCAGGTTTGACACAGTCCCTGTCCCATATGGGGCTCACACGCTTAATACCCATTTTACAGATGAGATAACGGAGGCCCAGAGATGTTAAGTGACTTGCCCGAGGTCACAGAGCAGACATGTAGTGGAGCTGGGATTAGAACTCATGACCGTCTGATTCCCGGGCCCGTGTTTTATCAACTAAGCCACACTGCTTTTTTTTTTTTTTTAATGTGACCAGTGTGCACACAGGGTAACAGAGAAGTAGAGTGGCCTAGTGGAAAGAGCATGGATTTGGGAGTCAGAGGAAGTGGATTCTAATCCCAGCTCTGTCACTTTGCTGTGTGACCTTGGGCAAGTCACTTAACTTCTCTGTCCCTCAGTTACCTCATCTGCAAAATGGGAATTAAGACTATGAGTCCCACGTGGGCCAACCACACTACCTTGTAACTACCCTAGCACTTAGAAGAGTGCTTGGCACATAGTAAGTGCTTAACAAATACCATAATTATTATTATTGTATGCTGATGTCCCACACTTCCTGTGCACATAGCTATTAACCAATGATCGATATCTGGGCTTCTTTTAGAGGAGTAGGCCACAGCACCAATTGGATTTTGGAAACAGATCCCAGAGGAAGCAAAGGAAGCAGAAACACAGGTGTACTCCATATGCAGGTCTGATGAAAAGTCAAACCAATCCCATTAAAACAGCAAAGGGTTGGGGACTGGTCTTAATTAATGATATTTATTGAGCACTTACTAGTTGCAGAGCACTGACTAAGCACTTGGGAGAGAAACAATATAGCAGAATTAGCAGACATGTTCCCTGCCCATAAAGAGTTTACAGTCTAGTGGGATAATAATAAGAGTCGTGGTATTTGTTAAAAGTTCACTATGAGCCGAGGACTGTTCTAAGCACTGGGGTAGATACAAGATATAATCAGGTGGGACACAGTCTCTATTCACATTGTAAGTAATCAGTGTAAGTAAGTAATCAGTGTAAGTAAGCTCACAGTGCAAGTAATCAGACACAGTCTTTAAGCAAGGAGGGAGACTGTAAGGAACTTGGAGGAAAATCACCCAGCGACTGCAATTGCAATCGTCAAATGGAGGATACTGGGGCATGAGGAATGAAAATTGGAAGAGAGGCTGAATCGAGGAGATCAGAACAGACCAGGGCTAATTAGAATACCTAGGGAACAAACACCATTAGTCAGGAAAATACCAGTTAATGACGGGACAGATGAAGAAGCAGACACACAGGGACACAGACAGAAAAACAATCTTGGCCTCGAAACCATGTCATGGGATTTGTGATCTACATTAAGAGAAGCAGCATGGTCTACTGGCTAGTGCATGGGTCTGGAAGTCAGAAAGAGCTGTGTTCTAATACTGACTCCACCACTTGCCCACCATGTGCCCTTGGGCATATCACTTCACTTCTCTTTGTCTCAGTCACCTCATCTGTAAAATGGAGATTAAGACTTGGAGTCCCACTTGAGACAGGAACTGTGTCCAACCTGATTAACTTGTGTCTACCACAGTGCTTAGTACAGTGCCTGGCATATAGTAAGTGCTTAGCCAATTATTATTAGCAGTACTGGGAAGCAGCATAGCCTAGTGGAAAGAGCATGGGCCTGGGAGCCAGAGGACCTGGGTTCTAATCTCTACTCCACCACTTGCCCACTGTGTGACCTTGGGCAAGTCACTTAACTTCTCTGGTGCCTCAATTTCCTCAAATGCAAAATAGGGATTGAACACCTGTTCTCCCTTCTACTTAGACTGTGAGCCTTATATGGGACAGGGACTGCATTTGGCCTGATTAAGTTTTGACAAATAGTAAGCACTTAACAAATATCCTCTTAAAAAACAACAAAGTGAGTTGGAAGGTTCTTCAGATAGTATTTGACTTTGGTACGGGAGGAATAATCCTGTAGTAGGACAGGTTTTGTAGTTTGAAAAGTTCTGGCATAACCCAACTAGTGAGGATCAATTAGCAAAGCAGGGCATTAAGTTAGGGAAGAGTTCAGCGAGGTAGCAAAAGTGTGAAGGGCAAGTCAAGAAACCAGGCAGGGAGAGTCTTAGCCCGGGGCCACCTTTCCATCATGGCTGGGGCATTCTAACTTTCCCTCCCCCACAAAGATGAGGGCAGTGGAGCAACCCCTTGCTTGTTCTAGAAGATTCTCTTTGGAGACATCCAAATTAAGGAATCCGGGATCCTGGCAGAGTCTCAGTAGAGGAAGAGATCCAAGCTGCAATTGCATTTCCCCAGGTGTAACCACACTCCCGCAGCAATGCAGACTAACCTCCTGATGCATATCATCTTCAAAGAACACACCCCAGACAATGTGATCCTTCTTAACCTGTGCTTAATATGGTGCTTGGCACATGATAACACATACCACAATTGTGTGGTTGAAAAGACTCATGGATGACTGACACTATTTCACATTTTTTTACCTAAAGATAGATTCTTATTGTGCTAATGGATTTGTTCCACACATGGGCCTGATTCTGTTTTTGAGCCTGCCTCTTAAGCCCCAATTTATAGGGACCCTCTTTTCCAGACTGCTGCCTGCCAGGATGGTCTATTTGTTGCAGAGTTTTGTTGTTTTTTTTAATGGTACTTGTTACATGGTTACTATGTGCCAGGCACTGTACTAAGCACTGGAGTACAAGATAACCAGGTTGGCTACAGTCCTGTCCCCCATTGGGCTCACCGTGTCAATCCCCATTTTACAGATGAGGTAATTGAAGCCTAGAGAAGTGAAGTAACTTGCCCAAGGTCACGTAGAAGACAAGTGGTGGAGGCAGGATTAGAACCCAGGTTCTCTGGCTCCCAGGCCGGGCTCTTTCCATTAGGCCACGCTGCTTCTCTCTCCTTCAAATGCTCCAATGCTATTTCACATTGCTTGAAACTCGGCTTCACTCCATCTTTAAATTGTATATTCTGGCCCCCTGAGTTGTTTAGGCCTCCTTTCAGGTCACTATAGAGCAGTTGCTTGGGTTTTCCACTACCGTCCATTCTCCTTAAATGTCCTGCCCAGGAGATCTGTGTGCCTGTGAGCATGTCAATCCCACAAGACTGTAAACTCCTCGAGGGCACGGATCATGTTTAAGTGTCTAGTACAGTGACCTGCACCCAGGAAGCACCCATTAAATGCCACTGATTGACTCACTGCTGTTGGGTCGATGAGGTTTCAGGACGTCATGGCTGGCAATCTTGTCCTGCTATTTATTCATAATGAAACCATTTAAAGAGGTTGAGTGGATTTTCTGGTAGTAGATACAGGACTTCTGGCGGGAGTCCACACCATCGACACATGTCATAATTTGTTAAGTATTTAGGTATTAACTAGGTTTCAAGCACTGTTCTAAGCCCTGGGGTCAATACAAGCTTATCAGGTTGGACACAGTCCCTGCCCCACATGGGATTCACAGTCTAGATAGGAGGGAGTAGGATTTAATCCCCATTTTACAGATGAGGAAACTGAGGCCCAGAGGAATTAAGTAACTTGCTCAGAGTGACACAGCAGACAAGTGACAGAGCTGGGTTTAACAATAATAAGAACAACAATAGTAATAATTATGATATTTTTTAAGGGCTTAGTATGTGCCAAGGACGGCTCTAAGCACGGGGGTAGATACAAGATAATTGGTTTGGTCACCGTCTCTGTCGTCCCACATGGGGCTCAAAGTCTTCATCCCCAGTTTACAGATGAAGGAACTGAGGCACAGAGAAGTGAAGTGACTTGCCCAAGGTAACACAGCAGACAAGTAGCAGAGCCAGGCTTAGAACCCATGACCTTCAGACTCCCTGGCCCGTGCTTGATCCACTAGGACATTCTGTTTCTATCTAGAGTTAACTACTCCCCATGTTTCTTCTCTCCCTCCGTGGTCATGCTTTCTGCTCCGTTTTCCACCTCACTGTATAGCACCGATGGACAGTGTACTACCTAGGTGGCAGAATTCTGAGTCACTGATTAATGGGCATGTGGCAAAGACTTGGTAAATTAAGACAAAAACAAAAAACACAATAAAAACCTTTCAGGAGGCTGGTACGAGACGAGCACAATTTTGAATTGCACACATATGCCTTTCACGGTGAGTCCTAGTTGCATTTTACCAGTGATGGATTTGGCTGCGGCCCTTTAATATGTGGGTGCCTTTGTTATCATTCATTATTGTATCCCCATCACCACCCCTCTGCTTGGTCAACTTTTCAGATGAAGACCCTGAAGCTCACAGTGGCCAAGGGACCTTCTCTGGACCCCAAAATGAGTCAGTGATCGAACACAGAATAGACCAAAGCAGCTCTGTGGTCACCGCCCTACCCTGCTTTCTATGACCCTTTCCCACATTTGTCTGCCGCCAGAACTTCAGGACCCAATAGCAAATCTCTACCTCAGATAGTGCCAGCAAGCTTTTTATCTTTCTAGCCCCAAATTCCCAGTTTAGGGGCCCAAATTGCCCAGGAAGCTTCTGAATGAATCATAAAGCCAGGCATGAAGCCTATTCCTGCAGAAATCAAGCCAGGTAATTACATGTGCTCATCTTCAGTTCTTTTAAGTGCTGACACTCAATGCCAACAACAACCCTGAATGACACATAACCTTTCCTCCAGATTAGTGGCGGGGGTTTAGTTGAGGGAAGGAAGACGTCAGAGTCAAAGTGTTTTGTTTCTGGAATGAGATTCTGTACTTCCCATGGTGGGGGTTGGCAGGGAGATTTTTGCCAGAGTGTTGGGGGAATCGCTCAACTCAGAACCAAAATGCTGCTTACCTGGTGCTTTTGTGATGGCCAAAACAGGCGTGGTAGGACTGGGTTCTATCCGACACCAACTTTCTTGATTGATCTGGAAGAGAAAAGAGATGTAACAGGAGTTAAAGGTCTGTCATTGAGGCCACTTCTGTAGAACAATGCTTAATGCTTAACTCCAGCCCTTTTCCGAAGGCTCTACGGTAGTCCGCGGCCGACTACAGGGTTCCGTGTCTCAGTGACAGAAAAACTACACTGGGGAAACTCAGGCTGCAGAACCGCAGAGGAGAGATTTGTAGTGCAAAAGAATAGTTATTCATTCATTCATATTTATTGAGCACTTATTGTGTGCAGAGCACTGTACTAAGTGCTTGAGAGTGTACAATATAACAATAATCACACACATTCTCTGTCCACAATGAGCTTACAAGCTAAAGAGGGAGCAGCATGGCCCAGTGGACAGAGTATGGGCCTGGGAGACAGAAGGACATGTGTTCTAATCCTGGCTCCACCACTTGTCTGCTGTGTGACCTTGGGGAAGTGATTTCATTTCTCTGGGCGGCAGTTATCTCATCTATAAATGGGGATTAAAGAGTGTGACCCACGTGTGACAGGGACTGTCTCTAACCCTATTTCTTGCATCCTCCCCAATGTTTAGTACAGGGCCCGGCACATAGTAAGTGCTTAACAAATACCACAATTATTGTAGCTGAAGTCTCAGAGACCTAATCTGAACAGGGGTAACACAGTGCAGTTACCAAAATGAGAACATTAGATTCCCCCCAAAAAATCCATCCTAAAGATCCAAATCCTTCATCCTGCTTGAACCTAGTGCCCTGATCCTAACCCACAAGTGTTTTGATCAACAATGGAAGCATTTTTCTTTCCTCCCCCATCCAAACTGCTACCAAACTGATCCAAGCAGTTAATTCCCACTTTGACTACTGCATCAGCTTCCTCGCTGACCTCGCTGCCTCCTGTCTTTCCCCACTCCAGTCCATACTCCACTCTCTTACCCGGATCATTTTTCCAAAAAAGTGTTCAGTCCATCATTTTTCAAAAAAAAAAAAAAAAAGAGTTCAGCCCATGTCTCCCCACTCATCAATAACCTATAGTGATTGCCTATCCACTTCCGCATCAAACAGAAACTCCTTACCATCATTTTTAGCACTCAATCAGCTTGCCACCACCTATCTTACCTCACTACTCTCCTTCCACAACCTAGCTTGCAGTGTTCATTCCGCTAATGCCAATCTATTCACTGTACCTCAATCTCGTCCCTCTCACCTCCAACCCCTTGCCCATGTTCTCCGGCTGGTCTGGAACTCCTTTCCTATTCATATCCAACAGAGAGTCACCCTTCCCGCCTCCAAAGCCTTATAAAAATCACCATCTCCTCCTTCGCCTTTGCCGACTAGTCCCTCATTTCTCATATTCCCTCTCCCTTCTGGGTCACCCTAGCACTTGGATTTGTACCCTTTATTCACCCCCACTCTCAGTCCCGGAGCACATACGGCTTGTCTAGTGCTGTCGAGTCATTTCTGACCCACAGTGATTCCATGGACCCATCTCTCCCAGAACCCCCACCTCCATCAGCAATCATTCTGGGCGTGTATCCATAGCTTTCTCGGTAAAAGATATGGAAGTGGTTTACCATTGCCTTCTCTGCACAGTGAACCTGAGTCTCCGCCCTCAACTCTCTCTCATGCCACTGTTGCCCAGCACAGGGGAGTTTGGACTTGTAGGATATTGCCTTCCACTTGCTAGCTACTGCCCAAGCTAGGAATGGAATAGGTATGCTTGTCTCTCCCTCCCATAGCCAAGTGGTGCAGTGGAAAGAGCACGGGCTTTGGAGTCAGGGCTCATGAGTTCGAGTCCCAGCTCTGCCACTTGTCAGCTGTGTGACTGTGGGCAAGTCACTTCACTTCTCTGTGTCTCAGTTCCCTCATCTGTAAAATGGGGATTAAGACTGTGAGCCCCACGTGGGACAACCTGATTCCCCTGTGTTTACCCCAGCGCTTAGAACAGTGCTCTGCACATAGTAAGCGCTTAACAAATACCAACATTATTACTGGAAACTCCAGGTGTGATCCTGAGAGAGACAGCACTTATGCACTTACCCATAATTTATTGTAATGTCTCTCACCCCCTCTAGACCGTAGGCTCTTTGTGGGCAGGGAATGCATCTACTAACTCTGTTGTCTTGTTCTCTCCAAAATGCTTGGTACTGTGCTCGGTGCACAGTAAGCATTTACTAAATACCACCGATTGAGTCATTTAAGGCACTGAATCAGTTATATCCCTCCTAACTTTGCTGATCTCCTACTATATCCCAACCCGCTCACTCCACTCTTCTAATATTCTAAGGAGAAGCAGCGTGGCTCAGTGGAAAGAGCATGAGCTTTGGAGTCAGGGCTCATGAGTTCGAATCCCAGCTCTGCCACTTGTCGGCTGTGTGACTGTGGGCAAGTCACTTAACTTCTCTGTGCCTCAGTTCCCTCATCTGTAAAATGGGGATTAAGACTGTGAGCCCCACGTGGGACAACCTGATTCCCCTATGTCTACCCCAGTGCTTAGAACAGTGCTCGGCACATAGTAAGCGCTTAACAAATACCAACATTAATATTAGCCTACTCTGTGTACCTCAATCTCATCTGTCCTGCTACATACCCCTTGTCAACATTCTCCCGATAGTCTGAAACTCTGCCCCTCTTCATATCTGACAATTCACCACTCTCCCCACCTTCAAAACACTCCTAAAATTACATCACCTCCGAGAGGCCTTCCCAGACTGAGCCCTTAATTTCTCCTACACACCTTCCCTTCTACATTAACGATGAACTTGACCGTGTACCCCTTAAGGATTTTGATAGTCATCCAAGTTCAACAGCACTTATGAAAATATCCTTATAGTCTACTATTTTCCCGACCCATAATTTATTGCAATATCCGTCTTCCCCTGTAGACTTGGACACACCTTGTGGGCAAGATTCATGTCTCCCAACTCTGTTGTACTCTTCTTTCCCAAGGGTTTAGTACAAGCAAGGCTCAAAAAATGCTGTTGATTGAGTGATTGCTAATTACAAGGCGTGTCAATGGATACAAACTTACGCTGAGGACTTTTAGGCACAGAATACATTCCCTGTTGTAGATTTTGGATCTCTGATGGGTACAGCTGTTTAAGAGATGTTTAAAGGGCTATTGTGCTCAAAGTGCAGGGGAGGAAATACTGACCAGCCACTGGTACATGCCAAGAACCACAGCAAAGTAGACTCTTGTGGTTACAGCAGAATGGCGATGGGAACAAGCTGATTCAGAGCTTGCAATTAAGCTCCTTAGGATGGCCAGCCAACTCTCTGGAGCTTCAGAGTAGGTTGGTGTTACAGAAGCAGAGCTCCTGGAGTCCCTAGAAGCAGGCACGGGCATCTCAGAAGCATCACACAACTCACAAACACTCTCACCGCAGCCCTCACTCTCTACTTGTGTCCGACTGCCCGTATATTTGTTTCGACAGATCGGGAAAATCATCCTTATAGCGCCCAGCCGGGTCTCCTGCAATTGTTGCATTCAAATCAGAGGCTCCAATGAAACAGAAGTAAACCTGGGAGCCCTATGTGTCATCTCTTTGACGGCAGGAACCATGTCCACTTATTTGGTTTTAAGCACCCTTAAAACAGTGCCCTGAGCAAAGTAGGTGCTCGATAACTAGCACTGATTGACCGATCCGCTTATGTTGTACTTTGGCACATAGTAAGTGTTTAACAAGTGCTATTTTTAGTTTTTCCTTGACTCACGGGTGCACTCCTACACACATATTCATTCATTCAATGGTATTTATTGAGCGCTTACTGTGTGCAGAGCATTGTAATTAGCGCTTGGAAAGTACAATTCGGCAACAGAGACAATCCCTACCCAACAACGGGCCAGTCTAGAAGCGGGGAGACAGACAAAACAGAACAAGTAGACAGGCATCAATAGCATCAATATAAATAAAGAGAAATATAGCTATATGCCAAAAGTAAAATAAATGGAATAATAAGTATGTACATAAATACACTATACTCATGCATGAGCAAGGTGCCTATATTCCCCAAATTATCAATGTCCTATACTTTCCCCCACACAGCCTGCTTCAGTGGCAACATTCACTGGGAGGCAACTGTTTCTCCTTTGGCTTCTTTACCTTTGGTAATGGCCTCTTGGGAGTGTCTCTTGCACAAGTCTTTCCCAACCCCCAAGGAGGTACAGCAACCTAAATTCAGGTTCACCTGACACAGGAACAAGATTGGGCTACTGCCTAAGTCTGGAGGCTTTGAGGTTTGAATAGACCAATCCGTAGTCTTTACAGAGCACCAGCTTGGGGCACAGCACTATGCTAAGTACTTGGGAGAGTACACTAGAATTAGCAGACAAGTCCTATGACATTCCTAATTGAAAAGCCCCCTTAATATGTAGAAACTTTGATTGGGCAAAGATTCCAAGAAGGAAAAGGGGTTGGCTTTTCAGAGATAGAGTCAATTGATCAATCAATTGTATTTATTGAGTGCTTACTATGTGAAGAACACTGTACTGAGTGCTTGAAAGAGTCCAATACAACAGAGTTGGTAGACATGTTCCCTGCCCAAAAGGGCTTTTCAGACAGTCCCTGAGGCCATCATATAGCACTGATATTTGGGGCCCCATGGCTCTGGTCTCCACGACCTTCTTATCGATGATCTTCTCCACTACGTAGTCACTGTCTTCTTGAGAAACTGTGATTCTGAAGGTCCTTCTGCAACGCGTATAACAGTCCCCTGAATTTATATGACTCATTTTTTTTTTTTTAACAAGGCACTTTGACCGTAGCTCATTTTGTCCTCAAAAAATCCACTTGCGGTTAAGAAAAGTAGGTATTTTTGACACCATCAGCCAAGTACTTGGGAACTCGGCACTTGTATACATATCTTTTCACTCTACTGATCCCCCATCTGTAATTTATTTTAGCATCTTCTCCCCGGCTGTACTGTAAGCTTTTTGAAAGTACAGATCATGTCTACTTTACGGTACCCTCCCAAGGGCTTCTGAACAGAGTATTTTGAACAGAGTAAACACTCAATAAATACCGTGTCCACCCTGATTATCTTGGATCTTGACTGATAGCGAAACTGAGACCCAGAGAGGTTAAGTGATTTGCCTGAAGTTAAACAGCCCCTTAGGGACATGGCTAAAAAATTTAGAGTCTCCAGCTAATCCTTCCTTATCGAGCTGATCTGAATACACCTGAGCTTTGATGAAGAGGAAGATTTGGGCTATTTTTCCTGGGGAATAATTTTCTCTGGTTTAACCATCTGAAACAGGCCCCATTTAAGGGAGGGGATTGGGAAACAAATTCTGGCACGCTGAATGAGAGTGAGCTAGTCTTTGTTTCAACAGCATGATCCTGCCCCAGCAACAAACACACTACCTCCTCTCTCTCCAAACTCCAAAACCCCAGACTTGTCTCCCTACATTAGGCCATGTTCCCTGAGGTTCTTTCTTGGGCTGGATAACAGGACATCTGAAACCAACACATCTGTCCTAAACAAAGACTGGGAACAGAAGAAGCAGCATGGTGTGGTTATTGGAAAGAGCGTGGGTCTGGGCGGCAGAGGACATGGGTTCTAATCCCAGCTCTGCCACTTACCAGCTGTGTGACTTTGGGCAAGTCACTTAACTTCTCTGTGCCTCAGTTACCTCATCTGTAAAATGGGGATTAAGACTGTGAGCTCCACGTGGGACAACCTCATTACCTTGTATCTACCCCAGCGCTTAGCTTAGCGCTTGGCACACAGTAAGCGCTTAACAAATGCCATCATTATTATTCTAATTCCTGGCTCTGCCGCTTGTCTGCTGTGTGAGCTTGGGCAAGTCACTTTATTTCTCTGTGCCTCAGATACCTCATCTGGAAACTGGGAATTAAATTTTCCCCTCTCCAGTTTAGGCTGTGAGGCCCATGTGGGAAAGGGACTGTGTCCAACATGATAAACTTGCATCTATCCCTGCTTAGAACAATGCTTGACACATAATAGGATCTTAACAAATGCCAAAATAATTGTTTTTATTTTTAAGTAAGATCCAAGTCCACCAAGTCTCCCCAAAAGTTGATCGGTTAATCACATTCCCTAAGCAGCCACTGAATGCCAGGAGCCACAGGACAAGTATCCAGGTCTCTGCGCACTCCCCTCCCTTTCCCCCTTCACTCCCACAAGATCTTAAGCTCTAACGGGAGGGAGGCATGGGCAATCCAGATGGTCAAACCGATAGTGAGATTGGCATGGCCAAAAAAGAACCCTAAAATTCAACTATGGAGACAGTGGCAAACAATTTTCCAGCTATACATAATAATAATGTTGGTATTTGTTAAGCGCTTACTATGTGCCGAGCACTGTTCTAAGCGCTGGGGTAGACATAGGGGAATCAGGTTGTCCCAGGTGGGGCTCACAGTCTTAATCCCCATTTTACAGATGAGGGAACTGAGGCGCAGAGAAGTGAAGTGACTTGCCCACAGTCACACAGCCGACAAGTGGCAGAGCTGGGATTCGAACTCATGAACCCTGACTCCAAAGCCCGTGCTCTTTCCACTGAGCCACGCTGCTTCTCCAGAAGCGTGTGTGGCCTAGTGGAAAGAGCAAGGGCCGGGAGTCAAAGGACCTGGCTTCTAAACCCGGCTCTGACAATTGCTTGCTGTGTGACCTTGGGCAAATCATTTCACTTCTCTGTGCTTCAGTTCTCCTGTTCTCCCTTCTACTTAGATGGTGAGGCCCATGCGGGGCAGGGACCGTGCCCAGCCTAATTCACTTGTATCTACCCCAGTACCTAGAACAGTGTTTGACACAATAAATGCTTAACAAATGCACGGAGCAGTGTGGATGAGTGGAAAGAAAATGGGCTTGGGAATCAGAGGTCATGGGTTCTAATCCCAGCTCCGCCACCTGTCAGCTATGTGACTTTGGGCAAACCGCTTAACTTCTCTGGGCCTCAGTTACCTCATCTGTAGAATGGGGATTAAGACTGTGAATCCCACGTGGGACAACCACACCACCTTGTATCTACTCCAGCGCTTGGAACAGTGCTTGGCATATAGTAAGTGCTTAACTAATACCATCATCATCATCAAACACAATGAAAAAAATATTGGGGAGGAGAAGGCAAGAGAGCTGGAGTAACTGATGAATGGAGTTATGACATGGCAACCCAGAGGGGCTTCCTGGAGGAGTGACACATTTGCAATCACCAACTTTCTGAGAAACCTTCAAATCACCCCAGGAGAGCCAAGCACAGGCATATTTCCTCCTCATTTCTGTACAATTCTCAAGTACTTTGTCTTCCATTAAATTGCAGTCACGAGTTGCTAAGTCACATTACTTAGAACTTCTGTTGTTTTTCACACACCCTCTTCCCTGCCATAGAATTTAGAATTGGCTTAAAAGTGTGTGAGAAAGCCTCAGGACCCAAGAATTCCAAAACAAAGATGAAGACTGTGTCTAAAAAACACAAACCTTCACTCACTGCTTTGTGAACTCTTTTTCCTAACTGTGGCACTTTTACTAGCTATCTCACACCTGGACAAGAATGACTTTGTTTGATACATTCTTTTGATTTGATTCCTTTCCTTGTGCTCACGATAAAGCAAACATTCTTGTTCATTTCCTGAATGGCCCTTTTGTGTATTTCTCTGTACTTCTGATTTTCCGATACATGTCTCAAACTCACAAGTTAAGAAGTGAGGCTATTAACAACACCCGTATTTATGACTGAAAAAATCTTATCTGTTCAGACTTGAAACATACATCTGACACTGGTGCCCACACCTAGGGAATGCACTGAGGAAACACCTCAGAAAATGTAACACCTCACCGTGTTGCCATCCCTCCAACTCCCTGGGGGGATTTATATAAAGGAGACTGGAATTAATTAGTTAAGAGTCAGACCAATTGGTGGCGGCTTCAGAACGAAGCTGAATGGGGGTGGTTATGATTTTGTTTTCAGTTTTAAACCGAGCCCAAGTGTGAGCCGTGGCATGGCCTAGTGAAAAGAGCCACAGCCTGGGAGTCAGAGGACTTGGGTTTGCATTGCTGTGTGGCCTTGGGGAAATAACTTAATTTCTCTGTTCCTCAAATTCCTCATCTGTAAAATGGGGATTATATACTTGTTCTTCCTCCTACTTAGGCTGTGAGCCCCATGAGGGAGAGAGATTGTGACCCACTTGGTATCTCTCTACCCAAGCCCCGAGTACAGTCCTTGACACACAGTGAGCGCTTAAATACCACAATACTTTTATTGCCTGCATTTTCAGGATTTCCCCAGAGCAGCAAACCCTAATCTTGGGTAGGCCAACTGGCAGGAGAAAGCAAGTAAGGGAGAGAAAGATGGCAGTCAATTGCTAAAGGGCAGATTCTGTTTTCTGCAATCCTCAAGTTCAGGGTCAGGCTGTCACACCCCAAAGCTGTTAACTGTTGATTTCCAAACAAATGCTGTTGATTTGAAGAGGGACAACCAGCTATCCATATGGAGTCCATAAGAGTGGTTGATGGAACATCTTTCTTAAGCCAGATGGCTTGTGGGCTTGTGAACAAAGGATCCAGCTAGTCAGGGTGACAAATCGGAAGTGCTGTTCCCAGTGAGCCTGGAGGCTGGGTGGAGGGCAGACTCCCTGGGGCTTACAGTGGGAGAGGATTCAGATGACCTCAGGAGAGATGGCAGAGTGAGAGCCCACTGATGTAGGAAGAAATGTGATCTTTCCGTCACAAGCTGATGAGTGATATGAGAGACGCCAATCAGCTGCACCACAAACACCCCCTCTTCTCTGACAATTCAGGATTGATAAAAGGGGCAAATAATTTCTCCCCAGACTCTGGTTGCTCCCCCCCCCCAAACACTCACTGCCAGCAGCTACAACATCTACTGTGAGAAGAGCATTGTACTAAGTGCTTGGGAGCATCACAAGCAGCGTGGCTCAGTGGAAAGAGCACGGGCTTTGGAGTCAGAGGTCATGAGTTCAAATCCCAGCTCTTCCACTTGTCAGCTGTGTGACTGTGGGCAAGTCACTTAACTTCTCTGGGCCTCAGTTTCCTCATCTGTAAAATGGGGATGATAAAGACTGTGAGCCCCACATGGGACAACCTGATTCCCCTGTGTCTACCCCAGCGCTTAGAACAGTGCTCTGCACATACATAGTAAGCACTTAACAAATACCACATTATTATTATCACAAGAAGCAGAAGGTCACCGTCTCCAAGAAGCCTTCCCCGATTAAGGCCTCTTTTCCCCCAGCTCCCTCTCCCTCCAGAGTCATCTATGCACTTGGATCTGTGACCATTCGCCACACCCTCAATCCCCCAGCACTTATGGACACATCTCTAAATTATATACTATAAATTATTTATATTAATCTTTGTCTCCCCTTCTAGATGTAACCTCATTGTGGGCAGGGAATGTAGCTGCCCACCCTATTGTATTGTGCTCTTACAAGTGCTCAATATAGTTCTCCAAACAGTATGCACTCAATAAATACCACCAATTCACATAGAAGACCCACTGCCTTGCTCTCGAGGGGCGGACCCTGACTTAGTTCCGCCAGGTACTTAAGCTCGGAGGCTTTTGCCCCTTCTCCCAGGCACGACCAAGGCAGCCACTAGCAATGAGGCAGTTTAGAGGGAAAGAAGTTAACATGACTTTGACAGCGCCTCCTTAGACTGACTTTCCCATCACTGGAGACGGCACCATCACCCTTTCTGTCTCACAAACCCATAACCTTGGCATTATACTTGACTTCTCTCTCTCATTCAACCCACATATTCAATCCATCATTAAATCTTATCGGTTTAACCTTCACAACGTCGCTAAAAGCCGCCCTTTCCTCTTCACCCAAACTGCTACCTCATTAATCCATGCCTCTATCCTATTTTGCCTCAATTACCGTATCAGCCTCCTTGCTGACCTCCCTGCCTCCTGTCTCTCCCCACTCCAGTCCACACTTCATTCTACTGCTGGGATTATTTTTCTACAAAAACGTTCAGACCATGTTTCCCCACTCCTCAAGAGCTTCCAGTAGTTGTCCAACCACCTCCTCATCAAAGAGAAACTGCTTACCGTCGGCTTTTAAGGGGGCAATCATCTTGCCCCCTCCTACCTCACCCCACTACTGTTTAGTGTTGCAAGGTGCTCTCCCAGTGCTTAGTACAGTGCTCTGCACAGTAAGTACTCAATAAATATGGCTGAATGAACAACCCGGCCCACACATTTCACTCTTCTAATGTCAAGCTTCTCACTGTACCTCGATCTCATCTGTCTCACCTCCGACCTCATGTCCAAATCCTGACTTGGGCCTGCAACGCCCTCCCTCTTCATATATGATAGACAATTGCCCTCCCCACCTTCAAAGCCTTATTGAAGGCACATCTTCTCCAAGAGGCCCTCCCTGACTAAGCCCTCCTTTCCTCTTCACCCACTCCCTTCTGCGCTGCCTTGACTTGCCCCCTTTATTCATCCCCGCTTCCAGCCCCACACGACTTATATCTTGTCTTATGCCGCCGAGTTGTGTCTGACCCATAGCAAGGCCATGAATACATCTTTCCCAGAACGCCCCACCTTCAACTACAGTACTTCTGGTAATATAAACGTAGAGGTTTTTTTGGTAAAAATATGGCTGTGGTTCTTTCTTACTTCTCCCACTCCTTCCGCTCGGTAAACTTGAGTCTCCGCCCTCGACTCTCTCCCATGCCATTGCTGCCCGGCACAGGTGAGTTTTGACTTGTAGCAGATTGCCTTCCACTCACTAGCCACTGCCCAAGCTAGGAATGGAATGGGTAAGCCTCTGCTTGACTCTCCTTCCCATAATCAAGACTGGTAGAGTACTGGAAACTCTCCACGTGCGACCTTGAGAAAGGAGCCCTTATGTCCATATCTGTAATGTTCTTTATGATATTACGGTCTGCCTCCTGCTCTACACTGTAAGCTCATTATGGGCAAGGAATATGTTTGTTATAATGTACTCTCCCCAGTGCTAAGTTCAGTGCTCTGCACACTGTGAGTGCTCAATAAATACAATTAATTAACTGACTGACTTAGATCGTGAGCCCCATGTGGGACTGAGACCGTGTCGAATTCTATTTACCCCTTGGCATAGAGTAAGTGCTTAACACTCACCAAAGTTATTATGATGAGAAGGTGAAATGACAGAAGGGAAACCTCAAAGTCAAATCTCCTCCAAGATTAAACCCTCTTTTCCTCACCAGCCTCTCCCTTCTGCCTAGTCAATGCACTTGAATCTTTACTCTTCAGACACTTGGTATTCATCCCATTTCCAGCCCCACAACACTTATGCACATATCCACATTTCATTTTTTTATATTAATGTCTGTCTCCCCGGGTAGACTGCAAGCTCGTTGTGGGCAGGGAACAAGTCTAATAACTCTGTTGTATTGTACCCTCAAAAGCAGCATGGCTCAGTGGAAAGAGTCTGGGCTTGGGAGTCAGAGGTCATGGGTTCTAATCCCGGATCCGCCACTTGTCAGCTGTGTGACTTTGGGCAAGTCACTTCATTTCCCTGGGCCTTGGTTACCTCATTTGTAAAATGGGGATTAAGACTGTGAGCCCCAGGTGGGACAACCTGATTACTTCGTATGCCCCACCACCACCCCGTGCTTAGAACAGTGCTTGGCACATAGTAAGCACTTAACAAATGCCATTGTTATTATCATTATTATTATTATTATTACTGTCTCAAGTGCTTAGTATGGTGTTCTGCATACAGTAAGTGCTCAATAAATACGATTGACTGTGTAATTAATTCCTTTGCTGGAGCTCTGACTCTTCTTGGAAAAGGATGGATTCTTAGTTTAGGGATGGAATTTGCAGGGAAATAAGCAGAAAGCTGTTGCCCAGAAGGAGCTCCATAAACAACTGCAGTTACAAGAGGAAAATCTTGTATAATCTAAATCTCTAAGACCAGCTCCAGTTGCCTGCTGTGTGACCTTGGGCAAATCATTTAACGTCTCCGTGCCTCAGTTACCTCACCTGTAAAATGGGGATTAATACTGTTAGCCCCATGTGGGACATGGACTGTGTCCAACCTGATTAGCTTGTATCTATTCTATTGCTTAGAACAGTACCTGGCCTACAGTAAGTGCTTAACAAATACTGTAGAAAAAAAGGAAAAAAAAATAAATGGAGTCTGATGCCTTTTCCATTTATGTGGTCTCAGAGCTATAAACAATCTGCAGATCAAGATAATTCACCATGTAATTCAACCAGAAGATGCAGCTAGGGCCCTAAGGCAGGTCTCAGAGAGTTCTCCACAGTCTTTAGAGAAAGTACAAGCTGGTTTCTTCCCCCTGCCTGGGATTTCCTCGAGAAACCCATTTTATGGAGGAAGCTGGTCTTGACTCTTGTTGAAAGTCTGACGAGAGGAGATGTGAAAAAGAATATAATTGTGGTATCTGTTAGGTGCTTTCAGTGTGCCAAGTGTTATACGAAGCACTGAGGTAGATACAAGGTATTCAGTTTGGACAAAGTCCCTACTCCAAACAGGGTTCACATTTTAAGTGAGGGAGAGCAGGTATGAGGAAACTGGGGAACAGAGAAGTTAGGTGATTTGGCCAGGGTCACACAGCAGGTAAGTGGCAGAACCAGGACTAGAACGCAGGCCCTCTTTCCATTAGACCATGCTGCTTCTTTAATATGGGAATATGGGAAAGCAAATTCTTTCCAAGTGCTCCAGTTTCTGGTAATAAAACTGGGGATCTTCAGAGCTTACCCCGGGTCTACCCCCAAACCTCAAGGATCACTAGACTCTTGGTTTCTTCACCCACCACCCCCGGGTCTCCATCGATCTAAGCAAACAAGCGTCTCTCCTTCACATCTCATTCTTGGTACTTGGGCAACCTCTCCGGTTTAGAACTGGACAGACATTCCCATGATAATAAAGTTCCACCAGGCCTCTCCAACTGCTTTTGGATTTTTCTGTCCGTGCTTCCGCCCCTTGGAAGTGCCACAGCCATGCCTCAGAACAAAAGAAGCTCAGAGGTCTGTTAATCCGGACGCTGGGGCCAACTCCTTGTATCCAAGGTCCTTTAGGGGAATCTGGTCATTTCTGAGCCAAAAGCAGGCCAACTCCCCTCTACCCTTACTGGGCCTAAGCCAGGAAGCAGACATTCCTACGCTAAGACTAGTACACATCTCAAAGTCCAATTAGTTGTTCCTCAGGAAAACTGAGTGACCTAGTGAAAAAAACACAGGTCTGGGAGGCAGAGGAACTGGGTTCTAATTGTGGCTCCACCACTTGTCTGTTGTGTGACCTTGGGCAAGTCACTTCACTTCCTCTGTGCCTCAGTTCCCTTGTTTGGAAAATGGGAATGCCTGTTTGCCTTCCTATTTTGACTGTGAGCTCTACATGAGACCTTATTATCTCGTTGTGGGGAGGGAATGCGTTTTATTGTTGTACTGTACTCCCCAAGTGCTTAATACAGTGCTCTGCACACAGTAAGCATTCAATAATTCAAGCAACTGAATGGATGAATAAATCTTGTATCTACCCCGACGTTTAGTACTGTGCTTGAGTCACAGTAAGCGCTTTGCAAATACCACATTATTTTTGTTGTTAAAACTGCACTGGATTTATCAATATAGGACACTTCCTCTGAGTTGTGGTCAATGAGAAAAGGTGGCCCAACTGACCCTTAATAACCACGTGGATGGGTCAGTCTCTCCCCTGTAAATATTTTAGTTCAACCCAAACAAAACACTACCCCAGCCCTTACAAATGATCTGTTTTACTACCTGAGGTCTACCACCCAGATAAACAAAACAGAACTTCAAGGTTAACTCCTCCTTCAGGGCCTGGGTTCCTATACATGACCTGCTACCCAAACAAAATACAATTTCTACATTGCCATCTGCTGCTTTGGAATTTAGGGGGATAAGAAACAAAGCCTTATCATAAATTGTGGAAATATCCCATTCTTTTTATTCACCCAAGCAATACATACCATTGGCCTGAGAATGTGCCACCTGTCACTATGAGGGTGTCTGAGAAAATTGCCTCCCTAAAGGTGTAAACTTCCAATGACAGAGGAACACAGAGATAATGAGAGCATACATACACATCCTTCTCACATTTGCGGACAGTGACTACACAGAAATTTATTTATATAAGGCAATTCAGTCAATGGCATTTATTGAGTACTTACTGTGTGCCCAGCACTATACCAAGCACTTGGGAAAGATTAATACAAGAGTTGGTAGATGTGACCCTAGTGTAAACACATCTATTTTTAAAATGGTATTTGTTAAGTGCTTACTAGGTGCCCAGCTCTGTTATATGCACTGGGGTAGACACAAGCTCCCCTCCCAGGATCGCACCTGGAGAGTTTACTGTATGCTACCAGTCTCGGCTATGGGAGGGAGAGTCAAGTAGAGGCATACCCACTCTATTCCTAGCTTGGGCAGTGGCTAGCGAGTGGAAGGCAATCTGCTACAATCTGTTACCCATGCTGGGCAGCAGCGGCATGGGAGAGAGTCGAAGTTGGGGACTCAGGTTTACTGTGGGGAAGGACGCAATGGTAAACCGTTTCCATATTTTTACCAAGAAAACTCTATGGATACACTACCGGAATAATTGCAGATGGAGGTGGGGGGGGTCTGGATAAGATGTGTCCATGGAGTCGCTATGGGTCAGAAATGACTTGACAACATAAGACAAGACACAAGCTAATCAGATTGGATACCATCCATGTCCCACATGAGGCACCCAATCACTGCCTCCATTTTACATACAGATGAGGTAACTGAGGCCTAGAGAAGTGAAGTGACTTGTCCAAGGTCACCCAGCAGACAAGTAGCGTAACTGGGATTAGAACCCGGGTCCTTCTGACTCCCAGGCCCATGCTCTATCCACTAGGCCATGCTGCTTTCCCTCCTATGTAAAAAGATTTGGATCTCTAAATATATACAGAAGAAACCACTAGAGGGTTTAGGATTAATTACTGAATGGGCAAAAATGCTGATAAAAAATAATAATAATTGCAGAATTTGTTACTATGAACCAAGAACTGTACTAAGTGTAGCGGTAGATACCAGATAACCGGATCAGATACAGTCCCTGACCATATGGAGTTCACCGTTCAAATAGAAGGGAGAACAGATATTGGATCACCATTTTATAGATGAAGAAACCGAGGTCCAGAGAAGCAAAATAAATTGACCAAGGTCACGCTGCAGACAAGTGGTGGAGCCAGGATTAGAACCCAGATCCCCTGACATCCAGGCCCATGCTCTTTCTACTGGGCCATGTGGCTTATCGAGGTGCCAAAAGGAGTCCAAATGTCTGCTAAAAGGGAATGGAAGAGCCCTTATAGCCACCATTTCATTCAACACTGAGCCCCTTCTTGCTCTCTCCATCACAACTGGTTGGGAACAAAGCAAAATCCCCGAGACCCTCCCATTCCTCCAACAGTGTGCAAGTCCTGCCAGTTGGAAGAAATCCCTCAGCCACCATTCCCTGCGGCATCAGCCCCATCCTGCTCTCTCCCCTGTGGCAGGGAGGGGACGAAGAGCAGCAGGGCTCCTGTGATATTAGAATGTTGGGGGTCTTGTGGCAGTGACTGTTGTAAATGTTGGACCGTGAACTGCCCTGTTGGTGAACAGTCCCCATATGGACTCCTATGACACATATCCTTGTCTCTGACTGCTGTTTTCTATTTTTCTCTTTGTCTTTCCAGTGCGTCTGTGGCTGCCCCCACTTCACTTATTTATTTTGATGGCTTTTGTTAAGCACTTACTCTGTGCCAGGCACCATACTAAGCACTGGGGTAGATTCAAGCTAATGAGGTTGGACACAGTCCCTGTCCCACATGGGGCTCAATCTTCATATCCATTTTATAGATGAGGTCACTGAGGCTCAGAAAAATGAAGTGACTTGCCCAAGGTTCCACAGCAGGACAACTGATGGAGTCTGGATTAGAACTCAGCTCCTTATGATTCCCAGGCCCATGTTCTTTCTGCTAGGCTTCTTTGCTTCTCCTCAGATTATGAGATCCTGTAGGGCCAAGGACCTGGCCTATTTTTAATCCCTGTACGTATTTTCCAATGCTTAGTACAAGAGCTTCATTCTGAGTAATGCTTAATGAATACAATCACTACCACTAATACAAAATGAACTGTATAATATGACCTTTTGTGCCTCAAAACATATTCATGCCAATCTCCCTTCCCCATGTCCATACACGAATAAAGAATCGGGTGCTTAAATCTTAGAAATGAGGCCACATAGCACGAGTTTTTAGTCCATTCTTCCAAAAGCACTGGAGAATCGCTAAAAAAACACACCAAAAAAACCCAGAAAATAAACTGGGAACATACAGACCTTGGGACTCCCAAATTCAACTTATTTATAACAAAGAATAGTCCTTTGGAAGAGTTGCCTGATGGTCTAACTAATGAATGCTTAAGCTTTCCTGTGCGGAGAGCCGTCACAATGAATTCCACTGCTCAGGCATTTCTGCCTGGCTATATAGTCTAGTGGTACTAAATTTGTTGGCATTATTTCCTGTGGGTGCCTTTGCTCCATGGATGTCTAGACAGAGGTGTTTTGGCCTCTAATCTTCCAGAGAAAAATGTGGAGAAAAGTATGAAAAAGTACTTAAAAACAGATTCCAACAACAGCATTACTCAGGAAGTTGGAAAAAAAAATCATCTGCTGAGATTTCCCAGAGGAAATGGCTTTTCACAGAATCTCAAGAGAAATAGAATCTGGGAACTGGCGGTAAGTCACAGGCTGACTTCAGGGCTGGTCTCAGTCATTCAGTTGATGGTAGTTATTGAGTGCTCACAGTATGCAGAGCACTGTACTGAGCACCTGAGAGAGTGTAATACAATAAAATATGCAGGCGTGATCTTTCCCTCAAGAAGCAGAACCACTTAAGCGGGTCTGAAAGCTCAGTGGATTAACCAGCAAAGTTTAGCGAAAAATGGAGGGAGCTTCCCAATGCCACCCAATCTTCTATTCCTCCAGGCCAAACCATCCAGAGAGCCCCTCTACAGTCCCCTTGCCCTATGCACCTTTTCCTCCTTCCAGAAAGGACAAAAGAAGGGTTGGCTAAGCTTTAATGTTGAATAAATGGGGCACAAACAAAACCTCAGGATCTCCTTCACCAGAACGACGGACCACCCCCCGACACTCTCCTCCTCCTCAAAAGCGGCTCATCTCTGCAGCCGCTCAGGTACCAAAGGGACTTTGGCTCGGGAAGTCTCTTGGCTGGCTTTCAATTTCCACCCAACCTTAGGGAGCCGATTTCCCAGCCTGCCATCTTCCCGGTCAGGCGGAGTCCTGGCTAATTTTGGATTCAAGGCTGGCCGGCTGAGCAATCAGCCATCGAGAAGCTCCGCCTTCACATCCCCAATCATACAGGGCAAAATAAGCTTCGAATGGGAAAACAAACAAACAAGGTAACAGAGTCTGAAGCCTCACTTGAAACCCTGCCACATCCAAGCAGAGAAGGCTGCTCTGACCCTCCCAAAGAAAAGTCTGTACGTATTCTCTTTCCTCCCCATCAACCCCTTTCAGAAAGAATCATTAGGGGCAGAGGAGGACGGGCAGAGAGATCTTAACTTCAAAAAACATAACGTCAAAGCAGAATGCTCCCCAAGGAATGCAGCTGAGGGCTAATTCACACTGATTCCTCTGCAGGCAAGAAGCAACATGAAAACATCTGAAAATGCACATTTCCAAAGGCAGACGGTTCAAAACTCTGTTTCCGACTGGCTCTGTCCATAAGGGCCCGGGCCTACGCGCCCCATTATCCCAACAACCCTACAGGGACACCACGGACTCTTGGGAATGACCCCACGACCCCTCCCCAGGCCCTACCTTCAGCAACACCACATCCACCGTCCTGTCGACCTTGGAAATGTCACACAAGCTGTACCGTCTCTTGTGCCGCTCATACATGATCTCCGGGTGTGGGGAAAGCGAGGCACGGGGCCGGCCTCCGCAAGTCCCACCATGAACTCCAGCAGGCGATGGGGCGGGTGTGGGTCCCACCAGGGTCCAAGCAGCCTGGGCAGGCCAAGGGGGAAGCCGCTGCCCCAGGGTCAACCCAGACCTCTTGGGCTGGGAAGAGCCGGGGAAGTCAAGCCCCCAGTACCACGGGGTGGTTGGCTGCTAACTCTTCCAGCAATTCGGGACGTCCAGAGCCCGGGGGGATCCGTCTCTCTCCGCCTTCGGAAACCCCGAGCCAGCAACCTGGGGGGAGAGGGCAGCCCCCAAGGGGGAGGCTCTCTCTGAGCACAGGTCGGGGAGAATGGAGCAATGCAGCCAGGTGCCGGAGGCAAAGGATCCAGCCGGGAGAAGCCGGCGGGGACGAGACCCACTCTCCCCACTGTCCGCCCGGGAAAAATGAGAACCGGAGAGGAAGAGAGGAGACTTGGAAACGTGCAGAATGATGCCGCTCGCTCGAAATCCAGTTCGTGCACGAAAGCCAGCTCTTTAGAGAGTGCAGACCTCCCTCTGTCCTCCGTGAAAACGCATATAAAGCCAGGATATCGTCCTGCTGGATAAGGCTCTCCTGCAGGCTGCCTGATGCTAGCTAGGCTGGGCCGGTAGGTTCAGATTTAAGTTTAAAATTTCTAATGACAGTCCTGGGTAAAAGGGAGTTGGGGGGGTGGCTTGGGGAAGAAAAGAGGCACGACCACTCCTCCTGCTCGCTCTCACTCGCTCCCCCTCTCCCCCCAGGACGTCACTACTTTTCCTTTCCGCACGGCTCCAGCAGTCGTGGAGACTCGAAGAACTTAATTGCAGTTGTGGGAACATGATTCATCTCTGTTCAGAGGCGGGGTAGAGAAGGGGGGGGGGGGGGGAAGGAAAAAAAAAAGACTGAGCTTCCTTTTCCAGCGGCTTCCTCTCTTCAGACTGCGCCCATCCGTGATGGTTCTAGAGGGGGCCATAAGAAGTGGCCGGTGTGATTTTCTTTTGCCCATGCAGCGTTATCATGGAGGGCGGAGAGGAAGAAGCCAGGAAGAGGTGCCGTGAGGGACTGCAAACCTGTGCAATCCATCCCTTTCCCCCAAAGGAAAATAGGAAAAGGATGCTGAGGTGCACATGGGTCTCTGAAAGCCTAGGGGTTAATTGAGGGGAGAGGAGAAGGGGAAAGGAAGGTGGTAACAGCCTTTTGGGGGCTCGGGATCTTCAGGACCCTAACAACAAAAGAATTGTACTTGAACTGGCTTTTCAGAGCATCAAGGCCAAGAATTGTGAGAAAGGGATGACGTCTTTTGAAAAAAGCAGAAACTGAAGAGCAGTGGGGTGGGCGAGGGTGTGCCTGTATGAATGAGTGGTCTTCTAATTTCACAAGCTTTCCCCCACCCCCCCATCAATGCTTTCATTCATATCAGCTGGGCTCCGAGTAGACCCTGCCACACGGCTTCCTGTTTTCCGATGGCTTGAGCTCCCATCCAGCCCCCATCTCCTCCAGCCCTCAAGGGGCTGAACTGTTCCAGAATTCCCTCTCTTCAGACATTCTCTCATTCGGCGCTTAAATTGGATCGGGGTGGGGGGAGGGGACATAGATTTGGGGCGGGGGGGGGGAGGGTTGAGAAGAGGAAAAAAAGGTTGCTTTTAAGTCAACAAGCAGCAGAGTGAAAGCAGCATGACAATGTCACTGGATGTTTCATTCTCCTCCAAATTCTCCAAGTGCCAAGATAACTAGGAGAGGAAAAAGTCTTACTCTAACTACTTTGGGTGGAGATGACCTGGGGGGATAGGGAAGCCATCTCTTTTTCAGGGATTCAGGTAGCCAAAAGGTGATGGGAGTAGATAAGGGGTTTCACTAGCTTGTGCCATGCTCCTACTTGATCCAGCTCAGATTTCTATCTTCACCCTCCGTCCAATGCTGCAACAAATCCCTCCACCTCTCCCTTCTCACACCAGAAACACCACCAATCTGCTCCGTAATGTCTTCCGTAAATGAGGTTTGCACGAGTCAATGAGGGTTGTTTTTACCTTCCATTCCCATCAGCAGCCTTTCCACTCTTGATTTCCAACTCTCCCCAAGCCACACTGTCCAAACCAGGTCCCCAGCTGGACGGGGACCATAAAAATCTTGCCTCCGGCAAGGGACAGCGTGGCCTAGTGGAAAGACCATCGGCTTGGAAGTCAGAGGATCTAGGTTCTAAACCTGACTCCACCACTTGACTGCTTTGTGACTTTGGGCAAGTCATTCACTTCACTTTTCTGTGCCTCAGTTACCTCATCTATAAAATGGGGATTAAGACTGTG
Organism: Ornithorhynchus anatinus; assembly: GCF_004115215.2. Classification (NCBI taxonomy): domain Eukaryota; kingdom Metazoa; phylum Chordata; class Mammalia; order Monotremata; family Ornithorhynchidae; genus Ornithorhynchus; species Ornithorhynchus anatinus. The sequence goes on from NC_041732.1 coordinate 22,504,342, forward strand.
ACCCCAATGCATGACAGAAACTGTGTCCAACTCAATTACCCTGTATCTACCCCAGTGCTTAGTACAGGCTTAAGATAAGCCATTAAAAAGCAAAAAAAAAGTTGGGGTGGGTGGAGAAAGGGGCAGTCTCCAGCACTCAGAACCCAGCGAGTCAGAGAGACTCGGGTTCTAATCAAAACTCTGCCACTTATCTGCCGTGTGACCTAGGGCAAGTCACTTGACTACTCTGTGCCTCAGTTCCCTCATCTGTAAAATGGGGATTCCATAACTGTTCTCTCTCCTACTTGCTCTGTGAGACTCACGTGGGACCTGATTACCTTGTATCTACCCCAGTGCTTAGTTCAGGGCTTGGCACATAGTAAGTGTTTAACAATACCACAATTATTCCTATTAGAATTCAGCCACACAAGTCACCCGGGGCCCTGATCGGCACCACTGTGTGACTTACAGAAACTATGTATGCAAGAAGCTCCTCTGTTGGATTACAAACTCCTTGTCAATAGGGATTAGAGGGACTTCTGCCTCTAATGTAACAATAATAATAATGATGACGGCATTTGTTAAGCGCTAAGTATGTGTCAAGCACTTTTCTAAGTACAGAGGAAGACCTAAGCTAATGACATTGGACAAAGTCCTTGTCCCACAGTCCTAATCCCCAAGTTATGGATGAGGTGACTGAGGCCCAGAGAAGTTAAGTGACTTGCCTAAGGTCACACAGCAGAAAAGTGGTGGAGCGAGGATTAGAACCCAGGTCCTTCTGACTCCCAAGCCTGTGTTCTAATCACTAGGCCCTGCTGCCTCTCCAAACACCCAATGAACCTTCCCAAGCACCAGGAACATGGCTTTGTAGACACAACACACTCAATAATGACTACTTATTAACTGAAATCAAATGCATGCCTGCAGTTACCTTCCCAGGAAAGCAGCAGGGATCCTGATGATCTCTAGACTGCAATCTAGAGAAACAGTGTATCCTAGAGAACAGAGCACTGGTCTGGGAGTCAGAAGGACCAGGGTTCTAATCCTGGCTCCCCCACTTGCCCGTTGCATGACTATGGGCAAGTCACTTCACTTCTCTGTATCTCAATTACCTAATCTGTAAAAAGGAGATTAAGACTGCAAAACCCATGCGGAACAGGGACCGTGTCCAAACAATTAGCTTGTGTCTATCCCAGCAGGTAGAACAGTGCTTGGTAGATAGTAATATTTTAACCAATACCGTAAATAAAAAGGTCACTGTGGGTAGGGAACATGTCTGCTAACAGTTATATTGTACTCTTTTAAGTGCTTAGTACACTGCTCTGAACAGAGTAAGCACTCAATAAATATGACTCACTGACATTATCTGTTTCAAAAAGGATCCAACTCTCCATCCCCTGGGACTCCACAGCTCGGGGAGCAGGCAGGGCTTTCAGGGTGACCCCAACTTTGGCTCAATTTATCCAACTTCATCCCTTTATGCACCACCCATCTTAATTAGTGTCAAATGCTTCTTTCCTTCCCTGTTCCCAGGGATCCCCGACATGCACTGTAAGGCTGAGGATAGTGTTAAACCATCCCGATCCTCTAGCCCCCGGGTTTTGCTTCTGCCCGCCACTGAAATGGCCTACACATTTGTTTTGTGTTTGATTTCACAACTGCACCGGTTCCAGCTGGGAACTTCTTTCCAGCTTTACCCATCTGATGGTCTCTTGGCAGCAGTGTCAGAGGCAGGAAGTGGGCTGTTTCCCAACCTCCTCTCACCGGCAGGGACCATCTTACGCCCAAGGGGGATTGTTGGGGGGAGCTAAGTGGAGGTGTTTGCTTCCTGCCCGGCTGACAGGCTCCTCTTTTAAAAAGCAACTTCCCTGATACAGAGAGCCAGTGAAATCAACGCTCTGGCCTTCCCTTCCGCCACTGATCGGCCACTCCGCTGATGTGACAATTCCAAGCTTTCTATTGGAAACATCTGGAATGAATGAACAGCTTTTCTGTTGAGATTTTGAAAATGGCAAACCACTCATTTCATTTCCAAACCGAAGCTCATGGCAACAGATCTTAAGGGTTTAATTTTTTTTCCTGTGTGTGTGTGTGTGTGTTTGTTTTAATGGGACTATTTTCTCTCTCTCTTTCAGACTTGATTGCATGCATTGTATAATCTGTAAATCTCCCAAAACCACCTCTTTCCCTCAGTGACAAGGAAACCATGAATAGCTGGAAAGAGTCAACGTCATAGTTCTCTGCCTCACATGGCAAGTGCCACACAGTTGTTGAATGTTGAATACCGAGTGTTATAAAAATATCAGAGCCTCTTGCCAGCTAATTTGGCTGTGCTATAAACTACCAGGATTGGGAGAGGGACATATAAAGGGGTCCCAGAGAGGTTAGCCAAGTTCTTAAACCAAGATGATTTCAGCACAGAACAGGCCATTTGGGAAATATATGTTTGCATTCAAAAGAATTTGGTACCATATACAGTTTAAAGTTACCCACATCTAGCCTGGGCTCTTTTGAGATACCCAATAAGTTCGTGTTGCTTAGGCCAATATACAAACAGTTTATATGCATAGCACAACATTCTCTGGCAGCCATATTTCAGATTTGAGCAAACTATACACCACCTAGAAGCTTTAATTCATTCCCTCTCAAAGGGATAATGGGTAAAGCTATGAAGGGTTAAGAAGGAAGGGATTGTTGCTGCTATTATCATTATTCTTGTCATCATCATCATCATTATCACATTTCAGTGCCTTTTCAAAAAATCTTATTTGAGTCCTTACTGTGTTCCAGCCACTGTACTGAGATAAAAGATAATCAGCTCACAGATGAATCCCAATTTTACAGATGAGGTAACTGAGGCACAGAGAAGTGAAGCGACTTGCCCAAAGTCATACAGCAGACAGAAAACAGAGCCAGGATTAGAACCCAGGTCCTCTGCCCCCCCAGGCCAGTGCTCCTTCCACTAGGCCAACTGGTTTATGGGTTAAGAACATCCTTTCTAAATGCCTGTGATGGAAAATGAATTTTGACTGATAGAGAACCTTCTTGGTCTGTGCCTCTATATCCCAAGAGTTATTCTGGTTTCAATGAAGGAGTCAGAGCCCAGTGCAGGGTTGGGACATCATTTGGGATCTGGGCCCGTGGACATGGCAGCAAGCCAAGTCCATTTGTTCATACCACTACCTCCCAAAATAAGTCACTCTTCTTTGCTTGTTCATTTCCCGCTGTGCTGTTAAGGGTTGGGCTGCAGTGGGCAGAGGTCCCTAAAGGCAGCTGGCTCCCAGCTCCACTCAGGAAATAAACACAAAGAAGATTTAAACATTTATTTACCTCACTCCTGCTGGTCTAGACCAGGTTTTTTAGCTTCCCTCTGTGTGCATTCCGGGACAAAAACAGGGACTACTCAGCAAAGCCTTTCAAATCTTAGAGGCGGGAGGTGTCATCTCTACCCCAAATTTTGCACAAACCATTTGAGTCAGAAGGTTCTTGAAAAGCTGGAGTTCTGCTCACCTGTGTCACAGGACTCAGAAATTCTGGGTTAGAATTTGAAGAAAGGCCATTTGGATCCCATTCCCCTAGATGTCTTGAGCGAATTTTGCTACAGATTTGAATGAAAAGAACTTAATGAAACCACAGAGAGTCAAACTCACCAGGAAACATGATAAGCCATCCTTTATCTTGGATAGTCCAGACAGCAAGGTTGTCCTTCGATTAAATGGGCTGTGAAACTAGAGGGTCCTTTTGATCACTAGGACTTACTCTTTCTGAAAACAATTAATCCCTCAGTACTCATTGAGGGTGACAGATGGAAACGCCTCCCACCCCAGACATTACTTCATATTTCAGCTGACTTTACTTCAGCTGAAAACACAGTCCGCTCTTCCTTAAAAATACCTCAGAATGAGTGCATGACCACATCTACTGCAACAGCCCCTGTCTGTAGAGTGGACAGTCATTTTGATGCAAGAATCACTTCTCTTTGCCCGATGAGCTATGTTTAAGAGCAGCCCTTGAAGAAGACCACTTCGGAAATAAACAAAACCATTTTTCATGCTATTTTATGCCTTTGTTAGTGCCTTTTTTTCTCACTTTGACTTCAAAGGTAAAAAATGGAAAAAAAAATTAATGTTAAAAATACCCTGCAAATTTGATACTTTTTCCCTGTTACTCTGGTTTCATGCTGCTGTCCGCTGGAACAATCAGTGACAGCAAACCTCTCCAATTCACAGGTCTTCCAAATACAGACCATCCAAAGAGGCTGATTTACTTTAAAGACAGAATTATTTCATTTCTAATTTTTTTTTTTCTGGGACTCCTCTTTTGGGCTTTGTTGAAAAACAATTTCAAAACCTCCAAACACTAAAAGAAAGGAAGAGGGCTTTGAAAACAGCAATGCTTGAAGGCGAGGTTGAAATAAAATCAGACACAGTAAGGGGCAGTCTGCTCATATCACTTAGAGTCTAAATGGTTCTCCCAATTGGCTCTGGGTTTTACCATGCAGAAATTGCATCTGTTTTTCCAAACTCTATTTAAAGGGGCCCAAAGCAGTTAATTGAAATTTCAGCATTTTAAAACATATACTGCCTTTTAACTTGAACAGAGGTGAAACTGCCCACCCGGAGGGAGAAGGTTTATTAGAAATATGGTTTTCCTGGAAAATGACCACTCAACCTTTCCAGGAATTGTGAGAGATTTTTCCATAGGGGCTTATTTCTAGACACTGGATTAAGCAAAAATACACGAAGAAGGAGAAATGAACACTGAGGGGTGAAGGCAAATTATAATGAAGATTCAGTAAAACCTCCTTAGGATGTTTCTGGTCAGAATTGTATTCATTGTAAAATGTTTAGATTTTTACATGCTCACTATTAAGCCTCTAAGATTTGAAAGGCTTTGCTGAGTAGTCCCTGTTTTTGTCCCGGAATGCACACAGAGGGAAGCTAAAAAACCTGGTCTAGACCAGCAGGAGTGAGGTAAATAAATGTTTATGATCTGCCCATGATTTTCCATTTCTCTCCTAGAAAAAATGTTTGTACTGTGAAAGTTGTTGCTTTGTGGTTACTATGCTCCTCTGCTCCCTGCAAGGATGGAAGAAAGTTTAGACACTACAATTTACTAAAGATCCAGTCAGACTGCAAGCATCTTGTGGGCAGCGTTTTTTTTAAAAAAATTTTTTTATAGTATTTGTTAAACACTTGCTGTGTACTAAGCACTGTACTAACGGCTGGGGGAGATACAAATGAATCAGGTTGGACCCAATCCATGTCCCACATGGGCTCATGGTATTCACCCTCATTTTACAGATGAGGTAACAGAGGCACAGGGAAGTGATTTGCCCAAGGTTACCCAGCAGATAAGCTTGTCTACCTACTCTATTGTATTGCTCTCTCACATAGTGTTTAGTGCAGCGCTCTGAACAAAGTATGCACTCAATAAATCCTGTTGATTGACTAATTGAGACTCTCTCAGGAAGCGCTGCCATCATGTCTTTATGGAAAGCAGGTGATGAGAGGTCTAGAGCTAAGATTGTTGTGGGCAGAGAATGCATCTTGTTTATTGCTATATTGGACTTTCCCAAAGACTTAGCACAGTCCTCTGCAAACAGTAAGCACTCAATAAATATGACTGACCGACTTCCTGCTTTGGAAGTTGCCAATTCCACTGCACTCAGGTCTCTACAGGCTCACATTCGATAAGGATGTGTGGGACCACCAACCAAAAGGGAACTGCAAATAAACAGTGCATAAATAGCAATGGGAGGATGGCGGGGTAGACACAACCTGGGCTCTGGCAAGGAAATGGACAAAATGGAGGAAGGATAAAGCTGAGAAACTCCCTCCCATAGTCTCAAGCCCAATCCCAAGTGACATTTCATAAAACTCAAGGGCAATGACTTCTGAGGAAACAAATGGCAGCATGTTTCCTTCCACGGGAGGAGCCTGCTGCCTTGGGGGGGCCAGTGGTAGTTTACGCTAGGCCCAATTGGACAATTTCTCCCAGTGCCATAAGGACATTTTAAAGATATGAGGAAATTTGGCCTCAACTGATGTCGCTTAGCAGCATAGCTTAGTGGATGCAGCATCAGGCTGGCAGTCAGAAGGATCTGGGTTCTAATCCCAGATGTGTAACCTTGGGCAAGTCACTTCACTGCACCTCCGTTACCGCATCTGGAAAATGGGGATTAAGACCATGAGTCCCACGTGGGACAGGGACTGTGTGTCCAACTTGAATAGCTTGTTTCTACCTCAGGGCTTAGTACAGTGCCTGCCACATAGTAAGCACTTAAATACAGGATCATTATGACACAACGGCAGCAGAGGGATCAGTAAGAGGAAAGGAGGGATGGCTTCTTTGAGCAAAAGCTATGGAAAAAATTGCAGGTTAAATACAGAGTAGAAACAGCAAAGTATTTTGCAAATGGCAAAGACATCATGGAAGGAAGAGACATCATATACGTGCACACCGTAGGCTCAGCCCTGCCCACGCACACCAAAAATCTCTGTCGACAGCATCGTCTCTGATGAAAAAAGAGCACTCTATTAACAGAGGTGCCCATCCAAAGGTCTCTCGGTGTCCAAATGTGAATGTGGGGGGTAAGGGGTGAGGCAACTTGTGTTTGTCAGATTGACTTTTTTTTCTGGTATTCTTTCTTTAAATCATAGTTTTGAAAAAGGACAGACTGTGCCTGTAACTTAATCCATAGCAAGTAGATTTTTTTATAGCTGGACTTAAAAATCCTTTCTCGGACTGTGAGTATTTTGACAAGGCGTACTAGCTCGCTGGGGAAACTATTCCTTGTGGCTACTACGCTTACTCACTACTGCCTCTGGAAAATTTACGAATGGTGCAATGGAAATGAACACTCTAGCTATTCCCAGCCATGCACGGCAACGGGGTCCCTGAAAAGCCAAGCTGCAGGGACTGAAACTTCTTGTTAATGGGTCCAACATCTCTGTTCCACTTCCCTGGGGTGGGAGTGTCTGCACCAGAATGCTTACGATTGAAATATTCCTATTATTCTATTTGTTAAGCATGTATTATGTGCCGTGCACTGTTCTAAGTGCTGGGTGAGATACAAGTTAATCAGGTCAGAAACAGCCCTGCGCCATATGGGGCTTACAATCTAAGTGGGGGGGGGGGGGAGAATAGGCATTAAATACCCATTTTACAGAAGAGAAAACTGAGGCACTAGGCAGTGACTTGCCCAAGGTCACACAATGGGCAAGTAATAGAGCTGGGATTAGAACCCAGTTCCTCTGACTCCCAGGCCCATGCTCTTTCCATTAGGCCACATCACTCCCCATATTCATATTCTCTACTGTTTCCCCTACCAGTAATTTATTTTAATGCCTGTGTCCCCTGTAGACTATAAAAACCTTGTGGGAAGGGATTGAGTCTATCAACTCTACGGTATTATACTTTCCCAAGTGCTTAATCCAATGCTCTGCACCCAGTAAGTGCCCAATAAATAGCCACAGATTGACTGATTGCAGAGGGAGGAGCAACCAGGGGCAGAGGCTCCAAGCTGTTCTCTTCCCTCCACCAGCTCCGAGCCCATGGTCGAGGACTTCTTTGCCTAAAGAACTCCAGTCGTAGAAGGGCTGGAATCTTTCCTGCCGCCATACTTAGCTACTTCTCTGCCTACATAATGTCTGTGGGTCCAAGCGGCCACAGCCATCTGTGGCTGATGAAACACCGCCTAATGCATTGGGAAGCAGCATGGCCTAGTGGACAGAGCCCGGGGCCTGCGAGTCACAAGCAGCGTGGCTTAGTGGAAAGAGCATGGACTTGGGAGTCAGAGGAAGTGGGTTCTACTCCCAGCCCCGCCACTTGTTTGTTGTGTGACCTTGGGCAAGTCACTAAACTTCTCTGGGCCTCAGTTACCTCATCTGTAAAATGGGGGTTAAGACTGTGAGCCCCTGTGGGACAGGGCCAGTGTCCAACCTGATTGGCTTGTATCAATCCCAGTGATTAGAACTGTGCTTGACACAAAATAAGCGATTAACAAATACCATCATCCTCACCATGACATCATTCTTTCTTACCTTCACGGCAGCAGAAGATCTGCTCATCTTCAGGGAGGCTTCTGCCACCTCACAAACATCAACAACAATAATGTCCAAACCCCTGGGGTACAAGGGAAAGCTCAAAGCTCCTAGGAAGTAATGTCCCCATAACTTCAACATCACGGCACTTCCCATTATCAGTTGAGTGCTTATCTTGCGTAGAGCACTGTTGGCACTGAGTACTGTACCAGAAGCAGGCCAAAATAATGAGATTTGATAAGACACCCATTATTAAGGAATTTAGACTCTGTCCTATGTACCATTCCAAGCTACTGTTTCACAAGTAGACTGAAAGATCCTTTTCGGGGAAAGGGCCTGATTCACCTATTATCTAATCATTGAAGGTGGCACTGTGGGAAATGAAACAAAACATAGCCTAGTGGAAAGAGCATGGGCCTGGGAATCAGAGGAACTGAGTTCTAATCCCAGATCTGCTACTTGGCTGTTGTGTGACACTGAGCAATTAATTTCACGGATCTTCTGTGCCTCAGTTTCCTGATCTGTAAAATGGGAATTAAATACTTGTTCTCGCTCCCCTTTAGACTGTGAGGTCCTCATAGTACAGGGATTGTGTCTGACCTTGATTACCTTATACCTACCCAGGACTCAATAGTGTTTGGCACAGAGTAAGCACTTAAATCCCATTACCATTATTATTGAAGAACCTAAGGCCAGACTGTTTGGATGGCAGATTCCTTGATATACGGGGCAGAATTCTATGCAGATTACTCAAAGTGGCAGGTCCCAAGTTTCCATCTAACCACCTAGTACAGTACTCTGTACCCAGTAAGTGCTCATTAAATATCACACTCCTCTAGACAGTATGCTCATTGGGAGCAGGGAATGTGTCTGTCACATTGTGTTACTGTACTCTCCCAAGTGCTTTGTTCAGTGTGCTCTGTGCACGGTAAGCACTCAATAAATGATTGATTATTGTTCGATCAATTGAATATAACTTCAAACAACACACTCTGCCTCTTCTTGAATCCCTAAAATAATGCAACCAAGAGTCCATAAGCCCTAAGGGGCCAGAGACCAGTGCTTTAGATGGTTATAGGCCAACTATATCACTTAGCATAGGGTGGGTGCTCTGGAAATAAGGACGACAAGGTGAATAAGAAAATGAAAACAACTGAAATCATGGGATGGGGTTCGTTATAGTTGGGAGAAAAACAGAACAGGTCAATCAAACTATTCAATAGAGAAGTAGCGTGGTCTAGTGGATTGAGCTTGGGTCTGGGAGTCAGAGGACCTGGGCCTAAATCCAGCTTTACAATTTGCCTGCTGTATGACCTTGGGCAAGACACTTAACTTTTCTGTGCCTCACTTATCTCATCTGAAAAACGGGGAATAAGACTGTGTACCCCATGTGGGACATGGTCTGTGTCCAGGGCAATTTGGTTGTGTCAACCTCAGTGCTTAGTACAGTGCCTCGTACATAGTAAATGCTTAATACTATAAAAAATCAAAACTTTAGGAGAAGATCTTATCCTGTTATGACACAATTATGACCACGAATGGTAAAGAGATGTCAAACACTAGCAAAAATCACAGCTACACCTGAAAACAGAAAGAGATCAGGTATTTCATCTTTCATTTTGCAATTTTTAACTAAAAAAAATGTGGTATTTGTTAAGCACTTACTATGTTCCAGCCTCTGTACTAAGTACTGGGGTGGAAACAAGCAAATCAGGTTGGACATAGTCCTGGTCCCATGTGGAGCTCACAGTCTCAATCCCCATTTTACAGTGGACGTAACTGAGGCATGGAGAGACTTGCCCAAGGTCGCACAGCAGAAAAGTGGTAGAGGTGGGATTAGAACCCAGGCCCTCCTGACTCCCAGCCCCAGGCTCTATGCACTTGGCCAAATAAAGACCTTCATCAATGTTTTTTATGAATTTCTGTGCAAATAATAACTGGCATTGCACCAGTGATTTCTATACAAATCTGGATCTAAGCATTCATCTCTGGATTGCCAGTGTTTCCAACTATTACATGGGGCACTCTATCACACCAATGTTTTAGTCACTACAATGCCAATTTTTCAAAAACAGTAACTGCGGTGGACAGGGAGAGAAGAAAACTTGCAGGATTGCTGATCACACACCCACTGCTTTCTCACTCCACACAAGATTACTGAATGCTTATTGTGTGCAGAGCACTGTCCTAAGTGCTTGGGAGAGTACAATGTAACAGAGTTGGTAGAGTTTCCCTGCCCAAAGTGATCTTCCACTCCTTATAGATTCCAGAGCTCGAAAGAATAGCACCTAACAACAAAATAGGCAGAAAACAGGAGCCAGAAGTGATTCCGTTTCCTAAGGCACTGGGATTTTCCCCTCCGCCCACCACAAACAAACCCAGACTAACTCACATGAAGGGGGTCTGACTGGCCCTGCCATCAAGGAACTGTTCCAGCAGTTTCCGTCTTTGCCAGCAGCCTCCTCAAACCCCAATCAGTGATGGGGCAGAACGTCTTAAAGCCCAACTACGAGTCTGCACGGTCAGCTACACTTTGATTCACTGCCCTTAAAGAGCAGGCCCAGGGAACGTCAATTGGCTCACCTAGGATCCATTTTTCAGATCTCAGATGCTGATAACTGGAATCAGCTGCAACTGATAAGTGTAAGCTCAACTCGGAGCCCCTGAAGCTGGCAGATGATAAAAATGAGCTCCTCTTAGAGCTCTGTATTTACCTACAATGATCCTTTACATTTTTTATTCCCAGGAGGCTCATCCCTCATCATTCAAGATACCCTTGGGAATGGAAAAATCTGAAGGGAACAACAAGCCAGTGATCCCACGCTCTCAACTCTGCAGAGCCCCAGATTTTGTTTTATTCCTTCTCAAGCCTCTCAAACACACCTATACACAGACATTTATTTTCAGGGACTGAATTTTCTGCAGAGAAATTTTCCTACCCTTGAATCACTGACAAATTGGCTGCCCGAAGAACTTCAGAACATGCAGAGTTGTTTCTTGGAGCCCCAGAAAATATGAGAAGTATCACTAGTGGCCCTTGATAATCAATCACTCAGTGGTATTTATTGAGTGCTCACAGTGTGTAGAACACTGTACTAAGTGCTTAGGAGACTACAAGAAAAACAACGAGATAAATGTCCTACAAAAGAACTGTCAATTGTTAAAGACTAATCTGCACTGGGGAATGCTGACAGTTTCACCTGAGATAAATGTATTTAGTTTAATGATTACTCCAAGGAGTGCCATGTATTGGCTCCTGCTGTGGTATGTGAAGGATAACATGTAGCATTCCAGCTTTCCCTTGGGAACAAATTGTGTAATGGAGACAATAACAGTAGGTAGAAAACATTGTGTGAGGAAACAAAGATCTGAATTTGAGTCTTGAATCACTAGGTGACTTCAGCTAAAATACTTCTAATTAGTGACTCTGTTTCCCCAACTGGAAAAGGAGAACCCCTTTCGCCTCCTATCTGTAGGGCAATGAAAGCTAAATTGTGTAGTAGCATGGCCTAGTGGAAAGAGGGTGAGTCTGGGAGTCAGGAGACTTGAGTTTTAATCCCGGTTCAACCAATTACCTACTGTGGGATCCTTGGGCAAGTCGCTTAACTTTTCTGTGCCCATTTGTAAAAGTGGAGATAAGATAACTGTTCTCCCTCCTATTTGGACTATGAGCCCTGTGTGGGACAGGGACTCTTTAAGTCTGCTTATACTGTATCTACCTCGGTGCTTAGAAGAATGGTTGGCACAGAGTTACCACTTAATAAATATTCATTCATTCAATCAAATTCATTGAGCGCTTACTGTATGCAGAGCACTGTACTTAGCGTTTGGAAAGTACAATTCAGCAATAAAGACAATCCCTGTCCACACCAGGCTTACCGTCTAGAAAGGAAAAGATAATATGAAACCCAGAATTCCTCCAAATTGAGAATTAAGGCATTTGTACAGAAACTATTTTCTTGATCTTCGGTAGTATCTTCCTTAGGTCTGTGAGTTCCTGGCTTCTAATCGTCTCAGCTCAAATCTCACTTTGTATTTCAAAAAGCTTAAGCATTCAGGGCCGTGGATTTCAAATGTCCTTGAACTTGAGAAACCGTGTAACCTAACAGAAAGAGCACAGGCCTGGGTATCATAGGATCTGGTTTCTAGTCCCAAATTCACCACTTGCCTGTTGTGTGACTTTCGCCAAGTCACTAACCTTTTTGCACGTCGGTGTTCTCAACTGTAGAATGGGGATTCAATACCTGTTCTCCCTCCTATTTAGACTGTGAGCCTCATGTGGGAGAGGCACTATATCTGACCTGATGAACTTGTATCTACCCCAGCAGTTAGAAGAGTGCTACACACATAGTAAGTACTTAACAAATAACGTTGAAAAAATAAAGGGAAAAAAACCTTCCACCACCATTTTCTACATACTCTAGATACTGCCAACTACCAGTTTCTGACATCAAGCTTGCTCCAAACTCTAGGTAGGTGAGCAAGCTCTGGGCTATGGGATTTTCTTAGACAGCCCACTAATTGGATACATTCCACTTCACCTATAGCTAAAATACATCCTGACCTTTAAAAGTGTTTAGTGCTTAATAATAATAACAATAATGTTGGTATTTGTTAAGCGCTTACTATGTGCAGAGCACTGTTCTAAGCGCTGGGGTAGACACAGGGGAATGAGGTTGTCCCACGTGGGGCTCACAGTCTTAATCCCTATTTTACAGATGAGGGAACTGAGGCACAGAGAAGTTAAGTGACTTGCCCACAGTCACACAGCTGACAAGTGGCAGAGCTGCGATTCGAACTCATGAGCCCTGACTCCAAAGCCCGTGCTCTTTCCACTGCGCCACGCCACTGCGGAGGTCAAGAATAGGCCACTGGGTGACCAGTCATACCATTTTATTCCAGACAGCGCAACTTTCCTGCTGGCTTGTCACCAGTCTGGAATAGTTAAAAGCACTGGATGTCTTTAGATCCAGTATTTTTCTTTTAAGGGCCTAGCCTCCCTCTGCCATGGCGAAGGGGAGGGCAAAGGGCAGAGCAAGGTTCCTCCGTCCGGTGGCCTCGGATACACCTCCACAAGATGGCATATGACATTATCATACCTCTTTTCTCCTTCCTGCCCTGGGTCCATGTGGGTTCCTGCAAAATGTAGAACAGCAGTCTGCCCCAGTTAGCAAGTGCTTCCGGCTCAACACAAACAGACACTTGCTTTTGTAGACTGAGCTTCTAAGGGACTTGCCAGCAGGCAGTGCGAAAGGAGAGTGGGGGGAGGGGAGGGAGAGGGGATGGAGAGAATAAGGATAGGTGAGGGAGAAAGAAAGAGAGTGGCCTAATAATAATAATAATAACAATGTTGGTATTTGTTAAGCGCTTACTATGTGCCAAGTACTGTTCTAAGCTCTGAGGTAGATACAGGGTAATCAGGTTATCCCACATGAAGCTCACAGTCTTAATCCCCATTTTACAGATGAGATAACTGAGGCACTGAGAAGTTAAATGACTTGCCTAAAGTCACACAGCTGACAGGTGGCGGAGTCAGTATTAGAACCCATGACCTCTGACTCCTAAACCCGTGCTCTTTTCACTGAGCCACGCTGCTTCTCTATAGTGGATAGGTGGAGGGCCTAGTGGATAGAGCATGGTGCTGGGACTAAAATGGACCTTGATTCTAGTCCTGGCTCTGCCTGGTGTGTGATCTCGGGCAAATCATTTCACTTCTCTGAGCCTCAGGTACCTCATCTGTAAAATGGGGATTAAGACTATGGGACATGTGGGGCACGGACTGTGTCTAACCTGATTAACTTGTACCTACTCCAGTGCTTAATACAATGTCTGGCACATAGAGCTTAACAAAATACCACAAAAGAGAGAGGGGGTAGGGGAGGGAAAGATAAAGGGATAGAGAAAGGGAGGAAGAGAGGGAGAGAAAGATGGAGGGGGGGGGGGCGGGAGGGGGAGAGAGAGAGATTGATTCTATAGTCCCCACCCCCGAAAAGCTTTCATCGTCAACAGAACACTTGCAGGGAACTGTTCTCCCATTTCCTACCTCAACTGAAAGATCACTCAATCGAGCAAAAGCCCTGACCTATGAGACAATTTGTGCTCTGGAAGGTCTTTCTTCCTTTTTAAGAGATGACTTCCAAACACGCAAGGATTAATGAAACCCATATGCGGAGCACTGACATGGACATTGCTTCATGTTTATAAGATGGTCAGGTTTTGTTCGGAAGATTTCTTTAAAGCAGACGACTTAAAAAATAAATATAAAATTGAGCAAAGGGTCCAGAAATAACTGCCAGTAAGAGAGTGCTTTTTTGGTGAGCCAGAAAAGGAGAAGATGATTTCAATGGCTGTTGCATATTTAAAGAAATAGAACAGGTTTGCACAAAGCTTCTTTCTTCTGATATTCACAGAGGCAGAATTACTGGTATTACTGGGCTCTACAGCTTGGTTTTCAGAAAAAAAAAATAGGTCAACCTATTGTCAACCTCTTGTTCTTAGAGTTCCCACTCCCTCCTCCTCCATCTCTCTACACCAACTCTGTATCTAGGCTGGGAAGACTAATTCCCCTGACTTATGGCAGCATCTGATGGGAGAATCAATAAGCTGGCTTATTCTCCAGCTGCTGCCATTTCATGCAGCATGGCCTAGTGGAGAGAGCACGAGCCTGGGAGTCAGAAGGTCATGGGTTCTAATTCCAGTTCTGCCACTTGTCTGCTGTGTGACTTTGGGCCAGTCACTTAACTTCTCTGTGCCTCAGTTCCCTCATCTGTAAAATGGGGAGTATGACTGTGAGACCCTCGTGGGACAGGTACTGTGTCCGACCCGATTATCTTTTAACTACCCCAGAGCTTAGAACAGTGCCTGGCACATAGCAAGCACTGAAAAAATACCATGACTATTATTATTATTATTATGTGTTCTCGGCTAGGTCAGTTCCAGAGGTGGCAAGGAAGCAGGAGTTTGAGGATTCTGTTCTGTTCCGTCCCATCTTCTATAGGAATGCCATCACCCATGAGTTCATCCTGTGTTTCCGGCCTGGAATGCGCTCCCTCCTCATATCCCCTTAATTCTATTTATTATCCCCTTGATTCTATTTATTGCTATCCTTATTCTGGCCTGGAATGCGCTCCCTCCTCATATCCCCTTAATTCTATTTATTATCCCCTTGATTCTATTTATTGCTATTGTTCTTGTCTGTCTGTCTCCCCTGATTAGACTGTAAGCCCGGCAAAGGGCAGGGACTGTCTCTATCTGTTACCAATTTGTACATTCCAAGCACTTAGTACAGTGCTCTGCACATAGTAAGCGCTCAATAAATACTATTAAATGAATATCCGACAGAAAATTACTCTCCCACGACTTCAAAGTCTTAATGAAGGCACATCTTCTCCAAGAGGCCTTCCCTAAGTCCTCGTTTCCTTTTCTTCAACTCCCTTCTGCATCTCTCTGACTTGCTCCCTTTATTCATCCCCCCTCCTAATCCCACAGCAACATATCTGTAATTTATTTATTTACATGAATGTCTGCCTCCCATTCTGGACTGCAAGCTCGTTATGGGCAGGGAATGTGTCTGCTTAATATTGCATTGTACTTTCCCAAGTGCTTAATACACTGCTCTGCACACAGTAAGCACTCAATAAATTTGATGAAGTGACTGACTGATCTCTCCGACCCCTCCCTCGGCTAGCTAGAATGAGGCTAGACAATAAACTCCCCCTCTAGACTGGAAGTTTCTTATGGACAAGGAACATGTCTACCAACTCTGTTATACTGTGCTCTCCCAAGAGCTTAGTACAGTGCTCTGCATACAGTAGGTGTTCAACAAATATTATTGACTGATGGATCGAAGAGGCTGTTGGAGTGTCCTTAGCTTCCGTTTTGAGGGTTTTATGTAAATAGCCAATTCTCTCGCTCTCTTTTTCCTTTGCCGATCTCACACCCCCAACCCACAGTTGAGGATCACTTCCACAGTACGCTTTCTCAACTCTTGGGCCCAAACTGTGGCGCTTCTGGAACAAATCGAGACATCAGGCTAACCACCTCCATCTCAACTTCAGCGTCACCTGCTTTAATTCTGCCTTCTCATTCGCCAGACAACAATACCTTTTCAAATTTGACTTCCATGCTCATTGCCCGCGAGAGCTGGCAACTATTAACTATTAACTCCCTCCTCAAGCCCCCTGCCCCACTCAGCTCTTGCCCCTAGCCATACATCACTGATACAATTTAAACCATTATGTTTGGTCTCCCTAAAATCTCCCCTGCTCCTCTACAGTCCCTTCCTCTCCTTGCCCCCGCTTCTACTCTCCCATCCTTCCCAGCAGTATTTCAGGAGCTCTCCCACCTCTTCTCAAATTCCCCCCCACTACATGTGCTTCTGACCCCATCCTTTCTCACCTTATCAAATCAACTGCCCCCTCCCTGTCACTTTCCAACAGCTCCTTCCCCACTGCTTTCAAGTATTCCCACTTATCCCGTATGCCCAAAGACCTCTCCCAGGAACCCAGGACTCCCTGCAGTTATCACCTCAACTTCTTCCTACAGTTTCTCTCCAAAATCTTTGAGCAAGTTGTCTCCACTCCCTATCTCCACTTCCTCCAACTCTCTTCTCAATCTCCTGCAATCTGGCTTCAATTCCCACCATTCCATGGAATGACCCTTTTTAAGGTCACCAATGACCTTCTTCTTAACAAATCCAATGGTCACCACTTCATCCTAATCCTCCTCCACCTTTCTGCTGCGTTTGACATTGTCGATCAACCCCTTCTCCTAGAAATATTGACTACCTTTGATTTGACTAATACTGTCCCCTCCCGATTCTTCCTTCTCTCTCGACTGCTCCTGTCTCTTTCAAAATCTTCTTCTCTGCCTTCCACTATCTGCGGGAGTCTCTTAAGGCTCAGTTCCGGGTCTCCTTCTTTTCTCCATCTACACCCACACCCTCTGAGAGTCTGTTCGGCTTCAACTCCCATCTCTTTGAAGATGATTCCCAAATCTATCTTTCTGGCCCTGATCACTTTCCTTCTCTGCAGACTTGCATTTCCTCCTGCCTTCAGGACATCTCTACTTGGATATCTCACCTATATCTCCAACTTAACATGTCCAAAACTGAACTCCTCATCTTCCCACTCAAACCCTATCCTCCCCCTTACTTTCCAGTCACTGTAGACCATCCTCCTTGTTTCGCAAGCCCATAACCTTGGCATAATTCTTGACTCATCTCTTGCATTCAACCCATACATGAAATCTGTCACAAAATATTGTTAGTTGTACGTTCGAAACGTCTCCAAAATCCATCCTTTCCTCTCCACGCAAACTGCTGTCGTGCTGATACGAGAACTCATCATTTACCAATTTAACTATTGCATCGGCCTTGGTTGATGTCCCTGTAACCTGTCTCTCTCCTCTCCAGTCCATACCTCACTCTGCTGCTTGGATCATTCTGAAGAACAGTTTGGTCAATTTCTTCCAACTCCTCAAAAACTTTGAATGGTTGCAATTAATCAGCACTGTCCCTTTCAGCTTACCTCACTGATTTCTTACTGCAACCCAACCCGTATGCTTTACTCCTCTAACGCTAACCTACTCTCTGTACCTCGGTTTTATCTATCTTGCCACTAATCCCTTGTCCATGTCCTCCCTCTATCCTGAAGCTCCTCCTCCTTCATATCTGACAGCCCATTCTTCCCACCTTCAAAACCCTCCTAAAATCATGTCTCCTCCTTGAGGCCTTTCCAAACTAAGCCCCTGATTTCCCCTATCCACCCTCTCCTCTGTGTTGATTGTACCCCTTCAGCTCTTTGATACTCATCTCAGTCCCACAATATTTATGTAAATACTCTTATACTCTACTATTTCCCTCATCCTTAATCTCTTTTATTTTCTGTTCCTTAAGGGCAGGGAGTGCATCTTCCAACTCTGTCGTATTGCACTTTTCCAAGTGCTTGTACGGTACTGTGCACAAGTAATTGCTCAATAAATACCAATGTTTAATTAATGATTTTCAATTGATTCCTCTATCTGCAATTTATTTTAATTTCTCTTTCCCCCTGTGCATGGTAGATTTCTTGTGGGCAATTAATCAATGGTATGTGGTGCTTTCCCAAGCGCTTAGTACAGAGCACCCAGTTAGGTCCCAATAAAAACCACTGATGGATTGATTATGCCTAGAAATGAGAGCCCCAGTGGCAACAGTCCACATTCCAAAGAATGACACGTGGGGACTTTTCCAGATTCTCATTGGGCAGAATTGCTTCATTTCCTCCACAAACTCCCTTCATTGTCACACTGGGAGACAGCAGGTGGGGCAACAGGTCAGAAAAGCTGCATCTGTTGCTCAGATACAGGTTAATGCTACAGGTTTTTAAAAATGGTATTTGCTAAGCACTTATTACGTCCCAGGCACTGCACTAAGTACTGGGGTAGATACAAGCTAATCAGGTCAGACATAGTCTCTGTCCCACACAGCTCACAGTCTTAATTATGATTTTACAGATGAGGTACTGAAGCGCAGAGAATTTGGGAGACTTGTCCAAGGTCACAACATCAGGTAAGTGGTGGAGCCAGGATTGGAGCCCAGGTCCTTCTGACTCCCAGGACCGGACTCTATCTACTAGGCCACGCCGCTTCTCCCAGTTCAAGCGTGGGTCCGGATCCAGCGTGGGGGAATCTCAACTGCCAAATCCAAGTGGAGTTAGAAGAAAGGCCGGGGAAACAGTCAGGGAAAAGAAAATCACTGGGCACCACAGGATAAGGCTATTACCATCAAGTCTGAGGCAGAGTGTTTCCCACAATGCATTCAGCCTGAGAAGTGAAATCATCAACAACTTAAATCCTTTGAAGCCCCTGCCTCAAACAACAGAGGGGCAAGGGAATCCAAATGGTTAGAACAAAGAACTGGTTTCATCTTGAGAGGCAAACAGAAATGCAGCGACTTGTACGTTGCCCTCCTGGAAAGAGAAGCGGGAGGAAGGAGAGAGAGAGTCTGGAAGGTCCCAGGGCTAATGATATGAAGCAACAGCTGCCAACCATCTGCCATTACCAGTGCGCTATAAACAGCATGGTCTAGAGGAAAGACCACCAGACCTGGGAGTGAGAGGACCCAGGGTCTAATCTCGGTTCTGCCACTTGCCTATTCCGTGACTAGCAAGTCACTTCACTTCTTCACGCCTCAGTGCCCTCTTCTGTAAAATGGAGATTTAAGCACTTAGTACACTGCCAAGCACTTAGTACAGTGATCTGCATACAGTAAGCACTCAAATACGACTGAATGAATACCTATTCTTCCTCCTACTTAGACCGTGAGCTCCATGTGAGAGAGGGACTGTGTCCGATCTGTTTATCTTTTAGCCATCCCAGTGCTTAGTATAGTACTTGGCATATAGCAAGTGCTGACAACTATTATTATTAAGTTTACCATCATTATTTCCCCTGGCTTTTCAGCAGCTTCAGAAAAAAAGGGAGTCTAATGGCACTTATCTTTCCCATGAACCTCATTCAAGAAGCTACCGATGGGATCCGATCTCAAAATTGCATTATATGCCAAACTGAAAAACTATTTCTTCTACTTATTTATAGAGTTCCTTTTAATAGGCCCGGGGTGGGGTGGCCGGTACACCAATTATCAGGTGCCATTGAGCAAGGTGCCATTGAGCAAGCTCTTCCTGACCTGTTGAGGAAAAGATACTCGCAGAAAGAAGCAAAGACAAGCAGCAAGGCATTGTGGATAGAACATGGGCCTGGGATTCAGACAGTCATGGGTTCTAATCCCAGCTCAGCCACTTGTTTTCTGTGTGACCATGGGCAAGTCACTTTACTGAGCCTCAGTTCCCTCCTCAGTAAAGTGGGATTGAAAATGTGAGTCTCACATTGGACAGGGACTGTGCCCAACCCTATTTGCTTGTACTCACCCTGGCGCTTTGTATGCCGCTGGCAACATAGTAAGCATTTAACAATTACCATAATTATTATTATTAAGTCTTTTGGGATCGATGGGAAGCAGACCTGGTGGCAGGTCTAGCTCCTGGACCTCCCAATCTTGCCTCTCCCCTCTAGACTGTAAATCTGTCATGGGCAGGGAATGTGTCTGCTAATTCTGTGATATTGGACTCTCTCAAGCATTTGGTAAGGGTTCTGAACATGGTAAGTGCTCAAAAATACCACTGACTGATAACAGCTGGTGCCACCCAGGGCTGGACTTTCTTAGCAGGATTTGCCCAGGGGTCCCTCTGTGCTCTTGACTCCAGAATGATGATCGATGGTTTCAATCCCTCCAGCTGAAGGAAGCTGGGCACTGACAGGCATTCCCTGCTTAGCCCCCAAATGGAGCCAGCAGGATGAGACCTGTGAATTTCCCAGGAGGCTCGGCCCTCAGGCCTCCACAAGAGCAGTAGTCAGGGCTGACGGGGGATGTGAGGCGAAGGAAACGAAAGGAGACAAGAACTTGGGGAGAGAAGACAGGAATATGACTCCTCATTTATTTCCTTATGGTATTTGTTAAGTGCTTACTATGTGCCAGGCACTGTACTAAACGGTGGGGTAGATACAAGCTATCAGGTTGGACAGAATCCATGGCTCACATGGGGCTCACAGTCTCAATCCCCATTTTTCAGATGAGGCAACTGAGGCCCAGAGAAGTTAAGTGACTTGTCCATTGTCACAAAGCATAGAAGTGGCAGAAAAAGGTTTAGAACCCAGGTCCTTCTGACTCCCAGGTGTACGCTCTCTCCACTAGTCTACTATCTCATTCAGTGGAATGCCTGGAAACCCAGAAAGCTTCCACCTGAAGGCCAAACTGTGGCCCTGGCTCCAGTGCAGGTGCCAAGGAGCAGAGAATTTCAGTCCCAGGATGCCACTCCTGGTTTTAACAGAGGCTGGAAAGGAAGGGGAGGAAAGAGGGACAAGGGAGGAACCTAGGATCAGGGCCAGAGGGAGAGGAAGGGAGAAGCTGAACAGCAGGAAAAAAGAGGAACTCCTCTTTCTGGGCCAATAAAATGCTATTTGGGCCCTCCGGGGACAGGAGATCCCGGCACACAGTGTGTACTTCCCGTCTCCATCAGGTTGATTTTAGAGGACTTGGCTGTTCTTATTTGGAAACCAAAGAAAAACCAGGAGGGGAATAACAATAGTGACAGCACCAGAAAATCATGAGATCTGAGTTCTAGTCCTAGTTCTGCCTTTGTTAATCATTACCCTGGACACCAAACCCGGGCCTGCCTCCTGGTTTCTCTGGGTCCCTGCAAGCCCAAGGCTGGAGGGAGCAGCTGTTTGAGGAAGCAGCTCTGGCAGAAAGAGGCAGTGGAAGAAACAGGAGAAGAACGAGTGGAGGAAGGATGAGGGGGAGAGATTCAGGGTTCTCCCCTGTCCCCCACTTCAAACAAGAAGGCCACCTCCAGTTGCCTGTATAGGGATAAAGGGCCAGGGCTCAGAATCCCATGGGAAACGTGGACCTTCATGCACTGCCCAAGCAGGACTGGAATGTCTACTTGCTGGGACTACCATCTGCTCATCCCGGAGGAACCAGAGCATAGAATGGCATTCTGAGGGGCTGAGGTTTACCTTCTGCTGGCCTGGACATTCATCCTACCCTCTTGGTTGGGCCACCCTCTAGTCTGGGAGCCCGTTGTGGGCAGGGATGGTCACTGTTTATTGTTGTATTGTACTTACCCAAGGGCTCAGTTCAGTAAGTGCACATAGGAAGGGCTCAATAAATACGATGAATGAATGTGTGACCTGAAACCCAGTGGCATGAAGGAGGTGGGGACATTCGTCTGACTCCCCTGTCCAACAGCTCCTCTTTGTTTGTGAAAAGCAAATGGAACCATGAACAAATACTGCCCCCAGCGAGGAGACATGGGGTTTCCATGCTTAAAATGGGATGGGAAATAAAATCTCAGTCATATTTATTGAGCGCTTAGAGGTGTGCAGAGCACTGTATTAAGTGCATGGGAGAGTACAATACAACAGAGTTGGTAGACACATTCCCTGCCCACAAAGAGCTAACAGTTTAGAGGGAAGACTGTAAATGCCTGTGGGGTAGGAGGGAGAAGATGGGATGTCACAGTTGACCATCTCCCAGAATCCCCAGCTCCAAGCACTCGCTGGATAAAGTGGCCTTCTTTCAGCTCTTCTCTTTCACCACTGCTCATCCTGGTCTACGCTACCAGAAGAGCAGCGGAATGGAGTACGCGGAGAGGGCCCCAGATCTTCCCAAATACACACTGTTCCACGATCGATTGGAAATAAACACTCCCTGTTCCCCCACCCCTCCGTTGTAGGGGACCGATTTCATGAAATCACATGCAATGAAATGCACGGCAAGCCAGCAAGCAAAAAGAGGGCACACAGCAGGAACAAAAAGTGCCAGAGGAAGGACGGAAGCGGATAGGCTAAGGATGCTGGAAAATCTATTCAAAAATGACCCAACCCAGGCCTTGGCTCTGTTTTGACAACAGTCCCACTGAATGATCTGGACCACCCAGCAACCAGCTAAGAGAAGTTATCTCCATCTAATCCTATGCATTTTTGGACTGAAAATGAGGTGTCAGCTCCAGTTTTAGCCTCACCATCCTATCGGGGCTAGAACACAGGCCATACGGGGACAGACACTCAGGAGAGGGGTTAGGGATCCTGGAGAGACTGGGAGAGACAACAGCATCGAGGAATTCCCGTTTGGGGAATTTCAACAGATTTCCCTCTTTTTGGACATAGGACGTCACCAGAAATGTATTTACTGGCCTTACTAAACTGTAAGCTCATTGTAGGCAGGGAACGTGTCTACCAACTCAGTTGTACTGGGTTCTCTCAAGCACTTAGTACAGTGCTCTGCACACAGTAAATGCTCACTAAATGCCATCAATGGATTGATTTCCCGATCACGCGAGAGCCTGGGGTTATGGGGTTATGTCCGGTGTTCCCCAGGACAGAAAGTGAAGCACTTGATGCTAAACCTAAGCTTCATTCCATCCCAATATGGCCAACGGAAAAACCCCAAAGCTGTGGAAGCCTCCCAAAAATGCCCCAGCCCACATTCCCCATATCATGGAGCACAGTACGGGACCGTGACTTGCCCGCTTGGGTGACCTTCAGAAAGTCACTTGACTGCTCTGTGCCTCAGTTTCCCCATCTGTCAAACAGGGACTAAATACCTGTTCCCCTCCCTCTTCGACTGTGAACCCCAGGTCGGGAAGAGACTTGGTTGTATCTACCGCAGTGTTAAGCGCCACACTCAGCTCATAGTAAGAAATCAATCAATCAATGGTATTTATTGAGCGCTTACTTAGTGCATAGCACTTTACTAAGTGCTGGGGGAGTACATTACAGCAGGGAAGGTAGACCTGTTCCCTGTCCACAAGGAACTTATAGTCTAGAGGGGAGCTTACTACCCTAGAGAAGCAGTGT